>NC_064632.1:516554092-517804092 GCF_023864275.1 Schistocerca cancellata
ATGAAGTACATAATATTCGTGCTCAAGGGCTCGCTTTAGTGTGAATTACAAACTACGAGCGTATACCGGCGTGTAACGACCTCAGTTAACGCAACCTCGTTCAGCCGTTCTTCTTAGGCGGTTCATAAAAGTGAAAAAGGACACAAATTTAATGCCGGCGCTATTAAAGACTCTCCGTGGTCCCGCTTTAACTGCATGAATTACGTCGACGCTGGGTGGAAGGGGAAAGAAAGTTGAAAAATAAGAGAGAACGGAAATAAAGAGGTGGGAGCTAAGGCAAGAGAAGTAGCTCCATTGAGGAAACGAAGAAGCCGCGGTCCCCAGGAGCAGCGCCTAATGTTAATTAATTCCGCCCGTGCGGAGTAGCGGACTATTCCGCCAAAGCGAGTATTTTCTGCTTACCTCCTTGATTAAGGTAAAATTTTCGATTTATTACTTCATTGCGCGCCTGCTCGTTCCAGAGGTACTTCAGAACTGCTGGTATCCGAGTATTTTCACCGTGAGTGTTTGCCATATGAACTACGCTCTAGTCTTTCCGTTTTGTTGACTGCTGCATTTTCATCAGAATGAAACTAAGCCTGCTTTGCTGCATACATTACCCAAAATATTATTTTACATACTTGTGTTCCATATGAATGCTGAGAAGGTTTACAGACGCTGTGGACTTCAGTCTGGATGTAAGGTAGACCTGTTGAAGGGAACGGACCACACTCAACTAGCGACCTGACTGGATTTTGCAGAGTAGCGCTAAGCGTCTATAGCCGGGTGACTGGTCTAGCGTGGATATAATTTTGTTTACGAACCACTGCGTAGACTTATGACCAACATACAGAGAACAACATTAGGTAACTGAGTTTGAAGTCAAAATTCTAAGAGAACTTACACGATTTATGAAATGGACGAGAGGAAAAATTTTCGAGAGGCACGGATGAATCGACAATTATCGTCATAGTTAAACCAACATGCACGAAATATTTGTGTTTCGTAAACACAAACCTGCCTCGTGAATTCACCTATCTATTAGTGAAAACCGTATCGAAATTGCTACAGTAGTTCCAGAGATCAGGACTCACATGCAAATAGAAAAACATGATGGGGGACTTCAATTCATCATTGTTCAGCCTATTTGCACATAATACGAGTTGATAAGTTACATACACGTATTTTCCTCAGGAATCATTGTATCTGTTAGCGAAAACCAAATAAAAATCCCTGCTTTAGTTTCTGAAATTAGCCTTCACATACAGACAGCAAAGTGTTGCTGGAGACTGAAATTTAAGGTGTGGAATAACAGGAAGATTGGTTTTAACGTCGCATCGACGTGGAGGTCGTTAGAGACACATCACAAGCTCAGATTGTGTCAAGTACGAGGAAAGAAATCGGGCTGCCCTTTTTCAGAAGAACCATCCCGGCGTTTGTCTGGAAAGATTTAGGGAAATCACGGAAAACCTAAATCTGGATTGCCGGACACCAGTCTGAACCGTCATCCGCCCGAATACAAGTCCATTGTAGTGATTGTAGCACCACTTCGCTCGGTAACTTATAGTGTGTATGGACAGTAAGATATGTATAGACATGTGTAGGGTCATCCACATGAGTGCTAAAAGGAGCTCGTTAAACTTCGGTTACACGATAAATCAGTCTAATCTAAAAGCCGTAAATTCAACTAAATACCTAGGTATTACAATTACGAACGACTTAAATCTGAAGGAACACATAGAAAATGTTGTGGGGAGGGCTAACCAAAGACTTCGTTTTATTGGCAGGACACTTAGAAAATGTAACAGACCTACTAAGGAGACTGCCTACACTACGCTTGTCCGTCCTCTTTTAGAATTCTGCTGCGCGATATGGGATCCTTACCATATTGGACTGACGTAGTACATCGAAAAAGTTCAGAGAAAGGCAGCACGATTTGTATTATCGCTAAATATTGGAGAGAGTGTCACGGTAATTATAGTTATGATACATGACTTGGGCTGCACATCATTAAAAGAAAGGTGTTTTTCGTTGCGACGGAAATTTCTCACGAAATTCCAATCACCAACTCTCTCCTCCGAATGCGAAAATATTTTTTTTGACACCGACCTGCATAGGGAGGAATGATCACCACGATAAAATAAGGGAAATCAGAGCTCGTACGGCAAGATATAGGTGTTCATTCTTTCTCGCGCTGTGAGGGACTAGAATAATAGAGAATTGTGAAGGTGGTTCGATGAACCCTCTGCCAGGCACTTAAATGTGATTTGCAGAGTATCCATGTAGATGTAGATGTAGATTGGTCAAGCTCAGCTACTATCTCAAGTTACGATGGCTGTTTACTTTACTGATTTTCCAGCCAGACAGCATCTTCTCTTCAGATGACCAGTTCGTATCTCCAACACTATCACGACATGGCAATCCAAACGATGAAACAGATAATAATACACACATTTCACACTCATCACTACTGTGATAATATGTTAGGTACAAGAAACTTCCGCATCATTCAACTATATATTAGAGAAAACCATAACAATTCTCCACAGCAGTTCCTGAGATAATCCTTCACACACTGAGAGTTGAGCGTGAGGGGCAATTCAATTTAGTAAATTTCATGGATATCGCTTAAGGGTAAAGAACGAGAAGACAAGAAAACTTGCTTAACTTCCGAACTAGAGAAAGGAGCAAACTACTCAGAATGGCCGAAGCAAGGCACTTATCAGAGTAGAAAGTCACAGTGAGAGAAAGCTTTCTTCTCAGTGAGAGTTCTCTTGATGTAAAAAATTCACTTAGGAATACTTTCGTAAGACCGTGCGTTTGGAGCATACGGTTGTATGAAGGTGTGGACAGTCAGAAATCAAGAGATGAAGAAATTTGAAATATTTGTATTATGACTTTATTTGTGAATATTAAATGTCAGTTGTACAAATAAGTTATGAAATGGAGAATTTGTGAAAATAATAGGTGATATCAATGTAATGATGAGGAACCTGATTCTCTAATACTACAGTAAACATAACAAGGTCCTCATTGGCTGAATATAACGCACCCGTTGGCGGATTCAGTATGCAGTGTGTATTCCACTAATACTTGGAGTTAATATCACAAACCCTTGACGTATGTGACTACACACATAAACAAAATAGTAACTCTTGAAACGACCTGAAAATGTATACATAAATATAGGAAAAGGCAATAATAGTAAGAAGATGAATATTATACGAGTACTACAAGATATTTCCAAAAAGTAAATGATGTAAGAAATAAAGTACAACATTAAACTGAACACTTCTCTTTTTTAGCCATTATTACTGAAATGAATGTATCATGAGAATTACTTTTCAATGAAAGTGGTTTAAATAATCATGGAAAAAAAAACAATACATGGAGTGGGATAATACTGAAAAGACAAACAATAAAAACTGCAGTGGAAAAAATTTTATATATCTGTTATTTAAATGTATAAGTAAACAGATTATTTTAGAAAGAGAGGGATAGCCTTTAAAAAGGGATAATGTCTTTTGATAGCAAGAATGTTCTATGCAAATCATTTAACTGATGTACTGGCATGGCTTTGTCTTATGTCAGCGAGCTGCATATCGTAATCCGAAGACAGAGTCTTTACTCAGTATTACAGTTTCTCTCTCGACAGCTGACACAGCAGAAACCGGTAACGTGTTGTAGCTTACTGGTAGGTTGCACTCATCACCAGTATGAAGACACCCGCTATCCGCTTGCATTGGCAAGTCATTCTTCAGTATAAAGCCGACACTCGGGTGATAGCAAGTGAAAGTTTTGATCTTACACCACAATCGATAAGGAATCATTGTGATCGAAAACTGGTTGGCCAGTGGTTTATACTTAAAACGTTTCTCGGAGGGAATTAAAGAGTCGTAAACGAGAATTTTTTCTCACTTTCTTTAAGTAACTTACCTTTCTTCTTCTCCTTCTTATTCTTATTCGTGTCCTCACTCGGCAAAATGTCGAATGAGTGCTCACATAGAATGATTTTAGTATTTGCAGCAGTGTGTAACCTCGTGATGACAGTATTTGTAGACTAAGTGGAGTAAACACATCTTTCATTTACGCATCATTCTTCATATTCTTATACGCCTTGATATCGGTTTTTCTATTTCCAGATAGACCATTCTGCATGTATACCATGTCTATTAAGTATACATACGTACGCATGTCTTCACCGTCGAAATCCGCTATTTTTATGGCTTGAAGATTCATCGATATACAGTACTTAATTCTGAAGTTGTCTTAACAAAAACTGCATGTAAACCGGCTGATATAGTGATTTCACAATCTTATATACAGAACGTATAGAGCACTAGCTGAGAAAAACAGTATTAAACGTGTATGTATTTACAGCTATGCCTGAGACTTTGTAAGCGCGCAATTTATTTTCGACGTGAATAGGATTGATGGCATGAACGAAGAATTTGTTTGCTTTAGTAAGTGCGAAAAACAGCTGCCACACCCACAACCTATCGAAAGAAGCAGAAAAATGTAATTAAGTTCTTAATACGCCAAGCGAAATAAGTAAATCCGAACACCCTAGTCAAGTAACTTCGCTGTTATTTTACGTTCGTAAACATAAGCTTGTAGCTCCCAGTTTTGTAAAGCGTGGATTTCAGGAAGTACATCTGTCACTTAGTCAGACGAAGGTATTTTTTTAGTTACATTTCGCTCGAAACATAAAACTGGGCCTATATTGTCGTCCAGCTTAAAATCAATATGTTTTTCAGTATTTCATTGTAAACGATGTTCAGTTTGACATTTCATATCTTCACATCATTTTCTCCGTCGTTCTTCTTGTTGTATCACTCGTACCTCCTTGAACAAGACGTAAGTAATGTTGTATTGTTCATTATTGTATGTTTTAAAATAACTCTTTCCAAAATTTCCTGATTAGTCATCGGATTATGATAGTTGAACTTATTTTTTCCCGATGTAATGTTCGGTTGGAAATTGTACGTACGTGAGTTGAGTAAGACAATTTAGCATGTGGCTGAAGACAGCAGCTATTACGGAGTTTTTACCAGACAGGCTAAATATTAGAAAATACTCGATGACATGTGTTGTGGTAGGGTCAGTATGTGCAAAGAGACTTCCTAATTTACCTAGAGCTTAGCAGCTTAAAACAGGGATGGCCACACATCTGAGTTGTAGGCGATTGAGACATATCATAGTTTTGGCTTATGGCATATTTTCGGAAATGCCACGTTATTTCCAGAAGACGTGGTAAACTGCCGAAGTTATCGATGTAATGTACAATATTAACCGCGTAAGATACCCATGTGAACCCATTTCACTTTCCATCTGGAGGTTAAGAATCAATTCTTGCATCTTTCAGGCATTTTGGGGCAGCTATATTTTATAGAGACCTCTAAAATGTGGTACATCGAGATTTTTTGCATAATATTCTAAAGCAGTATTAGTAAGCGTTCCTGTTGGAAGACATTTTAAAGAAATTCCTTTTTTCATCCATTCTCTTTTCCTGTTCCTATTCAAACGTCCCCTTAGTAAAATTATAATTAACTGTGCTTAAACTGACATACAATATTTTTAGCGCAACGCAATCTGACTTTCAAAAATCCCTACAAAAGAATGGCCCTGACTAACAATGGACTATACCTTTCAGAAATCACTTACCTCACAAAAATCTTCGTTAATCGAACTACAGCATTAGAGCGAGCGCCACTACTGCCAGCTAAAGAAAAAGATTCTAACTACAGAAGGCACTAACTACTGATAGGCATAGTTAGCAAATGAAAGATTTGGATAGAGAACGAACAATGTATTTGGCTTAATAGTTTTTCAAATATATATATATATATATATATATATATATATATATATATATATATATATATATCAGTTCATGGTATCCAGTACTACAAATTTACTCTTTCTGGCGGAAACACGTCCAGATCGTCCGCTCTTAAAATTCTGCCGTCTCTCGCCCCACATCCACCACTACCGGCGGCTCACCTCCAACTGCGCAACGCTACGCGCTGTTAACAGCCAACTGCCCAACACTACAATAGCAAATTCGAACAATGCAAACCAGGCACAAACTGCACACAGCACAGTCAGTGATTTTCATACAGAGAGCTACATGGCGTTACCAACATAAAGACCTAAACAGCCTACTTACACTATTTGGTCCTAAGTACAACCCCTTCCCTGCAAGATGTAATATTGCTCCGACTGTATAATTATATCTTTCATACCAACTAGCTATCTGTGGGGGGTATTTGCGTCTTTAAATGCCGTAACATTCCATGCTGCACCACCATCTAATTCTCTAAGTACTGATAAAGCAATAACTATTGTGGCGGAGATAATACCCCACATTTATTTAGAATCGGTATTAGACGCTCTCTGCAAAGTGATTTTGCTTCTGAACCAACTAGTCAGTCACATTTATTGACTACTTTCACAGCTTCATACATCTTATACTACTTCAAACTGCTTTGCTTACTCTGTATTTATATTGTTTCCATTCTCCATCTTTTTCTGTTCCTTCTTCTCTCTGAATTTCATCACACCCTTGTTCATTTTAAGTTTAGCGTATATTCCACCAGTCACTGCTAAAACAGATAATTTTTCACTGAGCCATGTTTTTCTTGGCCTTACTGTCCGCAGTGCTCTTTCACCTAGAATCCAGTCTGCTCTGTTTACGAGGATACTATCTGTTCACGGCGAATACATCATGATATCAACGTAAAAAATCGATGAAAAGATCGTGGACAACTCAAAATTCGTAGCTCAGTTTTGAGCCTGAAAGCTCACTGTTTCCCTACTGCGCTCTTACAGCTCGGAAATAATGTGTTCAGTGCATATTAATAAACTGTTTATCAATATAACAAAAGGTTAATTATCATCATTAAACGCTTTGTTCCATTACCGATATAGTTTGCGGTCTTGGTATTATGAAACATTAAAGCAGTTCAGATGAAACATCGTTTACTTCGCAATCTACATGTGATATGATAGAAACCTGTACAGCTGCGGGATACAAATAGTATACACCGCATAAAATACGTGTTTCTCATCCAATGTTTGTTACACTACAAAAACTAGCTCACTGTCTGTATGGGTAATAGCGCTTACTAATTCAACTGGGAATTGTAACAGCAAGCAATATGAAAAACACCAGTAAATTCACACTTCGTTGCAACGCAAATTACAACTCACAGTCAGTATGTAGCATCCTGCAGGTTAATTCAACAACAATCAACCAGAGCACAAAAAATTAGTAAGAGCAACCAGTGCATGAAACGTATGTGAATTTATAAATCACAGTTCATAACACCGTATATAACAATTTATTTAAAACGTTGTTCGCACTGTGAGTGGTACTCCACACGTCAATCCAACGGAGTTTAGTAAAATAGTGGAAGTGTCCAAACCATCGTTTCTCGCAGAGCGGGGACGTCGTTCTGATCGCATAGTAGGTTCATAGTACTTCACAAAGTAAGTATCCTCTTGTAATTGGGGACTTAGCATCTAAATAATATCAAATTCTCTTACGTGGTTATGTTATGCTCACTCACGCAACAACGAGTCTCCACATTTCTATCCAAACCGCACTGTTACCGCTTCACCTAGAGATACATCCACAAATTAATAAGCTCGAGTCACTCGCAAAATGTTACATAAGTTACAACCATTCAAAGTTTTCATACGAATACACAATGTCATGAACATAAAAATATTTTGCTGAAGACAAGCGTATTATTAATTATTAAATAATAATTGCATCTATGGCTGTTATAGAATATTTACGTATAAGGGAACGCCAACCAGAAATACACAACTGCAATATCATATTTCGATTCGAAGGGACAAGGAAAAAGATGAAAAAAAAAGATATTTGCTATCTGAGGTTGAGACTTCGGATGTACATTTAGGAGATGTCAGTTGAAAACTGGCCAAAACATTTTAATTTCACGTGGCTTCGCCAAACTGATTAGAGAAGTTGCTGAGAGCCCACAATTAAAAAGGATGAAATTAGTTCCTTCCAGCCCATTTATTCTGTAACATCAGAATTTAGTGCATTAGATACCGTGGGGCCATGTGCGCCAAAGTTACTTTGTTATGAAACGAGTGAGTACATAATTCACAGAAAACAGATTAAAAATTAAGTGTTTTGACCCTAAAAATTAAAAAAACAATTTTATGAAAAGGGCACTGAGTAGCTGATACAATTAGCTATTCGTTACAGCGAACGGCTCTCAATTCCTGTGAGAAACTCCTGTGCTAAAAGAAAAGGATATGACTTTAGACCTAGCTTTTAAAATCATGAATTTATCACAAAAATCTTTCATCTCCTCTTGAAGTCTACTGAAAATAGAAGCTTAAATATACTTCACATCCACATGTCGAGCAGTTAAACAATTTTACAAAGAACAAATCATTTCTCCGTCCAGTGTTCACTGATTTATGGACTTTCCTTTTGAATGAATCCATGTTTTTAATCACAAATCACATAGGTGAATATGCACACATCAAAAAAAGTTTGGCATCATCCCAGTTCCCAGATTTCCTGAAGATAGACGTTGACTGTGGTTATTGTATCACAGAAAAGTCTCTTTGACTGTTCAGAGATGTCACTAAATCCGCCCAAAGATGTAAACAACCATGCATGAGCAGCGCCTATTAGATGGAGCGGGTCCGACAACCCATCAGTTCCAGTCATTCCACCAGGAAGGAGGCACACAGCTCGTGTTGTCTGTAGTTAAACCATGCCTACACAGTCAATACCGCGGTTCGATCGCGTCCGCATTGTTACTTTGTGCCAGGAACCTCGCTCAGGCCGCCCGATCGCTACTACTGCAGTGGAAGACCGATACCTACGGATTATGTCTCGGAGGAACACCGACAGCAATTCCAACATGTTGAATAATGCTTTTCGTGCAGCCACAGGACGTCGTGTTACGACTCAAACTGTGCACAATAGGCTGCACGATGCGCAACATCACTCCCGATGTCCATGGCGAGGTTTATCTTTGCAACCACGACACCATGCAGCGCGGTACAGATGGTTCCAACAACATGCCGAATGGACCTCTCAGGACTTCGGCCGGCGCAGTCAGTTAGTGTGTGACAGTCCAAGCAGTAGGTCGTGAGTGGACGATGGGATTTACCAATGCACAAAAAGCCGACTTATCAGTATACGAAGAGTGCAGGAAAAATTCAGTTCATTATTGTATGGTGTACATGGAAAGATACCCCAACAGACGTGAACCACCTCAGCAGTTTTTCTCAACTCCTTCAATCAGTTACATAGAAGTCCTAGAGTAGAACCTAGACAACGTAACGGAAGAAAACAAGTGACGAGACAAGTGGGGGGAATAAATATTCTTGCTTCTGTTTCAGCTGATCCACACGTAAACTCCCGCACAATCGCACCAGAAGTAGCATGAATCAGTAAAGTGTCCTATGCGTTTCTCATCAACACAGGTTCCATGCCTATCTCTTCTATCTCTACCAAGAGCTGCCTAGAAACGATTTTGAGAATCGGGTTAACTTTACTGTATTTCATGGATGGAACACTGGACACACTCAGGTATCACAGACTCTTAACAGACCACCTTCCATGCATGCTAGAAGACGCTCCTTTCAAGACTAGGAGGAACCTCTGGTATTAAAACTATGGCTGTCTGACCCAAAGTGCACAAAGTACTACACAATCTCTATACAAATTGTTTCCAAATCCTTGGATTGCATGCAGTGGAGCTGCACCTTGGCGGGCCTGCTCATTGAATTTGACATCTGCAAGTGTATTTTATACCAAATTGATATCAAATTAATTATGTAGATTAATCATTTGATCAGTCAATTCCCCATCCCATGTAGACCTCATGGATTTTCTGCAGGTGGCAAGTGTCCCGTGCCTCCACCATCCCCCTGGGAAATCCCTGTCCATACCGTCGTCATCCATTCATGACCCACAAAAAGGAGGGTAATTCAAATTTTGATGGGAAAGTGAGATATGGCTGAAATTCAAAAATGGCAGGAAATTAAAAAATGGCAGGAATTCCCAATTTCATGGAAAATATGATTTTTGGCTGCAAATTCAAATATTAAATACATTGTATTGTAGACACTTCCATAGGATTTGTCGACCTGGAAAAAGCGTTCGACAATATAAAATGGTGCAAGCTGTTAGAGATTTTGAAAAAAGTAGGGGTAAGCTATAGGGAGAGACGGGTTATATACAGTACGTACAACAACCAAGAGGGAATAATAAGAGTGGACGATCAAGAACGAATTGCTCGTATTAAGAAGGGTGTAAGACAAGGCTGTAGCCTTTCGCCCCTACTCTTCAATCTGTACATCGAGGAAGCAATGATGGAAATAAAAGACGGTTCAGGAGTGGAATTAAAATACAAGGTGAAAGGATATCAATGATACGATTCGTTGATGACATTGCTATCCTGAGTGAAAGTGAAGAAGAATTAAATGATCTGCTGAACGGAATGAACAGTCTAATGAGTACACAGTATGGTTTGAGAGTAAATCGGAGAAAGACGAAGGTAATGAGAAGTAGTAGATATGAGCACAGCGAGAAACTTAAGATCAGGATCGATGGTCACGAAGTCATTGAAGTTAAGGAATTCTGATACCTAGGCAGTAAAATAACCAATGACGAACGGAACAAGGAGGACATCAAAAGCAGACTCGCTATGGCAAAAAAGGCATTTCTGGCCAAGAGAAGTCTACTAATATCAAATACGGGCCTTAATTTGAGGAAGAAATTTCTGAGGATGTACGTATGGAGTATAGCATTGTATGGTAGTGAAACATGGACTGTGGGAAAACCGGAACAGAAGAGAATCGAAGCATTTGAAATGTGGTGCTATAGACGAATGTTGATAATTAGGTGGACTGATAATGTAAGGAATGAGGAGGTTATACGCAGAATCGGAGAGGAAAGGAATATATGGAAAACATTGATAAGGAGAAGGGACAGAATGATAGGACATCTACTAAGACATGAGGGAATGACTTCCGTGGTACTAGAGGGAGCTGTAGAGGGCAAAAAGTGTAGAGGAAGACAGAGATTGGAATACGTCAAGCAAATAATTGAGGACGTAGGTTGCAAGTGCTACTCTGAGATGAAGAGGTTAGCACAGGAAAGGAATTCGTGGCGGGCCGCATCAAACCAGTCAGTAGACTGATGACAAAAAAAAATTGTAGGTGACAGCATATTAATAATAATAATATATTCCTTATTTATAGAACTATATTTGCATATCATGGTTTGAATACTGATGCAGTCTAATTATGCCAACACAATCCAAGGTGACAGACCAGAATACTGGTGCAGTCTAGATCCCCTCATCCTAGTGGCAGGAAATTCAAACCTTTGCAGGAAAATCCTAATTTTTTCCTCTGTGGTCCACACCGAGTTGGGCATGAGTAGTTGTCATTGATCGAGCCCTAGACAGTGTCTCTATCCAATGCTGTCTGAGAGATATAGAGAGGATATTTTCGCTGTTAGTGTAGCCAATAGCCCAATATGGGAAGGATGGGTAATAATAATAGGACATCAAGTTTTCAATGAAATTCAGAGAAGTAACTTCCTGACCATCTACATGTGAATAGCTGCTGAGAGGAATGGAAAATTGGTAATAATGTTAGAACAGCAGCCCACTATCCCAGTGTGCCTATAGACCGCTGCTCCTATATGCAGGACTCGTGCATCAGCATCAATGGGTGATAAAGTCCTCTTATACCTATTTACGAGTCGTAAGTCACATCCCAGCCAAGAGAAGCATGGGAAATATATCGTAAAACTCGCTTATACCTATTTATGATTCGCAATTGACATCCCAGCCATTAGAAATATGGGAAATAATATCGTGTGATATTTTTTACAAATGTTGTGCTCCAAACCTTTCTTGAAAATGGAATTTCAAGACAAAAAAGGCTGCAGTAACATGTTGTTGCATGCCATTGGATGTAGCTGAAATGTCCTTGTAGATATTATCTTCCATCTTTCCCCATAGAAAAAAAGTTTACAAGAGTAGTGAAATAAAGCGAGTTTTGGTGCATTTTACATCAGATTGATATCAAATTAATTATGGAAATTAATTAACTGATCAATTAATTCCTCCTTTCATGGCATGGACGCAAAACGCATGTTGGTAGCAGTAGAATCCTTCGTCAGTAAAATTCTAATATCAGATCTTAATAGCATTCCTTGAAAAGAACATTGCACTCCCTCCAGGGATTCCCATCTGGGTTCTTGAAGCATCTTCCCAGTAATTTGGTGGATGCAATAGGACCACTTCCATAGGGCTATATAATAAGGGAAACCTAGGTATGCTGACTTGGAATGAGACAGTCAGTAGACAGGTATTTTGCTATTGTTCAATGGGTCTGCCTTTCTTAGATATTTCGAAAACATCTCAGAACGTTACGGTTTGCGCGATGGATGAAAGGAAGTGTGTTTTTCAATGTCCTGGTATCTACCCCAGCGACATTTCATCGCCCAGTCCTTCTGAGAAGAACAGGACAAGTTTTGCGAGTCTGGAATCATTAACAGCTGTCCGTCATGGCGAGACGTTATTTGTGAACCAGGAGTGGTGCCGCCCTGGCGCTAGGGCAGATGTTTGCAAGCCATTGGTGGCGGTGGCAGCTGTACGCATGCGACACGATAGTGGGAACAGGATGGGTGCAGAGGCATTAAGGGGGTGGAGAAGAGAGTGAAACATCCTACTGACCCCACAGACTGACAGGTCTCAGTAGGTTAGGTTTGGGACCAGTGTACCAGAATTCTAAGTGACTTACTTCCACCAATATGACAAGGCAACCGAGAGACAGAAAACAGTTATATTGGACGTCTTCAGCCATCTGCCGACAGCTACCACTCAGTTTGGTGGCAAATATGACTACCTAGCCTTAGGAAGCCTCCAGAGATGCCATTGAAGGGTCCGTAATGGTTACCTTGTGAGTGTAAACTGGCTGCAGGAAATAATGACTTGCTATGCAAAGGGACTCTCGTGATCAGTTTAAGTAATTATTCAATCAGTCTGATATCAATGATGTGCCACCATGGACATTAAAGTGAGGGCGAGAGTACAGCAGATATGAGGCAAGAGTAGGAATTGTAACCAGGCGTTTCTTCGTTGCAGCCAGATCTTTCAACGGAACTTCAGTCTCCAACCTTCACAATGAAAGATATTCACCGTAATAGAATCAGCTATATTACCAAATTTGTAAAGTGATATGTAGTACAAAACTGATATTTCCAACTCTTCTGTGCTGATACCTTGAGAGACTTTACAGGTGAAGAAGCGTTTGATTGCTTCAATTGAGTTTAAAAATGAGGAGCGATCCTAGGCAGAGGTAGAGTATATTCTCGGACCTCTGTGATGAGTCAAACGTGAGTTTAATACTCTGCCCTGTGATGCAGCACGTGGCAGAACAGATTTTTCAACCTGATGAGAGGATTCTTAGAGGACGTATACACTACATATGTTTGTCCATTGATAGCAACTGGGCCAAATATCTCACGAAATAAGCACCAAGTGAAAAAACTACAAAGAACGAAACTCGTCTGGCTTGAAGGGGGAAACCAGATGGCGCTATGGTTGGCCCGTTAGATGGCGCTGCCGTAGGTCAAATGGATATCAACTGTGTTTTTTTTAAATAGGATCTCAAATTTTTATTACATATTCGTGTAGTACGTAAATAAATATGAATGTTTTAGTTGGACCACCTTTTTCGCTTTGTTATAGATGGTGCTGTAATAGTCACAAACATATAAGTACGTGGTATCACGTAACACTCCGCCAGTGCGGACGGTATTTGCTTCGTGATACATTAAGCCTGTTAAAATGGACCGTTTACCAATTGCGGAAAAGGCCGATATCGTCTTGATGTGTGGCTATTGTGATCAAAACGCCCAACGGGCGGGTGCTATGTATGCTGATCGGTATCCTGGACGACATCTTCCGAGTGTCCGGACCGTACGCCGAATAGTTACATTATTTAAGTAAACACTAAGTGTTCAGCCACGTGTGAAACGCCAACCATGACCTGCAACAAATGATAATGCCCAAGCAGGTGTTTTAGCTGCTGTCGTGGCTAATCCGGCACATCCGTAGCAGACAAATTGCGCGATAATCGGGATTCTCAAAAACGTCGGTGTTAAGAATGCTACATCACCATCGATTGCACCCGTACCGTATTTCTATGGACCAGGAATCGCATGGTGACGACTTTGAACGTCGTGTACAAATCTGCCACTGGGCACAAGAGAAATCACGGGACGATGACAGATTTTTTGCACGCGTTCTACTTAGTGACGAAGCGTCATTCACCAACAGCGGTAACGTAAACCAGCCGCGCGGGATTAGCCGAGCGGTCTCAAGCGCTGCAGTCATGGACTGTGCGGCTGGTCCCGGCAGAGGTTCGAGTCTTCCCTCGGGCATGGGTGTGTGTGTTTGTCCTTAGAATAATTTAGGTTAAGTAGTGTGTAAGCTTAGGGACTGATGACCTGAGCAGTTAAGTCCCATAAGATTTCACACACATTTGAACATTTTTTCCTAACGTAAACTGGCATAACACGCACTACTGCGCAACGGAAAATCCACGATGGTTACCACAAGTGAAACATCAGTGATCTTGGCGGGTTAATGTATGGTGTGGCATTATGGGAGGAAGGATAATTGGTCCCCATTTTATCGATGAGAATCTAAATGGTGCAATGTATGCTGATTTTATACGTAATGTTCAACCGATGTTACTACAAGATGTTTCACTGATTGACAGAATGGCGATGTACTTCCAACATGATGGATGTCCGGCACACAGCTCGCGTGCGGTTGAAGCGGTATTGCATAGCATATTTCATGACAGGTTGATTGTTCGTCGAAGAACCATACCATGGTCCGCACGTTCACCGGATCTGACGTCCCCGGATATCTTTCTGTGGGGAAAAAAATGGTTCAAATGGCTCTGAGCACTATGGAACATAAATTCTGAGGTCATCAGTCCCCTAGAACTTAGAACTACTTAAACCTAATAACCTAAGGACATCACACACACCCATGCCCGAGGCAGGATTCGAATCTCCGACCGTAGCGGTCGCGCGGTTTGAGACTGTAGCGCCTAGAACCGTCTGTGGGGAAAGTTGAAGGATATTTGCTATCATGATCCACCGACAACGCCTGACAACATGCGTCAGCGCATTTTCAATGCATGTGCGAACATTACGGAACGCGAACTACTCGCTGTTGAGAGGAATGTCGTTACACATATTGCCAAATTCAATGAGGTTGCTGGACATCGTTTTGAGCATTTATTACACTGATGTGCTATTTACAGGTAATCACGCTGTAACAGCATGTGTTCCCAGAAATGATAAGTTCACAAAGGTACATGTATCACATTGGAACATCCGGAATAAAATGTTGAAACGTACCTAAGTTCTGTATTTTAATTTAGAAAACCTACCTGTTACCAAATGTTCCTCTAATATTGTGGGCTATATGTTTGTGACTATTACAGCGCCATGTGTCACAAAGCGAAAAAAGTGATCCAACTAAAACATTCATATTTCTTTAGGTACTACACGAATATGTAATGAAAAATGGGGGTTCCTATTCACAAAAACGCAGTTGATATCCGTTTGACCTATGGCAGCGCCATCTAGCGGGAAAACCATAGCGCCATCTGGTTTCCCCCTTCAAGCTAGACAAGTTTCGTTCTATGTAGTTTTTTCGTTTGACGCTTATTTCGTGAGATATTTGGCCCGGTCACGATCAATGGACCACCCTGTATAGTAGTGTTGTACAGAATGTTTACAAGGTACGATGTTATTGGGATGTGAAAACGAGTGTATGGTCCGATTTCTTCTGTCTTAGAATATACCTCTTATAAAATGGAGGAATCCACATTTTGTGTGAAAAATTCGAGGTGTACTGACAAAACAACATCACTGTTTCGGAATGGGTAAAGTGGAGACTGTGTCAAGAGTGGAACTACAGTTAGTCCAGGTCATGATCAGTGGAAGGAGTGGTCACGAGCCGCAGCTTATAGCAGTCACACATGGCAGTTACAAAGAGAAATTCTGAGTGGGCAGCACTTCAGGTACCAACACTCCGTCCGGGGTGGCCGAGCGGTTCTACGCGCTACAGTCTGTAACCGCGCGACCGCTACGTCGCAGGTTCGAATCCTGCCTCCGGCGTGGATGTGTGTGATGTTCTTAGGTTAGGTAGGTTTAAGTAATTCTAAGTTCTAGGGGACTGATGACCTCAGCTGTTAAGTCCCATAGTGCTCAGAGCCATTTGAACGAACACACTCAGTAATGGCGCTGGAAATGCTGAGATGTGTTCACCAATTATTCCATTCCGGACTGCAAGTGTGTACTTTCGCTGCAAGTGGTCATTTTGAACACAATCCGTGATGAGCAATTGTCTCATTAATAGTCAGCATCAGTGTGTACACAATCGTGTTGTTCTTTAGCGCGTGACATCACAGGTATTCTGCGAACTTTTCGGAATACGGTGTCTCGTAAACGACTGGCACTAGAAACCTGCAACAAACACCATTGACATTTTAATTTACCACCCTTTTAATCTGTTAATGTCAGTAGGCACTATTCCTTTTAAAAAGAGTGTGTTTTCATAAAAAGTACACTTTTTAAGTGTTATTACAGACTATTGACTGGCTAAGAATACGATCTCCTGACCATAAATCTATTCTGTGAAAACTCCACACAAGTAGCATTTTCCATTTGCACAATATTTGTTGTGCCCATTGTAGTTGACTTTTCACTTGCATTGATTATGATGTACAGATTCATCTCTCCATCGTGAGTAGCGAGGGCGATCCAGCATGTGAAAGTATTCTCAATAACATGAGTGACCCTTAATTCAGACATTCTGATTTTCGTATTGGCCCCATGAAAGTGTAACTTGCAGGTCTCAGCCAAATGATGGTCCATGCATTCGCGCTCCCATTCGACGTGCCTGCATGGATGGTGATCGGTGCACTGAGCCTCTAAGGCTCTGTGATTGATTACACAGCGGAAAATTGGGCGTATTTCACCACGTACCAAGTTATGATGTAGTGTGCTTGATGCACATGGACTTTACTGAACAGCCTCTGGTCACTATTGTCAAAGGTGGATTCCACTCCAAAGTAATTTACAGTGGTCTGCCAAAGCTCTGTTCATTTTGTGGGCAAGAGGGACATCTCAGATCAAGCTCTATACAACTGCCATCAGGGGAGGAGAAGATGTTATCCAATTCAATGGTGCTCCCGTTGATGTATGTGGGGGCCCTTCATTCTGTACTGTCTTGGGATCCACTTTCGACAGAACTTTCATCTCCAGTCGACATTAGGCAGCCCCTTATGCAGCAGGGGGGCACTACAGATAGAGACCCCATACATGCAAATCACGCCCACAAACCCACTGGAGTGGTTGGCCACTGCAGAGTTGGTAGTGAAAAGCGATACTTTTGTCGCTAATGACAACGATCCAAAAGCGTTGTCGGATACTGACACTCATGTCCTAATACAATCGGCTTTGAAGCAACTGAAGAAACACTGACTGGATCCATCTGATAACAGCAGGGTGATGTCTACAGAGGAAGAAAATTTCCGTGGTGGGGACCATCCCCAGCAGGAAGATAGGATCCCCTGATGGGATTCGATCAGCATCAGATCCGCAGGAGACCTCTCACAACGCCATGCTTTTGGATGATGGACAATAGACGAATTCAGTCTCAGCCATGTCGAGGACGACATGTCCGCTGCAAAAGCTAAGGCGGCTGCAGTTACTTCACGTCATTGCAGTTAAGTGCCGATGGATATAGGAGAGGAAACATTGTTAACAGTGGGGTCCTTTTCTCACTAGCCCTCCCAACAGGCACAAAGAATACAGTCTCCTCCCGCCAGTCCTTCTTTATTGACACCGTCAACCTCAATACCATCAGTTCCAGAGTCAAACTGCAGATATTTCGTGACATGTTGTGGGCAGTGTATCTTGACATCGCACTCCTACAGAAAGTGCACCTCCACCATCTCCTGCTTATTTATGGATACGACCTTTACCAGGCGCAGTAAACTGGCTGCAGCAGCGGTACAGCCATTTTGTGAAGGAAGGCATCGTGGTCCAAGGTGTGATCTACTTTCTGTAAGCATGACGACTTTCTATCACGCGTCAGGACATCAGGGCCGTGAAGTGTATGCCTCCTCTGATACAGACAAGATTTTTTTTATGTTCGGGAGATCGCGCCATTATTCGAAAGATGCTGCGACCATGTCATTGTAGGGGGCGACAGCAACCGTATCTGGTCACGAAAGGAACCAATGCCATACTTTATCACCTGCCAGAAAGTGCTGCAGCTGGTGCGAGACTTTCGTCTCACCGATACTTGGTGGAGAGACAGACATACACATAAGTTACTGGACATTCGGCAAGTGTCTACGTCTCTCAGGGACTTGAGCCGGAGACGCTTGATGCAGAGATATGGCCGACGGAGTTTACGGATCATATTTGCCTACCTTTGCAGCATCTCTCTCCCAAGACGAAGGTATGGCGGAGCAGGAACTCAAGGAAGATTGTTTCGCTCCTGAAGGAACCTAAGTGTGAAGGAATTATGGGAAGAGGCATATGACGTTTCCTTCCATGGTTCGTTGGTGCCTCGACTGTGCATAACCTGCTCTATTTCGTGTGATGATGCACTCGACAGGCTAGCAATGGCACGTAATGTAATATCATTTTATAGTACTATTGGTGATATACGCTTACACGTCGCCGTCGTGTGCACTGTCAGGACTGGATCAGAGGTGAACTGCCGGCCATGCATCATATCATCCGTGAATGTCGCAGATGTTAGAGACCGTTCATACTGTGCTGGATACTCTAGATGGCCGGCGCCCAACGGCCACGAAGGATACAGCCAACGCATTGTTGGATCATTACCGACGTTTCTGCGCAACGTAAGTCCACAATGCTCCTGAGATGGATGAAGTCCTCCACTTGCTGCCTCGAACCCTCGATGGAGACCGACGACCATCAACCCCTTAATGGCAGAGGATGTCGCCTAAGCACTCTGCAAGTAGCCGACGAAGAAAGTGCCTGGCCCAGATGGTCTTCCAGTACGGTTTTATCGTATGTTCCATGATGTTATAATGCCTCGATGGTTTACGATGTACAAACAACTGGTGACTCCTGCGGAAGAGATGCCACCTGTCTTTGTTGATGGCATCCTTATATGGGGTCCCAGTTCGTCTGCCAGAGGGGGCGTGGACCATTGTCAGCCTCTTACACAACTCAACAGCAATTTCGAGATCTTCATGAGGACTTTCGCTGTCCTCATTCAGAATGTCCTGCCTCATGTCATCTCCACAGACCATACGTTTCTTGGGGGTACCAACAACATCCAGATGACTGTCGGTAATTATCGTGAATCATCCCACTGGTAGTTTCCATATCACATGTGTGGGACCTTAAAGTCGGTGGACTTCCACTACCGCTTTGGTAGGGTACACTAAAATTATCTTAAGGAGGGCCTGCAGTGGCTGGCCATCAGTAAGTCTTTCATTAAAACTGTCAAGTGCCGCCTAAGCAGTGCGACTTCGCAGGTTATGATCAACACATAGCTGGCCTGAACATTACCACCTGCTCTGTGTGCCTAGTGAGGCTAAAATGCCCCGTTTCAGCGATTATATGTGCCATTGTCACTGACCCGCTGTTACATTTGCAGGGACGCTATAAATCACCTCGAAGAGAACGGTCTATTGACACTTTCAGTACAGATTTAGAAAACATAGTTCTTGTGAAACACATCTAACTCTTTACTCACGTCAACTGTTCAGTGCAGTTGAACAGGATTCCTTATTGATTCCCTATTTGTAGATTTCCAAAAATCTTTTTACACTGTACCTCACGAGCAGCCTGTATTCAAATTGCTTGCTTATTGAACGCCGTCTCAGTTAGGTGACTGGATTCGTGATTTCTGATTTCGTGTCAGAGAGGTCTCGGTTCGTAGCAATTGACGGAAATTTATCGAGTAAAACAGGAGTGATTTCTGGCCTACCCCAAGACAGTGTCACAAGCCCTCTGCTGTTCCATACCTGTGTAAACGATTTAGAGGACAATCGCAGTAACTGTCTTAGGTATTTTCAGATGATACTGTCATTTATCGTCTAGTAAATTCATCGGAAGATCAAAACAAATTTCAAAAGTTATAGAAAAGATATCTGTACGGTGTCAAAATTGGCCAATGAGCTCAAATAATGAAAAGTGTGAGGTCATGCAAATGAGGGCCAAAAGAAACCTGTTAAAGTTCGGTTACACGATAAATCAGTCAAGTATAAAGGCCATAAATTAAACTAAATACCTAGGAATTACGTTGACGAACAACTTAAATGAGAAAAGACACATAGAAGATGTTGTGGGGAAGGCGAACAAAAGACTGCATTTTATTCGCAGAACACTTAGAAGATGCAATAGATCTACTGAATAGACTACCTACACTACACTTCTCCGTTCTCTTTAGGAGTACTGCCACGTGGGATTCTTACCAGACAGAATTAATGGAGTATAATGGAGTACATCGATAAAATTCAAACAAGGGCGGTACGTTTTGCGTTATGGAGAAATAGGAGAAGAGTGTCATGGACATGATACAGGATTTGGGGTGGACGTTATTACAAGTAAGGCGTTTTTCGTTGCGGCGGGGTCATCTCACGAAATTTCAATCGTCAATTTCCTGCTCCGAATGCGAAAACATTTTGTTGACGCCAACCTACACAGAGAGAAACGATCATCAAATAAAACAAGGGAAATCAGAGCTCGCACGGAAAGATATATTCGAGATTGGAATAATAGAGAATTATTGTGATGGTGGTTCGCTTAATCCTCTGCCAGGCACTTAAGTGTGATTTGTAGAGTGCCCATGTACATGTAGATGTAAAAATGAATAATCATCAATGTGTGTTACGATATGCTCACACTCCTTATTCCAGAGCGTGGCTTCGGATTGGACCACACCGGCCGGCTGTGGACTTCAGTTAGGTCAACGACGACCTGCTGTGTGAATGGTTGCAGCAGCCTGTGATATTGTTTGTTGGTCAATCACAAATATTTGTGTCGTCAGAGACTCCATTCCATATGTATGGCACGTTCCCCGATATTTCTTCTACCTGATGTTTCTTCTACCTGACAGTGATGAACACCGTTTATGTAGGGGTGCCCTGGAGGTGTGCGGGTTGATGAGACTGATGTTGTCCCTCATTCAGCGCACGACTGCAACTGCAGTTACTCTGACATCCCTTCATATCCCGAATGACGTTGATATGGGTCAAGGGTTTGATCGTAATGTTATCTTAATGGGATGGTGACAAGCCCTTTTTCGATCTTTGGACCTTCATAGTACGAGGTGCATTCAACTTCTAAGGCCTTCGATTTTTTTTCTAATTAACTACTCACCCGAAATCGATGAAACTGGCGCTACTTCTCGACGTAATCGCCCTGCAGACGTACACATTTTTCACAACGCTGACGCCATGATTCCATGGCAGCGGCGAAGGCTTCTTTAGGAGTCTGTTTTGACCACTGGAAAATCGCTGAGGCAATAGCAGCACGGCTGGTGAATGTGCGGCCACGGAGAGTGTCTTTCATTGTTGAAAAAAGTCAAATGTCACTAGGAGCCAGGTCTGGTGAGTAGGGAGCATAAGGAATCACTTCAAACTTGTTATCACAAAGAAACTGTTGCATAACGTTAGCTCGATGTGCGGTTGCGTTGTCTTGGTGAAACAGCACATGCGCAGCCCTTCCTGGACGTTTTTGTTGCAGTGCAAGAAGGAATTTGTTCTTCAAAACATTTTCGTAGGATGCACCTGTTACCGTAGTTCCCTTTGGAACGCAATGGGTAAGGATTACGCCCTCGCTGTCCCAGAACATGGACACCATCATTTTTTCAGCACTGGCGGTTAGCCTAAATGTTTTTGGTGGCGGTGAATCTGTGTGCTTCCATTGAGCTGACTGGCGCTTTGTTTCTGGATTGAAAAATGGAATCCGCGTCTCATCCATTGTCACAACCGACGAAAAGAAAGTCCCATTCATGCTGTCGTTGTGCATCAACATTGCTTGGCAACATGCCACACGGGCAGCCATATGGTCGTCCGTCAGCATTCGTGGCATACACCTGGATGACACTTTTCGCATTTTCAGGTCGTCATGCAGGATTGTGTGCACAGAACCCACAGAAATGCCAACTCTGGAGACGATCTGTTCAACAGTCATTAGGTGATCCCCCAAAACAATTCTCTCCACTTTCTCGATCATGTCGTCAGACCGGCTTGTGCGAGCCCGAGGTTGTTTCGGTTTCTTGTCACACAATGTTCTGCCTTCATTAAACTGTCGCACCCACGAACGCACTTTCGACACATCCATAACTCCATCACCACATGTCTCCTTCAACTGTCGATGAATTTCAATTGGTTTCACACCACGCAAATTCAGAAAATGAATGATTGCACGCTGTTCAAGTAGGGAAAACGTCGCCATTTTAAGTATTAAAAACAGATCTCATTCTCGCCGCTGGCGGTAAAATTCCATCTGCCGTACGGCGCTGCCATCCCTGGGACGTATTGACAACGACCGCGGCCTCATTTTAAAACAATGCGCATGTTTCTATCTCTTTCCAGTCCGGAGAAAAAAAATCGGAGGCCTTAGAACTTGAATGCACCACGTAGAACGATTAAGTCGTCGCCGATGCCACACCGTATACCGCCAATACTTTGCTAACTATCTGGATAACGTTTTCTGGGACTCTCCCTGCACTCGAAGTGGGCAATGTATGAGAAGTTAACATTTCGTGCTTGTCAGTTTCATGCTAGACCCTAACATGAATCCCGATTTCCCATTTCACACGAGCAGTCGCCTTAACCGCTTTGGCTATTTGTGAGTGACTCATAAGCAGTCGTAAACTTTGTCTATCATAGTTCCTGCCTCACAACCTGTACACGTATTATGTAATACTCCTACAGGGGAAGAGTTTTAACTGAAAGTCACTGTCTGTTATCGCCGGAAAAACACAATATTGCTGCGCCTATGTTGTTAAGAAGCAAGGTGCAGTGTCCCTTTGGACATGAGTGAATGTCGTCCTCCGTGACAACACAGACCCTTTCTTCGTGAAGACGTGCACAGTCTCAGTGGCGTGTTAGATGAATCCTCAGACATCGCTAGTAGCCGTGGGTGTAGTGTTTAATGTTGGTTCCACTGGAGGGCAGCTTTTACATTCTGCTTATGTTTTAATTTCGTTCTTGCTGTCTAGTTACTTTCTTTGCTCGTCGTAGGGCATAATTGTACGAATAAAGACTTTTGTGCAACCTGCCTTCCTGGTCAAAAAAGAAAGTGTCCCGGTCGAGTTGATTCGGGGACGGGAAGGGGGAGGCATTGTGTACAGGCCTCGGGTTTAGACCCATGCCCAACCTGTCTGCACCTCCCCGAAGCTGACTGCTCTACTTCCTATCAAACTAGAAAAAGAGAGAAATGGAGAGGGAGAGAAGCGAGAAGCGTACTACGATACAAATAATACTATCGGCCGTTCAGCTCTCGCTGTTACCAAAATATAATTGAAAGTGAAGAAATCTGTTAAGGCAAGAAAGGTGGTTGACCTAACCATTCGCTCTAAGTGGACGATCCAGGTTCCAGTCCCTGTCCGGTACCAGTTTTCAACTTTTTCCATTGAATTTACCAGAATGCTCCGTTGCAGCTAATGTCTTGCTTTCCCATAGCTTTTATTCCAGTACAGTATATATACAGCCCATCTTTCACACTGGTTTCTGTTCCTTCGGACATGTCCGTGGGAATAGACACCTCACATAAACACAACGGGGAAAAGTAATTTTGAGAATACGTTTGTCTAGGAACATATTTAAGTGAGTAACATTGAAGGATCACAGGTTAATGTAAATGCGAGATAATCCATTGCCACTGTGGAATGCTAGTACATTAATAAACGGTGTAGCCTCCAAAATGTTGAACGTAAGCGTGAAAACGTGCACGGATTGTGTTGTACAGATGCAGGATGGCAGTTTTTGGGCTGGTGTTTCATGCTTGTTCCACTTGTTGCATTTGGTCAGTCAGTGCGGTTAATGCTCTTTGTGGATGACTCCAGAAATATCGACATATGATATCCCTTATGTGCCCGGTAGAAAACAGATATGTTGATCGAGCAGGCCAAGGCATCGCGTCGACACCTGCAGAGCATGCTGGGTTATAACATCGCTATATTGGCGAGAATTATCCTGTTGGAAAACACATATTCTTACGTTCTTCAAGAATTGCAGCACAACAGGTGGAATCACCAGACTGATGAAAAATTTAATCGCGAGAGCGCTGAAGCTGTCATTCGAAATCGCAACCCAGACCGTAATTCCAGGTGCAGGTCCCATGTGCCTAGCACGCACACAGGTTGGCTGCATACCCTCAAGTGACCTTGCTCTAAACAACACACCGCAATCACTGGAAACGAGGGAGGGCCAGCTTTCATAAGAAAACTCAAAATATCTCCAACCTGGCCTCCAATAAGATCTCGCTTGGCACCATTGAAGTCGAAAATGGCGGCGGGTTGGGCTTAGTAGAATGCACGCTAATGGCGTCTGACATGGAGCTGTTGATGAAGTAACCGATTTGTAACAGTTTGTTTCGTCACTGTGGTGCCAACCCAACAGCTGCTCCGATTTCTGATGCAGACGCAGAGATGCGCCAGGGACATAAGCCGAGCATAATGGTCTTCCCTCTCGGTAATGCCAAGAGGCATGTCCGGATCCTGACCTTATTGCGGTTGCACATTCTCTGACCATCCTGCCAGCGGTCATGCACTGTGGATATGTTTCTGCCAAGTCTTTCTGCGGTATCGAGAAGAAACATCCAGCTCCTCGTAGCCCTGTTACACGACCACTTCAAACTAAGTGAGGTGCTGACAATGACATCTTTGTCGCTTTAAAGGCTTTGTCGACTGACAGTAACTCAGCACGTCCAGTGTCGAAGGTAATTAACGTTCATGAATGTTACCGCCTTTATTTAAACCAAACCTGGTTTTCATTCTCATAGTGGTGCTACTAGCCTCGCTTTTATGCAAAAAGCGCAAAATTTAAACAGACAGCATTTCTCAGTTGCAGAAACACGCCTACCAACTTTCGTTTATGTCGCACAGTTCCTTCTTGGTGATGCGATTCCTTTTCTATCAGTGTACATTATTATAAACGGAGACGATATTATTTTCTGGAATCGGCATTATGCTTACCCTACCTAAGTACTGCACCGACGATGTATTTTTCTATAAATCTGTGATAAAGAAGTATATCAACCGTTGAAAGTGATTCTGGTTAACAAAATATACCTTCGTCAGAAATTTCGATCTTATGAACGTTTCCTTGTCCCAAAACTGAAATACATGTGTAGTTTCCAAGATATTTTTCTCAAACTTTCTTCAGTTAAATCCTTGAATGGATTATATTTCACATAGCGCTGTAACAATTTTTCAAAATACACTAAAATTGACATGTATTTCAGAGGAAAACGGGCACAGACGCTTTGACAGAACTATGTGGACTACATCCAAAGGCAGACCACATTGTGGAATTGATGCTATCCACATACGACAGGTAAAATGGCACATAAATGCAGCATAAAGACGAAACAAAATCATGTAAAGAAAATATAAGAAATTTATTATTATCTATGTTTCTGTGGATGATATCTATAAACGTCCTTAACCCATGTGACATGTCGAATTCAATTACCAAAAGAGATTATTGACGGATGAGTGGGTACTGCAGAAACTAATGAGTTTTTTGTCGGTTAAATGTGCCTCTTAAACAGTTCTTCACAACGAGTCTGGCGTCAGTTTCACAAACTATATAAGATTTCTTAAAATTTCCCTGTTGTTTCGCTTAAAATTACCATCCCTTCGGTGTCAAACGTTTTTTGGTGTCATTACCATGGTACCGTTATTATGAGAAAAATTGTGTTTTTGACAAAAAACACAGTGGATATTTGTCAGTTCCTACGTATAAGTTATAAAATAAATTAAAAATAATAATATATTAATTATTCTATATGTATGCTGGTGTTTGTAATTGTAATTGATATTTGCTTATCTGGAACGTGGACGTTTAATTATTCGGTATCAGACGCTTGACAATGGCTTTTTCGTAAAGGCAATGTTACTCGTAGTTGACCGTGAAATAAAACTGAAATAATCGGACTTCGTAAATAAATCGTTTCCAAAGACTGCTGCGGTGGGTGCGGACTCAAATCTAAATCTCAATATTAGAATAATTTGCCAGCCATGTCAATACGTCGTACAGAGGTGTCTGTCTACTAAACATAAAAAAGTTACACAGTTAGTTAAATCAGATATATTCAATGAATAAGCCTACAGTTCATAATCCTACTTACTTTTATAAATATAAATTCTTTACGGAGTCGAGTGCCTAGTCTGGTTGCAACTCGCAGTATTCTTCTCTAACATGAAATATGGCGGTGTGCCAGACAATAAAAAAATACGTGCTTCTCGCACCACTTCTACCAGAGCTCTCTGTTTCTTCTTAAATAAACATAAGAGTAACGTAATTGTGCTTTTGTTTTATCAGCGACACAGCGCTGCAGTTGTGTGCCATAGGCTTTATTTATTTGTCACTGATTATTTATTTAATTAATATTTCGCGTTTCCGCGGAAACTCACGCTCGGCATGCAAATGTGCCTTTATATTGCCCCCTGAATTGCGAGGCGAAAGGACACACCTGCAGGCTAGCAATTCACCTAAAGGCACAAGAAAATCTAAGTTATCTACAACTATTTACATGACCTACATTATACACATTATACACATTATATACAAAATTTGAATGACGCGGGTGCGCCGTAAAAGTTCTTATATTGGCAGATAGAGTGCCTGCATGCGCAGAAGCGTCTGTGTGACTGCCGTTATGTCGTACAGTTAGATCACGCGGCACAGTATTGCAGTTCATATTGTTCGTGTGCGCGCATTTCTCAGTCGTTGCACAAAGAAAATATTCAACCAAGATTACATATGAAGACTACATTGTATGACAGGTAACTTAGTTTTAAATTTACAATATCTGTTATAACACAATACAACTTAGATTGTCGAATGTTCTTAGTTACATAGTATTGTCTTGAAATACTTCAAAGAAAAATGTCCGTATGTTTCAGGTGCGTTGACCTATACACATCGTGTCGTTATTACAGTTCATATTCATCCGCTGCACAATAATTTTTTACAGGTTAGTATCGTCGTGGTAAAGTTTTTTGATCACAGTAACATCGTTGTATAACAACGTGATTAATACATAAGCGTGTCCATTTCTCATCTCCATTATAGTCGTTGTGATGCAGTTCGTTGTGACTAAAAGCATTGCTTATTACAGATCAGACGTGACCCATCTAGTAAT
Source organism: Schistocerca cancellata (assembly GCF_023864275.1). Lineage (NCBI taxonomy): Eukaryota > Metazoa > Arthropoda > Insecta > Orthoptera > Acrididae > Schistocerca > Schistocerca cancellata. The sequence continues at coordinate 516,581,547 of NC_064632.1, forward strand.
TGGTCCACGTGCAGTTCGTTTTTTACATTCCGTGGAAGCTTGGTTGCAGAACCTCGGACGGCACATAGCTGGCGTCGATCCTTGGACAGTCCAGGTAAAAGTGTCCGTCACATTTCGAGAACATTTCATTCCCTGAAGTTCCAACCAAAATTCTTCCACCCGTCGTGTTGTTTTCTGGACAGGCACTATGTGTCCATTTAATCCAGTTAACATCTTGAAGTTAGGTACTGTAGTAATGTCACTAGACGATGCACGAATTATGCACTTCACATTTTCAGTTTTTCGCTGAATATAGTTCACCTAAATGTTCGTAGTTATTAATCAAAGAAATCATTCATCGCGTTTACATAGATACGCTGCATAATGAATGGCATTAACCGTTTCTTTCACATAGGTTTCTGCGTAGTTGCAGCGTTAGTAATGTTCGTTAATGTCCGTGAACAGAGGTTCACTATACAATGTCCTTTTGGCACTCGTTTTGTTCAAATTTTTTACATAGTACAGTTACATGATACATCAGTTAAAAAAATAAGTAATTATACATACACACGTCACATATTTTCTTAGCATAAACATAACACAGTTGCACATAAACATGTTTGCATCATCATTACATAGCTATAGGTTATTACATTGTGTCACGTTTGATTACATGAATTGTCGATATTTACATCCTCTTTAGCGGTTTTGCTGGGATGTTATCGATGTTTTTTGTGATGTCATCTGAAATTAAGATTGGTTAGACACAACATTCATTACATCAGTAGACAAGACCAGGCGTTTTCACTACTCAATAATATTCAAAATAGTAAGAGAGAGAAAATGTTCGATTCCTCGCGTTTTGTGCGTGTGTGTAGAGTGTCTGTGTGGCCTTGACTACTGATAGATGCTTTTCGTGTTGAGAGATGTGCGTCTAATCTATTTCTCAAAGTAAAAGATCGCTTCACAGGTAACGTCTGTCAGTTCGTCAGGTGTCACACCAAGTCAGTGGTACCTTCAGTAACAAATGTTCCGTGAAAAATTAATATGTCATCCACTGCTACGTAATCATAAATTTTACTTTAATATTCCGTCCTTCAGGTGGTGCCGTGCGTTGAAAGAAGAGTTCTTCTGTCTTCAACTGCGTCACTGGAACCGCTGAAATGAAAATTTCTATACTACTTATTATCTGTGCTGTAACAACAGAGTTTTTCGAGTTGCTTAGCAATATTTTGATGGGTATGACCTTGACATTATTCAGCATGAAATGCTCTAAGATCTCGGTGTGCGTATAGCCCAATAATTTTGTTAGTTCTAGGATGTTGTAACAGATACGCACCAGGATGCGGTATGTTAACAATTATATAAGGTCCTTCATATAGCAGGCGCCACTTAGCGTTGCGTCGTTTGAGTGCTACAGATTTATGATGAGTACGAAGTAGTACAAGTATTCCTACCTCGAATTATTGTTTTCTTTTTATTATGTTTCTGTGATGTTTGTTTCGTATTTGTGCGTGATGTGTCAATGTAGTCAATACTTCTTTTATTTTCTGTTCAGGTGTGATTTCCTTGTCTGACAACTTAGGTAATGGTTCTATCCACTGATCGTTCTGTTTGCAATTGAACATGATCTCGTTAGGTGTGTAATTTGTATCGTCAATATTTAAGTTATTGAGTATGTCTTCGAAAAGACTTAGGTAGGACACCCAATTAGTATGTTTTGATGAAATATAGGTCCTCATGAATCGGTTTAGTTCTCGGAAAAGTCTCTCAGTCGCGTTACATTGTGGACTAAACCTCGAAATAAATATACTTTTAATGTTATTGTCCTTCAAGAAATTTCTCCATTTGTACCCAGAGTAGTATGTTGCATTATCTGACAGAATTGCTTTAGGTTTTCCCACGTGCGTCAGGTAATCACTTGAGAATCTTCGTATTATAGCACTTGCAGTGGCGGATTTTAAAGCATAAAGTTTGACATGTTTAGAAAATATATCGTAAAAAGCTAAGATATATTTGACGCCTCCAGAGCTTGCTGGATGCGGACCACTGATGTCAGTACACAGAATTTCCAGGGGTTCACTAGGTAAAATAGAATGTAAATCTGTTTTTGTGGATAAATTCTGAGGTTTTGATTTTTGACATATGACACAGGTTTTCAGTTCCCTGTAAATTTTTCTTCTCATATTGCTAAAATAACAGTATGTGCTGAGCTTCGCTAAACACTTTCTTGTCCCATAATGTCCCCAAACTAAGTGTGTGTGCCAAATTAAATTACGTTCAGACTCTTTGGGAATGCATACACACCAGTTAGTAGCATTAGGATGTCGTCGATAAAATAGCACATCATTGTGTAACTTGTAATACTTAGTCAAAGGATGATTGTGTTTTTCTACCAGTAATGTTATTATCTTATACCAGTGAGGATCTGATTTTTATAATTCAGCCATGTTTCTGCACATATCAATATAATATTGGTGATACTGCTTGTCTTGCATTAAGAGAATCCTGTAGTCATTTATATTTTCTAAGTCACTGTTGGTATCATTCATACCTTGTGGAAGTCTAGACAAAGTGTCTGCAATGGTGTTGTCCTTACCTCTTATGTACTTAATTTCAAAAGAGTAGTTCTGAAGTGTAACTGCCCATCGTGATAGTCTAGGATGTACAAGTTTACAAGTTAACAAAAATGTCAGGGCCTGGTGATCGGTGTAAATTACTGTATGTAATAATAATTGAATTTCTTGAATGCCCACACTATGGAAAGTGTTTCTAACTCAGTAGTGGAGTATGTACGCTCACATTCAGTTAAAGTACGACTTGCAAACCCAATAATTCTTATCTGTTCCTTTTCTTTATTCTTTACAACTTGAAATAAGCAACATCCCAAGCCAGTACGTGAAGCGTCACAAGTCATACAAAAATCTAAATTGAAATCTGGATGGCGCAATAAGTTTGCACCCACTAAAGCATGTTTAATTGTATTAAAGTCATTCTGGCACTGTTCCGACCAGATCCAAACTTGATTCTTTCTGAGCAGATTTAGCAGATGTTTACTGTTCAAAAGTGGTTGTGGCAAAAAACGTCTAAAAAATGAACATAGCCCAAGGAATGATTTTAACTGCTTTTTAGTTCGAGGGCTAGAAAAGTTTCTGATAGCATCTAATTTACTGGGATCAGGACGTATGCCCTGTGAATTAATGATATGTCCTAAATATTTTATCTCACTGCAACCAAATTTTGATTTTCTTAGGTTGGCTGTGACTCCAGCTTGTGCAAATTTTTCTAAAATTCTTTGAAGTGTGTCAACGTGTTCATTCCAAGACTGTGTAGCTATCAGTATATCATCTACATAGTGTGTGACTGTCTCAACTAAATCGTCGCCAAGCACGGTATCCAGGGCTGTAATGAATACCCCAGAGCTGACATTCAGTCCGAAGGGTAGAACACAAAACTGATAGGTTCGCCCCCGAACATAAATGCAGTATATTTCCGTGAATCAGGAGTGATACCCACCTGCCAAAACGAATTAGCGAGATCTATTGTGGAAAAATATTTTGCATCTAGAAATTTCTGTAATTGCTCTTCTAAATTTTCGGGTTTTGTGTGAACCGGTAAAATTATTTCATTAATTACTCGTGCGTCTAACACTAACCTAATGCTTCCATTCGATTTTTTGACAACAAGTAGAGGACTACAATAAGGTGAGGTGGATGGTTCAATGACCTTCCAGTCTAACATTTGTTTTAATTCTTGCCACACAGCAGGTCGTTGAGATAATGGTACGTTATATGTCTTATGGTAGAAGATCTTGTGAGGCTTAACTTCAATCTTGTACACATACATGTTGATAACACCCAATCGTTTGGTAAAAACTTGTAAATATTTGGATAACACTTCCTGTAGTTTTATACGTTCATGTACACTGAGAGCTGTAGCTTCACTTATCTTATGATCAAGCAATGTTTTCAAGTCCATTAGCTCTGTGTCAGATGAGTGTGTTTGCATGTCTTGAATGTCTTTGTCAAGTACTAACTGAACCTTGTACCCTGTACAGTGTTTGTCATGCTTTAGAGTTCTCCTGTCCAAATCAATAATAATTACCCTGCTTTTATCATTTAAAATACATTTACCTTTGGAGAAGTCTATAATGCAGTCCTTCTCGCTCATAATATCTATTCCTAATATGCAATTTGTCACAAGGTTTTGTACAACCAGGAATGGCCATTGTACGGTTCCATTACCTATTTTAACGTTTACAAAAACTTGCTTCGTAACCCTACATGACTTATTACCTAGTGCAGTAGTTATTTTACAGTTTTGGGCAGGAAACTCAGGCACAGGTTCCAATTCACACATCTTTTTATAGAAATTAAAAGACAAAACGCTCACAGCTGCACCTGTATCTAGGATAATAGTAGTTGGAATCCCACCTACTACTCCAGTAGTAGATGCTAAAACAATTTCATTTGTGTTTGAACGACATTGTGTTCTGTCTTGCAAAAGTTCATCTGATATATTCTCATTGTGTTTGTATCTTATAAATAAAACAGGTAATTTTTGTTTAGAATTATTCGGCATATCATTATTCTGTTGTTCAAGTGTGGTGTCGAATAACTGATTAACATTGTAGTCGCCCCCCAAGAATTCTTCAGCCACGACCTGGGGCATAGTTGTGACTGTTTGTCGTTTGTTGGATTAGCATTTGTACTAGGTACTGACACAGATTGAGGTTGTGCATCAGGTGTCATTTCTATTATATTCACATTCGGATATTGCCTATTATGATCTCCAAACTTTTGCGGTTGTCGTTGCTGTTGCGCATTATAACTTACCTGTCGGTCGTAAGGTATGCTCCAATTTTGTCCTGGTGTCTGCTGTGGTAAAGCAGAGTTTGAATGAAAGTACTGATCGTTACGAGTCCAACCTTGATGCTGTCTTGGCTCGTAGTTGTTATTATTTCTATTTCTGTTTGTGTTTTTGTTGTTGCCTTTGTATCCGTTGTTACCGTTGTAGTTATTACCGCGGTGCCTTTTGTATGGATTGCCGCATGATGTGTTATTACTGTTGTAACTATTGTTTGTATTGGAATACGCGTGTTGATTTTGATTTCCGTACTGAGACGGCATGTGAGTTTGCTGTTTTTGTTGTACCGCGTATCCAACTGTGGACGCGCCAGAATTGTGTTGGCAAGCCTGCATGTTTTGCATACCACTAGTGTAAACATTGTGGCTGCTGTTTTGCCGCGCGAAGCGCTGGTCTTCAAGTAACATGTCAACCGAATCTAAAGCTGTTAAAAAATAATCTGAATCGTCATCCGGGATATGTAGGAGTTTTTCTTTAATGTTGAAAGGCAATTTGGCCTTCAACGCACGGAGTATATCACGCGTTGCGACTGGTTCGTCTAAAAAGTGTCCCATGTTCAAGTATTTTTCAAAATATCTGCGTAAGTTACCATTTTTACTGTTAAAAGTTTCAGGTTCTAAAATTTGTCTTCTGAGTCGCTCCTGGACGGATTGCGACCAGAATTTGTTCAGAAAAGCACGCTCAAACTCACTGTACGTGGTACATACGTCAGCTTGACTGTATGCCCAGACAGCTGCATCGCCTTGGATGTAACCGACAATATATGAAATCTTTTTCCGGTCACTCCAAGTGCGTGGAAATGCGTTACTAAAGGATTTAAGAAAAATCACCGGATGAATGGTTCGTTTTTCTGGGATAAAAATCTGAAATTGCCTGTGTTTCATTAAGCTTTCTTCTTCCTTCGTATTGTGATATGGATTTATTCCACTGTAATTACTGGTATGTTCAGCTGGCGAGTAATTACGATAATGTTGCTGTGGTTTACCATGATAATAGCTTGTGTTTGTGTTTGCACATCGTGGTATGTGTTGTAGTCGTGGTGTGTTTTGTTCTTGTGTGTTTGTCGTGTGCAGTATGTGTGTGTCATACTCGAATGTATATTGGTTCCTGAACTGTGCATTTTGACTGATATTTTCGTTACATTCAGACTGTGGTCGATCGGTGAATTGTCTCATGGGTGCAGTGACGGATTGTACAGCGTCACTGATCAGCTGTTTGTTATTAGTAATGTATTGCGCTACGGAGTCGTACACAATTGTTGGTAAATTTTCACGTAAGCATGTATCAAAATGTTTGTCTTTGTTCACTACCCAATCATTAAATTCCTTATTAATATTTTGAAAATGAGCTGTGGCATCAGATTGTAAGATGTCAGCCAGGTGTTGTTCAACATTGTCAAATTTATTCTGTACGTCAGTAATTCGTTTTTCAAGGTTGTCATGTACTGAAGGATATGTTTGAATTTGTTCAGTAAGAACTTCACACGTGACATTAAGGTTTGTTACTTGTGTCTGTAAAAGTGCTACGTCAGTTGTAGTCTTATCTTGTCTCGTATTAAGCTGGGAAAATTTAGTACTGAGTTCAGTCATCTGTTTGGTCAGTGTGGCGTCTATAGCTTCCACACGTTTACATAAAGTGTCATTACCTGTCTTGAGTGCTATGAGGTCAGATTTAATTGCGTCATTTTGTGTCTTTAACTGTTCATTTTGTGTCTTTAAGGTTGCCATGTTTTCCGCGTTCTGTTTCCCTATGGTTGCCATATTTTCTGCGTTTTGTTTCATTAGCATTTGTAACATGTCGGCAATGTTTACCGTTTGCAAGGTCTCTGCCCCCGCCGCGTCATTAGACGTGACGTCATGCATTAACATGGGCTCTGATTGGGACTTTGAAATTTTTGTGGTGGACGGCCTATTGTCAAAATTTTCGTCAACACTTGCGTCAATGTTTGATGAATCGTCACTACCGGCTGCTGTCGTAAAGTCATTTTCTAACACTTGTCTCACGTCCGAGTCGGATTGCGTCTGAATAGTACGTCCTTGCTGTTCCATTTTTGCGTATTGTTTTCTAGTTATTACCATGCCACACGTGATATATGTTTCAAGAAAATTTTTGACACTGATTTTAAAATAAAATGTAGTTGAGCATGAATCGGTCGTAGCAACAATGGCTGTCTGTTAATTTAAAAATATAAACTGAATTTGAGATTATTGGTAATGGCTGCTGGCCATGTTACATGATATCGTACAGAAGTCGGCCATATTGTACACTCGTGTATTGGTATTGTTGCATACGTTATTGTTTAGGGAAAAGTACTGAGAACGAAATTTATCACTGAAACTGTTATGCGGAAAAGAAACACTACAGAATTTCCTGAAAAGCTAATACACTGAATTATACGTCTGGTCAAGCCTGCTAATGCAAAGATGCTGCGTCTTACCTTATTTTGCTGGAAGCTTCTTTGCGTCTTCCGGCAAAATTTCAGAATTTGAAAATATCTTCCAATTTTGTTATCTCTCATACATTGACGTCCAGGTCCAGAAAGTTGATTTTTTACATGAAACAAAGAGAACTATGTAACAAATGACAAAACGGAACAGCGTCCTGTCACGGTCGCCAATATAAAATAAATTAAAAATAATAATATATTAATTATTCTATCTGTATGCTGGTGTTTGTAATTGTAATTGATATTTGCTTATCTGGAACGTGGACGTTTAATTATTCGGTATCAGACGCTTGACAATGGCTTTTTCGTAAAGGCAATGTTACTCGTAGTTGACCGTGAAATAAAACTGAAATAATCGGACTTCGTAAATAAATCGTTTCCAAAGAATGCTGCGGTAGGTGCGGACTCAAATCTAAATCTCAATATTAGAATAATTTGCCAGCCATGTCAATACGTCGTACAGAGGTGTCTGTCTACTAAACATAAAAAAGTTACACAGTTAGTTAAATCAGATATATTCAATGAATAAGCCTACAGTTCATAATCCTACTTACTTTTATAAATATAAATTCTTTACGGAGTCGAGTGCCTAGTCTGGTTGCAACTCGCAGTATTCTTCTCTAACATGAAATATGGCGGTGTGCCAGACAATAAAAAAATACGTGCTTCTCGCACCACTTCTACCAGAGCTCTCTGTTTCTTCTTAAATAAACATAAGAGTAACGTAATTGTGCTTTTGTTTTATCAGCAACACAGCGCTGCAGTTGTGTGCCATAGGCTTTATTTATTTGTCACTGATTATTTATTTAATTAATATTTCGCGTTTCCGCGGAAACTCACGCTCGGCATGCAAATGTGCCTTTATAAAGTTTTCCTCTCTACAGTCGCATGACATGGATAGATTATACTGTCTGATTAACAGAGTCTCACTCGTCTCCAGAAAGTACGGGCGTATGTGTTGTAGCGTAAATAATCCCTAATGACAGAGGCAATAATCCAGCTGGGACTGAGTAAATTGCATAAATAATCTAAGAAAGTACCGCACGCAAACACTATTTGTGTTAAAAGTATGGTGATTCGAATTACGGAATGGAAAAACCGACCGGCTAAAATCGGTAGCAGTATTTTAGTCCTGAATAACCGGTATTTTTCCGTATTTGTTTGGTCGTGGTTATAAGAGGTGTTTGCATTTTTTAATAATTACCAGGCTAAAAAAATAAATATCAGCTACCCGTAGTAGCAGTGCTAAATTGTTTTCATTTTCAAATAAATATTTTTAAAGAATGAGTAATTTTTGTTCGCATTCGTAAAATTTACATTTCTTTCATATTTTGGGTTATTATAGAAAATTAGGAATGCGATCAGAAAGGTCAACAAACGACCGGCTAAGAACTGGTACAGCATTGTTGATGTATTAATGTAGCTATCACCGTGCGGAGTGGCCTGTTATATGGTACGAGTGTAAATTCAGCATGCAAGACCTGCCCCACCTGGTCTGTATCGTAGTTTCTCTCTGTCGTCTTTTTTCGTAAGTTGTATCACAGTATGCACCATTCTTATTGTTGAGACGGCATAAGTTGATTCCTGAAAACAGCAGTGCACTGGGCGTGGCACGCTGTCTGGCTTACCCCAAGCAATAACATAACGGGAATAGGTACGTTCCTCTATGGCAAGGCCTGTGGACGGCTACTGCAGCCGTTTGTACCTGCAGCCGTTAGCGCTGCGCAGTTGAAAGCTGGAAGCAGCTCTACGGATTGTCAGATATGATCTTGCACCATCTCCACTGCAGTCTAGAGATATTTTACGAAGCGCAATATCAAGAAAGTACCACACTCCATTTCCTTCGAAAATTAAAAGCGGGTGTAGCCATGACTGACTTGTGACGTAGTATAAGTAGAAAACAAATAAATTTTCATAAAAAGTTCGCAATAAGAAAACAGACAGCAGCCGATCTGCTGCCTGTCCACACAAACGCCTTTATTTCCATTTAGCCACTGGAAACACAGTTTTCTCACTTTAGCATTGACAATTGTTAATGAAACCTGGTTGGTAGGTACTCAGAGAGCGCACAGGATAAGGTTACGATTGTCGATGGGGCCGTAAACAGTTACTGTGAGATGCACAATTAAACACACAACTTTATTTTTCTAAGAACAACCTATTTACACATTGTTTTAAGACATCACAATTAGACAATACGGCTAAAGGCCTAGTTAAAGAAAACTTGAGATGCTTTCTGAGCTGAAGGCCCAAAACCACACCAAGAATATGAAGGGCTGAGGATGTGGCTTAGAAATCAAAGGCAATTAAAAACAGAAGGAAAATTTAAAAACAAAATATAACATGAAGTTGAAAACAATTAGGAGCTGAAGGCCTACACTACACGTCTGAAGGACAACTATAATTAAAACATATTAATAAACACTTTTTCTAACCAAGAAATTTGTTTCTAAACTTATAACAGAACTGCAAAAGCCTAATTAAAGATATATTAACTTATCGCATGACTGAAGGCCACAAATAAATTCCAAACAAAGGCTGAAAGCCTGAAGAACATGTCAGACAAACAATTTAAAATAAACCCCTTTCTTCTTATAAATAATTTTCCTTTTAAGAATACACATACACACGGCTGAAGGCCTTACTAAAAGGGGTTCATGTAAATCCTCAGCTGAAGGCCACAGGTAACACATTGAACAACTAACGGGTTAGGGCCTGGATTACAAACAATTTCAGATAGAACAAATTTTAAGGAATATATATATATATATATATATATATATATATATATATATATTCAATCTTCAGAATTTTAATTTAACATGGCTTTAGTCCTTTATGTAATATTTAAAAGAACTGAATTAATACACGGCCTCGCACAATACCTCAAAATAATATGAAAATCACAATCTAAAACAAACAGAACAAGTGGTGCTCACAGGTGTTCCGAGGATCAGCCTGAGAAGGTAGCTCAAACGTAAGGTGAAGTGAGACAGGCAGCCAAGAGTTGAAGTTAAATAATCAGAAGGCAACCCAAACTAGGGACAGCCCAAGGATTGATCAACCATTTATCCAATTCCCTTCTGTCTGACCAACAGCACAACGATGGAAAATATCGGCTGAGGACCAGGATGAGAACAGCAATATATCTTCAGAAACTGGTGTGTAAAAACAGCCAAGAGAACAATTACCACTCTAAGCAAAATAAGAACCAAACAATTTAAAAGTGTGTCGCACTGCACACCATGCCAGACAGCATCAATATGACGAGGAAAGGCACCCTGCCGGAAAACTATGCTAACGACCAGGGGAGGTAACTGGGGTATTAACGGCCACAGGGCAGAAAATAACGCTGGTGCACTTCACTGGCAAGTAACAGTCAATTTAATAATTAATCACAATATAGGAAGACAGCTGCAAGATATCGTCGACTCCAACATATCATACATTGCTGCTAGGCCGAGCGGCCCAGGGAGCCACAACCTGCAAATGCATGAAGAGATATCACAATAGTTGAGGTTTCATAACAGCTTCACTGACCACTCAACTTCAGCGTCGAGGATCGATGGGCAATGAACTTCGTCGCTCTCGCAGCTAGCGCCCCACGATCTGACTGCGAATGTACGCCGCCATGAGTCCCCGCCTGGCCTTGCACTGCGGAGACTTCCTCGCTGCTCCATCCCAACCGACTGACCACATGTAGCGTGCAGACAGCATTAAAGCAGCTGCTCAGTGAAAACCACACAACCTAAACATGATTCCACAAAAACACTTCCACAAACAACTCAAACAATACTAAAACCTGTGACTGTGGATCAACAAGGACGAATCACAAATAGACACACACCGAGAACCCAGAAGCGGTCGGTGACCGAATACACATCGTCCAACGACCGACCGAACTGCCAACCAAGTTGCCTCCAATCAAGTCATTTGTGTCGGCAGTTGTTGGACGAGTCATGGCTGTCCGGACCTCTCTGCTGCTGCGTTGCGACTGAACTCCCGACACACGACGACCCAGAAATACTAGCCGTCGCTCCAAAGATAGTACGACAGTGCTCTTACGGATAAGCGCTGCTCCTGCCACTCACTGGCAGGCAAGCCAGCAACTTAGTGACTCCAGTAAATCGAATAAGAATCGGGACATAAGTACTGCAAAGACAAAATGTCAAGCAACAAACGGCACGAACATAAGCCGCGCAAAGCTCAGTCAATGTCCGAGCAGTGTTATGATCTCCGATTATAATTTTACAATTGCAATGAGTTTTGAGCAGAGTTTCACTTTTCGAGAAAAGTAGCAAACAGTGGAAGGACTAAGGTTCTCTTTCTTAATTTGCCTATTTACTTTAATATTTTGATTCTATGTATCTTGAAACTGAGGGAGACGAAGTTTTTCAATCTTTGATCGGTTTCTACGTTTATTACAGGAAATAATATGAATGAAAACACCAACATCAGTTGCTTCACAAACGGGTTATTTTGAGCAGTGTTAACAGTTCAGTGAACTGGCACTGAATAAAAAAAACGATGTAACCGAAAACCGGTTATTTTTCCGATGACCGCCGTCCGTAATTCAGATCCCCGTACGGCGACTCAAATTAAGAATATCCGCGATTTCCCTCAATCGCTTAGGGCGAATAACAAGACGGTATTTGGGCTCCATCACCCTTGTCGTCAATCAGACGTTAAATTCTAAAAAATGGTTCAAATGGCTCTGAGCACTATGGGACTTAACATCTATGGTCATCAGTCCCCTAGAACTTAGAACTTAGAACTACTAACCTAAGGACATCACACAACACCCATCCATCACGAGGCAGAGAAAATCCCTGACCCCGCCGGGAATCGAACCCGGGCACCCGGGCGTGGGAAGCGAGAACGCTACCGCACGACCACGAGAGGCGGGCGTTAAATTCTAATTTCCGGTTTCTCGTTCAGTGAATTTAGGTACTGTTATCTCGGAGAAGACCAACAGGAAACCGCAGTGTGCCTGGGATGCAATAAAACTGAATCGGAATGAATCTGAAGCTTAAAGACCATGAAATAAATTTTGAAAACAGGATTTCATTGTAAAATCTGATAAACAACAAATACATGTCGATAGAAACATAGATACGTATTTTGAAGAACTTCGATTCTTGTTTGATGAACTTCCAGAGGTATAGAGCACCGATCACACCACGGACCTGCAACAGTTAAGAGTTGTGTGGTGCAGCAAATCATTACAAATGACATTACGATATGAGTGTACTGTGTATCAGAAGATCCATTACCCAAATACTAATCACAGTTCAAATGCAGCACCCTTGTCCCTTTGGAGCGCTACAGGTGGTGTAGTCTTGGTATCAGGTGGTCTTGTCGCACTCCACCGCTGACAACAGTCGTGGCCCTGTAACGTGAGACGACGAGGAAGCATGACAGAATGGCAGAAAAGTACAATTGTGTTTGGACGTGTCCATGACTACCCCGCCTTGAAGCTGCCCGAATTGTTTGTGTAGCTGTGCGGACTGTCCAACGTTTCTACAAGGGTAGATGCAACCCTCGCAGCCATATGACACGGTGTAAGGACAGTGGACACAAAAAGATTTTAACCACAGGGACTGGTGATGAATGTGAAGCCTTATCAGTAGCAACAGACTTAGCACGCTATATGAACTGCTGCTATCACTTGTAGGATTTCTGCGTCTGGAAGCCATAGCGCTCACTGGCATACCTCACTTACTAATTAAGATATTTTAAACATAGCTGCGCAACAGCAACGGTTCCACGTAATAAGACTATAAACAGCCGACCAGTTGCAATGGATAAAGAAATCTTTACCTAGGTTTCAACAGATTTAAATCTGTCTTCTTCAGAAGGCGGCAATTTTACATTAGTATGGACTGATGTAGCACCGTCGTTTTTACAAATATCTGCATAGATCCATTTGTCCAAATTAAAATATAGCCCTGAAAATAGGGTTTGTCATGTAAATATAAATTAGTACATGGATGTTGCAGAGCTCACAAGAAAATAAGTAAAATTTGCAACTTTGGACTTGTTTTTCGTTATACTGGCTGACCCACAGCTACTCCCGAAAGCTGGAAGTTCATCCTGATTTAGGTTTCCAATGATTTCCCTCTATACCTACGGTTAAATTCCAGGGTGATTCCTTTGAAAAGGGCACAGTCGAGTTTCTTCCCCCACCTTTTCCTATTCTGAGCTTCTGCACCGCCTCTAGTGATCGCGTTGTCGACGTGACGTTGAACTCTAATATTCCTTCCTTGCTTCACCCCACGTAAGTTGGCAACGGCCCAGCTCTTTGGGATTCAGGACTGACTCTCTGGCTCCAAATTTACTGAGCTCTAGTAGGACCCCAAATGAAACAGTAAAAGTGCTTGCCGGAACATGAGTGAAAACCAGTACAAATTGAAACTTGGAAAATAATGGAAAATGTCTTCTCATTTGACACTTAGATAGGCTTGGGGCTTTAAGAAATACAAATCAGAGGAAATCTCGTGCCTAAAGGAAATCAAAAAGCTTAACATGTCCAGTTTCCAGTGAATGAGAGAGCGAGGATAGCGTCAAACAGGAAATGACAGAACGACGAAAAAGCGATTTCAAAGCATACATTATACAGTGACGGTCCCTTTATTATCTGTCTTTTCTATAAGCATTATGCTAGCCTGTGTAACAATGTTGTTAAAGAGATTAAATCACATATTAATAAGAAACGCTGGTTGTAATGTTATCTTGATATTGTCATGAAAAATATACGGCTCTGACCCAATCGCGCACATGCATTTCTTTATTTTATCTTATTTATTGATTTTTGTGTTCTGAATCTTCTACCAAACTCTTACATCGCCATGAAGGATAATATTTCTCAGAAAAGGTGTGACAATAACAATGACAATGATAGTACGGGGTGTCTGGTGAGGTATAATTGAGAAATAATATGTGATTGTCACGAAATGAACATTTTCGCATTGAGAGGTTCATATGCTTATCAAAAAGTAGTGACATTCAACTCTTTACGTTTTAGTTCATCAATATCAGTTTAACAGAATTATTTGGGGAAGTGTATACCATCAAAACACCAAACACACAATACAGTCACATGTTACCAAGCCACTTTACGAATGGTATATTTGATTTTTTCTAAGAGACGGTAGCGCGAAACCCACCTCAGTATCGTTTATGGAGAACAGAAGTTCAGAAATAATGTTTGACGCAAACTTGAGTATTTCAATATAGGTACGAACACAGCAGCTGTCAAATGACACAGTGGGGACTACGGGAGAGCGGGGAGATATGCAGTATTCACTAGATGACATTTGTCTCCATCCCTGCAACACTGCAGAATTGTTCTGCGATCGAGTCATGGAGATTCTGACCGTGTTGACAGCTGACACGCTCGTGTGGTACTCAGCAGACACGTAAACATTTGAACCCAGCTTTCCCAAAAACGCTTGATAAGCACATCATACTATAGCAAATTGCAAAACGATTTAGAAAAGATATCTGTACGGTGTAAAAATTGGCAAATGACCGCAAATAATAAAAAGAGTGAGGTCATCCACATAAGTGCTAAAAGAAATCCCTTAAACTTCAGTTACACGATAAATCCGTCAAATTTAAAGGTCGTAAATTCAACTAAATACATAGGAATGACAATTACGAACAAATTAAATTGGAAAGAACACATAGGAAATATTGTGGGAAAAGAGAAGCAAACACTGCGTTTTACTGGCAGAATGCTTAGAAGACGCAACACATCTACTAAAGGGACTGCTTACATTACTCTTGTCCGTACTCTTTTAGAGTACAGCCGCACGGAGTGGGATTCTAAACAGATGGGATTAACGAATATCATCGAGAAAATTCAAAGAAGGGGAGCAAGTCTTCTATTATCGAGAAATAGGCAGTAGAGTGTCACGGACATGATACAGTATTTGAGGTCGACGTGATTAAAGCAAAGGCTTTTCGCGTTATGACGGGATCATCTCACGAAACTTCAATCACCAACTTCCTCATCCGAATGTAAAAATATTTTGTTGAGTCCTACCTACGTAGGGAGAAACGATTTAGTAATAAAATAAGAGAAAATCAAGGCTCTCACGGAAAATTAAAAGTGTTCATTTTTTCCAAGCGCTCTTTGAGAGTGAAATAATAGAGAACTGTTGTGAACGTTAAGTGTGATTTGTAGAGTATCAGTGTAGTTGTAGACGTAGCAGCATTTGTTACATAAAAGTGTGTGCTACAGCCAACTTGTCTTTTGTGTTGAGACTACGAAAATGAGAGTCGTTGAAAACATAATTCATGGTATGCTGCCTGAGGATCGCTCTAGATAATATTCACTACAAAACTTAAGAGCTTCCGCGAACGTGAAATCACTCAGCATGCTGAGAATATTAGTTTTTTAAAATCAACAGAGAAGGCCATCGTAAAACAGAATAAAACATCAGGAAAGCACGATTTACAAAAAATAGGGTAGTCGATAAGTGAATTGGAAAAATTGGACACTGCTTTACGTGTAATCAGCACAGCCATTTCGCACAGGACTGTGAAACAAGACAGCAGAAATATGAAAACAGCTTGTGGTTTAGAAAGCGGGGTAGTCAAATAAATTGGCCACTAGAATGGATGCAGTAGTGTAGGTGGCATTACTAGACGTTCCTGGCCTCGGGTTCGACTTCTTGTTGATCATGAATCTTTTTGCGACCATATGTTGATCAATATCATTACGTCAGCATTCCACTGGGAAGTGATTTTTTTTTATCAAAAATCAATTTAGTTTTGATCATTTAACCAATAGTCTGTGTTTCACGATATGCCCTGGGGAAAGGTATCCGTGATGTTAGCATTTAGCATTCATCCATTTCTCAAGTGAAAAGTTTTACAAACGGTAGAACTCAGTGTCAGGTCTGTCATTTACCTTGTGAACAGGCTGATCAGATGCTGGCTTTTGCCTTTGCTTAATCAGTTCCCTGACTTTCGACTGCTCGTTTTGGGCTTACTAATAAAAATGGGTATGAAATCCAACTTATTGATTTTGGGAAAAATAATTGATAAGTCATTTGAATAAGTGCTTATTAGGAAGTCTATATCCCTTTTCGCTTCTCCCATGTTTCAGGTGCCGAATCGGAAGGGAGAAGGTTATACGCCCCTAGTTGCCTCTCATGCCCTCAACCCAAAAACTGCTCTGTAGTGTAACCTCTTGGTCGACTTCTACACCTATTTTACGTGGCTTTGTGTGGCACGTTATTTCACAACTCTTGATCTTAATCAGATATAGCATCGAATTTCGTTTGCTGAACATTTCAACATCCGACTGCCTTTTGCACAGATTGTAATTTATTCGAATATAACAACGCGCCTTCCAGTTTGCTCACAGGTGCTACTGTATTATCTCATTTGCTGGACAGCTTTTTTGGGGAACATAAATTCAAAACTGTCTGAAGCTACTTAGATGATGTTTCGAGTCATCGTGTTTTCCTGAACATCTGGAACATTTTATAATGTTTTAACTTGCTTAAGGGAGGCAGCACTGACTGTTAAACCTAACAAGGCCAATCTCATCCGTGCAGAAGAATATTTCTGCCATCTGGTGTCCGCAGAATGAATAAGGATGTATAATGACCGCACTACAGCTATTTATGATTTTCCTAGTCTGATAATTTAGAAATGAATAGTACATTTTATTGAGATGGTTGATTTTTTTTAGGAAACCTATTTCGGTGTCTGCGCTGTTTTTCGTGTCACTTTATGTACTCTGGCGCAAAGATGAGCGTTTTATTTGAGCCAAAGTGAGCAAGCCTCATTTGATGTCTTATACTGATCCCTATTAACACTTCTGTCCTTGTCATACCTAATTTCCAGGACGAATTCGTTCTGCTGACAGACATTTGCAATTCACTTAGTGGCGCAATTGTGTTGATAGATAACTGGGAGGATTGTCAGTCAATAGTGTACATGTAGAGGGCTCTTTCTACAGGTGAACTTCATTGTTTGGTGTATGAGCTGGAGCCACTGCGTACCGAGCGAGGTGGCGCAGTGGTTAGCACACTGGACTCGCATTCGTGAGGACGACGGTTCAATCCCGTCTCCGGCCACCCTGATTTAGGTTTTCCGTGATTTCCCTAAATCGTTTCAGGCAAATGCCGGGATGGTTCCTTTGAAAGGGTACGGCCGATTTCCTTCCCCATCCTTCCCTAACCCGAGCTAGCGCTCCGTCTCTAATGACCTCGTTGTCGACGGGACGTTAAACACCACTAACCTAATCTAACCTGGAGCCACTGCTGCTTCTCTGTGACTCAAAAAAATTTAAATACCACTTACAACATCCAGAGTTTCATCTGAAAACCGACAACGAAACCTTCCTTTGGGTTTTGGCTAATCTTCGTTGAATGAGACGGATTGCTCTTTGGACAGCGCGGATTTTTGCCTTCCATTTTTCGGTTAGTCACATAAAACGGTGTGAGAACCAAAATGAAGACTTCTTGAGTCAGGTTTTTAATCAAGGCCCGGAGATAAATGAACCGTTGCAGGAGAAGGGAACTTTGAGTTCATTGAAGCGATTTTAACAGAGATTCCCTTTCTATTTCCAATCTTGCCAAAAACCGAGAACAGGATCGAAGGATTAGTTGTGATTAACTATATATGACGGTAGTAAGCAAGCAGGAGATCCCGAGTTCGAGTCCCGGTCGGGGCACACATTTTCAACATGTCCCCAATTAAGTACATCAACGCCTGTTTGCAGCTAGGGTGTCCATTTAATTATCATTTCATTTCTAGCAGAGCTGCATGGTCATCCACGGTAACTGTTCTTTCAGGAACAGATACTACAGTCATATATAGTTAAAGTATGGCTTCCCGGCCATTGACCTTCTTGTGCGAGTGCACACGCTATGCCCGAACTCGTATGGGACTTGGTAGATTAATCTGCCACGACTAATGAGTACGATGGGCTAACATCTATTAGGCGCACTAAGAATGTAGTGGTGTGGACTTGTTGGGAATGTGGATCTCACGGGGAGCGTGCAAGGGATAAGCCCCTGCAGACGCACTATCCTCTGTGCCCGCGGTGGCTCAGATGGATAGAGCGTCTGCCATGTAAGCAGGAGATCCTGGTTTCGAGTCCCGGTCGGGGAATACATTTTCAACATGTCGCCAATGAAGTACATCAACGCCTGTTTGCAGCTGTTGTTGTTGTTGTGGTCTTCAGTCCTGAGACTGGTTTGATGCAGCTCTCCATGCTACTCTATCCTGTGCAAGCTTCTTCATCTCCCAGTATCTACTGCAACCTACATCCTTCTGAATCTGCTTAGTGTATTCATCTCTTGGTCTCCCTCTACGATTTTTACCCTCCACACTGCCCTGCAATGCTAAATTTGTGATCCTTTGATGCCTCAAAACATGTCCTACCAACCGATCCCTTCTTCTAGTCAAGTTGTGCCACAAACGTCTCTTCTCCCCAATCCTATTCAATACCTCCTCATTAGTTAGGTGATCTACCCACCTTATCTTCAGCAATCTTCTGTAGCACCACATTTCGAAAGCTTCTATTCTCTTCTTGTCCAAACTAGTTATCGTCCATGTTTCACTTCCATACATGGCTACACTCCATACAAATACTTTCAGAAACGACTTCCTGACACTTAAATCTATACTCGATGTTAACAAAATCCTCTTCTTGAGAAACGCTTTCCTTGCCATTCCCAGTCCACATTTTATATCCTCTCTACTTCGACCATCATCGGTTATTTTACTCCCAAAATAGCAAAACTCCTTTACTACTTTAAGTATCTCATTTCCTAATCTAATTCCCTCAGCATCACCCGACTTAATTCGACTACATTCCATTATCCTCGTTTTGCTTTTGTTGATGTTCATCTTATGTCCTCCTTTCAAGACACTGTCCATTCCGTTCAACTGCTCTTCCAAGTCCTTTGCTGTCTCTGACAGAATTACAATGTCATCGGCGAACCTCAAAGTTTTTACTTCTTCTCCATGAATTTTAATACCTACTCCGAAATTTTCTTTTGTTTCCTTTACTGCTTGCTCAATATACAGATTGAATAACATCGGGGAGAGGCTACAACCCTGTCTTACTCCTTTCCCAACCACTGCTTCCCTTTCATGCCCCTCGACTCTTATAACTGCCATCTGGTTTCTGTACAAACTGTAAATAGCCTTTCGCTCCCTGTATTTTACCCCTGCCACCTTCAGAATATGAAAGAGAGTATTCCAGTTAACATTGTCAAAAGCTTTCTCTAAGTCTACAAATGCTAGAAACGTAGGTTTGCCTTTTCTTAATCTTTCTTCTAAGATAAGTCGTAAGGTCAGTATTGACTCACGTGTTCCAACATTTCTACGGAATCCAGACTCATCTTCCCCGAGGTCGGCTTCTACCAGTTTTTCCATTCGTCTGTAAAGAATTCGCGTTAGTATTTTGCAGCTGTGACTTATTAAACTGATAGTTCGGTAATTTTCACATCTGTCAACACCTGCTTTCTTTGGGATTGGAATTATTATATTCTTCTTGAAGTCTGAGGGTATTTCGCCTGTCTCATACATCGTGCTCACCAGATGGTATAGTTTTGTCATGACTGGCTCTCCCGAGGCCATCAGTAGTTCAAATGGAATGTTGTCTACTCCCGGGGCCTTGTTTCGACTCAGGTCTTTCAGTGTTCTGTCAAACTCTTCACGCAGTATCTTATCTCCCATTTCGTCTTCATCTACATCCTCTTCCACTTCCATAATATTGTCCTCAAGTACATCGCCCTTGTATAAACCCTCTATATACTCCTTCCACCTTTCTGCCTTCCCTTCTTTGCTTAGAACTGGGTTGCCATCTGAGCTCTTGATATTCATACAAGTGGTTCTCTTCTCTCCAAACGTTTCTTTAATTTTCCTGTAGGCAGTATCTATCTTACCCCTAGTGAGACAAGCTTCTGCATCCTTACATTTGTCCTCTAGCCATCCCTGCTTAGCCATTTTGCACTTCCTGTCGATATCATTTTTGAGACGTTTGTATTCCTTTTTGCCTGCTTCATTTACTGAATTTTTCTATTTTCTCCTTTCATCAATTACATTCAATATTTCTTCTGTTACCCAAGGATTTCTATTAGCCCTCGTCTTTTTACCTATTTGATCCTCTGCTGCCTTCACTACTTCATCCCTCAGAGCTACCCATTCTTCTTCTACTGTATTTCTTTCCCCCATTCCTGTCAATTGTTACCTTATGCTCTCCCTGAAACTCTCTACAACCTCTGGTTCTTTCAGTTTATCCAGGTCCCATCTCCTTAAATTCCCACCTTTTTGCAGTTTCTTCAGTTTCAATCTGCAGTTCATAACCAACAGATTGTGGTCAGAATCCACATCTGCCCCAGGAAATGTCTTACAATTTAAAACCTGGTTCCTAAATCTCTGTCTTACCATTATATAATCTATCTGATACCTTTTAGTATCTCCAGGATTCTTCCAGGTATACAACCTTCTTTTATGATTGTTGAACCAAGTGTTGGCTATGATTAAGTTATGCTCTGTGCAAAATTCTACAAGGCGGCTTCCTCTTTCATTCCTTCCCCCCAATCCATATTCACCTTCTCTCCCTTTTCCTACCGACGAATTCCAGTCATCCATGACTATTAAATTTTCGTCTCCCTTCACTACCTGAATAATTTATTTTATCTCGTCATACATTTCATCTATTTCTTCATCATCTGCAGAGGTAGTTGGCATATAAACTTGTACTACTGTAGTAGGCATGGGCTTTGTGTCTATTTTGGCCACAATAATGCGTTCACTATGCTGTTTGTAGTAGCTAACCCGCACTCCTATTTTTTTATTCATTATTAAACCTACTCCTGCATTACCCCTATTTGATTTTGTATTTATAACCCTGTAAGCACCTGACCAAAAGTCTTGTTCCTCCTGCCACCGAACTTCACTAATTCCCACGATATCTAACTTTAACCTATCCATTTCCCTTTTTAAATTTTTTAACCTGTTTGCAGCTAGGGTGTCCATTTAATTATCATTTCAGTTGTGATAAAACTTCAGAACTCAATATCGCGTCGATCCACTTCTGGCCATTATGCACGCAGTCCTTTGGTTTGAAACCGATTGTCAGAGTTGTTGAACGTCCTTTTGAAGCACGCCGTGCCAAATTCTGTTCAAATGGAGCGTTAGATCGTCACAATCCCGAGATGGTTCGAAGGCGCTGCCTGTCATCCTAGAAACGTCTTCAATAGGAAAGGGATTCGACGACTTTTCTTGGCACAGTAGTGATTGGCAAGCACGACGATCGGCGTAGAAACACTCACCAGGTGCGGGCGGCTATTATCTGGCTCATCTGTAAGCCCAGGATGGCTTGCCATGAAGGGCAACAGAACGGGGATGGTCGACGTACCTCTGTGTTGTAAAGGCGAAGGAGATGATGTCCTAAGGTAACCTACAATGAAAATAAAAGGCACTCCAGACAATCACTCCTGGTTCGCCAGGCCGCATGCCAGGCGACAGTCAGGTTAGTAACGGACTGCTGACTGGAGCGTCTCCAGAGAAGTCTCCGCTGGTCGTCGTGGTTCAGTTCGATGCGGGACTCCTCACTGCAAACTGCTGAACTCCATTCAATGAGATTACAGACAAAGACAGCCTGCATTGAGGTGGGATAATAACCTGACTCACGCCTGCCATACGGCCTTCCAGCCAGGAGTGATGGTCTGATCTGCCATTTATTTTCTTAACCGGACTAGTTTGGTTATCATCCGGGCCTTCCTTACAGCACACCGATACGTCGATGGTATCCCACGCCGCGTTTCGTTGCTCTTCATGGTAAATCATTCGGGGCTTACTTTTAGGCAAGAAATGGTAGCACAGGGCGAAAAATTTTACTGATTGTCTTCGCGTTTGAAAAACCACACCGTGGGCAGCAAGGTCACCGGATCTTTCCCCCGTTGAGAACTTTTGGAGCTTTATGGGCAGGTTCCTCCAGCGAGCTCGGAAATTTTGACTGTGAAATGCGGCAGTTGCTGAATTTGCCACGATATCCCTCTGGAGGACTTTCAACGCAATCAATGCCAGGTCGAATAACTACTTGCATGAGGGCTAGAGGTTAAAAAACACGTTATTTACTTGGTCAAGTTGTGAAGCTCTTTGTATTGACTAAATCACCCAGTTTATGAATCACTCAGTTTTGCTGAAGTTTTAATAATTTGATTGTCCGTACTTGCGTCTGACATCTGCCGATTCCCATCGCATTCGGAAACTCCTTCGCGGTGCGTCGCTTTTTGATGTTAGATTGTATTATGTTATTGCCGTAAACATAATTGCAAGCTAAAAATCTGTCTCCCTCATTAACTTGTCCCCGCAGTTTTTCGTTATTTTGGTTTTTCTCTTTGGGGCGGCCATCTAGGGATATTATGAACAGTGAGTATGATGTAACTTGGCCCTGTTTTGAATTCTGTTAGAAGACTGGTTAGACAGTGTCAGCAGTGTAAGGTAGCTGAAGTTAACACCAATACCCGTCGGAGCCATTTACTGCGCATTCGAGAAGAGAGGCCATTCTGTAAGCTTTTTATAGAGCACTTGTAGCCGCTTCTGAGGAGTAAATGGGGAAATAGGTATATTTTCGTAATAGTATCGCCTGTATTCGCTTTGTTTGGCTGGTGAAAGGCGAGGGCATGACGAATGGTTCGACCATTCCCCACATGACTAGCATTTTTCCTTACTTTGGTACACTTAAAACCCTGGTTATTGATAATTCACGTACCATTGTATCAAGACAATTTAGAAAATTCTGTTTGGGGAAAGTCATAACCCACATAACAAACATCGAGCACCCTCCTCAGCCCTCTCTTGCTGAGCAAGTTAGTAGAAAACTGAAATCTGCACTCATTATATATCACAGTGGAACTCAAAGTAACTGGGATAGCTCCATTCATTGGATAAACTTTGCATTACGTTCTCCTGCAGATAAATGTGATAAGACTGCACTGGCAAGTTCATGTTTCCTTAACTAGTAAATTTATCAATATGTAATCTATAATCAGTCAACTTGCTCAATAGTTAGATCCTGAAACTCATCAGCAGAACTGCTAGAGGGCTGTTAATAACTTTATGAACCTTTGAGCGTACAGTAAGGTGCACAAGAAAATCTGTTACTACCAAGTTTCGTAGGTCGCTGTGAGGCTACTGAGATGCCCGGCCCTGTAAGACTGATTGAACAAAAATTGAAAACACTTAGAAAACGAGTCCGTGTAAGCCTGATGAAACTGGAGTTTTTGTAGGGCATTATTAATCCATGCCACAGTAAGAGCTCGCCCTGCGTTTTACTTTTGGGGAAAGAGGATTGACTCCTGCAAAGACGCAGGTTCGCTATTATGTCTTAATGTATCTTTACCTAACTTCCGAGAACTTGTTTATCTGCCGAAAATAAAAGACGCAGCCGGCCCTAGGCTGACGTAACCGGATGCATCGCGCTCGGTGAGTCCGTCGTCTGCGGGAGTTAGTTCAAACATTTTCACTGGCGATGGGCTGTATGATTCCATGTTGTGACCGAGAGGGAAAATTCTACTTGGTGCCTTCTAGTTTCTGTGCACTTCGTGCAGTACAGTACTGGCTCTTGAGAAGGGCTTTAACACGTTCGCTGCCACTGTAATCGGCCTTGCGTTGCCACGTAACCAATTATTTTCTTGATAGAATCGCAAACTGTATTGCTAAAAGTAATACAAAGTGTATTTATTTTATAAGTAAAAGATAAAATTTAGTCTCCTGAATCAAATGTTTTTGGGGGTGCAGTAAGGCGTCAGTGGCACATCAGGCCACATTCTGTAGCGGGTGGCCATGGACGCACTAGTGCGTCCTGTTTATTTTTCCGGAAAATTGTGAAAGTTTACAGTACTACATTTTTATTTTATATTCAAAAATAAAACGGAACATCCTACTGACAAACGACACATTTATTGAACAAAAATATAGTAGAAACAAACAAACACAATATCTTGAAGAAACTTCTTAAATACAATGTATGTCAAATCTCAGAAAAGATACAATCAAGAACTTTACCGATTACACTCAAACAAATAAAATAAATACAAAGTTCAAGAATTGTACCTACACATAACTGTCGAAAAATGAAAGAATATCTAAAGTGCTATAAGCCTTTAGAGGTGGTGAATAAGATAACAATTCAAACAATTCCCTGCTTCATTTTGGCAATCTGGGCACTCGCAAATCGTGTCTGTTCGTTGTCCTCGGCTGGCGCATTGTCTGCACTTTTTTCTGGGTGTTTTTGATTTTCCAGTTGATTCTCGTTTTACCACAATGTGTTGGGGATTTCTAACTGACGGTTCTACCTGCTTTTCTGGCAATAGTGCTCTTATAATACTGAGGCTGAATTCCTGGAGCGGCATTTTTGTGCCAGAATATTTATTGTGTAGT
Source organism: Schistocerca cancellata (assembly GCF_023864275.1). Taxonomy (NCBI): domain Eukaryota; kingdom Metazoa; phylum Arthropoda; class Insecta; order Orthoptera; family Acrididae; genus Schistocerca; species Schistocerca cancellata. The sequence continues at coordinate 516,606,262 of NC_064632.1, forward strand.
GCACGTGCGTTTGTCAGCATTATTACCATAACGTGGATAAAAAGTTTCTTGTACCAGAGTATGGTTTTTCGTTCCGAGAGGTAATATAATGACATCTAATCATGCCTATCAACTCCCGTCATAAATTTATTGTAGTTTACAATGGCCAAGGGCTTAGATCTCTTTTCTTTTCTTTTGTTTTCAACCTCAACCATTTAATCTGTAAATGCATTAGAAATGTAGCAAACTTACCCCTTATCACGCCACCTACCAATCATAACTCCTTCCGCAAATCTGGCAACGGCTTCATCTTTTCGTAGTTTTGCCGTTCGTATTTCCTTGGGTGTATCCTTCCTATTCGCTGTCAGAGTTATTACCAAGAAGCAACTTAACCATTGTGAAGCCATTATAGTAATTGTGCATGTACAGGTGGTGACCAGCATTCAACTTTTGATCCAGTAAATAAAGAACAATTTTTTGCCCATGGCCTCTTCCTCCTAAATCGTCCAGCATGCCAGTGTATACAGCCCAGGCTGTGGCTAAGCCATGTCTCTGCTATATCCTTTCTTTCAGGAGTGCTAGTTCTGCAAGGTTCGCAGGAGAGCTTCTGTTAAGTTTGGAAGGTAGGAGACGAGGTACTTGCAGAAGTAAATCTGTGAGGATGTGGCGTAAGTCGTGCTTGGGTAGCTCAATTGGTAGAGCACTTGCCCGCGAAAGGCAAAGATCCCGAGTTCGAGTCTCGGTCCGGCACACAGTTTTAATCTGCCAGGAAGGTCTATTGGGACCTTATCACAAATTGGCAGTGAATATTCACTAGTTGTTGCGTGTCAAGGTTATATTTTCATGGGTCTGTTCATCAAAATCATTTACAAATTTACCTTATCTCCTCGGTAGGAATTACAATGCATCCTTGCTGTTAAATGTTCCTATTACCTCAGCTGAGAACCTTTTATAACATTTCTTTATGTTTCTTAAGTTGCATGATCAAGGCAAAGCAGAGGATAGTTTCTTGCCTCTTTTTCGCAATTATCTCTTATCAATAGCGTGTGTAAAGTTTAAATGTTTCTAGGGTTTGATTAAACTGATGTTTTAACGACAGTAATTCCTCTTTTTAATTGCGTTTCCTTCTGTCTATTACAGTTCTGTGCAATTTACACCCACTAACTCTTAATACTATTCGAATCAGGAATAAGAACAATCTACATAAAGACCTAAAATCAACTACCTTGGTCCAAAAAGGCGTCCAATATTTAGGAAATCACATTTTCAATAAATTGCAGGAGCCAACAAAAACTTGGTTCCAGATAAACCATAGTTTAAACAGAGTTTGAAAACCTTTTGATCAGCAGCTCCTTTTCTATAGATAAACGTCTTTAACAAGAACTGTTAGACCAGATTAAGTAAAAATGTCTGTAAGGTTTCAGTTTTGACATAATTTGGCTACAACAGTCAAGATAACATATTTTGTTTGAGATACATCAACTAGAAATGCACAACTATGTTTCATTGTGATAGTGTATTAATTGTGTAAACATTAGCAGTTCCAGTTAACTGTACATTCACATATGTTGACTGTCTCCTGACAATTGGTCAGGCAAGTGAGTATTATATTTAAATTTTCTATGTTTTTATGTTATACCTTCTGAGATGTTCAACACCCATGAGAATCATCTCATTTTTAAGTCTGCGAAACTAAAATTGAATCTAATCTCGAATCTAATCTTTAATCTGATCTCAAGCCTCCAGTGTGCATACGTTAATACAAGTGAACCAGGAATCTGTCTTACATCTGAAGTTAAAGCTGTATAATTAACTCAGCGTATCAAAGAATTATTATTGTTAGTTACGGATAAATTGCTTAAGTGCTGAGCTGAGTGAATGTTCTTTGATGACCAAATGTTGAGATGGTTCTGAAGCAACTGCATATTTGTTGTTGTGGAAGAAATCTATACATAATAATCTTTCTGCTAATACCGTTTTCAAAATCATTCCTGGCACTCTACCCGTTACAAGCCTCCTACTGGTCAGTATTCGTCTGTTACTAAATTGTATAAATTGTCTGGAATAATTAACTGGAATATTTTGTAATTGTAGCGTTCTAAACATTTCTTCCTCAATGATAAACTAAACAATATCGAAAACATTACCTTCTCCTCTCTTAGAGATTAATTCTCTCATGAATAACGGAACATCAAGGAAAGAAGCATGAAGGACGACATCGCATTTTTTCATGTGCAATGAAACGGACTTTGTCCCTTCATATATTTCTTTTTGCCTTTTTTATAGCACTGGTGTTATTTAGTTCATTTACTTGCGCCCAGTGAACACGTTAATGTAGAATTTAATGAAAATTCAGTAGCAAGCCGCTTTTATGGCAGCGTAAAATTAAAAACTGCAGTTCGTTTCAAGCTATCATTACTTCCATCGAGGGTAAAGCGGTGTGAATTTCCCAAATTTACAATGAAAATATGACACTGCAGCACAGGTAATAGATAGTTGTCTTTGGCACTGCATGTGCCCTCGTATGCACTGAAATGCTGAGTAAAAGGGCAGAAAATGTCAGAAATGTAGCAATGACAGTACATGTAAAGTGAATTACATGTGAAGGAAATATAAGGGACAGTAAAAGAAGGTAAACATCGACAAGGCATTGTGTACCTCCACCACCGTATCTTGAGAGCTGTACAATTCAGTCAACACTCTTGTAGGTCACTCTAGTAACCTGAAGTTGCAGTCTCATTTTTCGCTTCAGGTTTCCTTCCGTCCCTGCCTCGTTCCGAAGTAATTTTAATTCCCTGTGAGTGTATGATTTTATCAATTAATCTAGGTCTTGTCCTGAAGCAGATGTATGTCTGATCTGGATTTGGATAATAAGTTAATCTAGTTCTTATGCTGACATAAAAGACTGAAATATCGCAAATATAAATGCTGGAATGCAGTGAACATTCTGCTTCAAAAATAGTCAGTGTGTCTAGTGTGTACTGCCCTTTTTTGTACGTGATGTCATTGCAGTTATCTGTGTCGTCATCATCTTTCACGGTGATGTCATTAACTTTATCAATGACATCACCCCCCTTATCAGTAACATCATCAACCTTATCAGTGATGTACTCGATCAATAAAATAAAATAAATTTAAAAAAATTCAACTCGTTCACTTTTGATTTAAGCCCAGCCTCCTCTGCATTTCAACGAATCAGAGCATAATATTTAAATAAGGCATAAAATGGTAGCAGAAATGCAGTAAAAACTATGTAGTCTCCCCTTGAAAATCGACCTTACGCATATGTGCGTGGAAGTCAAAAACATTTACACACGTCTCACATTGAATTAAAATGACATGTTAATTAAACGTCAAGTTACATTATTTCTTACAGCTATTAGTTGTAGGGGGAGGGGGGGATGGGTCACCTGGCCAAATGAAGACCATTATTCTCCCTATGTAAACGAATTGGCCGTTTGGCCTAGCCTAATTCAATGACACGTAAACGTACTACTCACTCGGCATTTTGTTATGTTTAGTTAGGACATAACTAATGGGCTACAGCTGTCATTATACTTACTGTAATTTATGCCAAGACGGACTTGAGTATTGCATGTTCAGCCAGTGGACCTATCAAATCGTTCAAATGGCTCTGAGTACTATGGGACTTAACATCTGAGGTCATCAGTCCCCTAGAACTTATAACTACTTAAACCTAAGTTACCTAAGTGCATCACACATATCCATGCCCGAGGGAGGATTCGAACCTGCGACCGTAGCAGTCGCTAGTTTCCGGACTGAAACGCCTAGATCCGCTCGGCCACCGCGGCCGGCATGGACCTGTCGTAACTTTAATGAGCGTAATTTTTATACAAAAAATGTGGTCGCCCTACCTACTTGTGTGTGTACTCACTCTTGCCGTGTGCTATTACTGATCCATCCCTTCCAGCACCGTCCATTTTGACGTGCCCAGCATCCTGCCATGGGATTTAGTATTCGTAACGTGCTCCTCACTTGAGCATTAGTAATTTCAACAAATTCGTGTGAAATTGACATTTACAGTAAAGTACTGCAGCAGTGATATTTACCGATTTTCGAGAATACTAAAATAAATAAAGGACTTAACACCACAGTACATACCCTGCAAGCACACGTAAAGAACCTTTGACAGCTAACGGCACACTGCGTCAAAAATACTCTCTTCCTACTTAGGCGCTATAATATTATAGGAAATAACGTTTGGATAGTAGATATATTTACATTATTTATTCTAGAAACGCCATCACTGCATTGTGTCAGGGTCAACATGGGGATTCCGCTCCATCAGCGCATGCCACTATTCACTACTGATATGATGAGCAGAACGAAGGTAGCCGGGCGGGAAGAGTTGAGGAAATATTTTCTCACGTTTCATAGCGGTTGGCACTCTCTATTCTTGATGTGTATCATTTCATGGCACTTAAAGGCACCTTGTCTGTGTCGCATTGTTAATTAGGCACTTACGCCAAAAGAAATAGAGTAGCTTGCAGATGATTGAGCAATACTTAAAGTGCATTTCACATCAAAAAAAAAGAAGAAGACCATTATTTCATTTTCTTCCCTTTACCACCTTCACAGCATAAGTTAATAGTAGGAGTTACTTCGAGCTGATGTTCTCCAGCCGACTGACCACGCTAATCACCGTAGTAATAACTGGAAATACACTCCTGGAAATGGAAAAAAGAACACATTGACACCGGTGTGTCAGACCCACCATACTTGCTCCGGACACTGCGAGAGGGCTGTACAAGCAATGATCACACGCACGGCACAGCGGACACACCAGGAACCGCGGTGTTGGCCGTCGAATGGTGCTAGCTGCGCAGCATTTGTGCACCGCCGCCGTCAGTGTCAGCCAGTTTGCCGTGGCATACGGAGCTCCATCGCAGTCTTTAACACTGGTAGCATGCCGCGACAGCGTGGACGTGAACCGTATGTGCAGTTGACGGACTTTGAGCGAGGGCGTATAGTGGGCATGCGGGAGGCCGGGTGGACGTACCGCCGAATTGCTCAACACGTGGGGCGTGAGGTCTCCACAGTACATCGATGTTGTCGCCAGTGGTCGGCGGAAGGTGCACGTGCCCGTCGACCTGGGACCGGACCGCAGCGACGCACGGATGCACGCCAAGACCGTAGGATCCTACGCAGTGCCGTAGGGGACCGCACCGCCACTTCCCAGCAAATTAGGGACACTGTTGCTCCTGGGGTATCGGCGAGGACCATTCGCAACCGTCTCCATGAAGCTGGGCTACGGTCCCGCGCACCGTTAGGCCGTCTTCCGCTCACGCCCCAACATCGTGCAGCCCGCCTCCAGTGGTGTCGCGACAGGCGTGAATGGAGGGACGAATGGAGACGTGTCGTCTTCAGCGATGAGAGTTGCTTCTGCCTTGGTGCCAATGATGGTCGTATGCGTGTTTGGCGCCGTGCAGGTGAGCGCCACAATCAGGACTGCATACGACCGAGGCACACAGGGCCAACACCCGGCATCATGGTGTGGGGAGCGATCTCCTACACTGGCCGTACACCACTGGTGATCGTCGAGGGTACACTGAATAGTGCACGGTACATCCAAACCGTCATCGAACCCATCGTTCTACCATTCCTAGACCGGCAAGGGAACTTGCTGTTCCAACAGGACAATGCACGTCCGCATGTATCCCGTGCCACCTAACGTGCTCTAGAAGGTGTAAGTCATCTACCCTGGCCAACAAGATCTCCGGATCTGTCCCCCATTGAGCATGTTTGGGACTGGATGAAGCGTCGTCTCACGCGGTCTGCACGTCCAGCACGAACGCTGGTCCAACTGAGGCGCCAGGTGGAAATGGCATGGCAAGCCGTTCCACAGGACTACATCCTGTATCTCTACGATCGTCTCCATGGGAGAACAGCAGCCTGCATTGCTGCGAAAGGTGGATATACACTGTACTAGTGCCGACATTGTGCATACTCTGTTGCCTGTGTCTATGTGCCTGTGGTTCTGTCAGTGTGATCATGTGATGTATCTGACCCCAGGAATGTGTCAATAAAGTTTCCCCTTCCTGGGACAATGAATTCACGGTGTTCTTATTTCAATTTCCAGGAGTGTATACTCATCATTCAGAAACAACTCTGGTAGCTTGTGAAATCAGTGTGTAATACTACACAAAACAGGTAACATTTATTTAGGAAACCGACAGTAACCAACTGCTTTCTAATTATAGTACTCACCCATAAGTTTTTCTTTACAGATTTCGAGAATCACTACACACATTTTTAGATAAAAGCGACTTGAATATGTATTATACGTGAGTACTTTCTCTCTCGTTGAATCTATAGTCACCTAGCTGCACCATCATCACGTACTTTGGTATAATTTGTTCCGGAATATTTAAAATGCTGGGCATTGCAGATTCCCTGAGAATATCGACGGTGTGCAGTCGCCATTTTAACAGCTACTTACTGGCTGATTAAAAAGTCTTGAAAGATGTTCCGGGTCCGAGAATTTGCAGCATACACTCGCCTTCTGCGTTTAAATTAACGACCAGTGCTACCACCCGCATCTTATCGCATATAGCGTCCAGTATCACGTTATGTTTCATCTCTTCTCACAGTATCTACGCGAGTGACAGTGATAAACTGATTGTGTAGTTGTGTGGGTGCTTCTGCATTATACACCTGAAAGGAAACGCGATACATATTTATTTACGTAATTTAATGGGAATACGCTGTGGCTGAAAAAAAAAACCTGTCTCACTTACGTAGGAACTCTGGGGGGTGAAGACGTCGAAATGTCTTGGTAACTAGATTTCTACCCGACGCAGCTGTTGTCAAGAAATTATTTTGAACGTATCTGTAAGTTGCCTACCATTTCAAAGCCAGTTTAGTACGCAATAGCATGTCGACAAAACGCAAAACCGTCGAGGCTCAAAAGGCTATCCGTCGAAACTTACGATTGATAAAAGTAGGACATGTGGAGGGAGATCATTGTCTCTCGAAGACTTCTAGACGAGTAACGGAAAGTGTTAAATGGTTCCACACAAGAATGATGGAGGCTAAAGGGGAGGAGCAGAAGGTAAGGGAGAAGAAGAAGAAGGATTTACTATTACTTGTAACATTAATCATCACAGTGGTAGCAAAAGAGATAGGACATACACAGTAACGAGGGATAAACCACATATGTTGTGAAAAATCCTGTACACGTAACCAAGCGTGTAATACAGCTTGTAGCAAAGGAATCTGAACAGATCTGGTTCATAGTATCTGATAATCTTAAAAACATTGAACTATTGCTCGTATTTCCAAAAAGAGGTACAAATGTGTGTTAAAATATTACGTATGACTAATGCACATAGATAAAACAACACCTCAGATGGACAGTTGAGAAGCCAAAACAGCAAGAAATATGAGAATGTTATTAAGCCTGCATTAATCGCTCTACATTGTGTGGGTGAAGGAATTGACATCCTACATAAATGAAGTCAACCTCTGGGATATACAGGGTGGTTCATCTGAAGTTTCAGACGGGATTATCTCGAAAACTATACATCGGGTAAAAATAGTGGGTAAGACAAGGGTGACATTAAATGATACTACACGTGAACCCCAGCCCCCGCCCCCTTGCGTGGGGTGGGGAACAACTTTAATTCTTAAACGGAACCTGTTGTGGGTTGGCAGGAGAGCCAACACCGGTCTGAGAGGAAGCCGAAAGGCACGCGTTTTAGCTCATCCAGGCTGTCGTGAGGTCTGGAACAGGACAAGGAAATTAGACTGTCGCAAAAAAGGACGTAGCTGTTAAAATACTTAACTTTAATCCGTTAATGGTGAACATCGCTCTCGACGGTACATGTTTTACAGCATCAATAGCACTGATAATGGCGCCTTCCTAGGTCATAGCAAATGACGTAGCTGAATGCTATGCTAACTATCGTCTCGGCAAATGTGAGCGTATTTTGTCAATGAACCATCGCTAGCAAAGTCGGTTGAACAACTGGGGCGAGTGCTAGGAAGTCTCTCTAGACCTGCCGTGTGGCGGCGCTCGGTCTGCAATCACTGATAGTGGCGACACGCGGGTCCGACGTATACTAACGGACCGCGGCCGATTAAAATGCTACCACCTAGCAAGTGTGGTGTCTGGCGGTGACACCACAGAAACCCCCATTTTTTATTGCAGGTTCGGATTCTCCATAAAAAAAAGTAATCATGTTTGTGTGAAACATTTTTTAAACCATTGACAGATGGCGCTGAATTCGAGAAAAATTAAAACTGTGGATGAACTGCGATTTCTTTAGAATGATCCGAGAAGGACGCATGAAATCGATACAAAGTGTGCACCAGTCCTTTCATTACGCCAAATTAAGCTATTTTTTGTACAAAATGTATCCTACCTGCCACAATTTTTGCTGGAGGGAGGTGGAATGGTATTAAAATCTCGTTAGGGAGCTCTCCACAATTGCATTACTTTCCCGACTGTGGCGCTATCGTGGCCAAACCGCGAACTATGGCTCATTATAAAGGTCGGTACAATGCGATCAGGCGTTACTTCACTTTCAGATTATGAACCGTAAACATCAACTGGCGAATGTAAATTATTCTTTAGCGAAACATGGCTCACTATCCTCCTACAGAGATTGTTGATATGATGTTAATTTTAGGTGAATGCCATAACAATTACGCTGCAGCTGCGCAATCGTATGCAGATCGTTTCCCAAACAGACGACGTCCAAGCAAAAACATTATTCGAAATTGCACTCAACGACCTCGAAATGGATACATGCACCGTCCACCTCGTCATCGCGAATACAATGAAAATGACGCTCGTACCCTTACCGTTCCCGTCTGTGTTCAACTGGATACCGAAATAAGTAGTCGTGCGATTCAGAGACAAACTGGAATACCAAAATCAACTGTTTTGAGCGTTTTGAAGGCACATAAATATCATGCATATCATATCACACTGACACAGGCATTAACACTGAAAGATATGCAAATAAGCGTGCATTTGTGCCAATGGGCCTTGGAAATGATAAGAGGTGACAATGTTTTTCTTTTTAGATACGTCATGTTCACCGATGAAGCCACATTCAAAAACAATGGCGAATTGAATCGTCATGATTGTCATTATTGGTCCCCTGTCATCCACATTGGCACAAACCCGTTGAAAATCAACACAAATGGTTGTTAAATGTCTGGTGTAGAAATTTAAATGGTTACTTGATAGGACCGTATTTTTTTGACCGAAATGTTACTGGGGAATGTTATATACAACTTCTCCGTGATTGGAGCTAATGGAAGATGTTGATTTAGAGACTAGGCAACGAATGTAGTTCCAACAGGACGGAGCACCTCCTCATTATGCTAAAAATGTGCGGAACTTTTTAAATTTACGATACCCTGGCCGGTGAATAGGACGCGGCTGACCAATTCAGTGGCCTCCACTAACATCTCCTGATTTTTTTCTGGTGGGGTTATTTAAAAAATATTGTTTATGAAAGACAGCCTACAACCAGAAACGACATGGCTAAATGCATTCGAAGAGCGTGTGCAGCCATACCACGTGATGCGCTGCTCAAAACTGTGGACAATGTTCGCAGATGATTGACTTTATGCATTGAAGGAAATGGGGATAATTTTGAACAATTTCTTCGAGGCTGATTTCATTAATTAAGCACCCCAAATTGTGAGAGGCAAGGGGACTCACCCTAATGAAGCACCCCAACACGTGACAGGCAAAGGGACTCACACTAATGAAACACCCCATGGGAACATCATTCTGCTCCGACCATGTTGTTGTTCCTGGGAAACGCTAAGAGTAGGATACAGTACGTTTTGTACAAAAATAGCTTAATTTGGCATAACGAAAGAATTGGTGCACATATTTATCAATGTGATGCTTCTTTCTCGGATAAATCTAAATATATCACAGTTCTTCCCCAGTTTTAAATTTTTCTCGAATTCAGCGCCGCTTGTCAACGGTTTAAAAAATTTTCAAAACAAAACTTGGTTACTTTTTTATGGAGAATTAGAATCTGCAATAAAATGGGTGTTTCCATTTAAGATTTTAAAGTTCCCTCCCCCCCCCCCCACCCAAGGGTGCAGGGGCTGGAGGTCACGTGTAGCATCATTTGATGTCCCCCTTCTGCTTACGAACTTGTCTTACCCACTGTTTTTACCCCATGTATAATTTTCGAGATAATCCCATCCGAAACTTCAGATGGACCACTCTGTATACAGGGTGGTCCATTGATCGTGACCGGGCCAAATATCTCACGAAATCAGCATCAAACGAAAAAACTAAAAAGAACGAAACTTGTCTAGCTTGAAGGGGGAAACCAGATGACGTTATGGTGGGCCTGCTAGATGGCGCTGCCATAGGTCAAACGGATGTCAACTACGTTTTTTAAAATAGGAACCCTCATTTTTTATTACATATTCGTGTAGTACGTAAAGAAATATGAATGTTTTAGTAGGACCACTTTCTCGCTTTGTAATAGATGGCGCAGTAATAGTCAGAAACATGTGGATCACAATTTTAGACGAACAGTTGGTAACAGGTAGGTTTTTTAAATTATGGAACGTAGGTACGTTTGAACATTTTATTTCGGTTGTTCCAATGTGATACATGGACCTTTGTATACTTATCATTTCTGAGAACGTTTGCTGTTACCGCGTGATTATTCGTAAATACCACATTCATGCAATAAATGCTCAAAATGAAGTCCGTCAACATCAATGCATTTGGCAATACGTGTAACGACATTCCTCTCAACAGCGTGTAGTTCGCCTTTCGTAATGTTCGCACATTCATTGACAATGCGCTGACGCATGTCGTCAGGCGTTGTCAGTGGACCGCGATAGCAAATATCCTTCAAACTTTCCCCACAGAAAGAAATCCGGGGACGTCAGATCCGGTGAACGTTCGGGCCACTGTATGGTGCTTCGACGACCAATCCACCTGTCATGAAATATGCTATTCAATACCGCTTCAATCGCACGCGAGCTATGTGCCGGACATCCATCTTGTTGGAAGCACATCGCGATTCTATCGTGCAATAAAACAAATTGTAGTAATATCGGTACAACATTACGTAGAAAATCAGTATAATTGCACCATTTAGATTGCCATCGATAAAATGGGGGCCTATTATCCTTCCTCCCGTAATGAAGCACCATACATTAACCAGCCGAGGTCTCTGATGTTCCACTTGTCGCAGCCATCGTGGATTTTCCGTTACCCAATAGTGCATATTTTGCCGGTGTATGTTACCACTGTTGGTGAATGACACTTCGTCGCTAAATAGAATGCGTGCAAAAAATCTGTCATTGTCTCGTAATTTTTCTTGTGCCCAGTGGCAGAACTTTACACGACGTTTAAATTCGTCGCCATGCAATTCCTGGTACATAGAAATATGGTACGGGTCCAATCGATGTTGATGCATTCTCAACACCGACGTTTTTGAGATTCCCGATTCTCACGCAATTTGTCTACTACTGATGTGCAGATTAGCCGAGAGAGCAGCTAAAACACCTACTTGGGCATCATCATTTGTTGCTGGTCGTGGTTGACGTGTCACATGTGACTAAACAAACAAATTGCTCTGAGCACTATAGGACTTACCATCTGAGGTCATCAGTCCGCTAGAAGTTAGAACTACTTAAACCTAACTAACCTAAGGACATCACACACATCCATGCACGAGGCAGGATTCGAACCTGCGACAGTAGCAGTCGCACGGTTCCTGACTAAAGCGCCTAGAACCGCTGGGCCACCGCGGCCGGCTGGCTGAACACTTCCTGTTTCCTCAAATAACGTAACTATCCGGCGAACGGACCGGGCACTTGGATGATGTCGTCCAGGATACCGAGCAGCATACATAGCACACGCCCGTTGGGCATCTTGATCACAATAGCCACGCATAAACAAGTTATCGACCTTTTCTGCAATTGGTAAACGGTCCATTTTAACACGGGTAACGTATCACGAAGCAAATACCGTCCGCACTGGCGGAATGGTACGTGATGCCACGTACTTCAACGTTTGTGACTATTACAGCGCCAACTATCACAAATCAAAAAAAGTGGTCCATCTAAAACATTCATATTTCTTTACGTACTGCACGAATATGTAATATAAAATGGGTTCTATTTTAAAAACGCAGTTGAGATCCGTTTCCCTATGGCAGCGCCATTTAGCGGGCCAACCATAGCGCCGTCTGGATTCTCCCTTCAAGCTAGACGAGTTTCATTCTTTGTAGTTTTTTCGTTTGATGCTTATTTCGTGAGATATTTGGCCCGGTTGCTACCAATGGACCACCCTGTATACTACGACATATACGGTTAAGGCCGCTCATAGCATTCTTCTTTCGAGGTAATATTGCTTGATATGAACGAAACCATGTCACTCATTTTAGCGCTTCGAGAAAGACGCATTATTGAATAATGTTGGAGACGACGGTCCGAGAGCAGCAGAAACACCTGCGAAAAATGTTACTGCACATGTGCATTAATATACGTGGTTTGGATGGTTTATAATAGGTAGATCCCGTAAGTATGGAGTGTCATTCATGGGTGACTAACGGTTTGAAATTTGTTTCAGTAGTTATAAGTACAGTATACACCCCAAATTCGCCTGGGCCCTACCTATAAAAGTGAAAACTGGTAAGGAAGTAGCACTTGTATTTGAACAAATGCTGCACACATCAATGAATCGCATTCCCAGACAAACTTCAAACCAATCATGCATGCGAATAGGTATTTCACGAGAGTAATGAATTTGTACAGAGTACACCACAATTGGAAATTCTACCACATGAATGTATTGTGAAACATTACAACAGACCTTTAAAAAGCCGTTTGAGAAGAAAGATAAATCTTAGAGGATAATAGATCGATATTCTCTCGTAAATAGCTGCGCAGTGTAACTACCTTACCTAACATCATAAGCCTATTGATGTTTTTGACAGTGAAATTCTAAATAAAAAATAGAATTGCAATAGAAGCTTGTCACAAGTTGGTGAGTGTGGAACGCTTTAGTTAAATGGCTCAGATTTCTATTCTCATACAGTATCTGGATGGATGCTAAAAATATGGTTATAATAATGAATACAAACCCTACAAGCACACAGTAGCATAACGTATCTTGTGGGATGCGCATCATGCACCGGAGGTAATATTCTTGGCGGTTTATCAGTGAATTACACACCCCTACATGAATTTGATTTAATTATTACAGAGCTGGACCAAAGCTGCGAAACTGACTGGCGAATGTCAGAAAGGGGATTAATCTGCTGGGCGAGGGCTCTAAATATCACGATTTAGCATATGCTGCCAATGAACGTTTAGTACTACACCATGCTGCGATCGAATTTTAGCTGACACAGCCAAGCAATTCCGTGGACGAAGGGATATTGTCGTAAGCCAACATATGCACCAATCGGATTCTATAAATTATTCTCTTAAATTGGATCTTGGATACAGTTATGATTGCCGGTCACCAGCAACGTAAGGACCAGAAGATAAACCTATAGGATGATTAAAACATTGCATCCATTCGTCGTTGTGGTTGGGCTTAAGTGTCCAGGAGTGGAAAGTAGCAGGATGGATTAAAACGCTTAGGATTTTACTAAAACCAAAGAATTATTCCCTCTCCAATCCCAGAAATGGCCAGATTATCAGCTTCTGGGTCTAATTTACTTGCAGAGCGTTCAGACAGTGAAGACTGCACAAACTGCAGAACAGCAACTTCAGGTGGTGAAAAGGTATAATAGGATCTTGGAATCTGTCACTATTGAGGAAGTACTATGTTTCAAACCATAAAGCTAAGGGCTTGGGCTGTTCACGAAAAAAAGTATCATCGCTTCAATACCTGATGGACCACTTATAAATACAGATTTGCATAAATTCGTCAGAAAGTGCCACATTCCAGGATACCATGGAGTGTATATGAGGAACATAGCCGGCCGATGTGGCCAAGCGGTTCTAGGCGCTTCAGTTTTGAACCGAGCGATCGCTACAGTCGTAGGTTCGAATCCCGCCTCGGGCATGGATGTGTGTGATTTCCTTAGGTTAGTTAGGTTTAAGTAGTTCTAAGTTCTAGGGGACTCATGACCTCAGATGTTACGTCCCATAGTGCTCAGAGCCATTTGAACCATTTGACAATTCAAATGATTATACAAGACAATCTGTACAAGAGTTTGAGATCCACATGAATGTTATTACGCTCAAAATGGAGATAAAAGGAATGGAGCAGGCAACAGACTTAACCCAAAATGTTTCAAAAGGACAACTACTCTGGTTTCTCCTGGAGTACAGTTTTAGAGAAGATATCCAATAAATTGTACAAGTTAGTACAATCAGTTAAAACGATCTGTGTCGAGTGTAACATTGTAAAGAATTCGTATCTCAAAAACCGACTCATTCTTGCTATCTATCGAATCATCCACACAGTATTGCTAGGATATAAGACTGAGGAAGCCCAACATAATACAGTGACTGTCTAGTCACTATTTCGTCTTCAGCTGAATATTGTACGCCAGGGCGGCAGTTTAGTCGATTTTTGTGGTGAAAAAATATCTATGCATCAACCCTATGGCTGTGAAGTGCTACACTGACTCACAGCCATTTGTACCCCACTTTCTAATGGAACCACAGTGTTAACATTGGTGAATTATGAATTTCTTAAACCAACAGTCTTGAAGTTATGCAATGACATCACTTGATATAACAGCCCAGCTCAATATGAAGAGCAGGAATACACTCTTATCTCACTCAAAACTCTTGCATTGGTGACGATTAATTACAATGGTGAGATAAGATTTCTTATTCAATGCAAGGATACATTGAAAGGTATGTGCTAAAGTCTGATCAGGGTAGCTCCAGAAGTCAGTCGCTTGTTGCCAACCGCAAGGTGGAACAAGTATGTATAATATCTTTGAGTAGGAGGTTCATTGCTGGTTAAGAGAGCTGGGCGCGTGCAGTAAAAAACTGAGGAGTCGCAGGTAGGTGCCCGGGGAAAGCAGACGTGTGGTGACAGCTGTATGGTAGTTCGCGCTCGCTGCCCCAGACCAAACCTTAGCACATAAATGAGAGAAGATATATAATGATTTCAAATTGGTTTTGTTAGATAATGTTCAGAGTGAGGACTTGTATGTCCAAGGTTTGACACAGTAAGCATTTGGTAAAATTTTTTGTAAGAGTGTTTCGTGCTACAGTAGGTTTTGTGTATGACTTAAAATTTTAACAATACATATATTTAGATAAATATTGTGTTTAAATCAAAAAACAGCCTGAATCATAATTCAAAATCCTATGCAAAAATGAATATGAAAATGAGTAGTAGAGTAAAGTTACCCACCAATGAAAGAACCAAATAAACATCAGGGCATAAAGTTAATTTTCCAGTACCAGATTAATGCCATTGCATTATTCTCTTAAATTTTATTGCTGAGTCAAATGAATGTTGCGTTTCTGGCAAAATGGGGGAGTGCAAGTAACAAGTTCACAGACGCACACACTTATATTTTCTGTAGCTGTGGACTTTGTTTTCGAGCATTCTTTTCAACACCACTGTTTCAGCTGTGTGCTGCATTGCTAGTTGCGTAATATCGCTTTTGCAGCTACACCACTGTTTTAGCTGTGCGCAGCATCAATATTGAGTTTGATGCTACGATTGTGAATATAAATTTTTTAGCTCTGCTTCTGATTATACTGATTTTATGTGTCTATTTTAATAATTTCCCTCTTGTGTACAAAATATCGTCTTGTGAACTGCGACTATTTTGAGACCCTGTCCGCCATATTGCCTGCCTCAAGATGTCCAAAACAAATGGACAGAGTGATAAAGCACAATTACGCTGTTCCTCAAAATAGCGTAAGCAACAACAACTGGACAATGACCTAGTTTTGTCTGCTAACCCTCCTACTTCACAAAGTGATCAGGAATTTGACAACAATGCTGCGACAAGGAAAGACACCTCAGAGCCACAAAATTCCGCATCGGTTCCTCTTCTGCCTTTGGGTTCTCAGAACGCAATAAACCAATTAGAAACAGTTTCCCATGACTCGTTCATGTTAATTCAACCTTCACAAAGGCAAGTGGTTGATTCCGACAGCCAATTTCCCTTGCAGTATTCTTCCACAGACAGAGAAATTGTTTTATCTGAGAATTCTCAAACAGTTTTTAGCAACCCTCCCGATCAATATGAGCTGCAACACCCAAATCTCGAGGTGACATCCCCAGCTCTAGCTGAAGATAAATTGCATTGTTTTCTTCGACTACTGAGCGAACGTGACGCAAAGCGTGATGAATCATTTGCGCAATACCGTGCATAGAATGCTAAGCGTGATGAACAGAACGCAAAACGTGACGAATACCTCACCGGCAGCATTCAGAAATTAACCCAAACTAGCGACACCTTTAAAGAAGTAACCGACAATAGATTACAGGATATCATTGAAACGAATAAATGTGACGTTACTGACCTTAGGGACAGAATCAATGCAGTACATCCACCAGAATCTATTGAAAAGTTGCAACTAACTTCCTCTGCTCATTCTGAGCACATACAGGCCTTAGGATCATGTACCTAATCCCTGAAATCTGACGTCACTCAACTTAAAACAAAGGTCAGTGAACAGAGCAAGCAATTCCACTCACAATTAAAAAACATAACAGAAAGAGTAGGCGCTTTGGAAACTCATGCAGAATATGAATTAGATCAGACAACCCCAGTTCCCTTTTCAGAGACAACTGAATACCAAGCCCTGGATTAATTTAAGAGTAACCAAATTACTATTTATGAACAACAAAAACGAAAACTCAACTCAATTCATAGTAAACTTTCCGATGCTCAGCTACAATTACAGGACGGCAGTGCGCCTCGTAATTTTGTCCCAGACCAGCAGGAAAATCCGTTTACATACCAGCAACAACAGCCCCCATTATTAATTTCACAGGCTCCATTTGCACGAGATTACCCTGTACAGAGTAGTAACTTCCCAGGGAATTTTCGTTTACCCCATGATGCTCCTTCTTCTCCACGCCAAGACAATGTAGATTACAAGCACTTCCTGTCAATCAAGACATTTAAGACGTTCCGGAATAACCCGAATGATTTACATCCTCTTGATTGGGTTCAGCAATTTACGTTCGCTTTTCCTCCAAATTGGCCAGTGGCACAACAATTAGAACTTGTTTTCAGTTTCATGGAGGGCGAACCTGCAACGCGAATGAGATACATCACACGGCAATGTTTGTCTTTCCAGTCATTCCAACAACAATTTATTGATGCTTAGTGGAATCTCACTTCATAGCAAGTTTTAAAAGATCAGTTGCTAAATATGCCACCCTTTTATAATTCACAACGTGGCACTTTGACACAATATTTTGACGACATGATTCAACGGAATCAACATTTAACTGAACCTTACAGCGCTTCCCGTCTCATTCACCTTTGTATTTCAAAATTACCTAGATCTCTGAGAGTTCCGTTGCTGACAGGAAACCGCACAGAAAACTTGAACGCTTTTCGTGATGCTTTACAGCTTCTTGAACTGGATGAAACACACAATCCACGATCTAGTCAACACTCTTTCCCGGAATCACAAGAAAATAGAGACAACCGTTTCCGTAATAACAGCAGGCAATTTCCGAATAACAGACCTCAAAATGGAAATGCAGGATGGTTTGTTCCACAACCTCACTAGCAGCAGAATGTTTTGAATTCCTACGCATCCAGGAATCAAAATTATTATCCCCTTCCATCAACGTCGTTCCGCAATCATCAATACGGCAATACCCCACAAAATAATCGGCGGTACAGTAACAACCAGAGAAACTGGGAGAATCAGCGGAATAGTTCCAACACCCACAAAAAATCGGCGGTACAGTAACAACCAGAGAAACTGGGAGAATCAGCGGAATAGTTCCAACACTTCTTTTGTACAAAGAAACCAAATGTGGCACCAGAACCGCCATCAACCATACGGAACCAATGATTACTACCCATGACGACAAACCATTGATCGCCCACCCACTCATCAGTACAGTCAACAGAATTTTCCAAATTGTAATGATAATTATACAAGTCATAACCAGAGACAAACCAATGACATTCAACAGAATTACGGCAATGACAGACGAGTACCATTCCATCAGCCTGATTCCCGGTTCCACCCCAGACATGATTTCAATAATTCATCAGGTAGAACAGTTCAGTTAGTAGAAATTCGTCCACCAAATTCACGAAACAATGGAGATCATCAGCGTGAAACAGAACACCCACAACAGCAACTAAGTGGTCTGCCTATCGCGTGCTCGCTGCAGCGCGAGCGGTGCCATGATTCTTCAGAAAATTTTACAGCACAGGTTATACGTTGTGATGATATACGAGAGGACTTTCTGCTGGAAAAATTCGAACTACAACCAACTGTTCATCATCCCCTGATTAATATTTCGATAGGCACACACAAATTCTCTGCAGTCCTTGATTCGGGTTCTCCTATTTCTGTTATTAGTGAAGCAGCTTTCCAAAAATTCGCCACTTTTCTACCATTCCACCACTTCCGGTTTCTCATACTATGGTTAGTGGTGCTGTTCCTGGCAAAAGTATGGATATTAAACAGATATGTTATCTGCAGTTTCAAGTCGATACACATATTTTTATATGCTACCTCTATCTGCGTAGTCCATGGTGGGGGTAAATCAGTATTATCGTCTGTAATTAGGACACTGGGTGGTTTTTGACCTTGGTGGTGGCGCCCTGACGATAGACACACATGCAGGAGACACCAGACAGTAGCTGCTATACTCCACTTCATTCCATTACTTAGTGCTTACAGTTACTACATAAAGGGAAGCAGGGGTGGGTGTGCAGGCATGAGCTCAGTCCAAATGGGGGAGTCCTCACTCCTGCAGACTGGTTAAATAAAGACTGTTACCGACAATGATTTGAATTTTGTGTCATGAGATCCTTCCCCTCCACCTCAAGGTGAGTCTTTCCCCACCAATTTTTTTTCTATGAGGTTTGAGTTTGGAGGAGGCATGGGGTGGGGTGTCCACTGTTGGTGGCATTGTGCACTAGTTCAGTTGATCGCTGTGTCTCATAGCGAGCACACAAACAAAAATTTTCCAAGAAGACAACACCTCCAACCCACATCAGTGTAATAACATAGCTAGGACATGTTTTTGATTAATGTGAGCTCCCCCCACCAAATAAAAAGACTAATGGTCTGAAAACTTAACTTTGTAAATTAAGAGTGCATCCTCCGCTACGTAACAGACACAAAGATTTCCCATCAATTTTCAGATTGGGAGGGTAGGGGAAAAGGAGGTTTGGGAGGAGTGGACTAGGATTTTCCCAGAGGAGGAAAAGTTAATTAATTGCTGGATTTAATTCAGTAGTCAACTAATTTGTTAGGAAAATTGTTGTTGTACCGGTTAGGGGGAGGAGGAGAGGTTGGAAGATTCCCATAGGGTGTGCGAGAAGGACGTAGAAAGTGGGGGGTTGCTCAGAAGGACGGATTATCGCCAGGGGGTCATAAATCAACCCCCAGGGGATCATAAACCAGTTAGCAGAACAAAAGTTTAAGTTCGTAAAGCAGTCAACTTTGCCCTTGAATGTGTGGTTGCCCCTGAATGTATGCAACTCACACTAACAAAATGTGTCAGAACTAAGTTTGTCCCATACTACTGGGTACCATTTTCAAAAATATTCAACACATATGTTTGGTTTTGTAATCTGATAGGTCTGAATGACGTCAAATTGCAACGGAATATTATCAGGGAAGGGGAAACCGTATGGCAGAAGAAAGAAAATAGAGTGAAAATTGATTAATAGATGGCACTGTATGTGTCAGTATACGTAAATGAAAACACCTGTCATGTGCACGACCAATTGACGTTGGTATAAATACGCCAGGTACATGGCCTTTCCTTCTTTCTCGTCTGTGACGTTCGCCTTGACTGTATCAAAGCAGGATCGCCCTCTGCTTGTAAAGCTGTATTACAAGATTGATGACTATGCACACGTCGCTCTGCAGAATTTCCGGACACTGAAGGATTTGAAAAAAGTCGTTGGTGTGATGACTGCAGTGGGTCTGGAGAAAATGACTCGGAAATCGAAAAAGACGGGTTCTTTCGGTGTGCAACCTGGTAGAGGGAGGAAACGAATTGATTCGACGTCAGCAGGAGGAGACGAATGGTGGTGTGCAAACTTGTAGTGCATGGAGGATTGCCTGAACACTGGACATACCCGTGAGCAAGGTGCGTAAAATCCTACGAAGCATCCTTCTTTGCTATCCATTCAAAATTACTCACGTGCACGAGTTGCTTTCCGTTGGCCCTGCCAGCAAGAGAGACCTTTGCTTCAGAATTCCTTGCTCGCATGGAAGTGGTCAATGATTGGCCGTGGAAGATTTTGTGGGCTGTCAAAGCCAGCTTCCATCTGACACGATACGTCAGTACACAGAATTGCCTAACATGGCCAACGGAAAATCCCAAAAAACCAAATGGCTCCAAGCACTATGGGACTTAACATCTGAGGTCATCAGTCCCCTAGTCTTAGAACTACTTAAACCTAACTAAATTAAGGACGTCAAACTCATCCATGCCCGAGGCAGAATTCGACCCTGCGACCGTATCAGCAGCGTGGTACTGGACTGAAGAAACTAGAACCACTCGGCCACAGCGGTCGGCGGAATATCCACACGCAAGTCAACCAGTACCAGTTCATCCCGAAAAGGTCACCGTGTGGTGCGGGCTTACGGCATCATTTATTACAGCGCCATATTTCTACGAAGAGACAAGTACCTCGAGTCGAGTTACCTTTACCGTCAGTGGTAAGCGCTATGAGTGTGTCTTGCGCAATCACGTCTTCCCAGCTCTCCAACAGCGTGGCTGTGGATGGGATCATTTTCATGCAAGATTTTGCACCTCCGCACATTGCTAATAAAGTTAAGCAGCTGCCGAAGCGCCATTTCGGAAATCAGCTGCTATTTCCCTACCGCCTGACCCCTCCCTACCACCTGATCTTAATCCGCGTGACTTTCGTCTGTGGTGCTATCTGAAATACGTTCAGTTCAGTGTTCCGGTTGCAAACGTAGCTGCAATTAAGGCACGCGTAGCGCAAAACATTCTCAACGGAATCCCGGAAACACTCCGATCAGTTGTGGAACATTCTGTTTCTAGATTTCAACTTGTTACAGAAAACAGTGGGCAGGGCATTGAACATGTCTAGCTGCCGTCACACGGAAATTAAAAACCCGATTTGATTTTGATCGACGCTTTTTATGCGGTTTTCGGCCTCAGAACAGTTAAATCCGATGTGATGCATTTTATGCTGTTTTTGGACTCAGGACAATTAAAAACTGGTTTTTCCCATCCGGCGTGATATAACCTTGCCATGATGGATGGGCTTACGAACTAACAGTATCACACCTGTACACCCAAGCACACTGAGTAGTACAGTTTGTTTAACGTCAAACGTACACCTTAGCCATTGTTGTATGATTCCCTTGTCATTTTCAGTCGACCACTATTATATTATGATCCTTACAGCGCCATCTATTGCTACATTTTGCACCCATTTATTTTTCTTCTGCCATATGTTTTCCCCCTTCTACGATAATATTTCGTTGAAAATTGACGTCATTATGACAAGTGGTGTTACATTTACAGCGGTTTGAAAGTTAAATTTTTAATTACAATGACGCTGTATATTAAAACGTTAGTGTGTTTTAATATTTTCTTTAAAGAGGCGCTGAGAGTCACTTCCGTCGTCTGACGCTTTGGGCGCGTGTTTGTAGCCGTTCGTGTATTGGGTGAAGGAAAGCCGGCTGAAAACTGTAAGCAATTTTGGTTTTAAAATTAGTACGCCTCTATGTGCCTTTAGCTATTTAAATGCCTCTCATTTCTTTTTCGATGACTGAGCTCCTCCTAGCGCTAGTACTAATTCGAAGCGCTAATATTACTAGAGATGTTTGTTTTGATCACCTGCTTGTGATTAGCAGGCTCCCACAGCGTACATAATTAACTATTACATGCAATTGTTCTCATCTGTTTATTTCGTCGCTAAGGCAACAACATTTAGAGTGCACTACTGTTATGTGTGTTATCTGATCATTTACATTATTTATAGCTTGCTTTAATGAACTTCCTAGAAATCTGCCCAGTCAACACTGTAATTAATATCGAATCAGGTACGTAACAAATATTACATGCTAACTAACAGTATCCTGTCTATACTACAGTTGCGCCTGAGCTTACATTTGTTATTTAGAGGCTTCATAAAGGTTATACTATTGGTGTGTTTTGGCCCTGGATTTTGTTTTGCAATCACAGGTGGTTTTCAGTGCTACCCGCCATTTTGGACCAGGAAGTTGATGTTTGGGCATAGATAGCAGATGTATTAGGAGGGTCATCCATCATTTGAGGTAGCTTGGGCTGTGTGTATTCAGCAAATTAGTACTTTTTGGCAGCCCTGTTGTTACGAGCAAGAGAGCAGTTACATAATTTTCCCATTTTAGTACCCTTGTTATTCTACAGTTGTTTAAGTGGTTTTGATTTATTTATTTGTTTTTTGAATCTTGAAGGCTACTTTTCTCCATGGTCTACTGTTTTCATTGCTAAATGCTGCTAATTTATTTTATTACGGCTTTATCCTGAGCTCTGTTATGGTTTTACATAATTTCGAGTTGTTGTAAACTGAGGCCAACTACTGTACATTTATACAGTTAAAAGGTTCCTCACGTAATTTCATGCTGCTAAAATATGGGTCCATTCACAGTAAATTAAATAGAAGTTTTTTTTATTTTTGTTAAGGTCCGAAATGGTTATTGTCAATCCTTTTAGATTCCGAGAGTTAATTAAAGCTACTGTTCCTTTGAATGGTGAATGGTGTCTGAAATTACCAGTGCTTCCATTCAACAGATATCCTCGCGTCGACATAAGTGCGGTTACGAGGCTCAACATATCCTCCGGAGTTGGAGACAAGACGTCAGGTTTCACCGAGGAGTAAGTCGACCACAGCGCAATAGCCTGGACTGTTCTAATGTGGATGGCATTTGTGGCTGTGAATACGTTTTACAATTTGTGAATCTGATAAACCTTGGTGTGAGTGTATTCATAATGTTACTGTTTATCTGTTGTAAATCTGAGATGGTACTGCGATACAGCCTGGCATTTACCAAGATAAATCTGGAAAATCACTCACTTTGGCCACAGTTCCAGTCCAGCACTCACTAATCTGTTACATGGATACTATATGGATCTGTATCTCCGCCATGTCTGATGAACACCCCGAGAGGTGTCGCCATTTTAAGGCACAACCAAATAGCTTAGGTAATTATTTCTACATTGCAGATTGATCCTGAATTAAAGACGTTACTCCTACTGGATTGACTTACTGCACAAGAAGGATGTGAGAGACAGCCTGAAAAGCTCGTAAGTGTCTTGCAGGGTGGATTGTGCTGAGAAGTAATACTTACGAAAGAGATTCGATACGTTGCGCCGATTCCGGTTTAATTAGCAATAGTGTTAACCAATCACATCGCTGCGCGCGCAACGTCAAGCAGATTGCCAGACACAGTTTCGCAAACGTGTCCTCACTTTCATTTCCTAACATAAATTTTTCACTTACCAAAAAGGCACACTTTAATTGGTTATGAGCATTTGGACAAGTGGTAACTCATGGACTGACAGATGTCTGCGTATAGCTGCAAGTGCTTGAATTTACAAGAACGACGACCTGATCGGTCAGCTTTAACACTAAATGACTCGGAAATGGTGCTGCGTGGGAATTTTTTTCCTAACAATTAACTCGACACACTGCCTCCCCTGTTGCACCCTTACAAGCTTTTCAGATTGTTCCTGACGATCCCTTATTCCGTTGTCCATACCACTGTCGTATAATGCAACCGATATTGTTATATCTGGTTTTCATAAGTCACATGAGAGGTTATCATATGCTATAGCTCGCTACGCGCGAATTATCAGTCCTACAGAAAAAAAGAATTGGTCCTTTTCTGTAGCTAATGTAATGTAATTAAAGTTTGTATCGGGATAAGTTTTCGCTAGAGGTCGGAGTTTTCGAGTTATTCAACATAAAAGTACAGACGTGAGCTTCAAATGCAGCGCTACTCACACACTCAGCCTCCATCTGTCAGTATTCCAGTATGCTGTTCACGGCACACCCTCCTACCACTGCACAAAAATCTTCGGCTCACGAATTATTTTCCACATTTCATCTTTCTCGGTCTCCACTGATTGGCCTAATTACGGAACCGCCTTAGTCGAGTACTTACAAATTGTAAAATTTACTTTTGTGTAAATTCTATGTAACAATTTTGTTAATTTTAACAGTATAAAATAAACAATTACATCGTTGTGTTCTGAAGCTTTCTCACTACCCAGATATCCGAGTAGCTCGAAGACTTAATAGAACCCAGTCCTCGACGGCGAGTGTTTATCAGAGACAAAGGTACCGTTAGGATTGCTCCAGGAAAATGTGGTTGGAAAATTCAAATGGCTCTGAGCACTATGGGACTTAACATCTGTGGTCATCAGTCCCCTAGAACTTAGAACTACTGAAACCTAACTAACCTAAGGACATCACAAACATCCATGCCCGCGGCAGGATTCGAACCTACGACCGTAGCAGTCACGCGGTTCCGGACTGAGCGCCTAGAACCGCTAGACCACCGCGGCCGGCATGTGGTAGGACCGCTATTGGTTTCTGTGTACGTAAATGATCTGGTGGACAGAATGGGCAGCAATCTGCGACTGTTTGCTGATGATTCTGTGTCGTAGGGGAAGGTGTCGAAGTTGAGTAGGAGGATTCAACATGACTTAAGCAAAATTTCTGGTTGTCGTGATGAACTGCAGTTGGCTCTAAATGGAGAAACATTTAAGTTAATTTTGATGACTAGAAAAAACAAACCTGTAATCTTCGGATAGAGATTTAGTAGGTTCTTGCATGACACAGTCACGTCGTTGAAAAATCTGGACGTAACTTTGTAAGGGAGTATGAAATGAAACGAACATTTGAGGATTGTATTAGGGAAGAGAAATGGTCTACTTAGGTTTATTGGGAGAATGTTGGGAAAGTGTGGTTGAATTTTAGAGGAGAACTCATATAGGACACTAGTGCGACATATTCTCGAGCACTGACTGAGAGTTTGGGATACGCACCAGGTGGGATTAAAGAAAGATATCGAAGTAGTTCAGAGGCGGAATGCTAGAGTTGTTAACGGTAGGTTTGAACAACACGCGGATATTGTGGATATGAGAATCCCTGAATAGACGGCAACTTTCTTTTCGGGGTACACTATTGAGAATATTTAGAAGACTGAAACTTGAAACTGATTGCAGAATGATTCTGTTGCCGCCAACATACACTTCGGGTAAGGAGCCTTAACATAAGATACTAGAAGTTAGGACTGAAACGGAAACATATAGATAATTGTTTTCCTCTCGCTCTGTAAGCGAGTGGAACATGGAACCCTACATCATACACCGAACGGTAGCTTACGAAGTATGTATACGAAACCCAGACGTAGATGTACTGAACTTGTAAGGGTGAAGTTTGGATTCAATTTTCAACGTAATTAGCTTTAGCGTAACGTTCACAAGAGTTGTCTAATTTTTATTACTCTCACGGGCAAGTTTAAATTTAATAATGTAAACCAAACATCCAACTATGCTGCTGACGTAACAGTGTAATCAACAGACAACAAGAAAGTTCAAACGTGTGGAATATTTCGCGGAGTCGAAAATTTTTGCACAGTGGTAGAAGGCAGTGCGACGAACAACACACTAGAAATCCTGACAGGTGAGGGATGAATCTGCGTTCGAGGTGCGATTGAAGTTCACTTTTCAAGATTTTTCTGGGATAATTCCCTTGCTTCCAGAAAAAACATATCACAATATAAAAAATGTACTGTTCATTTTTCTATGTGGGATTAATAGCTTTTACGTAGCTAACGAGAGAATGTGAATATCGAGGGAGGGGTTTTTGAACGGCAGGCGTAACATTGCGGATTGCATAAAATGATAGCAACAGGGCAGCTGAATCACCGTGAATATATAGAGCGCCTCTCCTAAAAGCCGTCAGGCGCGTTTCGACCTGTGTTTCAGCATATATTTGCAGTTTCGTTATTGCCCACTGAAAAAGCGCTCCTCACGTCTTTCATGTGACGTCCAGTAGCGACAGGAAGCGTCGGTTTGATTCACGTTACAAAGAAAATAATTTTTAAAGCAGAATTTTGTGTGCCTGGCCGCTAGAGCGATCCTAGATTAGTCCTATGAGATATTTGTTTTACACATATGTATTAACAACGACAGTAAAACACGAAGAATGGTCATCATTCCACTTGTGACAGCATTGCCCTGACCTACACTGACTACTACAGCCAACCCTGCAGCACTATTAAGTCACTGTACGATAGTTGTATCACAGACATACTCCCTTTGACTGCTCAGAGATGTCGCTACACCTGCCCAAAGATGTAAACAATGGCGCATGAGCGGCGTCTATTAGTCGGAGTGGGTCCGACAGCCGATTAGCTCTGGTCATTCTACCAGGAAGGAGGATAACGGCTCGTGTTGTCTGTAGTTCAGCCATGCCTAGACGGTCAATACCACGGTTCGATCACGTCCGAATTGTTACTTCGTGCCAGGAAGGGCTCTCAACAAGAGTAGTGTCAAGGCGTCTCGGAGTGAACCAAAGCGATGTTGTTCGAACATGGAGGAATAACAGAGAGACTGGAACTGTCGATGACATGCCTCGCTCCTGTTACTGCAGTGAATAGCCGCTGCCTACGGATAATGGCTCGGTGGAACACTGACAGCAACGCCACCATGTTGAATAATGCTTTACGTGCAGTTCCGGAACCTGTACTGAAATCTGGAATAGAGATCAACATAAACATCATTTCTGCCCGTTTTATTGGTCATGAAAACCACACATTGCATGTTGTACCACCATACAGCGAGACATAGAGGTGGTGGTCAAGATTGCTGTACACATCGGTACCTCTAATACCCACTATCACGTCCTCTTGCACTGAAGTATTCTTGTATTCGTCGTCGTATACTATCCACAAGTCAATCAAGGCACTGTTGGTCCTGATTGTCCCACTCCTCAACGGCGATTCGGCGTAGATCCCTCAGAGTGGTTGGTGGCTCAAGTCGTCCACGAAGAGCCCTTTTCAAGCTATCCCAGGCACAGTATGATGGGGTTTATGTCTGGAGAACATGCTGGCCACTATAGTCGAGCGGTGTCGTTATCCTGAAGAACGTCATTCACAGGATGTGCACGATGGGGGCGCGAACTGTCGCCCATGGAGACGAATACTTCGTTAATATGCTGCCGATATAGTTGCGCTATCAGTCGGAGGATGGCTTTCATGTATCGTACAGCCGTTACGGCGCCTTCCATGACTAGCAGCGTCGTAAGTCGGCCCCACATAATGCCACCCCAAAACAGTAGGGAACCTCCACCTTCCTTCACTCGCTGGACTGCGTTCATCTAGACCGGGTTGCCTCCAAACACGACGATTGTCTGGTTGAAGGCGTATGCGACACTCATCGGTAAAGAGAACGTGACGCCAATCCTGACCGGTCGATTCGGCGTCATGTTGGGCCCATCTGTACCGCTCTGCATGGTGTCGTGGTTTCAAAGATGGACCTCGCCGTGGACGTCGGGAGTGAAGTTGCGCCTCATGCAGCCTACTGCGCAGAGATTGAGTCGTAACATGATTTCCTGTGGCTGCACCAAAAGCATTATTCAAAATGGTGGCGTTGCTGTCAGGGGTCCTTCGAGCCATAATCCGTACGTAGCTGTCATCCACTGCAGGAGTAGCCCTTGGGCGGCCTGAGTTCCTGTCCCTTTATATCTCGTCCTTGTCTGAACAACATCCCTTTTTTGCTCCGAGACGCCTGGTCACTTTTCTTCTTGAGAGCCCTTCCTGGCACCAAGTAAGAATGCGGACGCGATCGAACCGCGGTATTGACCGTCTAGACATGGTTCAACTACAGATAACACGAGCCGTGCACCTCCTTCCTGGTGGAATGACTGGAACTGATCGGCTGTGGGACCCCCTCAATCTAATAGGCGCTGCCTTACATGATTGTTTACATCTTTGGACTGGTTTAGTGACATCTCTGAAAAGTCAAAGGGACTGTGTCAGTGATACAGGATCCACAGTCAACGTCTATCTTCAGGAGTTCTGGGAAACGGGATGATGCAAAACGTTTTTTATGAGAGTGTTAATCAGCTGTATGGTGATTATAAATTCTGTCAAGATATTATTTAATCGAAACAAACGATGTTCAGCTTGTTATCTAGTCTTCGTGTTGATTGTGTCCTCTTATTAATGGACATCCTTGTTAGGTTGTAACAAACGTAACCCGTTCTTCTACTTTTACACAGATGATTTTATTTCACACAGAGTGGAAAACTTGTGCTAAGAAAATCATTATAAATTACCAATAGATGTAGGTTGGAATTCCACTGAGGTGACAAATATCATGGGATAGCAATACGCACGTATACGCGTACCAATGGCAGTAGTACTGTGTACACAAGGTAAAACCGCAATGCATCTACGGAGCTGTCATTTGTATTTAGGGGATTCACGTGAAAAGGTTTCAGACGTGGTTATCGGCGAACGATGGGAATTAACAACGTTGAAAGCGAAGTGGTAGCTGGAGCTGAACTCATGGGATATTCTGTTTCGAAAATCATTAGCGAATTCTATTTTCCGAGGTCCATCCACGGCGTCAAGCGCCTGCCGAGAATATCAAATTTCAGGAATTACCTCTCACAACGGGCAACGCAGTGGCTCAAGACTTTTTATTTAACGACCGAGAGAAGGGGGTTTTCGTATAATTGTCAATGTTAACAGACATACAACCCTACGTGAAATAACAGCATAAATCAATGTGGTTTGTACGGCGAACGTGTCCTTTACGACAGTGCAGAGAAACTTGGCGTTAATGGGCTATGTAAGTAGACGGTTGACACGGCTCAATAATGGTATGCGCTGTTTTACATAGACTGGCTATTCCTCTGATCCATCTGAACCGACCATTCAGTGAAAACATTTATGTTCGGCTACTTGGAGACCATTTTCAGGCATTCATGGACGTCACTCGAGTGTACGACATGGCACCATACTGCGGGGCCACAGTTGTTCGCGACTGGTTTGAAGAACATTCTGAACGATTCGAGTGAATGACTTTTGCCACCCGAATTGCCCGACATGAATTCCATCGAACATTCACGGGACATAATACAGAGGTCAGTTCGTGCGCAAAATCAGGCACCGGCAACACTTACTGAACTATCGACGGCTGTAGAGGCTGCATGACTTAACATTTGAGCAAGGTACTTCGAACGAGCTGATGAGTGCATAGGACTTTGGGTTTCTTCACTACGCCAGGAAAAAGGTCCTAAACGATATTAAAAGTATCCGATGACTTTTGTCACTTCAGTGTATGGTTTGTATTTAAAATCCGTTTACTTCTGAATCCTTATGTATGGAGTAATAGTCAATGTGGACAGGGATGTGCGAAGATATCGTTCATGAAGATTAAAGGAGCATCATTGAAACTACGGAGATCGTCAATCTAGAAACTGAAGTAACTTCGTGCATTCACTTTTTGAATCATCGGTCTTCCGACTAGCTTGATGCTGCCCGCCTCTTGTGCCAGCATTTTCATCTTAGAGTAGCACTTGCAAACTACTTCCTCAATTATTTGCTGGATGCAGTACAGTCTCAGGCTTCATCTGCAGCTTTACCCGCTGCAGCTCCTTATAACGCCACGGAAGTTATACCCTCATGTCCTATCATCCTGTCCCTTCTTTTTCTCAGAGTTTTCCTCATATCTCTTTTCTCTTCGTCACTGTGCTGATCCTCATCAGTCCTTCACTCAGCAGTCCACTAATTTCTCAACATTCGTCTTCAGCACCAACTCTCGAATGCTTCGATTCTCTTCTGTTCCAGTTTACCCACAATCCATATTCCTCTCTGTTCCAAAAGTACACTCTAAGAAATTTAAATGAAGGAATGTTTGATACTGGTAGATTTCTCTTGTCCAGAAATGCACTTTTTACCAGTGCTGGTCTGCTTTTTTCGTCCTCTTCATTCCGTCCGTCCGTGATTATTTTGCTGTCTAGACAGCAGAATTCCTTAACTTCATCTACTTCGTGACCATCAGTCCTGATGTTAAGTTTCTCGCCCCTCTGATATCGGCTATTTCTCATTACTTCAGTATTTCTTCGATTTACTCTCAATCCATATCTGTACGCATCAGATTGTTCATTTCATTCAGAAGATTATGTAATTCCTCTTCACTTTCACTGAGGATGATAATGTCTTCAGCGAATCATATCACTGATATAATTTCATCGTGAATTTCCATTCCACTCCTGAAACTTCCTTGTCTTTGCGTCATTACTTTTTTAACGTACAGATGAAAAGTAGGTTCAAAGGACTACATGCCTGTCTTACACCCTTTTTAATCCGAGCACTTCGTTCTTAATTTCCCATTCTTATTGTTCCTTCTGTGCTCTTGTTGTATATTACCCTCTATCAATATAGCTTATCTCTATTTCCCTCAGAATTTAAAATCTTGCGCCGCGCGGGATTAGCCGAGCGGTCTCAGGCGCTGCAGCCATGGACTGTGCGGCTGGTCCTGGCGGAGGTTCGAGTCCTCCCTCTTACATGGGTGTGTGTGTTTGTCCTTAGGATAATTTAGGTTAAGTAGTGTGTAAGCTTAGGGACTGATGACCTTAGCAGTTAAGTTGCTTAAGATTTCACAGACATTTGAACATTTTTTTTTAAATCTTGCACTTTTTTTCATTAACGGACGCTTCTCCCAGGTCGACAGATCCTATGAATGTGTCTTGATTTTTCTCCAGTTTTTCTTCCATTATCAATCATAACGTCAGAACTACATCTCTGATGCCTTTACTCATCCTAAAACCAAACTGATCGTCATGCAACACTTCCTCAGCCTTCTTTTCCATTCTTCTGTATATTAGCCTTCTCAGCAACTTGGACGCATGAGCTGCTCACCTGATTGTGCGATAACTGTCTCGTTTATCGGCTCATGCACTCTACGGTATTGTACAGATGACGTTTTTACGAAAATCAGATGGTATATCGCCCGATGCATTATACATACCAACGTGAATAGTCGTTTTGTTGCAACTTTCCCCAATGATTTTAGAAAATGTGATGGAATGTTACCTATCCCTTCTGTGTTATTTTATTTTAACCCTTTCTAAACTGTTTTAAATTCTTGCTCTAATTCTGGACCCCACGTCTCTTCCAAATTCACTCCGGTTTCTTCTTGCATCACATCAGACAAAATTTTCAACTCACAGAGGCCTTCAGTGTACTATTTCCACCTAGCCGTTCTCTCCTGCGTTTAACATTCCATTGTACTCTTGATGTTACCACCCTTGCTTTTAATTTCATCTAAGGTAGTTTTGACTTTCCTATATGTTGATCAGTCTTTCCGAATATCATTTCTTTTTCGATTTCTTCACAGTTTTCATGCAGCCGTTACGTCTTAGTTTCCCTGCAATTCCGGTTTATTTCATTCCTCATTAACTTGTATTTCTGAAGTGCACTCTATAGTTTTGTACATCCTTGTTTCGTTAATTAGCTGAAGCAGTTCTTATGTTACCCATGGTTTCTTCGCAGTTCCTTCTTTGTACCTATATTTTTGTTTCCAACTTCTGTGATTACCCTTTTTAAAGATGTCCATTCCTCTTCAATTGTAGTTCCTACTAAGCTATTCCTTATTGCAATCTCTATAACCTTTCTTAGTACATCTGAATCCCACTTCTTTGGGTATTGATTCTTCCCGTCTAATCTCTTAAACTTCAGCCTACTCTTCATCACTACTGCATGGTGAGCTGAGTCTATATCTGCTCCTGGATACGCCTCACAATCCAGTATCTGATTTCGGAGTCTCTGTCTGACCATGATGTAGTCTAACTGAAATCATCAAATGTTTCACATGGCTCTGAGCACTATGGGACTTAACATCTGAGGTCATCAGTCCCTTAGAACTTAGAACTACTTAAACCTAACTAACCTAAGGACATCACAAACTTCTAAGCCCGAGGGAGGATTGGAACCTGCGACCGTAGCGGTCACGCGGTTCCAGACTGAAGCGCCTAGAACTGAAATCTTCCTGTATCTCCCGACCTTCTCCAAGTATACCTCCTCCTCTTGTGATTCTTGAAGAGAGTATAGCTGAAATTTATTTCACAACACAATTAGTCTTCCTTGTCTCTCATTCCTAGTATCAAGCCCATATTCACCAGTATTATTTTCATCTACTCCTTCACCTTCAACGGCTTCTCATCCCTATGACTATTAGATTTTCATCTCTCTTGACGTACTGAATTACACGTTCAGTATTCTCATATACTTTTTCTGCCTCTTCAACTTCAGCTCGCAACGTCGGCGTGTATACCTGAACTATCTTTGTCGGCGTTGATTTGTTGATGACTCTGATGAGAACAACTTTATCACTGAACTGTTCACAGTAACTCACTCTCTGCCCTGCCATCCTATTCATAACGAATGCTACTCTCATTATGGCATTTCCTGCTACTGTTGACATTATCCTACACTCATCTGACCATAAATACTTGTCTTCTTTCCATTTCACTTTACTAACCCCACTGTATCTAGAGTCAGCCTTTACACTTCGCTTTCAGATTTTCAAGCTTCCCCACTACCTTCAAGCTTCTCACATTTCACGCTCCGACTCGTAGAACATTATCCTTTTGTTGATTATTCATTGATTTTCTCATGGTCACCTCCCCCGTTGCAGTCCCGTCCCAGAGATCCGAATGGGGGACTATTCTAAAATCTTTTGCCAACGCAGACATCGTTAAGCCACTTTATAAAGTACCGGCCACATGTGCTGTGGATACACGTTATGTGTCTTTAACGCAATGGTTTCCATTCCGTTCTGCATTCTCATGCCGTTGACCATTTGTGATTCTGCTGTCTTTAGCGGCTGGTTGCCACCCTATGGGCAACAGAGTGCCCTGAGCCTCTGGCCTCCCCTACGACCTCTTTGACAAGGACGTCGACAGAATGAGAGCGACTTCTTATGTCGAAAGTCTTCGGTCGCCAATGCTGATTTTGATTCAAAAATTTAAGCAATGGCGGTGTTTGAATCCGGTGAGTCGGTGCGGCACGCATTTTGCGGTTGAGTTTCTTTTCTTTTATCTTTGGTATGGTCCTATCTTCACGGTCTTGCCTCCTTGTCCAGTTTCGGTTTTGAAGTCGGCGAGGGAAAGATTTAGGACGGAGCGCTTGGTCTGTGGGCAGTGAGCATGTTTGTGGCAGCGAGCGTGGAATGAGTGTACGGAGTTGGCAGTCGTTGCATGGCGCAGGCGGAAGCCTGCTGCCTTTCCGGACCGAGTTGCGGCTATGTGGCGTTAGATGGCCGGGCAGTAGTGCTCGACTCGCCGGGGATCGCTATAACGCGAAATGGTTTACTGCCGTTATCAGCCGCGGACGTAAAGCTTTAACTTGGGAGATTGACTGAGTGTTTCCGGCTAAAAAAAAAAATAATTAAATAAAGGTTCAAATGGCTCTGAACGCTATGGGACTTAACTTCTGAGGTCATCAGTCCCCTAGAACTTAGAACTACGTATACATAACTAACCTAAGGACATCACACACATCCACGCCCGAGGCAGGATTCGAACCTGCAACCCTGACGGTCGCGCGGTTCCAGACCGTAGCGCCTAGAACCGCTCGGCCCGCCCACAACAGCTCGCTGGTATTGTATTGCCGCTAGTGCTGGTTTTTGGCAGTACTAACTGTTTGAAATCGATTAGCAATTTAAGCTCGCTAGGTACCTGTTTTGCGCAGGCTAGTCGCTTTGGTGATGCAGCAGTGGCTCAACGTCTCAGTGTTAATGCTAATGTTATAGATCATCAAACAGTGGCCCGTACCCTGTTTTACTTAGGGGAATATTTCATATTATAGGCTAACATATTTTTAGTAGACCTGCTATGAGAAATTGTGATACGATTGATTTTCCTCACTTCTTTCAAGGAGATTTAAAATTGTCTCTACTGTCTAAAAGTAGCTTGTGTTTATTTATCGATACTCTGACGGATAGCTTTTAAAATAAATGTAAGCAAGTTAACATTCCCTTATTAGCGCAGCAGTTCAAAACAGTTTTCTCTTTATTTGCGGAGATCTATACAAACGTATATTTATATACACTCCTGGAAATGGAAAAAAGAACACATTGACACCGGTGTGTCAGACCCACCATACTTGCTCCAGACACTGCGAGAGGGCTGTACAAGCAATGATCACACGCACGGCACAGCGGACACACCAGGAACCGCGGTGTTGGCCGTCGAATGGCGCTAGCTGCGCAGCATTTGTGCACCGCCGCCGTCAGTGTCAGCCAGTTTGCCGTGGCACACGGAGCTCCATCGCAGTCTTTAACACTGGTAGCATGCCGCGACAGCGTGGACGTGAACCGTATGTGCAGTTGACGGACTTTGAGCGAGGGCGTATAGTGGGCATGCGGGAGGCCGGGTGGACGTACCGCCGAATTGCTCAACACGTGGGGCGTGAGGTCCCCACAGTACATCGATGTTGTCGCCAGTGGTCGGCGGAAGGTGCACGTGCCCGTCGACCTGGCACCGGACCGCAGCGACGCACGGATGCACGCCAAGACCGTAGGATCCTACGCAGTGCCGTAGGGGACCGCACCGCCACTTCCCAGCAAATTAGGGACACTGCTGCTCCTGGGGTATCGGCGAGGACCATTCGCAACCGTCTCCATGAAGCTGGGCTACGGTCCCGCACACCGTTAGGCCATCTTCCGCTCACGCCCCCACATCGTGCACCCCGCCTCCAGTGGTGTCGCGAAGGCGTGAATGGAGGGACGAATGGAGACGTGTCGTCTTCAGCGATGAGAGTCGCTTCTGCCTTGGTGCCAATGATGGTCGTATGCGTGTTTGGCGCCGTGCAGGTGAGCGCCACAATCAGGACTGCATACGACCGAGGCACACAGGGCCAACACCCGGCATCATGGTGTGGGGAGCGATCTCCTACACTGGCCGTACACCACTGGTGATCGTCGAGGGGACACTGAATAGAGCACGGTACATCCAAACCGTCATCGAACCCATCGTTCTACCATTCCTAGACCGGCAAGGGAACTTGCTGTTCCAACAGGACAATGCACTTCCGCATGTATCCCGTGCCACCCAACGTGCTCTAGAAGGTGTAAGTCAACTACCCTGGCCAGCAAGATCTCCGGATCTGTCCCCCATTGAGCATGTTTGGGACTGGATGGAGCGTCGTCTCACGCGGTTTGCACGTCCAGCACGAACGCTGGTCCAACTGAGGCGCCAGGTGGAAATGGCATGGCAAGCCGTTCCACAGGACTACATCCAGCATCTCTACGATCGTCTCCATGGGAGAATAGTAGCCTGCATTGCTGCGAAAGGTGGATATACACTGTACTAGTGCCGACATTGTGCATGCTCTGTTGCCTGTGTCTATGTGCCTGTGGTTCTGTCAGTGTGATCATGTGATGTATCTGACCCCAGGAATGTGTCAATAAAGTTTCCCCTTCCTGGGACAATGAATTCACGGTGTTCTTATTTCAATTTCCAGGAGTGTATTTTCAGGACGCTTTTTGGCTAGTAAATTCTTGTAGGCTTCCCCTTATGTATATGCAGGTGTTGGTTGTGCGTTCATCTGTCCTTTGAATCATCCCTATTATCATCCGCATAGAAACTAACTGATAATGTGTATGTGTTATAGAGTTCAACTGTAGTTTTGTTTTTGGCTGTTCTGGTTCGGCGTTTGTGTGGCGACCCTAGTGGGACTGTCCGTTGTCCCAAGCCGGCAGGTCCGTTGGGTCGTGTGTGGTCCGGTGGTTGCAAGGGACTGCGCGGTCCTCGTCTACGCGGGTTATTGGGTCGGTTGGTTGGTTGGTTTGGGTGAGGAAACCAAACAATGAGGTCATCGATCCCATCGGATTAGGTAAGGATGGGAAGGAAGTCGGCCGCGCCCTTTCAAAGGAACCATGCAACATGTTGGGCGTAGAATAAACGCTTGTGTACGCACCGTTACGTGCAGCCTTATTAAAGTTACGTTATTCACTACTATTGCTTTCTTATTGTTGTCTTATGGCTTTACTTGCGTATTAACAGTTGTAGCTACAGTAATTTTGTTGTTTTGATGATCGGCTGGTGCACAATATTATGTTTCCACTTTCAATGTACGACCTTGTTCCTGGAGATAAAGGTGTCACCGATCAACAGAAAACGATTGTATAATTACTGGTCTTTGTGTGGATTTGTTTTAATGTTTCAAATTAAATTATTGCCTGTTTTTTTTTCTCTTTAATACTTGCAGTTGTTAAAACAAAAATTGTAATGCACTTGAATGTTCAGTATAGTTATAGCAATTCACATTATTTGTGTTGATAAAACATCATGGAAAATAATGTTCAGTTTAACCATCTTGGCCAGTCATTCAATGATTCCTGCTTCTCAGATATAGCCATTGCTGATGTCTGTGAGGTGTTAATTATTATTGAAGCTTGTATATTTTGGTTTGCATGCACCTCTAGGAAAGCGATACCATAACGTTTTCACCCGGGACAGAGAACATTTCGATTGCTAATCACGGACGCCATTCCTATTAGGGGTAAAGTTCGCTGATTACTGACTAAGAATGTAGGCTAATACGGAGACAAAGTACACTACTATCCATTAAAACTGCTGCACCACGACGATGACGAGCTACAGGTATGAAATTTAACCGACAGGAAGAAGATGCTGTGATATGCAGATGATTAGTTTTTCAGAGCATTCACACAAGATTAGCGCCGGTGGCGACACCTACAACGTGCTGACATGAGGAAAGTTTCCGACTGATCGTGCAGCCACGTCTCGATCCCTGAGTCAACAGATGGAGACGTTTGCAGACAACAACCATCTGCACGAAAAGTTCGACGACGTTTGCAGCAGCATGGACTATCAGCTCGGAGACCATGGCTGCGGTTACCCTTGACGCTGCGTCACAGACAGGAGCGCCTGCGATAGTATACTCAACTACAAACCTGGGTTCACGAATGGCAAAACGTTAATTTTTTCGGATGAATCCAGATTCTATTTATGATGGTCAAATCCGTGTTTGGCGACATTGCGGTAAACGCACATTGGAAGCATGTATTCGTCAACACCATACCGGCGTATCACCAGGCCTGATGGTATGGGATGCCATTGGTTACACGTCTCGGTCACCTCTTGTTCGCCGTGACGTCACTTTGAACACTGGACGTTAGATTTCAGATGTGTTACGACACGTCGCGCTCTACCTTTCATTCGATCCCTACGAAACCCTACATTTCAGCAGGATAACGCACGACTGCATGTTGCAGGTCCTGTACGGGCCTTTGTGGATACAGAAAATGTTCGACTGCTGCCCTGGCCAGCACATTCTCCAGATTTATGACCAATTGAAAACGTCTGGTCAATGGCGGCCGAGCAACTAACTCGTCACAATACGCCAGTCACTACTCTTGATGAACTGTGGTATCGTGTTGAAGCTACATGGGCAGCGGTACCTTTACACGCCAACGAAGCTCTGTTTGACACAATGCCCAGGCGTATCAAGGCCGTTATTATGGCCAGAGGCGATTGTTCAGGATACTGATTTCTCAGGATCTTTGCACCCTAATTGCGTGAAAATGTAATCACATGTCTGTTCTAGTTTAATATGTTTGTCCAATGAATACTTATTTATTATCTGCAATTCTTCTTGGTGTAGCAGTTTTAATGGCCAGTAGTGTAATTCACTCGAGGCGACTTGAGTTCCAACCTGGTCAAAGAGCGGAATTATTTCTCCACTGACACTCACTCCACTGGCCCACAGACAGAAAATGTGCATTCTTAACTTATTTTAATGATGTAATACATCCAAAACGGTAACAAAGTAAGAACAGTAGTAAAATGAAAATAGTTCGTAATTGTAGCGTTTCACGTTAACATAGGTAAGAATTTTCAATATTTTCTGACTGTGAGGAACATCCATAATATTTCAATTCATAATCAAGTATGTAATCCTGTTGGTTTATGAATAGAATACCTGACTTACTGCACCTGTTTTGCGTGCCCCCTGCTATTCCTTAAAAGTGGCTACCAGGGAAGAGTGGGAGATGTAGCCCCGACTTCGATTGCAATAACTCGTGTGCCACGGCTATGGCACTTAGGTACACGGAAACGAGATGAGACAGAAGATAAGGGCTGAAACTCACTTCCCCCGCATTGCAGCAAGAAACGTGCGGGAAATGCAGGACTATAGCTCAGAGGGACCATTAAGAGATTCTCCAGCAGCGGGTGATTTGTAGTTCCATACTTTAGAAACACTTACTGCACCCGGCGGACAGCCGTACGTCATTTCCGACAGTGAAGAATTGTGCGGCTACCACCACCTACTTTCTTGTAAGGAATTCCGTCACTGGGAGGGAAGGTGCCAGCGTAGTAGAAGCGGCTGCGAAGCTGAGATGTTAGTCGTGGTTGGGCAGCTCGGTCGGTAGGGACACTATCTGAAAGGCAAGGGGAAAAGTTCGGATCTCTGACAAACTCACTGTGTCAATCCGTCAATAAGTTCCACCGCTACCATCACATGGCACGACATGGTAGTTTTTCGATGTGGCATCTTAAGAAACTTAAATTCTGTACGGTAGTCCTACGCAAGTTTAACAATAAAGCAAACATGACTACAAACTAAATTAAGATTAATGGTAGCTGTTGAAGATAAATATTTGTTAGATTACGGCGACGGGCCGCTGAACTGGAATAGCCTTACATTAGTAGAAGTACTGTTTTGTCTCCCCTTGTGATAAAAATGAATACTGATAATAGTTAGCTATTAAATAATTATATTATAAGTTTTCTAAGATGATTTGTTTGACCTTTTAAATGGCAGGTTACATGCATAGAGAAACAAATAAATATATAAATATTTTGGCTATAGAGACGAGTACAGTGAAAATAGTACATTAATGTAAAGTCTAGACACTACGTGGATTCTTGAAGCTGACGAAATATGACAGCAGCATCATTCACTTTTAGCATATAAGGACAACGACAAAATGTAATGTGTGAATCGCAGGTACTCGTGTGGATGGAATTTGGAAGTTAGAGGTAACCAACTGGAGACTGTTAGGAGTGAGTGTAAAATTAATGAAGGGCGTTTCCACGATAGCACCACTGGGTCTTCCCACAAAATACACCACGCATCTACATGGATTTCTTGTCGTCACAAATTACCTGCTATTCAGCAGGGTTGTACAGAAACATGTGGTGTGTTAGAATAAATGTATCAATCAGTCGCTCAATAATATAAAAAAGTCGTGGAGAATACGTACTGACACTAGAGTAAATAAAAGAGAAACTGAAATTTGGCATTTTTCACGTGTTGTATATGACCCTTTAAGTAAGTCTTTTCGAAAAAATACTTTTCCTTACAGGAACAATCAATCCACATACTACAAATAAAACATCGCTTACACTACAACAAAAGATTTTTGGCGACGTGGAAAACAGAAAGTTATAACAGAAGGATGTATGATACTGTAAAAACTGAAGCATTGTGCAATTAAAGATCGATCGTAGATTCATATGGAACTGATGAGAGAATCTGCTAACGTACAAGGACTGAAAACCATGAAGTCTTTAACTCTGATTACTCACTGGTGTCACGCAAAAAATATTGTGAAAACACGAAAAATTTAAAAATGGCAATAGAGTTGATTAGTTCAGCAGATTTGACGCCAAAAAGAAAATTCTTGGAAAAAGCTCTATCAGAAACATTTCGGCAGAATTTATTCCTCCATCATCCAGACGGGCTGTATCTTTCTTGTCGTCGACATTTCAACAGCCATCGTCTCTTGCTGACAAGGTGCCCATATTCGCACAACACCA
Source organism: Schistocerca cancellata (assembly GCF_023864275.1). Classification (NCBI taxonomy): domain Eukaryota; kingdom Metazoa; phylum Arthropoda; class Insecta; order Orthoptera; family Acrididae; genus Schistocerca; species Schistocerca cancellata. Next base: position 516,646,242 of record NC_064632.1, read on the forward strand.
CATTATTTTTGGAGCACAGTCGGGTTCAATCTTAAGTAAAGTTTGGTTTTCTGTATTATGATTTTCTAACGCATTCATCAAAGAATCTTCATACAGCTCATCATATGGCACTGATCGATGTGATGATAAAATATAATTGATCCATAAACTGAGTTTTAACAAGTCATGTAATTGTGTGTATCTGAGCAGCGTACTTGGACAGATACACCGCTGGGCCGAAACACTGCCCCTTTTTTCACCGAATGCCGCGTGGTGCTGTTGTGGTCACGAGTGAAATGCGCTAGGGAGCTGGTTTTGAGAGCAACGGTACTGAGCCACAATGAATTTATTAAAGTTTCTAAAAACACTGATAAATTAATTTTTTTAAGCAAAATCGAAGAATAACATTATCAAATTGCCTCCAGAACTGGCAAAACTAAATTTCAGTAACACAACTGATAGCAAACGTCTTCCTTCCTTCCTCTTAGTAAAGAATATTAAATGTGAAGTAAAAATACACTTACATTACAACCAGCGAAACATGTGATCAAATGATTATGTCACAAACTTCGACCATCGGCTATTGCCAGTAATAACCAATACGCCTTTGCCTTCGAAATAGGCATAATAACTGACAAATGTGGTTCAAATTTATGATGGTAGAGGCGGTAGCAGTGGCAACGCCAGTAGCAATAATTCCTCCTCTACCAACAAAGGACGGCAGCTGCCGCTACCACAGTACTAGAAACCTTCATTCAAAATTCCAGTCATGGTACACAGGCACCTTTAACTAGACCACAGTTTACAAGACATACAATCACCTATCCTGTAACACAGAGACAACACATTAATTATTTACTAATAATTAAACATACTACAAATGCAGAAAGCTACGAACGTAATGCGGGAAACTTTGACTTGACTACTGAGGCAAAATCTTTTACTTTAGCTTTTTTCATGCAAAAAATTTAGTAGACTACTCGAGGTCGTGATATTAGCCAACTATAGACATACCTGAGAAATAAAGTAGATTAAACAACTTTCACTGACTATAAAATATAATTCGTTTATCAGGAGAATTACATCTGCTTTGTATAGCCTTAGATTCTAAGATCAGTGAGGAATTGTGCCAGCAACAAGCCCACACTCATTAACAGATTTGAACTCAAGTAGTTCCAGGAAAAACCTTCATAAATAACACATTTATATATATATATAACAACGGGCAACCAGGATACGGACTCAAAATAGCCACCACGCGACACCTAATGACGTGAACACTAATCGGATGTTCACTGTGATTTCTCGGTCTAGCGGTTCTAGGCGCTCAGTCCGGAACCGCGCGACTGCTACGGTCTCAGGTTCGAATCCTGCCTCGGGCATGAATGTGTGTGATGTCCTTAGGTTAGTTAGGTTTAAGTAGTTCTAAGTTCTAGGGGACTGATGACCACAGCAGTTAAGTCCCATAGTGCTCAGAGCCATTTGAACCATTTTTTGTGATTTCTCGTAAAATCCAGCGCTTAGAGAGCGCCGAGAGAAGGACGTAACGAAGATTACTCGTGGTCGCTAACCAACGGGTATCATCCAGCAGAAGCCACCGCGTCCAGTACTTGCAGAGGTGAGACCGGACTCCAAACCTGCACTACAGTGGACGCAAACTGCTTCCAACTTCAATAGCTGAGGACAAGCGAAATACTACGCGTCCTGCCGAAGTAGCTTCTAACGAGCAATATTCATGGCTGGGACCAACACTCGGCCCCGTCAAACCCTCAGTGAGCAAAGGCACAACTCTTGCCAACGGGCCACGGCAGACCCTTGGCCACAACAACACGCCGTCTCGCTTGCGCTCCTCGCCGCCCGTGTAACACTCCCCTTTCCTCCAGGTCGCCGCAGCCCTTAACTAGACTCTCATCCGACCTGCCCTCTACCGGCGACAGTAACGATCCATGCGCTCTTGCGGCCAGGGGAATTCCAAATGCGCGTGAATTAGGCAAAATTAAACGCTGGTGCACGGCACAACGTGACGCAGTAAAGGAAGCACAAAAGCGGAAAAGAGACGAGTGGGGAGTGTTCTAACGATGATACGTGCCGAAAATGGGAACTGTAGTGACGTAAGCGGCCTTGAAAAAGACTAAACGGCTGTAGCCCGCTGCCTGAAAACAAGCACCTCTGAAACGGCGTCGCTGATAGTCTGTTCGAGTGCTACCGACGTCAGAATGTATCGAAAGTGGTTGACGGACGAGTAAGCGAGAAGGAATTGTGATGTCCTCGCCCACTCTGTAACGCAGGGTTGGCGGTGAATTGCGACAGATTTGACAAAAAACAATGCTGATGCAGGCGCAGCTGTTTTGCACCACACAGTCCACCATACGTTGCAAAACATGTGGCTGTGCAACAGACGACCCAAAAGTTGTGGTGTCGTCCAAAGATCACGCCGCCACAAAAAAGACGGCACCTCGCATGTATACCACGCCATACAACGATGTCTCGCAGTATTCCGCAATTACGAAAGGGAGGCGCTGGCGAAGCCTCGCCATCCCTCCCAGCGTCGCAGCGCCACTTCACGGAAGCCTATGTACAGCAGAGCAGACGAAGGTTCAGTTCCAGTTCGTGATAAACGATCCAGGAGACAACATCGTTTTGAGTAAAGCACCAGTGTATTTCAGGCAATGAAACTGAACTGTGTTCTTTGTAATCTAAGAGAGGAGTTTAGTAAAAGTGTGCATGAAGTGATGCTGTAATATGAAAAACAGTTGGAAATATTCAGCACAGTCTCGTGGCAATGGATTGTATAAAGTTAAGTAAGTATTTTTATCTTTCTCCTAGTAAAATGAAGTGATATTTCGTATGTTGCAAATGGTTCAAATGGCTCTGAGCACTATGGGACTCAACTTATGAGGTCATTAGTCCCCTAGAACTTAGAACTAGTTAAACGTAAGGACATCACAAACATCCATGCCCGAGGCAGGATTCGAACCTGCGACCGTAGCGGTCTTGCGGTTCCAGACTGCAGCGCCTTTAACCGCACGGCCACTTCGGCCGGCGTATGTTGCAGTTCCACTCCACTGTCTCCAGAGCAATTAAAAAAACCCACAGTTAAACCAGACGATTTTATGTGTGAATGCCCGCATCTCGTGGTCGTGCGGTAGCGTTCTCGCTTCCCACGCCCGGGTTCCCGGGTTCGATTCCCGGCGGGGTCAGGGATTTTCTCTGCCTCGTGATGGCTGGGTGTTGTGTGCTGTCCTTAGGTTAGTTAGGTTTAAGTAGTTCTAAGTTCTAGGGGACTGATGACCATAGATGTTAGGTCCCATAGTGCTCAGAGCCATTTGAACCATATGTGTGAATGCATGGTTTCTCGGTGATATGAATTAATCAAATTTTTTTCTCGGGCTTCCAGCCGCGTCAGGTGGTTCAACTCCCACGAGTTTTCGACCGAGCTCTCCCCGGTCATTGTCAAGTGGTAAGACTGACTGCTGTGTCGCCGTGTCCGCGTCGTTATATAGCAGCACTGCTGGCTGTGACGTCACTGGTGCTCTCTTCCTCGCCATATATGGTAATGTTTTCATTCCGCGTCCGTCACGCTCGTTTTAACATCGCGATAGTCGCGTCCCAGCGTCCCAGACTGTGCTGAGCTGCAAATGTCCGTCCTTGTTAATGGTGTTTTAGAGGTCTTTATTTCAATAGCTTATTTTACGACGCTATCCCAAAATCCCTTCGTCTTTATAACGACAGATGTTTCGTCGAATAGAATTCGGTGTCCATTTTCTAAGGCGTGTTCGGCCATGGCGGATTTTTGTGGATAGCGTAGGCGTAAGCAGCTCTCGTGTTCCGTCCGCCGTTGCTCCACCGTGCGTGCTGTTTGTCCGACGTAGTAACAGCCACACTAACATGGTTTCTTGTACACTCCAGAAGTTCTAAGCCCTCGAAACACAGTCCTCATGGGCTGACGAATTTTTACTGGGGGCCTGAACACCGATGAAGTCTTATATCTCTTCAGGAGTTGGGTAATATTTCCCGACACTGTACCATAGAAGTGCAGAAACACAAGTTTCTTGCTTTCTTCTGGGTACAGTGTCGGGAAAGATCACCCGGCTCCTGAAGAGATAACATTTCATCGGTGTTCAGGCTTCCAGCAAAAATTCGTCAGGTCTTGAGGCCTGTGAAGGACGTTCTAGGGCTTAAAATGCCTGGAGTGTATAAGATACCATGTCAGTGTGGTTGTTACTACGTCGGCCAAACAGTACACAAGATGGAGCAACGCCGCGGAACACGAGAGCTGCTTACGCCTACGCTATCCACAAAAATCAGCCGTGGCAGAACACGCCTTAGAAAATGGACACCGAATTCTATTCGACGAAACATCTGTCGTTATGGAGACGAAGGGATTTTGGGGTAGCGTCATAAAAGAAGCTATTGAAATAAAAACCTCTAAAACACCATCAACAAGGACGGAGATTTGCAGCTCAGCACAGCCTGCGACCCCGCTAGCGCGATGTTGAAACGGCCGTGACGGACGCGGAATGAAAACATTATCATATATGGCGAGGAAGAGAGCACCAGTGATATCACAGCCAGCAGTGTGGCTATATGACGACACGGACACGGCGACACAGCAGTCAGTCTTACCACTTGACAATGACCGGGGAGAGCTCGGTCGAAAGCTTGTGGTATTTTAACCACCTGACGCGGCAGGAAGCCCCAGACGATTTTAGTTTCACCAAGTCATAAAAAGATATTACCTAGTTGCCACAGGTACATCGTCAGGTACGTTTCTGTGGCTACAGAGTCATCAAGAATAGGCCGTACATCACTGGAAAAGGTGTCATATGAATGACGATTCTTTTTATTCAAGGTTGATGGTCGTGTATGGGGAGGTTTAAGTAGTTCTAAGTTCTAGTGGACTGATGACTACAGATGTTAAGTCCCATAGTGCTCAGAGGCATTTGAACCATTTTGAACACGGTTGCCGGACTCCAGTCCATCAGCACCACAGTTCCACAGAGCTGGCACCGACAACCTGTTCCTCTCACCATCCTGGAGGACTCAGATTCGGGCTATGGCTGACGATAGGCAAAATAGGACCACGTTTTTCTGTCCATTTTCGTACAGTCACTAACAGTCACCTATTCTCGTCCAGCCACTTCTTTTTTTTCCCTTTTTTTTTGACCATAGAGTTGGCGCATTCTGCACCCCTCCTCTGTACTTCCAGCGTCGGAGGGTGGCACAGAACTTAAAGTTCCACCACCACACGTTCAACGTGCTATGCTAGACTGATACTCAGCTGTTGCTTTGAGTACCCTCTCACTTGTCCACTGAGACAGTTGGACCGGATCTGAACTGGTGACGCTGTGTATTAGTAAACTGCCACAAAAAAGTGATTAGACATCCGTCCTATCCTCTGTTATGCCCATCCCACCTGGATCACAACCCCTCCTACCTTCTACAATTTCCTTCAAATCTTGGAACACCATGCACTCCTTCTCACCTATCACATCTGCCTGCTCTCTCCCACTCAGATCCTCTATGACTTAATTCCACCCACAACTCCTCCTTTTCCTCGAACGGATATGGATCCTTTACACCTCCCGCAAACTTGATCCCTCTCACCCACTTGTCTCTCCCATCCTTTCCTACCCCTGTCCGCTGTCGCGCCTGTACTCCCACATCCCACCTATTCTCCATCTCTCCACACTCCATACCCTCGCCCAAGGTGGCCTCCACCAACTCCCCCTCCCTGATGATGCCCTCACCCCTACATCTACCCCTCCCACCAGCTTTGATCCTCCCCTTCCTCCTCCTGTGTTTTTCCTCCAGGTCACCCTCTTTCCCTTCTCTCCCTCCTCTCTTCCTCCCTTGCTCCCCTCCCACCTCACTGGGCTTCCACACACCCACTACCCTCTCCCCTCCCCCTCCCTTCGTCTCTCCCACTATCATTAACCCCCTCCCCTGTCCTTCCTACCCTCACCTCTTCCCTCTGCCAGGCCCCCGGCTTTTTTGTGTGAAGTGTGCGTCTTTGTGCGCCGGAGATCGTCGCCGCAGAGCTCGTGTTTGTCGTCCCGTCGGTGCATCCTTTCCTACCCTTGTCCGCTGTCGCGCCTGTACTCCCACATCCCACCTATTCTCCATCCTTCCACACTCCATACCCTCGCCCAAGGTGGCCTCCGCCAACTCCCCCTCCCTGATGATGCCCTCACCCCTACATTTACCCTTCCCACCAGCTTTGATCCTCCCCTTCCTCCTCCTTCCTCATCATCCAGGCAAACTCCTAGTAGGAACATGCATTGCCCCACGGACGTTGGCCGATTGGAGGTAGTATTCATCAATGAGGTGATGATGGTGTTTTGTTTGTGGGGCGCTCAACTGCACGGTCATCAGCGCCCATACAAACACGCAATCTGTACACAGTCCAATCTAACCACTTTCACGAATGATGATGGAATGAAGAGGACAACAGAAACACCCAGAGAAAATCCCCAACCCGGCCGGGAATCGAACCCAAGACCTACTTATCCCGAGGTAGCGCCGCTATCCACTAGACAACGAGCTGCGGACTTATCACTGAGAGATATTCATCTGGGATGACTGCTGTGGAGTACCTGAATATTATTGCGGTTGTCTACCCCATGGATATTCTATCTTCCAGCAGACATCTGTCTGTGTCACAAGGCAAAATCGCGCTACTGTGATGAAGTCACGTAATTATCTTGACCACTAAAATCACTTGCCCTTAACGACGACTGAACGGATCTGAGATGATACCGGGAGCCGGCTCCGCGGCCAGAAACCACTGAATCGTAAATTGTGTGAATTGCATGATACGCCCACAGACGTTTGGCACCACATACCTCGAGACCTACCAAAGGCTTTTCGAATTCTTGGCACGCAGAACCGCTTTCTGAAGGTGGAGCAACACGCAGTTAGCAGTCAATCATTTGAACATAATATATTGGCTGAACAGTCAATATTATCTGTAACCAGAAGGTATCATTAATATCAACACATGGAACACGACTCGCAAATTCAGAACTGTTAGGCCTTTCATACCTGAGATGTCTCGTAAGCTACGAACATCCGATTCTATCCCTGTGACATCTGCAGACGGCAATTGATTGATGATCTACTCACTCTCACGAGGATCCATCATCTACAGCTAGATCTACATCGCACTCATGAAGGTAGTAAGTCGATATCATAACTGTTGTTTATAGAATTACATGACAGTATAAAGACCAACAATGTTCACAACTATGTTTCTACGTGCTCCGGTGACGAGTAGTAATTAATGTACTAAAATTTTCACTCAGCTTGGGCTCGTTAATTGTCCCAGCACTGTCACTGGTTACTAGACGAGTAACTTTAAAATGTCATCAGTGATTTAGTTCTGCTTATTAAACTTGTGACGCGTGTAACTCTTAATATCGCTGTCCAATATAAGGGCAAAGTCACTGTTGTTAAAGCACAGTCCATCAAACCATTTCTATAATTTCATAATTATATGTTCCAGTGAAGTATGTAAACACTGATATGTGTCAATTATGTGAATTAATTGCTATTTGCTCCTTTGCAAATGATGTTCGGTAAAGTTAGATCTCATTTTCGATCCCAAGGAGGAGCATCGTATACTAACCAAAGTTAAAAGAATCGTAGAAATTCTTCTAATCCATATGTGGCAAACAGGAAACCAGTGCTTAACAGTATTTGTAGGAAACAGTCTTAGTTGCAATTTTATTTTTTTTTTATTTTTCAACGACGCGTTTCAGGTAGTCTACCTGAGCCCCTATCTCACTCTGTTACTCGCTCCTGTGAACGGGAACGCGTTATGCTGATCTTGGTGCCTCTCGCGTCCATGTAGAAAAGATAACCTGAAGATGACTAAATAAGGCGAAACGCGTCGTTGAAAAATAAAAAAAACTAAAATTGTAACCAGACTGTTTTTAACCAATACTAAAAGAATCGGGTCTGTACACAGTATAGAACTAGTTCCTCGAATATAAATCTCACGGTGTTACTTTCAACTATGTATGTTCAAGGATCAATAACCGAATGATCGAAGCTTAGTCAAGACTAAAAGATAAGTTTCCTATGAGGGGTTTTGTGCGTTCATTCACCATTTCTACATGATACATTCGATACACTGAAATTTCACAAAATTATATTCTCAGACTTTTTTTCGTGTGAGACGCACAAAGCCTTAGAAAGAATGGTGACAACTATTTAATTCTCATCGTCGACAGACATGTTCCAAAACTACTGCAAAAATTTTGCACGTAGTCCAAAAGAACGGCTGACACATCATTTCTGGTTGAAATGTTAGAAAAATCATAAACGAATAATAAGGGTCTCTGACTGTCGTATTTATAAATAAATTAATACTTCTGCGCCTCACTGCGCCAGTAGTTTCAGTCATTAATATTTCTGGATGTCGAGTTCAAACAGAGAAATACGATAACGTACGTTCTGAACGGGAAAACAACATCCAGATGGAATCTATTTCCTTCTATCTTTTCTTATGAGAAGACAGAGTGTTTGAAAATATTTTGAGTGACCGAGTTATACACGAGAAACGCAAAACAATAAGGAAGGTTTGTGAGTAAGGCAGAACGTTTAAATACTACTAGAATCTTTTGCAACTGTGCTGTATTCTACAGTTTTAGATCTTCAATGGTACATGAGATGGAATTCAGTGTGCTAATAAGAGAGAACGTTCTAGCAACTTTTCGAAAGTGCTGCAAATGTTCTGGAAGCGGAAACAGAAAATGCTATCTTTTACAAGTTCAATTCTCGTAAATGTACATAGCTCGGTGTACATGTAACAGTACTCTTTCACGACAAATGAAAAATGAAACTTTGTCACTAAAATAGCAAAACGTAAGACAGTGTTCTTACAGTCTCCACAAAACCGCAATGAGAAGCCGAAGGAGGAAAACAGTATAAGAAAGATCAACGCTACAAGTCGAGTCTGAGGGAAATTTCTATGAGAAGATAGAAGTGAAGAAAACTGCGACATTACTGTAGAACACACGAGAAGTAGAGTTCATTCAAATCCAACCAGATGTGATCCGAATTACAAGTACCGAATGAAACAACAGAAAAAGAACGAACACTTTTCATGGAAATCGACGAGAGGAAGCAGGGTAGTAAATGCTATGTGGCAGTTGCAGTGATGCATTATGAGGAAATAAAGGAATATAGTCAACATCTAAGTGTCGTCATTTGAGACACTACAAAGAGGGTTGGGTTGTTTTGGGGTAATAGACCAGATAGCGAGTCATCGGTCTCATCGGGTTAGGAAAGGACGGGGAAGGAAGTCGGCCGTGCACTTTCAAAGGAACCATCCCGTAATTTTCCAGTAGCGATTTAATGAAATCACGGAAGACCTAAATCAGGAAAGCCGGACGCGGGATTGAACCGTCGTCCTCCCAAATACGAGTCCAGTATGCTAGCCAGTGCGCCACCTCGCTCGGTAAAACTACGAAGACTTATGAATAGCATGTCGCGTGAAATTCAAGCACCAGCCACGAGGAATTTACTGTGTGAATGGCAAAGTCGTATTTCCAGGACTACAAGTTCCACAACGAATGCTTTTCGTTTTATGACCGGAAAGATACAAAATTTAAAGTACTTTTACTTAACGAACAGTTAACAATGCTTTCTTCCCAGCGGCATTGTTCGGTGCTACATACAACATGAAGATACTTTCAGAGATGTTTTTAAGTCACAGGCAATATTTGTCAAGTTCGCTCGCTATTATCAACACCAAACGAAACACTAACGTAAAAAAGAATTAACACACTACATCATAAATGAAAAGCTATTTTATATAATCAATTTTTTAAAGATCACTTTGGCCCAGTCGAAGCAGGTAACACAGTGAGTAAGCTTAATATGTGTTGGCTGCTTAAAGGGGCCAATGGAATTTTGTCATGAGAAAGACACGGCGAGCAATACTGAAAATGTGTGATCACTGCAGCCCACCATTGGATCTGTTGTGGCATGGTAATCTACTCCGCCCACCGAATAAGTATTTCCTCAGAACCCTTACTAACACTAGCCGAGAGATGACCCACATACTCATAAAATTCGCAATATACACTGACACATAAGGCTAGAGCTAGTCATAAGCAGTTTTCCGCCTCAGTACATTGGACACTACCACCTACAAAGGCGTATCGCACAACTCGCGGTATAATAGAGTGACGGAAAATTACCGCTCCACAGACTTCTCTAGGCCATTGGGCCGTGCTGAACGCAAAAAGAGGGTCGAAGTCTCCACGTGGAAGCGAGTAGAAGAACTGAATTTCCGTATGCAGAAATTGTCAACATAAAAAACAAAATGAACCAGAGGCTAAAGAAGATGCGGAGAACATCGTAAGCCTGAAAGCAATAGCAGACGACAATACGCTCTCTGCTCCCGTGACGAGGTACGAATGCCTCAATCCTGACATGTGAGATTTTGCATTTTGCCCTTTAAGATTCTCGGTACTTAAGGAGGCAGTAACACACCCGATCCCCAACTCTCATTTGTTTCAACGTAAAATAAATAAGAAGCTGTACTACTCCTTGAGGATTCACAATGGACACGTTCTGGGATTCGCTTGCGAAGACAGCTACGCCTCACCAATACGTAATTCTCACAGCAGTTAGCTAGAGTGAGAACTATTTCTGTTAAAAACTTCCCGACACAGTCATATTCATATTTTCGTATTACCGGTTTAAGCCACGTTTTACAGTCATCTACCAATCTAAGAATGAAAATTAAAACGAGTATACAAATTTATGTAAGGTACTGAATGTACTATAAAATAACGAGGTATCGAAAAGGATGAAAGGCTGACTATTAATTGCCATTAACTTTAAACATGTTTCACTAAGTCTGACACAGGACATCCCAGTAGCAATGGTCAATATGCAGGAATATGACAGGGCAGTCATTCGAGGCAAAATGTCTAGTGAACTCAGGCTCTAAAAGCCACACCTTAAGACTGTAAGTACTTCATCTTCGATGCTGTGAAACGAATCTCTTCTACTGCAAGTTCTTTGGGGTCCTTTTTTTGATAGGTGCTAGTTTGGACTGAAACTAGAATAATAGTTCCAGTGAAGATGGGCACTAAATCACGATGCGTAAGAGCATGAGCACTTGTTCATTTTCAGTACATTGAAACACATCTCTTCTTCTGAACAAGAACTCACAGCTCTTATGATATGCATTTTAGGACCTTCGTTTACTAGACTGTTTTGCTTTGAATGACCATTCGATTTATATCCCTCAACATTAACTTTCTCTCCTTGGGTGCCCTATGTAACAAAAGTGATAAAAATGAAAAAAGTATTTGCCGCCGGATGACAAAGGTTAAGAAGCGGAAGAAATTGTTACTAAACCACATAATTACATAATTATAAGGTTTACGATTATTGTCATTTATTGTTCCGGCTCAGCTGCATATTTTTAATTAGACTACATGTGTCCATCTCTCTGGATCTTCCTCAGATCTCAGTAGTTGTGTCAGCAACCCGTCTATTCTACTCAGAAGGACATATCAGAGTACTGATCCAGAGTGACAGAAACATATAATCCAACTAAAAGTGTACAACTGAGACGGAAAAAAAATGAGAATTCTTGTAAATCCGTGTCTCTTAAGACGATTATGTCAAAACGAAAACGAAAGAAATCGTGTGAATCGAGTAACAGAAGGTGATGAGCGATGCTGATGACATAACATGTGAGTGTGTGATCTCTAATTCTGACTACAAAAGACATTTATAATTACTAACTTTTCCTTCTTTTGTCCAGGAAACAAGACTGACTCTAGCTCTTTTAAGACTACCGCTGCCTTAAATGGACACGATTATAATAACTCTTATTAAAATAAGGTCTCTTAACAATGATTGCCCCCCCCCCCCCATGAACCATGGACCTTGCCGTTGGTAGGGAGGCTTGCGTGCCTCCACGATACAGATAGCCGTACCGTAGGTTCAACCACAACGGAGAGATATCTGTTGAGAGGCCAGACAAACGTGTGGTTCCTGAAGCGAGGCAGTAGCTGTTTCAGTAGTTGGAGGGGCAACAGTCTGGATGATTGACTGATCTGGCCTTGTAGCATTAACCAAAACGGCCTTGCTGTTGTGGTACTGCGAACAGCTGAAAGCAAGGGGAAACTACAGCCGTAATTTTTCCCGAGGGCATGTAGCTTTACTGTATGGTTACATGATGATGGCCACCTCTTGGGTAAAATATTCCGGAGGTAAAATAGTCCCCCATTCGGATCTCCGGGCGGGGACTACTCAAGAGGACGTCGTTATCAGGAGAAAGAAAACTGGCATTCCACGGATAGGAGCGTGGAATGTCGAATCCCTTAATCGAGCAGGTAGGTTAGAAAATTTAAAAAGGGAAATGGATAGGTTAAAGTTAGATATAGTGGGAATTAGTGAAGTTCGATGACAGGAGGAACAAGACTTTTGGTCAGGTGAATACAGGGTTATAAATAGAAAATCAAATAGGGGTAATGCAGGAGTAGGTTTAATAATGAATAAAAAAATAGGAGTGCGGGTAAGCTACTACAAACAGCATAGTGAACGTATTATAGTGGCCAAGATAGACACGAAGCCCATGCCTACTACAGTAGTACCAGTTTATAGGCCAACTAGCTCTCCAGATGACGAAGAATTGTATGATGAATAAAAGAAATTATTCAGGTAGTGAAGGGAGACGAAAATTTAACAGTCATGGGTGACTGGAATTTGACAGTAGGAAAAGGGAGAGAAGGAAACACAGTAGGTGAATATGGACTGGGGCTAAGAAACGAAAGAGGAAGCCGTCTGTTAGAATGTTGCACAGAGCATAACTTGATCATAGCTAACACTTGGTTCAAGAATCATAAAAGAAGGTTGCATACATGGAAGAATCCTGGAGATACTAAAAGGTATCAGATAGATTATATTATGGTAAGAAAGAGATTTAGGAAGCGGGTTTTAAACTGTAGGACATTTCCAGGGGCAGATGTGGACTCTAACCACAATCTATTTGTTATGAACTGTAGATCAAAACTGAAGAAATTGCAAAAAAGTGGGAATTTAAGGAGATGGGACCTTGATAAACTGAAAGAACCAGAGGTTGTACAGAGTTTCAGGGAGAGCATAAGGGAACAATTGACAGGAATTGGGGAACGAAATACAGTAGAAGACGAATGGGTAGCTCTGAGGGATGAAGTAGTGAAGGCAGCAGAGGATCAAGTAGGTAAAAAGACGAGGGCTAGTAGAAATCCTTGGATAACAGAAGAAATATTGAATTTAATTAATGAAAGGAGAAAATATAAAAATGCAGTAAATGAAGCAGGCAAAAAGGAATACAAACGTCTCAAAAATGAGATCGACAGGAAGTGCAAAATGGCTAAGCAGGCATGGCTAGAGGACAAATGTAAGGACGTGGAGGCTTATCTCACTAGGGGTAAGATAGATACTGCCTACAGGAAAATTAAAGAGACCTTTGGAGAAAAGAGAGCCACTTGTATGAATATCAAGAGCTCAGATGGAAACCCAGTTCTAAGCAAAGAGGGGAAAGCAGAAAGGTGGAAGGAGTATATGAAGGGTCTATACAAGGGCAATGTACTTGAGGACAATATTATGGTAATGGAAGAGGATGTAGATGAAGATGAAATGGGAGATACGATACTGTGTGAAGAGTTTGATAGAGCACTTAAGGATCTGAGTCGAAACAAGGCCCCGGGAGTAGACAACATTCCATTAGAACTACTGACGGCCTTGGGAGAGCCAGTTCTGACAAAACTCTATCATGTTGTGAGCAACATGTACGAGACAGGCGAAATACCCTCAGACTTCAAGAAGAATATAATAATTCCAATCCCAAAGAAAGCAGGTGTTGACAGATGTGAAATTTACCGAACCATCAGTTTAATAAGTCACAGCTGCAAAATACTAACGCGAATTATTTACAGACGAATGGAAAAACTGGTAGAAGCTGACCTCGGGGAAGATCAGTTTGGATTCCGTAGAAATGTTGGAACACATTACGCAATACTGACCTTACGACTTATCTTAGAAGAAAGATTAAGGAAAGGCAAACCTACGTTTCTGGCATTTGTAGACTTAGAGAAAGCTTTTGACAATGTTAACTGGAATACTCTCAAATTCTAAAGGTGGCAGGGGTAAAATACAGGGAGCGAAAGGCTATTTACAATTTGTACAGAAACCAGATGGCAGTTATAAGAGTCGAGGCGCATGAAAGGGAAGCAGTGGTTGGGAAGGGAGTGAGACAGGGTTGTAGCCTCTCCCCGATGTTATTCAATCTGTATATTGAGCAAGCAGTAAAGGATACAAAAGAAAAATTTGGAGTAGGTATTAAAATCCAGGGAGAAGAAATAAAAACCTTGAGGTTCGCCGATGACATTGTAATTCTGTCACATGCAGCAAAGGACTTGGAAGAGCAGTTGAATGGAATGGACAGGGTCTTGAAAGGAGGATAGAAGATCAACATCAACAAAAGCAAAACAAGGCTAATGGAATGTAGTCGAATTAAGTCGGGTGATGCTGAGGGTATTAGATTAGGAAATGAGACACTTAAAGTAGTAAAGGAGTTTTGTTATTTGGGGAGCAAAATAACTGATGATGGTCGAAGTAGAGAGGATATAAAATGTAGACTGGCAATGGCATGGAAAGCGTTTCTGAAGAAGAGAAATTTGTTAACATCGAGTATAGATTTAAGTGTCAGGAAGTCATTTCTGAAAGTATTTGTATGGAGTGTAGCCATGTATGGAAGTGAAACATGGACGGTAAATAGTTTGTTCAAGAAAAGAATTAGAAGCTTTCGAAATGTGGTGCTACAGAAGAATGCTGAAGATAAGGTGGGTAGATCACGTAACTAATGAGGAGGTATTGAATAGGATTGGGGAGAAGAGAAGTTTGTGGCACAACTTGACTAGAAGAAGGGATCGGTTGGTAGGACATGTCCTGAGGCATCAAGGCATCACAAATTTAGCATTGGAGGACAGCGTGGAAAGTAAAAATCGTAGAGGGAGACCAAGAGATGAATACAAAAAGCAGATTCAGAAGGATGTAGGTTGCAGTAGGTACTGGGAGATGAAGGAGCTTGCACAGGATAGACTAGCGTGGAGAGCTGCATCAAACCAGTCTCAGGACTGAAGACCACAACAAGAACAACAATAATTGTATGAACTATTTACTTAAGCTCTTTCAGAATACAATAGTGCTCGTGCGTTTGTTAATTATGAAACCTTCCTTTATTTGTAATGTACAGGGTGATAGTTATTGAACTGTATGAAAAAATATACGTAATTTATTTACAAACCACAGCGTGCACACACTTTATTCAACACGTAAACGTCAGTACAGATATTCGGATTAATGTTTCGTTCGATATCCCTGCTATCATTGGCGATGATGTGGCGCAGACGAATAGCGGAATTCTGAATGACCCGCTATCTTGTTCGAATATCGATGCTGTCGATAAACTCCTGAATGGCTGTTTTCAGCTCAGCAATGGTTTTGGGGTTGTTGCTGTACACCTTGTCTTTTTACGAGGGTCACTCCAATAGAAATGCTCACTATTTTTGTAAAAATACAGTTTTCATTCTGCATGCGTGAAATTTTACAGTGTGTATATACATCCCTCCAGCTTGTTTTCAAACTTAGTTCAACTTGTTCCCGTGCGTGGCGTCGTCACAGTATATCTTCAAGATGGCTGCTACACTTGACGTTCGTCAGAAGCCACGTGCTGTCATAGAATTCCTGTGCTGTGAAAGCTACACAGTGGGAAACCTCCACAAGAGGTTGAAAAAGGTGTATGGAGATGCTGCTGTCGATCGCCGTACAGTTAGTCGGTGGGCAAGCAGGTTACGTGATGAAAGCCGGCACGGCAATATTGAGGATTGTGCTCGCAGCCCCAGGCCTCGCACTGCACACACTAAAGACAACGTGCAGAGAGTTAACGAATTGGTGACTGCTGACAGACGCATCACAGTGAACGAATTGTCACGCTACGTTGGGATAGGGGAAGGAAGGGTTTGGATACAACTGAAAGTAAAGGTTTGTGCCAGGTGGGTTCCCAGGATGTTGACAGTGGCTCACAAAGAAACAAGTAAAACCTTATGCAGCGAACTTTTGGAACAGTACGAGAATGGTGGAGATGATTTTTTGGAATAATTGTGACAGGTGATGAAACATGGCTCCATAATTTTTCACCAGAGACGAAGAGGAAATCAATGGAGTGGTAGCATGCAAATTCACCAAAAAACATTCAAAACCACACCTTCTGGTGGAAAAGTTATGGCTACGGTGTTTTTCGATTCCGAAGGACTCTTGCTTGTGGACTTCATGCCAAGTGCAACCACCATAAATACTGATGCATATGTGACGACACTGAAGAAACGTCAAGCTCGACTGAGTTGTGTTCGACCACATCGGAAAAAGCAGGATGTTTTGCTGCTGCACGACTATGCATGGCCACAAGCCAGTCAAAAAACCATGGAAGCGATCACAAAACTCGGAAGGACAACACTGAAACGCCCGCCTTACAGTCCTGACCTGGCTCCTTGTCACTATCATCTCTTTGGGAAACTGGAAGTGTCTCTTCGTTGAACAAGGTTTGAAGATGATGACTCCCTTGTGGACGGTGCCAAACAGTGGCCCCAATAGGTTGGTCCAGAATTTTACCGTGCGGGTATATAGGCGCTGGTTCTAAGATGGCGTGAGGCAGTTGAGAGGGATGGAAATTATGTAGAGAAATGAAAATATTGTTCCTAAAGGATGTATCTACACACTGTAAAACTTTCAGACATGTAGAATAAAAGATGGATTAAAAAAAATAGTGTGCATTTCTTTTGGAATAACCCTCGTATAGTTATACAAAAAGGAGTCGCATGTGTTCAGATCCGGAGAATATAGCAGCCTGATAACCCAGAGCCAGAATGCGGTCGCCAGTTTGCTCATCCACGACATTAATCACTCTCCTGCTTCGATAGGGTCGAGCTCCGTCTTGCGTGAGCCGCGTCTTGTCGAAGTCAGAGTCACTTTAGATAATGAGGACGAAATCATCTAAAACCTTCTTGTACCGTTCGGTACTCACCGCGCCATCGAAGAATATCGCACCGATTATTCCCTGACTGGACACTGCACACCATACAGTCACCCAATGAGGGTGAAGGGACTTCTCGATGGCGAAATGAGGATTCTCAGTACCCCAGATGATCCAGTTTTGCTTGTTGACGTACTCATCCAAATGAAAGTGAGCTTCGTCGCTAAACCAAACCATAGTAATTCCTAACGCAAACCATTCAGAAGTTATGATGATTTTATTTCATTTAGTTCAATTATTGTCATCCCTTAGTGCCCTCACTTGAGGTATTTCAGCTAGTTTTACGTAGCTTCAGTCCTCTCTTGTTGGTTGCCGGCCTGGGTGGCCGAGTGGTTCTAGGCGCTACAGTCTGGAACCGCGCGACCGCTACGGTCGCAGGTTCGAATCCTGCCTCGGGCATGGATGTGTGTGATGTCCTTAGGTTGGTTAGGTTTAAGTAGTTCTAAGTTCTAGGTGCTGATGACCTCAGAAGTCCCATAGTGCTCAGAGCCATTTGAACCATTTTTGTTGTTGGTGTTCTCCTTCCCTTCTGGATACCTCATTTCTTTTGTCGGAAAGTGCGTTTCACTTTTCAAGCAAGCTAAATAGATACCATCTTTTGCTCCGCTTAAAGTTTATATATGTTCACTGAATGTTCCTCGTGTGGAGAAAGTTGTCATGATATTCGATGCAAACTATTTTTCTTGCATTTATACACTCTACTTTTTCTTTCAAATAATTCTTATCACTCTAGACTTCGATGTCATCCTCAGTCACCTGTTTCATGGTGTAATCGACTTCCAAAAAACGTGAAGTATCTCCAAAAATACTGCAAAATAGGTGTTCAATAGTTTAAAAATACTATTCGGCGATACCAATGTCGAGACCCTTGTGGGGGAAAACTTTCAAATCTTAAAGAGCAACATGGCATTTTTGATGTAGATTAGGATTCTAAGGAAAAATTTACATAACTTTTGATCTAACACTTTGTAAGTAGGCTGTTTATGTTTTCTTTATGTAAGTAGGCTGTTTATGTTTTCTTATTGGCAACGTTACGTAGCGCTCTATATGAAAATCACTGGCTGTGCTGTGTGCAGTCTGTGGCTACTGGCTGTGCTGTGTGCAGTCTGTGGCTAGTTTGCATTGTTGTCTGCCATTGTAGTGTTGGGCAGTTGGAGGTGAGCCGCCAGCAGTGGTGGATGTGGGGAGAGAGATGGCGGAGTTTTGTAATTTGTCATGAACTGACATATATATTATGACTATTAAGGTAAATACATTGTTTGTTCTCTATTAATATCTTTCATTTGCTAACTATCCCTATCAGTAGTTAGTGCCTTCTGTAGTTTGAATCTTTTATTTAGCTGACAATAGTGGCGCTCGCTGTATTGCAGTAGTTCGAGTAATGAAGATTTTTGTGAGGTAAGTTATTTGTGAAAGGTATAGTTTAATGTTCCTCAGGGCCATTCTTTTGCAGGGATTTTTGAAAGTCAGATTGCGTTGCGCTAAAAAAATTGTGTGTCACTTTAGTGAATGTTTGAGTACGTTCAGTTTTGCTCAGCTGTTTGAAAAGCAAATAGTGTAAGAGTTTTATCAGCACAGTCGTGTATAATTTGTTCTAAGGGGACGTTTCAACTTTCTCGTTATGTGGTATATTTCGCCATAAACAACGAAACAATTTAATTAAAAAATGGTAATATATAGAAAATTCAGGGGATAAAATAAATAAATACATACATATTTGTTCAACAATTCTTTAAACTACATTCTTTAGGTATTTCCAGACGGATTTACCTTTTACTTTTTTTATCCAGTGCAATTTTCTCGATAGCCGGCCGCGGTGACCGAGCGGTTCTAGGCGCTTCAGTTCGGAACCGCGCGACTGCTACGGTCGCAGGTTCGAATCCTGCCTCGGGCATGGATGTGTGTAATGTCCTTAGGTTAGTTAGGTTTAAGTAGTTCTAAGTTCTAGGTGCTGATGACCTCAGAAGTCCCATAGTGCTCAGAGCTATTAGAACCATTTTTGTTGTTGGTTGCCATTGCTAATCGTCTAAATAATTTTGTCAACTATGACTCTTCTAATCTGCATACTTATGAAAAAGTTCATTCATTCTTTATCCAAGGTTAAAGGTAAATGTTTAATAATAACATATCTCGACCTTTGTAAAAAAAAAGAGTGGGCGTACCAGACAAATGCAACGGAGTGCGTTCAGATTACCGTATTCGTCATCACAGCGATCACGGAATGTTAATTAAAAATACAGGCTGGATTCAAAGTATGAGCAACAGTTTAGTAATCTTTACGTAGAAACGAATACATTTCTGGGTGAAATCCGTGAGAACTTTATTTCCTCATGCTCTACTGAAATGTATTGCTCTGGTGTGTGTGTAGATGTAACTTACGGAAACCTTCTGCGCTTATGCCCACAAATTTAAAAATATTGACATAGGATAATTTTGTTGTTGGCGTCATAATTGTGTTTGAGTATTAATGTGGTTTTCTGGAAATAATATCAGATTTTAAATGGTTCAAATGGCTCTGAGCACTATGGGACTTAACATCTTAGGTCATCAGTCCCCTAGAACTTAGAACTACTTAAACCTAACTAACCTAAGGACATCACTCAACACCCAGCCATCACGAGGCAGAGAAAATCCCTGACCCCGCCGGGAATCGAACCCGGGAACCCGGGCTATCAGTTTTTAATGCAAGGATTAACGTCAGTAACTTTACTATCATTTGCATTTGAAGCGTAATTTAAGGTCATTGAAACCTCAACGCAATGCACTACGCAAGCGACACCTGACATTGCACTCCATAACACGGAGCCGATAAAGGAATTTATCTATAAATGTGTGTAAAGATATGTGCTGTATTTTGTGCTAAGGAAGACATGTTTTCGCGTACACGCACGATATTAAACAGTCGGCACTGAGGCGCAAGAACCAAAAAGAAAGCTTTGTCGAGTACAAATAACGATGTGGATTAGTTTGTCGTAAAACTTACACGACATAGGATACTGCAGAAACTGACACAGGTAACGATAAGTGTGCATGTGTACGTCTTTTCAGATCGTTTACCAACAGTACTACGACTACGCGTAAGTAAGAGTTTTTAAATTGTCAGGAAGCAAATAAAAGAAGCGTGGCTAGAGTACGAAGTAGCAACTGCAAGAGAACAACTAAGCTGTTATACTCCATTAAATTACGGCCATGCAGTCGCGCAAACAGAATTTCTGCAACTGATATTTCGGCCACTTATCGTCCGGCCATCCTCAGAGTGACTCGCACGCGGGCGAAATATCAGTGGATGAAATTTTGTTTGCTCTGCTGCATGCCTGAAATTTAATGGGCTATTCATTAAACCGCGAAAAGTAGGACCTGCACATCAAGTTGTTATACTGTTCTTAAAAACGCTAGAATATGTTTTCGTTGATAATTTCTGTGTATGTATTTATGCTTAATTTTAAGTTGTATATCTCTTGTGTGATAATGTGTGAAGCATTATCCCGTTTTTGACAATACAGGTAGTCCAAAGCGTAGAGAACGTAAAGATATCGAAGAGATTTAATACGCCAACGAAACGGAAGGTGTTCATTTAATCTACAACGTAACAGATAACACACAATTAACAACTGAAATCCCTACTGATGAACCAAATACTTGCGAAGTAGACCAAACTGCTGTTACTATTGAGGAAGAAGCAGGAGTCAGTAGCAATACGTTCACTATGCTCAAAAGTGATGGTGCTGAAAGCATGTTTGTGAAGGGGACGGTGGGAACTGCCCTCTTGACAGAGCCACAACTAGAGAAGGACATTATTTCGCTCTTATTTCAAAAGTTAGAACTAAGGGAATGCGAGCGAGAAGAAAAGCAAGCTAGGCTTTAACGAGAAATTGAAGCTAAGCAGACCTTAACCGAACAAGAAGGCGAAGAGCGGCAGGCTCAGCTTCTAAAGAAGCTAGAACTAACGGAATAGGATACAGATAAGAAATACGTATTTATGGAAGAGGAAAGGGAAAAGATGCCGGAACTGAAGAGAAGGATGCGGTTATACCATTAAATTTCCCTCTAACTAGTCGAGCTGCAGAAATGGAGAAGCGATTGAATATGGTATTGGACGCCAGAGATAAAGCAATCGCTGATGCTCTAAACGGAGAGTTCGATAAGATGCCAACTGAGGTAACTCAGTCCAGCAAAGCTGCACGTGCTTATCACAATAGGTTGAAAAACTGTGTACCAATGTGGGCAATATATACCTCGCACATAGTAAGCTTGAATAGCGAGTTAAGGAAGTCACTTCTACCGTGGAAGAAATATCTGCAGATATGAAACAGACTATTGAAAAAGAAGTCAAGCAGGAAATAGACATTGCTGATGTGAAAGATACTTTTGGTCGGGGGGAAACTTGCCAACATTTGAATGAGGAATTAGCCAATATTCGAAGTATGTTACAATCGTCTTTCCCAGCGTGGCAAAGCAATAGACTGTATCATTTAGTACAACCTGAACAGGGAATGAATAATGATAACAATGCTGAACAAGGGAATATATCCAAGGCTACATCGCACTGTGGAAACACACCTTTGTCTCAACCAGTTTGTGACACCATCCATGGAAATGACTTGAGGTCATATGATCTTGAATATCAGGAAGTACAGAGGAATGTAGCTTATCCCTGAACAATGGGGGACCACATTGACAAACGTTATGCAAGAGTAAATCCTTGTAAAACACAGGCAATTTCAAACATTTAATGAAGGTCGTAAGAGATATATTTACCCTGTAGTTTCTAAAGAATTTTCGAAGTGTACTACCGTGGTTGTGGACAGAGCGTCAGAAGATACAGTTTTCGAAATCGCTTATCATTGGAGATGCGCCATTGTGGTTGCTATCCGTAGCGGAAACACGTAATGCATTCATGGAATTTGAAAGAGCGTTCCTGGGGTATTTTTGGTCACCCTGCTTACAAGAACATTTGAGAATATTAGTTTACAGATCAGTCCCAAGATAGGAAAACTCAGATGGCGCTCTAAGAAATGCATTAACCTTACGAGATACTGGGACGAGCCTATCTCATACAAGGATGTGCTGCGAATACTTAAGGCGAGCTTGTTAATAAATATTAGACAGAAATTGGCAAATGTGCCTCACAGAGATGTAGAAAATTTCTTAACTGTGACAGATTCACTACACTTAATACAGGAAGGTGTTAAGAAGTCGTGTGATAACAACGGTTCAAACCAGTCTAATAATAAGAATAACTGGAATCACGCTGACTATCGCAATTATGGTAGTCCAAGGAATGGTGGTATTAGAGCACGGAGTACAGGTAATCATAGTTTGAATCATAATAAATGACCATAGTTCGGACTCAATTGTAATTGTTGCCATAATAATCACAACAATAATGGCAACTATCAAAATGTTAGTAGCAATGGCTTTAACAGGAAAAGAAGGAACGACAACGGCTATAAAAAGAATAACAGCAATAGAAACATGCAAACAACGAATGGATCGTGGCAGAACCCAAAACCGAGTGGCTGGAATCCTAACGCAGGACCACCACCACAGCAACCACATATAAACCAGGTATCAGTTATTCCGTTTCCTGATGGAAATTATCACCTGCAATGGCAATCGCAGCAGCAGAATGTACAACAAAGCCAAAGTCCAACACATAGTTAGCATATTATAGATGTGACAGACGCCCAGAAAGAAGCGCAACAGCAGGCGTCAAAATTATACGCGACTTCTGTAGGCCTTCGTCGGACGTTCGTGGCACTAAATGAAGGGACTGGCCACAACAAGAAATATTCTTGTTACGGTACAATGATGGGAAGGATATATGAAACCCGTAATTGTGCGAGGGAGGAAGTCGAGGTAATACAAGCTGCCATTAATGGTTCGAGACACGGTATAGTCGGCCAGACTATATTAGACACTGGCGCGTCCTAGTCGGTCATGGACACAAGTTTCTGTAAATAGTCAACCAGGTAAAAGGTTGCCTATTTTTCCACTGCAGAATTGGGGTGTGGAAGTGCAATTGGTACGAAAAGCAAATTCATTAAATAGCAGGTGCATGCCGAGATATTATTATTTAAGGAGCTTCCAGTTGCACCTTTTTGTTAGTGACTCACTTAGCAGGTTCCTGTGATCCTGGGCTGGTAGTTCATATGGGAGAGGAACTTCCAAGTAGGCCTATCACGTGGGCTTTTACGACTGATGAACCGTGGAGAATAAATAGTACTGGAATTAATTAAGAGTGTAGAAATCCATGACAAATATTGTAATGCTGTCAATTTTTCCTATTGTCACTAGGTCTAACTGACCCAGTTCGATTAGTAAAATTAATATAAAACCGCTATTAATATTTATATTCTAATAGTACATTAGTAAATCCATAAATATGTAATAAACTTATGAAGTCCTCAACTTTTATTTCAAAATCGAAAATAATTTTGGAGACACACAGCTTTGACACATTTATTGTGAAGGGATCGTTTCGACCCAGTCATAAAATGTCTTTTGAATTCTAACAAAATTTTATTTAAAATAAATGTGATTGTTGGCGTATGGTCTACAATGGTTCAGAGTCAATTCACATTGAATATGTAGAAGTATAACAACTAAATCATACGCTGATTATGTTTGTCAGAATGGCTAGATGTTTTTAAGTGATGATCAGTTAGGAAGGATTTTAAATTAATCAGATTAAATGGTACATAATCCCGTCAGTTATCCTGATTTTCAATATTTTCTCGGTGGTTCAAGTGATGATGACTTATCGAATGGAAGCGAGAAGAGCGACGTGATTGAAGGACATAAAGGTGGAGTATCGTTGTCTAAAGAAACTAATGCAGTTGGAGATGTCTATATGTCGCATAATGATACAGAGTGGTCAAATCCTCCATCAGAGTCAAGAGCAAGTTGAGCGTAATAAATATATTGTAACTAACTGTATTTTATCCATATACGATTATTATTTTTGCGCCACGTCACAGACCACTGACTTGTGCGCTGGGCTGTCAGCGTGTGGCCCTTGGGGAACACGGCATGTTGATAATCTTTCTCAGGGTTATCTCTTTACCTACTCATTGTGCCGATTGTCTAGAAAGATGAAAGCCTCTATCATTCATCACTCCTAGGGGCTTGTACCCAGTGTAACTTTACTTGTTACTTATTATTAGATTTAGATTTCATCGTATTTCATGGTATTGTATTTAATTTAGGTTTTGTTTATTTTCCTTTTTTTTTTACATTTTTAGTCCACAAACCTTCTCCGTCGTGCTCCACGACATAAGCAGTTCGCGCTTTCAACGGTTTGACGAAAAGAAAGTATAATTAATTTCACTGAAGAGATGTTGATAGTAATTTTGAATGAAACCAACGGAGAAATGACACGTGTAACACAAGTCAAAGATGCGACTTTCACTCCTAATATATGTCAGGAATTTAAGGTTTTTTGCCACTTCGTCCATTAGCTGGAGAATCTCTTGAAGATCTTTGGGACAACATGAATGCTCCATCAGATTTTCGTGTAACGATGTCACTTCAGCCTTTCCATACAATCAGCACATTTCACAGACTTGACAACAAAGAAGATCGACCAGACAGGCTACCTTACGACAAATTCGCTGCTATCAGGACTCCCTTTGAAAATTTTCTGGAACAACTGCTTAAAATGATCATTTCTTACGAAGATGTTACAGTGGATGACCAATTGGTTCCATTCAGAGGAAGGTATCCCTTCCGGCAGAATATACCTTCAAGATCCAGAGGTAAATTTCGAATAAAATTACGGTTGTTAACAGACGTAAAAACAGCACAGGTTTGTGCGACAGAAGTATATGCGGGAAAGCCGCAAAATGGACCACTAGAAACTAATTAAGGAAGGCATTTTGTTTTAAGGCTCGTTGAAAGCATTGAGAAACTAGGCGAAGCATTAGTACCGGTAATTTCTTAACAAACTACATCCTGTTCAAATAAATTCTCAAGAAAAATCTAATATTAGTAGGAACTCTCAGAGAGAATGAAGCTTACATTCCGAACGAAACAATAGCAGACCAGTACTTTCAGCAATTTTTGGATTCCAAAGTGACGTAACGTTCGTTTCGTGCGTGGCAAAATAAAGGACAGTTGTATTACACTCCACAATGCACCATGACTGTAGTCTGTCTTCAGAAGAGCATAAGAAGCCTGAAGTAATACTACATTACAAAAAAACACAAGGGGGGATTGATAAAACGGACAAATTCGCCAGCACTTGTCCCTGCAAAAGTTATATATCAAACAACAGCCGATTTGTTTGTTCTGTACCGTGCGAGACAATACTGTAACAAATTTCTGTGTGATGCATGTACACATCAATCCAGAGTACAGTCAAAATAAATTGTACAGAAGGCGGCTATTTCTTAGAGAATTTGGATATGAGCTAGCAAAACCAATACGAAATGAAAGAATGACCAAAAATTTTTCCAGCAAGATCAAAGTCTGGAGAATAGTGCAGGAATGAATTCGGAGAAAAGGAAGAGGAGAGGGGTCGGTGCAAAGAGCGTTGACCGAGGACAGACCGGAAGACAAACAAAAAGTGTGATAGATGTCACTCATTCCGCTGGTAAAAGCTAGCATTTACTGCAAGAATTGCATAAGTTAACGCGAGGAGCATAGAATTTCAGTTTAGTATAGTTCCTCAAAGTCAAATTCTGCACTTTAATTGAAATTTAGCAATAATTATTCCCTGCAATATTTGTCGAAATTCAAGTTCAAATGTGTGTTTTTCTGCAAAAAAAGTATTTTGAAGTACCATATAAGAATAATTTATTTTTCACTTAAAACTTTGTAAATAATTTTTTTTTGTCTTGTAACAATTCCTTTGATTAAATGTTGATAACTTCTAATGTACGTTTTTCTACAAAACAAAATCCACAAAACAGAATTTTTTAAATAGCGGGTCTAATTGATTCATTCACAGTATGTTTTCAATCACAATAGGAAGGTTAAAATAAAGTTTGATTAAGCACAGATTTTGTTCCTACACGATGATCAATCGCAAGAGGGTTATTGTAACTATGTGCTTGACCAAAATAAAGAAATGAAACCATCCATACTCTAAGAAAAGACAAGGTATCAGAATCTGATTTTCTGAGTACTATGCAGCGCCAATGATAAGAAAAAAAGTGTGTGAAATCTTATGGGACTTAACTGCTAAGGTCATCAGTTCCTAAGCTTACACACTACTTGACCTAAATTATCCTAAGGACAAACACACACACCCATGCCCGAGGGAGGACTCGAACCTCCGTCGGGACAAGCCGCACAGTCCATGACTGCAGCGCTTCAGACCGCTCGGCTATTCCCGCACGGCGACAATAATCAGCTGACGTATTATATAAATATGCCGAAGTATTCTCAGAAAATCCTGGGGTTAGCAGAGTAATCACCTATGACATGCAAGTCTCTGATCAACAAACAGACTGCCATGCCGCACATTCAGTACCGTGGACGCAAGAAGACGCCGTTATCAGAGACATGCCCAAAATATTAGAAATGTGAGCAAAAAGAGTCATTTTACTCATCCTACATTAGTCCGGTGCTAACAGTAGATAAAGCTTGTGTGGAAGCATTCGTTTGATGCTCGATGTACAAGACATCAGTAAGGTCACTATACCGGTGAGAACCTGACCTGAGTACTTGGATGAAAAAATCCAAACGTTTTTCGGATCACCGTTCTTAAGCTCGATCGATCTGCAATTTTTTTGCTGGCAGATAATATTGTCTCAGCCCTCACGTAAACAAACTGTGTTTCTTTTGTATGGGAGGAGTTACCAGTTTAAAGTTGTACCATTTGGTTTGAATATAAGCGCAGGCGTATTTATTGCAGTGCTTGCACCGGTGTGGAGCCAGAATTGATAGATCGAGTTACAGTATTTGTAGATGACCTACTTATAGCCACAGCTACCTGGGAGGAGCTTGTAAAACTAGTAGAAAAAGTTGGGAGGACATCTGTAAACACTGAAGTGACTGCAAATTTTAAGAAATCTAAGTTTGGGCGTAAGGAGGTAAAGTTCCTCGACCGTGTAATTTCTTCAAATGGTATTTGCACACGCACCGAGTAAGACGAAAGCAATAGAGAACTGCATGTGTCCAACGACAAGAAAATAATTAAAACCATTCATCGGACTCGCTTCCTTCTTTAGCAGTTTTATGCCAGCACTATTACTTAACAGTGATGCAGTTTTGAGTCTACTAAATAAAAATACTGATGCTAGACTGATTCTTGTAAAGAAGCATTTGATGAGATCAAACAAGCCATAGTGAAATCTTATTACAGCATGCTGGTATGAATTAAGGTTTCTGTCCAGCGATGGATGCAATGACTTGGCCGGCCGGTGTGGCCGAGCGGTTCTAGGCGCTTCAGTCTGGAACGGCGTGACCGCTACGGCCGCAGGTTCGAATCCTGCCTCGGGCATGGATGTGTGTGCTGTCCTTAGTTTAGTTAGGTTTACGTAGTTCTAAGTTCTAGGGGACTGATGACCTCAGATGTTAAGTCCCATAGTGCTCAGAGCCATTTGAACAATTTGATGCAATGACTAGCAGATTTGGCAGATGTCTTTCCAGACCGTAGAAGTGTCAGGAAAAGTAGGAGTGCATATTACTGAGTTCGCAAATAGAATCGTACCAGGCTGTGAAAGAGAATATACAGTTACTGAGCTGAAAGCCATAGCCATTGAACGTTCAGAAAGTTCCACTATTCTGTGCACGGCGAGCTCATAAATGTCTTTTGTCACTATAAGGCGTCAAGATTCATATTGTTTGCATGTTACTACATGCTAGAAAATCGAGATGTACGGTGGTTCAGCAAAAGTAATTTTTTTAATTCGTCACGTCAGAGGGCAGAATAGCGTTGACGCGGATGTACTGTCCCGCCCGCCTTAAGGTTTGCCAGCATCCGGAGACATCGAAAATCGAACGAAATAAGTTATGTACAGGCAAGGATTTTTTAATATGTGCAAAGATACTGACAAACTGCTAAGTGCAGACATCTTGTGGAGGAATGTTAAGCAAACCATACAGACCCTACAAGTATGTTTCATCAATATTATCAGTTAAAGGATGAGGCACCGTTTCATAGGCAGAACATAACACAAATAGAGGGCTTCATCTGGTATATCCACAACTCATGGGGTGATTCTGGTATAAAAAAATTATGAATAAGGTAGCTACCTATTGCCATTACCTAAATTTAAAAAGGCGTGTGCAACAGGTAACTACAATATGTTATATTTTCTATAAAGCTAAACCCACCATCCTGTGTGGACTAACTAAACTGCACCCTATCCTACCTATTAAACGACTAAGCGTCTCCATTTAACTGCTCTAGGAGTCACTGGACCCCTACCGACAGCTAAAGGAGTAGTGAAGTATATGGTGGCTTTGTGCCATCTCTTTACCAGGCTCACATTATTATGGCTTGTTAGGACTGCAACCTCTACAGATATAACAGGAAAATTGCTTAGATTGCTTGACGTCTGTTGGTAAATCTGCTGCCATTGTGTATGATCACGCTTCATACTTCATCAGTAGGAGTGTAAAGATTTCATGTAAGAGCTTGACATTAAGCATCTCCTCATATCATCCTTTTTATGAACAGTAGTCCTATGGAAAGAACCTTCAGACAATTTAATCGTTTCATTAGAACATATCCTTCTGGCAAAAAAGGTAGGTGGATAACATACACTACTGGACATTACGATTGTTACACCAAGAAGAAATGCAGATGATAAACGGTTATTCATTACACAAATATATGATTCTAGAACTGACATGTGAACACATTTTCCCGCAATTTGGGTGCATAGAACCTGAGAAATTAGTACCCAGAACAACAACATCTGGCCGTAATAACGGCCTTGACCGCCTGGGCATTGAGTCAAACAGAGCTTGGATGGCGTGTACAGGTACAACTGCCAGTGCAGCTTCAACACAATACCACAGTTTATCAAGAGTAGCCACTGGTGCATTGTGACGAGTCAGTTGCCACCATTGACCAGACATTTTCAATGGATGAGAGATCTGGAGAATGTGCTGGCCAGGGCAGCAGTCAAACATTTTCCGTATCCAGAAAGGCCCGTACAGGACCAGAAACAAGCGGTCGAGCATTATCCTGCTGAAATTTCGCAGTCATCGGATGAAGGGTAGAGCCACGGGTCGTAAAAAATCGGAAATGTAACGTCCACTGTTCAAAGTGCCATCATTGCGAACAAGAGGTGACCGAGACGTGTAACCAATGGCACCCCATACCATCACGCCGGGTGATACGCCAGTATGGAGATGACGGATACACGCTTCCAATGTGCATTCACCGCGAAGTAGCCAAACACGGATGTGACCATCATGATACTGTAAACAGAACCTGGATTCATCCGAAAAAATGACGTTCTGCCATTCTTGCACCCACGTTCGTCGTTGAGTACACCATCGAAAGCGCTCCTGTCCATCCTGCTGCTAACGTCGTCGAACTGTCCGTGCAGATGGTTGTTGTCTTGCAAAAGTCCCCATATGTTCACTCCGGGATCGAGACGTGGCTGCACGATCCGTTACAGCCATGCGGATAACATGCCTGTCATCTCGACTGCTAGTGATACGAGGCCGTTGGGATCCAGCACGGCGTTCTGTATTACCCTCCTGAACCCACCGATTCCATATTCTGCTAACAGCCATTGGATCTCGACCAACGGGAGCAGCAGTGTCACGATACGATGAACCGCAATCGCGATAGGCTACAGTCCGACCATTATCAAAGTCGGATACGTGATGGTACGTATTTCTCCTCCTTACACGAGGCATAACAACAACGCTTCACCAGGCAACGCCGGTCAACTGCTGTTTGTGTCTGAGAAATCGGTTGGAAACTTTCCTCATGTCAGCATGTTGTAGGTGTCGCCACCGGCGCCAACCTTATGTGAATGCTCTGAAAAGTTAATCATTTGCATATCACAGAATCTTCTTCTTGTCCGTTAAATTTCGCATCTGTAACACGTCATCTTCGTGGTGTAGCAATTATAATGGCCAGTAATGTATATTGCTTCCTTTGAAACCATCTCCAATAATTTACCCCATATTTCTACTGGCTTTCCAGCTAATAAACTAATGCTCGAGGCAGCAGAGTCAAATTAATGGATTAACCATCTCGAGGGAGAATGTGAAACAAGCAACCAAGGTAGAAAAAGCTCATGCTAACCTGACAGAACAAGCTCGTATTCGCAAGAAAAGTTTGATAGAAAAGTTACTAACAAACATTCATACAGGTAGGCGACTTAGTATTACTTAGGTCACATTATACACCCACAATAAATGAGAATCTGTCAAGACGATTATGTTGACTGTAGCACGTACCTTCTACTGGATAGGATTTACTGAAAAACCGACTGAATATTTTCTGATCTGTGTGAGATTCTGAAAGTACTGTAGAAAACAAAAGAAATCGTGTGTAGCGAGTGATAAAAGGTGATCAGCGTTGTTGACAGACAATTATATATGACTGTGTGATATCTTATTCTGACTGTAAATGGTGTTAATAACTACTATTATTTCCTTGTTTTGCCCAGGAAGAAAGGATAACTCTAGCTCTCTTAACATTGCCGCTGGCTTAGAAGGACGTGACTGTAATAGCTCTTATTAAAATACAGGTCTTTTAACAATAATTTATAAATTATCTGCTTAAACACTTTCAGAATACAGTTGTATATTTGTTAATCATAAAAACTCTTTATTTGTAATACAGTGCCCTCACCTGAGACATTTAAGACAGTTTTACGTAGCTTCAATCCTCTGTGGTTGGCTGCCATTGCTATCGGCCTGGCCGCACGGGGTAGCCGCGCGGTCCAAGGCGCCTTACCACGGTCCACGCTGCTCCACCCGTCGGAGGTTCGAGTCTTCTCTCGGGCATGGGTGCGCATGTTGTCCTTAGGGTCAGTTAGTTTAAGTTAGATTAAGTAGTGTGTAAGCCTAGGGACCGATGTCCTCAGCAGTTTGGTCCCATAGGAAGTTGCCACAAATTTACAAAAAACAAAAAAATTTCTATCGTTCTAACTAATTTCGTGAACTATGACCCTTCAAGTCTACTTACTTGTGAAAAAGTTCACTCAGTCTCTATCCAACGTTAAATGTAAATGTTTACTAATAAAATTCGTCGGTTTTTGTAAAAACAGTTAACTTCCCGGACAGATGCTGCCGAGCGATCACGGAATATTAATTAAAAATACAGGCTGGCTGGAAAGAGAATATTGGCAACAGTGTAATACATGTTTAAACACAAACGATCGATTTCCAAGTGAAATCCCTGGGAAATTTAAGAAGTCATGCTCTTCTAAAATTTGTTGTTCTGATATCTATAGAAGTAACTGTCTTAAGCGTATTGTGCTTTTGCTCACAAATAGTTAAAAATACTGACATAGGACCAGAGTGTTACAGACGTCATAATTATGTTTCTAGAAATAATACCAATTTTTAATGCAAGGATTAATGATAATAGCTTTAAATTTCATTTGTATTTGAAGCATATTTAAAGATCCTTGAAACAACAACGCAATATACTACGCAAACAAGATACGACACAGCTGAAAAGCCGACCATCCAAGCAGCGGTACAGTTTCTGGAACTGATATGCGAATCCCTGTCCAATGCCAAAGGCCACCATACGCAGTCTTTGTCGAATGGAAATAAGCTTTCGACAGGTTAAACAGAGGTTGGGTGCTGTAATAGCTGGATCCAGTACTAAGCGATGAATATTAGATACTCAGTTGCATTGCAGACATTCTCCGAGGAACACAGACAGAATCGATGATTAACAGAGTCCCAAGGAATCCAGCAACTGGAGAGAGACCCTACAGGTCCCACTACATTCAACGTAATTACCCATGGCGTCATCCAGAAAATGCAAACAAAATTTAATTGATTCCGATCTTCTGTTAACCCATATCGTCCTGCACCTCTCTCTCTATATATATATGCCCCCTCCCCCTCATCAATCTCTGTCCATCCCCTCCTCCTCCTCCTCTCACTGTCCAATTCCTCCTCTTTCCTTTCCCTGCCCATCTTCTTCTCAACCCTCTTTTGTCAGTTTCCTCTTCTTTCCTGACTCTCTCCATTTCGTCCTTCATATTAATTTTTCTGTCCATGTCTTCCTCCCCATCCTCTGTCCACCTACTTCTGCTTATTTTCTCAGCCCATTTGCTCTCTCCTCACTGTGCCCACCTCCTCCTCCTGGTTTTCTTTCCATTTTCCCCTGCTCCTCTCTCTGCCCAACACCTCTTCCCCCGCAATCTGCGTTGATTTCCTTCTTCCTCCTCTCTACTACTCCTCCTGTCGGCCGTCTGTCTTCACGTTATCACAACCACTCCATTAGGTGGCTGCTGTTTCTTACACCCACAGCATTGTTTTCCAGATAGGATGTCTTATATGAACGAAGTTTGGTTGGAAACTTATGAGCTTTTTACCTGTGGCTTTGCCATTGTACGCCTATGTCACAATTTCACAAACATTTAACAAATTTCACTCACATTTGTAGACATATTTCACCTGCTTTCCGTTCTACAGTTTCTTTTTAACGCAGGTCAATGTTCATGACTTCATATCTCCTGGCGTCGCACAATAACACAATTTTGGTGGTACATCCAGTGATATGTGTAGATACTGCCTGGGAAATATTCTGCGAATGAAGCTGGTGGCAAAAAGGTAGTAAATTAGAAGATTATGCCAGCTGCGGAAATTTTATTGCATGAACCGATAAAATGTAGTAAGTCATACACTTCCGTCCTTCTAAATCTTTGTGAGGGTTGTCAAGCAAGATGTCTGGTAAAGGTTTGAAACTTCACTACAAGTTACCAAGTGCTCTAAATCTCAAATACTGGATAAATAGGCCTATGGAGTGGTTATCTGACGTCGTTAGCTACGTTGCTTTTCTACGCCTGCGCCCATCCCCTTGATAGGTAGGTGGTTCTTTCGCTCGAAGTTGTTCGTTCCAGACAGTAAGTGATATGATGGAAACTGAACTAATGCCCTACTAGAGTGCAATTTTGTTTATATTAATCAATATTATAAGAATTAATAAAATAATTAAGTGGACTGATTTGTAATGTGCTTCTTAGAGTTAATAAGATTTGTCACGGCAACTTAATTTTTTGACTTTGTCTTTTCAGATGCTCTTGTAGTGCCTTTAACGGTATAGCGTCCATTTCAGTCGGTACTGATGATAGTGCGTCAGCTGGGTTTATTGATGATTATAAAACGCCGATAGCTCGCTGTACAAAAATATGAAGTACACAAATTCATTGATAATTTCGCAGCAAGTGTTGCTCGGAGAATCTGTAGCAGACGCTAGTACTTGCTCCTGGAGACGGCCCGTTTGCTGACGCGGAGCCGTCGTGCAGGCGACGACATGAGCGGCTGCTCCTCTCTGGAACGGCTGCTGTGACGGCGGGGGAGGGACAGGCGCGCTGCTATGCCGCCGTCAGCGAAAACACTCTCCGGTGAGGGGGGCGTTAAAAGCGTGAGTTACGCACCGCATGAGAATTAACGCGGCTCGCGGGCCGTAATGGATGGCGCCCCAGGGCGGCGAGAGAAATCACCGACCGCCGATGGCTGCGCCGTCTTCCCGCTTCCCCTTGCCTTGCCTTCCTCGACACAGCTCCTTTCCTTTTTTTGTCTCTTCTTTCCCTTTCTCTCTCTCTGGAGGGACGGGGAAGAAGCGATCGCGGCACTCTAGCGACCCCATTACCGGCAATAAACTATTACTGCGGCGTGACCTCGGCCATGATTCACCGCTCTGCCCACTCGAGCACCACTCTGCTTCTACCCCTACCCTCCCCACCACCACGCAGCCCGCCGTGCAACGTTCTGCGTCTGACTGATGTCACACCGCAGTCCTCGAAATGCCCGGT
This sequence comes from Schistocerca cancellata, assembly GCF_023864275.1. Taxonomy (NCBI): domain Eukaryota; kingdom Metazoa; phylum Arthropoda; class Insecta; order Orthoptera; family Acrididae; genus Schistocerca; species Schistocerca cancellata. Next base: position 516,680,247 of record NC_064632.1, read on the forward strand.
ATTTTTCGGAGGAGAAGCACTCATCAGCCACCTACACTCGCCCGTGCCCTAACACCAACAATGAGCTCCAAAAAAAGAACATGCTTTAATGGTCGCAACATGCTTCCAGCAAGATTAAGATGCTTCTAGAGACAGCATCAAGTGAGGCAAATGAGTCCTCTACACAAGTAACACCATTTTAATGCAAAATACCACATCCCTATTATGACAAGTATTCATCGTATCAGGTCAGTGCCACAAGTGAATCTCAAACACGACGTTCAGTTTCTCACTGATTTCTTCTCAGATCACTACAATTAACATCGTCCCTTGACATATTTCTCTGCCACTGTCAGACGATTTTGATGTTTATAATAATCAGATGTGAAATTACGTAGAATTTGTATAAAGTTTGTGTCATTGCCTTCTGACCACTGGATGATTATCTCCACTCTTCAACGAAATCGCTTGATAAAATATTTAAGCATCCTCTCCATATAAATGTATGAAGAGATGGTGAAGAGCACGAAAGAAAGTATGAGGAAGCAAAGGATATTTTTCAGGTACTTTAGGGAGTTGTAAATTAAATTTCTATGGGGGACTATAACTCGACAGCAGGAGAAGGATAAGAGGGAAGAATAATGGGAGAATATGGACTACGTGAGAGAATGAGATGTAAAGAGGGGAAGCTGCCTAGCAGAACTTTTAGCAGAGCACAGTGTAATCAATGCAAACATTTTGTTCAAGGGCCATCAAAGTATATAGCACAGGTGAAAAGAACGCCGTCAGCTTTCATATAGATTACATAAAGGTAACAAAGAGATTTCGATGCAGGATGTAAACTGCAACAAATTTCCAGAGGTAAATTTGGGCTCTGTCCATTATCTATTGGTTATGAGCAGTAGATTAATACTCAGGAAGCTTCAGAAAAATTGAAAATTAAGAAGATCGAACGCCGATAAATTGTAAGAAGAACACAGATAAATTTTAAGAACTAAAGGTATTTGAAGGTTGCAAATATAAGAAAGCATTTGACAAAAACAAGGAAAAGAAATACAATATAACTCGAATGGGTAGCTTTGAGCGATGAAACAGTTATGGGAGCAGAAGTTCTAAAAGGCAAAGTAAAAGGCCCAATACTCATCCTTGGGTAAGATGCGAGAATTGAATCTAACTGACGGAAGAAAGAAAATACACAAAAATGTATCGAATGTAGTAGGTAGAAGGGTAAACGGTTGTCTGAACAATTATTTATTTCTCGTATGACAAGCATAGTATCACACACACACAGTATAGTTATGGCTGTACTACTTTTGCCCAAAACCTGACCACTTCCAATGCTTTGCCTGTTCCCTGATGAACTTCATCCTCTGTGCATGAGGTTGGGCACGTTCGACAGTGAAGCATGAAGTGTGATGAACAGTCACACTGAATAGTGTCTTGATCAGTGTAGCACCATATGTCCTAAATAATCTTTGATCTGAAAACTCCACTTCTCGGTCTGTTTAGGCACTTCCAGGTCGTCCATTCCTCATCATAGCAAGGAGGTAATACTTCAGGAACTCTTTTTCATCCATGGTGAAGTAGTTAGTAGCCATCCATAGTTGCAGTGCATTTTCAGTAGTGGTTCTAATCGACGTTGATGTTCTAAGCAAACTTTTGCTTGACTTCAGTCGTTGCAGGTGCGGTTAGTGGTATCACAGAGGATGGGTCCTCTCCTGCTTGGAGGAGAAATGATGAGTGGATAATAGGACAGACAAGAAATGCAAGGATATAAAAGCGTATATGATTTAGGGAGAGATAGAGACTGCCTATAAGAAAGTTAACGAGACATTTGGAGAATAGAGAACCACCTGTATGAGTATTAAGAGTTCGGATGGCAAGAGTGCAGTAAGGAAATAACGGGAAGCTGAGAGGTGCTACGTATATTTTGAGAGGCTGCATAAACTCCTCAGTATCTACTTTCATTTTTTCTGTCTCGGCCGGTTGAGTAAACTTGCAGTCCCTTATTGTTGGGTGTACTTTACACAATGTGCTTTTGATGCATGACTTACTTCCGTTACTGTAAGCACACAGCAGGTTTCAGCATCTGATTGTAGAAATCTGTTTTTGTGGTGTTAGCATATTAGCATGGCTCCACATAACACTAATTTCTGCTTGCTCTTAGTAATTTTGAACAAGAATTTAGAATAAGGTGTAGTATGCTATTACACTCTACGCTGTCGGATATGTGACCCTTCAGTTCCTCGCGAAAATACGGAGATACTATTTTCATTGTAGAACTGGTCTGAAATCGGGGACTTTATGACTAAGAATGTGAAGAAGAAGAAGAGAGCGTATATGATGAGAAAGGTGATGCATTTACAATTAGGAACTCCCCAGAACAGCAAAACCTCTACCACCACCATATCAAGACGTTCCACGCCATGCATGTACTTTAGATGATGAGTAAAACTAAAAAGAGTAGTTTTAGGTATGCATTGCCGAAATGTTAGTATTTCACATTTCTGCTGATCACTAAATTCTGTAAAAAAGTAGCAAAATGCGATATTTACGGACTGATATTAGAAAAAGAAATTAAGTAACGTATGTCATGCCGATTGTTCGGTAATTTTCTCATCTGGCAACACCTGCTTTCATTGGGATTGGAATTATTATATTCTTCTTGAAGTCTGAGCTGCAAAATACTAACACGAATTCTTTACAGACGAATGGAAAAACTAGTAGAAGCCGACCTCGGGGAAGATCAGAAATACTGGAACACGTGAGGCAATACTGACCTTACCACTTATCTTAGAAGAAAGATTAAGGAAAGGCAAACCTACGGTTCTAGCATTTGTAGACTTAGAGAAAGCGTTTGACAATGTTGACTGGAATACTGTCTTTCAAATTCTAAAGGTGGCAGGGGTAAAATACAGGGAGCGAAAGGCTATTTACAATTTGTACAGAAAACAGAGGGCAGTTATAAGAGTCGAGGGACATGAAAGGGAAGCAGTGGTTGGGAAGGGAGTAAGACAAGGTTGTAGCCTCTCCCCGATGTTATTCAATCTGTATATTGAGCAAGCAGTAAAGGAAACAAAAGAAAAATTCGGAAAAGGTATTAAAATCCATGGAGAAGAAATAAAAACTTTGAGGTTCGCCGATGACATTGTAAATCTGTCAGAGACAGCAAAGGACTTGGAAGAGCAGTTGAACGGAATGGATGGTGTCTTGAAGGGAGGATATAAGATGAACATCAACAAAAAAAAATGAGGATAATGGAATGTAGTCGAATTAAGTCGGGTGATTTTGAGGGTATTAGATTAGGAAATGAGACACTTAAAGTAGTAAAGGAGTTTTGCTATTTGGGGAGCAAAATAACTGATGATGGTCGAAGTAGAGAGGATATAAAATGTAGACTGGGAATGGCAAGGAGAGCGTTTCTGAAGAAGAGAAATTTGTTAACATGGAGTATAGATTTAAGTGTCAGGAAGTCATTTCTGAAAGTATTTGTATGGAGTGTAGCAATGTATGGAAGTGAAACATGGACGGTAAATAGTTTGGACAAGAAGAGAATAGAAGCTTTCGAAATGTGGTGCTACAGAGGAATGCTGAAGATTAGATGGGTAGATCACATAACTAATGAGGAAGCATTGAATAGGATTGGGGAGAAGAGAAGTTTGTGGCACAACTTGACCAGAAGAAGGGATCGGTTGGTAGGACATGTTCTGAGGCATCAAGGGAGCACCAATTTAGTATTCTAGGGCAGCGTGGAGGGTAAAAATCGTAGAGGGAGACCAAGAGATGAAGACACTAAGCAGATTCAGAAGGATGTAGGTTGCGGTAGGTACTGGAGATGAAGAAGCTTGCACAGGATGGAGTAGCATGGAGAGCTGCATCAAACCAGTCTCAGGACTGATGACCACAACAACAACAACATGTCATGCGGCGCGAAAATCATTGAGCAACCGGAATAGTGCCTCGTGAAAAGAGAGTACTTGTTCCGGGCTTCCTGCAGACTCAGTGTTCCTGTGCTACGGATAACAGGTGCATCACAGTGTGGGAGTGAAATGGTGCAGCATTTATGTGCGTAGTTGCACAGGGCAGTACACGTCTAGCGAGCAAATCATCTACATTCTGTGCAGATACACCGTGAAATTCTTGCGGTTTGTGGAAAAATGCACCGTCGCGTCCAGACATAGTAAAATATCCCCAACAATTTGGTCAAAGCCGCTCAGACGTGGGTGATGGTTATCGGTAAGGAAGGCCATCAACATCCACACTGCACATAGACGACAATATCCAGGCACGTTATTTACAGAAATCGCCAATTTTCCGGCGAAGAAGACGTTCACACAGCGATTCTTGAATTGCCCCGTGATGAAGGAGCGAATTTTATCATCGGAGACTGAACGATAAATCGGAAGTTCCAGACGTTGGTAGCAAAAAATTGCTGACTAAGTTGAAAAATAGGGCCATGTGACTGCACCACGTCGAAATTTAGTGAACATTCAATAAAAGTTACTTGACCTGCCATAACAATCTGCAACTTACGTTTGGAAGTCCCCTAGTACGAAATATTTTCTAATTGTGTATTCAAACATATTAATGAAGTAACATTTTGTGGCGCTTCCATAAAAGTATTTATGTATTTTAGTTCTCAGTTCATAAATAAAATACTATACGTCAAAAGAAGTCCTGAAAACATACCATCACTAGGTAAAAGAGTATTTGAATCCTAATGCACAAATATTTTGGTGAATGACAACAGTTTTCTAAATTTAGTCCTTTAGTCTTAGTTCATGGTGGACTTAGAGAAGTACAGAAGCTGTCAAGAAGAATAATAGTAAGCAGAGAGAATGGTTGAAAATCATAACCGATCACAACTGAGACAAATGGAAACGGCTAAGCAGAGCAACAAGGAAAAAAAAATGGAAAAAAATGAATGACAAGAAGATATATTAGTAACACAAGGAAGCAAAAGAAAATACTTCAGAAGACATCAGTGAAATGGAAAACCAGTATGGAAGTAAGAAGAATTTTTAAAGTATGGAAAGAATACCTCCAAATGCTATATGGACAGTAGGAAACAAATATACATGATGAGATAGAGGAAGACGACAGAAATATCACAGCTACAGTGAAAACAGAAAGAGAAGACTTGAAGATTTTAGATGTAGAGAAATTTTTGTCAGAAATGAAAAATGGTAAAGTAAGAAGATATCGCAGTGGGAATAATCAAGGCCGCAGGGCCTGTAGGAACTGAATTGATTTATAGAATAATGAGGATAATACAGCCATACGGAAAGTTTCCTGGTGATTGGACAAACGCAGTTATTGTACGTATCTTTAAGAAAAGTAACAAGGTGCTCTGTGAGAATTATAGACGAGTAGCATTACTTGGCCACCACTTGAAGATTTATGAAAAGATAATTTTACATTTTATCAGGAATCGGATAGAACAGCAACTAAGAGAAGAACGTCAATGACTTAGACCTGTAAATCAGCTATAGATAGTGTGTTTACTGGCAGACAGGCCATAGTAAAGTAATGAGAATTTGAGAAAGAAGTCGTTGGTGCATTCATAGATATAAAGAAGGCTTATGACAATGTTAGACGGAATGAGATATAGCTAGGGCTCAAAAAATTAGAACTTTCAGAAGTGTAGCAACTGATGATGAGGGATACGTACAAAAAATGCCTGATTATGTACGATTGACTACGGACACAAGGGTTCGGTAAGAAAGTGTGCTCTCACCAGTGCATTTTAATATAACCATCGACAACTTCGGAACTAAAGTTCACGAACGGTCGGCAACAGACGATATGAAAATCATAACAAATGCAGGTGATGTGATGAAGGAAACCTAGCAGTAATTGGAAGAACAACAGTTCACCTAACAGGCAGTAACTGGACAAACAGAGATGGAAATAACCTTAAAAAAGATGAAGTAATGAAAATCAGAAGGAAAAATCATAAAATGGATGATGTGACTTGCAACGGAAAAATTAATGAAGTAGTAGACCCATTTAAGGGCCTAGGAAGTAAAGTAACCTAGAACTGAAACATCAAGGATGAAATTTAGGAGAGAATAGAAAATTGTTCGAAATTTTATTATTATATATCGAACGTAATTAGAAATTGTAAACTACCTGCCAAAGCAAAGTTCATGATCTACAAGTAACATTACCTTGAAATTTTGACTTACTGATCAGAATGCTGGACTTGAACAAAGAAACATCTGAGCATAATATGAGCAAAAGTGATCTGCTTTCTAAGAGGCATGGTTGATAAGACATGAGGATATAAGATAAGAAATGGAATAATGTTAAATGCCCTGCAGATCAAGCCCCTAAACGAGAGTAATGCGCTTAAATAGTTTTTCCTCGTTAAAAGAATAATACAAGAAAGACTTTCGAGAGGATCCCTAGAATGGGCAGAATCTTGATGAAGGTCAATTGGAAGACCACGAATAAGATGAACAGGTCAGATGAAGGATGGTGCGAACCGAAGGGGATTGTAGTGGGATTAGATGAACGAATTTAAGAGAAGAGTGTAACGTGGAAGAGGACCTGTGAACAACCAGCATAAGCAGAAAAAGGAGCCGTCTATTTCTCTCCTGCAAGAACAGTTTGACGAACAATATAAGCTCAGAAATTTGGAGATTCGAGGTAACAAACTTGAAGAGAATACGACGATTATTGAATTCTAAAGGTGGTAGGGGTAAAATACAGGGAGCGAAAGGCTATTTACAATTTGTACAGAAACCAGACGACAGTTATAAGAGTCGAGCGACATGAAAGGGAAGCAGTGGTTGGGAAGGGAGTAAGACAGGGTTGTAGCCTCTCCCCGATGTTATTCAATCTGTATATTGAGCAAGCAGTAAAGGAAACAAAAGAAAAATTCGGAATAGGTATTAAAATCCATGGAGAAGATATAAAAACTTTGAGGTTCGCCGATGACATTGTAATTCTGTCAGAGACAGCAAAGGACTTGGAAGAGCAGTTGAACGGAATGGATGGTGTCTTGAAGGAAGGATATAAGATTAACATCAACAAAAGCAAAACGAGGATAATGGAATGTAGTCGCATTGAGTCGGGTGATGTTGAGGGTATTAGATTAGGAAATGAGAAACTTGAAGTAGTAAAGGAGTTTTGCTATTTGGGGAGCAAAATAACTGATGATGGTCGATGTAGAGAGGATTTGAAATGTAGACTGGCAATGGGAAGGAATGGATTTCTGAAGAAGAGAAATTTGTTAACATCGAGTATAGATTTAAGTGTCAGGAAGTCATTTCTGAAAGTATTTGTATGGAGTGTAGCAATGTATGGAAGTGAAACATGGACGGTAAATAGTTTGGACAAGAAGAGAATAGAAGCTTTCGAAATGTGGTGCTACAGAGGAATGCTGAAGATTAGATGGGTAGATCACATAACTAATGAGGAAGCATTGAATAGGATTGGGGAGAAGAGAAGTTTGTGGCACAACTTGACCAGAAGAAGGGATCGGTTGGTAGGACATGTTCTGAGGCATCAAGGGAGCACCAATTTAGTATTCGAGGGCAGCGTGGAGGGTAAAAATCGTAGAGGGAGACCAAGAGATGAATACACTAAGCAGATTCTGAAGGATGTAGGTTGCAGTAGGTACTGGGAGATGAAGAAGCTTGCACAGGATAGAGTAGCATGGGGAGCTGCATCAAACCAGTCCCAGGACTGAAGACCACAACAACAACAACAACAACAACAACATTAAATTCTGTGGGATCCCTGATTATGCAACATAGGTGTCTACTGTGGGCTGCAGCCTCACCAGGCTGCTGGAAGCGCCAACACTGGGGATGCACGATAAGCAGTACGACCACACGATAAGCACATTGAGTTTGTCGCTAACCACAATTCCCGCACCCGCCACAGCAACAAATGGCCCCACTTTAGTAACTGCAGCTGCGAGAGGCAAAGTTAGCTGCCATCATGGTCACCAATTCATCTTCCACAGATCGTGTGCCTGCCGATTGTCACAGATGTCGCACCACAGAATCTTTCTACTTATGAAGGACGCCACCTGGCCATCCAGAGGTAGTTCGCGTCTAGAGTCATTGAGGACCAAGGACCAACAACAGTAGGCCATCCCTCAATCGGAGCTCCCTTTACCCCATTGCAATGCTTCACTCAGAGTTGCACTCGAGTCCACTGAGTGTCTCGCCCGAGCTCTCCACCGCAGATACCAATGTCCTCACTCCAAATCAAGTTCTAATCTTCACTCTGCACCTCATTCCATTTCTCGATACCGTTACTACTGGGAATGTCCCAAGACTGCAATCTGCATGTTGTCTGAGTTTTCCATGCTGGACCCGACATCGGTGAAACCCATGACCTTCTGCGTGCACTTCATCGTCATTCTCAGATCACGCTGACGGCTTCTACGGTCCACACAACGGACGCCCTTCTCCGTATCGTCTGCAGGAGCCACGCTACTGCTGACTGGCTACGGGATATGCCTCACCAGGGCCTCTCTCTTGGAGTATGGCGCCACTGCCGCTACCCTACTCAAGACTCTCCGAGCGGTAAGTTAGTGACTGTGGGTCGATTGGAACCAAGTAATATTGATTCAAGTCCGAGTGTTTTATAATATTCCATTATTGAGAGTAAATAAAGTCATGTTTCCTAATATCCACACTGGCCGAAGTGGCCGTGCGGTTAAAGGCGCTGCAGTCTGGAACCGCAAGACCGCTACGGTCGCAGGTTCGAATCCTGCCTCGGGCATGGATGTTTGTGATATCCTTAGGTTAGTTAGGTTTAAGTAGTTCTAAGTTCTAGGGGACTAATGACCTCAGCAGTTGAGTCCCATAGTGCTCAGAGCCATTTGAACCATTTTTTTTCTTGATATCCGGGGAAACTGCACTCTTGCCCTTGAACAAAAGAGATGAAAATGAGAAGGGGGATATCGTACTGCTTAAGATTATTGACATGGCACTGAATGACTTAAATCGAATCAAAGCCCCTCAGAACTATTCAGATCTCGGGAAAGACAACAATGACAAATACTCTTCCATTTTTTATGCAATGCATAAAGCAAGGAAGAAGGAACAACAATGTAATGTAGAGATCGTGTGTTGACCCCAGTAGCGCATAGTGGACTGGGCTACTGATCACGAAGACGTCGTGTTACTAGGCCAAGGAATGGTTTGTATTGATTGGAGTCGGACCGCGGCCCGTCAGTAAAGCATCCCTAGTACAGATATTGTTCATAACAGTTACAATGACGAAATCAGAGCTGGAGAGGCCTCTGGTGACACAGCCAGTCGCAGACGTGGCAGTGTGCTGCCGTCAGTAGACCAAGGTCCACCCCCGGTAGCTGAGTGGTCAGCGCGACAGACTGTCAATCGAAACGGCCCGGGTTCGATTCCCGGCTGGGTCGGAGATTTTCTGCGCTCAGGGACTGGGTGTTGTGTTATCCTAATCATCATCATTTCATCCCCATCGACGCGCAAGTCGCCGAAGTGGCATCAAATCGAAAGACTTGCACCAGGAGAACAGTCTACCCGATGGGAGGCCCTCGTCACACGACATTTCATTTCAGTACACGAAGGAGGCACATGTGGGACCGTTGCTGGGGTGGCTCCAGCACAGCGCCAGGGCGCTGATGCATGGCAGCGTGGCTGCTGCCGGCTAGCAACTGAAGGCAGCTCTGGATGGCAGCCTGCTTCTGTAATGGCGGCGTAAAGCCTACCGGAGCGAGGGGCTTAACTACGGCCTCCTGCATCACTGACGACGGTGGTGTGCGCCCACTCTGAAGAAATGTAGGCCCACACTTCGCGATGACACTGACAGTGTTGCTGCAAATAGTTGGCCTAGACTCGAATCCACAGATGGTCGCGCTGGTGGCTGTCAACAGAGGACAGTCGCCAAGCGGGTGACCCAACAATTCGAAGGCGACAATTTGACTGCATACAGACTTAGCTCAATAGCTCAAGCTAAGTCGCCAGTCTTCTGACCTGTCTGATGCATCTCGCCACCAATTACTCTCCTCCGCTAACGTCTTCATCTCAGCGCATCACTTGCTGCCTAAGTCGGCCGTTACTTACTTGATGTATTGCACTCTTCTACAGCTGCCTCTAGCGTCATTATTACCTAATGTCTTAACAGATGTCTCATCTCCTTGTCCTTTCTTGCTGTCAGTGTATTCTGTACGTTCCTTTCTTCGCTGATTCTGCGGAGAACCTCCTCGTTCTTTATCTTACAAGCTCATATACTTTACAGCATTCTTGTGTACCTCCACATCTCAAATGATTCATTTTCGCTCTTTTCCGGTTTCCCCATTGTCCATCGCGATCATATAATCATAAACTCCAAACGTACATTTTCAGAATTTTCTTTCTCATATTAAGACTTACGATACACACCAATTGACCTCTCTTGATCAGGGATGCCCTCTTCGACTCGGCTAGTCTGAATTGTGTGTGTTTCTGGCTGCGTCCATCAGGTTTCCAATGTAGAAGAATTTCTTAACCTGGTCTGTTTCGTGATCATCCGCTTTGATGTCAAGTTTCTCGATATTCTCATTTATACTACTAACTACGCTTGTCCTTTTCCGGTTTACCCTCAACCCATATACTGTAATAATTAGACTGTTCATTCCATTCAACAGATCCTCTAAAACTTCACTTTCACTTGGAATAGCAATGTCATCAGCGAAAGTTATCAATGAAATCTTTTCAATTTGAATTTTAATTCCACTCTTGAATCTTTCTTCAGTTTCCGGCATTGCTTCTTCGATATATAGATTGAACATTTGGGGCAAAAGACTGTGTCCATGTCTTACATCCTTCCTAATCCGAGGACATCGTTCTTGGCTTTTAAATCTTATTGTTCTCTACTGTTTCTTGAATGTGTAGTGTATTACCCGTCTTTCCCGACAGCTTGTCTCTAATTTCTTCACGATTTCTAACATCTTCCACCATTTTACATTGGCGAAGACTTTTTGTAGGTCCACAAATTCCTTGAGTGTATCGAGATTATCCTACAGTCTCATTTCCATCTTCAAGAGCAACATTAGAACTGCGTATCTGGTGCCTTTACATTCCCTAAATACAAACTGCTCGTATCCTAATAGATCCTCCTTTTATTTCTTGTCTTTTCCATATTAGTCTTGTCGGCATCTCGGATGTATGAGCTGTTAAGCTGATTGTGCGATAGTTCTCACACTTATCTGCCCTTGCTGATAATATTTATCTGGAAATCTGAAGGATCATCGCCAGCCTCGAAAATTTTACCCATCAAACTGAATAGTCAAACGGCCACTTCCGCCAATGATGTTAGAAATTTCGATGGAGTATTATGTATCCATTCTGCCTTGTTTGATTTAAAGTCTTCCCGATATCTCTCACATTCTGTGTCTAATACTAAATCCCCTTTGTCTTCTTCTTCTACAGGCAGTAAAGTCTGCATAAGGCGAATGGCTGTTTCATATTAGGTAGCAAGCGGTATTCCTCTTGTGGCTACCAGCAACCGTCGACTCCGTCACTTAATGTACTGCGCACAATTGAACACTATTGAGTCTGAGAATGCAAGTTAGACGCTATCGGGGTCACTTCCTGTACTGGTTTGCCGGTTTGCTCGTTTCCAGAGTATCTAAGACTAATATTGTTTTAACTGTGTTTGTTTCCCGAGCTTTCTACAGAAGAGGAGAAGTAGTGTGCTACTTCTTACTTTTGAAATGAGAGGGCTCTAATCGCCTCAAGCAGCTGAGTGGGACGGAAACGATCCGATCGTGATTTGACGATGCATTGCACTTGCAAACGCGGTTCGATCTGGGAGAGAGAGTGTTTGAGGGATGGTGCAAGCTGCGAAGGTAATGCTCGGGAACATTGTACTCTTATACGGACCTGGGAAATGTGAACATCCCACAGGAGACACACTGTAAGCCACAGAAACACTGCCCGAACTCTTGCGAAGAGAACCGGAGCTGTCAGATCTTCGACAAAGTGATTTTCGCGGCATTCTGCCGTGTCACGTGGAGCCGCCAGCGACGTAACTATTTCCCATACGTTTTTTCTTTGTTTTAGCGTTTACTACAGAGGATTTAAAGGTTCCAGTGAGGAATAAATTAGTGGAATACTGAATGAGCTAAGTTCCTTTAAGTTTGAACTCTTCAATTTACGTACGTCTGAAGAAAAATTAGAAATCAAGATGCCAGGTAGGCCGACTAATACTAACGATTTCGCCGACAGTTGAAATGTCGTCGGTTCAGTAAATATACTTGACTGTGAACCGTACAGCAAGCATGAATGGGTGTATGGCTGTCATTTGAATAATGTCTTAATTTGTTTTCCTCGTTTATCATTTGGAGGAGAGTTTACGTAGACTAAACACTCTGTTTGTTACATTCACCACCTCCACGAGAAAATTAGTAGACACGAACTTCATTTGGTCAGTTTGAATAATTTTTGAATCTAGCTTATCTAGGCAATTTAAACATAACTTACCTATTTGGATATTGGGCACAGAAGGACCGTGGCATTACACAACCACAAAATTACCGATAATAGACACTTGCAAATCTATTAAATGTTTTTTTTATTCCAGTCTTTTATCCCAATATAAAGTTCTTCGACAAAGACAGCTATCAGTCAGAAACTACTATCTTCATATCTCGAAGGATGTCGTGATATTGTTTATCCTTTAATGTTTCGCTCTGAGGAAACCACGCATGATAATAATTAGATGGTGACGGCAGTCGTGTATGTGATGTGATGGCTCCAGGTGTAAATGTCGTCACATCAGACGGCTCAGCGGCAGTGACTTATAAAGGTGCTCCAGTTCCTATAACATCTCTTTGTGAGTAGCTGAAGAACTGAGAGTACTGTGGGTATGAAATGTCCTTTCATCAAAGATAATGGTGAACAGGACACATTGGGGTAACTTACACGTGGCAGTGGATAGTTTCAGACACCTGCTCGTCAGAAGAGGCAGAACTGGGAAGAACCAAAGACTGTGGTCTAAATGCCACTTGCGTGAGAAAATCACAAAGTTTCTTAGGTTTGGCCAATCCCTCGACATTTGCTAGGAGATTCTGTATGCTTACGCCTCACTGTTACAATTTTTTTGTAACTTGTCTGCGGATTGTGACTTGTTGAGTTGGAACCTGCCCCACAGGACGCGATGACACTGATACACCTTCCACCACTGTCATTTTTCGTGCCTTTATTAAGTTTAGCTCAGTATTTAAATCGATATTAAAATCTCATTTCGGAAAACCAAAAACTTTCCACGGCTCCCATAAAACCATCCATAATTATCTCCTCCAATACACGATTCAGTTTTGTTAGACGGAATTAACAAGGTAATTAAGTGTGAACAGTTTTTGGCTGTAATAGCTGATGAAATCAGCGATTCATTCCGAGTTTTTCAGCTGTTTAAGATATGTAGGTACAACATTAAAGGAAGGCCAGTTGCAAGACTTTGGGGCATCATAGCACAATAAAAGCATAATGTCCAGTCTTTGACAATATACATTATAGAATCAATAATCGCCACGGATTTTCTCGATCCCATTGGTAGGACCCACCTCCCAGTCCTTCTCACCATTTCCTCAGCCCATTGCCCCACTCCTGCCTCCCGCATTGCTGCCCCTCCAAGGTGCCCTCGTTCCCCTCCCACGTCACACCTACCCCGAAAGTAACTCAACCCTGGACGTCGTCCTCGCTTCCACCAACCTCCTTGGTCATATCGCTGTGGACTTCCTCGATCACATTTGTAGGGCACACCTCCCAGCCTTTCTCACCATCTCCTCAGCCCATCGCCCTCTCCTGCCTCCTGCCCCTCTGTAGTTGATCCATGACTACCACAGAGCTGACTGCAATGCCTACTGGGAATCCATTGCCTCACAGGTCGAAAGCCACCCACTTACCTTTCACTGCCCCGTTGATAACACGCAAGCCTCGCCCTTCCCCAGAAGGCCATTACTGACGCCGTGGAGACCCTTCCTGCACCGGCCACCCTTCTTCCCCATGAATCCTGTAGGCTCTACCACTCCCTCCTCTGCAACGGTGACTGGGATGCACTCCTCCACCACTGGCAATTACTATGACACATCCGAAACCTCCTAACAACAAAGAGACTACTTAAATAACTTTTTCGCGAAAATCTTTCATTCTTATCATGAGGAAGAGGTGGAGCATATTTTTTTGTGGATGAATAACACATACCACCACAGGGGAAAGGCTTGGCCGTCCTCCGGCTGAAAGGGGGCTGCCCTATATGCCACCATGGCTTTCAGGATATTCTGGCCATAAATGTCAACGAATCTGCGAGTTGGATAGATGTACTGAAGATCTGTAGTGTGGGTATAATCATATTTTTTTTAGAACTGTGTTTGAGACCCGATATGTTGGAGCGAGTAAGGCAAAGAATACCAGAGTGAGTGTATGTTGGACAGTTTGGCTACGTACTTAGTTTGAAAAAGATGGAAGATGGCCAGCTGTGTCGTGGACGTAGCATTATTTAAAACAGACTTTGTAATAATATGCTTACAGGAAAGAGATTGAACATATAAAATTTTATAAATGGAACATGGTAAAAGTCAACTTTTGAGGTAGTTCAGTTTTTTTTATATTTGTGGTTGTGCAGCTTCTTATTGTTAGAACACTCAGTATGGTTGAAGTTTGCCCTAGAAATTTTATAAGATATGATTTTGTGTTATAGTTGAAGCAAGTGTCAAGGAAGGCTATTGTGCAGGGGGAAATTGTTAAGAAATATTTTGTTCATTTCTCTAGGTTCCACAAATTTATGAAAAGGTGTACTGTTGTCGTGGTTTAAATGAAGTACAGCTAAAGTTGGAGTATTTGTTCTTATTTAAAAGTCGTTAAGATTAGTACCCATTTTTGTTTTACTTTCAGGACTCTGTTTGCATACTCGCCTTACACACCACGAGGTCTGTACTGAAAAGCATTTTATTGGTGAGATACCGTCTTCTACTGCACTTAGCAAGTACGCCAAATGAAATTTGATTTCTGACAGTCACATCATTGTTCATAATAGCAACAGGTTGTGGAGCAGACGTGAGTTCCGTACGCAGAAGTGTGCCAGTAAATTTGATTACCATCAAATTTCATGCCCATTGTAAGGCACGGTGATTGTCACAGTGTATTTGTGAAATGATATCATATCACTTTGCAGGATTAACACCGGTACAATACTTAAGTAAAGTGTTACCTTAAAAATTTTAAAGTAGCTTTATCAAATAGTCAGATGCAATAATTTTTATGTTCATTCACAGTGTAATTAAATAACAGTTCTAATACAGTGACTGTTTGCAAGAGTAAAGATAAAGGTTAGCAATATTCAGGGCCAACATTTTAATCTGAATCATTTTGTTTTGCAGTCAGATGACGTATGTAAATATCACTGAAGACGTAATGCGTTCTCGCAGACGAATTGTTTTATGTACTGTCACTCCGCATTTCGCATCGTGTAGCGTTAGTTCCATACACTGTATTTCCGTCTAAAGCTAAATTTTCACGAAGTTCTCTTGCCTGCACTGAGATTTACACATTTCGATATCAAAATAAGTTTTACATATTTCTCAGATACCAACCTGACACTTACAAGCACCAGTTTAAGTATTACAATTAATACCCAAGTCCCAATGGCTGTCCCAGTTCATTAGCAGAATATTGCACACGGTTTAATTACAATTTGTAATAGCCTCAGGTTGAGTCTAGGCTATTTTTAGTTTGTGTTGATTTACATGCTTAACCCTACAACAACAGATAAATACACAACATCAAATTACGTTGTAGTTTTACGAAGTGCTTATAACACTCCCTTTCTGCTACTACTATACCATAACCTCGAAACTGGAGGCAGTTTGCAAAACAGAATTATTTTGTTAGAGTAATAATGGTATAAAGCTACAGATCAGTGTTACCCTCTGAGAGGAATTTTGTTATGTTGACCGTGTTGTACCTAACGGAGGTGGCTTATCGGAAGTGAAAGTCAGAATTACGTAAATATTTGAACAGTAAGAAACAAAATTTTGCCTAGCTATACTGTTTATAGAATAAGGAAAACGGTCGCCAGCCTAATTAGGCAAGAGAAAGATTAACGTTCTCGTTTAAGAAAGTAGGTATAAGTAACTATAACGGATCAACACAACCTATACTTCGTCACACGCGAGTGTAGTGAACTCTGACACATACATATGTTTACGGTAAGACTGAAACTAACAGAGCAGCAGAAACAATTTGCAAAATTATAACATATACCGAAACACACTATTACTTTCAGGGCTTACACAAAGTGGTCTTTATAACATTACTATTAATATGCACTTCTAATACACAAGAGAGACAAATGCTTAGCAATCATGAACATATAGTTTTCTACTATTGCAGTTTCCCACTTTTACTACAGCGAAACACAATGTTGACAAAATTGCAAGAAACTGACTCACCTTTTTGAATTTACTACAGACAACCATGTGATCATTTACTTTATAAGCCTCAGTCTTAAGAACTTTTAATTTTGAAGTTGGCAACAGCACTTTAATAAGCAGTTTTAATAGGAATATTTTCAGCAAACAACATTTACTTTAACTCACTCTCTTGCAACATTAACTTTAACTTTCTTTTTACTATGTTGAAGAGGCATTAATCAGCAAAATACTGGGCTTTAATGTTCTTTTAGTAAGGACACTCGGATATCACTTTAACTCAAACGGAGAGGAACCTGAGAGGTGTTATGATGAGGAGAAAAATCAGGGTAGGTACATAAATTCAGATATAAATTACCTTCTATTTGAGCACATTAACACATCCATTAAGCTGATCCTTCACTGTACATCATTGTAGTATTCCGATGTAATGATTGCGCAATGTGGTGGCAACTGCATGTTGTTAGGTGGAATTGCAGGTAGAATTTCTGGACTGTCATATCTTGGTGGCGATGATAGGTACAAATTCCAGAATAGTTCCAGCTATTTATCCATCCATCCGAGGCATTGGAAAGCGGCTGGAAAAGCCTCTCTCGAAACCAGCACAATATGCATCTGTTACATGGCAGTGCACGGACTCGTAGCTCGTCACCGACTCGTAGCTCGTCCCCGACTCGTAGCTCGTCCCCGACTGACTATCAGTTCCACCTTTTCTACGAGGCCAACCACAATTTGCGCGCGCTACACAGTTCCGTTCCCGAGGGCAACCACTACACCTTTTACATACAAATTAACTAAGAACCCTAAGTGAGGATCAGCAGTTTACATAACAGTAACCAAATACATTAAATAAAACAGAACATTTGCACATGTTGACATTTCTACAAAATTATTCACACAGAAATTACAATTATATATGGTAAGTTTTGTTCCCTCCAAATGGGACAAAGAATTTAAATGACAGATACACTAATTTGCATAGAAACAAACCACGACATCAAAGTTTTAACAAAGAAAAGAGTATACAATTTTGTGTTATCTATTCAATCAAAGACATTTACAGGAGCTTAACGATGGAATATTAAATGAAAAAAAAAGCAAAATAAATCCGTGCGGCATAAGAGCTATGGTGTTACATGCTGAATACACCTCTCTCTATAACAGCACCAATAACTATTCATAAATCAGTAATGTCATATTTCAGTAACAGAGCACGGACGATGTGAATTAACACTGTTCCGTTGTACCGTGATTAGCACCACGTTGTGAAGTGCCTTTGCATTCAGTAACTTATTCCCGATCTTTAACTGCGTCATAATTATCCACATCACCATCTGATTTGTGCAAATCATCCCTGAAAAGCATCTTCTAGACACTAATACCGCAGACGTTATCACTATTGGAATCATGTATATGACAATTACCACAGTTTATACACACACGTCCTGACAAAACCGGTATTAGTGAGAATCTTAAAGTAGAGGTAGAGCCATTGTTTCTTCATTTATCGTGAAACTATCTACTGATACAAATAGAGCACATCATGTACCATGTTTTACATGCAACAACACTGCTTCACATAGACTGCCCCTTACCACTGTCTACTGCGGAGTACTTCATATGACACATATGCTTTATTCGGCCCAAGGTGAATCAGACGTCATTCCTCTCTGAGCTTAGAAATTTAGGATACTTCCTAAATAATGGCGTGACTGAAACAAAAAAGTGTTTGCATCGATATTGCTTCTCGTAGGATTCATCTTTCGGTGTTGTATAGGCTGACTGCATCCATCAAGTGTTATTGAAGAGTTAGCAGTCTACTTTTGTTTGTTTGTATTCGCGTCGCTATGACAGCACCTACACAGAAACGGCAACAGCGATAACCGTTACACCACTGAAAAGATATTGCACAATGCAGTAAATAAATTACTGTCGAATCTTTCGAGATAGACACTTGATTTTGCAAGTAACGAAGATGGATTTTATTAACATGAATGTTCACACAATTTTATTTACGACGATGAGGAGCACTACAGTTTAAAGTCCCGTGGAGAGCGAGGTCATTAGAGACCGAGCATAACCTCAGATTTTGAAAGAATGTGGAATGAAAGTGGCGGTGCAATTTTCAAAGAAAATATGCCAACTGCCTGGAGTAATTTAGGGAAATCATGGAAAACCTAAGACCTGCTTGCCTGGACGGGGATTTGAACCGTCGTCCTCTGGAATTCGTTTCCAATGTGCTAACCACTTCGGCACCTCACTCAGTATTTAGGATATTAGTTACACAGTTAGTACGGACAATGGTTCGCGTCAACAGTGCAGTAGTGCGTATTTGCAGCAAATGCACCCAAGAAACTTCCTGGCAGATTAAAACTACCTGCCGGACCGTGACTCGAACTCGGACCCTTTGCCTTTTGCGGGCAAGTGCTCCAGCGACCGAGCTACTGAAGCACAACTGACGACCCCTCCTCACAGCTTTAATTCCGCCAGTACCTCGTCTCTTACCTTCCAAACTTCACAGAAGGTCTTGCCCACGAAAGGCAAAGGTCCCGAGTTCGAGTATAGGTGCGGCACACAGTTCTAATCTGCCAGGAAGTTTCATATCAGCGCACATTGCGCTGCTGTGTAAAAATGTGATTCTGGAACGCACCCAAAGTATATCATCTATTGCATCAATTGCCTGAAATAAAATTTGTGGAATAAATGTGAGTGTAGCCCATGTCGTTTGCTCTTGGTATAGGGCAGAATACAGCAAGAAAGTTTTGTGTTGGAATCCTTTCCCGCCATACTGTGGTAGCAAGGTAGGACGTGTGCTGCAGACACATGGACTGAAACTAGTGTTCAGAACTACCCTCAAGAGACGAGACATACTGCGGCCTGTTAAAGACGACATAGATCTTCGTGTGCGAGGTTTCCAAGGTGTCCCTGCGAATATGATAGTACGTAATATGGTGAAAAGTTCGCACTGTTACGAAGCTTTGTACCGAACTCAATCGACGTATTAAACAAAGGTACCTTGACAAGTCGCTCACAGCATAGAAATGTCTGGAAAACGCACTCAAGATATAATCTGAAATAACGGGCTTCTTGCTTCATGCATCAACATTTTGGGATTCCCTTCTAATGGTGGCGGCTGAGATTAGAATTAATTGCGGCAATTTTAACAGAGGCCAGGGCAACGCACTTAGCATGGCACGGGGGCGGGCTTTGGATATCGAAAGAAAGCAAAGTGGGATACTTGACGCTTTTAGGGTGGCAGGACCTTGTCCTGCGACGGGTTGTAGCTGCTCTGAGCTACCCAACTCACCTCGCGCACGAGGCATTTCGGTCACCTCTGATTGGTACCAGACGCTGCAGTCTTGACTATATAAGCAGAAAACGTGGCAGCCCTTTAATTCTTGATGACGATGGTGAAGATAGCGATCCAAAGATCGATTGTTTTGCTCGACATGGTGCGGCTTGAAAACCGAAATGATTTTATTGGTTCAAATGGCTCTGAGCACTATGGGACTTAACATCTGAGGTCATCAGTCCCCTAGAACTGAGAACTACTTAAACCTAACTAACCTAAGTACATCACACACAGCCACGCCCGAGGCAGGATTTGAACCTGCGACCGTAGCAGTCACGCGGTTCCGGACTGAATCTCCTAGAACTGCTCGGCCACAGCGGCCGGCCAATGATTTTATTCGGGCATGCCGTTGCGAAAGACTCTGACGATACAAAGTCTGAGGTTTTATCATTCATAGCTTAATGTTGTAAAAGGAATACAGAAGCATGAGCAGTGTAAGCTGTTAAAGGATCCACTGCTGAAAATGGTGAAACAAACTGGCCGCTTCTATTGGTTCTTAACTGAGAGGTAAAGTTGCTATCAGATCACAGTGAGAAATTTCTTTACAGTTGAGAGGGAAGTGACGAGGTCATGAATGTAACTTGAACTGAAAATGTTAAGTCGTGGATGTCAAAGAAGTTACTAGCTTGTTTAGCAGATCAACTGTGTCAACTGGACTGTGATATACGTATAAAGTACATTATAGACAGAAAATGTTCGGAAATGCGCCCAACATGCAAACGAATTTATACGTTGAAGGTCAGAACGTGTAGTACATCTGCAAACAGATCTGTAACTATAAGTCTTGCTAAGAAGTGTCCGGAAAAAAAAAATCACTGTTGAATCAAATGCAGAGTGCAACAAATGGGTGCAAACACTGATAAGTTACAGTCATACTACGACTCGGCTATGAGAAAGAAAGGTGGGTTTGAAATATTTGAGACAGTCATTACGACCGCCATACTTTTCGTTCAAAATCTGGTCCCAAACGGATACGAGTCTTGGTATGGGTGACACTTTTTGGTGCGGTAGAATATCGTTGCTAGTATTCCCTGTCACTGTCAGTAATAGAAGCCATCATACATGACCGTGTTCAGAGTCCTTTCTAATGAAGGCTTATTGATGATATGTCTTTATGACCGTGCCAAATCCTGAATGAAAATTTTAACCTAATGAAATGTTCTCGTTATGACATCCTGGGACCGTGTCGACATGATATGTACATCCCATTTGTTCTGTCTGCCATGTGCCGTATGGCATCCTACTTTATTCATGATGACGTTAAAAGCGTGGTAGCAAGTGCAACGCTCGTCACACACTGATTACACAGCTGATCACAGTAGCTGCACATAAACTGAATGGTCAAAACGTTTGTCTACTGTAATGCATTGGAAAGCAGTCACAATGGGGCAAACAAATTATAAATGCCGATGAACAGGCTCTATTTATCTTTTGATGGTAGCGTAACCAGGTGCTGCTTTAGGACAACAACTTGGCTCTGAGGTGTAAATCAGACCTGACTCAGATAAGTCGTTCATTTTCTCTGTGATCTCGAAACATGCCACATTAAAATGAAAAAGAAAATATTTTTAACGAAACGAACATGAAGTCTCGTAAAATTGACTGCGAAATTTCTCCAACACAACGAGGAAAAAGTCCTTTAAAATACTGAAACACAAAGCTCCCTAAAAGGGCAATTTAATCAATTATGTCATGGTACCGCTGCGGGAAGGTAAGTCATTAAGTACAAAACTTCGTAGAGAACACTACAAGCTTTTCAACACTGTGCAGCTCGCCAATGCAAGGAAAGTTAGTTCAAGGCAAACGAGACACTAGAATTAATCAGGCAACGCAAGTTACACAGCAGATCTCGCAAATTGAGTGTTGCTCAGAAAGTGTATAGCTCTAATGCGAAATGCCACACTTACTCAAAACTCGACAAACGTGCGGCAGATAAAGGCCGCCCTATTCGGCATCAGCATGCATGCACCCAAGTTGGCGCCAGCATCAGACGTCACTATCAGTGATACACTAAAGACTCGCAGTGGTTTAACGGCAGATTGCCTTCAGAAGAGAAAACCACATTTACCGACAAAGCGCGTAACTTGTTCTTATCGCATTCCACTTCCACAAACTACAGAGCCTTAGGAACCCATCTCCCTGGTCTAGCGCCCCTGAGCCTGACCTCCTACGGCCAATCCAGCCCACAGAACGAACACCTGGGCCCTCTCGTTTCTGCCAAGAAAATGTGGAGACTTGTTCCTAAGTTAGCAGGCCGTGTAGTATCTTCAAAAAATAACCAAGATATTAACAGATGTCACTCATATGTCACACAATGTTGATGTGAAAGACTGCAAAAGTCACTTGTGTGGTAATAAACGCAGTTACTACTGATTATTAATATACTCTTCCATGTGTCAATGGTGCTGTCCACAGCGTGTCTTTGAAATAATGGTTCAATCCGGAAGGAAGAAACGTATTTAACAGAAAGGAAGCATGTCATAAGATCATTAGGCTGTGAATTCGCTTCATAAAATAGATTTTTTTGTGTTTCATTTTAAAATGATGCTCAGTTTTTTGAGCAAAATGGTGGTTACAAAAATTTAATTGGACATTAATAAGTTATTTAAAAATGAACTTGAAGATTTTCCGGCGAACAGCCACATCCATGTTCCTGCTGCCTTCTCATACTCTTTTCCTAAAAGACAGTCCTTACCCTCTTGTTTGTGCAGTTTAATTTTCTGAAACTGTTCCTCTTCTTTCTTAAAGCGTGTTTGTTTAAAAATGGCTCCGAGCACTATGGGACTTAACATCTGAGGTCATCAGTCCCCTATAACTCAGAACTACTTAAACCTAACTAACCCAAGGACATCACACACATCCATGCCCGACTCAGGATTCGAACCTGCAACCGTAGGAGTCACGCGGTTCCAGACTGAAGCGCCTAGAACCGTTCGACCACACCGGCCGGGAGCGTGTTCGTATTTCCTAATGCTTTGGTGTGGCCTTTCTGTCTCGTGAGCTTGTGACACGTTGTTTTGAGCACCTACTTCACTGTCGAAGAAGATCGCCCCACATAGTGGTCCAGCGTCCGTGGCACAGTTTTTCGAGACTCAGAGTTACCCTGTTTTCAGACTGACGCGACGTCTAGTAGAACCGTCTGGCAGTCACTTTGATAGGCGTCCTAACCATGGAGATGTCCGTTGCTTCGTGCAAGGTTCTAGTAGGGTAGTCTCGCGGAAGATTCAAGGCGACTCTCGGAGCTCTACCTCTCACGCTTTGGAGCCGACGTATGTGGCAATCGGCTGTCGTTTCCCCACATTGCGGAACCCTTTTTAGCACTGGTCGGATCAATGATAGATGTAGCGTGACGCCACAGTGTGGCGGAAGCCTCGATTCTGGATTACGTAAGGGGTAAAGCGCCTTTAAACGGGCGTGTGCTTTCCCCCTTACCTCTCGTATGTTTCCGCAGCCTTCACCTGTTAGTCTTCCATTCAAGAAAGATTCACTACCACTACACAACTGTTTCTCAAGTTTGCAGCCCTATTACGCGATGCGCTTTGCCATAGTCTTATGTTTCTCCATTTATATTTTTGGTCTTCGAGCATTGTTTTCCTTCTATGCACTCTGTAGTTTGGGCTTTTGGTATTTAGTCACTTTCGCAAGTTATAATGCCTTCAAAAATGTGATTTTGTACTGGTGTGAAGCTCTATATTTCGTAGGAAGAGATTATTCGTTCATATGGGGCAATTAGTGGTGGCAGTTAATTCCATTAGAGTGGCCGAAGCCAAAGAGAGAGTTCTTGAAGCAAGTAAAGAAGCCAGAATAGCAAAGACGAACAAGGATGGGAAGAGAGAAATATAGCAACATATAAATCAAGACGATTATGCAGCTGGAATGTATTAAGAGAAACTAAAGAGTTCCATAGATCAAATGTAGACTTGAATAGAATTTTCAGATAGTTAAATTTTCTGACACGTTTATTTCATGCATGAAATAATATACTGGAGGTAGAGCTTTGAAATGTTTTGGGATGTTTTAGGATACTACTTGGAGTATACTGCCAACACGGCAAACAATACGCACTGATTAGTTACAGAAAACTGACCTTCATTTTGGTTATGAGTTGTAAATATTTCCATTATAGAAACGTGTGGCTAAAATGAAGTGACTATAGTCTGCTTTTCAGATCAATATGTTTGTAATATGGACGTGAAGTTTCAGGCATATAAGGAAGATAGCCAGTGGATAGATTCCAATTACCGACCGGCTAATAGAACATGTAATTTACTGATCTTTACAAAAAAAAATTAGTGAAATAGTCACTATGAGAACTAATGTGATTTACTGTAAATCAAAATGTTGACCAAGTAGCACTCCTACTGGGCTTACAATTTTCATCCAGCTAAGAGGCCATGTCTTTTAGTTAGAGCCACGTAAATTTAACGAAAACTGTTAGCATTTTTCCAGGCGTTCAGAGTAAAGTTACATTAAAAACATACTAAATTCTGTTAAAAGTAAGAAAATCAAAAAATGAGGATAAAAGGAACTTGCAAAAGAAGGGAACATAGAGACAATGAAGACTCTTATGTTGCTGAACATATGTAAAACTAAACCGCTATATACTAGGGAAAACGTTAACGGGGTTTTACCGTAATTCTAATATTTCAGTTTCCAGGTCCCCTTGCTTTGAATCTTGTCAGAGTTAAAAGACACAAATGCCATAAAGCAAACTGTAGCATTTTGAGAAGCTGTTCAAAAATCTGGTGGCAAATGAAACGTTTAATTTCGAGTACAGTAATTTTTCAAAACTCACAACACTTTCAAATGTACATGCCCATCGGTTATATGAATTCTAGTTTCAGATTTTATTTTGTTGACATCCTTCAAGTTTCACAGAGGAATTTCCCTTACTTTGAAAAAAATTACCTTAATTAGTACGGAACAGTTATAAAAAATTAAAATGGGCATTAAATGCAATATATGTGTATTCTATGTGGTTTTGTAACTTCAAATAAAATGGATCAAAACTAAAAAAAATCTCCGTAATCAAGCACAAAAAGCCTTATGGAGTTATTTGCAACAGCCTTGACAGAAGAAACTAAAGTGTGCTATACTGTTTGACCTACTACCATTGGGTGATCACGTTAATAAATTATCCGCTAACGTATTTTTAACTTCAAGATATCCATGAAATAAGGAGGCAAAGAGTCTCGGCGAAAGTTCTTGCCGACAGCAAATAAAACCAAGTTCAATGGGTGTGGTCCGATAGAGACAGTGATACAAAAATAGTGCTAATCGTTTCTGGATTCATCTTACAGCACCGAACGACGCCAGTGCTATTTCTCGTGTAGTTAATTTGTAGAGAGCAGCATCTTTCCGCAAGGAACCAGTTGACAGCTTCTTCGACAGACTAGGTGTATCGATGAATAAATCCAAGTTTATAACCGTTTACGAGCCGAGTAAGAATTTTCTACACGTTACATGTCCAATAAATTCTCGAAAGATTTAAACGACCAAAATCCAAAAGGTGGAAAAATATTAGAGGTGAACGAACCTATATTCTTATAACATCGAGGTTTGTAATTCTATTGTGTGACGTATAGTAGTAAAGATTAGTGTGAATAACATAACCTTCAAAAATGTTGTAATTTCGGAAAAGCTTACGTGTACGATACTACCGGAACATTCCCTATAGCTGATACTCCAACAGCCTTAGAAAACTCTTAATCCCCTCCCAAAACAACTGCAAAAATTCTAAAAATGTAGCTGTTACAATTTATTGTATATGCACGATATCAGCATCACTGAAATACGAGGGCGTTATTGATAAAGCTTCAGATCCGTATATCAGGTGTCGCGCTCGCTATGGACTATAACACTTGTAATAAATTATTCCCGTCAGCAGTATTTCCAACAGTGGAATTCTTTCAAATGTGATGCTGTGATGCACGTGTTTTTAATCTATACACGTCATTTGTTATTCACGGTATGTGCTTTTACACTTGTAACCTGCACATTAATTCTGTTACGTAATGCCAAAGTATTATGCATACATCAAGGTCACATGTGGGGATTCTGACACTATAATGAAGGGATCCGAGCAGAATTTATGGCCGAAGCCTGATTTCGTGCCAGAAAGAATTCATTAGATGTCTCTTTGTGTACCGAATGAATTGCAAAGAGGGTTGTGTTAAAATAAATTACTGTAACAAATGTACTTTTTCAAGCCAAAATGTCTTTTGAACTTCCACTTGTCTCCAATTGGCTTAATATAATTGTGTTTGTCATGAAAACGTTGGCTGTCTTTTTAATGGTGTACTACTTCTGTACCGGTACAAACACTATAATCTAGTTTTGGTTTAAACTGCGTTTTAACTGGCTACAGTGCATGCATCACGTCGATGCAAAATTCGGCGTAATATGCATGGGCAGGGATGAAAATCGTTAACTTGCAATGCTGAATCAAGTCCTACACTAACTACTGATGATACATGCTATGTAACGGAGGCCACGTACGGTTACCTACGATATATTTCACCGATAAATGCCATCACAAATACGTATTACGGAATGTATCATATCAACATCTTCTGTTTTCAAAAATCCTTGTGAAAAGTATCTTTGATGGAGCAGATAGACATTTTCAGAAGCAAAGTCTTTAATTTAATCTTTGTAAATATGTTCGTTGAACTTTCTTTGCGGCACTGGGGAAATCACACATAAATACTACTTGAGACACAATATAGAGATTCGAATTCCAGTGACAGTATTGGCGTTATCTGAAAGATCCAAACAACATTCCGGAAGCAACCAGAGAGCCATTTTGCGTGGCATCGCTACCACTGACAATTCTGATTACAGAGTTAAGGTGTCTCCGCGCTGCTAAAATCACATCAACTTTTTGTCCACATTTATAATAAGTGAAAAACGTTTATTTAGAAAATTTGTCCGGAAATGTCTAACTTATAAAGTCACAATAATGATTGGTGCCTATAGCATACGTATGAAAAGTTACGCTTATATTCGCCAGAAATGAGAAACACTAGTGCGAACAAAATGTATAGAAAGACGACTTCCTGCTTTTTCTCTGTAAAGCAGAGAGCTTACAAGGGTATTATTGTAAACGCTGTAGTAATTTAGCATCTCTGAAAGCGATCGTACTAGCAGTGAATTATATAAAATAGCCAGGAGAGTTGGCATCATATCTGTCGGAGATGGATAACGCACGGTTGCAGTGACAAACGAGTCTGTAACGTCGCATTAGGCTTAATTGACTGTAATTACGCCAGCAATCCCTTTAGGGGTAATACTGCGCAACCAAGGATTATTTTGAGAGAATTTCAGCATTGTGTTCACAACTGCTATGGACAAATCCCTTCTGACTATGTAAAGTATTTCAAGCGAGTTAACCATTTACGCAGTATCAATAACCTGTTTGCTTTGCTCAGCCTTTATTCTTCATGTCTGTGCATATGATCATAGAAAATTCTTAACCTGCTTCCATTTTAGCTTATTGAACCGATGATTTACTTTTCAGTTACTCTGTATGTTTGTAAATGACATTTGAAAACACGTCTGTTCTTATCAAACCTGGTCGTCTCAATTTTTCCCATGATCGTTAAGTGCTGTTTCCTGTTCACCACTGTTCTAGGAGAAAACTTATTGTTTCCTAAAACAGATTTCATGGCCAACTCTTTGTTTTCCGTAAAGCTTTAAGGTGCTTCTTCGAACTGAATACTTCGCACTCAATTTCCTGAGTGTAGTTTAAAATACCCTGTTTATGTTGTTATCATTCTGTTTATAACCTGATTTCTCCATCTTTGGTAATAGGGAAAGAAAGCGTAAAACTCACTTTTTGTGGAATCTGTTTTTCCAGTACAACTCGAAACTGCTTTGTCCGATACAACTGTTATTACTTCGGCTAGATACTGTCACAGCCTGATATAAAAATAACTTTATCAGTGGTATCTAGTGTTACGATATATGTACTATTAGTTACTTGTAAACCAAACACAACATTCCGATGTTAAGTTCGTGCACCGAAAAAAATTGGAATGGAAAACATTTTGCCACTCCAAAACGGACCGTTGTTTCGATTTAGGATCGCGCGAGCTGACTTGTTCGTACATAGTTCTCATTGCAATGGCGAGACAGGCTCTACCACTTGCGGTAGAGCTTAGAAGCACTCGGAAGTCCAGTAGTACCCACCCTTTCCCTATAACATGTTCACATTGTTACCCCGCAAATGCAAATAACGTTTGTACTCTCATACACAGCTGCGTTGACACTTTTCTTTCTAAAATCTGGGATTTTACTCAGCTGCTGGGCAGTTGACTGTATATACACCGACACGTGTAGTAATGGTACGACACGTGACCTTTGCCTCTTCGAACATTCCGGCCCTTCGCTACCACAGATTATACAGTGCCAGCGATGAATACATTAACCGGGCCATGACTCATTTCATTACTTGTTCCTGTACAACTGATCTAGTACTTCATCTATAATGATCGCCATAAGGACGAGACGTTAAGAAGTAACACCCATGATTACTACAAATGCCACAGTTGAACAACTACAAGATACAGAGAATTGTTGTAAAAATCAAATGAGTATAGGCTACTAAAGCACGGCGATTCGTTATTATACACTAACGTGCTGAAAATAGATCCCTCAGGGCATATAAGTAGGGCAACACATACATACGATTTAGGGTGTAAAAATGTATTTGAAGGAGCTGAGAGCCTCGAACAGTCAAGATGTGAAATATATGGTTCAGCTATTAATCAGAAACCGCTTACTGTAAAGCGAAAGAGATTAGAGAACAGGAAAACGCTGACAGTGCCCTTACTGCACGACTTGAATACCAAGAAATTAAACAGGGACTCAACCTGTGAATTTGTCTAACTCATAGTCCTTAGTATCAGATAACGTCCTCGTAAAAATAAATGCACACCACACATATCACTGATGCAAAATTATACACTACTGGCCATTACAATTGCTACACAAAGAAGAAATGCAGATGATAAACGGGTATTCATTCGACGAATATATTATACTAGAACTGATATGTGATTCCATTTTCACGCAGTTTGGGTGCATAGATCGTGAGAAATCAGTACCCAGAACAACCACCACTGGCCGTAACAACGGTCCTGATACGCCTGGGCATTGAGTCAAGCAGATCGTGGATGGCGTGTACAGGTACAGCTGCCCATGGAGCTTCAACACGATACCACAGTTCATCAAGAGTAGTGACTGGCGTATTGTGACGAGCCCATTGCCCGGCCAATATTGACCAGACGTTTTTTTTTT
This sequence comes from Schistocerca cancellata, assembly GCF_023864275.1. Lineage (NCBI taxonomy): Eukaryota > Metazoa > Arthropoda > Insecta > Orthoptera > Acrididae > Schistocerca > Schistocerca cancellata. Next base: position 516,709,289 of record NC_064632.1, read on the forward strand.
TGTGAGAGATCTGGAGAATGTGCTGGCCAGGGCAGCAGTCGGACATTTTCTGTATCCAGAAAGGCCCGTACAGGACCTGCAATATGCGGTCGCGTATTATCGTGCTTAAATGTAGGGTTTCGCAGGGATCGAATGAAGCCTAGAGCCACGGGTCGTAACACATCTGAAATGTAACGTCCTCTGTTGAAAGTACCGTCAATGAGAACAAGAGGTGACCGAGACGTGTAACCAATGGCACCCCATATCATCACGCCGGGACATACTCCAGTATGGCGAAGACGAATACACGCTTCCGATGTGCGTTCACCGCGATGTCCCCAAACCAGGATACGACCATCATGATGCTGTAAACAGAACCTGGATTCATCCGAAAAAATGACGTTTTGACATTCGTGCTCCTAGGTTCGTCGTTGAGTACACCATCGCAGACGCTACTGTCTGTGATGCAGCGTCAAGGGTAACCGCAGCCATGGTCTCCGAGTTGATTGTCCATGCTGCTGCAAACTTCGTCGAACTGTTCGTGCAGATGGTTGTTGTCTTCCAAACGTGTCCATCTGTTGACTCAGGGATCGAGACGTGGCTGCACGATCCGCTACAGCCAAGCGGACAAGACGCCTGTCATCTCGACTGCTAGTGATACGAGGCCGCTGGGATCCAGCACGGCGTTCCGTATTACCCTCCTGAACCCATCGATTCCATATTCTGCTAACTGTCATTGGATCTCGACCAAGGCGAGCAGCAATGTCGCGATACGATAAACCACAATCGCGATAGGCTACAATCAGACGTTTATCAAAGTCGGAAACGTGAAGGTACTCATTTCTCCTCCTTACGCGAGGCAAAGCCGGTCAACCGCTGTTTGTGTATGAGAAATATGTTGGAAACTTTCCTCATGTCAGCACGTTGTAGGTGTGGCCACCGGCGCCAACCTTGTGTGAATGCTCTGAAAAGCTAATCATTTGCATATCACAGCATCTTCTTCCTGTCGGTTAAATTTCGCGTATGTAGCACGTGATCTTCGTGGTGTAGCAATTTTAATGGCCAGTAAGTAGTGTAGCAACACGACGAAGGATTTATGCGACATACACGAAAGGAAGTCGGCGTGTTTATACATCTGAAACATGAAGTCTGTTCAAATTTCTCACCAACCGCATAAGAGTGGCACTAGTAGCGCCACTATTAAGATGCAAATCAGCTTTACTTAAAATAAGGGGGAGTAGCGTTCATGAGCGTTTGTTACCTTTGTGAGGACGTGGTGAGGCGATGTCAAGAAAGCCGTTAAGGCGACAAAGACGACATTATCAATACCTCACTGAGTTAGAACTAGGTAGCGTAATAGGGCTACGAGAAGCTGGATGTTGCTTCTGCGATACTGCAGGAAGACTTGGCAGGAATGTGGCCTCTGCACATGAGTGCCGGCAGCGTGGTCACGACAACGTACGGCCGCAAGAAGACCTGTCTCCGGCCGGACGCGTGGCACTACCGAGAGGTAATAGCTAAGGCGCATCTTACTGTATCTGCAGCTGCAATATGAGAAGCATTTGCCGTCATACTGACGCAATGAACTGTTGCAACTCGGTTACTTCAAGGACAGTTCCGAGCTTGTCGCCCTATATCGTGTACTCCGCTGACCACAAACCACCCTGTTTGCGATTTTGGTCGTGTAGACGAGAGCTTATGGGATTGGAGGGCGGGGTGGAGGTCTGCTATGTTTTCCGATTCTGGTTCTGCCGCGGCGACAGTGATGGCCATACGTTGGTTAGAAGGAGGCCAGCTTAGAGCTTGCAACTAAACTGAGTGCTACAGACGTTGTACCTTCGCCTGGTGTTACAGCCTGAGGTGCGATTTTGTATCTATATCAACATCTACATCTACATGATTACTCTGCAATTCACATTTAAGTGCTTGGCAGAGGGTTCATCGAACCACAATCATACTATCTCTCTACCATTCCACTCCCGAACAGCGCGCGGGAAAAAACTAACACCTAAACATTTCTGTTCGAGCTCTGATTTCTCTTATTTTAGTTTGATCGTCATTCCTACCTATGTAGGTTGGGCTCAACAAAATATTTTCGCATGCGGAAGAGAAAGTTGGTTACTGAAAATTCGTAAATAGATTTCGCCGTGACGGAAAACGTCTTTGCTTTAATGACTTCCATCCGAACTCGCGTCTCATATCTGCCACACTCTCTCCCCTATTACGTGATAATAAAAAACGAGCTGCCCTTTTTTGCACCCTTTCGATGTACTCCATCAATCCCACCTGGTAAGGATCCCACACCGGGCAGCAATATTCTAACAGAGGACGAACGAGTGTAGTGTAAGCTGTCTCTTTAGCGGACTTGTTGCATCTTCTAAGTGTCCTGCCAATGAAACGAAACCTATGGCTCGCCTTCCCCACAATATTATCTGTGTGGTCTTCCCAACTGAAGTTGTTCGTGATTTTAACAACCAGGTACTTAGTTGAATTGATAGCCTATTTATAGAGTAATCGAATTCCCACGGATTTCTTTTGGAGCTCATGTGGATCACCTCACACTTTCCGTTATTTAGCGTCAACTGCCACCTGCCACACCATACAGCAATCTTTTCTAAATCGCTTTGCAACTGATACTGGTCAACGGATGACCTAAGTAGACAGTACATTGCAGCATCATCTGCGAACAGCCTAAGAGAACTGCACATATTGTTACCCAGGTCATTTATATAGGTCAGGAACAGCAGAGGTCCCAGGACGCTTCCCTGGGGAACACCTGATTTCACTTCAGTTTTGCTCTATGACTTGCCGTCTATTACTACGAACTGCGACCTTCCTGGCAGGAAATCACGAATCCAGTCGCACAACTGAGACGATACCCCATAGGGCCGCAGCTTGATCAGAAGTCGCTTGTGAGGAACGGTGTCAAAAGCTTTCCGGAAATCTAGAAATACCGAATCAACTTGAGATCCCCTGTCGATAGCGGCCATTACTTCGTGCGAATAAAGAGCTACCAGCGTTGCACAAGAACGATGTTTTCTGAAACTATGCTGATTGCGTATCAATAGATCGTTTCCTTCGAGGTGATTCATAATGTTTGAATACAGTATATGCTCCAAAACCCTACTGCAAACCGACGTCAATGATATAGGTCTGTAGTTCGATGAATTACGCCTACTACCCTTGTTAAACGCTGGTGCGACCTGCGCAATTTTCCAATCTATAGATACAGATCTATGGGTGAGCGAGCGGTTGTATATGATTGCTAAGCAGGGAGCTATTGTATCAGCGTAAACTGAAAGGAACCTAACCGGTATACAATCTGGACCTGAAGACTTGCCCGTATCAAGCGATTTGAGTTGCTTCGCAACCTCTAAGGTATCTACTTCTAAGAAACTCATGCTAGCAGCTGTGCGTGTTTCAAATTCTGGAATATTCCATTCGTCTTCCCTGGTGAAGGAATTTCGGAAAACTGCTTTCAGTGAATGCGCTTTAGCTGCGCAGTCGTCGGTAACACTACCATCGGCATTGCGGAGCGAAGGAAATGACTGCGTCCTGCCGCTTATGTACTTTACATACGACCAGAATTTCTTCGGATTTTCTACCAAATTTCGAGATATTGTTTCATTGTGCAACCTATTAAAGGCATCTCGCATTGAAGTCCGTGCCAAATTTCGAGCGACTGTAAATTTTAGACAATCTTCGGGATTTCGCGTTCTTCTGAACTTTGCATGCCTTTTCCGTTGCCTCTGCAACAGCATTCGGACCTGTTTTGTGTACCATGGGGGATCAGTTGCATCTCTTACCAATTTATGAAGTATGAATCTCTCAGTTGCTGTTGCTACTATATCTTTGAATTTCAGCCACATCTTGTCTACATTTGCATAGTCAGTTCGGATGGAATGGAGATTGTCTCTTAGGAAGGCTTCTAGTGACACTTTATCCGCTTTTTTAAATAAAATTATTTTGCGTATTGAGCCTAGCTACAACGACCTTGTGATCACTAATCCCTGTATCAGTCATGATGCTCTCTATTAGCTCTGGAATGTTTGTGGCTAAGAGTTAAAGTGTGTTTTCGCAGCCATTTACAATTCGCGTGGGTTCATGGACTAACTGCTCGAAATAATTTTCAGAGAAAGCATTTAGGACAATCTCTGAAGATGTTTTGTGCTTACCACCGGTTTTGAACAAGTATTTTTGCCAACATATCGAGGGAAGGTTGAAGTCCCTACCAACTATAACTGTATGAGTGGGGTATTTATTTGTTGCGAGACTCAAATTTTCTCTGAACTGTTCAGCAACTATATCATCGGAGTCTGGGGGTCGGTAGAAGGAGCCAGTTATTAACTTAGCTCGGCTGTTAAGTATAACCTCCACCCATACCAATTCGCACGGGGTATCTACTTCGACTTCTCTACAAGATAAACCACTACTGACTGACACAAACTCTCCACCACCAATTCTGCTTAGTCTATCTTTCCTGAACACCGTCTGAGACTTCGTAAAAATTTCTGCAGAACTTATTTCAGGCTTTAGCCAGCTTTCTGTAATTATAACGATTTCAGCTTCTGTGCTTTCTATTAGCGCTTGAAGCTCAGAGACTTTCCCAGTACAACTACAAGAATTAACAACTACAATTCCGACTGTCCCTTGATCCAAGCACGTCCTTTATTTGCCATGCACCCTTTTAGATTGCAGCCCACCCCGTACTTTCCCGAGGCCTTCTAACCTAAAAAACCGCCCAGTCCACGCTACACAGCCTCCACTACCCGTGTAGCCGCCAGCTGAGTGTAGTGAACTCCTGACCTATTCAGCGGAACCCGAAACCCCACCACCCCATGGCGCAAGTCAAGGAATCTGCAGCCAACACGGTCGCAAAACCGTCTGAGCCTCTGATTCAGACCCTCCACCCGGCTCTGCACCAAAGGTCCGCAGTCGGTTCTGTCAACGATGCTGCAGATGGTGAGCTCTGCCTTCATCTCGGAAGCACGACCGGCAGCCTTCACCAAATCAGATAGCCGCTGGAATCCAGAGAGAATTTCCTAAAATCCAAAGCGACACTCGTCATTAGTGCCGACATGTGCCACCACCTGCAGCTGGCTACACCCTATGCTCTTCATGACATCCGGAAGGACCCTTTCCACTTCAGGAATGACTCCACCCAGAATGCACACGAAGTGTTCACTGGAGTTCCTCCCCTCCTTAGCCACCATAACCCTAAGGGGCCCCATTTCACGCCTAACAATTGAGCTCCCAACTACCAATAAGCTTACCCTCTGCGATTGCTTGGACCTTGAAGGCTGAGAGTCATCCTCTGAAACAGGGCAGGCAGCTGCATCTGGCTCAGCCAGAGACAGTACCTGAAACCTGTTTGTCAGACGCACCGGGGATGCTTTCTGATCAGCCTCCGAGGACGTCTTTCGCTGCCTGCCATGCCTTGGAACGACCTCTCAATCAACCACAGGCGAGGGCTCAGCCCCACTGCGGGCAGCAACTGGGCCAACCACAGCGGCAGACAGATCTGGGGACAGACGGGACGAGGTTGAAATCCCCGTGATACCCAAGTCCGGCTCACCACAGTGGTGCCCATTGGCAACAACCTCAAGCTGCGCGACCAAAGTCAGCGCCGCCTGCAGCTGTGAGCGAAGGGATAGCGGGAACACCTTTGTTGTTATCCCACGCACACTGGTTGCAAACTTGTACGATAGTCTGGTAAATAAATAAAAAAAAATAAATAATCGAGTGGCATTGGTGGTTGGGAGACCACGTTCGCGGAAATTCTGCTGCCGCAATGGAAAACTTATTTCAGGTGACGCGACAATGGGAAACTGGGGCGCCGGTGATGATAAAATGATGATAAAGACAGTATCCAGCCCACGACCGGAGAAAACCTCCCACGCTGCCGGGAATCGAACCCGGGACCGCTGCATGGTAAGGAAACACGTTACCATTCAACTATGCAGGCGAACTTCAAACTGGTGATTCGACCTGTTGTGCTGTTATTCATGAACAACACTCCTGAGGGTGTTTACCAACAGGATAACACTCGTACAATACCACTGCTGTAACCCAACATGCTCTACACAGTGTCGACATGTTGACTTGGTCTGCTCGATTACCAGATGCATCTCCCATCGACCACATACTGGACATCGTCGTACGACAGCTCCGACGTTATCCACAAACAGTATCAACCGCACATGTTTTGGCCGACCAAGTACAACTGTCATGGATTTCCATCCCATAAACAAACATCTGTCACCTATAAAACACAATGCATGTACGTTTACATCCTTTCATTCTACATTCTGGCGTTTTCACCGGTTATTAATGTACCAGCATTTCACATCTGCAATGTGTTTTCTCGCGCTTACTTTAATCTGTGCTCTTGCAGTATCAATCTCTTAAAGATGGTATCTAGGCAAATATATTCACGAAATGTCATTACTGTACATTAATAATTTTTTTTTATTTTGCCATTCCTTCCCTCAGGTATATACACCGATTAATCAAAACATTATGACCACTGAGCAGTTCGACAACGAGTGCCGTCTGTTGTTCCAGGTACGTGACGCGGTAAGGAAAGTACACTTACACACTGGAGACCGAAACCAACTGGTACACCTGACTAATATCGTATATGGCCGCCGGGAGGACGCAGAAGTGCCACAACACAACGTGGCTTGGACACCACTAATGTCTGAAGTAGTGCAGGTGGGAACTGACATCGTGAATATTGCAGTGCTGTCCATAAATTCGTAAAAGTAGTAGGTGGTGGAGATCGCTTCTCAACAGCACATCGCAAGACATCCCATATATGCTGAATAATATTCAAATCTGGAGAGTCTGGTGGCCAGCGGAAATGTTTAAACTCAGAAGAGTGTTCCTAGAGCCACTCTGCTGCAGGTCTGGACGTGTGGGCGTCGCATTGTCCTGCTGGAATTCGCCAACTCCGCTGGAATGTACAACGGACAATGGATGCAGGTGATCACGAAATATGCTTACTTACGTGTCAGCTGCCAGAGTCGTATCAAGCCGTATCAGGGGCCCCATATCACTCCAACTGCACACGCCACACACCACTACAGAGCCTCCACCAGCTTGAACAGTCCCCTGCTAACATGAAGGGTCCATGGATTCATGAGGTTGTCTCCATACCAGTACACGTCCACCCGCTCAATATAATTTGAAACGAGACTCGTCCGACCAGGCAACATGTTCCCAGTCATCAAAAGTCCGACGGCCCTGGTGGCCGAGCGGTTCTAGGCGCTTCAGTCCAGAACCACGCGACTGCTACGGTCGCAGGTTCGAACACCGATTCGGGCATGGATGTGTGTGATGTCCTTAGGATAGTTAGGTTTAGGTAGTTCTAAGTTCTAGGGGACTGATGACCTCAGAAGTTAAGTCCCATAGTGCTCAGAGGCATTTGAACCATTTTTGAACAGATGTTCTCGAATCCAGTAGCCAGCTGCGTTTTGACTGTGGCCGATGTGTGTCAGCGAACTATGAAATTATCAAGTAGTTAAAACTGTATTTATGGGAAACAAAACAGCATTTATTGCAACTTTCATTACTTATTGCTAATTTTGTTAGTTATTAGTGTGAACTATGGTGTGAAAGCAAAGTCTTGACTAAATGAATACTGTAACGTCTACCAACTAAGTATGCGTTAGCCTTAAGGGTGTGTACTGAGAGCGTGAACGATAAACACCATCCGGACAGGCCTTGAAGGCACAACGGTAGAGACCGACCGCCGTGTCATCCTCAGTCCGAAGGCGTCACTGGATGCGGTTGCTGTGGGGGATGCTGTCAGCAGATTTCTCTCCTGGCCGTTGTCAGTTTTCGTGACCGGTGCCGCTGCTTCCATATCAAATAGCTCTACAATTGGCCTCAGAAAAGTTGAGTGCACACCGCTTGCCTACAGCACTTGGCAGACCCGGACAGTGACGCATCCAAGTGCTACCCAAGCCCGACTGGACATAACCTCGGTGGACTGACAGGAACCGGTGTCGCCACTGTGTCAAGGCCATTGGCCAGAGAGTGAATCATACTCAAGAAAAATTGTGAAGTGCAACTAACCAGTCTATGGAACTGAAAAAAGAAAAAAAAATTACGTTAATTTTGTCATTTAAAGAGTTAGCTATTTTGATATTTCTGAATTTCAAATATTTGTTCTTTTGATAAATTGTCCATGAAAGCCATTAAGTGGTGATTGGTCAATAGTAAAAGACGCGGGATTGCGCTGTTAAACGTTAATAGTGGGTTTGTTGCGATGTATATGAGGAGAGTAAGTCAGCGCGTGTTTTTTGGGCTGCAGAATTTCTCTATGAAATGTGAAGGCAAGTAGATCTGCCGAACATTGCTTGGATACTGGTCACCCCATATTATATAATAACACCGAGATATTGGCATGCACGTCCAGCTATTAGGACTGTGTTGTTTAGGAGGCAGTTGAGATTAAATTAGCGAGCAGCCTCGTTAGCAGGGATGGAGGTTTTTGTTTAAACTCTGTTTGGAATCCGGCTCTCTCCCTCGTCAAAAAGCAGAGGGACAGAGTCAATGCTACCTCACCCGTGAGTTCGTAGTTTCAATATCGATATCTCTGATTTTTGGTCCACCTGCCTGTGTGGCCGAGCGGTTCTAGGCGCTTCAGTCCGGAACCGCGCTGTTGCTACGGTCGGAGGTTGGAATCCTGCCTCGGGCAAGGATGTGTGTGATGTCCTTAGGTTAGTTAAGTTTAAGTAGTTCTAAGTCTAGGGTACCGATGACCACGGATTTTTAGTCTCATAGTGCTCTGAGCCATTTGAACCTTTCCTTTTTTTTACTCTGGTCATCTTTGGTGACACCAGTGTTCAGTGTGTGTGTTATGTTTCCTGAATTAGTCCGAGAACCGAGGTTTTGAATTTGCATGTACGCCGAATGTCCGTTGCAGTTTGCCTTGAAAATGGTGGGGTGTTCTACCACCCAAATATCGGCGGTCGCTGAAAGTTTTACGTGGCTGAATTGGCACTGAGCACTATGGGACTTAACTTCTGAGTTCATCAGTCCCCTAGAACTTAGAACTACTTAAACCTAACTGACCCAACGACAGCACACACATCCATGCCCGAGGCAGGATTCGAACCTGCGACCGTAGAGGTCGCGCGGTTCCGGACTGTAGCGCCTAGAACCGCTCGGCCACTCCGGCCCGTGGCTGAATTCCCGGAAGTTATTGGAAAACATGTAACTTATCTAACTCTCCTGAACCGTCGTGCTCGGATAGTCACACGATGCCTGTCTTTTCAGATCTCCTTAAATTTTCCTAACATACAAGAAGTTATTTTAGTCTGTACGGTGAAGCATTTTCTTCTATTATTTTGACTTCTTTCAGAGAAGTGTGCCTGAATCGTGATTCTAACCAAGAAGTGTATACCTCTCTGAAGCCAGCAACCACGAAGATCTTGCTTTGTGTGATGATGGTGGTGTCCCATACATTTTCTGCAAGGAGCTCGGAGAAGGTATCTTTACCTCTCCTATTACGGTGCAGCTCGTGTGCAGTATATAATAATGATCCAGTAGCAGCAATAGGCACTACACTCATATTACCTTTCATATCACTGAGCAGAAGCCAGCTCAACTCACACAGCTCACAGCAGTCTTAACCAAGGGCTGGTCATGGCGCTGAACGACCTCCACAAAATTAACATTTGTGTCTGTAGCTGATACTACTATATCATCAAGGTCACTCCTAACGTTATAATTCCTGTCCTAAGCCAGGCTGTTCCAACCTCCACCTATTTGTACAACGATAAACTGATTCTCTTTGCCTAGATCTTTGCACAAATTCCCTACGTATTAAGTCGTCTGGCTAAGGTTGTCCTGTACCATCTTTCTTACACCATTGCATTGGGTACTATCTAACAGCAAGGCTCTTTCCTTCCTCCTCTCTTTTGAAACCGACTTCACACTGAATTTCTTTGCTAGAAGTCTGCTGCACCTTGCTTGACCTGGAGCTAGATGTGAGTCTTACCTTTCAAGTAACAAGTTGTGAAGCGTCGGATTAAATTAGTGTACCAAGCATCGTCGTTTACAAGAGCCTGAAAAGGTCTGCCGGAAAGTGATGAAAGACATACTTACCATAATATCGAGTCCGTAAGTCCACATTACTCGTTGTGACAGAAAATATTCCTACTTGCTGTTTACTCAGCTGGACAGGAAACTATCACTATAAATAAAAGCGTTTTAAGCTGATCGATATATTCTATAAAAGATCACACGCACAATACATAATGATATTCTTGATAATAATAATAGTAATGTCCCTATCGGAAACAGAACTATTATTAATTCAGAGGCCTCCTCTGCGGCAAGTTCTAAGTAAACTGGTCTATCGCCCTGAATTCTGATTGCTCGCCTTAAAAGTGGAAAATTAAACTCGCCACTTCCCACGCGGTATTGGCAGTATTACGGGCGGCACACGAAAGTTACTTCTGTGAAATCTAAGTTGTCGAGAACGGTATACAGTCCTCGCGAGTTCACTTCCTACTCTTACCGAATGCTGTTAGTCATCCGAGGCACAACGATCGAAGGCATTTTACTGACAAGGACAGATTGGTACCTCGTTGCGAACTACCTGAACTTACTGCCTCACTGAATTTATTTATATATGGGCGCAGCCGACCACCGAAAGGAACATCTGCTACAGCCAGTCAAGGCACAGGTAGAAGCATCCAAATGGCCCCTTTCCCGGACTCAGATCTAATACTGTCGTTTAACAGTTTACAATATTCTTAAGTTTCATATGATTAAAGTTCAGTTTGCTTTAGTTACTGAAAAGGCTTTAGTACCACTTTGCCGCCTAGAACAAGAACGGAACTGGCAGTAGGACATGACCTCTCAACTGCCTCTTTCAAATTCCTTATAATGATTATTATGTATTATAGAGTCTTGAAACTTGGTACAGTTGCATTATTATATCAATATAATCGGGTGCTGTAATTAGTACTTACTATAACAAATACAAATGGTACTTCATCTATTATGGCTCAAGATTTTTCGTTCCAAATTTGGTTTTCAGTAAATAACTTGAAAAGTAATAGAGGTAGCTCTTCTTCTCGTGTTGACTGGCGCCACTCGGTTTCGCAAGCGTTGCCTGGCTGCTAGTGGCAGCAGCGGCAGTTATCGATATGTAGTAACTGTTGCGACATCTTTGGAGCGACGTCGTGTGAGTGGCAGTTCGGTTGGGAACTCAGGCGGAGCCAAGTCCGCACAGTGCGGAAAACATGTCGGGACTGCTGGCAGCGCGCATGGACTGCTGGGTGGAAGGGCTGTGGTCACGAGGGTGCACGACCTCGTCGTAAACCAGATTTTGCAGGCTTTAAGATGAGTGCATTTCAATCCACCACTGTGATATCTAGCGATTCTCCAGTGACTTGGGTTGGTGTTGCTGCTCGTAGTACTGCCGAGGCGAAGAGCAACGAGTGGAGTGCTTGGGGAAACCGGATCTGATTAGCTTTCCTCGACATCTTATTACTATTTACTGCATTCAGCTTGTTACAATTTGTGATGTTCAACCAACGGTATTTTACCTGCCTGGTGGCGGCTAACGCCCCAGTTACCTGCCCTTGGGGGTTTGTGTATGTAATGGCAGTGTACATTTCCTCGCCTTGCGCTGCTGATCGGTAAGGCGTGTAGTTTTGACAGCTTTCTTGATTGTAGACCGTTTGTGATTCTTCTACTCAGGTGGTAGTGATCCCTTTCTCGTTCTGGGCGCTCTAAGCACAGTATTCTGGGGTCCTAGTGCAGTCCGCCGGTTCCAGCTTTGGCATGTTGTTCCATTCTTGAATTTGGTTTATTGGACGTCAGGTAGCTTCAGCAAGATTCTGATTAGTCATTCGATACACTGCCACTACTCTGAGCTACCATCTTGTGAAGTGAATGCAACTCTTGGCTGCTGATCTCATCACTAGCGAAAGTGTTTGTTGCCGGACGTTCTCAGAGATCGATTCCTTTAGCACCGTTTGTGACTGGTCCCTGTGTTTTATTATTGTATTATTTATTTATAATACTTTGTAATGCCTACATTAAAGGTTATGTGTGTCTAGTTAATAGTTCTGGTCACCTTCTGGAATAAGTCCAGCAATGTAAGGGTTGTGTTACAAGGTTTACCATCATCTTATTTCATCGGATTGGTGATCAGTTGCTTGGTTCTTTTAATTAATATTTGCTTGTATTTGCTGTTTTAGAGCAGGTTTCTAAATTTTTATGACGTGTGAGGCCTTCAGCTGCGAACACAGTGGCTTTTTTTATTTTTTTAACATTATTTGTATCTCTATTTAATGGTGATTTGCTGAATTGTAACGCACTGAAAACACTACTTTTTACACAGTTGTTTATTTCTTAATTAATAATGTGTGGTACTTTATATTTGTTGTTGAGTCTGGAATTACTGTTAAAAAAAATGTGTGTTACTTTAAAAGGCAACCATTAGTAATTGATTACGGCCCGTCCACAACTGCAACCGAATTCTGTCTTCCACCCTCATTTTATTTCCATAATTGCATCTTCGATGTATAGACTGAACGGTAGGAGCGAAAGCCTGTGCGACCGCCTTACCCCCTTTTTAATCCGAGCTCTTCGCTATTGATCTCCCAGTCCATTGTTCTCTCTTGCTTCTTGTATATACTGCATAATCTGAATATTTCCAATAGCTCACTCGCCTTTTTCTCAGCGGTTCGAACATCTTGTTCCATTTTACATTGTCGAACGTCTTTTCTATGTCTCAAATCCGATGAATGTGTCTTTATTTATTTCAAGAATTGTTTTCATTATCAAGGACGCCCTCAGAAGTGGTTGTCTGGTTCCCCTATCTATCCTAAAGCAAATCTGACAATGATTTAACCAATTTCCAATTTTCGTTTCCATTCCTCTACACATTTTTCTTGCATTTTTCTTGTATGAGCCGTTAATATGATTGTCCGACATTTCTCACATTTAACTGCTCTTACCGTCTTCGGAAGTGTGTGGATGATATTTATTCGAAACTCTGATGCTGTGTGTGCAGACTCATAGATACTACAAACTAATTCGTATAAGCGTTTGGCTGCCAGCTCTCCCAAAAATTTTAGGAATTCAGAAAGATTGTTGTTTATGCCCTCTCTCTTATATGACAACAAGTTTTCCAAAATTCTGTTAAACTGTGATTCTAATACTGAAAACTCTAAATTCTCCATATCGTCTCTCCTTCTTCTATCATGTCATCAGACAGTTCGTACCCTCGTAGATACCTTTACTCAATCCACATATATCCTCTCAACTCTGCATTTAACAATGAAATCCCCTTAACTCTGTTAATGGTTATGGCCTTGATACTAATTTTACCGAAGGTTCTTTCGACTTTTCTCTATGATGAATCTGCTCTTGGTAGGGCCATGTCTACTCTGATTTCTCTAAATTCTTCCGGCAGCCAATTCACCTTGGCTTCCGGCATTTCCAATTTGTTTCATTATTACCGAGTTACTGTACGTTCTGTGCATATTTTCATACTCTACTTCCTCCAGTTAAATGAAGTGTTTCTTCTTTTACCCAAGTTATCTTCTCAGTTACCTGATTCTTCTGTGATTCGTCTTTTTAGAAATGTCCATTCTTCTTCTAGTGAATTGCCTAATGTGGTATTCGTTCCTGCAGTATTTCAGTATTTCACTTCCTTTCGCACTGATGTCCCGGACGATTTTCTTAAACATCAGTCTCCTTTGGATCAAAATTAAATTGTTAAGCAAATCCAAAATCTGATTTCCGAATCTCCGTCTGACCTTGATATAACTCAGACGAGATTTTCCCGTGTGTGGCGGTCATTTCCAAGCATAATCCCCCTCTGCCGATTCTTGATCAGGGTATTCAATACCACCAGCTGAAATTTACTGTTGAATTCAGTTTGTCATCTTCCATTAATACTATCAAGTCCATACCTTCCAGTAAGTCTATCTTGCATTCTTCCCCCTATTATCGCGTTATAATCTCCCATGATTATTAGATTTTCACCTTCTCATACCCCCTTCATTTTCTGTTTGTAACGTTCGCAGGTATATCAGTTCTATTGTATTTGGCGTCGATTTCCAGTCTACTCTAATGAGATCAATCCTGTCACTGAACGTTTTACAGTAACTCACTTGCTGGGGACTAAGATCAGATGCTTTAGAGGGTTAGGGGAGGTGCCACAGGATACAAGAATGTCTTCAAACCAGGTACGTATGCGTGCAGCTATTTGAACAAAGTTTTTTAATATTGAGAGAAGATAATGTTCACATGCTAAGTTTTTAAACATTGTGGTAATGTATTATGGGACCAAACTGTTGAGGTCATCGGTCCCCAAGCTTACACACTATGTAATCTAACTTAAACTAACTTACGGTAGGAACGACACACACACACCCGTGACCGAGGGAGGACTCGAACCTCCGACGGGTTAGCCCCGCGGACCTCCACAAGACGCCCTTCGACAATGCGGCTATCCCCGTGGCGTTCACATGCTACTTATAATGAATACATATTAGAAACGGCAAGACTTGATTGCTGAAAATGTTGAAATGACATCCTGGTACACATTATCGGCAATCTGAATGAAAGGGCAATAATCATGGTAAGAAAAGCACTCCTAAAACGTCATACTACGTCTTCCAGTCTGAACTGCAGCGTCCACACCCTGAGGGTTAAAATCTTCTGTGGGCATCGGTGGATTCTACGCCTTACTTGATTTGAAAAGGGGTAAAATCACGAGTCGTCGAACACATCTAACACCTCCAGTCACCACCTTCCAGTTAATGTGGTTTTTGACCCGATGAATCAGTACAACTTAATTTGCTGCTAAGAGCTATGGCTGTTTGCGAGGCACTCGAATCCAGATGTCAATTGCATGCTGCTCCCTTCGAAATGATCGCTTGAAAACTTATTGAAATGGACCTGCATTCACTGGCACCAGAATCTTTTGTCGTATTTGAAATATTTATCATTTACAAAGCGTGACCCTCGTACCTGTTGGCCGGGATCTTCTTTACGATCACTTTTATTTCGACGTACTACATGGCTGCAGGCAGTACAACAACATTCCTAAGATTTACGTCCGGCGGTTAGCGCTGATATATCAAAAATTAACTGGGCAAAATCGTTCAAAATACCTCCTTCCTGCCTTCGCACCGACCTGCATGACTGATGGTTACGACTGGTACACACACTTCACTTCACTGCCATGACTTATCATTGTTGGACCGCATGACGGGTAGTTACTTTTGAAATGTTAACCTCAGTTACTTTTCATTCGATATGACATCTGCATGCTAGTTGTAAATGCGAGTATAAGATAGCCTCTGAACCTTCCTGAATCTACATCTACATCTAAATGGATACTCTGAAAATCACATTTAAGTGCCTGGCAGAGGGTTCCTTGAACCACCTTCATACGAGGTGCATTCAAGTTCTAAGGCCTCCGATTTTTTTTCTAATTAACTACTCACCCGAAATCGATGAAACTGGCGTTACTTCTCGACGTAATCGCCCTGCAGACGTACACATTTTTCACAACGCTGACCCCATGGTTCCTTGGCAGCGGCGAAGGCTTCTTTAGGAGTCTGTTTTGACCACTGGAAGATCGCTGGGGCAATAGCAGCACAGCTGGTGAATGTGCGGCCACCGAGAGTGTCTTTCATTGTTGGAAAAATCCAAAAGTCACTACGAGCCAGGTCAGGTGAATAGGGAGCATGAGGAATCACTTCAAAGTTGTTATCACGAGGAAACTGTTGCGTAACGTTAGCTCGAAGTGCGGGTGCGTTGTCTTGGTGAAACAGCACACGCGCAGCCTTTCCCGGACGTTTTTGTTGGAATGCAGGAAGGAATTTGTTCTTCAAAACATTTTCGTAGGATGCACCTGTTACAGTAGTACCCTTTGGAACGCGATGGGTAAGGATTACGCCCTCGCAGTCCCAGAACATGGACACCATCATTTTTTCAGCACTGACGGTTACCCGAAATTTTTTTGGTGGCGGTGAATCTGTGTGCTTCCATTGAGCTGACTGGCGCTTTGTTTATGAATTGAAAAGTGGCATCCACGTCTCATCCATTGTCACAACCGACGAAAAGGAAGTCCCATTCATGCTGTCCTTGTGCGTCAACATTGCTTGGCAACATGCCACACGGGCCGCCATGTGGTCGTCCGTCACCATTCGTGGCACCCACCTGGATGACACTTTTCGCATTTTCAGGTCGTCATGCAGGATTGTGTGCACAGAACCCACAGAAATGCCAACTCTGGAGGCGATCTGTTCAACAGTCATTCGGCGATCCCCCAAAACAATTCTCTCCACTTTCTCGATCATGTCGTCAGACCGGCTTGTGTGAGCCAGAGGTTGTTTCGGTTTGTTGTCACGCGATGTTCTGCCTTCATTAAAGTGTCGCACCCACGAACGCACTTTCGACACATCCAGAACTCCATCATGACATGTCTCCTTCAACTGTCGATGAATTTCAATTGGTTTCACACCACGAAAATTCAGAAAACGAATGATTGCCCGCTGTTCAAGTAAGGAAAACGTCCACTTTTAGGTATTTAAAACAGTTCTCATTCTCGCCGCTGGCGGTAAAATTCTATCTGCCGTACGGTGCTGTCATCTCTGGGAAGTATTGACAATGAATGCGGCCTCATTTTAAAACAATGCGCATGTTTCTATCTCTTTCCAGTCTGGAGAAAGAAAATCGGAGGCCTCAGAACTTGAATGCACCTCGTAATTCTCTATTCTTCCAATCTCGAATAGCGCGCGGAAAGAACGAATACCTATATCTTTCCGTACAAGCACTTATTTCCCTTATTTTATCGTGGTGATCGTTCCGCCCTAGGTAGTTCGGCGTCAACAAAGTATTTTCGCATTCGGAGGAGAAAGTTGGTGATTGGAATTTCATGAGAAGATTCTGTCGCAACGAAAAACGCCTTTCTTTTAATTATTTCCAGCCCAAAACCTGTATCATTTCAGTGACACACTCTCCCATATTTCGCGATAATACAAAACGTTCTGCCTTTCTTTGAACTTTTACTATGGACTCCGTCAGTCCTATCTCGTAAGGATCCCACACCGCGCAGCAGTATTCTAAGAGAGGACGGACAAGCGTAGTGTAGGCAGTCTCCTTAGTAGGTCTGTTACATTTTCTATGTGTCCTGCCAATAAAACGCAGCCTTTGGTTAGCCTTCCCAACGACATTTTCTGTGTGTTCTTTCCAACTTAAGTTGTTCGTAATTGTAATACCTAGGTATTTAGTTGAATTTACGGCTTTAAGATTACACTGATTTATCGTGTAATCGAAGTTTAACGAGTTCCTTTTAGCACTCATGTCGATGACCTCACACTTTTCGTTATTTAGGGTCAACTGCCAATTTTCGCACCATTCGGATATATTTTATAAATTCTTTTGCAATTCGTTTTATGTTCTGATGACTTAATTAGTCGATAAACGACAGCGTAATCTGCAAACAACCGAAGACGGCTGCTCAGATTGTCTCCCAAATCGTGTATATAGATAAGGAACAGCAAAGGACCTATACCAATACCTTGGGGAACGCCTGAAATCGCTTCTGTTTTACTCGAGGAGTTTCCGTCAGTTACTACGAACTGTGACCTCTCTGACAGAAATCGCAAATCCAGTCACATAACTGAGACGATACTCCATAAGCACGCAATTTCACTACGAGCCGCTTGTGTGGTACAGTGTCGAAAGCCTTCCGTAAACCCAGGAATACGGGATTAATCTGAAATCCCTTGTCAATAGCACTCAGCACCTCATGTGAATAAAGAGGTAGCTGTGTTTTACAGGAACGATGTTTTCTAAACCCATGTTGGCTGTTTGTCAATAGACCGTTTCCTACGAGGTAATTCATAATGTTCGACTAGAATATATGTTCAAAAATCCTGCTGCATATCGACGTTAACGAAATGGGCCTGTAATTTTGTAGATTACTCCTACTATCTTTCTTGAATACTGGTGTGACATGTGCAACTTTCCAGTCTTTGGGTGCGGATCTTCCGTCAAGCGAACGGTTGTACATGATTGTTAAGTATGGAGCTAGTGCTTCAGTATACTCCGAAAGGAACCTAATTGGTATACAGTGTGGACCAGAAGACTTGTTTTTATTGAGTTATTTGAGTTGCTTCACTACTCCGAGGAATGAGTTCGTCCTTAGAGTCTGCGGGGACCTAAATCGAACCCGCACTAGGTATGCCAACTTAACACTAGTTCCGTAGTAGTTGAGTTAATGGCGAGCGCAGGGCAGGTCAGCGACGGTTGTGTGGAACGGATGTGACTAGCAGCTGGTAAGATCCGTAACGGTACTATTTGTAGTCGTCCTAGCGAGGTCAAGTGTGCTAGGGCTGCACGTTTTTTGTGGGTGCCTGGTTTGTAAGACATGATTTTTGAGTTAATTAGACCATGTCAGTGGGAAAGAAATATAAACGGATAGAGTGCCAAATAGGAGGATCAAAGCTAGAACAGGTGGACGGTTTCAAGTACTTAGGATGCATATTCTCACAGGATGGCAACATAGTGAACGAACTGGAAGCGAGGTGTAGCAAAGCTAATGCAGTGAGCGCTCAGCTATGATCTACTCTCTTCTGCAAGAAGGAAGTCAGTACCAAGACTAAGTTATCTGTGCACCGTTCAATCTTTCCACCAACTTTGTTGTATGGGAGCGAAAGCTGGGTGGATTCAGGCTACCTTATTAACAAGGTTGAGGTTACGAATATGAAAGTAGCTAGGATGATTGCAGGTACTAGTAGGTGGGAACAATGGCAGGAGGGTGTCCACAATAAGGAAATCAAAGAAAAACTGGGAATGAACTCTATAGATGTAGCAGTCAGGAAGAACAGGCTTAGATGGTGGGGTCATGTTACACGCATGGGAGAAGCAAGGTTACCCAAGAGACTCATGGATTCAGCAGTAGAGGGTAGGAGGAATCGGGGCAGACCGAGGAGAAGGTACCTGGATTCGGTTAAGAATGATTTTGAAGTAATAGGTTTAACATCAGAAGAGTCAGCAAAGTTAGCACTGAATAGGGGATCATGGAGGAACTGTATAAGTGGGCTATGCTCCAGACTGAACGCTGAAAGGCATAATCAGTCTTAAATAATGATGATGATGATGATGATGATGATGATTAGACCATGTAGTCTACAGTTAGTTATTGAGGGGTTATTGCATGTAGTAACTTGCAATCGGATTTCGCTTACCAGAATGAGATTTTCACTCTGCAGCGGAGTGTGCGCTGATATGAAACTTCCTGGCAGATTAAAACTGTGTGGCCGACCGAGACTCGAACTCGGGACCTTTGCCTTTCGCGAGCAAGTGCTCTACCATCTGAGCTACCGAGGCAAGGAGGAGACGAGATACTGGCAGAAGTAAAGCTGTGAGTACCGGGCGTGAGTCGTGCTTCGGTAGCTCAGATGGTAGAGCACTTGCCCGCGAAAGGCAAAGGTCCCGAGTTCGAGTCTCTGTCGGGCACACAGTTTTAATCTGCCAGGAGGTTGGATTTCGCATATTTCGCATGTAGAAGGCGTCTAGGTACGGTAGGCTTTGTCTGGGATAAGATGCTACCACGTGTACTGCAAGTTCACTGAGCTCACAGGGTGGTCAGCGCGACAGAATATCAATCCTAAGGACCCGGGTTCGATTTCCGGCTGAGTCGGAGATTTTCTCCGTTCAGGGACTGGGTTTTGTGTTGTCCTAATCATCATAATTTCATCCCCGTCTACGCGCAAGTCGCCGAAGTGGCGTCAAATCGAAAGACTTGCGCTCGGCGAAGGGCTTCCTGACGGGAGACCCTAGTCACACATCATCACACACTGAGCTCACAGTTCCGTATCTAAATTCAAGTGAACATTTACTGAGAAAACATTTATTCTATGATAATTTGCATAACTTTCAGGTGTCGTATAAGTTACGGTCTTGATGCATTGTTACTGAACATACAACACTGTACTGCAGCTGATCAGAGTACCTTCCGTAATTGTTTTAAAGGAAGTATCGCCACCTTCCGCGACTGTATTTAGCTAATTCGTGAGCGATTTTAGGGGTCATTTTATCCGATATGCAGACTGATTCTTCGACACTGGAGACAGTGGTAGTAGACCGAAGTGCCCACATGCTCTTCTTCTTGCATCCAACACGTCGCAATATGTTTAGTGTTGAAGTAAACACTTACCGATATGCGCGACGAACATTCTCTCGTCGTACACTTGTAGACTTTAAGTTGGTTTTTGCCAGTTCGCTATCTGGCCAGTGATAGGACTTGGCGCACCCAAATTTTACACCAGCTAACTTTGTTTCAAGCAACAGAACCTCTGCATATCTTTGACAGTTCTATTCCTGAATACTGAGTTTGGATGGATGGTTTCCATTACCAGTGATATGCGCACGTCTCCCTATTGACTGTGACCATGGAACAAGTTGTGTTTGCCGCCGTAGTATTCTCATGCTAAAGCACATGAATTCTCATTTTATGGATTCAAGTGTGTGGGGTACAGTGTTCCCCTTTTCTTGCTTTTCCCGAAGTTACTGTTATGTGTCTTTTATTGTAAAGAACAAAGCCTATGAGACATGCTTAGAGGCGAATACATGTCGAGTACTTGTGACCATGTCCGCCTCCATAGCTCAGTAGTCAGCGCGACGGAATTCACTCCAAAGAGGCCCAGGCTCGATTCCCGGCTGTGTTGGAGATTATCTCCGCTCATGGACTGGAAGTTGCTTTGTCTTCATCATCATCTCATCCCCATCGACACGTAAGTCGCCGAAGTAGCGTCACCTAAAAGGACTTGCACCAGGCGACTGGTCTAAACGTCAGGAGGCCCTAGCCTCACAATATTTCATTACACAACCGTTTATCTTCCACTAATGAATTTTAAGACTCCACACCTCACCCTTATTTCGCTAAATACACATTTACGAATATGTAACCAATACCAGAAAGGCAAATGAAGATTAATTAATGAGATACACTTGAGAGTCCCCCTTGTATATTTCATAGACTTAAGATAGAGTGAGGATTTTATTTGTCCGTTATGCGCAGTAACCGAAATTAATGAAGTCAAAGGCCAAGGCAAATTTAAACAGTGCCGATACACTTGTCACACAAAGTTTACTTGCACTAAAAAGATTTAGCTTGATAGTGGGAATTATGAAAGTAATTTTCACAATTCCCTTTTGCTATTTGAACACTACGTACAGCGTTCCAAGGCCAACAGTGTGCTCTTTTAAGAAAAGGTGTAACATTTCTTACATTTCTGTTGTATCTGACATGCTACGAAAGTTTTTGAAGCTGGTCTGTTTGATGAATTTCAAGTTCAGTTTTTGCACAGACACCCTGCTTTGTTCCCCAAAACTTAAGGTATATCTGTGAGAGGTAAGGATGGGGCTTTGATGAAGTACCACACGAGGGAAAGACGGTATGAGAGCCGCTGGAATATCAGTATGATGAAATACTACTGTTTGTCGCCGCACGCTTACGGCAAATGATGGATGTGTCGAACAAAAACCTATATTAAATGCTTTAAGGCGTAGAATTAAAAAAAAATATAAGCTATTTTACGTACATCTCCAATGTAATTAAGCTGTATCCCGTATTTCAACAAACTATTGACTTTTGTACAAAATTACTTACGTTTTTATCCCAGTTATTTGTGTTTTGCTGTTTTTCTTCAACATTAATCATTACAGGAATCAAAACTGTAGGTATATTTGGATTCAGTGCCCAAAGAAATCGTTACCTAACAGAAAGTAATCACTCTTTTCTTTGTTGGCCTGTGTTATAGTTATCGAAGCAGGTTACCAAGGTAAACTAAAGACAGTGTTAGCATTTGTTGATCCTATGAGTGTATATAATACTGTACAGCAGTTCGACAGCCTCGTACTAAAATTTGATTAAATATTAAGATACTACATCCTGGTTAATGTACTCTATGTCATGCCCTGCAAGAGCTGATTCCAAGTATTTCTTGGGGAGAAAGGTAGCACATGCCGATGGACGGATTACGTACTACAACAGAGCTCCGTGCTACTAAAAAACTGATCCAGTTAGTTGGTGACCTAGCACTAGCTTATCAAGCAGGAAACTTTGCAGAGTATGAAGGAGCGTTGACCACAGATTTACGCATGACTGGTGATTACTTCAAGAACTCGAGATTGATGCCACATCCATATAAACGAAGGATAACTGATTAACCTGTTATTTAGCGTGAGACGATGCGAAGATTAAACGGGGTATTCGCATACGATCCTCTGCACTATAACTCATACCCAAAATAATTGGGAAACATTTTAGAAATGTGTCAAAAACATTGAACGCCAGAACTGATATTATTAGCAAAACCAGCTAGTTAGGTGGGGTGCAAACTCAGGTACTCTTCAAACTGCTACAATGACGTTGGTTTGCTCTGCAGCTGAATATTGGCTTCCAATGCGAAAAGAAGGAAGAAAAAACTCCACATGCACGCGGAGTTAATGTTAAAACGTATCAAGCAATGAAAATAATTAGTGGCTGTTCAGTGGCTGTCTGTTCTATTTAATGATTCAGTACCGTTTATTAGACGAGGAACAGCTGGCTCTAAGCACTCTGCGACTTAACTTCTGAGGTCCTCAGTCGCCTAGAACCTAGAACTGAATAAACCTGACTAACCTAAGGATATCACACACATCCATACCCGAGGCAGGATTCGAACCTGCGACCGTAGCAGTCGCTCGGTTCCAGACTGTAGCGCCTAGAACCGCACGTCGACTCCGGCGGGCTCGAGAAACAGCAAGTGTCGTCAGAACCCACATCTTTGCAACCACCTACAGAATATATCAAAAAAATGGTTCAGATGGCTCTGAGCACTATGGGAATCAACTGCTGAGGTGATTAGTCCCCTAGAACTTAGAACTAGTTAAACCTAACTAACCTAAGGAGATCACAAACATCCATGCCCGAGGCAGGATTCGAACCCGCGACCGTAGCGGTCTTGCGGGTCCAGACTGCAGCGCCTTTAACCGCACGGCCACTTCGACCGGCACAGAATATATCAGACAGCAGACTAAAATCCAGAAAACCACCTGGTCCAACACAAGATGCGCCTCTAGTATGTGAGTTGTATGGAAACACTAGAAAGAGGTTTGACAGAAATTTCCGCTGGCGAATTTTCAGCTTACTACTGCTCCTACTAAACGTGTGAATATGTTTGGTTTTCCTTGGTAATTATAGATAGCTGTGAATCTATTTCCTATTGCACAGGGGAGGTATTAATGGGGGTTCAAAAATGCCTCGGCGTGCGATTGTAGGGTGAACTACACAACAAGCAAATTTACTGACGAAATTTTCTGATGGGCTCAATGAAATGGGTTTGGTTACACCATTATCTGTGGAGTTATTACAAGACCTTGGGACCTAGGCGTAGAAATCTGTGTGTTTGTGTTATATACCTGTTATATGTATATTTAACGGCTCATGAAGTCCTTATGTAAGCACATAAAACGACCGTGTAAACCATACTCATTATTGGATTATAGTATCAGCGGTCGATAACTGGAAACAGTTTCATCTACGATTACGCGTCCAGAGTGACAGAAAGTGATACGTTCGCGCAAAACCGCTTTTAAAAAAATCAGTTGCCAGCCTGCGACTCATTAGAATTATCCAAGGAATGTAAGTTAACCAGGCCCGTGACAGGCTAAAATTCGGTCATGAGAAGGAATTCGATAATTGCTAATCTGCATGGAATATAGGAATAATAGAGGAAACCGATGTGGCGTTCGCTGTGTTATTCAGTGGTTTGGTATTTAACTAATTTGTAAAATGAAATGATAATCTTATTTTATTACATTGAGTAATTACTAAATAATTCTTCTTCCGGCTAAAGATTTGATCAAGTTGCTAAGGAACTCCAAGTCAACGTCGTGTTAAAGTGTTGTCTGTAAGTGTCACTAAATCACAGTTCATACAACAGATTCTATACAACTATGGATTATGATGGAAACAGTTATCTTCAGCAAAATGATCATTAAAACCACAGAATATCAGCCGCGCACAACACTGACGTATGTTACCTGAAACAATATTCTTCGAAACTTGTGCGTAATTAATTTCGGCTCCACACATCAGCTAGAAAAGTTTGTTATAACGATCGTGCTATGAGCACTGTTTTTAAAGAACCAATCTGATTCGAATTATTTTCATTAAAATGAGTTCGGGACCACCGGTGCACATTTATTTTTACACATTTGTATTACGTTCAGCATTTATGTCTGCAGAGTTGCGTAATTTGAATTTGCCGCTGTGATAATTGTTAAGATGGCGGCAGACCATAGATAGAGACTTTCTGTTGTTAGAGCAAATAAGTAAATATTTAAAATGTTTATTAAACGCTATAAACTATACTTTCATATTGTCCAGTATTTAGACCTCATCAAGCAAACATTTTATTTGTTTCTAAGGAAAGCATAGACAAAAACGCGATAAAATTGCTATCATCAATGGCTGCGCTCGTTGCAGCGTAAAGAAATAATTAACACAGATAATGCTTACTGAGAGAGGAATTAAAGTTACAAATAATTATTCACTCATATTTATAATAATAATGAACTCTATTTTCAAGTAATAAATAACAAATAATTACAATTTCTTAACAGACTTCAGTCCGCAACTTACAAAAGCCAACCAACAAAATGTAAAAACAAAGGAAGACAAACGCAGATCATAAAAGCAATTTACAATGATCATTGTCTTTGTATGATACTTATCGATGTGTTTAATTACATCATTGAATGTTATATAAATAATTAATATTTATAAGTTTTCACTGTTTTTTCATACGTCGAATACATAATGTTTATAACTGTTAGAGGCACACTTTCCTCTCGTCGCACTGTAGCCAAAAATTTATCTCGTGGATGTTACACCGAGAGGATGAAAATATGAAGGGCACGTTTCGTTTAGCAAGCAAGAAAGCTTCACGGAAAACATTCAGCAAACTCCAGTGGAAAAATCTACTAGAGAGGTGTTGTACATCACGGAGAGCGTCATTGTTAAAACTCCGAGAACGTTCGTCCCAAAAAGAGAGAGCAATATATTAGATCCTCACACATATGTTTCATGAAACGACCATAAGACGAATATCAGAGAAATTCGAGCTCGTACGGAAGACTGCTGGCAATTGTTCTTCCCGCACACTATTAGCTAATGGAACAGGGAAGACGAAAGCGTTAGTAGCCCCTCAACAACTCTAACAGATACGGAAAGGGATACTGCGGAGTGCAGATGTAGCTGTAGATGTAGCTAAGCACAGCACTTGTATACACTCACAGTATCCATCCACAATATCCACTGGCGCCTGAAGTCACAATGTGCTGCAACATTCCAGGTAATTTTTCGAATGACCGTTCACATATTTTCATACCTGTATGACCGAACGTGTCTGTACCAGGTGTTCCACTACATTATTTGATCCTTACCCTAGAGTACCTCCCAAAATAATCAGATGACGACTAAACGCCGAATAAGCAATGTCTGAGAGAAAAACTATCGTTTTTTGTTTACGATATTGTCACACTGTTTAGAAATATTCAACCAAGTTTTAAGCAACTTGGAGCAACCATTGTTTCACAGCATCTGCAGCTCTTTCCTGTTCTGTTCCATTCTGGCAATTATTCCATTTTTCAGTAGACGAAAGAGCTCTTCACTCTTTACTACATATTTCAAATTGCGATTGGTGCCATATGGAAATCTATGGAAGAAGTACGGCACCCTTTTTCCCAGTTCTACATCTACATGGATACTCTGCAAATCACATTTAAGAGCCTGACAGAGGATTCATCGAACCACGTTCACAGTTCTCTATTATTCCAATCTCGTGTAGCGTGCGAAAAGAACGAACACCTGGTTCTATCCGCACGAGCTCTGATTTCCCTTATTTTATCGTGATTGTCGTTTCTCCCCATGTAAGTCGGTGTCAACAAAACATTTTCGCATTCAGAGGAGAAAATTGGTTATTCAAATTTCGCGAGAAGATTCTTTCGCAAAGAAATACGCCTTTCTTTTAATGATGTCCGGCCCAAATCCTGTATCATTTCTGTGATACTCTCCCCTATATTTCGCAATAATACAAAACGTGCTGCCCTTCTTTGAACTTTTTCGATGTACTCCGTCTGTCCTATCTGGTAAGGATCCCACACCGCGCACCAGTATTCTGAAAGAGGACGGACTAGCGTAGTGTAGGCAGTAGTTCTGTTGCATTTTCTATGTGTCTTGCCAATAAAACGCAGTCTTTGGTTAGCCTTCCCCAAAACATTTTCTATGTGTTCCTTCCAATTTAAGTTGTTCGTAATTGTAATAACTAGGTATTTAGTTGAATTTACGGCTTTTAGATTAGACAGTTTTATCGTGTAATCGAAGTTTAACGAATCCTTTTAGTACTCAAGTAGATGATTCACACTTTTAGTTATTTTGGGTCAAGTGCCAATTTTCGAACCATTCAGATATCTTTTCTAAATCTTTTGGAATTTGTTTTGATCTTCTGATGACTTTATTAGTCGATAAACAACAGCGTCATCTTCATACAACCTAAGACGGCCGCTCAGATTGTCTCCCAAAGGAACAGCAAAAGGCCTATAACACTAGTCTCGGGAACGCCTGAAATCACATCTGTTTAACTCGTTGACTTTCCGTCAGTTACTATGAGCTGTGACCTCTCTGACAGGAAATCACAAATCCAGACACATAAGCACGTAATTTCATTACAAGCCACTTGTGTGGTACGGTGTCAAAGGCGTTCCGGAAATCCAGAAATACGGAATCGATGTGAAATCCCTTGTCAATAGCACTCAAGACTTCATGTGAATAAAGAGGTAGTTGTGTTTCACAGGAACGCTGTTTTCGAAATCCATGTTGACTGTGTGTCAATAAGACACTTTTGCTCTGGGTAATTCACAATCTTTAAACACAATGTGTGTTCCAAAAACCTGCTGCATATCGACGTTAACGATATGGGCCTGTAATTTACTAGATTACTCCTACAACCTTTCTTGAATATTGGTGTGACCTGTGGAGCTTTCCTGTCTTTGGGAGCTAATGCATCAGCATACTCGGAAAGGAACCTAATTGGTATACAGTCTGGACCAGAAGAGTTGCTTTTATTAAGTGATATAAGTTGCTTCACTACTCCGACGATATTTACTTCTACGTTACTGATGTTGGCAGCTGCTCTCGATTCGAATTCTGGAATATTTAATTCACGTTCTTTTGTGAAGGCATTTCGGAAGGTTGTGTTTAGTAACTCTGTTTTGGCAGCACTGTCTTCGATAGTACCTATATTGCTATCGCTCAGAGAAGGCATTTATTGTTTCTGGCCGCTACCATACTTCACATTCGACCAGAATCTCTTCGGATTTTCTGCCAGATTTCGAGACAAAGTTTCGTTGTGGAAACTGTTATAAGTATCTCGCACCGAAGTCAACGCGTTAGATAAACTTAGAAAATTTATATTCGAGAAAGTCCGTGTCAACGATCATCTTCCTTAGCGTTTATATGGCTAACTCGCGTACGAAAATACGCTAAGACAAACGTAGCAACACACTACGGAGGAGTAACCCGAACGGGACGGAAATTTACAGATGTTGTGTACATGTACAGACAAACAGTTGATTACGACATCAGAAAAAATGGTTGATTTAATTAAGAGAAATAACTTTACACATTGAGCAGATCAATAATGCGTCGGGGCCTTAGGCTAGCAATTATTCTGCTTGGCGTTACTTGATGAATTTGCAGGCTGTCCTTCTGAGAGATATTGTGCCAGATTCTGTCCAGCTGGTGTGTTAGATCGTCAAAATCCCGAAATGGTTGGAGGGCTCTGCCCGTAATGCTTCGAACGCTCTCAACAATGGAGAGATATGGAGAACTTGCCGCCAAGGCAGGGTTTGGCAAGCATCAAGACATGCAGTAGAAACTTTCGCCGTGTGCGGACCTGCATTATTTTGCTGTAACCTAAAACCACGTCGGCTTGCCATAACGGGCAACAAAACGGGTCGTAGAATATCGTAGACGTACCGTTGTGCAGTAACTGTGCCGCAGATGAAAACCGAAGGGGCCCTCACATGAAATGAAATGTCACCACAGACCATCACTCCCAGTTATCCAGCCGTATGACTCACGACAGTCAGGCTGGTATCTCAGCGCTGTCTGGGGCGTCTCCACACACACCTCCCCTAGTCATCAGGGCTCAGTTAGAGGTGCGACTCCTCACTGAAGGCAATTCTACTCCACTCAGTGAGATTCCAGGCTGGTGCCATCCTGGGATTATATTTCTGCAGGATAACGATCGCCCGCACAATGCTTGCCTTCGTGCTTTCTCTTGTAAAAACAAACATACATTTTTTTCTGAAGTTGTAATGATTTATTTGTCTGTACGTATACATCACACGTACCGATTTCCGTCCAGTATGGGTAATTTCGTCTTGGTGCGTCGTTATCTTAGTGTACTTTCGTACAATGATTAGTCCTGTACACGCTGAAGGAAGAAGCCGTCTGCACGGACAACACTGCGAGCGATCTGCCAGCGCCGTGTTGTTAGACCTGTGCAGACTGGAGTGTGCATCCCTTTCAGATGCTCAGTCTTTTAATTCCGTACAGCCCCCACGTTACTTCTGAGAGCACCATCAGCAAAGCGACGTTTTAGGTGTGTGTTACGAAAATAAAAACGGGAATTTACAGCAACTTTGGTTCAAATGGCTCTGAGCACTATGGGACTTAACATCTATGGTAATCAGTCCCCTAGAACTTAGAACTACTTAAACCTAACTAACCTAAGGACAGCACACAACACCCAGCCATCACGAGGCAGAGAAAATCCCTGACCCCGCCGGGAATCGAACCCGGGAACCCGGGTGTGGGAAGCGAGAACGCTACCGCACGACCACGAGATGCGGGCTAGAGCAACTTTATGTCATCAACACCAGTGTCAAATCTGGGGACTTTGCGAGTGTGAGCTATTAAACGTTGTGACAGCCCTATGTGGAACATTCCTAATCAAAAGCTCACGTTTTCACTGGCACAAATCATTTGCCGGCCGGTATGGCCGAGCGGTTCTAGGCGCTTCAGTCTGGAACCGCGCGACCGCTATAGTCGCAGGTTCGGATCCTGCCTCGAGCATGGATGTGTTTGATGTCTTTAGGTTGGTTAGGTTTAAGTAGTTCTAAGTTCTAGGGGACTGATGACCTCAGATGTTAAGTCCCATAGTGCTCAGAACAGTTTGAACAAATCATTTTTGGATGATAGACAATACGGTTGAAGATGAAACTCGCTTAGGGAGACTTCTTCAACTGCAAAACATGTGTGTGCTCTTCTGATATCAGATGAACGTCTAACAATAAAGGTGATTGGTGACCTGTTGAACTAGAATACCTTCACCATACATCAAATTTTTGCCGAATTTTTGCACATGCTAAAGTTTTACGCCAAAATGTGCCGAAAACCTCACAACCGAACAGAAGGACAATTGAAGAAACTTGAGCGTTGATCTTCTTGACAAAGGCTCCAATGACCAAAAATGGTTCAGTCGTGTGACCACGAATGGTTCAGTCATGTGGTGATAGGTAATGAATCATGGAATTTTTAGTACAGTTCTGAGATAAAACGGCTCAGTGACGAGTTGAATACTGATTCAGCGCCTCTACCGAAAAATGTTCGAAAAAGCAAATCAAAGCTCAAAACGATGCTGATTTGCGTTTTTGACAGTAGGGGCACCGTGCATACAGAATTTGTTGCTCTGGGACAAAAAGTTCTTAAAAGGTTCAGGAAAAGGATGAATCGAATGAGACCGGACTTTGGAGAAAAGTGGATGCTATAAAGTGCCAACGCTCCACGCCAGATGGCCACTTCCATCGCGGATTTTTTGACCTTCAAAATGCACTCCTGTTGTTCCGCAGCCACCCTATTCACTTGATCTGAGTCCTTGTGAGTTGCTGCTTTCCCCAAAACTGAAGATTGTCTTAAAAGGACGTCGGTTTTGAACCATAGACAACATTCAAAAGAATGTGACCGACATGTTAACGGCTCTGCTAGTTGAAGCCTTTCAGTGCTGCTGCCAAGACCGAGAACAACGAATTCGGCGGTGTGTAGTTGCCGAAGTGAAGTACTTTGAAGGCGACAATATTGTTGTCTGAAAAAAATAAAGACTTGGGTAAATAAAAAATCGGTGTCACCGCTTTTCTCACACCCCTCGCATAATTTGAGATTAAATTAATGGCAAGGAGAAGAATATTAAAGTATTAATTTTCCACTCAAGTTATACAGTTCTCGGAACTGAGATGTTTCGTTCCAGAGCGAACTACGGCATTCTCCTCCCTTGGTGGGGAGTGATAGGCGGTTAATTATCTGCAGCGAAGTTCGTGGCAAGGCGGAAGTTCTGACGCCGAAACAGAGAGTGATTGATGTCTCGCGAATTCTGCCAGCAACAGAACAGTTCTTCAGCCAGCTCGCTGCTATATATCGTCCCGCTCTCACTAAGAGCTGTAAGATCACAATCGTCGTGTCTTGCGCGTCACCTCTTACAGTTTACTTCTCCCGTTTCCATTTAATCACTCTCCCATCTGAAGTACAAGAAAACAGTTGAGCACAGGTATTTGAGCATCACATTTTAACAGAATGCGTTTCTTATCAAGATATGAGGGCTGCAACTACCTTGCTAATTGATCTGTTTTCTATCTTAGTTCACAATGAAACGAATGTGCCTTGTGTTTTAAGATTATGTGAATTTTATGAGGTTTTACATTACATTTTTTACTATTTTGTATTTCATTAATAATTGCATTGGTTTTGAGGTACAGAACATGCGCCGTATTATAATAACAAAGCAAGAGGTATTATAAATCAAAAAGTGACGATTCTCTAAACCTTCTAATAAAAAAGGGAACAACTTACGTACAGCGGAGAACACAAGAAGCATGACCTCCTGCTCTAGTTTCAGAACCTGGGAAGGCAGGAGTTGTTTTCTATTCGAAACCGGTAAATCGATGAGGCCGCTAGAGGTCAATAGCTACGAACAAGGGCGTGGTCACTATTACGCCATTGCTCGTCGCGAAGCACGCAGGACTTGGTTTCCGTCGTGGCTCCTATAATCCTGGAAATGAGCTGCTCCACAGCATGTAACGTGCTTATCTGAGTCGTAAATCTAACAGTTCATTTACGATCTTCTACTCACGTAAAACTGCTACTTTCGCTCCTTTAAAACGCACGCTAATCCCACTGTCCACGTAACAGCAATGTTTTTGTCTCTCCCGTATACCAAAGGAAACACTTTATTATCCGAGGACATGGTACGAGGCCAATCAGTAAGGACATCAGCTTTCAACTCTTTCATTACAAATAGTGCACTTTGTAATATTTTCCCACATCAGACAGAAGTTGTTTCATCATTAAGTGCAAAATCTCCCACTGCGTATAGTGCAAGCTATCTTGAAGACAAAGGCCAAAAGTCGTTTGTCTACCGTAATACAACAAAATACTTTTAAATATTAGGTGTGTCATACGTGAGAATATAAGGGTGTGTATGTGTGCATCGAAGTGCATATATGTACATGTCTGCTTGTACGCAAGTCAATACCTAATATTTGTAAATGTATTACGTGTTATGTAATCGAGAGACGTATTAGCTGAATACATAACTAATACTAAACAGCAACAGAATTAGGCAGTGACGCGGGGAGGCACCTTGCAAGTCGCAGATGCATGTTCCCTAGCATGTTCACAAACTTGAGCAAACTCAATCCTGATACCGTATATATATGTACACATAATCGAATATTACAAAACATGTTTAAATGACGTTCAGAAGAAAGTCCCAGAATCTCTTAGGGTATGTGAATTTGAATAAAGTATACACGGAGAAGCAAAGACGCGAATAAATACATTTGAGGTCTCGCCTCTGTGCTTTGATTTACTACTCAACACTTTTTGTTTTACTAAATCTCTTTGTTGTACTACATCTTTTACTACACAGAAATACAATGAATGACAAAGTTTTTCTATGTTAGTTCTTCGCTCCTCATTTAAGGTCATCCCCCGCAACTATTTGCATTAAGCAAGGAATTATTATTATTATTATTATTCTTTCTTTCTTTCTTTTCTCAGACGTTACGTCTGGTCAAAAATGGAAAGTGACGCGGACCTTGATCAAGCGTGACTTCCTTTTAACTGTACGGTGTATGTTATATTGCATTTAGGAACTTTCGGGTGATTGAACATGTATCAATAATTACGGATTTCTGTAGTTGTATATATATGTTTGGATGTAGCTGTATTGCATTGATGTACTGGTGAATATTGTGTGGTATGACTCATGTAGTTGATAGTATAATTGGTATAATGTCAACTTTATCCTGATGCCACATGTCCTTGACTTCCTCAGCCAGTTGGATGTATTTTTCAATTTTTTCTCCTGTTTTCTTTTGTATATTTGTTGTATTGGGTATGGATATTTCGATTAGTTGTGTTAATTTCTTCTTTTTATTGGTGAGTATGATGTCAGGTTTGTTATGTCGTGTTGTTTTATCTGTTATAATCGTTCTGTTCCAGTATATTTTGTATTCATCATTCTCCAGTACATTTTGTGGTGCATACTTGTATGTGGGAACGTGTTGTTTTATAAGTTTATGTTGTAAGGCAAGCTGTTGATGTATTATTTTTGCTACATTGTCATGTCTTCTGGGGTATTCTGTATTTGCTACTATTGTACATCCGCTTGTGATGTGATCTACTGTTTGTATTTGTTGTTTGCAAAGTCTGAATTTATTATTATTGCAATTACTATTACTGTTATATGGGGCACCACAGCAGTTGGAATGCGCTTGTGTTATGTATGTCTAAGTCTTTAATCTTAATTCTAGCAAATCGTACCAACAACGATGAATTTTCATAAAACTTCAGAGCGCTTAACCACCGATATCATACTTCCCGTTGTTACACATCAGCAAATCATATCGAAACTCAAGCCTTTATTGAAAGATCACGATGTGCCAGTGCTTTCAAACAGCGTATATTGAAAGGACTATGTTATGATATAAGACCCACCAAATATGTGCTTCAACTGCAAACAACTTAATACTCGTAAAATGTGTCGTCTTCCAAGTGCTGCCTGTGATACACAACGAACCTACATCTTACAGGCGACGTTCCAGTCACCTCGAACAAAAATATGCCTTGTCTTATTCAGTCTTTCACACTTCGGAATGCTGTGGAAAACGAAATTCTATATTGTGAAGACACAGAATTCGACCCGATCCTTGTCCGTGCACGCTTTCACGTCCCCTGTGAAGATGGCTTAAGATAAAGGCTTCAAACAGGCAGGTTCGACATTGCTGTCAAGCCTCTGTATGTCCGTCTTTTCACAGACGGTTGAAGGATCTCGGTTGTCTAGTACAGAGTGTCAAATCAAACACCTTTCTGCCGCCTAAACAATAATTTTTTTGGCTACCAGTTTCGGAGATATATTACGCCATCTTTGGACCTCTGTGTACAGAAAACAATGGTAAGAGTATGAAATACATAACAAAACGGCGAGGTTCAAGTCTTATATGAAGTGGTAATATGAAGTAACATATTACAATACCTAACTGTACAAGGATTAACATCGAAGTTACAGGTAAGTTAAGAAATAAAATAATATAGGAGTTGCACACTTTGTTATTATAAACTAAAGAGCAAATACACTGATGCACCAAAGAAACTTGTATAGGCATGAGTATTCAAATACAGGCAAAACAACGCGCTGCGGTCGGAAACTACTTTATAAGACAACAAGTTTCTGGCGCAGTTGTTAGATTGGTTACTGCTGCTACAATGACAGGTCATCAAGATTTGAGTGAGATTGAACGTGGTGTTACAATCGGCGCATGAGCGATGGGACACAGTATCCCCGAGGTAGTAACGAAGTGGGAATTTGCCCGTACTAGCATTTCACGAGTGTACCGTGAATATCAGGAATTCGGTAAAACATCAACTTTCCAATATTGCGGCGGTGGATAAAAGATCCTGCAAGAACGGGACCAACAACGACTGAAGAGAATCGTTGAACGTGAGAGAAGTGCAGCCCATCCGAAATTGTCGCAAATTTCAATGCTGGTCCATCAACCAGTGTCAACGTGCCAACCTTTCAACGAAACATCATAGATATGGGCTTTCGGAGCCGAAGGCCCACTCGTGCACCCTTGATGACTGCATGACACAGAACTTTACGCCTCGTCTGTGTCCGTCAGCACCGTCATTGGACTGCTGATGACTGGGATCATGTTACCTGGTCGGACGAGTATCTTGTCTAATTGTATCGAGTGAATGGACGTATACTGGTATGGACACAACCTTATGAATCCGTGGACCCTGCTTGTAAGTAGGGGACAGTTCAAGCTGGTGGTGACTATGTAATGGCGTGTGGCATGTATGGTTGGAGTGATATGCGACTCCTGATAGGGCTAGAAACGACTCTGACAGGTGACACGTACGTAAGCATCCTCTCTGATAAACTGCATCCATTTATGTCTGTTGTACATTACGACGAACTTTGGCAATTCGGAGGGAACAATTCGACATCCCGCACTGTTATGTTCAGACACTTCTCCTGCCCACCAAGCTCCTCAGACATGACTGTTATTTAGCATATCTGGGATGCCTTGCAACGTGTTGTTCAGAAGAGATCTCCACTCCATTGTACCCTTGCAGATTTATGGAGATCCTGGCAGGATTCATGGTGTCAGTTCCTTCCAGGACTACTTCAGACAGTCGAGTCCTTTGACACGCCATGTTGCGATATTTCTGCGTGCTCGCAGGTGCCCTACACGATAATAGTTCGGTGTACGAATTTCTTTGGCTCTTCAGTGTATATATGACACGTAATAGTAAAAAAGAACGTACAAAATAGTGGTCAATATTGCAAGTTATGCGTACATAACCACATTTTAATACTAATGTCGTGGCCGTGAAGCAAATGGAGCAAGACAATTATGGTCTTAAATAGTGATGAGTAGCAACTAAAGATGAAACATTTAATTATATGTTCTCACCAGTAGAACATAAACCACTTACTGGAGGTCAACCCCACAGTTGTATGTATCGTCATGTTGCATATACTAACAATAACTAACAAGAAGAGTAAAAAGTTACATCAACTAAATCTATCAATCACAGATTCATTAGGTACCACGTATTTAATAAAAATATTTTTAGTAAGCCATACTATGAGTCTAATGTAATATACCGTAACGAATTCCAACTAAGAAGGAAGTATTGAAATATATGGAAGAGGGCCTACCCAACGATATCATGAAAATGATAAGTCTGCTGGCAAGCAGATGTGTAGTTGGATAATATACCAAACCATTAACTATGAAGTCTTAGTAAGAGTATTGCAGTATATACACAATTTATTAGAAAGACACTCATTTCAATCAGAACAACCAAAGCCACGAACGTCTATATGTCATGTGGCCCATAAGTAGGAGAAGGCTTAGGGTAGTACGACCTACTACCAAAAAACCACCAGAAACATGTTTCATGGTAAACCACACAGTGAGCAATGTGCCAGTTGGTACCTTCATGATTCGATGGGTAATTGAGAATATGGATGTGAAGGAATATACTCAAGGCCTTACAGGTGCAGGTGCGCAATCGGAACAATCTCCTTGCTGTACAGCCTCTGTTTTTCAGTGGTTGCTGTGTGAAACCAGTTTTTTAGGTGGACCACCTAGCTGAAAGACGAATTAGTCGTCACCAAACAATTGTTTTTTTTTCATTTCTTTGCATCAAATCCTGTCCAGTGTCGTCCAGGTGCTATGCAAGCAGTTACCTGAGTCGGACAACGAAGTACTGCCGCCGCCGCTGCGTCAGGCCCGACAACACTCACGTTCGCGGTCCAGCCGGGATAGCGTGGCCGCCCGTTCCACACGCCGCAGGACCTCATGCGCGGCTCGGCATTCCAGGCATTGCTGCGCCATAACACAAATCCTCAGCGGCCGTCACAGAATCTCGCCGCGTCCTAATTGCATTCCCCTGACGCCCGGACACCGCCAAGCGGCGATAATTTGAGTCCATTGGCAAGCGGACTCAACAGCAGCTGCTGCGCTGTCGTAGCTGTCCCTCACGCCACACTCCTGTCCGGCCGCCGTCGCTTTGTAGCCAGGAACAAAGACACTAGTCCCGTTAAACATTTTCTTATTATTTTTTATTTATTTTGCATCTATATACCTACAGTCGAAGCAGTGTGGGGTGGAGGGTACTTTTGGCATTACATTTTCCTACCCTTTCCTGTTTCATTCATGAACGATGAATGAGAATAATGATTGTCAGTAAGGCTCTGTGTTACGGAGATGCTCAACAAAGTCTAGTGGGAGATGTTGTTAGAGAGGTGTTGTGCATCACGAACAGCTTTACTCATGTAATTTCGTGAGCAGGTCGGCAACACAACAGCTCCTCCGATATACTCTCGCGAAATGGACACAAGAGATTTAGAGGAAAATGTCTCCATTTTCTTACTGTATGTGGCTGACAGTGGTATGTTGCCCGATTATTCTTGAGTTGTAAGATCTCAAAATTTCAACAGTAAAGTCCTTCGTGACGCACAGTACTTCTTCAGTAACATCTCTCACTGGAGTTCGTTGAGCTTTTTTGTGACTCTCTGAAACACGTCGACTTTCGTTTTATCATCTCCATCTCGTCTATTAATCCTACTTGTAACTTATTCAGATTAACGAACAGTACCGGAATATCGTTCGCCGTTCGTGGTCTCACGGTAGCGTTCTCGTTTCGCGAGCACGAGAGCCCGGGTTCGATTCCCGGCGGGGTGAGGAATTTTCACCTGCCCCGAGATGACTGGGTGTCGTTGTGTCCTCTTCATCATCATTCATCCCTGTTACGATCGAAGGAAGGCAACGGCAAACTACCTCCATTAGGAGCTAGCCTAGTACGGCGGTGAGGGCCTCCCGCATCGTTCCCCTACGCTTTTTCAAGAAGCATGTGACTCCATTTCCACTGAAAAAACGGTTCAACGATTTTTAAGTCACTTCCTTCGAAGAGAAGCTACATTTCCATAAAATTCGCCACAGAGGATCTAACAAGGGGGACCACATGATATTCGGATTTTTGTATGTTTTTATAATTATGCTACGTGAGGTTCAGAATGTCACCCAAAGCAGTTCCATGCAGTTCTCAAAAATTTCGAAAAAATAGTGTTTGTAGTTTTCCGACAGTATTTAATATGTTACAGCAAGGTCTATTTTTGTCGACAGGTCGTGAGGGTGTCTGGTAGAATGATCACCTGCCATATGTGCGGTGCGGGCTCGATTCCCAGTCGTGAGAAAATCTTAACCAGAAGTACGTCTTCCCTGAATATTTCCCTGTAGCATTAAACACAAACAATGAAAAAGAATATAAGTTCCAATTTGTTCTTAAATTTAAATAATCTTTTAAAAAGGTCAGTAATTAAGAATTTCCATTTGCAATTAACATTCGGTGTTTGTCTGCGAAATAAATAAGAAGATGTGCATTTCTCATAAACATAGCAATTATGCATTTGCTAAATAGCAAATATTTGATGAATTTTATATGTAAATGAAGTAGCTAATCGAACTGAACATTAAAAAAAATCGAAAAGAATGTGGCCGAGCGGTTCTAGACGCTTCAGTCAGGATCCACGCTGCTGCTACGGTCGCAGGTTCGAATCCTGCCTCGGGCATGGTTGTGTGTTCTGTCCTTAGGTTAGTTAGGTTTAAGTAGTTCTAAGTCTAGGGGACTGATGACCTGAGATGTTAAGTCCCATAGTGCACAGAGCCATTTGAACCATCAAAAAGAATAATGGCAACATGACAAGCGACTCAGCGTCTACTATTCCATTGGTTTCTTACACCTCTACATATTTTAAACTTCACAGAATTTCTAGGAGAATATGCAACTCTGTTTAAAAATTCGCTATCAGCCGCAACTGGAACATAACAACCGTATGTGGTAGGCTGTCGTTTTACCACAGATCCACCGACCTATCGAGAAAGGTCGACCTTGCTTCTCCATGTTAAAGATGGTTGTTAAACTATAAAGCGAGAAATTTTGAGAACTGCATCGAACTGTTTTTGGGGGATTAGTACCTGACTTCTTAACTTCACGTTCCGTACAAATAAAAAATTACAATGTCCTTTTACGATATGCTCCCATTGTCTGTGTGGCATCTAATTTTCCTAGTATTTAGTTAATGTGCTCTTACTACTTTAGGTTGACCCCGACGATTACTCACAGGTATTTAGCGGAAGTTTCTGTTTCTAATGGTGTTTCATTTTTACAGCAACTAAACTATGGAACCTCTTGGCCTATCTGTGAGTATTAGGTCACATTTATCTATGTCGAGAGTCCGCTGCGACTCCCTGTACGAGCAGAAAATCCTCTGAAGAACTTCATGCATTTTGCTATAGCCTCCTGGTGTTACAGCCTTCCTACCGACAAAAACATAGCGCGCAAGTAGTCACTACGTTTATACTCTTAACAGTCAATATAAACTGTAAATAGCAGCTGTCCTGTCAGACTCCCTTGAGGTAGGACCTGCTGCGGAATTTACAATTACATTTGTCGATTTTAGTGCGTTAAGAACGACATATTAACTACTCCCTCAGAGCAGTGTTGTATCCTGTTATAAATCTGTTCCGATACTAGGTAAACTCGTATTTTGCCCTTTACAGAACGGTGCGGTACACTGCAGAAAGACTTTCAGGAATCAAAGAATACGACATCAACCTGAATAATTTTATTATTTTCCGTCCGACCTTAAGAGCTGAGCTATGTGATCGTGGAAGGTGCCGGCACCTGATTTACAACGTTGGTTAGAGTAACAAACCAAGTGCACGCGCAAATAACAAGTTACAGAGGAAACTTCTCAAGAAATTCGAGGAATTCCTGTACACAATAGAGGAGCTATGCCGCAAAGAACCCTTTCAATACTTACATCAGTACTTGAAGTTATGTCTGAATTCTTTTCAGTTCTGCTGTGAGATGAAACCTGCTGAACAATAGTCCACATTTTTCGTACTATGCTTAAGGAAGTGTTCCCCAAGTGCACATCATCTTACCTCTTAGTATTCCATGAATGAGTGTTGCAGTTTCTTCTGAATGTATCAGTATTGTAAACTGATGTGGCCGGAAATGCCATTACAATATTGTGGGTTACTACGCAGGGATCACAAGAACTCTTTGTTGAAACAGAAAATTTCGTCCCTCCTGCGAAGGCTATCTTCGTGTGGAGGCGTAGCATTTTTTGTAGTTCCGACCGACACCCTGGCCAGTGAGGAGCCAGGATGTGCACTGAACCTCCATTAAACCAATAAGCCCTCTTGAAGTCCTCTGCATAACGGGAGAAGACGTTGGGTTTCCACAAGAAATTCATCCGATCACAGAACTACTGCCCAGCGTATTTGGATGAGTGTGAGTCATTATTTTCAGTAACAAATCCCATCATGGAACATATGTACAGATATATCAGATTTAGGATCTGAATAATGGCTTTCATGATAAATTTCGAACTGATTTCACAGATCAGTCTACCGCCCCTTTCTGGGATAGGAACAATGTTGGTGGGTGCACGGACTTGTCCCAAAACATAACACCACACGAGATAACATAAGGGACTGTTTGTTTTGCTTACATTCACTATGTTATCTGGTGTGGTGCTATGTTTTGGGACAAGTCCGTGCACCCACCAACATTGTTCCTATCCCAGAAAGGGGCGGTAGACTGATCTGTGAAATCAGTTCGAAATTTATCATGAAAGCCATTATTCAAATCCTAAATCTGATATATCTGTACATATGTTCCATGATGGGATTTGTTACTGAAAATAATGATTCACACTCATTCAAATACGCTGGGCAGTAGTTCTGTGATCGGGATGAAATGTTTCAGTGTCGAATATATTAGATATCACTCTTACGGTGACTTTTGCAGCATTCAGTTTCTGCAAATATTAAAATTGA
The DNA here is from genome assembly GCF_023864275.1 of Schistocerca cancellata. NCBI lineage: Eukaryota > Metazoa > Arthropoda > Insecta > Orthoptera > Acrididae > Schistocerca > Schistocerca cancellata. The sequence goes on from NC_064632.1 coordinate 516,749,297, forward strand.
GACAACCAAGAAAACTTTCCATGTATCTTCAGTCCTAAGGATTTCTAAACATCGACTTCACTCACTGACTGACTACTTTGCAAAAATGAAATTTCGCTTTTGCGAGATTTCCGTGTCCGAAACTGTATGTTTGTTTGTTAATATTCCTGTTTACTCGTAGCTTACGTCGATAATACGATTAGAATGTCATTCTGTGCCACAAATTACTGCAAACAGTCATTATGTACAGTCGTTCTCCAGTGCTTGAGTATTCTGTCTGGTTGCAGCGACTAGCTCTGTGGCTATACCTAACTTCATTTTTGTTTATTTTCTTTTTTCACACAGGTTGGGAAAGTACCACAGCTCTAAGCTCTCATGGAAATCAGTGAAGCAGAAATTATCATATGTGCTGAAATACAGCTAAAGCTGGAGACTTACAACGCACAGAAAGGATAGAGAAAACCCAGTGGATGCTGGAACGTTCCTTACTGTTAGAAGTAGTTCCTCTTGTAGTGAAATTGAAGCACATACTTGATGTGAACTGGGATGGAAAGACACTGTACTCGATAACCGAAATAAATTAACAACTGGTTGTTTGTCTAAAATCATTAGGGTACGTCGCACCCAAACGGCTATACAAGGTGGTGTGTTAGAACATATCAGACTCGAACATTTCATCCGAGTTTCTATAAAATATTATCCACACAAAAAATTGTTCAAATGTCTCTGAGCACTATGGGACTTAACATCTGTGGTCATCAGTCCCCTACAACTTAGAACGACTTAAACCTAACTAACCTAAGGACATCACACACATCCATGCCCGAGGCAGGATTCGAACCTGCGACCGTAGCAGTCGCGCGGTTCCGGACTGAGCGCCTAGAACCGCTAGACCACCGCGGCAGGCTACCCACACAATCCCGAACATAACAAGGAAAATTAAATATGAGATATGTTGCACAGTCATCTTAGAAGCTCATCCATCCAAGTTGACGACAAAAGTGATACACAGAAGAATTCGTTGATGCAAAATCCGTGACTCTTTCTTATTGATTTTCTTTGCAACATGTATTAAAAGACGTGGCGTTCCACGAATCTCTCAGGAGACTTTCACGCAGGAACAAACTTCATAAAACCAAAAACTGTCCAAGTGCGCACTCAATGTTCCGCACAAACGTAATTATGTTTGCAGAAGTTTCATCAAGCTCGAGAATAGAGATGCTCGACGGTTTTTAGCTGTCATCGACATCGATACTGCCAAGATGTAGGTGGCGGGAGTTCCAAAATTTGGCGAGTACGTGTTCATCCTGTAATGTAATTACAAAATTAACAATTTTTGCAATTTTTCATTTACTTATACTGTAAAACCTTTCTTTGTGCCAAATTTCATGATTCTAGGTCAATGGGAATACCGTTTCGGTTTTGCTGAGTGAATTTGCGAATATCAAAATATGTAATAGAAATAGCCGTATTTTCGATTCCACTGACGTGGAAGCTTAAATATTTTACAATATCAAAAGAATGTACACATTATCATTTGACATAAAATTGATCTTTATACATCTACCAGTTCCTGAGGAAGTGAGGCCTTAACAGACGGACAGACAGATGGATAACAAATGACAAAGAAACAATTTTTTCGTGTGATACAATAACAAATTAACAATTTTCAAATTTTTTCCCTTGCTTTTGCTGTGAAACCTTGCTTCTTGTCAAATTTCATGATTCTAGATAAACGGGAAATCCGGCATAGGTTTTGATAAATGAATGTACGAGTATCAAAACATAAATGGTTGTACCTTTTGACTGTATGGACTTGGACGTGTAAAATTCTTAAACCGACGGGGTACCATAGACCTTGGTATGTGACATGAATCTGAACTTGATAATACTACTTGATAATACTACCCGTTCATCAAATAGGGGCGCTTGAAAGTGGGGCAGACAGATGGACGAGTGGAAAGACAGTGATCCAGTAAGTGCCCCTTTTTTACCGATTTAAGCACTCTTAAACGCGCGCATATGGAGTATCGTCTCAGTTGTGTGACTGGAGTCGTAATTTCCTCTCAGAGAGGTCACAGTTTGTAGTGATAGACGGTAAATTATCGAGTAGAGCAGAAGTGCTTTCTGGCACGACGTAGCATGTGAAAGTTGCTGGATTTGGACGGGTTAGTCTTGTAACTGAAATATCAGATCTGAAGATGGTTCTGAATGAACCGAAACCGGTCATATGAATAATAAAAAAAAATTTGCAATCGAGACGGATTTAAGTAACAAAATAACTAAAAACTGCTAATAAAGTCTTAACCGAAACCGACCGAGGCAGACAACATGGCTGTCCTGCGGGACTGCCGAACCACCTCTGATCCTACAGCCGAACCACATCGCCCGGCATCCAAGTTAGGCGCTATCCGAAGATCATCGAAGTGCTTCGTCTGCCTTTTCGTTTAGTAATATTTTATTATTCTGCAGCTTACTAATATTTGTGAAATAATGGAATGATAGCACGCTGTTGAGAGACGCTTTAATATGAAATGCAATTAAATACGCTATTTAACTTTACTAATCTTACTAAGAGAGGATTATCATTTTGGCACCCAACTTCCGAACGCAGAAGCCAATAGCAGAGAAGGACGACAATTCAGGCGGTTATCAAAAGATAACCGTGCCGAGCAAACCATCTATCATCGGTACCTCTCACCACATTGCATCATCATCCCACTGATGTCCTAAGAGTTTTAGGTAGCAGAATATGATGGCTGTAAAGCCAGAAATATTACACCTACCCCTCCTTCTTCGATTTCCAAAAATTGGAATGTCCTTTCTGAAAACAATCAATTTTTTAAATAGCAAATTTTTATAAAAAATTTTAAATTTTTCGCCTACCACATCTCAAAAGCCATGCCATTCCATTATACTTGTAAGTTATTATTGTTTTTCACAAATTATGTCTACTTTATATTTTTTCATTCTCCAGCTATTAATTGACCAATATAATAATAAGCTTTAATATTTTTATACTAATTGCATTTGAAAGTGACATTATTCTACACCTTTATGTTGCTGGTAGTCTTTTGTTAACTTAACAATCTATCATTTTTGCTAGAATTCTCTTCAGCTATCCTAGCAAAGACTCAGCTGCAAAGATTTGTACTGCTTTTAAGCTGCTCTCGGCATTTTGCCGTCCATTAAACACAACAAAATATTTCTCGTGAAGGATTTACAGTGTTATTCACTTTTGTCTTACTGACGTTCTTTTAAATTGACCAATTATTTGTCATAAAATGCTACACTGCTATATAACTTCTATCGGCACATTGTCATCCTTTTAATGCCATACAACGTTCTCTACACTTCACACTTTTCCTCTCCATGCCGTTTTGCAGTTAATTATATTTGAATGCGTCATAAGGACGTTCACTTCACATGGTTACAAATAAAACAAACACAACACCAATACAATTCACAAATACATGAAGTCGGAAGAACGTTACACTCACACTTTTTGTCAAAAAATACGCAAGAATCCCACAAGAGCAACCGAGGTTGATGATCCTGTTCTCCATGATGTGGTCTTGCGTTGTGAAACTCCAGCCTTTTTCTAACTGGTGTTGAGTTCAACAACTATCAGTCCATTCTCCTATCTCCAGCCTCAGCGTACAGCTCCAGTACAGTTACATATAATAAAAGAAAGTGGATTAAATTAGTTCCGTAATAATTTTCAACAAATTTTAAATAAACATATTTTCATACACTACAATATAAATACGTAAATGTTTTGTACTGAGTTTGGGTGTTTGTAAATAGAGACACTGTTTACATCGTACTAAGACAGTGGTTCATCAGTGGTTTTGTTTCGGTCACAGTTCTAGCAACATAGAGCTGGGGCATTGCCCTTCGCACTCTTTTAGAGCTCTGTGCTTGCTAGCACCTTCTGTTACTACTGAACCGCTTCGGTAATGAATCACGCCGCTAGCCTGTGTCACCTGCTACACTCTTTAATTCTTATCTACAGAGCCTTACTATTGCGATTCACAGATACACTGAGACAATGTTTTAGAATCTTGCCTCAAGCGTAATGCACAAACCTTCATTTACAAAATTGTTGCTTCACTCCACAGCGTGAGGTATCATTCCTTCTATATTTGAATGTTATTGGTACTACAAACCATACTAGTGGAAACAGTAATTATGCAATGACTGTGTGTTTTCTACTGACTGACATAAACTAGCATTATGCGACTTTGTAAATGTAGGAGCCAATTTTCGCATTCTTAGATAGAGCTTTATTTTGCTTTCCTTTCGTATTTAAAACCAGCGTGTGCTTTTACTGTCTGTACTTCATATTACATGACGTTCTATTTAAATCTTATTTACTACGTTTATCTCTTTTATGAGATTTTCGTATCAGTGTTGTGTCTCATGTCACCAATATGTTTACTCCCTTGTACTTCATAAAATACTTGGCGGAAAGCACTTCGCCTATAAATACTACTTAACGGCCGACTTCACGTCGCATTTTGCCTTTCCTCCCTGATCTTCATAAATGATTGGCCGAATTTCCTCTGGCCTAATAACAATACTTCTCCGTTCTCTCTCTCTGTACGTAACTGACCGACTTCTTTGTCACCTAATAACAATATATCTCCATTTACCATATCCTCTTTGGCAGGATTATATCCAGCCTATTAGTGTATCCTAATTCATTACGGCGGAAACCACTTCGCTGTTTCAGTTCATAATAAAGGTAAAGATATGTCTATTTTGACACAGTCTGCGACCACACTTCGTCACAGTCTGTTACCACACTTCGTTATTTCCATTATTTTTGCCACCAGAATTGCTTCTATTGTACACTGTCGTATTCACTTACCTGGTTTAGTGTCGTACATTCCTTCTGCAGCCTTGAGGTTATTTTTATGCGTTATTTAATCTGTAAAATAGCCATCATCTTGCTTTCCTACTCTTAAATTATTTTCAGACATAAAGGTTTGTGTATCGTTGTTATGAATATTGAAAAATTGTTCCACTACGTACTGTGCGGCATGTTTTGTTATATGCATTAATCTGGTACTGGCTTGTTCTTATAATTATGTACTGTGTATTCTTGCCGGTGTATCTGTAATTTTATACTCTGTATACTCGGGCCTGTCGACATAATTCCAGTAAATGTCTGTATTTCACCTTTTACCATGCAGATGTTTATTCTGCTGGGTTACTTTGGTTGTGTCGTAATTTGTCTCTTTGTTGCAGCATTCAGTGTAAGAGAATTTCCTAATTTGTATGTTGATAGTGAAGACTGTTAAAGAAGACGGACGTAGTTCTGCATTAAAGAAGTGGAAGAAGTAATAACAGTAAAAGAAAGTGAAGTATGCTGTCAGTTTACTCGGGCGCCTGGTAATCGTCAATTACCTAGCAATACAAAGAACGCTATTGCCCCCTGCAGTTAGTATTCATGACGTTTTTTTTCATATCGCTGATTGACATTTCATTTAATAATTCATGGGCCTGTATTTCCGTGGTAGAATGCGGCACATCATTCAATACTCTCTCAAATTCAATCACGTAATCTACACGCATATGATGCATTGTAGAACTGAACTGATAACTTTGTCTCCCATAGTCGAATTCAATATACATTTGACCATTTTTTTCGAGTGGTCTCTGATAGACGCCAGCTGTCAAGTCCATGTTTATTAATATCCTGAAGCAACTGAACTTCGGTATGGGCTCTTCTAGTGCCGTACTTCTATCCATTTGTGGTGTAATGACTTTTCTACTACCAAAATTTTTGTCCACAAATATTTCACTTCCCGCTCTGTTGTGTACTGACAAACCAGTATTGATTAAAAAATGTTTGAACCGATTCTTTGTATGTTTTACATGTGTTACTGACCCTTGTTTCCTATGATATTGCTTCTCTATTTCACCTACAGCCCAAGAATTTAATTTTTAGTTGTTCTGTCATGTTTCCAGAAATGATGCCCCCAAACAGCCTAATGAAGGCTGCTGAATGTATGCCTCCTTTACTACAGAAATAACAGAATTTACAAGCATTACCGTAATTTCTTACGTCATTTGCGTGTACAATACCTTCCTTTCTTTCTTGTTTAAACAAATTTCTACTTCTTGTTTCACTTCATTATCTATTTTGTGCCGACCGGAGTGACCGAGCGGTTCTAGGCGCTACAGTACGGAACCGTGCTGCTACTATGGTCTCAGGGTCGAATCCTGCTTCGGGCATGGATGTGTGTGATGTCCTTAGGTTAGTTAGATTTAAGTAGTTCTAAGTTCTAGGGGACTCATGAGCTCAGAAGTTAAGTCCCATAGTGCTCAGAGCCATTTGAACCATTTTAACTATTTTGTCTTGCATATCAGGAAGCGCGTTTTGATCCATTTATCTCAATTTACCCTAAATCACACAATCGTTGTCGTTACAAGAGACTCTACATGTGAAATGTTACAAATAAGTATTTTATGGTCAACCTTTTGATTCATTTCTGCCTTACAGACTTCTAATTTTTTACCCCATTCTTTTGTTTAGTAATCTATTTCCTTGCTAAGACTTTTAGTTTTAGGTTCAAGGTTTGTATCCTTTGGACTTACCGTTAAGTTGATCTGTTGTTACACTGACTTCTTTTAACCCCTTATCTATTTTACTTTGAGTTTTTCTTAATTCCTTCTTTTTTTTTTTTTTTTTTGCTTCTTCCTTCAATTCATTTCTTGCTATTTTTGTTCTAGCAAAATTAATTAAAGCATAAACGTTATATCTTGGCATCATCCTGATTTATCAAAATGTCAGCTAATGCTATACCATGACTCACTTCCTTTTCCCTATACATTTTGCTAATACTAATGTTCCAGTTACAAATCTCAGCCAGCTATATGCCAGCACCACACTTACACTACTTTCATCTTCGACTTACTGCTGCTGATTCTCGTAGCTATGGACTGCGCCATTGGCTGAAACTTCGCTGTTCTGGTGTGCTGAATCTGGCATTTGCAATGAGCTGTATAGAGTTAACTGTGCAGGCCGCTGCTTGCCGCCGCTGCACCTGTAGCCTCTGGCTGCCTCGCGCTGCTCTGCACCCTGCGCCGTCTCTTGGCATTGAGATCATTGAAGAGATCCTTGTAGTGAAGTCGAAGTAGATACACCGTGCCAATTGGTATGTGTTGAGGTTATACTTAACAGCCGAACTAAGGTAATAATTGACTCCTTCTACCGTCCCTCGGACTCCGATGGTATAGTTGCGGAACAGTTCAGAGAAAATATGAGTCTCGTAACAAATAAATACCCCACTCATACGGTTATAGTTGGTGGGGACTTCAACCTTCCCTCGATAAGTTGGCAAAAATACTTGTTCAAAACCGTTGGTAGGCAGAAAACATCTTCCGAGATTGTCCTAAATGCTTTCTCCGAAAATTATTTCTAGCAGTTAGTCGACGAACCCACGCGAATTGTAAATGGTTGTGAAAACACACTTGACCTCTTAGCCACAAACAATCCAGAGCTGATAGAGAGTGTGGTGTCACCGCCAGACACCACACTTGCTAGGTGGTAGCCTTTAAATCTGCCGCGGTCCGGTAGTATACGTCGGACCCGTGTGTCGCCACTGTCAGTAATTGCAGACAGAGCGCCGCCACACGGCAGGTCTAGAGAGACATACTAGCACTCGCCCCAGTTGTACAGCCGACTTGCTAGCAAAGCTACATTGACAAATACGCTCTCATTTGCCGAGACGATAGTTAGCATAGCCTTCAGCTACGTAATTTGCTACGACCTAGCAAGGCGCCATAGCATTTGATAATTAATATTGTGAAGCCTGTACAGTAACGAGAGATGTACAACAATTATGGATTAAAGTTAAGTATTCCAGCAACTACGTTCTTTTCTTACTAGACTCAGCTACTTTACTGTTCCAGTATGCGTGAGCTTAATCGCGTGCCTTTCGGCTTCCTCGCATAGTGACTTGGCTGTCTTGCCAAGTCAGAACAGAGAGCATCATGACTGATACAGGGATTAGTGATCACAAGGTCGTTGTAGCTAGGCTGAATACCGTTTCTTCCAAATCCACCAGAAACAAATGCAAAACAATTTTATTTAAAAAAGCGGATAAAGTGTCACTAGAAGCCTTCCTAAGAGACAATCTCCATTCCTTCCGAACTGACTATGCAAATGTAGACGAGATGTGGCTGAAATTCAAAGATATAGTAGCAACAGCAATTGAGAAATTCATACTTCATAAATTGATAAGAGATGCAACTGATCCCACGTGGTACACAAAACAGGTCCGAACTCTGTTGCAGAGACAACGGAAAAAGCATGCGAAGTTCAGAAGAACGCGAAATCTCGAAGAGTGGCTAAAATTTACAGCCGCGCGAAATTTGGCACGGACTTCAATGCGAGATGCCTTTAATAGGTTCCAAAACGAAATATTGTCTCGAAATTTGGTAGAAAATCCGAAGAAATTCTGGTCATATGTAAAGTACACAAGCGGCAAGACGCAGTCAATACCTTCGCTGCGCAGTGCCGATGGTACTGTTACCGACGACTGTGCCGCTAAAGCAGAGTTATTGAAGGCAGTTTTCCGAAATTCCTTCACCAGGGAAGATGAATGGAATATTCTAGAATTTGAAACACGAACAGCTGCTAGCATGAGTTTCTTAGAAGTAGATACCTTAGGGGTTGCGAAGCAACTCAAATCGCTTGATACGGGCAAGTCTTCAGGTCCAGATTGTATACCGATTAGGTTCCTTTCAAATTACGCTGATACAATAGCTCCCTACTTAGCACTCATATACAACCGCTCGCTCACCGATGGATCTGTACCTACAGATTGGAAAATTGCGCAGGTCGCACCTGTGTTTAAGAAGGGTAGTAGGAGTAATCCGTCTAACTACAGACCTATATCATTGGCGTCGGTTTGCAGTAGGGTTTTGGAGCATACACTGTATTCAAACATTATGAATCACCTCGAAGGGAACGATCTATTGATACGTAATCAGCATGGTTTCAGAACACATCGTTCTTGTGCAACGCAGCTATTTATTCGCACGAAGTAATGGCCGCTATCGACAGGGGATCTCAAGTTGATTCCGTATTTCTGGATTTCTGGAAGGCTTTTGACACCGTTCCTCACAAGCGACTTCTAATCAAGCTGTGTCTCAGTTGTGCGACTGGATTCGTGATTTCCTGTCAGTAAGGTCGCAGTTCGTAGTAATAGATGGCAAATCATCGAGTAAAACTGAAGTGGTATCGGGTGTTCCCCAGGGAAGCGTCCTGGGACCTCTACTGTTCCCGATCTATATAAATGACCTGGGTGACAATCTGAGCAGTTCTCTTGGTTTGTTCGCAGATGATGCTGTAATTTACCGTCTTGTAAGGTCATCCGAAGACCAGTATCAGTTGCAAAGCGATTTAGAAAAAATTGCTGTATGGTGTGGCAGGTGGCAGTTGACGCTAAATAACGAAAAGTGTAAGGTGATCCACATGAGTTCCAAAAGAAATCCGTTGGAATTCGATTACTCGATAAATAGTACAATTCTCAAGGCTGTCAATTCAACTAAGTACCTGGGTGTAAAAATTACGAACAACTTCAGTTGGAAAGACCACATATATAATATTGTGGGGAAGGCGAGCCAAAGGTTGCGTTTCATTGGCAGGACACTTAGAAGATGCAACAAGTCCACTAAAGAGACAGCTTACACTACACTCGTTCGTCCTCTGTTAGAATACTGCTGCGCGGTGTGGGATCCTTACCAGGTGGGATTGACGGAGGACATCGAAATGGGGCAAAAAAGGGCAGCTCGTTTTGTATTATCACGTAGTAGGGGAGAGAGTGTGGCAGATATTATACGCGAATTGGGATGGAACGCATTACAGCAAAGACGTTTTTCGTCGCGGCGAGATCTATTTACGAAATTTCAGTCACCAACTTTCTCTTCCGAATGCGAAAATATTTTGTTGAGCCCAACCTCCATAGGTAGGAATGTTCATCAAAATAAAATAAGAGAAATCAGAGCTCGAACAGGAAGGTTTAGGTGTTCGTTTTTCGCGCGCGCTGTTCGGGAGTGGAATGGTAGAGAGATACTATGATTGTGGTTCGACGAACCCTCTGCCAAGCACTTAAATGTGAATAATCATGTGAGTAATCATGTAGACGTAGATGTGGATGATTAATAACGCAATCCCATGGAACGCGCACACAACGTTATCTTTTATTCTCGTAGGACTTCAGCACTTCATGTTCCTGAGCTCCCGATATTACTTTCATAGTAACGGAAGGTTTGATTTTGTTGTATAAGATTGTATAGTCCAACTTAAGTTCAAAAACAGTTCAAACACAGTTCAGAGCGTACTTATCATAGTTCTCTGGTCATTCACAACTCACACGTATCACAGTTCTCACCCAGTTCGCTGGCCGGTTACAGTTCACAGTTCTCACTAATAAAATATAGCGTCATAATTCCAAAGCACTTGTGCTTCAAAGATTTCCCCACCAGGGATGATGTCATGTATGGCTGAAATAAGGGGAGAGAGAGAGAGAGATTATATGCCAAAGAGAGGGTGATATATACGTGTGTGTGATGAACCCCGTCTCTATAAAATTTCTCTCCTTGATAACTCCTGTGTGTTACTACAAATGACGTGTCACTGATTTCATCTGTACTAAGTCTGCAGTACACGCGGGGTGCCTATTTGCTTCCATCGTCCAGAGTGGAATGCATAAGTTCTATTAAGTTTTCAGGAACCTGCAGGCTTCTACAGTTGTTGCCTGCTCCACAGAAAACAGCACATGGCTTGTGAATCCGTTATCCTGAGGCTCTAATAAACACTTAGCGAGTAACTGACATTTTTTGAAGTAATAAAATTTCCAATTAGTTTGTTTACACGGGTTTGGCACTCAAATTCCGAACGCAGCTCCCAGTCGGAGAGAGGACCACAATTTAGGCTGTCTTTCTCACGTTACCCGTGCCGATCTGCCATCGATACCTCACACTACGTTATATCATCTTCCCACTGATGCCTTCTCAACCACTCTAAGAGTAGCTTCTTTTAACATAATATGGTGACTGTAAGGTCAGAAACATTACACTAGCGGCATAGGTTAATGCACCGATGTGATGCACGCGGTCTTCACGTGACCGAAGTGCTACGAGCTAAGATGCGTACAGTATGTCTATGAGGTGGTCAAGTGGGTGCCTCTGCGTGTTTCAGCGTACAACAAACATCCGAGATATTTGCGAGAGTGCAGCGGAATTGCATGCGCCGTTGCAACACGTGCACTGAGCTTGGCGGTCGTCGCTTTGACCTGTTACTAAGTTACTTTGTGGTTATGTGAGGTACGCTGTGTGTGTCCATAACACAATAAATGTGCATTTCCGAACATTGGTTCCCTATCTACATATAATCGGTTGGGGACCCATTGTGACCTGTTTCAATTTGACTCCAAATGTTTGAGAAACCCTTTAGAAATGATGGAATGATTCCTTTGGAGAGGACGCTAGCTGTTTCCTTTCCAACTCTTCTACACTATAATTCTATCCTAAGTTAGATAAGGAAATAGTCAGTTACCAGTCTGTAGAGAATAGTGCAGACTTTCATAGTTCCGAATTGACTCAGTTAGCACCGCGAACTGAAGTAGTTTTAAACGATAGGTCATCATCTCCACGTTCGGTTGTGATACTCAAATAGTTACTCTTAATGAGAAGTGTTGATCATGGAAAATCTTGCGTGGGCCTTAACATCCTAAATTTCAGTCTTTTGCTGGAAAATGCGAGGATCTGTTAAATTACTATAGACAATTTAACACCACACAAAGCCACTGTCAAAAGAATTCTTTTTCTGCCGAGTCTACTACCGATGTTGTGCCTCATCTAGCATATCCATCAGATCCTCTTTCAATTCTGCTTTAATACGTCGTATGAAATACAGTTTGTACGAGAAAAAACTGCTTTTAAATAACGATTACCTCCAATTACGGAATGCCTAGAGTATCATTTCAAGAACATAAGGGCTGAAAATCCTAAAATTGAATATTTTATTGTTATACGTATATGAACAGTCAATTGCATTTCGATTCGCATCTTTTTAACTGACTGAGTATTGTAATTTACGTGACTGAGTATTCTAACGCTCAGTGTAGCATAATCATTTGCCCTTGTGGTTTTTGTGGTTACAATCACTGCAGTTTTAGCAGGCACGCCAGAAAAAGTGTAGCGGGAGATTTATAAATTTAACATGGACGCAAGAGTGCTGGTTTAAATCAAAACCCTCTCCACTCGGACTAATGAAGCATCATTCCACAATTTTGATTGTGGTCCGGCTGTGCCGTTGAGTTATAGGTCATGGCAGTTCCCATTGTTGCTACTGGAGAGAAGATCATTTTTCTTTTCCTTCTGTCTGATCACGCACTCATTTTTCACCTCTTGACATACTCTGGTACATTCTTCCTGGAGCTCAGTCCTCTGTGTCCATGTTTCCGATGTTGATTTTTGTTTTCAAATTTTCCTTTCTCCCACTTTCTTACAAGTGCCTGACGACATCAGCATGAAGATTCAATACACGAGCCGCAGTATACAATATGCACTGATGTCCACAATTAAAGTAACAAACTGCCATTTCCTCATCATTTGTCTAATTCACGTCATAATCATATAAACTGTATACAGATGTCACGATAGTTTTCTGCACGGAATATGGCAGTCGGATCAACGGACAACCACACCAGCAATGATGTGAGGGCTCCTATCAAGCGGGATAGTGTTTTCAGGGTAGTCCGACATCCACAATCGCTGTGTACACAGTCAGAGATGGTTCAGTATAGCACAGAGAAGACGCTTACAGACTGTTTGCTATGGAGGGCTATAGCAAGAGAGTCGAAAACTGATGTGGCCGATGACTTAATGTGATCTGTTCTGTTGTTTCTCGGATGTGGCGATAGTTTATACAGACCGATACTGTATCCCGGAGGCCGGGACTGGACCGACCACGTGTGACATCAAAAAGAGTGGACCATTTTTTGGCTGTAAGGGGACGACGGTACCGCCTTAGTACTGCATTGCAACTGGCATCTCACCTCACAGCATCCCCTGGACGTATCGTATCAAGGCAAACGGTGTATAGAATTCTTCAACAGAGTGGCCTTTATTGTTGGAGACCTGCTGTCTGTTTACCTCTGGCGTGTCTTCCCAGAAGGGACCGTCTATAGTGAGTCGTCAACATGCCACCTAGACGGTCGAACGGCGAGCCACTGTTATTTTCTCGGATGAGTCCCGATTTGGTCAGGAGAGTGATTCTGGACAGATTCGCATCAGAAGGGCACTTGGAACACGATTTCGGGACCTCAAAATTGTGGAAAGAGACCGATATCGAGGAGGGGCCCTAATGCTGTGGGCAGGGATTACATTGGCCACTCGAACACCACTGAACAGGTGAATCGGCAAGATTTAACTGCCGTCAGGTACCGTGAGGAGATCTTGCGATCTCATGCGTTGTTGTTGCGATGTGCTGTGGGCCCAGACTTCCAGACTTTGTATTGATGCACGATAATGCTCGACCTCATAGAGCACAATTGGTTGATGTTTCTTTCTAAACGGAAGATGTTGCAAGCTTGGCGTGCTCTACTCGCTCTCCCTGTTTGAATCCCGTAGAACATGTTTGGGATGCATTAGGGAGGCGGGTTACATCATGTCAGCATCCAGCGACTACTTGAGAGGAGGTCTGGACGAAGAATGGGCGTTATTGGCTCAGCATGAGATTGATGACATTATTCACAGCATGTGCCGTTGTTATCAGGCTTTTATTGGTGCCAGAGGTGGTCACACCCCATACTGAGCACCTTAACCAATTGTCAGAATATGTGTGCAAATCCGTTAAGCTGGAAAAAAACGAAGAACATTTTTGTCTACTGCTATACATGTTGCAGCTAATTACGTTCTGTATTTTTTACAGTGTACCTACTTTACTATCACCTGTTTATATTGTTCTACGACAAAATAACTGCAACCATGCTAAATTCCGTTTGTTGCTTTAATTTTGGACACCATCGTACATGATGAAGAAACGGCGAAGGAAGTTGTCAGTGTTCAAAGTTTAGAAAAAATAGTGGAGCAATATGAGAAGGGAGGTCAAAGATAAGCTTTAGAAGCACGTAATATATGACCTTTGGCGCAGAAGCGCATGACTTAAACATAGAGCCGCGAATTACTGGGATCACGAACTAAATACCTGACAGCGGAGGGAACGATGTTTAGAATTTATAGAATAAAATAAGGAAAGAAACTGTCACACGCGATCAAGAAATGTCGAACGAGGGATCATAGTATTCAAAGCATAGAAAAAATAATGGAAGAATATGAGTAAGGTGCAAAGATAAATTACAGAAATGATTAATACTGTATACGCCCTTTGGATCAGAGGCGCAGGCCTTAAAAATTGTGAACGAGAATATTAAGATTACGATTTCAAGTGTAACGTTCCGTGGCAGCACACACACTATTAATAAAATGAAACTACATTTAATTGTACTATGTACGCCACTATGAAGCAATTCGTATGTACTGTGTTTAACAAAAAAATATTATTTAATTTTGTATAAAGGACATTCGTTATTATCGTAATATTTTCTGTAATAATATTCTCGATGTATTTATGATTGTAATATTTCTATACTCATAATGTAATTACGAAATATGTTAATGTCTGCGATGAAAAGAATGTAAAATACAGCCACAGAGGAAAGTAATGTTGTGGGATTGCAAAGAGACGTTCACAATCAGCAATAGTATAAATAGGGACACATAATGTGCATTCTTTGTCGTCTTCCTCGAGAGATGAGAGAGAGAGGAACCTGTGACGTAGTATTTTGTGAATGAGTAGACTTCTTTTGTCTGTATCTATCTTTAGCCGCCATTAGAGGAGAAATTACTAAGTAATTTAAGTTTAATTATTGTTGTGGTCTAAATACATTACAATTTATTAAAATTGTGTATTACTAATGTAAATTAGCTTGCCCATGTCATCTATAATATTTCTTTAAAGAATTTTCAGCACTTTTAGCGATTATCGTTGGTGTTGCTGGGCTGTGCTGCGACCGAACGATTTGCAGCGGCGGCACATTTAAAAAATTGTTCCGCTAAAAAATTAACTAAACCCGTAAATCGGGAGCAGATAAAATTAGCAGTGAACTACGAAATATTTTTCTTTTACAGCGATCGTGAGGCTGACGCAATTTATTGCTGGTTTTACATTTGTGCATTCATAGGCGGATAATTAACGTTGAACTTGTTAATCTGTTGGTTCTTTCAATTTCTAAAGCAAATAACTTAAACGTATAGTGAAGTGTGTTTTGTCAATGATAATTAAACGTTCAGGTCGGCTTGGCAATATTTAACCATTTTATGCTAACAGAGACAGTCTTGTGTTCCACAGCTAAGGCCGGGAAAGAATTCAGTAAATATTTAAGAAACCACTGCATTTAGAAAATGTGTGATAAGGCCGAAATACGTAAAAAAATTAATTTATACAATTTCAACTAAATGTTCTTAATCAGTTAGTATGAATTTATCAGCATGAGAGGGTTGCTAAGGTTCACGTAATTTTAAATGTGCTTAATTCTGTCTAAATGAATTTTTATTACCACACGGAAATAAGGGGTTCTGCAACGAAGTTCGTACTGAAAGAGCAAATAACAAAAATATTTAAAGACATTTCTTCCCCATTTTCATCCATTCATTTTTACATAATAAATATAAATATTTTCCTTTTTTTCATTAAACAAGGAAGTAAGCCGGTCCGGCTAGCTGCGTGGTATAACGCGCTGCTTCCCGGGCCGGAAGCCGTGCCGGTCATCCGGCACGAATCCGCCCGGCGCATCAGCGTCGAATTTTGACGTGCCGGACAGCCTGTAGATGGTTTTTAAGGCGGTTTTCCATCTACCTCGGCGAATGCGGGCTGGTTCCACTTATTCCGCCTCAGTTGCACTGTGTCGGCGATTGCTGCACAAACACCGTCTCCACGTGCGCGTACACAATAATTACTCCACCACGCAAACATTTGGGGCTACACTCGTCTAGTATGCTACGTGCCCGGGGGGTCGAACCACACAATAACCCTGGGTTCAGTGTGGGGCGGCGGTGGGGTGAGTGGACTACTGTGGCCTGTTGTGGGGTTGTGAACCACTGAGAGCTACGGTGGGACGAAGCCTCTCCGTCGTTTTTAGGTCAATACATAAATATACACATACATCAAGGAAGTTCAAAATGGCTATGAGCACAATGGGACTTAACTTCTGAGGCCATCAGTCCCCTAGAACGTTGAACTACTTCGCCCTAACTGACCTAAGGACATCACACATCCATGCCCGAAGCAGGATTTGAACCTGCGACCGTAGCGGTCGCGCGGTTCCAGACTGAAGCGCCTAGAACCGCTTGGCCACTCCGGTCGGCCATCAAGGAATTACCTGACAGCGGACGCAAGGATATTTAAGATTGACAGAATAAATCAAGGAAAGGAATGGTCATAGCGAAGCAGCTAAGCCAGACCCATGGAACAACAACACCTCCAAACCCACAAATGAATGATTTGTCAAGATTTTTGTGCCGCATACTACAGAAGCATGGGTACTTACAAACAAAACGAAAGAACGACAACACTATGTAAGTGATGTAATATAGAACGTGTGGCAATACCACAGTAGCTCATATACTATGGAACGATGACAACAAATGAGAGATGAGAATAGAATTAACATTGACTTACATGACTTACTATCTTTCGTTTTAACCTTTGGAACGAAGCATTTGCAGTGGACAAGATTTCGTGTCGTTGCCATCAGTCCCTCCACGTTCTTCCTGCTTCTGTTGCTTTTCTCTCCACTGTCCTCTTCCTGGTTATCCGCGGTCTTCCTCTTCTACGAAGGCCTTGGTTATTCAAATTCTTGTCTTGACTCTGAAGGGCCGTCTGATTTCTGCACTTGTCTTTATCTGCATGTGCTCAGGCTTTTGTTTCATACGGTTGCACAGTTCTTCGTTGGACACTATATTTAGACAACATCACCCTCAGGAACCTTCATTAGAAGCGGGTTGTAAAAATTTGTACGAGGACATCCTGAAAAGAAATACTTGCGAATTTTTAATGGAAATACTCTTTAAATTTTTCAAATAAAATAAACGTTACTAACATTCTACATCTTTACTCTTCATATCTAAATGTTTGCAGCCGTCTGCCATTAGATGGCTTCGAATTGTGGCGTGAAGCATGTCCGCGAGTAATTTAACACTGGTGGTGGTGAGAAACAGCGTGCTATAATGAAGGTATCGAATTCGAAGAGTTCGTCTACACGTGGATCACCCTCTCCTTCAGCACGACAATGCCAGATCACACTCGTGTGCTGCGATATCTGCGACAGTTCAATGCTTTGTGTGGACTGTCATCGATCATTCTCCATACAGTACCGACTTACCCTCATCCGATTTTCATCTGTTTCCAGTACATAAGGACATCTTTAAGGACTTCACTCGGATAGTGACGACGCATGTAAAACAGATGTGAGGTTGTGGGTGTGCCAATATAGTCAGACATTCTATTGTGACAGTGTCAACGGAATCGTGTCTCTTTGGGAGAAATATGTTAGTCTCCATGGTGACTATGCCGAGAAACAAATACATAGAAAGAAAAACTAAAAATTTAGAGAGCTGATAACGTTTGTTTCATTTAAAAAACTGTAAGAGTTTTTGCTTAATAATTTCGGAGAGACTACACTACAGGCCATTAAAATAGCTACACCAAGAAGAAATGCAGATGACAAACGGGTATTCATTGGACAAATATATTATACTAGAACTGACATGGGATTACATTTTCACGCAATTTGAGTGCACAAATCGTGAGAAATCAGTACGCAGAACAGCCGACTCTAGCCGTAAGAGTGGCCTTTATACGCCTGGGTATTGAGTCAAACAGAGCTTGGATGGCGTGTACAGGTACAACTGCCTGTGCAACTTCATCACGATACCACAGTTCATCGATAGTAGTGACTGGCGTATTGTGACGAGCCAGTTGCTCGGCCACCATTAACTAGACGTTTTCAATTGGTGACATATCTGGAGAATGTGCTGGCCAGGGCAGCAGTCGAACATTTTCTGTATCCAAAAAGGCCCGTACAGGACCTGCAACATGCGGTCGTGCATTATACTGCTGAAATGTAGGGTTTAGCAGGGATCGAATGAAGGGTAGAGTCACGGGTTCTAACACATCTGGAATGTAACGCCCACTGTTCAAAGTGCCGTCAATGCAAACAAGAGGTGACCGAGACGTCTAACCAATGGCACCCCATACCATCACGCCGGTTGATACGCCAGTACGCCGATGACGAATACACGCTTCAAATGTGCGTTTACCGCGATGTCGCCAAACACGGATGCGACCATCATGATGCTGTTAACAGAACCTGGATTCATCCGAAAAAACGACATTTTGCCATTCGTGCACCCAGGTTCGTCGTTAAGTACACCATCGCAGGAGCTCCTGTCTGCGATGCAGCGTCAAGGGTAACCGCAGCCGTGGTCTCCGAGCAGATAGTCCATGCTGCTGCAAACGTCGTCGAACTGTTCGTGCAGATGGTTGTTGTGTTGCAAACGTCCCCATCTGTTGACCCAGTGATATAGACGTGGCTACACGATCCGTTACAGCCATGCGGATAAGATGCCTGCCATCTCGACTGCTAGTGATACGAGGCCGCTGGGATCCAGCACGGCGTTCCGTATTACCCTCCTGTATCCACTGATTCCATATTCTGCTAACAGTCATCGGATCTCGACCAACGCGAGCAGCAATATCGCGATAAGATAAACCGCAATCGCGATAGGCTGCAATCCGACCTTTATCAAAGTCGGAAACCTGATGGTACGCATTTCTCCTCCTTACAGGAGGCATCACAACAACGTTTCACCAGGCAACGCCGGTCAACTGCTGTTTGTGTATGAGTAATCGGTTGGAAACTTCCCTCATTTCAGCACGTTCTAGGTGTCGCCACCGGCTCCAACCTTGAGTGAATGCTCTGAAAAGCTAATCATTTGCATATCACAGCATTTTCTTCCTGTCGGATAAATTTCGCGTCTGTAGCACGCCATCTTCGTGGTGTAGAAATTTTAATGGCCAGTAGTGTACTTTTCAGCATGCAGTCGTATTTTCTTAGTAATTGATTTTCTCACCTTCGACGTATCATACACAGAGCAACACTGGCTTTACGTTAGTGTTAAATATTCGCTTTCGTTCGCAGGGAAATCGCTCTGCTATCAAGATGCGAAGTAGTTGGATGAAGGCTGCATTTACTAAGTTGATCCGGCGACAGACAACCTCCTGTGTTCGTCCAGTTCTAATCGCACTGATTCCGACATACGTGCAGTATTCACCATCCTCCACATTCTTTATATTTATTTTTAACTTCTTATCAATACCGAGCGAGGTGGCGCAGTGGTTAGCATACTGGACTCGCATTCGGGAGGACCATGGTTGAATCCCGCGTCCGGCCATCCTGATTTAGGTTTTCCGTGATTTCCCTAAATCGCTCCGGGCAAATGCCGGGATGGTTCCTCTGATAGGGCACGGCAGACTTCCTTCCCTAATCCGATGAGACCGATGACCTCGCTGTTTGGTCTCTTGCCCCAAACAACCGAACCCAATCTTATGAATAGTGCTATTTGGCCGTCGGGACTTGGAATTTCGTACATTTACAGCTATTATAGCACTTCTCGCCGGTTCCTGCAGCTCTTTCAGTGTGTAACTCTTATGCCTGCAGATTTGAGAGAGGAGATATCAATCACGGGCGAAATTAATATCCTGCAGTTGGTCTGTGATGCTCCAGCTCCATCCTGTACTTTTAATTGTCTTTCTCATCGCTTCGTCCATTAGAGCTGAGACAGGAGATGGAGACAGGACACAAACCTCTTTAACTCCTAACTTCATTTATCTTGGTGCATAACTTTGCAGTATTTGCTGCATTATCCTATTCTTATCTAGTGTACCACAGGTTGACATGGTTTCTCACAACAATGACTACTAGTCAAACGCCTCTTCAAAGCCTATGAACACTAGATATAGCCTAACCATACATTTCATATGCTATGCCAGGACGATTCACAGTCCGTTAATCTGATCTACACAAGATCAGTACTTCATTCTGTTCGGGACGGTTCGTTATATTACTTTATTAGAGATGAGCCACGGGGGAAGATGGCTCTGCTGGTGAAGTATGTTCGCAGGCGTGCGAAGGTGTCTGCACCCTGAAGGTGGGAGGAGACGCGTCGGAGACAAAGGGAGACACTGGGGCCCGAAGGCAGACTGAGCGGTCCGCTGAAGGCTGGCGATAGGGTGGTAAGCGTTTAAGGACATCTTGCGGCAGAATCGGCGTAGTCATCATAAGAACTAGGCCTCAATTAGATCTGGTGTCGACGACAGATGCAACCCTAAGCCGACGTGACGTCGGTAACTTGGCCTAGTTCCCAGGCACATCGCTGATTGTATATGCAGAAGTCTATTTTATCAGACACTGAACTTTGCGTGAAATTGCAGAGGTTGTGGTACAGTTCGTGGATGCAGTAAGCTGAAAGGAGTACCGTGAGAACGTCTGTGTTCAAGCTCTGCTGAAGACTGTAACACCTATTTTTGACCTATTTTGTACCTGTACCGATGTTTCTATCCAATTTGTAGTATTGCTAATGTATAATGATGCACCTGTCATGGAAATTCCTTGGCTATGAATACATGTTTCACTTATGCGAATTTTTGCAGCTATGTTGTTTAAATTATGCTTGTGAATTTAAATAACAACTGATATGTTTGTTATGTAACGTACAGTAAATGATTTGGTCCATAATTAGGGAACGTAGGGATAAATGTAAAAGATGTGGGGAAGCCCTGCAGCTACGGAAGCAGCCTGGCGGAGTGGAAAAGGTTTCGTTCGCACTAGTGGCAACTCGTCTTTTGTGACGGGTAAGGAGTATGGAACGAACAGTGCTGTATTAACACCTCGCTAGGGCAGGTGATCACTGTGGCTCATATTCCTGGAGTTTCGAGGCCAGAAGAGCTTAAGGGCTGTATTTATGGGCCTCGGATTCTGTATTTGATGATACCATTATCATGACATGGTTTTTGGCCCTATAAATATAATTCCGACGCCAAGAAGATACTAACAGGGCGAGGCCAACAGTATCGCTATGACTGCATCGCTGCCAGGTTAAAAGACACAGAAAATAGCGCCATCAGTGACTCCAGCCTTCCACTAGATTGTTTATATTTGGAACCCTCTACATGGACCAGGTATTTGTGAAATTTATTTGTTCCAGAAACTAAATTATCATCTAGATATGTGGCACAACATGGAACATTACACAGTAACTTTCTAAGTACTCTTGAAATAATGCAGGAGCAGAAGAGCAGCCGACTGGTAAATGTTGAAATCGAAAGCTGCCAATGGAATACTGATGACGATGAACTGTTGGGTTTCTTCATCCAGTGGTACCTGGAGGTAGGCATCCTTCAGATCTATTTTGGAGAAATATGCGCCAGACTGAATTCTACGAATTATATCGTCAGGGTCAGGCAGAGGAAAGGTGTCACCTGAGGTTTGGACGTTTCCAGTATACCTGAAATCCAAACAAAATCTCCACTAAGTTTGGTCCATAAGACGATAGGTGACGCCCACGACACTTGTCCTAGTAGGCTCCAAAACGTCATTGCCTTGCAAGCTGTGGTGCTCTGTTGCAACTTTCTCATGAAGTTCATGAGGGACAGGGCGCTCCGTACAAAGCTTTGGACATAAATCTGGGCGAAGGGAAACATGTTCAGCATAATTTTTTGTGCAACACAGAGATGTACCAAATAAAATTGGGAATTTCTAACATTAGGCATTACCTTCAATAAAATATGTATGAGAATCCAAATGCAGCACAATGCCCTGTATTCACAGTCTAAACATATCCAAACCAAAAGTGTTCTGTCTCGAGGCTTCACGAAGGAAAGTACACTGATGTGCCAAAGAAACTGGTATAGACATGCGTATTCAAATACAGAGATAGGTAAAGAGGCAAAATACAGCGCTGCGGTCGGAAACGCATATATAACACAAAAAGTATATGGCACAGTTGTTAGATCTATTACTGCTGCTACAATTTCCGGTTCTCAAGCTTTAAGTGCATTTGAAGTAGATGTTATAGTCGCCTCACGAGCGATGGGACACAGCATCTCCGAGGTAGCGATGAAGTGGAGATTTTCCCAAGCAGTCTACCAGGAACATGAGTAATCCGTTAAAATATCAAATCTCCGACATCGCTGCGGTAGGAAATAGATGCCACAAGAACGGGACCAACGACGACTGAAGAGAATCGTTCAACGTGACGGAAGTGCAGCCATTCGGAAAAATTTTGCAGATTTCAGTGCTGGGCCATCAACAAGTGTCAACGTGTGAACCATTAAACGAAACATCTTCGATATGGGCTTTTTCAGCCGAAGACCTATTCATGTACCCTTGATTACGGCACACCATAAAGCTTTACGCCTAGCCTGGGCCAATCAACACCGACAATGGACTGTTGATGACTGGAAACATGTTTCCTTGTCGGACGAGGCTCGCTTCCAATTGTAACGAGCGGACGGACGTGTACGGGTATGGAAACAACCTCACAAATCCATGAACCCTGTATGTCAGCAGGGTTCAAGCTGGTAGAGGCTCTGTGATGGTTTGGGGCGTGTGCAGATGGAGTGATACGGGGGACGCCTGATACGTCTAGATATGACTCTGACAGGTGACACGTACGTAAACATCCTGTGTGATCATCTGCACCCATTCGAGTCCATTGTGCATTCCGACGGACTTGCGCAATTCCAGCAGGACAGCGTGACACCCACACGTAAACAATTGCTACAAAGTGGCTCCAGGAACACTTTTCTGAGTTTAAACACTTCCGCGGTCCACCAGGCTCACCAGACATGTACATTATTGAGCATATTTGTGATGCTTTACAACGTGATGCTTTACAACGTGCAGTTCAGTAGAGATCCCACCCCATCGTAATCTTACGGAGTTATGGACAGCCTGCAGGCTTCATGGTGTCAGTTCCCTCCAACACTAATTCATGCCACGTCGTGTTGCGGCACTTTGCGTGCTCGCGGGGGCCCTACACGATATTAGACAGGTGACATTTCTCTGGCTCTTCAGCCTAAATGGCTCTGTATTTGCGGTGTTCTTATAAGTGGCATTTAAGACACGCGTTCTCAAAATGTCAGGCTTAGCACCATCATTTATGTATTTACATGTCAAGTTCCGTAGGACCAAACTGAGGAGCAAATCTCCAAGGTCATAGAACGTGTCAGTACATGAAATTAAAACATAAAAGTAATAACAGATATAAGTAAATGTTTATGAACCCGAAAAAGTCAGTTCATAAGTTTAAGTGAACGCAATCAACAATACACCAACAATCAGCTTAATTTTTCAAGGAACTCCTCTGCAGAATGGGAGGAGTGACCCATGAGGAAACTCTTCAGTTTCGATTTGAAAGCGCGTGGATTACTGCTAAGATCCTTGAATTCGAGCGGTAGCCTATTGAAAATGGATGCAGTAGTATACTGCACATCTTTCTGCACAATAATTAAAGACGTCCGATCCAAATGCAGGTCTGATTTCTGCCGAGTATTAACTGAGTGAAAGCTGCTTACTCTAGGGAATAATATTGTTAACAAGAAATGACAGTAAGTAATATATATATATATACTCAAGGTGGTTGGTAGAGGTAGCACCTTTGCTTGGGGTTGACTCAGTACTGGTCCTCACCACCCCAGGGATGAGCTGAGGAGGTATGCAAGACCTTTGCCTCCGAGGAAGCTACGTCCAAGACCGTCCGTGCGTGGTGAAGAGCCACATCCTACACGAGGTGACCCTGTTAACGCAGAACACAGCGTATCTATGGGAGAAAACCTTGAAAAAAAATCTCACATTCCAAATCCTCAATGCGTCTGTACTCGAGTCGAGCGGCAGCGAGGTCAGCGTCTGTCCATCTAGTAGGTGCGGCTGTATTATATGCTCCAGGAACTGACAATCCCTGGTTGTAAACACCCAGTGGAAACACTGGACCAAAACTTACAAGCTATCATGATTCTTGAGGGTAATGACAGAATTACCCCAGGTGGTAACCAATCCACTCGTCGACAGACTACAACTGGGTTTTCGGATTCTGGGGAACCCGGGCCATCACGATCAGAGTTCTCAAGCAAACTTCGTCCCAAGGTTCCCATGTACATTGGTACCTTTAACATTCAGACCCTAATCCTACCTGGAAAATTACACAACTTAGTAACAGAGCTAGACCAACAAAAAATTAAGATCTTGGCGTTACAAGAAACTAGATTCACGGATGAAAATACAATAGACTATGGAAACTACCGCATCTTCAAGAGCAAGACTGACAAACGAATTGCCAACGGTACGCCACTCCTGGGCATGGCATTTGCGGTGTACAGAAATATATTAGGCTCAATTAGAGAGGTCTCTTCCATAAATAATCGCCTCATGACCATGCGTATCCAGTGCGCCAACAAGAAATACACATTGATAAATGTTCATGCACCCACAAACATAGACAACAAAAAACGCCAACTACAAACTGAAAAATTCTGGACTAAACTTGAAGATGTCATGGCCAAAATTCCCCGGGATGATATCAAAATCTTAATGGGAGATTTCAATGCACAAATTGGCAGAGAGAAAGAACACCAAAAAACTGTAGGAAAATATCCAGCACACAGATTCACCAACAGAAACGGACTGAGATTTATTGAACTATGCCAACAAAATAATCTAAAAATAATGTCTACATCTTTGAGAAAAAAACCTAGAAAACAAAAGACCTGGAGGTCCCCCATACAAGAGATCGGCGAATATCAGATTGACCACATTGCCATCTCGTATTTCGTACAGAAAGAGATCCATGATGTCCAAGTCCGCAGAGGGGCGAACATTGACTCAGACCACTACTTAATACGCATTAAAGTGAAATTCACCCCAAAAAAATTCTATCCGAAGAAAACACACATGATGAAATTTGACACACGAACAATCAAAGAAACCAATCTGAAGGAGGAGTGGGAAAAGGAACCAGCTGACTCTTGGGAAAAATTTCGAACAAAAATTACAAAGAAGGCAAAAGAACTAATCCCATTGAAAAAGAACACAAAACACCCCTGGTGGGACTCTGGATGTGAAAAAGCGCTGGAAGAAAGAAAGAAAGCCTTTCTGAAGTATAACAGTAAAAAATCCCCAGAAAATCTAGATCACTTCCACAACACCAGAAGACAAGTGGCAAAAACAATCAGACAAGTCAAGAGGAAGTACCTCAAGGAACAGTGTGAGTCTATTGAAGTAAATTTCCGTAACTATAATGCACGAGACTTCTATAAGACCTTTGCTGGGAGAATCAATGGATACGGCTCACGAAATCTATGTTTCAGAAAACCAGATGGAAAACTAGCGCTCATAAATCGGGAAAATTGTGAGGAGCTGGCAAGATACTTTTCCGGACTCCTCAATTGCCCTGAACCTTCTTCAAGATTCCCTCAAGAAACTGCTATCTACACAAATCCAGAATCCCCACCACCTACACTAGAGGAGATCCAAAGACATATTCATAGACTGAAAAACAACAAGGCATCCGGAGAAGATAATATCACTGCAGAACTACTTAAAAATCTTGGACCAAATTCCCTCAAAGAACTCACTCAAATCATCACAGACATTTGGCAGACAGAAAAACTACCAGAAGATTGGAAATGCGCCCTAATTCATCCACTGCATAAAAAGGGAGACATGGCAGATATAAACAACTATCGAGGATTCTCCCTTCTCCAAGTCACTTATGAAATCCTTTCAGCTTGTCTTCTTCAACGAACACAAGAACAACTCGAACACAGTATTGGTGAATACCAAGCTGGCTTTCGCCCTCACCGATCCTGTGCAGAACAAATTTTCAATTTGAAGACAACACTAAAATACAAAGCAGTCAGAAACAGCCCGATCATTTGTTCCTTTGTTGATTTCGCGAAGGCTTATGATTCAATCGATAGGCAATCTCTCTTTATTATCCTTGAGGAGCTAGGACTCGATCCGAAAACCCTAAACCTTATCAAAGAAACGCTCACAAACACAACTTCTAAGATAAAATTCCTGGGTGAAATATCAGAGCCCTTCCTGATCAAAACCGGCGTCAGACAAGGTGACGGCTTGTCTCCATTCCTCTTCAATCTTGTCTTAGACAAAGTCATCCGAGAATGGGAAAAAGAACTGAAGAATCAAAATTACTGGAAGCCTATACAACTAGGAAGATCTAAAGATGGTATTAAAATTTCATGCTTGGCATTTGCAGATGACGTGGCCATTCTAGCAGAAAACGAGACCACAGCAATTAAACAGATAGACATTCTCAAAGAATGCGCCGAAAAAGTTGGGCTACAAATTTTCTTCCAAAAAACCAAATTCATCTGCTCAAAATTTGAAACTCAAAAACTGACTACAAAATATGGACAAATTGAGAGAGTTCCATTCTTTAAATACTTAGGCGAGGTGCTAGAACCCACAGGGGGAGAGAAAACTGCACAAAAAGTTCGACTGCAAAAACTGAAAAGAGCATACTGGAAAACCCACAACATCTACAATAAAAAGTGTCTCTCCATTCACTCAAAAATACGACACTACAATACAGTAATCAAGCCCGAAGCACTATATGCCAGCGAAACACTCACACTCCATAGAAAAGGCGACCTGGAAGGCATCCTGAAAGAGGAACGCAAAATTATCAGAAAGATTCTTGGCCCAAAAAGAACGGAAGATGGATACAGGTTACAGTCTCGGAAAACTACAGAAAAATTATCTAACCTCGCCGCAGATATCCGGAAAAGAAGACTAAAATTTTACGGTCATATCCACAGACTCCCAACATCCAGACTCTCCCACAAAATTTTAATATACATTGAAAAATTGAAAACCATACCCTGAATACAAGAAACCAAAACAGATCTAGCAAATGCACAAATAAATTCTTCAGAAGTTATAAACAGAAATGTATACAGGCAAAAAATCAATAGTTGGAAAGTACAACCCGAGAATGAAGTTTGCAAGAGACAGGGGACAAAATGGACAGAGGAAAGAAAGAGAATTCATGGGGAAAGAATGAGAGAAGTTTGGAGAATTAAAAAATTGAATCGGAAAAGCTTTGCGTGATCCGTATGGGTCCAATCGCACATAATAATAATAATAATATATATATATATATATATATATATATATATATATATATATGTGTGTGTGTGTGTGTGTGTGTGTGTGTGTGTGTGTGTGGAGAGACCAATGTCGAAATACCCAGACTCGTGAAAAGGGGTCGACAAGAGGTTCTTGAACTTACATCACTTATTGCCCGAACCTCCCGTTTCTGAGCCAAAATTATCCTTTTAGAATGCGGGGAATTACCCCAAAATATAATACCATACGACATGAGAGCATGAAAATTAGCAAAGTAGACTAATTTTTGTGTCGAATGCTCACTCACTTCAGATACCGTTCCAATAAAAAATGGTAGCATTAAGTCTTTGAACAAGATCCTGAACGTGGGCTTTACTGTCTACCTGAATACCCAGAAATATGAACTGTTCGGTTTCACTAATCAGACGGCCATTCTGTGAAACTAAAACGTCAGATTTTGTTGAATTGTGTGTTAGAAACTGCAAAAGCTCAGTCTCACTCTAATTTAACGTTAGTTTATTTTCTACAAGCCATGAAATTAGCTCATGAAATGCACTATTAGAAACCGAGGCAGCCGGCCTTTGTGGCCGAGCGGTTCTAGGCACTTCAGTCCGGAACCGCGCTGCTGCTACGGTCGCAGGTTCGAATCCTGCCTCGAGCATGAATGTGTGTGATGTCCTTAGGTTAGTTAGGTTCAAGTAGTTCTAAGTTCTAGGGGACTGACGACCTCAGATGTTAAGTGCTATAGTGCTCAGAGCCATTTGAACCAATTGAAGAGGATCATGGCTATCCGCGCTTGATGGCAGTTGTTTGCCGCGGCACTTCGTCAACAGCAGCGATTACAGAAAGTGTCATGTCAGTGTTTGCTGAATCACAAGCTTCCAATGCTTCGAGAATCTGGACAACATCTGACAGGGTTGGATTCCAGTGCTGCAATATTATAGAACGGATTCTTTTATCAGCAACACTTTGAGGAATTGCCTCTCGGAGCATTTCTTCAGCAAATGATTATCCACATGAATCGTCAAATTTGCAATCTATTGTAAGAACACGCAGCTGAGTAAGTCATTCCCTGTAACTTTTCTGTGGTTGTTTCGTACACCGAAAGAACTTGAATCAAGCGACAGCAGCGTGAATTTTGTTGTTATAGAAATCCGTAAGATATTTAGTAATCTGCTCAAAAGTGCACTGATCCGGGTCAGACTCAGGGAAAATTTTGACAAGGAGTCCTTGCCAACACAACTTAAAAAGAATGTTCGACGGTCCTCACCTTTGATATTGTAGGCCACAAAGTGCTACTGTCGTTGCTGAAAATAGATTTTCCAGTCTTCTGCCTTGTCATCATAACTACGAAAAGGTGGCACAGCTATTTCCCGTCTTGTCTAAGCAGCAATATTTGAAGAGCAGCAATGAGCAGTGTTATCTGTTGTCACTGAGACAAAAGTAAGTCATGTAAGTTCACGTTCTCGTTAGGCATCATAGTAAGTAATGAAACACACTAACATACATGATAAATAATAAATACTGTTAAATTAAGTTCTCCTGTCCGCCTTCCTGAAACAGCAAACTGCCCTCATGCACAGTAAAATATTTGCGCAGTACCGTTACACATATTTTTCCGCTATCTGCTAGCGACTGTACAGAAAACAGTGCATCAAACAGAAATGACCGACAGCGCCATTTCGTTGCGAATGGAGGACGGTGTAGGTTATCGTCGACTAGAAATATTCCCTACAAATAGCAATAAACAGATATTTATTTAATATGGAGAAATACTCAACTTCGCCGGCCCGAGTGGCCGTGCGGTTCTAGGCGCTACAGTCTGGAGCCGAGCGACCGCTACGGTCGCAGGTTCGAATCCTGCCTCGGGCATGGATGTGTGTGAAATCCTTAGGTTAGATAGGTTTAATTAGTTCTAAGTTCTAGGCGACTGATGACCTCAGAAGTTACGTCGCATACTGCTCAGAGCCATTTGAAACATTTTGAAATACTCAACTTTACTTTTTCTTGTGGAATGTCCACCACAGTTAAACGTTTGAAATTATTACACGTCCCTTAAAATATTGACGTCCTGTCACTGTGCCTCTGACTCACGCCTACATAGAGTCCAGTGCTGGCCTACGTTGCCTACGGAGCCTAAGTACCGGAGACGACGGACGAACTCTGTAGCTTGTAGGCTCGGCTGTAACTGGTGACTTTACACGACTCAGCGCATTGAAAAGATGTGTTCGCTGTAGCTCGGTGCTCCGTTATTTAACAAGGCATCGACCAAGCTCTATCCACATACGTAATTCCCATGGGTTGGCAGTTACGGCCACCGTCGGACCTCGGAACAGTTTGTAGTACCGACCCATACAGCGGCTTTGCTATGAGTTTCGAGCACAGCTTATCGATATGATGCTGTACCCTCTGGAGTCCTGAGTAACGTCACAATAGTGGGCAAGTATATTATGTGGAATGAATGTATACAAAATTGTACATATCTTTTTTGCGGTTCTAACATCCATTTTTGAATAAACGATTTTGGAGATCCGATATGATTGGGGATTAAATGAAGCAAACGTTGGCATTTTCCCAGCAATGACAAACTAGCCCCAATTTTCCGTGTTACCCGCTGTCCTTATTACCTTCTTTGAGGTCTGTGACTTACAGTAAACGACGATTGTCAACCAGGTTGACAATCTAGTGCTCAACTTCCTCATTTATTTTCTCTGTTGGTGAACGCAAGCATTTCCACCCACATGTTTAAATGATGTCCAGGAATTAAATGATTCAAAATAGAATATGGAAACGTATGAGTCATGACTAGGGAAGCTAGTTAATCATGAGGGGCAGTCAAATAGAACACTACTCACAACGGGACCATTGAATGGTTGTATTCAAGAGTAATTTCCACACGCTTTAGGACATTTACCCCTCCGCGGGACAAGATAAGTAATTATTGTTCCGTAGAACGCTGTTTGCCGCTGACGGATCCAAAATCGCATCCACTCTTGTACTTCCTAGTCCAACAGAAACCGACGTCAACTCTTGTCCTTCCTCAGGTCGCTGCAGATGCGAAAATCACAGTGAATGATATGAGCTGTACAGAGGATGCTGCAGTGTTTCTCTGAAGCATAGCCTTCGTCCGACTGGCAGTGTGGGGGCGAGATGATTCCGTCCGACAACATTCAGACAGCCAGAGGCCAAACGGCAGAACCAAATGTGGGCACATCCCACATCTTCCCCACAAACTAAATCCAAAGCCAGTCACACAAATTCCGGTAACGTTTTTTTGTAAGTAACTGGCTCTAAGCACTATGGGACTTAACATCTGAGGTCATCAGTCCCCTAGACTTAGAACTACTTAAACCTAACTAACCTAAGGACATCACACACATCCATGCGCGAGGCAGGATGCGAACCTGCGACCGTAGCAGCAGCGCAGTTCCGGACTGAAGCGCGTAGAACCGCTCGGCCACAACAGCCGGCTGGTAAATAAAAATCGCCTTTTTTCTGCATTGTAATTTGCTTCTCCCTTGCTTTGACTCTAAGGCTTCTTAGGAGTGATCTAGAACGAAACCCAACAGGATGAGACTCATAGTGAACTCACAATATTTACGCCTAAAAAAGCACAGTTTTCAACAAATATCTATAAATAGTGGCCGAAGAGTAATACTACACGATAAAAATGAGGATTAAACAAGATGAACACTGCGGAGGAAAAAGTTCGGATTATAAAAATGGTGCTTAGGTTTCGTAAACGAAATGGTAGTGCGACCTCCAGACGAGATGAGAGGAAACGCAGATGCCAACCAAACAAGCAAAATACTGTAAATAATTACTTATTTACATAAAAAACGCTACGTGTATAGTTTTATGACCTAAAAATAACACTTACGAGGACAAAACTGTTTCGATCTAGATCTTTCTGATGGTACCACAGTGTAAAAAACAGGCGAAACGCGTCTGGCAGAAATAAGTTTCAGTGCAGCAAGAAAAAGGGATTTTAATTTACAAAACAAACACGTCTGTACTTGCTGCGGAGGATGACTACCCAAAAGAACTTGAAATTCCGGTAAGGTCATGATGACCTTCTACTTCAAATGCAAGGGTCCTCTACTCGTCGAGTTCCTCGAGCGTGGACCACAATCGTGGCGCCTCGCAATGGAGACACTTTGCGGAAACCGCAACGCGTTGTAAGTAGGCTGTTTAGGTTTTTATGTTGTAACGCCACGTACCGCTCTGTATGAAAATCACTAAGTATGCTGTGTGCAGTCTGTGATTTTCATACAGAGTGCTACGTGGCGTTACCAACATAAAAGCCTAAACATCTACATCTACATTTATACTCCGCAAGCCACCCAACAGTGTGTGGTGGAAGGCACTTTACGTGCCACTGTCATTACCTCCCTTTCCTGTTCCAGTCGCGTATGGTTCGCGGGCAGAACGACTGCCGGAAAGCCTCCGTGCAAGCTCGAATCTCTCTAATTTTACATTCGTGAGCTCCACGGGAAGTATAAGTAGGGGGAAGCAATGTATTCGACACCTCATCCAGAAACGCACCCTCTCTAAATCTGGACAGCAAGCTACACCGCGATGCAGAGCGACTTTCTTGCAGAGTCTGCCACTTGAGTTTACTAAACATCTCCGTAACGCTATCACGCTTACCTAATAACCCTGTGACGAAACGCGCCGATCTTCTTTGGATCTTCTCTATCTCCTCCGTCAACCCGACCTGGTACGGATCCCACACTGATGAGCAATACTCAAGTATAGGTCGAACAAGTGTTTTGTAAGCCACGTGCTTTGTTGATGGACTACATTTTCTAAGGACTCTCCCAATGAATCTCAACCCGGTACCCGCCTTACCAACAACTAATTTTATATGATCATTCCACTTCAAATCGTTCCGCACGCATACTCCCAGATATTTTACAGAAGTAACTGCTACCAGTGTTTGTTCCGCTATCATACAATCATACGATAAAGGATCCTTCTTTCTATGTACTCGCAATACATTGGATTTGTCTATGTTAAGGGTCAGTTGCCACTCCCTGCACCAAGTGCCTATCGGCCTCAGATCTTCCTGCATTTCGCTGCAATTTTCTAATGCTGCAACTTCTCTGTGTATTACAGCATCATCCGCGAAATGCCGCATGGAACTTCCGACACTATCTACTAGGACATTTATATATATTGTGAAAAGCAATGGTCCCATAACACTCCCTGTGGCACGCCAGAGGTTACCTTAACGTCTGTAGACGTCTCTCCATTGAGAACAACATGCTGTGTTCTGTTTCCTAAAAACTCTTCAATCCAGCCACGCAGCTGGTCTAATATTCCGTAGGCTCTTACTTCGTTTATCAGGCGACAGTGCGGAACTGTCTCGAACGCCTTCCGGAAGTCAAGGAAAATAGCATCTATCTGGGAGCCTGTATCTAATATTTTCTGGGTCTCATGAACAAATAAAGCGATTTGGGTCTCACACGATCGCTGTTTTCGGAATCCATGTTGAATCCTACAGAGTTGATTCTGGGTTTCCAGAAACGACATGATACGCGAGCATAAAACATGTTCTAAAAGTCTACTTACAGCGTCACTGGGTCAAAACCCCCAGTAATGCTAACTGACGGAATCATCATGTTGCACGATAACGCCAGCCCCCATACTGCCAATACGGCGAAGGCTAGGTTTCAGCGATTTGGTTGTGAAACACTGCATCGACCTCTGCACATCTAAGATCTTTCACTGTCTGATTTTCGCATGTTTGCCGATCTGAAGCAAGTGAAAGACATGCATGAACGTCGTTTTCAGTCAGACGTGGAAGTGCAAGAACAGGTGCGATTGTGGCTCCCTCCTCTGCCGACCGCGTTTTACGAAACAGGTGTTCATCGTCTTGCAGTGGGGTAAATATTTGTACGCGTGTGGTGCCTACTTTTGAATGGAGGCCCTCCATGGTCCCGTTGTGGCGGGTGTTCAGTTTTCGTTTTACTGCTACTTATGCACGGATTTATTTATGATGCTGTTCATATATTTTAGCATTTAATACGGCATTATATAACGGATGTTAATGTATCGCTGAGCGGCGTATGGCCATTCATATAATCCATATTTCAGCACAGTACAAATTTGATGCAGTTGCGGTATTTTCATGCAGATAATCGCGTGGCGATAAGCATATTGGATTTTACATTATAGAAACAGATACGATTCGTATAGAGTATAGGAAAGCTGATTTCGTGTTTTGTCTGTGATTAACTATCGTTCGAGAGTCGTAAATATTGTACTGCCTCGTTGGTGTACTTGTGTCTTTGTTTTTAACACAGAACTGGTGTGCTGTCATACAATTAGGTCTAATGAGTGGATGTGTATAAAAAGCATTTTAGTTTTTAGCTGCGTTTCCGTCTAATCTGCCTTGTCTGTCTTACTGGAATCAGTTATTTTACGTCTAAGTTCTCGGTTTTTTCCTTAACCTCTACCGTAAACTTGTTGGTGGTATGAGTACTTTTTAATGAAGCAGCTCTAGGGTCTGTTATTCTACCCAGTAGTACGGAGTTTCTGCTTCTAGACGTCCTTCCCCACCCTCCCACTCTCTCTCTCTCTCTCTCTCTCTCTCTCTCTCTCTCTCTCTCTCTCTCACACACACACACACACACACACACCACGTACACACATGCTAATTGTTCATTCCGTCCTTCCGCTAGATAAATCAGGTTATTATTGGCTTGATAATCTGGTTTTCTTTTGTCTCTGTTGTAAACTTTTTTCAGATTGCGAGGGTACGTAGAATCACTCCAAAAAATGTATACTCAGTCAGATTTAACACACGAATAGACAACATCAAAGACAAAAAGATATAAATGAAATATTAGATATCTAACACTTACTAATTGTTCTGATGAACGTATTCACTATTAATCTTAAGACACGCTTCTACTTTGGACATATCGAAAGAAAATAATGTATAAAAATAATTAAAAACAGAAGTGTACAGATAAGAATATCATCCAAATGGAAGTGATCTTAGCTTGTGAAAGAACCCTCACGTGCTTGAAAGCAATTGCTCCTTATTCAAGTGTTATGCCAAGAAAATTTGAAGTAGCTATTTATCTGTTAATGTTCTTCCAAACAAGCGTATGCCACAACACCTTTCAGTGAAATACGAAGGTAAAGTATAAGATTTAGTAATGGGAAAAGACAAACATATCGAAAGGTAGAAACGTCTTTACGTAAATGTCACTAAAGATCGAAATTATGGACGTTGGGACGTATGCAGACATTGAAAGATCAGTCATCAAAACAACTCAAAGTATTAGCTATAGACGAAACATTACTGTCGTTGAGTGCCGTGAGAAATTAGTCGTAAGAAGAACAGCAACATATTCTATGCATAACAGCTTGAAGAACGTACTCGTAGATTGCAGAAGACGAAGGGTGGAATATACTGAAGGATTCAAATTATTCATGATAAAATGAAATTTATGAAAGCACTAAGGAGGAAATTGTGACGCATAGTGACTACAAAGTTAGGCGTCAGAATTTCTTGCTGCTGTCGCTTTGGTGACCGAAGATGTTTGATGGCAGCAGGAAGAGATCCTTTTAAAATTCTAAAAATTTCCGATGTAGCACACACAAGAACTTAAATTGGTTTATATAAAAGTAAAGAATACTTAAGAATATTAATGAACAATAAGTCTTGTAGCTCACTACTGCATCAAGATCAACGGTTGGGCTTATTGTTGTAGGTCTGGAAATGAGAGAACGGCAAGGCGACTAGGCAGAAAAACTGTCTCGTTTCTCGCGGTCTCTTTGGAGACGACATTGTGGGGTCGTTAGTTCACAGAACAGAATGGATGTCTGTTTGAATTACTGGATAGACTATGAGTTGCCATTGGTAGTCATCACTATCTAGGGAAATCTTCATCAATGAATTACTTCTTACAGGGAAGATGCTTAGTTTAAATAACATAAATTTTCTAAACAACAGTCCTTTTGCTTCAAAATCCACGCTTATACAGGGTTATTACAAATGATTGAAGCGATTTCACAGCTCTACAATAACTTTATTATTTGAGATATTTTCAAAATGCTTTGCACACACATACAAAAACTCGAAAAGTTTTTTTAGGCGTTCACAAATGTTCGATATGTGCCCCTTTAGTGATTCGGCAGACATCAAGCCGATAATCAAGTTCCTCCCACACTCGGCGCAGCATGTCCCCATCAATGAGTTCGAAATCATCGTTGATGCGAGCTCGCAGTTCTGGCACGTTTCTTGGTAGAGGAGGTTTAAACACTGAATCTTTCACATAACCCCACAGAAAGAAATCGCATGGGGTTAAGTCGGGAGAGCGTGGAGGCCATGACATGAATTGCTGATCATGATCTCCACCACGACCGATCCATCGGTTTTCCAATCTCCTGTTTAAGAAATGCCGAACATCATGATGGAAGTGCGGTGGAGCACCATCCTGTTGAAAGATGAAGTCGGCGCTGTCGGTCTCCAGTTGTGGCATGAGCAAATTTTCCGCGGGCTACGCGTAAAACTTGCCCGCACGCGTTCAACCGTTTTCTCGCTCACAACAGGCCGACCCGTTGATTTCCCCTTACAGAGGCATCCAGAAGCTTTAAACTGCGCATACCATCGTCGAATGGAGTTAGCAGTTGGTGGATCTTTGTTGAACTTCGTCCTGAAGTGTCGTTGCACTGTTATGACTGACTGATGTGAATGCATTTCAAGCACGACGTACGCTTTCTCGGCTCCTGTCGCCACTTTGTCTCACTGCGCTCTCGAGCGCTCTGACGGCAGAAACCTGAAGTGCGGCTTCAGCCGAAAAAAACTTTATGGGTTTTTCTACGTATCTGTAGTGTGTCGTGACCATATGTCAATTAATGGAGCTACAGTGAATTTATGAAATCGCTTCAATCATTTGTAATAGCCCTGTACTTTCCTGCTAAAGCCTTTCACTGATTCTACATGGACCTAATCAGTATATGGCGGACACTCATGTATTTATATGAACGTTTTTTCAAATGTCCGAAAGAACACACGGAATCCGCACTTGTGAAACATATTATGTAGATTGAAGATGGGGTGGGGAGAAAGAAAAGGAAATGGAAGTAACTAATGATATTATCTGCATCGGGACATTATGCACAGTTAGCAGCGATGAGTAGAAATGTGTGCTGGACCTGCACCCGAACCCCAGATCTTTTGTTTAGTACACAGTTGCGCTAACCACTGCATCACCCGGACACAACACATATGACCAACGTGTGGACTGTCTCGGCACGTTGCCCAGTTGACGCGCACTCCCACTTAGGGTCATCTACACGTAATTCCCGTCCATGTCCTTCACGCTCGCTAATTTTAAATTCTCGCTCTAAGTCTAACGTAACCGTACATCCCTTCTTAAGGTTGTGGATTCATACCCATCCAGGCAAATCAATTATATAAATGCATGGTGTCTACTTTTTTGGATCTGTCGGAAAGAGCAAGCACCAGGATCTGTCGGAAAGAGCAAGCACCAAACAGAATCCATAGCTGTGATAAATATTACGTAAATTTAAGGTAGAGTGGAGAGAAACGAAAGTAAAGGTGGAGGAACTAATGATATCAGCCGCATCGGGACGTAAACGCGGAATCAGCACCCAGAGGTGAAAAATTTGAGTGAGACATGGACTTGAAATCTTGTGCTTACTAGACAGTTACGTTAGCCATGTGCTACCCAGATACAATGTTTGCCACTAATATATGGACTATGCCGTCATTTTCCCCCGCCGATTCACACTGCCAGTTGGCGCCGCCTTTCCGAAACTCCGACCATCTCCTCAATGGACTGAAGTTTGTGGACTCATTGCCCATCAAGGCGAATCAATTACGTGACTGCGTAACGTCTGTTCTTTCAGACATATCCAAAGAACAGACACCATGCAGAAATCACAGCTGTATTACTTAATATTTAAACTGGAGTTATAGGGGGGGGGGAAGAAAGGCAAGGGAAGGATCTGATGATGTCATCTGCATCAGGAATCTATGTGCAATCAGCGGAAATGAGTGAAAATGTACTCTGAGAACAGCGCTTGAAGTCAAGTTTTTTTTTTTTTTTTTTTTTTTTGTTTTTTTTTTGTTTACACCCCTAGTGACGGCTGCAAGTTTGTCTTCTCGAATAATTGGATTCCACTGAGTCCACAATCATGTCCGGATTGTCCTGTGCATCGTTTTCCAGATTATGTTTACTATTGGGGCTTTTTGTAACTTTGAGCGCGCCACTCGTCCGACGGTGCACAATTGAAGTTGCTCCAGATAATGGCTAAGGTACTCTAGTGTTCTTTCTTCTTTTTTAATTCAAACAGAAATGGTAGTTTCGGTCATGCCTGTTGCCTAAGAGCTAAATGTGCCTTCATATTTCTCCAAAAAACAAAACGTTATTCTAACGGCACTAACCGTCACCATGCATAAATAAATAAATAAAACTTTCTGAAAGTTGAAACATAGATGTTACGAGAGTATACATGTCTTTCATTTAGCATAAGAATGCTTGCGTTAAATCAAATTCCGTCTGTATTGCGACAAGGCAGTAAGACACGACTACATACGTAGACGGCGCTCTTGGATTTGTCACACCGTGTTAAAAACTGCCGGCAAATAGTCACCCAGCTGGGCCTTTCATTGGTTTTGCTGGGATATTTTCGCGTACTCTTGCACGAGGTCGTATTGAAATTCGACTAGAGGTTTGCTCTTACTTGCCAAACAGAATTCTACGAACTTACCCATGAGCCAACAGGTTGAAAGTCGTTTCTAATTTTGATACGGCCATCTTGTGGGAGCGAGCAATTCTTCAGGATCTACATCGTCGTCAGTCGTGCGATTCATGATAGCCAGTTTATGTCGTGTCCATAGCCGTACCTCGTTAGCGGCGCCACAAGTAAAACGGTGAAGTAGAGTATCAACCGTCTGACAGTCCAAGCACTGTTCAGTGTTTGACAAGCCGACCTTAAAGAGACGTTCATTTGCGCTTATGGTGTTGTATAAAGCGCAATACCACGTATCTCTTACATGGGACGGTAAGGCTGTAACAGGAATGTTTTGCCAAACTCGATTCCAAGTGACTGTGGGGACTTTCTTCGCTTATTTGCTTATACACTTATCGTCCGTACTTTATAAACTTCCTTGCTTTTGTAGTTCCTTACCCTTTGTCGGATGTAGCTGTTCTCAATAATATATGTTTTAACATGCGACAAGCTATAGTTTATATGGCAGACCGTAACTGGCACCCTGTTGTCTGGAGGAGACACTGCATTCAGAACGTAAGCCTTTGCCGTCCGAGACATCAACAGAGCTTTGAATTTGTTTCTAACGTTGGGGAGTCCTAAACCACCTCTCGTCTCGAGTAGAGTCACGGTCTGATAGTCTACACGAAGGGTTTGCCCTGTCCATATGAGCCACGCTAGAGCAGATTCAATTCGTTTCTGAGTTGTTGAAGGCAAAGGGAAAATACTTGCGAGGTAGTACACCTTAGGAAGTATAGCGAGATTTATCAGCGTGATTTTTTGTATTATATCTAGAGAACGGGTGGAATTCTCTCGTAATACCTCCCGGAGAGTGCTGAGCATCATTTTCCAATTCCAGACCACTGTCTTGACAAGACATTTGCTAAACCGTATCCCCAGAAGTTTGATGGTATCCACTAGTTCAACTGGCCCTGTTTCTAGGATTCCTAACCCTCGGCCTAACTGTAAAACACTAGATTTACTTAGATCAATTTTAGCTCCAGAAGAAGAACTATATGTCTGAATTACGTCCTGCATCTTCACAACATCGGTCGGATCAGTCAGATACATGGTTAGGTCATCGGTGTAACATCTGCAGACAAATTTGTTGCCTCCAATTTCAGTTCCAGGGAGCCTGACAAGTAATGATCGTAGAAGAGGCTCGATTGAGAGTACAAAATAAATTCCCAGACTTTGGAGGCAGTAACATCTGTCGAGTATCTGGTTGTAACTATTCGAAATGATCTCAAATGGAACGATCACATTACACAAGTAATGGGTAAGGCGAACTCTAGATTGCGGTTTATTAGTAGAATCCTGAAGCGATGCTGTCCTTCAATAAAGGAAATTGCTTACAATACTTTAGTTGTCCAGACTTATTGTTCGTCTGTATGGCCCCCTTACCTGTTGGGTCTGATTCAAGAGATTGAAAAGGTTCAAATAAAAGCGGCAAGATTCGTGACTTGTACATTTAGCCATTGCGAGAGCGTTACAAATCGCATAGAATGTTTGAAGTGGGACGCATTTGCAGATAGTCGACGCGCTAAACGGAAGGGGCTGCTCACTAAATTCCAAAATCTGATCTTCGCTGAGGATGTAGAGCATATATCACTACCACCAATGATCACTATTCAAGGATAAGGGAAATTAGACCTCGTACTAAGGCGTTCAGACAGTCGTTTCTACCTCACGCGATCCGCGAGTGGAACGTGGTGGGGGGCGTCATATGACTTTGGCGGTACACACTGCCGATTGACTAGCGGAGTTTATATGTAGATGTAGATGTATACTGATAACGAGAACAGCTGCATCGAGAGGGGGCAGTCTTGTATCGATGCTAAGATGGCAATTCTCGCTGTCCATTGTCCATTGACTAGAATTCTTGAAGTTGCATGGGTGTATAATCGCCTGACGAAATCCACGATAGAAGGTTTAGTTCCCATTTTCGACATGACACGCAGCAGGTAGTTGTGATGGATCCTGTCAAACGCTTTATGTCTAACGACATTATGGCCACTCTGCATTTCGACGCCGAGGCGCCAGCCGTTACATTCCGGTATTCTTCCAGCGATTGCTGTATTGTCCTCCTAGCGGCGGCAACCACTGATATTGACCAATGAGGCGACCAGCAATGGTGATCAATCGACGAAGCAACACCCTAGCAACTATCTTGTAGTCTGCGTTTAGGAGCGATATGGGACGCGTGGTTTTCAAATCATCAGTACATGCACTTTTAGGAACCAACATTATAAGCCCTTCTAAAAACTCACAGGGATTAGTGTCAGACGTACGTAGTTCGTCAAATACTCCAGTCAGCGTACTATCGATTAAATTCCAGTACTTCAGGTAAAACTCCACAGGTAACCCATCGGGCCCGGGGGATTTGTTCCTCGGACTTCCTTTAAGCGCTTCGTACAGTTCTTCCGTAGTGATAGGAGCTTCCAGTTCTGCGTTTTCTGCATCCGTCACAGTCTGGTCAACGCAGTTAAAAAAGGCCTCACAATTGTCGTTGTCGCCAGTCCAAAAACGGTTCAAATGGCTCTGAGCACTATGGGACTTAACTGCTGACGTATCAGTCCCCTAGAACTTAGAACTACATAAACCTAACTAACCTAAGGACGTCACACACATCCATGCCCGAGGCAGGATTCGAACCTGCGAACGTAGTGTCGCGCGGTTCCAGACTGTAGCGCCTAGAACCTCTGGGACACTCCGGCCGGCGTTGTCGCCAGTGTACCCTTCAGCACACAGTCTCGTGAAATAATCATGGGCGAACTTCTTCATGTCCTGCTGGTGAATAAGTGGAATTCCTTCATTATTTCTGAGAGAACTTACGTGAAGCCGGCGTCCTCTTTTGAATTCGGCCAGAAGGTGGAGAAGAGCAATTTTTTCATTCTGAATGACTGTTTTGTCTGTCGATCTTATTTTAACTCCCTCTGTTTGCTGAGGTTCCAGAGCGGTTATTTTGGACTTGATTCGATTTATTCTCGTGGTGTGACGTGATACATTGGCGGTATCGGCGTATAGTTCCTTTAGGCACTGGAAGTAGATTTCCACTGTGTGTCTTTCCCACTGTTTCTTTTCAAAAGCGTAGCGTTTGAGTAAAGTTCGTATATTAGGTTTCGCATGTGTTACCCACCATTCCATTTTAGTTCTGCAACGCCGTATATTCCTTAAGCACATTTTCCAACCTCGCGTTAACATGTGGTCAAGTTCAGTGTCCATCAGGTGCGAGGTATTGAATTTCCAGACACCCCTAACCTGAAATGTCCTTTTGCTTGTTCATGTTAATCGTAGCTACAACTGCCAAATGATCAGAAAAACTTGCTGGAGACGTTTCAACAGTGAGAACAATTTTTGGGTGACGAGAGGCGTAGATGCGGTCTGTCGTACTCATGGAATGGCTAGTAATATAAGAGAAGCCTGAGTTCGCTCTTGGCTGCCTTTGCCAGGTGTCGATGAGGTGCAGTCCGTTCACTAAGTCTCCCAGTTCCAGCCATACGTTAGGATAGGGCGTTTGGACGGCGGCGAAAAGAACACAGTTGAAGTCACCAGCAAGGATGATATTCTCGTTTGCGGGAGTGATTAACTTAACTGTACTCTCCTGAAAGAAGGTAGATCGATCCAGACTGGCTTGCGAACCGGACGGAGCGTAAATATTAATAAGCTGAGCTGTGCCTGTTTCGATAGAAATTCCTCTTCCACTTGCTAACGTTTTAACGCCCCTAGTTATTATCCCGTCCTTGAATAATAGCATTGTATCCTGCGATATGTTCCACTCTATCCGTACACACTTCTTGCCTCATGACTATGTCTGTATCGAAAGCATATATAAAATCACGTAGGCATTTAATTTCCGTCAAACTAGTGATTCTCTTAAAGTTAACTGCAGCTATACTATACGATTCTAGATCAGCACTACTACATATTTCTGTCAGGCTTCGATTCACAGTTGTGTGTGTTTCTTCCACGTCTACATCAGTTCCACCGAGCTTCAACGGCTCGCGTCCGCCACCGTGTGTTGCCGGAGGATTAAAATCCACCATATCCTCATGACAATGTGAGTTGTAATGTGGTGTTGCAGACATGTCCATATTGTTAGGAGCATGTTTGTCAGTACGACGATCACTATGTTCTGTGCCAAAAGTCGCGGATTCGCCGCTTTGCGATTTGTTACGAAAGGCTTCTCCAGAGACGGTAGATTCAGCGTGTGCTGCTTGCGATAAGGGGGTCTCGTGTTGAACGGAGTCCTTCTCCTCCAATTCTTCGTGCCTTGCCTTCAGGTGTTGTTGTCATTGGTTGGTTTTGAATATCGGCTTCCTTATCTTCCTCCCATGCCTCTAGATGGTTGGCTCTCTTATTTCTTCCTCTTGGGTGCGTCTGTAGGTTGGTTGTTCATGTTTGCTGGATCTTTTTGAATCTTTATGGTATTTGTGGATTCGTCTAATTTTGTTGTTCCTCGATCTGATTGCACCTCCCTTCTTGATTACTTCGACAATTGTTGATGTTCTTCCTGGCTGTCCGATGGCATGTAATGTAGTTTCTGTCGTACCTGGCTGCACTTTTCCTCTCAAGATGGGCGCAATTTTTTCAGCTCCTTGATGGGCGATCATGCGTTTCTGTTTTCATCTTCGTTGATGGAGTTTGCAGGTGTTTCGTCGTTTGTCATCTGTGCTTCAGTTTCATGTGAAGACTGCTTCTCGTTGTTCGGAGCTACGGTCGTTCCAATGTCTACTCGCTGCCTCGTTCTGTGTTCAAATGGTTCAAATGGCTCTAAGCACTACGGGAGTCAACATCTGAGGTCGTCAGTCCCCTAGACTTAGAACTTCTTAAACCTACCTAACCTAAGGACATCGCACACGTCCATGCCCGAGGCAGGATTCGAACCTGCCACCGTAGCAGCAGCACGATTCCGAACTGCAGCGCCTAGAACCGCTCGGCCACAGCTGCCGGCTCGTTCAGTGTCAATGGGATGAGCTGTAACTGTATCTCCTACAGTTTCTTCTGCAGTGGTCGTTCTCATTCGAGTGTCCTCTTCGACGTGGCCTGTAGTGTTATCAGTAACTGCATCTGATGTCGTTGCTGGGGTTCCACTAGCTGCTGAAACGTACGTTACCGGTAGCTGTGACACAGTGGGTGGAACAGGTGCCTTACTCCGTCGGTAGTTGGTCCACTCGGCGCAGCAGGCACTGAGCGCGACCATGTCCTGTGGAGCCACATCCAGTGCATGTTCTAGGATGCCCCTCATAAATGACAATGGCCCTATACCCACAGACATTAACATAGGAGGGAATATTTCCAGAATGAGATTTTCACTCTGCAGCGGAGTGTGCGCTGAAAAGAAACTTCTTGGCAGATTAAAACTGTGTGCTGGACCGACAGTCGAACTCGGTCAGGTACACAGTTTTAATCTGCCAGGAAGTTTTATATCAGCGTACGCTATGCTACAGAGTGAAAATCCCATTCTGGAAACATCCCCCAGACTGTGGCTAAGCCATGTCTCTGCAATACCCTTTCTTCCAGGAGTGGTAGTTGAGCAAGGTTCGCAGGAGAGCTTCAGTTACGTTTGTAAGGTAGGAGACGAGGTACTGGTGGAATTAAAGCTGTGAGGACGGGTCGTGAGTCGTGCTTGGGTAGCTTCGTTTGTAGAGCACTTGCACGCGAAAGGCAAAGGTCCGGAGATCCAGTCTCGGTCCGGCACCCAGTTTTAATCTTCCAGGTAGTTTCCGGAGGGAATATGTTTTATCAAGTCAATTTTAACCTGCTGCACGCCATTTAATACCGGGAATTTATGTGCACCGGACCACTTCTCAGCAATTTTTCTTAGAATGGTGCTTTAAGGTTTCAACACTGTATTAATCTGCTCTGAGATTATTTCAAATGGTAGTTCGAAAACTCTAATACTTCTGGTACCAAGTCCAGCGTAAGTAACATTCCGACCAGGCCGTCGGAATGTTTGAACTTTAAGTTGTTCCAGAATAATTCTACAATTTGCTCACATTTTTCGAGATTGTTTAACTTAAGATAGGCGGTACTACTAATGATCGATAGATGAATTCCAGTTATATCCTCAGCTGTTAACTTTACTACTTCTTCCAGAAAGTCCTCTACTCCAAACGATTTAGGTCGTGCATAATTACTGTCAAACATAAGCTTCAGAGTATCTATCCGTACAGGTTCTGCCATTATAAAACGAATCTGGTCCGCGCGAATAAGTTACGAACGCTCTACGGCGTTACAACAGCAGCGCACGGCCTCTAGCAGCGGAGACGTAAACACGGCTCACTTCCGCACGCCACGGCCGCCAAGGACCGACTGCTTTCTAGGCA
This sequence comes from Schistocerca cancellata, assembly GCF_023864275.1. Taxonomy (NCBI): domain Eukaryota; kingdom Metazoa; phylum Arthropoda; class Insecta; order Orthoptera; family Acrididae; genus Schistocerca; species Schistocerca cancellata. Next base: position 516,793,650 of record NC_064632.1, read on the forward strand.
GTTGCGTTAACCATTGCGCCAACCAGACACAGTGCTCACTGCAAATTGCGCAGCATACCTAGGAACATACCCCGGCTGACTCACACTCCTACCTAGCGCCACCTATTCTCCATCCTTGTCCGTGTGCTCCATACACGCTGATTTTAGATTCACATTGGGGATCTAATGTAAGAGTACATATGCACTTATGTTTGGGGATTCATTGCCCATTGAGACAAATCAGTTATATGAGTAGGTGGTTTCTGTTCATTCGTACATATCTGGGGAACGTGCTGAGATAGTCAACGCGATAAACACAGTGTCCAGGTGGTATAGTGATTAACGCAACGCAGAAGTTTCAGAGTTTGAGTGCTGCTTCGCTACACCTTTTCAAAATGGTTCAAATGGCTCTGAGCACTACGGGCCTTAACTTCTGAGGTCATCAGTCCCCTGGAACTAAGAACTACTTAAAGCTAACTAATCTTACGACTTCACACACATCCATGCCCGAGGCAGGATTCGAAACTGCGACCGTAGCAGCAGTGCTGTTCGAGACTGTAGCGCCTAGAACCGCTCGGCCACCCCGCCCGGTGCCACACATTTTCATCCATCTTCTCTGATTCTGCATTAAGTCCCAACGCAGCTTATGTCATTAGTTCCTTCTCTTTCATCTCGATTTTCCCCTTCCACCTTCAATTTACATAATACACTGATCAGCCAAAACATTATGACCGCTGCCCACCGTCACGCTGGTTGCTGCCTGGTGGCGTTGTGGGCACTGAAGTATATAAGCGGAACTGACACGGATTGGTCACCACCATGTGGAAGGTATGGGCTTCAGATGCAGAAATCCATTGAGATAGGTGACTTTAACAAAGTGCAGATCATTACTACGCAGAGCTTGCGAATGAGTATCTCGAAAACGGCGAAGCCGGTCGAATGTTCACGTGCTACTGTCGTGATCATCAACGGAAGGGCGAAGACGGGCAGTGAAACTACCACTAGGCACTAAAAGCTGGACTCCACGACTCTTCACAGAATGCAGGGTACGGAGGTTGTCTGCTGCGCAAAAAGCAGGTTAAATGATGATCTGTGGCATCTCCGCCGGAAGAGCACTATGCTGGCGCACGCACAAGTGTTTCGGGGCACAGCGTTCATCGCACATCGTTGAACATGGAGCTCCGCAGCAGACCACTCCCACTTGTTTACATGGTGACTCAACGACCTCGCCAGTTACGATTGCAGTGGATTCGGGACTGTCGGGATTCGATCGTCGATAAAGGAAACGTATCCGCTCTTCGCGTGAATCACATTTTTTGCTACCTTTCGTCGATGTTCGTCTCCACAAACGCCGTCTTCGTGATGAATGGTGGCTCTAAACGAGCAGCGCGCCGTTGACAAAGGCCGGTGGAGCAGTATTAAGCTACGGGAGACATTCTCCTGCGCTTGGATGGCATCTACGCAGTACTCGAAGACACGCCAAAAACTGCGACCCATCTGCACTTCTTCATGCTTGTTGTCTTAACCGGCGGCGATGTCGTGTTTAATAGTACAACTGTCCGTGTCTCGGAGCCAAAACTGTGCTTCAGTGGTTTCAGAAGCATTATAGATGACTCGCGTCGATGGCTCTTGAGCCAAATTTGCCTGATGTAAAAGCTTGGAACGCATCCGGTTCGCTATCGGGGGCCATAACCGCATCCGCAAATCTGTGGTCCGTTCTTTCCGAGGAGTACACGACCTGTACGAAGACATCTAATGCCACCTACCTCCACAAACCTACCAACAATTGTGGGATCCCTGAAACGTAGAATTAGTAATGTGTTTAGTTCCAAAGGCGGACAAACAAGAGATTAAGTGGGTAGTCTTAATGTTTTGTCTCATCAAGGTATGTAACGCAGCCACGTGGCAGCAGTTCTTTTGGACCTGTGCAGGTGAACGGACACCACGCATTCATATAACTGTTCCGCGTAGGCGAGCAATGAAGTAGTAACCTTTAGGGAGGATGTAAATTTACGTTCGACTTCCTGTGGAAATCTAAAACTAGCGAGTATGAAGGACATTGACGGGCTCTGCGATAGGAGACGTTAAGTGTGAGAGTGAATCGTCAAGGGATCATGCTGAGATAGTTCGGCATTTGCGATAAAGGTTGTGTCCGGGTGGCACAGTGGTTAACGTATGTACCAAGTACGCAGGAGATCCCGGGTTCGAATGCCAGTCAGGTACACGTTTCCACTCTTCGCCACAGATCCCGCATAATCGCCTGATGCAGCTCATGTCATTATTTCGTTCCCTTTCATTTTTCACCCTTCACCTTCAGTGTCGATAAAACTCAAACGTTTATCTGCATTTTCACAACCGTATCTTTCAGAAGAGTAATTTGCAAAGAACAGATCTCTGCAGTCATTTTTCTTGTCATCATGTAACATTCATGACGTACTCGTTGCAATGAACAAAGAACAAACTGCAAGTGACGACTTTGAGAGATTTTAAACACATAGCTATATCTGAACTTATATCTAATGCGTATGATACTTCTTGGCAGAAAACGGTAGAAAATACCTTCGACATTAATAATGAGTTATCAAATTTCACTGCGAGCCTCAATTAACTTATACGATAAACATGCTCCTCTAAACACAATGAGAGAAAGAAGTAATCCTGCACCATGGCTTGCACACCACATCAAAAAGCTTATAAATGTCGGAGACGCAGCACACACGGCATAGAAATGATACTCGACCTCTACTTGCAACTACACAACCGAGGTAGTACCACAACGCAGGAATGCCCACACGTCACTGTGGACATTCACAGACACGCGACCCTGTGGGAAAATCTGGGATGTCTAGGAACGGCCAGACATAGATCTCCTGCTGAACCTCTGTTCCCCATAGGCGATCTAAATGACTCTTTCGCGCTGCCGATATTTCGAACTTCACGATCGCGAAAGCATGCAAACTATCGATTCCATTATAGTATCCGTATCTTTTTTTTTTTTTTTGAGTCGGTCAGCGTTAACACGGTCAGGAAGTCCACTTTCTTCGATCGCCCAAAATAATGTATGTTTTTATCAGTCTCTGTCCTCCAGCATCTTCTCAACAGCGTGGAATCAGGGACTCATAAAACCATTTAACATGAAGAAATCTGCCGAACAAGCTTTCGACTACATACCCAATTGTATTGTACGGGCATTATCCTAGATTTTAGAATACATAATCCTCAAGCACTTTTCTAATCATTTAACAACCAAAAAAAACATATATTTTTAGTCATACTTCTGTAACCATGTTACAGAATATAGACCATTCATTGATTTAAATTCTGATAAAGACACTCCTAGCAGTGTTGAAACCCCGTTAATTCGTTAAAAATAGTGACCGAGGGCTGTTTTTCTTTCAATTGCGTCTATTCACGGTCTCTGAACTTGTAGCCACGTACAAAACTTTGCGATTCTTGCCTGCCCAAGCATCCAAGGCTGCCACCAAATACAAAGCTTTAAGAAAGAAAATACTAAATACGAGTATGGCTATTAATTTTAATAAACAATGTGAAATAAGGGGTTTAGTCCCTACCTACGCGAAAACTTATATGAACTTCGCTGTTTGTAAGAAAAACCCTAAACCCTTCAGACCTTTCATAAAAAATCGCATATCTGATAAAAGTACGAGTAAAAGGCTATATGCCAAAAAACATCTTCTTAACGAAGAAGCTTATTACCTGTACTTAGAACTGACAAATATTTTTCATATTAATTACATTTTTTATGTTGACTATCTCTGGATGATAATTAATGAACATTTAGAAACTTGTAAACTAGGCATAATACAGAAGAATGAAAAGAAACTCAGTAAACTTTTCTGTCTGTTTCCTAGCGAAAACCGTTATCAGAGTACGTTTAAAAAGCTGTCACACTTTTTACAAAAGAATTCTGAACAAAACTAACATTATTTTTACACAAAATGAATTTGTCTTGCTATAAAAACGGCTGAAGTATAATGTCTCGCCCAACTTGTCACGTAGAAATGTGATTGATAAAGTGCTTGTAGATCTTAAAGTTGGTCTCGATGGTAAAGAAATAGATAATGCTTGTCAAACTCGTATTTCTTGTGACGTTGCTAACATTTTCATGGCCTATTTATAACGTTATGCATAATGATAGAAAATTGGTCGTTTCTATTAATAATAAACTTAAAGAAACAAAAGCCCTAATTACTACGTCAGACAAAGGGTGCTCTTTAGTTATTGCTTATAACGCTGAATATATTTCCAAAACCTTAGATTTCTTTAACGAAAATAATATTTCGGAACTGGACGAGGATCCGACTCCAGTTTTACAAAAAAGAGGTCAGGTCAGCTATCAACAGCGCAAATTTCCTAGTTAAACCGTTTGAGAAGAAAATGCTCATTAACATGAACCCTCAGCCCCCAAAACATCGGTCTCAATTTAAAATCCACAATCCTAATCATCCGATACGCCCGATATCTAATAGTATGAATAGTGCATACCATGATCTGGCTGAATTTCTACGTGAAACTCTGAGAAAATCATTTGTTTTTGTGAACAATTTTTCCGTCCCAAGTAGTCACACCTCAGTTCAAAAATTAAAAGATATAGAATGCAGTTCAGACACCAAGTTAGTTTCTTTCGAAATGAAAAATCTTTACACTAACGTCCCCGTACAGGAAACGCTTACAATTGTAGAAAAAATTTACGTCGGTTTCGAAAAAGATAATTCAGATGAACAAATCACAGACTTCATGAATCTCATTTCGTTCGTAGTCAAGTACAACTATTTCTAATTTAATGGACATTTGAAACAGCATTCCGACAGTCTCGCTATGGGAAGTCCGTCAACTGGTATCCTTGCTGATATCATTGCTGGTATTTTCATCAACTCCCTAGAAGAAAAAATTTTTAATTGTTTTCCAGCTGCGTAACTAGGCATTCTTTCCTATTCCAGATACGTTGATGATATTCTAATCATCTACGAAGGACCCGCTGACGGTGTTGATCGTGTCATTTTTTCCCAATTGCGATCTCTCCTATATACTAGTCTGCTGCTCACTTTTGTCAAATACTCTTGCCCCGCAATTTTTCCTTCCCTACGTTGGCAAAGTTTTTCATTTAAATTTTGTTCTTTCCTAATAGCCACTGTCACTGTCATTTCTGTCTTCTTTCCTCATCCGCTCCGCTAGTTATAATAATAAACATGGCTTCAAATGTGCAGAACTAATCTATATCAATTTTAATGCGCTCTACTACTACGGCTACTAGATGGCGCGATACTACTATTATTAATGCTGACTGTTCTTGTTATTCAAAAATATGTTCAAATGTGTGTGAAATCTTATGGGACTTAACTGCTAAGGTCATCAGTCCCTAAGCTTACACACTACTTAACCTAAATTGTCCTAAGGACAAACACACACACTCATGCCCGAGGGAGGACTGGAACCTCCGCCGGGACCAGCCGCACAGGCTACGACTGCAGCGACTGAGACCGCTCGGCTAATCCAGCGCGACTCTTGTTATTGTTGTCACTATTATTAATACTACTCTCGTGAGTGATTTTATAATAGTTTTGGTATAAATGATTCCTGATGATATGTAAGAGAGGGCATTAAAGCCATATCTGATCACGCTAAATAACCAGTAAGAAAATAAATAAGTAATAATAATTTGGAACCAGTATATGGTTGATGTAGCGTTACGAATGGGATATAGTGTTCTCATATTCGCCAATCACGTAACTATTCGTTCATCTCCTTTGAACATGGAATTAAATTTCACGAGTATGTGAGAACGTTGCCTGGAAGCCTGCGTGGATCGTTTACCCCTTCGTATTCATTTGGTTAGTAATATTTTTATTAATATTAAATGAGTCGTTCTTTCAATTAAGTTGTAAGTCAACTGTTCTCCACATTAAAGCAGATGAAATTTTAAGTGGAGGTACTCTTGAAAGTGATGTTAAATTATGTGTGGACATAAAGGATGCTAATGGATGTTTGCTTGGATTTAATAAATAAATAATTTAGGCTTATAAAGAAACGATTGTTAATGATATCCCAAAAATTATTCCCCTTGCATTCATAAATATAAATTTTAGTGAGACTGATGCAATGTTTCTAAACTATACTGATTACTTTCCTTGAGAAACTAATATCACTGCAACATTCAAGTCTAACGCTGAAATTGGTGGACCACTAATCTGTGAACCACATTGTTATTGTTGTCGTCGTCCTCAAACCAGAGACCGATTTGATGCAGTTCTCCATGTCACCCTATCCTGTGCTAACCTCTTAATCTCTGTGTAACTACTGCAACCGACACCCTTCTGAATCTGCTTAGTGTATTCATCTCTTGGTCTCTCTCTAAGACTTTTACCCTCCACGTTGCCCCCTAATAATAAATTAGTGATCCCTCGATGCTTCAGAAGGAGTCCTACCAACCAATTCCTTCTTCTACTCAAGTTGTGCCACAATGCCCCAATTCTATTCAGTACCTCCTCATTGCTTACATGATCTACCTGTCCAATCTTCAGCAGTTTTCAGTAGCACCACATTTCAAAAACTACCATTCTCTTTTTGTCCAAACTATTTATGTCCATATTTCACTTCCATACATAGCTACACTACATACAAACACTTTCAGAAAGGATTTCCTGACACTTAAATCTATACTCGATTTTAACAATTTCTCTTCTTCAGAAACGCTTTCCTTGCCATAGCCAGTCCACATTCTATATCCTCTCTCCTTCGATCATCATCAGTAATTTTGCTTCCCAGATAGCAAAACTCGTCTACTACTTTTAGTGTCTCATTTCCTAATCTAATTCTCTCAGCATCAACTGACTTAATTCGGCTATATTCCATTATCCTCGTTCTACTTTTATTGCTTTTCATATTATGTACTCCTTTCAAGACACTGTCCATTCCGTTCAGTGGCTCTTCCAAGTCCCTTGCTGTCTCTGACAGAATTACAATGTAATCGAAAACGTCAAAGTTTTTATTTCTTCTCCATGGAGTTTAGTTCCTACTCCCAATGTTTCTTTTATCTCCTTGACTGCCTGCTGAAATAACAGGTTGAATAAAATTTGGGATAGGCTACAACTCTGTATCACTCCCTTCTCAATCGCTGCTTCCCTTTAGAGCCTTTCGAACGTATAACTGCCATCTGGTTTCTGTACAAATTGCAAATAGCCTTTCACTCCATGTATTTTACCCATGCCATCTTCAGAATTTGAAAGAGAGGTTTCCAGTCAGCACTGTCAAAAATTGTCTCTAAGTCTACAAATGCTAGGAACTTAGGTATGCCTTTCCTTATCCTGTCTTCTAAGATAAGTCGTCGTGTCAGAATTGCCTCGCGTGTTCCAATATTTCTATGGAATCCAAACCGATCTTCCGCAAGGCCAGCTTCTACCAGTCTTTCCATTCACCTGTAAAGAATTCGTGTTAGTATTTGGCAAGCGTGATTTATTAAACTGATATTTTGATAATTTTCACACCTGTCAACACTTACTTTCTTTGGAATTGGAGTTATTACATTCTTCTTGAAGTCTGAGGGTATTTCGCCTGCGTCACACATGTTACTCACCGAAAGGAAGAGTTTTGTCATGGCTAGCTCACCCAAGGCTATCAGTAGTTGTAATGGAATGCCATCTACTCCCGACGCCTTGTTTCGACGTACTCTTTATCTACGATTTTTTGCACATCCATAATACTGCAAACAAGTACATCGCCGTTGTACAGACTCTCTATATACTCCTTCCACCTTTTTGTTTTCCCTTCCTTGTTTAGGACTGGTTTTCCATCTGAGTTCCTGATATTCATAAAGGTGGTTCTCTTGTCTCCAAAGGTCTCTTGACATTTCCTGTAGCAGTATCTATCTTACCCATAGTGACATATGCTCCCACATCCTTACATTTGTCTTCTAGCCATCCCTGCTTAGCCGTTTTCCTCTTCCTGTAGGTCTCATTTTTTAGACGTTTGTATTCCTTTTCGCCTGCATCATTTACTGCATTTTTGTATTTTCTCCTTTCATTAATTAAATTTATCTTTCCTCTTAACCAAGTATTCCTACTTGCCCTCGTCTTTTTACCTACTTGATCCTCTTCTGCCTTCACTACTTCATCTCTCAAAGCTACCCATTCTTCTACTGTATTTCTTTCCCCAGTTCTTGTCAATCGCTCCCTAATGCTGTCTCTGAAACTCTGTATAAGCTCTGATAACTTCAGTTTATCTAGGTCCCATCTTCCTAAATTCCTATGTAATTGCAGTTTCTTCAGATTTATTCTAGAGTTCATAACCAATAGATTGTGGCCTGAGTCCACATCTGCCACTGGAAATGTCTTACAACTTAAAACCTGGCTCCTAAATCTTCGTCTTACCAATATATAATTCATCTGAAACCTTCTAGTGTTTCCAGGCCTCTTCCACGAATACAACGTTCTTTCATGATTCTAAACCAAGTGCTAGCTATGATTAAGTTGTGCTCTGTGCAGAATTCTACAAGGCAGCTTTCTCTTTAATTCCTTACACCCAAACCATATTCGCTTACTACTTTTCCTTCTATTCTTTTTCTAACCATCGAATTCCATTCCCCAATTACTATTAAATTTTTCTCTCCCTTAACTGTCTGAATCGCATCGTACATTTCTTCAATCTCTTCACATCTGCAGAAGTGATTTCGGAAGGTGATATTAATGTAATTTTTACTTGGAGTTCTTGCGCAAATGATACCAATCTTCAGTCAGCTAACCACAATCACGATGGTGCTAAGAATGGGACCACTCTTCCTAAGGAAGGTAACATTGTTGATGAATCCATGGAAATCTCTGTCCCTGTTCGTAGATATGAACCAGAACATTCACACGAGCTAGAACAAGAAAGACTAAAGGATTCGAAGATTCCCATTTCTTTCTTTGAATCATAAACCACAGAGATTGCAAGTCTAAGTGGAAAGTGAAATATCAGCTAGGCGTCAGCAGTTACTATAATTCTGCTGAATTTGATATGCCTTATTTTGTTTTAGCCGTGTTTCAAACAAATCAAGACCACAGTCAGAGAACTGACTCTTCCCTGCTCGATCATATCAAACTATAAAGTATGTATCTAAAGAATGAAAGAAATGAATTTTTTCCTCAAGGAATGTGGATTTGATGCGTTTTGAGATTTTAGACGAGTTGCACGATTGAATAGTGATGTTAATGTAAATTAATTCGACTTCATAAGAAATTATCCTACCTATGACATAAATATGACTAGGAAAATCAATGTCATCACCACCCAGAAGACTGTTATCTAACTTTTTGACACTTTCAACAAGAAAATTCTGAATAAAACACTTGCCTTCATAGTCATTTATGGTAAGAAAGATATTGACATATAGTACTCAGCATATGGTTTTGAGTGAAAATCTTTAACTATAGGGCTGTTAAGTTTGTATTTACATTTTATGAAACATAGAGTTATTTCTCTGTATAGGCCTTTTCATGTTCATTATTTTAGGTTTTTTAATTTTTTAAATCACTTAGTATTTGGCTCAGACATTTAGACAAACTGATCTATTTGGATACAGACAGGCGCCAGCTGCAGTACATACATCCTGCCTGCCTGAGAGAAGAAACTAGAGTGACCGATCCAGGAAGTGGGCACAACTAATACAACAATCCAGTCATGCCTTCTGCTTCGCTCCACCTACTTACTTTAACTCGCTTGCTCTGTCTGTACCGTTCACACAGCGGTTAAAGGCTTCACTCAAAGATTGCACTGAGCAGTCTGCATTCTAAACAGCACGGCAATATACTTGTTTTTTATTTAAATATTATTTTAAATCTTCAGTTTAGTATTTACATACATATTTACATGTTGTTTATAATTCATCTCTTCTGAAATTGCGCAGTAATGTAAATAAAACAATGCATTTGCTTCCAAAACAAATTGAAGTAAACTTCTCGATTTGAACGAAGTTTATCACTGAAACTACATATACCGGCTTTGAAATGGTTTATTCTGCCAAACTCTACATGAGTACATCGACTGAATAATTTTGCCCATTATCTGATGGAGTCTTAACTGCGTCACATGTGGAGAGAGCTAGACATTTCACAAAACTTTTCTATCTTCCCTTCTGTATGACTCATCGTCATCCGTGGGCAGGTTTGATACCTGTCTTACTGAGGGGAGTGGCATATTCCAGCCCTAACTAAAAAAGTGCTTCTATTAATTCAGGACTCCGTGATGCATGGATGTAGAGAAGGCTGGAAGCCAGAAGCTCAGCCTATAGATATCACGGAGTGGAAGTTGTCCGATACGTAATGTTTTGCACTTCTTTAATGTGCGGCATGCCACTCTCTGAATAAAAATTTTAGCTATACAAATGGAGGCTCTACTCAAGAAGCTGAATTATGCTAGGAATTCTAATTTCTTTAAAAAATCATCAAGTTAGAAATATGAATTATACTGCATTACAAAACCTGAATATTCAAATAACTTACACTACTGGACATTAAAATTGCTACACCACGAAGATGACGTGCTACAGACGCGAAATTTAACCGACAGGACGAAGAGGCTGTGATATGCAAATGATTAGCTTTTCAGAGCATTCACACAACGTTGGCGCCGGTGGCGACACCTACAACGTGCTGACATGAGGAAAGTTCCCAACCGATTTCTCATACACAAACAGCAGTTGACCGGCGTTGCTTGAGGAAACGTAGATGTGATGCCTCGTGTAAGGAGGAGAAATGCGTACCATCACGTTTCCGACTTTGATATAGGTCGGATTGTAGCCTATCGCGATTGCGGTTTAGCGTATCGCGACACTGCTGCTCGCGTTGATCGAGATCCAATGACTGTTAGCGGAATATGGAATCGGTGGGTTCAGGAGGGTAATAACGGAACGCCGTGCTCGATCCCAACGGCCTCGTATCACTAGCATTCGAGATGACAGGCATCTTATCCGCATGGCTGCAACGGATCGTGCAGCCACGTATAGATCCCCGAATCAACAGATGGGGACGTTTGCAAGACAACAACCATCTGCACGAACAGTTCGACAACGTTTGCAGCAGCATGGAATATCAGCTCGAAGACCATGGCTGCGGTTACCCTTAACGCTGCATTACAGGAGCGTTTGTGATGGTGTACTCAACGACGAACCTGGGTGCACGAATGGCGAAACGTAATTTTTTTGGATGAATCCAGGTTCTGTTTACCGCATCATGATGTTCGCATCCGTGTTTGGCGACATCGCTGTGAACACACATTGGAAACGTGTATTCGTCATCGCCATACCGGCGTATCACCCGACGTGATGGTATGGGGTGCCAGTGGTTACACGTCTCGGTCACCTCTTGTTCGTATTGACGGCACTTTGAACAGTGGACGTTACATTTCAGATGTGTTACGACCTGTGGCTCTATACTTCATTCGATGCCTGCGAAACCCTACATTTGAGCAGGATAATGCACGACCGCATGTTGCAGGGCCTGTACGGGTCTTTCTGGATACAGAAGTTGTTCGACTGCTGCCATGGCCAGCAAATTCTCCAGATCTCTCACCAATTGAGAACGTCTCGTCAGTGGTGGCCGAACAAATGGCTCGTTTCAATACGCCAGTCACTACTCTTGATGAACTGTGGAATCGTGTTGAAGCTGCATGGGCAGCTGTACCTGTACACGCCATACAAGCTCTGTTTCACTCAATGCCCAGGCTTATCAAGGCAGTTATTACGGCCAGATGTGGTTTTTCTGGATACTGATTTCTCAGGATCTATGCACCCAAATTGCGTGAAAATGAAATCACATGTCACTTCTAGTATAATATATTTTTCCAATGAATACTCGTTTATCATCTGCATTTCTTCTTGGTGTAGCAATTTTAATGGCCTGTAGTGTATATGGTGAAATAATTTGCGTGGAGCACAACGGTAAATTTAACTTTATTTTTCCAAACAGATGTCAAAAATTAATTCCTGCCTGGGATTTTAAGTTTTTTGGAGATGGTAATTCGAAGCTGAGATATAAAGGTGGTAATAAAGTTAAAAATAACGATAATAAATTTCACAATAGTGAATTTATTTTTTATTTTTTTAATTTATAAATACAAAGTTCTAAGTCTTGCATGGTAAATTGCTGATATTCTTTTTTTAAATTTAGTACCCTAAGCCTCCGCCTGATTCACAGAAAGTAGGGATCTTATTTTACACCTTGAGTGCACCCAACGTACCCACTTAGTAGTCATGGTGGTGACCTGGTTAGAGGTACACTGATCGGTCCAGAGGTGCACTAGGAGGCCGCGCTCCTACTCTCGTGACTTGGCCAATCCTGACCCCAGCGGTAGGTGACTGAGTTATCCATGGGTCTGGGCTGATGACCAGACGGTGGTGACAAGTGATGGCGGGCCCAAGAGACTCGGACCTGAAAGGAATTCTGTGGTCACCCTGAGACGTTGGTAGCCTCACAGCGTAACCCAGCACACAGGAGACATCGATTTGCAGTGCTTATGTGGAAACATGCTCAGCCAGGCCAGATGGGCAGGTTTTCAACATTTCAGGACAGGTCATCTTGTGGCTGAGGTAATGTTTGCGGACTACCAAAGCCATTAAAATATCTTGAAATATCAGATATTACCCTAGTGCTCAATCTGCAGTTGCAGAGTCACTGAGAAACGTCCCCTTTGAAGAATTAAAAATGACAGTGCCAGAAAACCTCTTACGTTATTTGGTTTTCAAACAGCTGAGCAAAACTGACCGTACTCAGACATTTCTCTCTTTAATTATTCTGATCATCACTAAACTGACACACAATATTTTTAGCGGAACCCAATAATCTGACTTTCAATAATCCCCACAAAAGAATGACCCTGACTGACAGTAACCTATACCTTTCATGAATCTCTTACCTCACAAAAATCTTCGTTACTCGAACTACTGCAATACAGCGAGCACCAATACTGCCAGCTAAATAAAAGATTCTAACCACTGAAGGCACTAACTACTGACAGGCATAGTTAACAAATGAAAGACTTAAATAGAGAACAAACAGTATATTTACGTTAATAATGTTCAAAAATCATCATATATATATATTCATGACCTCCATCTTTACAAATTTCCTTTTTCTGGCGGACACACGTCCAGGTCGTCTACTTATAGCAACCTCTCAAAACTCTGGCATCTCTCTCTCCACATACACCACTGCTGGCGGCTCACCTCCAACTGCACACCGCTATGCGCTGTTCACATCCAACTGCCCAGCACTACATAAGCGAATATTCCAAAAAGCATACAGAGCATTACGTGGCGTTACCAACATAGAAACCTATACAGCCTACTTACAAGTGGTACAGCGTAAACGATGCGCTTGCAGGTGGCTGCAAGAGCTTAGGTTTTAGCATTGGGCTCTAGATTATGCTTATGTCGCTACACAAAAAAACTTACCGGCTTCTATACTTCTAAAAGGAATCAGCGCACAGTACTATCAAAATTCAGCTTTGCTAAAAAATAAATTGGTAACAGGATTAATAATTCCAGAGATGTGACAGAGAAGAATGTGTGGGATCAGCACTACAAATACCTACTGCAGCAGCAGAAAAAGCAAGATTGGCCAGAAGAGAAAGAATACTAATCTGAAGAATTTGGCTGCATTACAGTGAATGAGCTTAAGAAATCCCTAAAAGAGATTAATAGAAGAAAGCAACTGTAGAAGATAAAATAAACATACGGCTGTTAAAACATGTGGGCATCATGTTACATACAGAAGGTTGTTACACAAATTCGACCAGTTCTGGCAAGCAAGAGAAATACCCGAGTGACAGAAAATAGTCAAAAGTAATAACCATGTTGAAGAAAGCTGACAGGAAAGATTGTAAAAGTAATGGGTGAGTAAGTCTTATCAACACAGTATATACGTTGCATGCAAAACTAATAAACAGCATTTTTAAAACAGTTTCGGAGATTTTCATTAGTGGAAAGAAGACTGGAGTTAGAAAACGAAAATCAATCATAATCAACGCATCTAGTCTGAAAAATGTAATAGAAAAACACGAGAACGCAACAGACGAACAGAATCAGCATTCCAAGAATTGGTTAGTAATGTTACCACGTGAACAGAAATAAATTTCGGACAATAATGGAAAACAATGAATGTCCAAGCATATTAGTAAAGCCCGTATGAAACCTATACAAAGAACAAAATAATATTTAAATAAAGGTGAATCAAGAACTGGAGAAATTTTAATAAATAAACGAATTCGACATGCATGCCAGCCATCATTCTTAGTGTTTATATGAATGACGTATCCTAAACTGAAGGCAACGCATACAGCAATGTATTAAAACATCAAAAGACACCATGTTAAATGTGTTTCATTATGCTAATGATTTCTTAAACCAAGACTGAAGTGATAGTTTTCTGGAGGTAAAGAACTGATCAGATCTAAAATAATTGTGCACAATGTGACCTTACAACAAGTGTCACCTTTTATTTATTTGGGATGTCATATACGCCTAGAGAGTAGTAAACATATACATGTAAAATTGGCTAGATGCTAAATATATGTGGCACCATTGATAATGTAACCAAACACAAATGCAGGGAAGAAATGAGAGTTAAATTTTGTAAAACTATTATTTTTCCAGCAATGTTGGGTACCTACGAAAAGGACATTAAGTAAAACACACATTCATAAATGAAATTTCTAAAAAGAGCTACAGGCTATTCAAGAACAGTTCACACAAAAAACGAAACTGCGACAAGAATAAAAGCAGAGCGAATTGAGACCAGAATACCCATTACTCCAACACTTGGTACGATCATGTCTAAAGAATGGACGGCATACCTAGTCCCAGACCAACCTTGGCTTACAAACCGGCAAAAGAACGGATGTTAGAGACACAAAAATGGATGGATTTGTGAAAACGAAATAGACTTAATACCTAAACCATTAAATATAGAAAAAGAAGATTAATTCGTTGTTGAAGGATTTGGATAACGGCTGTAAAGGGCGATCAAAAAGTCAGTAGAAATTTGAAAACTTAATAAACCACGGAATAACGTAGATAGAGAGGAAAAAATTGACACACATTCTTGGAATGACATCGGGTTTTATTAGAAAAAAAAAACAAAATTCACAAAATGTCCAACAGATGGCGGGTGAAAGATCTCTTGCGAGCGTCGTTTGGTATGATAGTGTGCTCAGCCGCCAATTTCGTCATGCTTGGCCTCCCAGGTCCCCAGACCTCAATCCGTGCGATTATTGGCTTTGGGGTTACCTGAAGTCGCAAGTGTATCGTGAACGACCGACATCTCTAGGGATGTTGAAAGACAACATCCGACGCCAGTGCCTCACCATAACTCCGGACATGCTTTACAGTGCTGTTCACAACATTATTCCTCGACTACAGCTGTTGTTGAGGAATGATGGTGGAAATATTGAGCATTTTCTGTAAAGAACATCATCTTTGTTTTGTCTTACTTTGTTATGCTAATTAATGCTGTTCTGATCAGATGAAGCGCCATCTGTTGGACATTTTTTGAACTTTTGAATTTTTTTTTTTTGTTCTAATAAAACCCCGTGTCATTCCAAGCATGTGTGACAATTTGTACCTCTCTATCTACATTATTCCGTGATTTATTCAGTTTTCAAATTTAAACTGACTTTTTGATCACCTAGTACATGAATGTTTCTGTTTTTGAAACGTAAGTTTCTGCTGCAATTTAATCTATTGGGAACATTGAACACTTTTTTGTTACAATCGAAAGAAATACTCTTCTTCATTGATGCACAAGATGTTCGATACCGTTCCTTGACTGAATACTTTAAGAAGAGGTGGGATGTGTACTCCGTTTTTCAGTCTTCTTTAAAAACAGGGTCAGTCTCACGAAAGTAATTTTACACAAGACAAGACGGAATTCTGAATCACTTGTGACTATATCTCACATACTTGCCAGTAATCTCTCGGCGTTTTCGTAACTTCCCAGCGCTGCATCCTGCAACTGAATTTCAGTCCTCTAACGTTTGATTTAATTTGCTGCAGGTTGGAGGAGCATGTACATAAGGATGACAACAATTATCTTATAAAGTTCCACGTGAAATAAAGGAAAGTAAATTGGGCTGCACCTCTCTTACACTGCTCACACAATAGACGCAAGTTGTAGTTAGTACGTCAGCCTGAGTGGTCAACTTGGAAGACATTCAAACTGTAGTCACTTTCCTCAGACACACTGTTCTTTTACAGTTACCACAATCACTTACTCTGTAGATAAATGTTTATTCGACAATCAGCATAGTTTCTTGTGGTTAACAATAATTAATCCTAAAGATGCTACCGTTCACTTTCACGAGCGTGGACACAATGGTTTGGAGACGCTGGTGGCTATTAATCTGAACGTACAAACGAAAGTATCTTCAATAGTGTATTTTTCCTGCAGATAGTTCATAGACGTCTCTCTCAATTACAGTGGATTATGGTGAAATCAACGTTGACTGATTCTATAAACGTCGCGGTGCGTCTGATTGTTACGTCGACAACATCCCACACGAACGGAGCTAATTTTAACCTCGACGAGGCGGCAGACGAATGCGGGAAGTAAATTTTTCAGAGTAACTTGCAAATGCCTTTGCTGATGAACACAGATATACTCACGGCGCCCACAACGAAAGTTCGCACACGACCTTCAATCTATCACAATCCGTGCTCTCGAGAGAGGCAACTATTGACTCTGAGGTGGGCAGTGATATTACAGTACGTTTACAGAATCCCATGTAAATGTAGAAGTAGGTGTAGTTTGAATATCAGTGTCGCGAAGGAAAAATGTATATTAAATGAGCTCTTGTGCGAAATAAGACGTTCCATTGAGTTCATTGTCCCAGTAGCCACTAGTGAATATGAGACATAAATCTGCATCTACATCTACATCTACAAAGATACTCCGCAAGCCCCGCTACGGTACGTGGCGGAGGACACCCTGTACCACTAGTAGTCATTTCCTATCCTGAGCACATAGAGCAAGAGTAAAACTAGCCTCTGTATGAATCTGTACGGGCCCTTATTATTCGTATCTTATCTTCGTAGTACTTCCGCGCAACGTATGCTGGCGTCAGTAGAATCGTTCGGCAATCAGCTTGAAATGTCGTTATCTTAAATTTCTCAATAGTGTTTCTTAAAAAGAATGTCGCCTCTCTTTCACAGAATCCCATGTGAGTTCCCGAAGCATCTCCGTAATGCTTAGATGTTGTTCGAACCTTTTTTTTCCGGTTTGATGCGGCCCGCCACGAATTCCTTTCCTGTGCTAACCTCTTCATCTCAGAGTAGCACTTGGAACCTACGTCCTCAATTATTTGCTTGACGTATTCCAATCTCGGTCTTCCTCTACAGTTTTTGCCCTCTACAGCTCCCTCTAGTACCATGGAAGTCATTCCCTCATGTCTTAGCAAATGTCCTATCATCCTGTCGCTTCTCCTTATCAGTGTTTTCCACATATTCCTTTCCTCTCCGATTCTGCGTAGAACCTCCTCATTCCTTACCTTATCAGTCCACCTAATTTTCAACATTCGTCTATAGCACCACATCTCAAATGCTTCGATTCTCTTCTGTTCCGGTTTTCTCACAGCCCATGTTTCACTACCATACAATGCTGTACTCCAGACGTACATCCTCAGAAATTTCTTCCTCAAATTAAGGCCGGTATTTGATATTAGTAGACTTCTCTTGGGCAGAAATGCCTTTTTTGCCATAGCGAGTCTGCTTTTGATGTCCTCCTTGCTCCGTCCGTCATTGGTTATTTTACTGCGTAGGTAGCAGAATTCCTTAACTTCATTGACTTCGTGACCATCAATCCTGATGGTAAGTTTCTCGCTGTTCTCATTTCTACTTCTTCTCATTACCTTCGTCCTTCTCCGATTTGATCTCAAAGCATACTGTGTACTCATTAGACTGTTCATTCCGTTCAGCAGATCATTTAATTCTTCTTCACTTTCACTCAGGATAGCAATGTCATCAGCGAATCGTATCATTAATATCCTTTCACCTTGTATTTTAATTCCACTCCTGAACCTTTCTTTTATTTCCATCATTGCTTCCTCGATGTACAGATTGAAGAGTAGGGGCGAAAGGCTACAGCCTTGTCTTACACCATTCTTAATACGAGCACTTCGTTCTTGATCGTCCACTCTTATTATTCCCTCTTTGTTGTTGTACATATTGTATATGACCCGTCTCTCCCTATAGCTTACGACTACTTTTTTCAGAATCTCGAACAGCTTGCACCATTTTATATTGTCGAACGCTTTTTCCAGGTCGACAAATCCTATGAATGTGTCTTGATTTTGCTTTAGCCTTGCTTCCATTATTAGCCGTAACGTCAGAATTGCCTCTCTCGTCCCTTTACTTTTCCTAAAGCCAAACTGATCGTCACCTAGCGCATTCTCAATTTTCTTTTCCATTCTTCTGTATATTATTCTTGTAAGCAGCTTCGATGCATGAGCTGTTAAGCTGATTGTGCGATAATTCTCGCGCTTGTCAGCTCTTGCCGTCTTCGGAATTGTGTGGACGATGCTTTTCCGAAAGTCAGATGGTATATCGCCCGACTCATATATTCTACACACCAACGTGAATAGTCGTTTTGTTGCCACCTCCACCAATGTTTTAGAAATTCTGATGGAATGTTATCTATCCCTTGTGCCTTATTTGACCTTAAGTCCTCCAAAGCTCTTTTAAATTCCGATTCTAATACTTGATCCCCTATCTCTTCCAAATCGACTCCTGTTTCTTCTTCTATCACATCAGACAAATCTTCACCCTCATAGAGGCTTTCAATGTATTCTTTCCACCTATCTGCTCTCTCCTCTGCATTTAACAGTGGAATTCCCGTTGCACTCTTAATGTTACCACCATTGCTTTTAATGTCACCAAAGGTTGTTTTGACTTTCCTGTATGCTGAGTCTGTCCTTCCGACAATCATACCTTCTTCGATGTCTTCACATTTTTCCTGCAGCCATTTCGTCTTAGCTTCCCTGCACTTCCTATTTATTTCATTCCTCCGCGGCTTGTATTTCTGTATTCCTGATTTTCCCGGAACATGTTTGTACTTCCTCCTTTCATCAATCAACTGAAGTATTTCTTCTGTTACCCATGGTTTCTTCGCAGCTACCTTCTTTGTACCTATGTTTTCCTTCCCAACATCTGTGATGGCCCTTTTTAGAGATGTCCGTTCCTCTTCAACTGCACTGCCTACTGCGCTATTCCTTATTGCTGTATCTATAGAGTTAGAGAACTTCAAACGTATCTCGTCATTCCTTAGTACTTCAGTATCCCACTTCTTTGCGTATTGATTCTTCCTGACTAATGTCTTGAACTTCAGCCTACTCTTCATCACTACTATATTGTGACCTGAGTCTATATCTGCTCCTGGGTACGCCTTACAATCCAGTATCTGATTTCGGAATCTCTGTCTGATCATGATGTAATCTAATTGAAATCTTCCCGTATCTCCCGGCCTTTTCCAAGTATACCTCCTCCTCTTGTTTCGAAACTACTGGTAACAAATGTAGCACCTCGCCTCTGAATTACTTCGATGTCTTCCTTCAATCCGACCTGGTACGGATCCCAAACGGTCGAGCAGTACTCAATAACAGGTCGCACCAGCGTCCTGTATGCGGTATTATTAACAGGTGAATCATTCTTACCTAAAATTCTCCCAAAAAACCGAAGTCGAACATGCACCTTCCCTACAACCGTTCTCACATAATCCTTTGATCTCATATCGCTTTGCAACGTAACGCCCGTGTATTTAAACGACTTGATTGTGCCAAGCCTGACGGTAGTAATACTGCAATCGAAAATTACAGGTATGATCTTCCTACTCAGCCGCATTAACTTACATTTTTACATATTTAGGGCTAGCTGTCAATCATCACACCAGCTGGAAATTTTGTCCAAGTCGTCTTGTGTATTCCTACATTCACTCAACTTCGACAACTTACCGTTCACCACGACTGTTACGGAGTAAAGTGAAGCGCCGGTACGCCAGTGGGGAAGAACAGGGAAAGGAAAGCTGCAAGAAGTCAGCCGATCGCACGCTTACCGCATCTCCCTCCAGGACGACAATGTGAAAGCAGCGGCTCCTATGTGAAGAGAATTTAAGCTGGTGACGGCCCAGCTGGATAGCAGCTTCGAGATACCCACTTAGATAGCAGCGTCAACTTGAGGAACTTCGATAGCAGCTGCGGAAAGCCTTTTGTCAGTTAGTGATCAGCAGTCACTGAAAAGAGTAATTATTTCGTATGTCGCCCTTTGCTTGAGACACATCTCTGTAATTGCCAAAGTCAGGTATTGTAATTGATCTTTTTGTAATAAAATTCATTAATACGACTTTTTTTATTGTTTGTCTAGCGAAACGAGTATGCAGGCTTACTAGACACTAGAAAAGCATCATCAACAAACAACCACAAATTGCTGCCTACCCTGTGAGCCAAATCGTTAATGCTTATAGAGAACCACAGCGATCCTTTCACCCTTCCCTGGAGCACCCCTGACGATATCCTTGTCTTTGATGACCACTCACCATCGAGGACAGCACACTGGGTTCTGGAACTTCCTGGCAGATTAGAACTTTGTGCTTGACCGAGACTCGAACCCAGGACCATTGCCTTTCGCTGGCAAGTGGTCTGCCATCTGAGCTACCCAAGCACGACCGACGCCCTGTTCTCAAGGCTTTACTTCTGCCACTATCTCGTCTCCTACCTTCCAAACTTCACAGAAGCTCTTCTGCGAACATTGCAGAACTAGCACTCCTGGAAGAAACGATATTGCGGAGACGTGACTCAGCGGAGTGAGATTCTCCTTTTGGAAACATCCCCCAGGCTGTGACTAAGCCATGTCTCCGCAATATCTCTTCTTCCAGGAGTGCTAGTTCTGCAAAGTTCGCAGAAGAGCTTCTTTGAAGTTGGGAAGGTAGGAGCCGAGATACTGGCAGACGTAAAGCTGTGAGGACGGAGCGTGAGTCGTCCTTGGGTAGCTGAGATGGTAGATCACTTGCCTGCGAAAGACAAAAGTCCCGAGTTCGAGTCTCGGTCCCGCACACAGTTTTAATCTGCCAGGAAGTTTCATATCAGCGCACACTCCGCTGCAGAATGAAAATCTCATTCTGGAAACACTGGGTTATATTAATTAAGAAGTCTTCGAGCTCTCACATATCTGTGAACTTATTCCATACGCTCGTGGCTTGGTCAAGAGCACCGTGTAAAATGCTTTCCGGAAATTTAGAAATATCAAATCTGCCTGTTGCCCTTCATCCATAGCTTGCAGTATATCATGTGAGAAAATGGCAAGCTCTGAGTTTCGCACGAGCCGTGTTTTCTAAACCCATGCTAATTCGTGAACATAAACTTCTCAGTCTCAAAACAGTTTATTACTTTCGAACTAAGAATATGCTCAAGGATTCTGCAGCAAATAGAAGTTAGGAATGCTGGTCTGTAATTTTGCGGGTCCTTTCCTTGTCCATTCTTATAGAATGGAGTCACCTTCGGTTTTCTCCACTCGCTTGCGACTTTGTGATGGGCGAGAGGTTCACGATAAATGCAAGCTAGGTAAGGCGTCAGTGCCATAGCGTACTGTTTATAATATCCAACTGGGATTCCATCCGGGCCTGGTCATTTATTTGCTTTCAGAATTTTCAGTTGGTTCTCTACGCCACGGACGCTTATTTCTACGTCGTGCATACGGGAGTCTGTCCGATAGTAAAATGACGGTATGTTGGTATGATTTTGTTGTGTGAACGAATTCCTGATCGTGTAATAGATAGCCGTAGAGCAGGTTTTAGGAACTGTAAATAAAATGTATGTTTCTTTGATAGCTGGTTGTTTTAATAGTGTGCATTTATTTAATTATTTCTGTTTATCAAACAGCTTTATAACGAGGTACTAAACAATAGTCTGATCTCCCTTCAAGGGTAAGCGTCAGTTCCAGCGGAGAAGTTTAAAACAACTACGCTAATAGGACGATTTCTCTAAATAAGCAAAGTAGCCGGCCGTGCTCGTTGCGGAATGGCAGGAAAAGCGCCGCAGGAGTGGTTTATCCGCCGAGGAGCAAATGAAGCACAGGCAACCGGCAATACTCGGCTCTCACCGCGGGCGCAACTTTGTTCGCCTTGGAGCCGCGCGGCCTAACAAGCTCTATTCAGGGATTTGTATCGTCTCGGGAGGGTTTTACGAGACAAAGAGCACGCGGATAATTCTGAGCTCTAGAAGTTCGCTAATTATCCGCCATAAAGAGCAGGGTAATGAACGTGGCGCCGCGCCGGCGAGACGCAGTGCGTACTCCATCAGGAGCATCGGGCAGTTCGCACGGGCGCACAAAGCCATTTAGCCGCTATGGAATTGCATTTCGCTGCGGCTCCTTCCACCAGACGGCGGCCCAGTTCCCCCCTCTGATACATTTTTCTTCCGTAGCATTGGCACTGACGTGCAGCAACGCACACGGAGTGGTCTGCTTGCTATTCGCAAATGGTTCAAATGGCTCTGAGCATTATGCGACTTAACTTCTGAGGTCATCAGTCGCCTAGAACTTAGAACTTATTAAACCTAACTAACCTAAGGACATAACACACATCCATGCCCGCGGCAGGATTCGAACCTGCGACCGTAGCGGTCACGCGGTTCCAGACTGAAGCGCCTAGAACCGCACGGTCACACCGGCCGGCTTGCTATTCGCATGTACGCAAATTCGGCAGTAAGAACGTACGTTAACTTCCAAAAGTTAGTTGCAGTGAAGAAACGGAAGCATATTTCTTAATCACATCGTCCAGCTACCAAGCCTTACCTATGAAATTGTAGACTGGAGACGTAAGACATAAGAGTCGCCTGTGTACTGCCACTAATAAGTTGTGGAGCGGCTGTGCCCCCTTTGTCAGCTTTGTTATCTGACGGTTTGATCTCCTGGTGGCACGACGGAAACTTCAGTAAGGACCACCCGCGTGCCCTCGAGAGGTAAGTTCATCAGCGCACCTCATCGTAGTTTGCTTGACATCAAAGTTAAATTCATTACGTGATGGCAGTGTGGTATGATTATAGGATGCCCGCAAGTGCAGCGAGACTGCTAATAGTGAATGTAATCGTGTGCAACGAATGGCTGTCTTATCTGAATAGTACACAAATCCTGAAGACGCTGTAAGCAAACAAATGACTCCCGTAATATGGCCGATATTAGATATTAATTAAATTCAAATATTTTGATCGATCTGTCACTCCATGAGACGTAGTCTCCATACTAACAATATATGTGTCAAGGCAAAAACTACACCTAAGAGCACTAGAAGAGCTTGTGGTACAAACTGGAGTAGTATGTAGAGTATCCTCTTCCTGCGGCGTTATAATTTTATTAATAAAACAAAAATTCAGTTATGATGCCGTTGGATTGATATACATACAGCTACATACAACAGAAATGTCTGCCGGCCGGTGTGGCCGTGCAGTTCTAGGACCTTCACTCTGGAACCGCGTGACCGCTGCGGTCGCAGGTTCGAACCCTCTTGTGATGTCATTAGGTTAGTTAGGTTTGAGTAGTTCTAACTTCTAGGGGACTGATGACCACAGATGTTAAGTCCCATAGTGCTCAGAGCCATTTGAACAATTTTGAACAAAAATGTCTCTCCTATGACGTTGTTGTGATGTGCCTACACGAATAAACCTATGGTCGTGGTAAACGGTAACGTGAAGACCTGGGACATTACTAAGCCAGTACGCAAGGCGTGAAACGGCTGACGTGCTGCTGGTGCAGAAATGGACAAACTGGGCCTGGTCTGCGGATGTGACACGTTGAGGCGAAACTGCTGGTATTGCCAACTTGTAGCGCTGCAACTGAACTGCTGCTCTGACCGGACGGAACTACTGGTACTGTCGATTTGAGGCGTATGGTATGGTGTGTGTGGTCTAAGAGAAGTGCTGCCACTGTGTGGCTGGGCCTCCTGGATGGAAAGGTCAATGGGTAACGTTCTCCATGTTTACTTGTAAGATGGACTGCAGTCTCTGCGTCAATGAGCACTCCTGTCATGGTGGTTTTTACACGTTTTTTTTGGTTATTGAGGAGCTTTGACGATGGCCTGTGCCACCCGAATCCTGTGCCAACGCCGTGGAACAGCAGATCCGACGAATTCCCGAAGGCGGATGGTCGCCCGGCGGTCTTGAGTGGTGGCCACGAACTTAGGCGGTGTTTTCCTGAGCCGGCCGAGCGGTTCTAGGCACTACAGTCTGGAACCTGTAACATTATGTGATTGTCTTATCATTTTAAATCATTCACTAATCGAGCAGTCGCTCGGCAACAGCTACAGTTAGCAAATAATGTTGCGAGAATGTAAAAGGTGAACGACCTGTGACGTAACTTGTTTATTGTCGAAGCGCCGTCAGAGATGCAGTGAGTTATTGACTTTGAAAACCGCGGCGCGAAAAACAGACAGAAGAAGAACACTTTTACACATTTTTTTTTTTTTTAGGTACGAGATATTCTCGATGAACAGTTACTCATTCTTCTCTTGTCTCTTGTGTCGGACGCGCATGTCTTGCCGCCATATTATTATCGTTAAAAATAATATTGTTTTTGTGAAAAGTGAATGTGTAATACTAAAAGTGCCTAGCAGTAGATTTATTGTGCGACGTGTATGTGAAAACGTCGAAGGAATTGTTTTCATTAAGAGAAGTGCCAGTCAAAACGGCATCCATGTTAAATCCTTCATTGCAGTGTAAGTTCGTCTATTAATTGCCATAAATTCAGAGTCAAATGGAAATGGTGTATGGACTATTCATTTACTATAGAATCTATGTCTCACTTCTTCATGACATTATTTAATTTTCTATATGTTTCTGCCAAATAGAGAGTTCACAGTCACGAATTCTTTCGTCGAGTTCGGACGGAAGTTGCATGCGGCGAAATATTTTCTCCGCGCCATATTCTACTGGTAAATGCATGATAAACTACGGTCCCTTAGGAAATTCATGTTGAGCTATCCAAAATAATTATATTTTGAATAGGTGTTTACTCTCCTCTGCACTGCAACTTCCTACTGATCAGACGATCCAACAAGAAACAGCCGCACACAGTCGGCGTTCGCAAATATGTTTCCACCGCTGATTATAGCTATATGTTACAGCACTAAAGTAACATATTGTTATAATTAGCGACTACGAACGGGGACATTTATAACTGTATGTTTATGTATACACATTACGTAAACATATCGTTATAAACCGCGCGACCGCTACGATCGCAGGTTCGAATCCTGCCTCGGGCATGGGTGTGTGATGTCCTTAGGTTAGTTAGGTTTAAGTAGTTCTACGTTCTAGGGGACTGATGACCTCAGAAGTTAAGTCCCATAGTGCTCAGAGCCATTTGAACCATTTGTCTTCCTGACGGCGTTCTGGGTGGGGTCGACGTCCAATTCTTAATGAAGGTCACTGGTCCGAGCTCATCGAGAGGCTTATAAAATGAGCGGAACACCGCGATTTTGCTACGCCTGTAGTTGTTTCATGTTTGTGTTGCTTGTGACGCCACATGAAGAGGAACCATGAAATATGGAGGGTAGGACCGCTGCTCGGTAAATTTTGAATTTTGTGCTAACAGACGTATGAAAACTAGTGACGAGAGGGTACAAGTAATATATCAGGCGCAATGTTCTATCATTTTTAGCTTTGACAAGTTCCGTGAAAAGTAATTATTTATCGATTATGACGGCCAAATAACGGTCGTGATCAGTGAAAGTGACTGGAACGCTGTTTATGACTAGGCTGTCACGAAAGTCAGGAAGCCGGCTGCCGAACCGAACTTCTTAGTGGTTCAAATGTCTCTAAGCACTATGGGACTTAACATGTGGGGTCATCAGTCCCCTAGACTTAGAACTACTTAAATCTAACTAACGTAAGGACATCACACAGATCCATGCCCGAGGCCGGATTCGAACCTGCCACAGCAGCAGCAGTTTGGTTTCGGATTGAAGCACCTAGAAACACTCGGCCACAGCAGCCGGCTGAACGGAACTGCCATCGATTTTTCTGCATTACGTTTTGAACGATGTGTCGTTTTCCAGTGTTCTGAGATCTTCGGCTGCCGATATAGGCATCATATTGCCGCGGACATGCGTCGACTCCTTGCTAATGATGCGGTGTCGACCTTGAACTGTCCAAGGACCACCTGTGGGAGTACCGGCATGTCATTCACGTACAATGTTAAGAGCATTGGCAAGAGGACGGAGTTTTTGGAGAGCCCTCTAGTAATTGTAGCGTGTTGGACGGTTTACGGTTTATCTTGACATAGATGGGCCACCCTTGGAGAAAATTGTCCACAGTTTTGTTTGAGTATACCAGTATCGAACCTAAGGGGTTAAGTTTGACGACCAATATCTCCTTCCACAATCGGTTGTAGGCTTTTCAATACCCAGGAAAGCGTGCCAAAGGACACTATGTGATAAAAGTATCCGGACACCTGGCTGAAAATGACCTACAAGTTCGTGGCACCCTCCATCGGTAATTCTAGAATTCAGTATCGTGTTGGCCCACCCTTAGTCTTGATGACAGCTTCCACTCTCGCATGCATACGCTTAATCAGGTGCTGAAAGGTTTCTTCGGAAATGGCAGCCCATTCTTCACGGAGTGCTGCACTGAGAAGAGGTATCGATATCGGTCGGTGAAGCTGGTACGAGGTCGGCGTTCCAAAACATTCCAAAAGAGTTCTATAGGATTACGATCAGGACTCTGTGCCGGCCAGTCCATAAAAGGGATATTATTGTCTTGTAACCATTCCGCCACCCGTGCATTATGAACAGGTGCTCGATCGTGGTGAAAGATGCAATAGCCATCCGCCAATTGCTCTTCAACAGTGGAAAGCAAGAAGGTGCTTAAAACATTTATGTAGGCCTGTGCTGCGATAGTTCCACGCAAAACAACAAGGGGTGCGAGCCCCCTCCATGAAAAACACAACTACACCATAACGCCACCCCCTCCGAATTTTACTGTTGGTACTAAACACGCTGGCAGATGACGGTCATACCCACACCCTGCCGTCGGATCGCCACATTGTGTACTGTGATTCGTCACATCGCACGATGTTTTCCCACTGTTCAGTCCTTCAATGTTTACGCTGCTTACACCAAGCACGGCGTCGTTTGGAATGAATCGGCGTGATGTGTGGCTTATGAGCAGCCGCTCGACCATGAAATCCAAGTTTTCTCACCTCCCACTTAACTTTCATAATACTTGCAGTGGATCCTGATGCAGTTTGAAATTCCTGTGTGACGGTCTGAATAGATGGCTCCCTATTATACATTACGACCCTCTTCAAATGTCGGCGGTCTCTGTCAATGAAGGTCAGCCTGTACGCTTTTGTGCTGCATATATACCTTCACGTTTCCACTTCAGTATCATATCGGAAACAGTGGACCTAGGGATGTTTAGAAGTGTGGAAATCTCACGTACAGACGTATGACACAAGTAACACCCAGTCACGAGTCCACGTTCGACGTCCGTGAGTTCCACGGAACGCCCCAATCTGCTCTCTCACGATGTCTACTGAGGTCGCTGATATGGAATACCTGGCAGTATGTGGCAGCACAATGCACCTAATACGAAAAACTTACGTTTTTCGGGGTGTTCGATTCCTTCTGATCACACAGTGTAGTTCGATCGATTCATGGTTATATGCTGCATATTCCGTAACGCACAGTAGTTGAAGTTCCGTTGATAGTCTTGGTTTACAGGCGAAATGATCTGGTCTAATCATGTCCTGCATGGCGATGTGTTGTCGAAGTCGTTTCAAGATTATCCTTTCGAGGACCTTTGATAAAGTAGGTAATAAACTCGTTCATATGGCTCTAAGGACTAAGGAACTTAATATCTGAGGTGATCAGTGCCCTAGACGTACAACTACTTAAACCTAACTAACCTAAGGACATCACACACATCCATGTCCGAGGCAGGATTCGAACCTGCGACCGTAGTATCAGCGTGGATCCGACTGAAGCGCCTAGAACCGGTCGACAACAAAGGCCGGCAATAAACTGGTTGGCCGACAGTTAGTCGGTAGGCTGAAGTCCTTTCCCGGCTTGGGAGTCGGCATAAGGTGATTTGACTTACCGTGGCCTGGCAGTGGCGTAAAAAGTCGGGATCGGATGGAAATCCGTGTGGCGCTGCGAGGTTACGTGACCTGGCGTAGCGAAATTGTGCCCTGTTGGCAGCGCTTTCTGCTGCGACAGGGACGCTGCCTGCTGGCGGTACCGACTTCCCCAGATGCTGTGAAGGAACACGTGTGACTCCGTGGTACAAAGGAGAGCCGTGCAAACGCGTGTGTGAACGCGAATACGCTTCGCGAACGTTGGAGGAAGTTGCCGAAGATTACTGATGTTAATTACAGACGTGTGCTCCCTGCCACATGGCAAGCACTGTTGTATGGGTACATGCCCCCAGCCAAGCAGATTTCATGTCCCTGCACTCACTTCCACGTGGGCTGGGAATTTACAGTGTTCGCATGCGTGATGAACTTCCCTTACCAATAGAGTTCTATACGTATGACGAGTTACGAATGCAGTTACAATAATTCGTGAATAAGAAATGATACTCGAAACTTTATTCACTTACAAGAATAACAACACTTATCCGTCAACCGTAAATAAAATATGTTAAGGATAATAGGTAAGTTTGAAATCCAATGGCATTTATTGCTCCAATCCTTTATCATTTATTAAACGCACTTACGTTTTGTTTGTTTTTGATACGTGGCGCCTTTGGTCCCAGTCGCTTCTCTGTATTCATGTAAGATCTCTGCCTTCGACTCTGTATCGCGTGGCCGCGGTTTTCCTCTTTGATCGCTTCTGGACTATTTAAGCGCAGCTCGCGTGGAGATACGGGTGGCTTGGTCGTAGCCTGGCGCTCCGGTGTGCAGTCTGGTTGTCGGCAATCACTCTTTGCGCATGCTTTGCCTCTTTATGTCACGTGGGCAGCGAGGCTGCGTACGGAGACGTTCGTGCGGTCGGCGAGTGTGTACTGCGTCTAGTGAAAGGGCGATGGTCTCGTCTGTGCTGCTAAACGATGTGCACATGTGAAAGTGGCTTTGGAATGTATCAGCCTGCAATAGGATACGCTACAGAATCAAACAGTGGGAATTCTTAAAGTGCTGCTGTGTATATGTGTGTTCTTGAAGTGGCCAAAGTTGATTTTACAGTAAAGCGGCAACTGGAAACGAAACTATAGACGATCGACCGATTGGCTATTCTGGGGCTCTAATTTGCAGTATGGAATCCTGATAGGGAAAAACTTTGTGCCGTGGTTAACGGCTTCGCTTTCTTGTATTTTTGTCTTTTCGGTACTACTTTTGCAATTTACTATAAACTAAGTTTCCGACGAGCTAGAGACTTCAGACTTCCAATATATCTCATATATGGTTGACAATGAAGCATTAACTCGCTTTCTTCTCCGAGGTGTGGCGAAGTTTCCTTTGTTTATTAACGTCATATCCGATGAGTTAGGGACTTGAAATTTTCAACATAGGTCAGAAATATATAACAGTGCAATATTTTTTCGTTTTCCTATCTGATGTGTACCATTGCCATTTCCCCCTTTTTCCTGTTATAGCTTCGACTGGTTGGCAGAATGAACGATTGCGGGTAAGCTACCGTGTGAGGCCGAAGTCTAATTTTTACCTTTTGCAAGATATTCATAGGAGAAAGCAATACACTGAAAATAACTGAAAGTCTATCACATGTCTCAGTAGTGATCTCATCGAGATATTCAAATTGATTGAAAGATTTCACACACATAAGACTTAGAGGCAGAACACAATTCAATCGTTAAGTTGGAAAAGAGGCCATGTCCCAGAAAGCAAATATTTCAGGAGACACAAAGACTGTTTTACTACACATGGTGTAGCGTTGTGGCTGATAGGTTCTAGGCGCTTCCGTCTGGAAACGCACGACCGCTACGGTCGCAGGTTCGAATCCTGCCTCGGGCATGGATGTATATGATATCCTTACGTTAGTTAGGTTTAAGTAGTTCTAAGTTCTTGGGCACTGATGACCTCAGATGTTAAGTCCCATAGTGCTAAGAGCCAAGCATGGTGTCGTGTAGTTGTCGTGTAGAAATTCGCCCCCGAGTGAAACAAATTACATAATTACAATCTACATTAGCCATCAAGTGTTATCAGTAATCCAGTTGAATGAACTGGAGATGATACTTTTTCGTACCCGATGACACTGATGAGGAAACTATCGTTCTGTTTGCAGCAGAAGATTTGTGATCTGCAATTTCATATTAGTCATCTTTATTACTAGAATAAAATGGTGTGTTATGAGCATAGAGGTTAGTTCACAATGCATCCAAAACATAATCGAAATCAAAATACAGCAAAATATACAATAGTGGATTTTCTTCAATCACCTTTATCTTATCCATGCTCCGCTAGCCACTAGTAGATACTGTTATAAAATGGTTTCCGCTCGTCAGCTACGTTTTGTAGAATTATCTTAATATCGTCTAATTTTGTTCCTTCTTCATTAGAATGGATCTACTACATGCTTGTTTCTTACTTAAAGGGTGGCATTATGAGGGTTGCGAATGTTGATAAATACAAATAATACAATTTTCTGCATCATTAATTTGTTTATTTCTATGGTTCACACCAACATCTTCGGAAGGAGAATTGTTTATTTACATAGTTTCAGTGAAGAGTACAGACATATTTTCACAATCACAGGACGAGAGCCGTGTGGGTTTTGTTACGTCCTTTGACAATGATAAAAACTGTTTATTTAGAATAGACACTTTTGAGGTTACAAACATGGGTTTATGATTGTGAATTGTAAGATGGTAGAGTCGTAAAATGTCTGGATACTGCCGCCTGTTCTATGTCCCCTCCTATGTAGACTATGTCTACATCATCACTTGGAAAATGTTGTTCATGGTACAGATGTACTTGTTTACACTGGATACAAGCTTAAATAATTGATGACTCTTCATACATATGTTTTTATTTCAAAAAATTAATGAGATGCAACAGTGTATGGACATGTGCACAATTTAGTTATTACATTAGATCCTAATATATACAGGAATATGTTTCCCCTGTATTTTTAAAAAGACAAGATAAAAGACTGTATGCACAAATATGTTTTCCTTTTATTTAAGAAAATATGAATTGGCCTCACCAGAAAATGGATACGTGCACAAATTTAATTACTATATTTATTATGCACATATAGAAACATTACATCAGAACATACATATATGTTGTAGGTTAAACTTAATGAGAAATAATTGCATTAACTGATGTTCTTTGAACTGTAAATTATCAGCTTAGTTAAAGCTTTTGGAAAAGTGGGTTGAGCCTGTTTCACTATGGTCGTTGAGTAAATGTTCCCCAAGTTTCTTTCTGTGGCTTTGGATTTCTAGTTCTTCATACAGAGACATTCCCCATCCTCCGTACAGTTTATGTAGTATTTTAAGGTTGATATGTCCAGTGTCTTTTATATGGGAGGATACTGCAGATACTGCAGATTGTGTTGTACTGGCAACACTCTGGTGTAGAAGTTACGACCAGAGAACGAGAATTCACCTTGATTGTTATTTTAGGTTATGAGGTAGTCTTTGGAAAAATTTATGGTTTGTTCGTTATGCAACTTTTATTGGGTGTCACTTGAAGATACTGACAATTTGAAAGAAAGACACTGGCCTCACCAGAATATGGATATGTGCACAATTGAATTATTATATTAATTTCTCACATATGGAACATACGGAAACATTACATCCGAACAGGTTTAACTTGTTGAGAAATCATTGGGAATCATTACATTAACTGATGTAAAGATATTACTCAGGAAGGGAATGAATGTTATTACTGTATTTTCTTGTTGCTGATTTTCTTCATTCTTCTTATTTTCATAAATGATTTGTGTCTTATTATCTCGTAGTGTGTATTTATTCCCATTAGCTGCAGCTATCGGTTTCATGATTTTTTGTCTGTTTGAATGTTCTCATCACTCAGTGGGATTTTTAGATCTCTATGACGCATTCAGCGGTATTCCGATCGTCTGTGCGTATTAGGGTGGTAGGTTGTAGCTTGTTGTTTATGACTGTGGTGATTGGTTTCGTGTAAATGAGGAAGATATATTTATCTTGTTTGCAGATACTTAATTCAAGGAAATTAATGGTGATATTTCATTCCTGCTCACAGGTGAATTTAATATTGTTTTGCATTTTCTTCAATGTTTGGAGGATGTCTTGGGCATCATCTTTGTTTACCCCATCAATGATCAGAAATTGAGGAATATTTCGGCAGTAATTTCTAATATGCTGACACCCATAAGATAGGCCTGGAACCTCATTGAATGGAGCAGAACTGTCCTAAGTGATGATTCGCGCTTCGAAATTACCCCCGATGACCAGCGAAGGTGTGTCTGCAGACGTCCCAGACAGCAGAGGGACACCAACCTACTTGTCACCAGTCATACGGCCCGACAACAGGGAGCGGTGGTCTGGGGACTGTTTCTTTTCGTAGCAGGACTCCTTTGGTAGTCATCCGCGGTACCCTTACAGCACAGTGGTAAGTCGCCGTTATTCTACGCCCCATTTAGATGCCATTCATGTCAAGCCAACCTCTGCGTTCATTTCGGCAAGATAATGTCCGCCCACACACGGTAAGAGGTTCTGCTACTTTCTGTGCCCTCCAAACCCTATCTTGGACAGCAATTTCGCCGGGTCTCTCTCAAATTGAGAAAGCTTTAGACGTTGTGGACAGCGCGCTCCAACGATCTCTGGATTTTTACGGTGTAACGCTCAAATTGGAGAGAGTGTGGAGGGCATACGACAGCTCTGTTAATCAATGCCATGCCGAATAACTTCTTGCGTAAGGGACAGAGACAGATTAACGCGGAACTGACTTGCCCACTTTGTGAAACTGTTTCTCTTGAATAAATTATGCAGTTGTTGTGAAATTGTAATCATTTGTTTGTCAGGAAACGTACATCACATCTGCCGGGCTCTATTCAATTCGGATAGTTTATTCATGGTACATATTTTTTTTAGAGTGTACATTACCACAATAAACACGTGTGGTAGATCCCAAAACATAAGGGATCTTGGAAGCATGGCATCTGCGTCGCTTTAGTACACATCTGTGGGCCAGAATTGTGGTTATCAGACGCATTAGACCATACTTTTCAACAGAGTACTTAGTAGGTGCTGCTTACTACCAAAATCTGTCATAAAATTACCTGAAGTAAAGAATATTTGAACACCTCAATGAATGACAATGAATGTGGTTCATGCAACGCGGAGCAATGCCCATTTCCTACGCATCTTAGGACTAGGGATACCTTAAGACCCAAGCGACGTAAGACGCCGATCGGGACGCCAAGCTGGGAGGGGAACCAGAAGCACCGCAACTGTGAGATTTTCCTGCAGGACTTACCACAATCAGTAGCGGTCACTTGGGCGCAAAGCAGAGAGTGGCGCCAATTGAAAATTTATGAATACTGCATTTGATTATTAGTGGCTAAAACTGACTCGGGTGAAAGTGAACGAGTAAAAAGAGGTAAGTGGAGGGAGGGGGGGAGGAAGGAGGGGAGGTAAGCGCCAGATAATAAGTCGCTTGTGCGGAAAAGTGTTCTCGCACCGGGTCTCCTTACGACAATACCTAACACAAATAAATAATGCGCGATTGGTTGGACAAGGAAGGCCAGTGATACTGCCTCCGTGTTCACCTGACCTGAATACCAGACACTTCTTGGAACAAGGCCTCTTAAAGACATTGGAGTAGTCCACACACACCAAAAAGTGCACACGTTTCATCACTGTGTAACCAGTGGACGTGACCAAGTCCAAAGTCAGTCAGCGGTGCTTTCGCGAGACGCGATTGTTGTGAGTATCGACGAACCTGTAAACATAATTGGTAAACACAATGAGAACGTCTTGAAATGTTGCATAATAAGATACAC
Source organism: Schistocerca cancellata (assembly GCF_023864275.1). Classification (NCBI taxonomy): domain Eukaryota; kingdom Metazoa; phylum Arthropoda; class Insecta; order Orthoptera; family Acrididae; genus Schistocerca; species Schistocerca cancellata. The sequence goes on from NC_064632.1 coordinate 516,827,603, forward strand.
TGACCCATAGTTAGAGGACATTATATAGAATTTATCATAAAATTTGATTTTTTTCTTTTGGACCAGCCCCGTTACATGGAACAGTAGTTTTAAAGACTCTATAGAGATTTGCATGGAATAAACTTCGGAAACTGGACGTACTCGCCACAACTGCCGTTCAATAGGACAGTTGGATTAGTAGTACCAAATTTAAAATGTCTGCCACATAATTTTGGTTTCCCAACATTCGTAGAAAGGAAAAGTGGACCGGTTCCACAATATATTAATTACTCCTCTGCCATCTTAATTTTGTGCTACTGAATTATTGGTGTATTATATCAGAAGACGTTCGTTGAATTTGGTATGGAAGTTATGGCCTGTACTAAGCACGCATTGAGCAGCACACTTAATACATATGACTTTGTATACGCCAAAGGATGAAATTTATATTGACTGTTTTTTAGGTTACGAGGCAGCCTTTGGCAAATTTCATGATTGGTTTCGAATGCAATTCTTTTTTACATTATTCTCAAAAGAGAAAATTAATTTCCCATCTGTTACGAAGGGTCAGTAACATTTGTCCAGCATCGTGAATTTCTATTTTAGCACAGATGAGTTAGTTACGCCATCTTGTACTACTGCCTTTCAGTTTTCTGGAAGCAACGTCTTTAGTATAAGTAATTTGAAATAATGGTCCACAGCCCCTAAATGAACCACTTTCTTTGTTTTCGTTTAATTTCATTTACAGACAATTCTGATTCATCGTCACAGACATCGATTGCATTATTTAACATAATTAATTTTATTTGTAATTAAATACAACTTCTCATGTTTCAAAATAATATTGTCTTCGCATTTACAAATCTTCTTTATTCTAACGGCAAGCAGAAGTAAAACTTTAAGGCACTAGTATGACACTATGAAACACACAGAGAAGTGCCAAAATTTTATGGCCACCTGCCACCTTGGCGCCTTGAACCACAGTACAGCAGTTACGCTGTGTGGAGAGAATACGGGAAGTCCATGGTAGGTTTCCGCAATATATAGCACCAGATGTCTGTGCACAGGTCACGGAATTCCCGTAAATTACGGACGGTTACTTCGTGGGAGAGGAGACTGCAGCCAATATGGTCCCAGCTGGATTTCATCTGATTCAGGTCAGTCCAATCTAGCGGGCAAAACATCAACGCGAGTTTACTACTATACTCCTCAAAATGCTATAGCGTGAAAACAGCAGATGGACACAGAAGGACACTATACTGCTGAAATTTGCCATTTCCGACAAGGAAGACATCAAGCATTAGAATACAGGTGGTCCGCATACTTCTCAGGAAATTCGACGACAAGGCGCCTTTCATTACTACAACAGTCCCTTGTGAATCCAGCGGAATATACCCCATAGAAGAACACCACCCACACAGTCATGCGTCTGGAGGGCGTTGCGTGTTCCGAGCGTGCGTTCGACAGTATAACGACGTGCGTGGACTCTACCACCGAGCTGGTAAAACAATAACTGTCTGACCGGGCGAAACATTTTATCGATCTAGAGCCCAGTCTCCATTATAGAGGACCCACCGCAGGAGTAACTGACATTGTCTGCTGCGGAGCTACATGTTCAATGGTGTGCGCTGATCGTTGTGCTCCGAAACACTTGTGCCCTTACCAGTATTGAACTCTGTCACTAGATCTGCAACTTCACTGAGCAGGCCAGCTTCATGGCTCAACGGTTCGTGATGAGGCGTGGTCCAGCCAGGTCTTGCTTATTTGTACTATAACGGTCCTTCAACCAATTTCTATAGATGCTCACTGTAGTACCGTAGGTTATCGATAGTGTCAGAGCCAGCGCCTCGAATATAACTGCACACACCGCGCCGCCAATGAAGATCCTCCAGGTTTCCGAACAATGAAGAACGCCAGGACGTTACAATAAGCATCGGCCACCAGGGTACCAGCCTTCTACTTGTAGTTCTGTGCTTGTAGTGAAAGTTCTTAATGTATCCGCCGTGCGCGGATAGGAAAATCACAGAGTATGAGTTACAGCGGTTTTATTTAAACTAAAGTCTTTCTTCAAAATTTACAAAACAATATTCGTGAGGCAGGACTGATCCTCCAAGCCTACCAATAACTAAATCAGAGATTCTTCCAAACATAAACTGTCTGTAGTAACCATACAACTTCACCAAACCAAGCCCCGGGCGTCTCGTGAAGAGCAAAGAGGAGTCCACGTTGCCGTCACCTGAGTCCGAGGACGAGTAGAGGCCCTGCGAGAATGGCTCCGGTACGCTGGCGGCCGTGGACGATGACGCGGCGGCTACGATGACACCAGTAGGCACTGTGCACTGTGCACTGCCTCTCCAGGTTTTTTTTTTTTCTTTATTGTTATTTTGATCACCTTATACAAAGGCGGGCTGTCAGCAGCATATTACGCCGCTCTTCAGCCTTGAGTGGTACAATAAGTATTACATATAGGTGGCACAGATAAAACAATAAAAACGGCGGGCAAAAACTGTAGACACGAAAAACCAAAAACATGGAGCCTTTCACGCTAGACGAGAAAAATCACTAACACTAGTTGACACGGCGCACATAACTTGGAAGACGGCGACAGCACACGTGAACAGTGGTGGCGTGACGGCGAAAGAACACTAAACACAAAAAGAAGGCACACACACGAGACACTGATGGCGATGATCTCCGGCGCGCGAATGTTCACTGAGCGTGTGCGAGTCCGGGGACCTGCCAAGAGAGGAGGAGGGGGGAGGTGGTAGAGGGAGAGGGGAGAGGGGAGAGCAGAGATGCCACGGGCATGGGAGAGAGGGTAAATGGAGGAAGGGGGAGGGGAGCCCGGGGGAAGAGGGGTGGAGGAAGGGGGATGGGGGGAAAAGGAGAGAGAAGGGAGGGAGGGTGCCTAAACGAAAAGACACAGGAAGTGGGGGCGGGGAGGATCAAAGGTGATAGGAGGGGTAGATGGAGGGGAGGAGGACATCATCAGGGAGGGGGAGCTGGCGGAAGCCACCTTGGGAGAGGGTAAGGAGGGTGGAGAAATGGAGACCAGGTGGGACATGGGAATACAGGCGCGGCAGCGGGCGGGGGTGGGAGAGGATGGTCGAGACAAGCGGGTGAGGAGGATCAAGTTTACGGGAAGTGTACAGGATCCGTATCCTTTAAAGCAAAAGGTGGAGGTGGGGGAACGGAATGAGACGGTACAGGGTCCGCATGGGGGAGGGGAGACGGATGCGATACGCGAGGCGGAGAGCATGGCGTTCAAGGATTTGAAGGGATTTATAAAAGGAAGGGAGGGGGGCGGGGGGTGGAGATCCAGGCCGGATGGGCGTAACAAAGGATAGGGCGGATGAGGGATTTATTGTGTGGAGTATGGTGGAGGGGTCCAGACCCCACGTACGGCCGGAGCCTCTCCAGGCTCCTGCGTCACCCTAAATACTGCTTGGCACATGGATATGGCTGGCTCTATTTGCAGTCACGTGTCGAGCGGAAGGAAAGAGGTCCGCGGCTGTAGCGACCTCTTGCGGCGCCGTGGACGCCTCCTAGTGGTCTCTGGGAAGCGTCTGTGTTTCCGGGACGACCGGCCAGGCTGACCCCTACTCGGTCCGGGGCCCGCTGTACCGGTCTGCTTCGCGGGGAGCGAGAGTTGCAGGCGCTTAGTCTGGACACAGTAGTGCTTTGTTGCTAGTTGGTGCCGAACATTACACCCAGTTGTTGATTTTTAGCTCTACCAGCAAGTATGCAGTCGCACGACCATTTCAGTGCCCTGTTTATTTCTAGTCACGGCTGCAGCAAGTTGTCAACGCTGCAGCAGTTCTCCAGAAGAAGTCCAGATTTCTACGGTGACAGATTCTTTGACCACTTTCCATTCGTTTGTCATTAGTAACGAGAGCATAACCGTGGCCGATGCGCAGCACAACATTCATGACTCTTAATTTGACTGTCATGCAACCACCTTCCTCAGGTGCTCATGACAGTGGCACACGAACAACCAATCAGCTTCGCAGTTTTGTAGATGGTCGTCTCAGGCGCCGGTCACAAGTATCTGTCCTTCGTCAAAGCTACTTATGTTAGTGGCTTCCCATATTTGCAGCCTGTCTCGTCGCTGGAATGATTACCAATTTCTCACTGCCCGCCCTATATATCGTCTGACGTCCCACATCGTCAACAGGACGCATTCTACAAATTCAGTTTAGGATGTACTCTTAAACGTCTTCATTCATAAGCGTACCCTTTCACAGTCATATTCCATGCATTTCTGTTCCAATATGGACGCTTGAAACACTTAATTGTAGATGAAAACTTCAGTAAAGAAAAATGTTTCGGTACGTAAGGTGTCGAATACCTCGGAAATTCGTAGGAACACAGGAGTGTGGTTCCTCTTTAGACAACCTTCAAGACTGTTAGAAATCTAGCGACAGCCCAACTAACAAAATTCTGGGTGTGTAACATATAACTGGCCAGACGAGTATTTATAGCTCCTGGAGAGATATTCGGCCTGTCAGAATCAGCAAAGTTTCTGATATTACACATAATTCTCATTTCTCATTGCGTCTCAGGTGCACACTTTTAATACGATCACATGTTTCGATCACGCAGGATCATCTTCAGATCTAAGTAGTCTAGTCAACAAAAAGTCTTGTTTACGCATAACCACGTATCAAAATTCTGTACTCTATTACGCGTTTCTGAATAAACAATATGAGTTTCTGAGGCATTTATTTAGATCCAAAGATAAACCTGAGTGATCAGAACACGTAATCTACACTGAAGGACCTACGAAACTGGTATAGGCATGCGTATTCAAATACAGAGATATGCAACCAGGCAGAATACGGCGCTGCGTTCGTCAACAAGTATCTGGCGCAGCTGTCAGATCGTTTACTGCCGCTACAATGGCACGTTGTCCAGATATAGGTAAGTTTGAACGTGGTGCTATAGTCGGCGCACGAGCGATGGGACACAGCATTTCCGAGGTCGGAATGGAGATCTTTTTCGTAGAACCATTTCGCGAGTGCATCAGGAATCCGGTAACACATCAAATGTCCGACATCGCTGCGGCTGGGAAAAGATCCTGCAAGAACGGGAAAAACGACGACTCAAGAGAATTATTCAACATGACCGAAGTGCAACCCTTCCGCAAATTGCTGCAGAATTCAATGCCGGGCAATCAGAAAGTGACAATGTGCGAATCATGCAATTAAACATCACCGATATCGGCTTTCGGAGCCGAAGGCACACTCATGTACCCCTGATGACTCCACAACACAAAGCTTTTCGACTCGCCAGGGCCCTTCAACATCGAAATTGAACTGTTGATGACTGGGAACATGTGGCCTGGTCGGACAAGTCTCGTTTCAAATTGTATTGAGCGGATGGAAGTGTACGGGTATGGAGACAACGTCTTGAATCCATGTACCCTGCATGTCAGCGGATGACTGTTCAAGCTGGTGGAAGCTCTGTAATGGTGTGGAGCGTATGCAGTTGTAGTTATGTGGGACTCCTGACTCGTCTAGATACGACTCTGACAGCTGACGCGTAAGTAAGCATCTTGTCTGATCACCTGCATCCTCTCTTGCCCATTGTGCGTTCCGACGGACTCAGGCTATTGCAACAAGACAATGCGACACCCCATACGTGCAGAATTGCTACAGAGTGCCTTCAGAAATACTCTTCTGACTTTAAACTCTTCCGCTGGCCGGCAAACTGCCCGGACGTGAACATTATTAAGCATATCTGGGATGCCTTGCAACGTGTTGTTCAGAAGAGATTTTACAGATTTATGGACAGCACTGCACGCTTCATGGTCTCAGTTCCGTCTAGCACTACTTCAGACATTAGTCGAGTTGCGGCGCTTCTGTGTGCTTGCGGGAGCCTTACACGATATTAGGTAGGTGTACCAGTTTCTTTGGCTCTTCAGTGTAATTAAAATTTTTCAAATGAGATGAAACAAGTGATAGGGTAATTATTTATAAGTATTTATAAGACAATTTCGGAATGTATCATAGGTAATGAAAAGAGGAACTACACATCAGAGAAAACACTGGAAACGTTCATTTCAAAGTACGATAGACTGCTATCACATGTTTGTAGAAGCGCATCTTTCGCATACTCTGTACCGACTACATCGCTGTCATTATGTCTGACAGATATAAGTAGACATATTTAGTGGGATGCTATACAAACTTGTACCCACAACCAAACAGTGCGTGTGCATTATCGAGTATTATGAGAATTAGAACTGGTGGAAAATGTATACGGAAGTCTTGCGATAGAACTTAAGAGCAGGAAATATAGAGCTCAAGACCATGAAAAAACCTCAAACGAAAGACATAGCGTCAAAATGATGTGAAACGGACTTCTTAGCGAATAAAAATCGTATCCTAAATGAGTTTGAGCACCTGAAAAAATTGTTTCAGTGAAGGAATGCCTGGAAAAAAATTTCACTAAATCTCAACGTAATTTATCTGAGTAAGTTGGAATTGAGGTTGTCGTCTCGAAACATTATGAAAATATACCTACACATGTATCCTAACAAAATTAATGCAGTGCATTAATAAAAGAGTGCAGAGGAACTGTTGCATGTTGAATCTGCCGCTGGTGTGAGGGTTAAATGGAACTGGAGTTTCTGGGTCCTGTAAATTTCATTTCTTCAGGCGAGGCCTGGTTCACCTCTCAAGGTGTGTGAAATCATAGAATATGCATCATTAACACATCAGAAAAACATCAATACTTTAAAGAACCACTGCATAATTTCAAGATATAAGTGGATCAATTCGCAGAGGATGAATGGCTGCATGGATATTTTTAGGAACACGGAGAGCCTGCAGACATCCCCCCAATCCCCTAACAACCTTGTTACGAGTGCATAAGGTGTTCGGTGAGGAGAGGACAATCGGCAGTGGCAATGCAATTTCCTGATCGTTTGATTCCTCTTTCAATAATTTTTACATATGGGGCAAACCTAACGTTCAGGTATCTCAAATAATCCTCACACTCTAGAAGAGCGTGCCTGTCTCACAGTTTGATAAGTTTAGCACAGTTTATCGATGTCGATAGTGATCATTTCTACCGTCTTTTGTGATGCTCATTATCAACTCTTAATCCTGCCTCAGTCACAAACTTGCGACCCACTCTGCCTTTTGTTTCTTTGCTGTTATTGCATTGTCGCTCCCCCCTACACCTACTGGGGATTGGGGCAAAGCAGTCAGCGATAGGAAATTACACCCTCAAGCCAAGAGTTTTAAAACATGTAACAAAGACGAAGACAAATATTACTAAACGGTGAAAAGTTTACAGATGGTCTTAAAAACTATAAAAAGGATGAATTTTGTTGGCATTTACATAAAATCAAAAGCTTTAAATATAAAAACCAACAAAGAAACATAAAAATTTAAAGAATGACAAAAGACAGTCAAAAATATTCGTAATTTATTGCAGCAGATCTAGATTTCGACTGTAACGTATCATCGGTGGAGTACCAAAGAGTGATATAGCTCCCAATGTGTCAGAGCAGTATCATATGTCACAATGAGACTAACCTTAACATGGCGTAAGCAAACGTTTTTCTGTGTCTGATATACAAAGGATACTGTCAGTTTGTCATATCTTTGTGGCCTGACACATTGGGACTGATATCGCTGTTCAGTAACGCTCCGATGATGACTATTCAATAGTCTAAATCTAGATCTGCTGCAATTATTTACGGATTTTAGCCATTGGCTGTTATCCTCCTTTCAATTTAAGTATTTCAAGGTTGCTGCGCACACAGGCATTGCAATGCATTCCAATATGGTTAAAATGAAAAAATTCAAACACACATAAAGAAACATGTCATTTTTCTAAGAAATAGCACTGCACATTCACGCAAAAGATGAAGCATCCACATAGGGAGAAAAGGAATAGGGGAAAAGATAATGTGTTCTGTAGGCCTGAGGGATGCGGGTAGAAAATATATTGAGGTGAACGTAGGTGTTGGGTTATATAGCGAGAAGACACAAGTTTGGCATGAGTTTGCTGATTCGGGAGGGCAGCAGTTTAAAGAGGAAGGGAAGAGCTGGAAAAGGAGAGGGATGGTCTGACATAGGATTGGGATGGGTGGGGAAGAGTTATAGGAGATAGGACAGGTAAATTTCGAGGCAGATCTCGATGTCTGGGAGAGGGAGTTGGGTTATCATAGGATGTGTTATGTGTGTAGGTGTAGGGACGGAGGAATGTGATTGTAAAGGCACATCAGCACACAAGGATTGGTAACCAGAATGAAAACGAGGATTGTTGGAATCTAGCTTGTGGATAGTGTAGTATATGTGGAGATATTCGATGTGGGCGAGGAGGAGAAACAATTTGATGAGATGGTAAAGGATCAGCGTGGGGGGGAAAGGTAAACGGGTGTGAAAAACACGGGCGGAGTGCATGACCTTGAAGGATTTGGAGGGACATAAGATATGGCATATAGGCCTACATACGGACATAATATGAAAGGTGGGGAGGGGGGGGGGCAAGATGTCCAGTGAGAAGATGGGTTGGATGAAGGTTTTTCAGGCTTGGAGCATAGTAGAGAGGTGTAATCTTGAAGTTAGAACAGTTAGTAGCTTTAGTAGTTCCAGTTTGTTGTGGCTGCCCTTGCTTCGAACTGGTAGTATCCACGATCGAACCGTTTGTCTGGTATAGCGTAAGAAATTAGGTCTACATACACACGAAGCATTCTCGTGACTCACTCTGTCTGTTAGAGAAAACCGTGTCAAAATCAGTACAGTAATCCGTGAAATTTAGCTTCACATAGAGAGAAAAACGCGCCAGAGAACTTTAATTTAAAATTTGTGTATAAAACATGTATACGTATATATGTATGAAACGACGGAGAGGCAACGTCCCGCCGTAGGTTCTGTGGTCCACAACCCCACAACAGGCCATAGCAGTCCACACACGCCACCGCCGCCCCACGCCAAAGCCAGGGTTATTGTGCGGTTCGGCGCCTAGTCGACCCTCGCGGGAGCGCTTCAAACCAGACAAGTGTAAATCCAAATGTTTGAGTGGTAGGGTAATTATGGTGTACGCGTCCGTGGAAACGGTGTTACAGCAGCACCCGCCGACACAGCGTAACTGAGACGGAGTATGGGGGACCAGCCCACATTCGCCGAGGCAGATGGAAAACCGCCTTAAAAACCATCCACAGGCTTGCCGGCACACCGGACCTCGGCACTAATTCTCCGGGCGGATTCGTGCCGGCGACCTGCACGCCTTCCCGCTCGGAAAAATATGCATAGGTGAATAGATTCTCCACAAGCTTCGCTGCTATCTTCAGTTGCGTTGGTTTACAGCGTTTCCCGCTAGATGCCACTTCCTTCGTAGCCGATTTGCTAGTAGCTTTCATCTCTGTCACGAGAGTCACTACAAAATGTAAATATGGACCAGGAACAGTACACAGATTACACAGTCATTTATACTATATAGATTCCATTCATAAAATTTTCTCATGAATCAGTCTCTCTACAAGCGAAAACAGTATAAAAAACTCTACAGTAGTTCCTGAGATTAACTTTCTCATACAAACTGAAAAATGTGACGTGTGACTTTATGTAACTACTATGTATCGATACCGCCACGGCGTGTTTTATTTCACGCACCCAGTACAACAGAGCAGTAGTCCTACGGTATCACTTACCTCTGTTCGTCACGAATGAATTCCTGTTTCGTTCCTGGTAGATTCTGTGTGTTCTGCAGCGACAAAGCGACAAGGAGATTGAGGACGGTGGTTTCTTTCTGTGGAACAGGCCGCCTCGAGAAACACAAGTCCATTCCAGAGGACAGTTAATATTTGACGAGATCGTTCGCGGCGGCGTCGCCGACTGCGCCCCCTGGAATTTGTCATGGCGGCGTGTACTTAAAGAAACCGGAATGTGCCGCTTCCTCTACGGACGACTGCGTGGTGTACGGGCTTTTATGGGTCGAGTGGAATTCTGCACACCGCAAATAAAGAGAAATCATATTTACTGCTAGCTCATAAAAACAGATAAAGAGGGATTTTTGCGGCAGAGCCCTGTACATATCGGTCTTCCACTTGTGACGGGGTCTCGGGGAGAGGAAGAATGGAATGGTTAGCGAAATGGGGCCGAAAAGGACGCAGAGGAAGAAGAAAGCGGAATTAGTGGGGCCGAGAAAACCGCCCCTGCGAGTCTTCTAGCGCATTCTTTTGCCGGCGCGAACTTGGTGGCTGTTTATTACTGCTGTATTTATAATGAGGACGCGCTACCGCCGTAGCGATAAATTCTCGGCAAGTTTAGCCCAAGAATTTCCGCAAAGTAATGATGAAGTCCGTGGCGGCCTCGCCTGTGCGCCCTGCCACGACAACCAGCTGCTCTCCGTGACGTTCAGCTCACGCCCGTGGACGTATTTTGTACAAAAATTCGCAGACAGAGTTTCGATACAGCGCTTGGGATTCCACAGCGGTCTTGCTTAGTATTTAACGAGTAATGGCTTACTACCGGCCATACCGTGAGAGACAAAACAGACAGGGAATATCTGGGAAATGAATGGCATCCCAGAAGAGATTACCATTGTCACTACTGACGTATTTTTTTTTTTTTATTCTTTAGTTTTCTGTTACACCTGTCACGACCTCTGCTGCAAACCCAAGAGCATTATTTAAAGAAGGAAACCGGTAATTAAATGTCTGAAAAATCCACTACCTTCCTTTTTAGCCCTTTCCCCGTTCAAGATGTGCTCTTTCCATTTCGCGCTAAACTGGCTTTTGTTGTTTCTGTACTACTCGCTAAATGCTGGCACCGAGAGGCGGCGTTCCGCCGATATGAAATCACTCAATTTTTCGATAATTATGCCGTGAAAAAATTTGAATTTTGCACATCTTACACTCTGATATTTTCACTCGATAAAGAACTGAATTTATTTGGGCTATCCGTCACACTTACTGCGCTACATCAAATTACGTAAATTGTTGCACAGAATTTTAAAAGGTTTCGCACAGGTAAGTACGCAGGCAGAAAATTTGTGTATCGTCGATTTCAGCTCATACACTGCAGTTTATGAAAAGATGATAAGATTCAGATATTTTATTTGAGATAGAGAGAAGAACGATACTTCATTTTGTTTAATATTTATTGGGTTTTATATCCTATGGAAGGTCGGGTGCGATGCGTGCAGTTCCGTCTATGCGGACCTGGCAGCTGCTATGAAGTCCTTATCACCCGTTTTTCGGAAAACTACTACGTAAACAAAATTTGATTTTTGCACTTCATACAGTATATCTTCGGTTCATGAACGACTAAGTTCTTGACATCCTGGATATTTGGGAATCCAGCCGGATTTTCGCGTCGTTATCGCACGATATTTCAACAGCGTGCCTCGCTGTCTTCTTCAGGTTCTACCTGGTCCTTGGGTCGATCGAGTCCAGTATTTATGCCTGGAAGGAGCTGGGCGTTCCCTAAACGGTCCGTGCCGAGTCGAGTGTTTCGTCTGTGGTCCGCGCCCGCCAGACTCGGCTTCAATGGACCCCTGCAGTCGTGGATGTTCCGACTGCCTTGCGCGCCCGTTTTGGCCGTCCTCAACGGTTGTGGTCGTCATCTGAGGTGTGTCAGACCCGATCTAATATGTTTGGTACGGTGTCTCATGACAGTCATGAGACACAGACGGAATACTCGACTCGGCGCGGACAGAAGACGGAACGCCCAGCTCCTTCCAGGCATAAATACTAGAGTCGATCGACCCAAGGACCAGTCTCAGGTAGCACCTGAAGAAGACAGCGAGGTACGCTGTTGAAATATCGTGCAAGAACGACGCGAAAATCCGGCTGCATTCCCGAATATCCAAGATGTGAACAGATCGCCGGAAAAGCATGAAGAATTACGACTAAGTTATTTTCGTTGTAACCCATAGTTACTGTGCTGCATCAAATTAAGTAAAACATTGCACGAAATTTTATAGGTTTCGTAGAGGTGAAAACGCATGGAGTAAACTTTGTGCACAATTGATTCACGTCCTAGCGCATCGCCATAAGAAAGCATCATACCTCATAAACGATTTAAGTTGTCGAAACGACCTTTTTTACAAATGGTAGCATGCAGTGAGTCACATACGTTGAGGAACATATGTTGTATGATAAATACTCTATTTATTCATTGACATATGAGGGAACTCGTCCACGGTAGTGAGATGTCGGCTGCTCAGGACGCCTTCTGAAGTCCATAGTGCTGTAGGAAAACCCAAGTGGCGTGGGTATACGGGTCCACAACACCTGGGGAACGGCATAGCAGGAAGTGTATACACCCGGACTGCCGAAGGAGAGTTTAATGAATATAATATTTAAATTCCGAATATCGAAGAGAACTGTAAAACACCAAATTTAGAGTCCGCAGAATGTATGTCTAAGTGATTCGGCGGTTCAATTTTATGGTTTCAAGTGCAAATAGAAAAAAATATCGTAAACCAATAAGGTTGAGAATGTCGGGCATGCACAAACTTTTCCAGCTGTTCTTCTAATCCTCCTACGTTTTGATGCTGTATCACATATTTCTTAGCGCATCTCCTTCAGTGATATAACCCAGTAAGTTGTGCAATTAAGGTATCTTAAGATTGCTTATTTATTCTTGTATGTTGTACATCGCTCCCTTCTACCACCACCATAGCACTAGTGTCGCAGATATGCACATTTGCACTCGTCTCTCTGGTTGATTGTCTTTGCACTGACGACGTTACAACAGGACTATATCGTATTTACATTTGTTAGATTATAATTCAAAACTAATAAGTTAATATCTGGGCCGACTGAACGTGATATGCGTCCTGTGATATGGTTTTTGAACGAAAAGAATGTTAGGTCAAATGAAATTCATCGTGAACTTATAGAGATTTATGGTGAAAATGTGATACCTGATGGATGAGCCAATGTTCACGACGAAGCACGCAGGGGGTGCCCTTCTGTTGTCAGCGATGGTTCGGTTGAGAAAATTAGCGGAAAAAATTAATGAAAACAGACAGTTCACAATAAATGTGCTTTGTGACAAGTTTCGACAAATTTGAAAAACTGATCTGCACGAGATTATCACAAACAGCTTAAATTTTCGATGGTTGTCTTTCGTTGGGTTCCGAAATGCCTGTGGATGTCCACAAAACGAAACGACTTGGCAGTGCTTTGACCTTTATTATTCGGTCCGATGATGATGGAGATGGATTCTTCAACAATAATGTCACCAGCGTTGAGGTTTGTGTTTGTTATGTCACTCAGGATCCCCCTAAAAACAAAAATATGAACAATGTAGAAAGCACAAAAATCATATCTGGGACAAAGATGGCAATCTGCTTGCTGGATTCCTCCCCAGCGGTGAAAGTGTGATCGCAGTGCGATATTTTGAAACACGAGAAACTTTCTCTTTCTTTTTTGTATTTCGACATAGCTGTCATAAAGAAGTGTTAAAGTAGTGTGACTGACTCAATGGAATATGAAATGTTTGTTGGATACCTCAAATGGTCGTCAAGCCACTTTACTAATTTCGATACACTGAGTCGTCATTTTGAAATGTAATCACGAACCTGGAAAACTGCATTAATATTTGCAACCACACCTCTTTCAAATATTTTGAAGAATACGCTAAAAGCAAGACCTGAGTTTCTCCTGGCGTATACAACTTTCAAATAACTTCCGGGAATTCAGCCAGGTAACACTTTCAGCGACCGCCTGCAGAGGAAGTTAGGAGGGAGGCATGCCGTGTTTTGACTAGGGCTCGTCCACCCAAGAGTAATGTAACAGCAGCATAGAGGGCTGCTTCACGCTCTCTCAAAGTTGATCCCAGTATTGTTATTTTACGTGCTGAAAAGGGCAATGCCACCGTTGATTTAAATAAACATGATTATGTACAAAAGATGCAACGTTTACTATCTGATTCAACGTATCGCAGAATCGATGCTGACCACACGAAAAGTGTTGAGAGAAAGACCAACAGCCTCCTGAAGAAAAGTGGTTTGTCGCAGGACACAATCAAGAGGCTTAACACCTATAGTGCGGTTCCCCCTAGGTTATATGGCCTTCCAAAGGTTCATAAGGAAGGGGTTCCTTTCCGTCCTATAGTGAGTAACATCGGCGCCCGACATATCGTGTATCCAAGCATCTTGCTTCTCTGTTGAGTCCACAAGTAGGACGGTGTGAACATCATATCAGGAACTCAGCTGATTTTTTACGTCGTTTGGAGGGACTGAGGCTGAATGACTGTGACATTTTAGTGAGTTTCGATGTGGTCTCTTGGTCTCTCTCTTCACTCGTGTTCCTCTGTCTGATTCGTTGCGGTTAATTGAAGCCAGGTTTGGCGCTGATTTAACTAATCTCTTTAGGCATGTGTTGACATCCAGTTACTTTTTATTTAATGACCAGTATTACGAGCAGACAGATGGAGTTGCGATGGGTAGTCCGTTGTCTCCTGTGATCGCAAATTTGTTTTTGGAAGACTTCGAGGAACGTGCATTGGAGTCGGCGCCTTTAAAACCCGCCTGTTTCTTTAGATACGTTGACGATACCTTCGTTGTTTGGCCTCACGGTAGGGAGAATTTGAATGTCTTTCTAGAACATCTGAACTCGATCCACCCGAACATTCGTTTTACGATGGAGGTGAAAGAGGATGGTTGCCTTCCCTTTCTCGACGTGTTCGTTAGGGGGAAGGATGATGGATCATTGGGACATGCAGTCTACAGGAAACGTACTCACACCGACTTGTACTTACAAGCTAATAGTTGTCACCATTCGGCTCAGCGTGAAGGGGTACTTCGTACCTTGGTACACAGGGCACATGTCGTTTCTGACGCTGAGACTTTGCCAGCTGAGCTATCCCATCTTGAAGTTACATTTCGTCAAAATGGTTACAGTGATAGACAGATTGAACGTGCGTTGCGCTCTCGACCAACTGTACATCGGGTGATTGATGATAATTCTGAGTCAACACCTAAGTCTACTGCCTTCTTGCCTTACGTAGGAAACACGTCCAATAAGATCGGTCGTATTTTACGGAAATACGATGTGAAATGTGTTTTCCGACCTCCATCTAAAATTAGAGCACTTTTGAGTTCCGTTAAGGATGATCTTGGACTGCGTAAGGCGGGTGTATATCGTATTCCTTGTAGCTGCGGCATGGCATATATTGGTCAAACTATCAGGACCGTGGAGGACAGATGTACTGAGCGTAAACGGCACACACGATTACAGCAGCCAAATACATCTGCTATTGCCGAACATTGCTTGGATACTGGTCACCCCATGTTATATAATAACACCGAGATATTGGCATGCACGTCCAGCTATTGGGACAGTGTCATAAGGGAGGCAGTTGAGATTAAATTAGCGAGCAACCTCGTTAACAGGGATGGAGGTTTCTGTTTAAACTCTGTTTGGAATCCGGCTCTCTCCCTTGTCAAAAAACAGAGGAACAGAGTCAATGCTGCCTCACCTGCGAATTCATAGTCTCACTATCGATAGCTCCGACTTTGGTCATCTTTGGTGGCACTAGTGTTCAGTGTGTGTGTGTGTGTGTGTTATCTTTCCTGCTTCGGTCCGAGAACCGAGGTATTAAATTTGCATGTACGCTGCCTGTCCGTTGCAGTTTGCCTTGAAAATGGCGGGGTGTTCTCCCGCCGAAATATCGGCGGTCGCTGAAAGTGTTACCTGGCTGAATTCCCGGAAGTTATTTGAACGCTAAAAGCAGTAAGAAGCAAATTCAGCATAAACGTGTCACAAGATGTCATGACAGTTTTTCGGTTCATCAGTCACCTCATTCCTTAATGGAGTGTAGATGAAAACTGTATCGGGATGAAAGATATTATATAGCCTTGCACAACGTTCTGCGCTGATGCAGCGATCATTTTGCAAACAAAGACTCACATATCTGAAGATTAATTTTTTTTTCCTTTATTGAGTTTCAATTCCTCCCGAAGGGGACGGGCTTTAGTACGCTGCTCTACAGCCTACAGACTTTTATTTTAAGAAACGGAAGAAGAAAAGAAACAAGAAAAACAGGCGATGAAACGGTGACGTTAAGTGTAAAATGGCGGAAAAATGCGGTAAGTTAAAACAGAAAGCAAAAGGGGTTGGCAACGTTAATAAGAGATAAAAGGCACATTCAGCGACAGTATGATGGCCGTTCGCAACACTTCCCAAAAAACACAACACGGAACACCCACTGTAAAACACTCACTGTAGAACACTCAATGTATAACAGTGCACGAAAGTGGTGGCACAAAGATGACACTACCGAGCCAAAGGCAGATGGGGGGGGGGGGACCTGGACGAGGGGGAAGAACAAGGAGGGAGGAAGGAAGGAAAAAAACGAAAAAGTGAGGGGGAAACGAGGAGGGAGAGGACTAATAAAGGGGGAGAAGGACAGACGCGAGAGGGAACTGAAGATTAAAAAAATACGTGTATTTAGCTAAAATCATGGCGAAAGCCGCCTTGAGATAAGTATTTATCATTCCCACACCGTAATCGTATAACGTACGGCAAGCCGAAAATTAGAACACCGCACACAATCGTATTGTGTTCTGTTAATGAAATCTTTCGAAGACGATGCACTCCCATGTTGGGCTAACACAAAGGTAATCTGCAACCATGACATCGCTTCAGTTGCCTGGTCGCACATCAGCTCACTAGAGGGCATAAGTGTAGCATACAAAAAACCGAAGACAAAAAGGGACCTATACAGAGTTTACAATAACAAGCGCCAGAAGGCGCCACTGTCAAAATGTGTCTAACCAGAAGATACTATTTATAAATTGCAGCCTAGACAGAGTGCATGATCGTAGTAGACTAATTGTAGCAGCTTACAGCAAGACGTTTCCTGACAATGCAACACTTTGGCAACCTGAATATTGTTATAAGTACAGTAAAAAGTGATAATCGTGTGTTCACTATTATACCATCTGTTACTCATAATTATGTAGATATGTGCAGAATAAGCCATTAGCACAAATTAGTTACATCTCTACTGTACTGTGTTAATACAAAAGTATAAACACTGCGGTTGCTTACACAAACATGATTAAAGCATTGACTGTCTTGGCTCACAGCGGGACATCTCCGGCGGTAATTCAGTTGAATACCGCCCTTCGATTGTGCTATTTTGGTACCAATCGAAGCGATAGGTGCTGCAGGTTCCAGCCAGCCAGCCAGCCAGCCAGCCCGTCGGCGTGCAGCATCCAGCAGCCAGCAGCCAGCAGCGGTCCTCGCCAGCAGTGGTCCCCGCCAGCAGCCAGCAGCGGTCCTCGCCAGCAGCGGCCCCCGCCAGCAGCCAGCAGTGTCCCCGCCAGCAGCCAGCAGCGACCCCGCCAGCAGCCAGCAGCGGTCCTCGCCAGCAGCATCCCGCCAGCAGCCAGCAGCGTCCCCGCCAGCAGCCAGCAGCGGTCCTCGCCTGCGCCGGCCGCAGCCAGCAGCCAGCAGTCTACAGCCAGCATCCAGCGGCCACCAGCGGCCGCAGCCACCAGCGGTCGCAGCCAGCGGCCAGCAGTGGTCCTAGCTGCCCCCACCATCCGCCAGCAGCAGCAGCAGCAGCAGCAGCAGCAGCAGAGGCGTCCCCACCAGCCAGCCGGTCGGGTCGCCCCCCCCCCCCCCCCAGCGGCAGCAGAGTGGGGCTTAGGCTCCAGTCTCCTTCATCATCCTCCGTCCCTTTCTCCTCTGTGTCCCTCGTCGCCCTGCCCGTCTCTTGTTTGCTCCTTTGTCCAGTACTGTGTTCTTCTCCCCCTATTAATAATGTCAACCCCCACCACCTCGTCTACAGCCACCACCACTGCCATTATCTACACCTCCCCCTCCGCTGCTGCCACCACTATCACGTCGTGTGCCGCTTCACTCCCCCCTCCATCCATCCCACCACTCCTCACTCTCTCATCTCCCTCCCTATTTGTTGCCTCCTCCCTCCCGCACCTCCTCTGATCCCTTCCCTCCACTCCCTCCCTCTGCTCCTTCCGTTTCTGTGGCCCCCGCCTGGGCGGTCGCCCGGTGGGCTACGGCCCACGCTCCACTCTCCCCTTCACCTTCATCGTCCTCTTCATCATCTTCACCGTCGCCTTCGCCATCGCCCTCACCATCTCCGGCGCTGCCTCCAGACCCAGGACCTGCCACTTCCCGCCACATTCGTTGTTCCCATCCCCCACACCTCCTCCGCCGCCGTCAAGCGCCCCAGTGGCACCCCTGCCTCCTCTGCTCCCAAAAAGGCTCCGCCTCGTTCCCCTTCCTCCACCCATGATGCCATGGATGTCTCCCCGCCCGTCCCTGCCCCCTCCTCATCCTCCTCTTCCTCCTCTACCCCCTCCTCCTACTGCTATTTCCTCTCCCGTCCTGATCCCTCCCTCCTTGAAGCCCGGAACTTCACCCTCTTCCTTCGCCAGATTTGTCATGGTGCCCCCATCTCCCTCCTCACTCCTCACCGTGATTCGGTGCTCATCTCCTCCCCCAGCCCTACCCTCCACACAGACCTCCTTTCCCGCATCCCTGTCACCCGCTTTGGCCCTCATGCCTCCCTCACCCCTGCTCCTTCCCCATCTCCCTCCCGCCAACCCCAACCCCCGCGTCAGTCGCCGGCCCTCACTGCCATGATCACTCGGCTCAGTCTGGCGATCACGGAAAAGGAGTTGTTGGCAGAGCTTCAGTCCCATCCCCATCTGGAGGTGCGTACGGTTCGTCGCATACTCAACGCTGCCGGCCCCACCTGTCTTATGCGGGTTTTTTCTGAGCACGCCCCCTCCATAGACCATCTCCTGAATGAGGGTGCCCTCCTTTTTAACCAACGTTATAAAGTTGACCCCTCCCGTTCCCCTCCTCAATCCCTCTGCTGCCAAAGGTGCTTGCGGTATAATATGCACCCAACATCTGAGTGCCGTGAGGCCCCCACCTGCCAGCAATGTCGGCAAGCCCACTTTTTATGGCAGTGCCCCTATCTCCAGTCCCCCCCTCCTGTAATACCTGTAACCTCCCTCATCCTACCTACTCCCAGAAGTGTAAGGCCCGACCCCCTCCTACCACTGCCAAACTCACTGTTCCCGTCCGCCCTCTGGACGCCCGCACCCCTCCCGGCAACTCCCTTCGCCCACGCCCTACCGCTGAGGACATCATCAGATTCCTCACCATCATCCTTCTGAATGTTCATCCTTTTCATCGCCCACACACGCTCCAACAGATCTCCCTCGCTGCCCGTTCCATTTTCCAACTCAAAATGTACGACACCTACTCCAACAACCAGGCTCATTTCACCTTCTCCAGTCTTGACACCCTCGTTTAAATCCCTTTCATAGCGCGACAGCACCGTATCCTTCCCGCCAACAAGAACCTCTTCCTGCACACCCGTGCCAACCAGTGTGTGGATGCCTTCCTCCTCAATGAAACCTTCCTGCAACCCCACCACACCGTCCACACTTCGCCCTACCCCCTCCACCGCTCCGATTATCCCCTCCCGATTGCGCGTGGCGGAGTTGCCATTGGGCACCACTGCCAGATCCCCATTCAGCTCCAACCGCTCCTTCATGACCCCACCGAACACCTGATCCTTAGTCTCTTCTTCCCCAGCCGTTACCGTTACCTGCGCCACCATTTACGTCCGCCCCATTGCCCCTATTCCCTTCGACTTCCTCTCCCACATCGACCGTACCTTCTCCTCCTTCGTGATCGCAGCCGACCTCAACATCCATAGTCGTTCCGCTGCCCAGTTACGGTGGTTGCATCGGTTCCTCTCCTCCCTTCAAGGCGACCTCATCCCCATCTCCCAGCACACCCATCCCGAATCTATCTCCACTCCCGATGTTATCCTCTCCTCCCCCAACCTCCTTGGCTGCATAACGGTGGATATTCTGGAGCCTATTGGTAGCGACCATCTCCCTGTCCTCCTCACCATTTCAGACGGTCGTCGCCCCCTCCCCAACACTCGTAATGACCCTCCCCCTAAGTACATCCATGACTATTCCCGTGCCACCTGGAATGCCTACCGGGATACCCTCTCCACCCAGGTCAATAGCCACCCTTTCACCTACCACCATCCCGATGATGTCACCCATGCCACCTCCTTTCTCCAGCAGACCTTGTCTGAGGCCCACATCCCTACTGTCGCCATCCACCCCCACCGTCCTACCTTGTCCCCACAGGCCATCCTCCTCCTCCGTGAATCCCGCCGTATCTACCGTGCCTTCCTCCGCACGTGTTACCCGGACACACTACGACGCCACCGGCAACTCCAGCGACACATTCGTAATTTGCTCGCGGCTAAGAAACGCCGGGACTGGCGACAGACATGCACCCGTTTAAATGCTACCCTCCCTATCAACTCGTCCAAATTCTGGTCAGCCTTCCGTCGCCTTACCGGAACTAAACCCTCCCCCTACTATCCTCTTCTCCATGATGATCACCCTTTCCCTGACACCCTTAGTAAGGCCAGTCACTTCGCCTCCTACCTCTCCGATGTATTTTCCATCCCCGATGATCCCTGGTTCGATTACTCCCTCTTCCCGGATATCCGCGATCGAACTGACACCTCTGTCCCTCCCCTCGCTCCTGGTTTCCAGTACTTGGGCAACATTGCCCACACAGAACTCAATGCCCCTATCACTACACAGGATCTCATTGCTACACTCCGCACAAAACGCAACACCGCTCCTGGTCACGATCGTGTCAACTAACGTCACCTTCGTGAAGCTCCTGTCTCTTTCCTCTCCACCCTGGCCAGGCTCTACAATGTAGTCCTGTCCACCGGTTACTACCCGGACCTGTGGAAAACCTCCCGTATCCTCATGTTCCTTAAAACTAGCAATCCGCCGTCCGCCGTCTCCTCCTACCGTCCCATCAGCCTTACCTCGGTCTTCAGCAGGGTCCTGGAATATATCCTCACGTGACGCATCCACCAGCATCTCCGCCAGCACCGCCTCCTTCCTGTTACCCAGCGTGGTTTTCGGCCGTCCTTCTCTTCCGACGTTCTCCTTCACATCACTTATCTCCTTTCCGACCAGCTTAATTCCCGTCGCTCCGCAATCTTCCTCTTCCTGGACCTCGAACGTGCTTATGACCGCGTATGGCATTCCGGTCTCCTCTTCAAGCTCCAAACCTTCGCCCTTCCCATTAACTACATCCGTCTGATCGGCTCCTTTCTCTCCCGCCGCCCTTCCTATGTCACCATCAATAACACAGATTCCTACACCTTTTTCCCCTCCGCCGGTGTGCCCCAAGGCTCCGTCCTCTCCCCCCTTCTGTACCTTTTGTACACGGCGGACATGCCGCCGCCGTCACCCCCCGTCCACCTTCTCCAGTTTGCTGATGACACCTCCTTCCTTGCCCTTGCCCCCACTCTGCAGTGCTCCTAACACCTTCTCCAATCCCATCTTGATCGGTTCACCACTTGGTGCAACCAGTGGTTGCTCAGGGTCAATCCCTCTAAAACCCAGGTGATCATTGTAGGCAAAACCACCCCTTCCTTCCGCCTCCTTGATTTCTATCTCACCATCCATGGCCGTCCTATCGCCCTCACTCCCACCCTTAAGTACCTTGGTGTCACCCTCGACCGTCGCCTCTCCTGGACTCCCCACCTCCGGATAATCCAAGCCTAGGCACTCTCCCGCCTAAGTCTCCTCAAGCTCCTCTCCGGCCGTACATGGGGTCTGAACCCCTCCACCATCCTCCACACCTATAAATCCCTCATCCGCCCTATTCTTTGTTACGCCCTTCCGGCTTGGATCTCCGCCCCCCTACCTTTTACAAATCCCTCCAAATGCTTGAACGCCATCCTTTCCACCTCGCCTATCACATCCATCTCCCCTCCCCCACACGGATCCTGTACGATCTCATCCCCTTCCCCCACCTCCTCCTTTTCCTTGAAGGGATACGGGTCCTGTACACCTCCCGTAAACTCGATCTTCCTCACCCGCTAGTCTCCCCGATCCTCTCCCACCCCCGCCCGCTGCCACGCCTGTACTCCCACGTCCCAACCGGTCTCCATCTCTCAACCCTCCTTACCCTCTCCCAAGGTGGTTCCACCAGCTCCCCCTCCCTGATGATGTCCTCCTCCCCTCCATCTACCCCTCCTATCAACTTTGACCCTGCACCACACCCCACTTCCGGTGTCCTTTCCTTTAGGCACCCTCCCTCCCTTCTCTTCCCTTCGCTTCTCTTTCCTTTCCCCTGTCCCCTCCCTCCACCCCTCTTCCCTGGGGCTTCCCCTCCACCTTCCTCTATCTCCCCTGCTCTCCCCTCTCGCTCTCCCACTCACCTTCCTCCTCCTCCTCTCTTGGCAGGTACCCGGACTCGCACACGCACAGTGAACATTCGCGCGCCGGAGGTCATCGCTATCAGTGTCTCGTGTGTGTGCCTTCGTTTGTGTTTAGTGTTTGTTCGCCGTCACGCCGCCACTGTTCACGTGTACCGTCGCCATCATCCATGTTTTGTGCACCGTGTCAACTAGTGTCAGTGATGTTTTCTCGTCCAGCGTGAATGGCTCCATGTTTTTTGTTTTTTACTGTCTACATTGTTTCGCCCGCCCTTTTGAATGTATTCTCTGTGCCCTCTCTATGTGTTACTTATTGTAAACCTCAAGGCTGCAGAGCGGTGTACTCAGCTGCTGACAGCCCGCCTTGTGTAAGGTGATAAAAATCACAATAAAGAAAAAAAATCCCAGTGGGATTAAAGTATAAACAGTTACAGCGATTATTTTTGATATACTAATCAGTCCCCTTACTTTCTCATACCTGTCTCGTTTTCATTCACTACCCAATATATAATTGCTCGGAATTATGGGTAATCTATTACAAAACTGCTCCACAGTCACGCCATTATAAGTAATCATACATATGTGTTGTCCGTTCTTTCGATTATGTCCAAAAGAAGAGCCAGTCAGTGATACTGCAGTCTTTAGATGGCAATTAATCAAAGGAATCATGGCATTAGCTGGCTACTGGCATTGAATTAAATCAGTGGAGAAAGTGGAAAATTTGTGCCAGACTGGGACTCCAATCCGGATTTATCCGTTTCTCCTGAACGGTCGCTTTGACCACCGCGGCTATCCAGACGCAGTCCCCAACCAACCCACATTCCCAACGTGTATACACACCGCTGACGTTTAACGGGAACAGGCAATACGTTGACTAGATACCATGTATCCACTTTGGACAAATTTTGCTGCTTCATAATAATAATAAATAATAGCCTTTGTTAGTGAAGTTCAAAATGCTTGTGGCATATTGGAATAATAGAGACATCTTAAGGTGTTAAGTGCATCCAGAGGGTGCTTTGTCTGAAACTGACTTGCAAATTATAGCAGATAAAGGAGGGAGTTAAGAACAACTTACACCAGACATCAAGGAAGTTCTGTATGGCAATGCGCGTTCACAGCTCAAGGCACATCGGCAATTCGTTCTTTCTAGGAAATTCCAGGGACCGACAGGGGTTTCCCCTACTTTCAGTATTGGGATGGCTGTCGACTATACCACGGCTCTCTTGGTGTCCACTCAAATCCCTTTGGGCGTTGAATCGCACTGCATGATATCCTGTGATGTTACTTACTCAGTCGTATCCCTGTTCTGCCTGATGTGTTCAGCTAGCTTAGCACGCAGACTCGCGACAGCACTGGTGTCACCGCATTCGCGCTGACAGCGCCCCGTGTAGTCGCTGCTGCAGTGGCAACTCTGCTCGCAAAATTTTTCAAACTACCATGGTTGAGTGATATCTCGTGACGGCACATCCTCCCTGCTACGGCTTTCGAGGTTGAGTGTAGGAACGAAGCTGGATAACTCAAAAGCGCCATTTAGTAACATGAAGGCTCCTATAAGGTCCACAGTTTATAAAACTCTATATTACAGAGAACCAACGAAATGGGACAGTGAAAATTTTGTTTTTAACGAAACAAAACCACGAGAAACTCAGTATCATACGGCTTCGTTTGGAACATATAAACTCTAAAAATACACTCCTGGAAATGGAAAAAAGAACCCATTGACACCGGTCTGTCAGACCCACCATACTTGCTGCGGACACTGCGAGAGGGCTGTACAAGCAATGATCATACGCACGGCACAGCGGACACACCAGGAACCACGGTGTTGGCCGTCGAATGGCGCTAGCTGCGCAGCATTTGTGCACCGCCGCCGTCAGTGTCAGCCAGTTTGCCGTGGCATACGGAGCTCCATCGCAGTCTTTAACACTGGTAGCATGCCGCGACAGCGTGGACGTTAACCGTATGTGCAGTTGACGGACTTTTTTAAGCGAGGGCGTATAGTGGGCATGCGGGAGGCCGGGTGGACGTACCGCCACTGAGAGAGTAAGTCCCACTGTGCTCGACATCTATTGAGACTCCCAGAGAGCATCACGGAGAGGCCCAGAGAGCATCCCAGAATGCCCCAGGGAGCTACAACACCAAGAAGAATCGCTTCTCGGCTTTTGGCAAGATCAATGTGTAGTATTTATGGCCCTTAAAAGGGCCGTTGGCTGAGAACTGCTACTTTCAATGATTATATATAGTACAATCACCCACAATGCGACATTCTTCCAAAGATGAAGGACCACTTGCCTTCACCCATAAGTAAATAGTGCAATCAGAATTTATCTTACATCGTCTACGACAAGACAAAGATAAACTCCCGTGCGGAAGAAGGTAAGAACCCTCGCTAGCAATAATAACCTCAGAAACAGGAATAGTCCTGTAAGCTAAGATTTCCCTGCTTTCAAAAGATTCCAATCCTGCTCTACCTGCATTGTTACAGGCAACGAAAGCTACGGTTAGCCATCCGTTACCCAAAGTAGAGGAAGAGGATACCTTTAGCAGAGAAAAATTTAATCTTGCTCCACAAAATAAAGTAGGTCCATGTATAAGAACAAACTGAGCAGTTTTAGAAACTCCTCTCGTTTCGTTGTTTTTCCCCTTCCCGGAAGATGTCGAAGCACCAAGGGTGCCGTCCACATTAACAAGTGATTTGTAAACAATCAATCGCCGACGACGACGATAACAACGTGGGGCGTGGGGCGTGAGGTCTCCACAGTACATCGATGTTGTCGCCAGTGGTCGGCGGAAGGTGCACGTGCCCGTCGACCTGGGACCGGACCGCAGCGACGCACGAATGCACGCCAAGACCGTAGGATCCTACGCAGTGCCGTAGGGGACCGCACCGCCACTTCCCAGCAAATTAGGGACACTGTTGCTCCTGGGGTATCGGCGAGGACCATTCGCAACCGTCTCCATGAAGCTGGGCTACGGTCCCGCACATCGTTAGGCCGTCTTCCGCTCACGCCCCAACATCGTGCAGCCCGCCTCCAGTGGTGTCGCGACAGGCGTGAATGGAGGGACGAATGGAGACGTGTCGTCTTCAGCGATGAGAGTCGCTTCTGCCTTGGTGCCAATGATGGTCGTATGCGTGTTTGGCACCGTGCAGGTAAGCGCCACAATCAGGACCGCATACGACCGAGGCACACAGGGCCAACACCCGGCGTCATGGTGTGGGGAGCGATCTCCTACACTGGCCGTACACCACTGGTGATCGTCGAGGGGACACTGAATAGTGCACGGTACATCCGAACCGTCATCGAACCCATCGTTCTACCATTCCTAGACCGGCAAGGGAACTTGCTTTTCCAACAGGACAATGCACGTCCGCATGTATCCCGTGCCACCCAACGTGCTCTAGAAGGTGTAAGTCAACTACCCTGGCCAGCAAGATCTCCGGATCTGTCCCCCATTGAGCATGTTTGGGACTGGATGAAGCGTCGTCACACGCGGTCTGCACGTCCAGCACGAACACTGGTCCAACTGAGGCGCCAGGTGGAAATGGCATGGCAAGCCGTTCCACAGGACTGCATCCAGCATCTCTACGATCGTCTCCATGGGAGAATAGCAGCCTACATTTCTGCGAAAGGTGGATATACACTGTACTAGCGCCGACATTGTGCATGCTCTGTTGCCTGTGTCTATGAGCCTGTGGTTCTGTCAGTGTGATCATGTGATGTATCTGACCCCAGGAATGTGTCAATAAAGTTTCCCCTTCCTGGGACAATGAATTCACGGTGTTCTTATTTCAATTTCCAGGAGTATACATCTGTTCTTCGGGCATCTGTCAATAAGGAACCGGAGTCATGAACCAAACATTTTGGACCAGATCCTTGATAGGAGGCAAAAATTTGTCCATGGCCTTATCGATACCTTTACTCACAGCACCAAACTCTTTAACAAAAATTTGATCGTTGGTTTCAGTGACAGGAGCCGCCTCCCTAGTGCTGAGTAATTCTTTCATCATTCACTCTTAAATACTTCGTAACCAGTTTCTAAGTGTCTCGGATTTTTCCAGCGTCAACACTCTGAGTCAACGAATCATTCAGGGACCACAGATTGGAGAAGAGTGAATTAGGCTTGAATGTAAACGCGGGACTGACTAGGATAGACTTGTGCACCTAATGGCCAGCGTTGTTAGTGGTTTCACCAACACAAAGATATATAATGATAGAAAGATATATCGTGACAGAAACCAATGAACATTGCTAATAAATTTTGGGTAACGCGCTCTGTAAATCAGGGATTTAGGTATTAACGTGTCATAGTAGTATGCTATATTCCGATCGCGAAGCAGAAGTGTATAATCACCACTGATGTAAAAGTGGTAGCACTGTCCGGCACTAGGGTCCTACAGGGTCCTAATTTTCCAACAGCACACTTCAGATATTTTACATGGGCCGTCGCGTTAATGTTCATGGTGAAGAGAAGCCACCGAGCACGTACCCTCCGCTATACTCATGAGCTTTTATTTACGAAATGGACTGACGTAATCTACGTGCATCACGTGCAATATGGCTTCAACGACGTCGGAGGATATTATACCTTATCGGCTGTTCAACGACGGTTTACTAAGGCAACAATTCTTATTCGACTGTACCAGCTTGAGGATCTGCTTGTCCATCCTCTTCCCGATTAAATTTTCGAGGATCTTCATCTTAGTCTTAATGTTACCGATATGTCCTCCTACATGTGTTTCGTTATAATTCTTAAACAAGCACAGTACCAGTATCGATAGTAAAACGTTTTTATCCCCAGGAGTCCCAGGTAGCGCAACAAGACATTTCCGCTCATGAAATAAGGCTTCACCGTCATCCCCTTCCACAAACACTCTTTACTGGGAGCCAATTCGAGGTGTCTATCTCGTTGCTAAGGAATGTCCTTAAAGAGGAGAAGATTCCCTGTCAAAATCGGGCATACCACCTCACCAACTTCAGTGCCTGTAGGAAAAGATTCCCTGTCAAAATCGGGCGCACCAGTTTATCAAGTTCAGTGCCTATACGAGAAGTTCAAAATCGGGCATACCACTTCACCGAGTTCAGTTCCTGTCACCCGTGTTTTCGTTTTCCGGCGTATCTCCGCATTGTCTTAAGCGAAATGCGGATCAGACCATCCGCGACAACGTCCTCCGTTTCTTGAATACGTTTAAAGTTAAAATGTAAGAATGATATCCTGAACGCCCAACAAACTACAGATCTCGCCAGCCTCCGCTACAAGAGCACCAAACTAGGGGGATGGTTAAATGTTTCTAGCTGAAAGGTCCTGTGCTCTAAATATATTTTTAACTTTCCTAAAGCAAATAAAAGGGAAAATGTTTCGAGTTTCGCCAGCACAAGTGCGCCTGCCAGACGCGATTTTAGACCTTCAAATGATGCCTATTGAGAGGGATGCCACCTTTCATTGCTTCTCTCCTCAGCTCATTAATTGAGGCTGCCAACTAAGCTAAACTGCGGACGAACGTTTGGAAGAAGTTCGAAATCCTATGAAGTAGGAAACTGCGTTCATATTTCTAGGTGGTGGGTACTTGTAAACTGCTTCCATTCGAATCTGATCAATACCAGCGACCACTGAAGGCACTATATCTCCCAGAAGCAAGATCTCCGGTTGGAAAAATTTCGCCTTAGACGGTTTGACATTAAACCATCATGTAAATGTTTAAGGACTTTCCAAACATGGACGAAGTGTGCCTTAAAATGTCAGTAGTGTTGAACACAACTAAGCTCCAAATAAGAATAAAAAAAACATTATCTAAAATACGGGACAATACTTATGCTCTGGTTCAAAGCATAAATAGAACATGATTCTAGTCAAATAGGTTCCAGTCAGTCACAAAGCACGGTTACTGGTTTCGGTTTTTCCGCTAACAACAGGTGGAAATAAGCCTCTTTAAGATCAAAAGAGGGGAACACATTAGTTGTTTAAAACCACAAAAAGCAGGACTGCCAATACGGCAACAGAATATACTGCAAGACTATTTTGTTACCGAGTGTGCATAACTCAACTAAAGGTCTAAACCTACCCTAAGGATTCGGAACCAGAAAAATGGGAGGAGTGGGGTGGAGGGAAGACTGTGCGAACTTAGATGGCCTAATTACTCATTCCCTCACAATATCTTCAACAGCGACCTCCAGTTACTTCGTGCATGGAAGGGTTAGGGGGGGGGGGGGGGGAGTGTGGCAGATGATAGGTGTATGGAAAATATCTTAAATGGAACAACATCATTTCATTCTGTTTTATACTGCCTGCACTTCGCCGGCACTTACTAGTTAGTGACAATATCCCTAAATTTTTCACATATATTCTGCAGCTGTTCCCACTGAATATTTGCAGCATTGGCGATGCCACTGTTATATAATTTTACCCAGGTACGTGAAACATTTTCAGAAGAGGTTCTGGCATCAAATCCTCTACAGCTCTACACATACAAGCAAGGTATGAATTATTTAATTTTCACTATTACAGGGTCGTTCTGTGACCAAGTGTTTGCTCAGTGTACTGGTACATATACCTACAAATTATTACCGTTAGATATCAGAATCAACTTCAATTTTCTTAAATGTTACACCAGTTGCAACGTTTTCTTAACTTTAAATTGTCGGAGTATCGCTCATTTTTTATCTTCCGGTATGCTGCATCACTTGAGTAAAATTCATTTAGATAAAAACATTTTATTAAAGTTTCGGGAATATATTAGTTTTATTCAAATTACAAGTATTAACTTTAACAGAATTTAGAAATGACGTGTATTACTTAAGGAAATTCAATAACTATCTTCTGAGTTTCATTCTGCTTTCCAAAAGCAAATATTAACCTTATTAAAAATTAACTTGCGTAACTATTCCCAATTGAATGAACACATTTAACTTCCAAATTCGTTCCTCCAGAGCAAGGGACCGCACATAGCAAATAGAGGCTTCAAATTTAGGAAGGAATGTCTCAAGGTAAGCGTTGTGACAGTCCCCGTTTCAGTGCTGTGTGCAGTCACAATGTTTTGTGTGTGTGTGTGTGTGTGTGTGTGTGTGTTTGTGTTTGTGTGTGTGGATTCCTAAGGGACCAAACTGATGAGGTCATCGGTCCCTAGACGTACACACTACTTAAACTAACTTAACGCTAAGGACAACACACACACCCATGCCCGAGGGAGGACTCGAACCTCCGGCGGGAGAGGCTGTACGATTAGTGACATGGTGGCTCTAACCGCTCGGCCACTCCGTGCTGCAATGTTTAGTAGATAGCAGATATTAAGGTGAGTAGTGAACTGCTCTGAATACTCTCTTGCTAAATACAAAGACCCAACGGCAGGTCCATTAAACAAATCAGAAGAAGTTCGATAGGAAAATTAAATTTTAATCAGTTAAAATCGCAGCCAAGAACAGCCAGAGAGTACACAGTACCTTAATATACTGTTAAAAGTGCTAATTTTGTTGTCTGGATTCGCTATCGCCCTTACTTAAGAGAGACACGAGTCGTAGGAAGGTCAGAGAGCTACAAAGTCGAAAATAATGTGAAGGTAACGCCATATTTGGCTGTAGGAATGGAGCTGATGGGATTGTTGTAAGCCATTTGGCACGGTGTTTACCACGTGCCTGTTGTAATCTACTCGCATGTCGGCTACAGTATGCTTGTGTTCAATCAGCTGTAGTGCTAATGTAGTTTTTTCTACCAACAAGTATGCACTCTAAACCTAATATTAAAATTTGTGTCTGTCTGTCGTATATAAAATTCTGACTATCAACATCTTGCGTTTAACAGACGCACGAATTTGAAAGTTTATTACGCTGATCACCTATCTTGCACCCGCCAGGTTAGCCGAGAGCGCTAATGCGCTGCTTCCTGGACTCGGGTAGGCGCGCCGACCATAGTTCGAATCCGCCCAGTGGATTAGCGACGAAGGGGCGGTGTGCTGGCCAGCCTGGATGTGGTTTTTAGGCGGTTTCCCAAATTCCGATAGGTGAATACAGGGCTGGTCCCCACGTTCCACCTCAGTTCCACGACTCGCAGACATTTGCAAAACTTTCGCACTATTTCACGGTTCACACTAGACACAGACAGCTGGGGTACACTACTTCCTTCATAGGAGGTATAGAGTGACGACAGGAAAGGCATCTGGCCACCCTCTGAAACTAATATTGCCAAAATCAGTAGTAACAACCCAAATCCAGCAGTGATTGGAGCGGGATACAACGACAACCTATCTTGCTACTAAGCCGCAATTTTAAGAGTACTATTTATTAGAAATTCCCACCTGACAACTGTATTCTTCAGTTGCTTCTCTACCTGCTGAGAGACATTGTACAACTACTAATCTACTGAAGAGCCAAAGAAACTATTATAAGTGCCTAACATTGCCTAGGGCCCTCGCGAGCACGAAGTGCCGCAGAACAATGTGGCATGAACTCGACTAATGTCTAAAGTATTTCTGGAGGGAATTAACACCTTGAATCAGGCAGGACTGTCCATAAATCCGCAAGAGTACGATGGGGTGGATACCTCTTCTGAACAGCACGTTTTACGTCTGGGGAGTTGGGTGGACCGTGGGAGTGTATAAACTCAGAAGAGTGTTCCGTGAAGAGTGTTCCTGGAGCCACTCTGTAGCAGTTCTCGACGTGTGGGCTGTCTCATTGTCCTGCTAGAATTGCCCAAGTCCGTCGGAATGCACAATGGGCATGAATGGATGCAGGTGATCAGACAGGATGCTCACGTACGTGTCACCTTTCAGAGTCGTATCCAGCCGCATCATTGCTCCCATATCATTCCAGTTGCACACGCCCCAAATCATTATAGAGCCTCAATCACCACAGTCCCCTAATGACATGCAGGGTGCATGGGTTCATGAGGTTGAGTTCATACCCGTACACGTCCATCCGCTGGGTACAGTTCTAAACGAGACTCGTTCGAACAGGCAACATATTTCCTGTCATCAGCAGTCCAATGTCGGTGTTGACGGTCCTAGGCGAGACGTAAAGCTTTGTGTCGTGCAGTCATCGACGGTACAGGAGTGGGCCTCCGGCTCCGAAAGCCCATATCGATGATGTATCGTTGAATGCTTAGCACTCTGACACTTTCCGTTGAAGGCCCAGCACTTGTTGATGGCTCATCATTGAAATCTGCAGTAATTTGCTGAAGCGGCCGCGGTGGTCTCGCGGTTAAGGCGCTCAGTCCGGAACCGCGCGACTGCTACGGTCGCAGGTTCGAATCCTGCCTCGGGCATGGATGTGTGTGATGTCCTTAGGTTAGTTAGGTTTAAGTAGTTCTAAGTTCTAGGGGACTGATGACCACAGATGTTAAGTCCCATAGTGCTCAGAGCCATTTGAACCATTTTTTTGAATTTGCTGAAGGGTTGCACTTCTGTCACGTTGAACGATTCTCTTCAGTCGGCGTTTAACATTTTTTTTTAAAAAATGTTAAGGATAATAAGTTGCCGTCTCTTCATGTAAGAATAGATGATGAATACAGCTAGCCGCTAACTTTGTGTAATGTCTTGTCTGTATAGACGTGTATCTGTTGCCTTTAAGATCCCTTCACCTTCACACATAAATCAATACAGTAAAGTAAGGGCCTCCCATTTGTCGGCTGATCCGTGATAAGTCAGGCGAGAAGTTAGACTAATGGAGGATTATTAGTATTTTCTCTATTATTATTCGCTCTCTCTCTGATGATTCAGAAAAAAAACTTATTCGTTCATTCTCTCCAGAACAAAACAGTCACAAACCTTATTTATGAAGGAAATTGTGTATTCAATCCATCTCCATTACATGTCCAGATCTCCGGTGATTCCACGTCTTAATTATTTTCAGTTTTCTCTTCAAACAAACCGCTAGCGGCACAAATGTTAATTGGCTCGCTTTAGCGAGAAGAAGAGCAAATATGTATCTCTCAGAAACACGTCAATCCCTCAACAGATACTACAGAAGTTGTCCTAGTTACCACTCTAACAACCATGGAGAATACATATATGCATCTCCGTTATTTCAAAGAATAAACGCACTAGAAAATACTTTGGCGTCGTCGAGCTGTCGCCGCATATGTTACGAGAAAATCAGATCAGATACCTTTCCAAAGTGAATGAATGTGGATGGTTTGATTGACAATGATTAATTGGTGCGTGGTAGAGGGTATTTTCTGTGGGGACATTACAGGCACTGGTACCGTTCTTGCAGTATCTTCTTTCCGGCTTCAACGATGTCGGGGACTTGGGTTTTACCGGATTCCTGATACTCACGGTGCACTAGTTAAATGGTAGTTCGGGAAAATCCTCACTTTACTGGTTCCTCGGAGATGCTGTGTCTCATCGCTCGTGCTCCGACTATATCACCACGTTCAAACTGACTTAAATCTTGATTACCTGCCTTTGTAGCAGCAGTAACAACTGCGGCAGACCCTTGTCTTATATAGGCGTTGCCGACCGCAGTGCCGTATTCTGCCTGTTTGTATATCTCTGTATTTGAACACGGATGCCTATACGAGCTTCTTTGGAGCTTCATAGTATGTCAGATATTTTTTTTTCTTTGTCTTGTTGTATGATCGCATAATGGATCTCATTGTGAACAAATTTTTCGCGATCATCTGTTTTAATATGTTTAGGTCTTTATGCATTTCTTGACTGTGTAACGGCAAGAGAATACGTGAACAGGTGAGTATTAAAAATGAATACAACTGTAAAGAAGACTAACCAGCAACAGCAACTGTCTCTTGCAACCCCCTCTTACCGGAAAACCTAGGATAAAACAGTGGAATCTACAGTCCACATTAAAAAGCCAGATGAAGTTTCTGAGGGGTTTATGCCACTTCCAAGGTGAATTTCAGGCTTCCTTCTCATCTTAAAGTAAATTGAGTCCAAACAGGCAACAGTCATCTATCTCCAATTAAGAGAGAAAACGTAATTTTTGGGAAAAAAATTTCCTTTTCGTAAATACAGCGCAGATATCGAGTGAGTTATTGCCTCTACTGATTGGCTACGTTAGCAAATACGCCTTTACATACGCTGCGCTTTGTAATTTTTTGTTTGGTACGTATAGTTACAGAATTAAATAAAAAATAATGCCTTCATCCAGATTTGACTATCTCCTTGACTGTGAAACAAATGTGTATATTCGAAATCCCTTTCCAGATGCGACCTCCGATGCCTCGCTACCAGTTCACCTGGTAAACTACTGGCCATTAAAATTGCTACACCAAGAATAAATGCAGATGACAAACGGGTATTCATTGGACAAATATATTATACTTGAACTAACATGTGATTACATTTTCATGCAATTTGGGTGCATAGGTCATGAGAAATCAGTACCCAGAACAACCACCTCTGGCAGTAATAACGGCCTTAATACGCCTGGGCATTGAGTCAAACAGAGCTTGGATGGCGTGTACTGGTACAGCTCCCCATGCAGCTTCAACAGGATACCACAGTTCGTCAAGAGTAGTGACTGGCGTATTGTGACGAGCCAGTTGCTCATCCACCATTGACCAGACGTTTTCAATTTGTGAGAGATCTGGAAAATATGCTGGCCAGGGAAGCAGTCGAACGTTTTCTGTATCCAGAAAGGCCCGTACAGGACCAGCAACATGCGGTCGTGTGTTATCCTGCTGAAGTGTAGGGTATCGCAGGGATCGAATGAAGGGTAGAGCCACGGGTCGTAAAACATCTGAATTGTAACGTCCACTATTCAAAGTGTCGTCAATGCGAACAGGAGGTGTCCGAGACGTGTAACCAGTGGCATCCCATACCATCACGCCGGGTGATACGGCAATATGGCGATGACGAATGCACGCTTCCAATGTGCGTTCACAACGATGTCTCCAAACATGAAAGCGACCATCTTGATGCTGTAAACAGAACCTGGATTCATCCGAAAAAATGACGTTTTGTCATTCGTGCGCCCAGGTTCGTCGTTGAGTACACCATCGCAGGCGCTCCTGTCTGTGATGCAGCGTCAAGGGTAACCGCAGCCATGGTCTCCGAGCTGATGGACATACTGCTGCAAACGTCGTCGAACTGTTCGTGCAGACGGTTGTTGTCTTGCAAACGTCCCCACCTGTCGACTCAGTGACGAGACGTGGCTGCACGATCTGTAACAGCCTTGCGGGATAAGATGCCTGTCAACTCGACTGCTAGTGATACGAGGCCGTTGGGATCCGGCACGGCGTTCCGTATTACACTCATGAACCAACCGATTCAATATTCTGCTAACAGTTATTGGATCTCGACCAACGCGAACAGCAGTGTCGCGATACGATAAACCGCAATCGCGATCGACTACAATCCGACCTTTTTTCAAAGTCGGAAACGTGATGGTACGCATTTCTCCTCCTTACACGAGTCATCACAACAACGTTTCACGAGGCAACGCAGGTCAACTGCTGTTTGTGTATGAGAAATGGGTTGGAAACTTTCCTCATGTTAGCACGTTGTAGGTGTCGCCACAGGCGCCAACCTTGTGTGAATGCTCTGAAAAGCTAATCATTTGCATATCGCAGCATCTTCTTTCAATCGGATAAATTTCGCGTCTGTAGCACTTCATGTTGGTGTAGTAATTTTAATGGACAGCTGTGTATTTGGCTGAAAACTCCGTGACTTTTTAGACCAGGCAAGAGCGGCCTTTGCTGTCCCGGGGACCTGACTGCATTCTTAAGCTTGCTGATCGCCTCGTCAGATGACGTGAGATTAGTGTCCCTGGCGCATGAAGTGAGAACTTGTGCGACGGTGATTTGGTTTTTCGTGAGGTAAAGCATCTACATGAGTGGCAATCCTTTCTCGATACAACACGTCAAACAAACTATGGCTCACAACACGCGGTTTTGAGTGTGCGTTAATTTTACGTTCACTTCGTCTTGAGACGTTTGTGTTTACTTACGCGTAGCGAACATTTTATCTAGCCTCACGGCGTTTTCCAATAGCTAGCTTAAAATCTTAAGTTAGTATAGTTCTACATTACTAAACAAACAATTTCACTACATGTTAATATATCAAAACTGTGGTGTCACAGCCAGACACCACATTTGCTAGCTGGTAGCCTTTAAATCGGTCGCGGTCCGTTAGTATACGCTGGACCCGCGTGTCGCCACTATCAGTGATTGCAGACCGAGCGCCGCCACACGGCAGGTTTAGAGAGACTTCCTAGCACTCGCCCCAGTGGTAGAACCGACTTTGCTAGCGATGGTTCACTGATAAAATACGCTCTCATTTGCCGAGACGATAGTTAGCATAGCCTTCGGCTACGTCATTTGCTACGACCTAGCAAGGCGCCATTACCAGTTACTATTGATGCTGTAAAACATGTACCGTCAAGAGCGACGTTCACCATTTACGGATTAAAGTTAAGTGTGCCACCAGCTACGTCCGTTTCTTTAAATTCTAATTTCCTTGTCCTGTTCCAGACCTCACGCCAGCCTGCGTGAGCTAAAACGCGTGCCTTTCGGCTTCCTCTAATATGAAGGTGTTGGCTCTCCTGCCAACCCACAACACAAACATCTGAAGATGGGTTTGCAAGGCATCTTCAGTTATCAGCATGAAGAAACAGGAGCCTATAAGAGCAACTCGTTGCTGCTAATTCATTATATTATTACCTTGGATTTCAGAAATTGTAGTTTTAATACGTCCATAACGGACAGTATAGCCAACGGCCTCGTCGCAGTGGTAACACAGGTTCCCGTCAAATCACCGAACTTGAGCACTGGTGGGCTTGGCTAGCACTGGAGCCTGCCGAGCGCTGTGGGCAAGTGCGGAGCATTCAGCCTCGTGACGACACTCGATGAGTTACTTGACTGAGAAGAATCGACGCCGCTCACGAAAACTGATAACAGCCGGCAGATATGGTGTGCTGACCACATGCCACTCCTTATCCGTGTATAATTTGTTCGAACATTGTGAATTACCTCGCAGAAAACCATTTATTGATACATAGTCAGCACGGATTCAGAAAACAACGTTCTTGTGAAACACAACTAGCTCTTTCAACTCATAGAGCAGTGAGTGCTATCGACAGGGGATGTGAAATTGATTCCATATTTTTAGATTTTCGGAATGCTTACAACACCGTTTCTCACAAGCGTCTTGTAACCAAATTGCGTGCCTATGGATTATCGCCTTAGTTGTGCGACAGGATTCGTGATTTCCTGTCAGAAAGGTTATAGTTCGTAGTAATAGACGGAAAGGCATGGAGTACAACAGAAGTAATATCCGGCGTTCCCCAAGGAAGTGTTACAGGCCTTCTGTTGTTCCCTATCTATATTAACGATATAGGAGTCAATCTGAGTAGCCCTGTTAAATTGTTTGCAGATGATGCTGTCATTTACCATCTTGTAAAGTCATAAGATGACCAAAACGAATTGCAAAATGATTTAGACAAGAACTCTGTAAGGTGCGAAAAGTGGAAACTGACCCTGAAAAGAAAAGTGTGAAGTTATTCACATAAGTACTTGTTAGTTCAAGTAAATACTTAGGAATTACAGTTACAAATAATCTTAATAGGAACTATCGCATTGATAATGTTGTGGGTAGAACAAACCAGAGACTGCCATTCATTGGCAGGACACTTAGAAGGTGCAACACGTCTACTAAAGAGACTGATTACACATCGCTTGTCCGCCAGATTCTGAAGTACTGCAGTGCAGTGTAGGATCCACATCAGGTGGGACTGACGGATGATATCGATAAAGTTCAGACAAGGGCAGCTCGTTTTGTACTATCGTGAAGCAGGGGAGATAGTGCCACAGACATGATACGTGAATTGGAGTGCCAATCATTAAAATAAAAGACGTTTTTCTTTGCGACGGGATCTCCTCATGAAATTTCAATCACAAATTTTCTCTTCCGGTTGCGAAAAACATTCTGTTGGCACCTGCCTACATAGGGAGACATGATCTTCACGATAAAATAAGAGAAATCAGGGCTCGCACAGAAAATTTTAAGTGTTCGTTTTTCCCGCGCGAAGTTTGAGAGTACAGAGACAGCTTGAAGGTGGTTCATTGAACCCTCTGCCAGGCACATTATTGTGAACAGCAGAGATATCACATAGATGTGGATGTAGTTGTAGAAGGGCTGAGGATGACACGGATGCCAGTTGCTACCGTTGGGCCTTCATGGCCTGTTCAGACTCGTTTGTTTTGCTTTTATAACGGACGAGAATATTTACTAATGTTAATATGGGAAATGGCAGGAAAACAAAATATGGTAATGAAAACAGACAATCACAGCCGAAAAACAATTAGAGGTAAATTCGGGAATTTTTTCCGCCGGTCGAAATGAAAACAGTAGCAAGCTGCATCCGGCCCAAGGGCAGCCGGTTACCCATCCATGCTTTAAAGGGTCATTATTCGAACAAATGAGTGTACTTATGGGAGTTAGGAAGATCTAGTAATGATGGGAAAAAACTGGACAGTGCGACTAGGACTCGAGCTATGAGGGGTCCATACAAACTTAGTTATGTATATACACTGGCATCTAAACCTCTATTTGCCCGTCCTGTGTAATTCACAATATAATCATATGAAATGTCATCATATGTCCGTACGGTCTTGTTCACGGATGATGGCATACCGATCAACGGGCAACCGTGCCAACGCTGACGTCAGGGCACCTATCGAACGGGATAGTGTTTGCCCGGTAGTCCCACATCCACAATCACAGTGTACGCTGCCACAGACGGTATGGTCTGGCAAAGAGACATCGCCTACCAGATTCTCTGAGGTGGAGGGCCGTAGGAAGAATGGAAGTTGGACTGATGCGGACCGATAGATTATGCGAAACGTTCTGTTGTTTCTCGGATGTGGCGACAGTTTGTAGAGACCAAAATTGTGTCCTGAAGACCAAGGAAGGACCGACGACACGTGACATTAGAGAGAGTGGGGCGTTATTTGGCTGTAAGGGTACGACGGCACCACCTTAGTACTGCACGGCAACTGCCATCTGATCTTGCAGCATTTAATGGACGTGTTGTAGCGATCAAACGGTGTACAGAAAGATTCGGCAGAGTGACCTTTATTGTCGCAGATCTGTCGTATGTGAACCTCTGACGCGACTTCATAGAAGGGAACGTCTAGAATGGAGCTGTCAACATGTCATATGGACGGTCAAAGATGGGTCCCGATTTGACCTGGAGAGTGATTCTCGACGAATTCATATCTGGAGGGAACCTTTAACATGATTTCGGGACCCAAACATTGTGGGAAGGGGCCGATGTCGAGGAGGATCCGTATGGTGTGGGCACGGATTATGTTGACTGCTCACAATCCTCTTCACGTAACTGTACGGGTGAACTGACAAGGTTTAACTACTGTAAGGTTTCGTGACAAAATCTCGGGACTCATGTGAGGCGAATTAGAGATGCTGTGGTCCCAGACTCTGTAGTGATGGACGATAATGCTCGACCTCATATAGCGTGGGTGGCTGATGAGTTTTTGGAAAGTGAAGGTACAATGACCTGCTCGCTCTCTCGATTTGGATCACATAAAGCTAGCCTGAGACGCACTAGCGAGACCAGATGCATCACGTCAGCGTCCACCAACCTCTCTCAAAACTTGTGAGCAGCTTTGTGGAAAGAAAGGTCGTCATTGACTCAACATGAGATTCATGACATCATTCGCATCATGCCCCGTCGTTGACAGACCTGTTTTGATGCACGGGTTGTCAAACCCCATATTGTGACATTAACCAGTTGTGGGAATGTGGGTCAAATCCATTAAGTTGAAAAAAAAGAAAACAACGAAAAACTTGTTGTCTACCAATTTGTAGGTTGCAGTCGTTTGTGTTCTGTATTCCTTGCGTTATTTCAACTTTATTATCACCTATTTATACTGTTTTGTGCAAAATAAAAGCACCTTTGCAAAGTTTCCGTTTGTTGCTTTACTGCCGGCCGGTGTGGCCGTGCGGTTCTAGGCGCTTCAGTCTGGAACCGCGTGACCGCTACGGTCGCAGGTTCGAATCCTGCCTCGGGCATGGATGTATGTGATGTCCTTAGGTTTGTTAGGTTTAAGTAGTTCTAAGTTGTAGGGGACTGATGACCACAGATGTTAAGTCCCATAGTGCTCAGAGCCATTTGAACCATTTTTTTTTTGTTGCTTTACTTTTGGGCACAAGGGCAGATAAAAATAATAACTTCGTGTGGCTGAGTGCACCGTTAGCGAAACTTTACTTTCGTAGTGGAGAATCTGCTACTGCAGCTTTACGATCCAATCGTCATAAGTGGCCTATTCGAACGGGTAAAGGTCCTGTGACAGGTGTCGCTGTGAACAAAATGATCACGAAGTTAGAAGCCAAGGGTTATTTAGACGATCGGCCCCGTAGTGGATGACGAGTCTCACATGCTACGGCCGCTCAGACGCTTAGGGAATGTATGAATGGAGACTTCGGGGGTTCATCTCCGAATGGTGATGTCAGGACTCGTCGGTTCCCACTTCCACCGGGATTTAGCGCACTACTCTTTGGAGAGCACTATGGAGAAGCTTCAAATACTAGCTGTTCAAAATCCAGCGACATCATCAGCTGATAGCCTCCGATTTTGAGACGCGGAGATCGTTTCGGGCGCGCGCACTGTGACAGTAGAGAAAGAAGACGACTGGTTGTCTAACGTGTTGTGGACCGACGAAGACCATAGCCAACTCCGAGAGTCTATCAGCACACAAAATAGCAGAATTTGGGCTTCCGAAATACTAGAACTGTCGTGGAACGCCATAGCGTGATGAGAAAGCGTGGTGATCGGACGCTTTTTCTTCGAGGAAATGGGGGATGCTGCTTTTCACAGTATCAGAGCGACAGGTTCAAGGTACGTCGATATGTTACAGAATCGCTTATTCCCTACCACGGCAGTTAAACACCTGCTGGAAGGTACTACTTTGATGCAGGATGATGCTCCATACTATATTGCTACACATGTAAAGTATCTCTGGCCGACGTCGTTTGGTGAGGTTCGTATGCTGAACCGGCATATCCGTCAAGCGTGATCTTCCTGGTCCTTAGACATCATCCGCTTGATTGTGGGGTTACCTGAAGTTGCAAGTATTCCACTATCATCCTACATCATTAGGGCTGCTTAAAGACAACATCCGACGACAGTTTCTAACTATACCAACTAATATTCTGTATAGTGCAAATGGTTCAAATGGCTCTGACCACTATGGGACTTAACATCTGAGGTCATCAGTCTCCTAGAAGTTAGAGCTACTAAAACCTAAGTAAACTAAGGACATCACACACATCCATGTCCGAGGCAGGATTCAAACCTGCGACCGTAGCAGTCGCGCTGTTCGGGACTGAAGGGCCTAGAACCGCTCGGCCACAGCGGCCAGCATTCTGTATAGTGCTGTTCGTAATATTGCCCCTCGACTAGAGATATTGTCGACGAATGACGGCCGACATGTTGAGATTTTTGTTATAAAGAACATTCTCTTTGCTCAAATCAGTTGGTACGGAGTGTGCGCTGTCATGAAACTTCATGGCAGATTGAAACTGTTTGCCGGACCGAGACTCGAACTCGGGACTTTTGCCTTTCAAAGGGAAGTGTTGTATGGGGCCATGTGTAAGAAGGCAGCATGTCTTTCGAAAATATCATTTTAGAATGGTGCGACATGAGGTGAGAGGTTCTGCTGCTTCATGATGACGCACTTGCCCATACCGCAACCGTCGTTATGCAGAAGTTACTTTAACTGAAGTGGGAGACACATACCCTATAGATCTGACGTTGCCCTCCCCCCCCCCCCCCCTTCCATGCGAATATCACGTTTTCTGTTCTTTATAAAAGGCCTTGGAGCGTCGAAGATTTTATCGGACAAAGATGTGCAACAGTCAGTTACCCACTTCATCATGTGGAGCAGTCGAAGGCACGATGGTCTCAATCAAGACGATTTCGTTCCAACTAACTTACCGAATCTGGGCGGTACGGCCTTTGAACGGAAACGACATTTTGAAATTGCTTCTAATATAATATGTGTTAAGTCTGTTCTTTCGGACGTGTCCGTAAGAACGAACACCAGGCACTCATGTAACTTGATTGGCATAGCTGGGCAATGGCTCCACCTTCTTCGCTGTGGAAGTACAAATACATCCGATCTACTGTGGGAATCTCAGAGTAGCGAAAGGGAATACACTCCTGGAAATTGAAATAAGAACACCGTGAATTCATTGTCCCAGGAAGGGGAAACTTTAGTGACACATTCCTGGGGTCAGATACATCACATGATCACACTGACAGAACCACAGTCACATAGCCACAGGCAACAGAGCATGCACAATGTCGGCACTATTACAGTGTATATCCACCTTTCGCAGCAATGCAGGCTGCTATTCTCCCATGGAGACGATCGTAGAGATGCTGGATGTAGTCCTGTGGAACGGCTTGCCATGCCATTTCCACCTGGCGCCTCAGTTGGACCAGCGTTCGTGCTGGACGTGCAGACCGCGTGAGACGACGCTTCATCCAGTCCCAAACATGCTCAATGGGGGACAGATCCGGAGATCTTGCTGGCCAGGGTAGTTGACTTACACCTTCTAGAGCACGTTGGGTGGCACGGGATACATGCGGACGTGCATTGTCCTGTTGGAACAGCAAGTTCCCTTGCCGGTCTAGGAATGGTAGAACGATGGGTTCGATGACGGTCTGGATGTACCGTGCACTATTCAGTGTCCCCTCGACGATCACCAGTGGTGTACGGCCAGTGTAGGAGATCGCTCCCCACACCATGATGCCGAGTGTTGGCCCTGTGTGCCTCGGTCGTATGCAGTCCTGATTGTGGCGCTCACCTGCACGGCGCCAAACACGCATACGACCATCATTATCACCAAGGCAGAAGCGACTCTCATCGCTGAAGACGACACGTCTCCATTCGTCCCTCCATTCACGCCTGTCGCGACACCACTGGAGGCGGGCTGCACGATGTTGGGGCGTGAGCGGAAGACGGCCTAACGGTGTGCGGGACCGTAGCCCAGCTTCATGGAGACGGTTGCGAATGGTCCTCGCCGATACCCCAGGAGCAACAGTGTCCCTAATTTGCTGGGAAATGGCGGTGCGGTCCCCTACGGCACTGCATAGGATCCTACGGTCTTGGCGTGCATCCGTGCGTCTCTGCGGTCCGGTCCCAGGTCGACGGGCACGTGCACCTTCCGCCGACCACTGGCGATAACATCGATGTACTGTGGAGACCTCACGCCCCACGTGTTGAGCAATTCGGCGATACGTCCACCCGGCCTCCCGCATGCCCACTATACGCCCTCGCTCAAAGTCCGTCAACTGCACATACGGTTCACGTCCACGCTGTCGCGGCATGCTACCAGTGTTAAAGACTGCGATGGAGCTCCGTACGCCACGGCAAACTTGCTGACACTGACTGCGGCGGTGCACAAATGCTGCGCAGCTAGCGCCATTCGACGGCCAACACCGCGGTTCCTGGTGTGTCCGCTGTGCCGTGCGTGTGATCATTG
This sequence comes from Schistocerca cancellata, assembly GCF_023864275.1. NCBI lineage: Eukaryota > Metazoa > Arthropoda > Insecta > Orthoptera > Acrididae > Schistocerca > Schistocerca cancellata. The sequence goes on from NC_064632.1 coordinate 516,870,272, forward strand.
CTTGTACAGCCCTCTCGCAGTGTCCGGAGCAAGTATGGTGGGTCTGACACACCGGTGTCAATGTGTTCTTTTTTCCATTTCCAGGAGTGTATAATGGACAGGGACTGCAAATAGTTGACGCTCGATAGTAGTGTGTATCGACCGTGAGGCGTGCCGAGATATTCCGAGCAGTGGCGATAACGCTTAATGCATCTGCTTAGTAAGCGGAAGCTCATACGTTCGAATCCCGGTTCAGTGCACATTTTCGCTGGTCAGTGTTGATTCTGCGCAATGTGTCGCTGGACCTGGCAGCAGTTATCCACTTTCATTTACGTACCTCTAATATTGCCAATGGGACTGTAAAATCAACTGAAGGAAGAATTTATGATATAAAAGATCGGTTATTGTAGGGAGATAAATATCTCCCTGTAACAACCCATCACAAACCTGTCATTCAAAGGTGTTAATTCCTGTAAGCAATAGACTGTTAGCGATATACTTATACTGCTGTACATACTTCAAAATTGTAGAAATCCCCTTAAAAGTATTATAAAACTTACATCTCAACGTTTTGTACTGGAATGAAAGACAGCTGGAATACTAATATTGTCTAAAGGCACTGAAGTTAAAATTTTCCGGGTTGTTAGGCCATGATGTATTTCTTTAAACAATGGACGTTTTGAGCTCTCAGGTGGCACCTTCTTCATAATCTTTAAGTGTCCACTGTCAGAAACCAGTGACGCCTGCTCTAATAAAAGGGAGTTTTGCTGCGTTTAGCTGGGGAAGTGGGATTATTGGTAAACGTCTTGAGCTACCGTTGGTGGGCCATCGTCATTCGATAGCAAGAGATGTTTTCTGGTGCTGTTAACGAAGGAAGGGGTTATTGATTATAATTCCTGTGGCTACCTTTGTGAGCCAATGTCATTCGCGGTAGGTAGGAAAGTAAGGCACAGGGGCTGCTGGAGTAGAAACGTTGAGTACAAGAGGGTATCCACTTTTTACTTCATTGCAAAAGACATAAAACAAGCTTCACTGCTATTACCAGCTTCCCTGCTATTAACAGCTTCACTGGTATTAGCATAAACGTTGTCTGCCTTAACATCCAACAAGATGAACATATTACAGTTAATCAGCATTAAATAAAACTACAAGGCAAAAACCTTACGAGAGGCCACATTCTTGGAAAAACCTTCCCGAAAGACAAGTAATGGCATGAAATTATGAGGCAACAAAAATTGCTACTGATCACTCGGTTTAAGAGAGGCATTAGTTGTGCAAGATTTGTGCATTGTTCTGATCTCAGTCTCAATCAAGTCAAATTAAGAAGCAGGAAAGCAACCATTTTGCATTTAGGCACAAACTTAGTCCTAAAAACTTTTCTGGTTACCCTACATTAAATAAATTGGCATAAAAGAAGTTAGAGCTGAATAGCCAATCTAGACTCCCACCATATGGTGTTAATTAATTTCCTCTTTTACAAATTTGTATCTGACACTCTACAAGTACTAGTCATTGTAGCAAAGAATTTTCTTAACAAACACAGTCAAGAGAATAGAGGCTCTCTGTGCGTGGCCAGTCTAACAACATAGTCCCACAACCGAACACTGTGCCCTAGGCAAGACAATTAGACTATGAAAAGCAAGATCTAAAATAGAAAAACACACTGAAGTTGCTTCAGCAACTAAGTCTTGCTACATCAGCTGGCAGGCCGTTTACATTCTTGGGCACTCTCGTGAACAAGTGGTTGACTTATGTGCACAATTATAGCTAGTTCTCGTATTCCCAATTATTTTTCAATGGAACAGAGAAGCTCGAACCTTAAAGATGCCACCGAACACAAATTTTGCACTTGTAATTTTGAAGTATGGTATCCTCATAACAGCGCCTTTGGTACATGGCTTACACGACCATTTCAAATATTAACCCTCCGAACAGTTTTGAACTCTGCATCAACAGCATTTGTTTAACATATTAACTGGGACGGTCTCACTGTAGCAATTAGCAAAAGCCATTTTCCACAACTCTGAACAGAAATCGCATTGAAAGAAAAAAGGTGCTCTAAACACAATAAGAACGCACAGTTAATTTCGTATCTGTATTCTTAACGCTACGTTCACAATACCTAGGGACAGTCACACTTAAACAACGAGTTGGGACGAGACACCGAATCGAAACAAGTATTAACACTGGACACAATAGCGTTAACGCCCTAACAGCGTAAAGCACGAGCCCACTAGATAGACTGGAGGTGTAACTGTCATTTTCCGTTTAACGTCAATTCGAGCTGCGCAGCGAGGCAGCTACTCCGGACCGGCTACGGCGGGTGCAGACGAACACCGACAGCCCTAGGAAGCCACAGCGTCTGCTTCACGCTCCCAGCCAAACACCATTTTCGCCACCAGGGACACACCACGCCACGTTGTCCCATACCGGCTTGCTGTCAAGAAAACCGCTGTGATATACCCTGCCCCATGCTTGGTACCCAACGACAACCCGCCAGGAGCCTCCGCCGATATGACGAATACACCCCGTTTTCTTGGTGTCAGTTGTTTCTACAACAATTCTTAGGTAGCGGACACTCCCTAACAAAATGCCCTGGTTTGCCGCAATGGTAGCACACCTGTTAACAGCCACGGAGGACCGGTCTGATAAAACATTAATGTTATTCACCCTGTCCTGACAACAACCCATGTCTAATTCTTCCTACTGAATGTCTAATTCTTCCTACTGATGACCCCATAACTACACTGAAGATCCAAAGGATCTGGTACACCTGCCTAATATCGGGTAGGGCCCCCGCAAGCACGCAGAAGCGTCGAACTCGACGTGGCAAGGACTCGAATATCATCTGAAGTAGTGCAGGAGGGAACTGGCACCATGAACCCTGCAGGGCTGTTCATAAAACCGTAGAGTACGAGGTGGTGCAGATCTCTTCTGAACAGCACGTTGCGAGGCAGCCCAGATACGCTTAATAATGTTCATGTCTGGGGAGTTTATTGGCCAGAAGAGTGTTCCTGGACCCACTCTTTAATAATTGTGAACGTGTGGGGTGTCGCATTGTCCTGCTAGAATTGCCCAAGTCCGTCGGAGTTCACAATGCACATGAATGGATGCTGGTGATCAGACAGGATGCTTACGTACGTGTCACCTGTCAGAGCCGTATGTGAACGTATCAGGGGTTCAACTGCACACGCCCCGCACCATTTCAGAGCCTCCACCTGCTTCTTGATCCTCTCCCCTGCTGACATGCAGGGTCCATGGATTCATGAGGGTGTCTCCATACGTGCACGCGTCCATCCAATCGATACAATTTGAAACGAGACTCGTCCGACCAGGCAACATGTTTCCAGTCATCAGCAGTCAAATTTCAGTGTTGACGGGCCCAGTCAGGCGTAAAGCTTTGAGTCGTGCTGCTGTCAAGGGTACATGAGTGGGTCTGCGGTTCCGAAAGCCCATATCGATGATGTTTCGTTAAATGGTTCGCACGCTGACAATTTTTTATGGCCCAGCACTGAAATCTGCAGCAATTTGCGGAAGGGCTGCACTTCTGCCACCCTGAACGATTCTCTTCAGTCTTGTTGGTCCTGTTCTTGCAGAATCTTTTTCCGGCCGCAGCGATGTTGGATATTTGGTTTACTGGATTCCTGATATTCACGGTACGCTGGCCAAATGGTCGTACGGGTAAATCCTCACTTCATCGCTACCTTCGAGATGCTTTATCCCATCACTCGTGCACCGACTACAACACCACGTTGAAACTCATTTAAATCTTGATAACCTGTCATTGCGGCAGCAGTAACCGATCTCACATCTGCGTCAGACACTTGTTGCCGTATATAGGCGTTGCTCACTGCAGCTCCGAATTCTGCCTGTTTACATATCTCTGTATTTGAACACGCCTGCCTATACCAATTACGTTGGCGCTTCAGTGTAATATTTTCAGTTCTGACAGATAATTTGTCTAAGTCAGAGAAACACAATGGCTTGCCATAAAAGACAACCCTTGATATGTCTTCCGATCGCATCCCTTCCAGGATAGTAGGCACGGACACAGCTTCAGAAATTTCGAGACACAAGGCTAAGATGGCAAAACGTGCTTCGCTGATATAAAGAGATAAGGGTTTCTTTTTGCCTTTCACTTGATCCACATATTTATTTTTTCAATTAGTTCTCTACGCGACTCCCAACCCATAGATTCATATGTGACTTCCGGAAATCCCATAACGTTTCCTTATTCTCTAACACCTCTACAATAACCCTAGCCATGCGAATGGTGGATAATGGGTAAACCATACTATGGTCTACCTGCTTCACGTTCTCCTGTTCATGTAACTTAACCAATAACGACAAGCGTTCCATTACCTGGTCAACGCTATCAACAGATAAACTTGTCTCTCCTTGGAGAGTAACCATTATCGGATTAGGTAATCACCCGAATGGACTCTCAAGTTTTAGTTCACGGTTACCCTCACGGAAACTAGTACCAGCATTTGAATTCTCAGCGTACCAACTTGGCAACTACATCTGCTGTCGCAGGGAGAAAATTTCATCTAGCAGTTTTTGATTTTGTTAACAACGCGGGGTCTCTCCTCATACTACGAACATCACGGACTATAGGCGAAATGATCAAGGAGGGACTGTACTCGGCAAATATTCTTACGACGGAGGGAGGCTACTTCTAATGCTGACACATCATCCTAGAGATCCCCTACCACATTTTAACTCGCTTCTCTGACTGATTTGGGCATAGTATTTATGGGCAAGATCAAGGCAGCCCGGCAGCGTTGACAGTGGTCGCTAACGCTCCCTTTTTCATCATGTTCACATATACGCAACTCATACTGGAGACGTACTGGAGACTTGGTTTTCGGTGGCTGGTAACACTGATAACCTTCCTTACCCCAAGGATACCCATTCACCCCAAGGATACCCATACTGCCACACACAACATTTCAGCATACCCAGAGATCGGCAAGAAAAGAGCAAATATATCATACAGCAAAAACTATACCGACATTATACCAGTACCAGTGTAAAACTTTGTTTCTTAACTCCCGCGGAACGCAACAACGCGCTCTGCTACAATTGACAGGTAGAAAAGCAGGGCACAGGGCCTACTGGAGAGAAAACATTTTTAATTTTATATTTCTTCCAAAAGACATACAAGAAGCTTCATTGGTATTACTATGTACACTGAGTGACTAACATCCAAAATGGTGAACTTATTATAGCTAAGTCAGCATTAAATAAAGCCGAAACGCAACAGACTTTCGCGAGGCTCCACTCTTAAAAAAATATCTTCTCTCTTTTTTTTTCTTTAATTAACGTTAACAGACGTTAAACAGCAGAATTAGTTATTTTATTTTCCCTTGTGCCAGCAGCATGGTAGATGTCATGCAATAACATAATAAAAACGATAATGTACTAGAATGCTGCTGTAATTGTTAACTGCTAAAGGTTTTAGATTATCAATAGGCCTATGTCGGCATGATTTCCATCTTCCATTTTTAAATATTTAACTTAATTATCTCTGTTAACCACTCTTGCTCCCAAATGTAGTCTGGGTCTTTTATCGCTTGTGTATACTGTTGTGATTTTGACAGCTACGATTGACAGCTAATCCAGCAATGCAATATGGATACAATTTGTATATTCATCTGCCTATACATCGTAATCATCAATGGCGTGATATTAAAATGTTATGTTTTTCTTCCACTGGCCTTCAGCTAAATACAGTTGCTGCTGAATTTTACAAAAATAATTTCAGACAAGTACTAACACCAAATTATTAGGCGACAGCAAGAAAACTTACTATCGAGCACTCAACTCAGCGAGTCATTCGTTCTGAAAGATTTGTGCATGGCAACTAATAAGCGATAATCATCACACGAACATTGCCTTGATCTGATTCCAATCTCAGTAATTTCAAATTAAGGACAACTAGGCACAAACTTCTAAAAACCCTTCTGGTTACCATAGGTTAAACAAATTGGCATAAGGGAAGCTACAGGTGAACAGTCTGTAATAACTCCCACCACTTATCGTTAGTAAAAAGCAATAAACCCCTTTCCCATTTTACAAATTTTCATCTTCATGAAAGTTGTTGCACTTGCAAACTTTGTTTTTTCGTAAAGGGAATGAAATACTGGTTACAGCTCCTGAAGATGGAATTACTGATAGGAGGAGCAAAACGTATGTATTGGAAGAAGACCAGGGACCTACGAGTTATTAACTTAGGAAATGTGATAATGAAGAATCTCATGTTGTTCTCTCGTGTGCACCTCATTGAGAAAGTGTGTTGTGGACCAACAAGGAAAGTTTAATCGTTTATGGCGGCTGAGTGGATATAGTTGTGTATGAAATGAAAAAGTTTGTTGGTGTTCTGATTCTGACTGGAGTTTTCCGGTCAAAAAGTGAGCACATCTGGCAGCCTTGGGTTGTTGAGAGTGGCCAACTATCGATGAATGAAATTATATTTCGCAACTTTTTCGATGCTATTCTGTTAGTGTTGCAAGAAGCTTTTGACATGTGGAAAATTACCTTTAGGGATACCTACATTTCAGGATGGTGCGTGACAGGAAGTGAACAGTTGGTCACATTTCGTGGTCGCTGTCCATTTCGACAATGCATTCAATTAAAACGTGGCAGATATGTAGTTTTTTTCTATTCGGAAATAGTTACAACATTACGAAATTGCTTGTTATAGTGACATAGGCCTAAAGATAATCTTCTACATTACTGGAAACCTTTACGAAAACAAAGGCCGCGCAGGATTAGCCGAGCAGTCTAGGGCGCTGCGGTCATGGACTGTGCGGCTGGTCCCGGCGGAGGTTCGAGTCTTCCCTCGGGCATGGGTGTGTGTGTTTGTCCTTAGGATAATTTAGTTTAAGTAGTGTGTAAGCTTGGGGACTGATGACCTTAGCAGTTAAGTCCCATAAGATTTCACACACATTTGAACATTTGAAAACAAAGCTTCTTCAACGCAATTTGTGACAGTGCAACAAGCTAATACTCGAAGATGAAAGTATTTGGCGAAGGAAGAAGAAACCAGAGCTGTTCGACTTGGAGAGAATGTTGTGAAAATCCTTATGGGTCTGGACACAATATCGCCTGTGATAATTTTTCTGTTTCTCTCCATTTAGCTTACAATTAAATTTTTCCTGAGACATTTAAGTCTCTTCGTTATCTACAATAATGATCGCAGAAGAAGAAATAAATTATAATTTGTGCTTCGGCCGGGACTCGAACTCTGGTCTTCTCGCTTGTTGGGCACAAATGCTAAACATTACACCAACACTACAATATGGTCAACAGTGCTGCACAAACATCCCAAGTTGTTTGCCCTCCCTAAGACGAACTTCGGTTCATATCTTCAGCTTATTTTCCCTTACATTGTCTTCTGCTTCGATCATTATCGTAGATAACAAGGAGATTTAAATGTCTCAACGAAACATCTAATTGTAAGATCTATGAAGTCACCTATGGAACACGACTTTCCCACTACGTTCAACACTGGGGTGTTATTCCAATTCCGGAGAACCCTGGCAGTTATGTTCTCGGTTTATCTATGAAAATGACATTTTTACAGAACATTTTTGCCAAGAAGCTACACTACTAAGGGAAACTTGTACACTATCCGGTTAGCAGCTGCTTAAGTTCTATTCTCGGAATAGCGCGGAAAACGCTTCGAAGAAACAAGTAATAACGCCTAACCGGAGGAAAAACGCGGGCTAACTAAATCAGTATTTCTAACAGGGTTAGCGAAGTTAACTGGAGAATAAGTTTCAACAATGGCGGGAATAGTTACACAGTTATTGAAGAAACGTTTGTTGGGTAGAACGAAGAAGGAGAAGAAACATGGACATCACACCAATTATGTGGAAGAAAATGACGATTTCAAAGTTATATATAAATTTCGTACTGCTAGTTTCCGATTTCATGCTTGAGAAACTGAAGCGTATGAATGAAATTTCAAACTATTTCATAACATTAAACATTTTGCTTCAAGTAGGTCTAAAAGGCATTTGATATTGGTACTTCGTGAACTACACTCCTGGAATTGAAATAAGAACACCGTGAATTCATTGTCCCAGGAAGGGAAACCTTATTGACACATTCCTGGGGTCAGATACATCACATGATCACACTGACAGAACCACAGGCACATAGACACAGGCAACAGAGCATGCACAATGTCGGCACTAGTACAGTGTATATCCACCTTTCGCAGCAATGCAGGCTGCTATTCTCCCATGGAGACGATCGTACAGATGCTGGATGTAGTCCTGTGGAACGGCTTGCCATGCCATTTCCACCTGGCGCCTCAGTTGGACCAGCGTTCGTGCTGGACGTGCAGACCGCGTGAGACGACGCTTCATCCAGTCCCAAACATGCTCAATGGGGGACAGATCCGGAGATCTTGCTGGCCAGGGTAGTTGACTTACACCTTCTAGAGCACGTTGGGTGGCACGGGATACATGCGGACGTGCATTGTCCTGTTGGAACAGCAAGTTCCCTTTCCGGCCCAGGAATGGTAGAACGATGGGTTAGATGACGGTTTGGATGTACCGTGCACTATTCAGTGTCCCATCGACGATCACCAGTGGTGTATGGCCAGTGTAGGAGATCGCTCCCCACACCATGATGCCGGGTGTTGGCCCTGTGTGCCTCGGTCGTATGCAGTCCTGATTGTGGCGCTCACCTGCACGGCGCCAAACACGCATACGACCATCATTGGCACCAAGGCAGAAGCGACTCTCATCGCTGAAGACGACACGTCTCCATTCGTCCCTCCATTCACGCCTGTCGCGACATCACTGGAGGCGGGCTGCACGATGTTGGGGCGTGAGCGGAAGACGGCCTAACGGTGTGCGGGACCGTAGCCCAGCTTCATGGAGACGGTTGCGAATGGTCCTCGCCGATACCCCAGGAGCAACAGTGTCCCTAATTTGCTGGGAAGTGGCGGTGCAGTCCCCTACGGCACTGCGTAGGATCCTACGGTCTTGGCGTGCATCCGTGCGTCGCTGCGGTCCGCTCCCAGGTCGACGGGCACGTGCACCTTCCGCCGACCACTGGCGACAACATCGATGTACTGTGGAGACCTCACGCCCCACGTGTTGAGCAATTCGGCGGTACGTCCACCCGGCCTCCCGCATGCCCACTATACGCCCTCGCTCAAAGTCCGTCAGCTGCACATACGGTTCACGTCCACGCTGTCGCGGCATGCTACCAGTGTTAAAGACTGCGATGGAGCTCCGTATGCCACGGCAAACTGGCTGACACTGACGGCGGCGGTGCACAAATGCTGCGCAGCTAGCGCCATTCGACGGCCAACACCGCGGTTCCTGGTGTGTCCTCTGTGCCGTGCGTGTGATCATTGCTTGTACAGCCCTCTCGCAGTGTCCGGAGCAAGTGTGGTGGGTCTGACACACCGGTGTCAATGTGTTATTTTTTCCATTTCCAGGAGTGTATATTCTGTCGCATTATTTATGTAAATGAGGTACATAAAAATGACCACTTGTGCCAAAACAGTCTCGCTTATTTCGTGTATGTTACAAATGATGCAGTATTAGGAAAGCCTATTTCGTTTTATCTAGCAGACGCTGACAATATAGACGTAATCGAATCGAGAAATAACGTTAGTCTTGGTTAGTACTCATATTAACAGCGTCTTCAGTTTTACACAACGAAGTTCTGATTTTTCACGCCGAAAAACGTTTAACGGACTTCAATGAGTCATTAGAGTCTTTCGCAGAAAGGGAAGGACGTCGTGTAAAGCTGTAGCAAGATGAGAGAGAAAAAAAAATGTCCGGACGTAAGGATTGAAGAGGTGTGTACATTTTAATTTTAATTTCCATTGTCCTGAATTTAGGTGTGATAGCTTCCATTACAAAACATACCCTTTGAATTCCACGGAGCAAAATACAGTGATGTGCGATATAAGAATGCTGTGTGAAGAGATGTGGCACTGCACTTTGGCACGCTTAAGACCACATAACATGTCTTACGTTACGTTGAACCTATATGTCTTATATATCAAACTCTCCAGAAGGATGTGCGCTCCAACATGGGAAATTTTTGAAAAATCGATTTCTTTAAATTTTTTGCGTCCTATCTCAAACACTGAAGGAGGTGGTGGCGCAAGGGGTGGGGGGGGGGGGGAGGCGTCAGTAGCAAGTTTTTGCCCAGGGTTGGAATTATCTTAGATCCGGGGCTGGCGTAGAGTACAAGCCCGTGAATGTCGCTCAAGGCAGCATCTCTGCCTCTTCCCCGGGCGGGTTAAGGTGGGCGCAGACAAACACTGACAGCATCAACCACGTCCAGTTCATGCCCCCAGGCCAACGCCAGTTCCGCTATCAGAGAGATGCCACACCACGTTGTACGAGAGAACCGTGCTGCCGAACTTACTGCCGTGCCATCGCCGACCAATACTTTCTTCCGACTGCCCCCTCCCCCCCACCTTCGCTAGCCGTTGCGCCCATACTTTAAGCTGCCGCCAACCAACCGCAGCAGTTACCAGCAAACTCTACATTCTAGCAGATAAACCAAAGCGAACCAAGGGCATCAGCCGGAGTTACGGCTGTGTTGGTTAGAAAGGGATTTCTCCTGCACTTATGCTGAAGAAGAGTTGTTGGTTAAAATTCCTCTTGCTGGTACTAGCGGGCCCACATCATTGGCTAGAAGTGAAACGGGCAGCCGATGAGAGGGAGAGTGTTTGTCCACAGAGGTGGTTTCGCGGGCGTTGTTCGAATCACTCTACGCCGTTGGTGCGTGTATTCACTTACTCGATGGCGAGGAGCTAAAATGTCGCAAGCCTATAGCCGTACCCTCTATTGAGTTATGTATGCGCTTAGAAATTGCAGTCGCTTCTCGGATTGTTCTTCAATAAATATCGGTTTAAACATTAAAGTAGGCTTCCGCGGCCATTGTCACCGCCAATGAAACTTTTCTCGGTCTGTGACCGCATTGTCAATACGTAAAATTACCGACGTTTCGGTCACTGTTTCAAGTGATCCTCTTCAGCGTGTTTTTGTTTACTCACCGCGACGAAGGTCGCTTGGCTACTGTGACCGAAAAGTCGGTAACTTTACATATTGACAATGAGGTCAGAAAGTAAGAAAAATTTTCTGATTGAAATGTTGGTTTCCTTGGCCAGCAGTTGTACGTTATTTAAATAGACGTGAAGGCCACAGTTCTCGTGATCTTCCGCTACCGCCGGTTTCGTACTTTGTTTCACCACCTGTAGCGTTCGTGTTTCTCAACACACCGAACAGTCCATACGATTTTTAACTTCGACGGCGTACATATTTTAGAGCGATTCGTTTCTATACTAGAGATGGGCAAAACTGTTGTTTTCAGAGATTGGATCAGAACTGTTCACTCCCTGAAATGAATTAGCTCTTTTTCATGACTCACCACTCATTTACAATAGAAAATAAATGGAATGCAGATTGCCCTTTAAACTTGGTTTATTCCAGTACTATACCTGTATTTTGATCTTATTTTATCCTATTTTGAAGTAACACAGATAATGAGTAAGAATTTTGTATTGTTTATTGAAATTTCCACGATTTGACAAAGTTTTGGATTATTGATTTATTTTGCACTATCGTGGTTTTTTGGGTGATCAGAAAATGTTGTAACTTGAGATTTACATTAACAATATATTTGGCTATAATGTATTAAAATTTCATTAACCTCATACAAATACATCGCAAGCCATATATTTTTAAAGTGAACGTTTCCTTGCGAAGACGCCTAAAATCGCAAAATCCGTACCAGAATAAGAAAAAAATATATAAATTTGACTGTAAAACGGAAGTGCTGCATATAGCCTTACGCAGAATGAAACAAGGAAAATATTGGTGTATCACATTTTGCGATACGTTTATCGGTTCACTCGTAATTAAAGCGTAAATTCGAGTGTCCATAATAAAAATCCTATAGTAAGAGGAGTCGTCAGGAACCTAATCTAATCAGTTTAAACAAAGAAAAATAAAATAAAAACAATTGATGTATACATAACATAATAATGTAATATACATAGCGGTATTACTACGAAGAACAATATCCAGTAGAGACGAACTCCGATGCAGAGGCGCTGAGTCGAGCTGTATTACTGCGTGAGCTGAGACCGCAGAGACCAGAGTGACACCTGAGTCGCTTTTCTCAACGCTCTGGCTAGAGTCGAGACGGTGGGGCGAGCATTGAGCGGGCGAGTTCCGAGGGTGGGGGGGAGCGGTGAACTCACCCGCTCCGAGACAAATCGTCTGTTCCCTTGCGAGCAGGTTGTTGCAAGTAGTTCCTATGTTATCCGCTAGGTGGCTCTCTGTCCTGTTGCTCGCATCAACTGCCCAGAGGGCAGGACGTGCGACTGAAACGATCGCCGACAGAGTGCGATGCGAAGTTACGCTGCGGCAGACACTGCAGGCGGCAGACGACGCACAGAGACGGCACGGCATATGTGAAACACAAAATCCAATGGGGCACTGCACAATGCAGGCAGCCAAGGTAGAAGCAGGGCAGAGGCCGGCGCTGGCTGTGTTGTGTGGCGTGCACTATGCTCTGACCAGCAGAGGCGCTGCTGATATTCTCCGTCTCTCTCTCTCTCTCTCTCTCTCTCTCTCTGCCGTGGGAAACGTTTGGATCTACCATTCTTTTTTTCTGAATCACTGATTGTTCACTCCTTTGAAAGATGCAACTCTATGCATTAGTTCAAGAGCGGATCCCCCACCTCTATTCTATACTACACATAGCATAATTTGCCAGTTCCAATTAGCGTGAAGGATGTGGATGCACAAACAAAGATTAATCCCATTAAAAACGAGGTCTTTAGAGAAGAAGCAGAAGCTCTGACTAAGGAAGGGTGGAGAAGGAAATCGGCTGCGCCCTTTAAAAGGAACTATCCCAGAATTTCCAAAATGAATTTTCTCTCCGCAGCTGAGTCTGCTCTGTTATGAAAGTTTCTGGCAAATTTAAACTATATTCCGGCTCACGACGCGAACCAAGGACCTTCGCCTTTCGCAGGTAGATGTTATACCGACTGAGCTACCCAAGCACGTCTCATAACCCGGTTCAAAATGGTTCAAATGGCTCTGAGCACTATGGGACTTAACTTCTGAGATCATCCGTCCCTTAGTACTTAGAATTACGTAAACCTAAGGACATCACACACATCCATGCCCGAGGCAGGATTCGAACCTGTGACCATAGCTGTCGTGCGGTTCCAGACTGTAGCGCCTAGATCCGCTCGGCCACCCCGGCTGGCTCATAACCCGGAATTTCCCGTGAAAGCAAAGGTTCTAAGTTCGAGTCCTGATCCAGCAAACAGTTTTAATTTGCCAGTAAGTTCCACAACACTGAATTCAAGTGATATAAGAAAATAAAAATAAAAATTAAAAAAATATATTAGTTTATCCACATGCTGATTCTGCAACTGGTTGTTTATTTAATGAAATGTCACACAAGTTATTTTGAGAACTTTATTTATTCTAATTCCTCTTTCGTCCTTTATATTACGCCATTTTCAACTGCTTCTGAAAACTGCTATGAATGTGTGGTATCTTGAACAACAGAATAACACTTCCACATCCTGCAATAATATCAAAGGGAAATTAGGAAAGGATATTCCTCAAAATTTTTCCACTATGATATCTGATGGAATAGAAAATAGCATTTAGTCTTTAAACCTGCATCAGCTTTATAGACTTTCAAAAACTTTTTGGAATGAGTTGAATGAAATACTTTATGGGCAACTGTAAATGACAGTGGCTACCTAGCATACCTTAAGGCCAATGAAAATCTCACATCGTGAAAGAAACAATAGTATTAATACGGCAGAGAAAGGACCAATGAGTGAAAATTTAATCATGGAGTGATACTGAGGTCTTATCTTTTACAAGCTCTTTTTAACATTTATATTATATTAATCGTGAGAAAGGGATCTATTGGATCTCAGCATGTAATTTGTCGCGTTGTTGTGTTCATTTTGATCATGTTCACTCATATGTCCACCATTGTTCGTTACCACCGGTAGTGTTGTGAAATGTAAAGGACTCTACATTCAAAGTGTGTCTAATACCTAGAGACATCATCAGTTATTATTCTGTTTCGAGATACGAAATTAACATTGTTTTCCTTAGTTTTCTAACTTTCAACCACATGTCTACCAAGGTGCATGGAGGCCCCAAAGGAGTTGCGAAATTAGTAGATCTCAACTTCCTGAGTAAATACCCTAAACCTGGACACATAATTAATTTATATTCATTTCTGAGATATGAAATTAACATGGTTTTTCTTAGTTTGCGGATGTCCACCCTTGTCTACAGTATACATATAAAGGGTATTAGGAAAAGTTTACAGTTTTATTCATTTAATTTCTCGAAGCAATTTTCGCCCATTGAGTACACCTCTCCGTCCTCCGAAACCGATCCCTAAACCAGTTCTCCCAAGTTTCTGTAGGGAGTAAGGTATACTCGTTATCCCAAGCCCTCATGAGGTCCTCAGCTCTTGGAAAGTTCACTCCTTCCAGCTTCACTTTCTCATGTGGGACTAGTGTAAAATTACGATGAGCAAGGTCTCGACTATAAGGAGCGTGCTCAAGTAGTTTCAGTCCTGTATCTCGCAAACATACCGTGGATGCTGTGGTGCGGTGAGCTAGAGAAGTGTCGTTTTGGAGGAACCAAGTGTCCATTTTTGAGTACGATCGCAGGTGCTTCAAAGACTGGACGACTTTGGGAAGGCACTGCTCAGCGTATCACGCTCCACGATTCCACTCGATATGAAAATAAAATCAGCTATCATTTTATTCTTTAGTGATTGGGATTTTCTGACAGCTACGGATGTGTCGTCGTTTCAAAGACCAAAACTTTGTTTTGTTTCTTAGTTGGCACGTCATAGTAGTATAGCCAACTCTCATCAGCAGACACGATGTGATTCACATACTGATATTGTCCCTCAGAAAGCTTGTTTAACATCTCCCGGCACAAAGTCACACGTCGTGTCATCTACTCTTATGTCACTCTATGAGGCAGAGACAACAAAGTATCGTTACTTGCATATGACCATGCAGAATCGAACGAATTGCTGGTAGATTTAGCCGTAAGGTACGCTCTATCTGCTTGACGTCACTCACCTGTCTTCGTCTAACATTTTCCTCACAGCATCAATGTTTTCCTCCGTAACGATGATCGGGGCCCTCCCGGCCTCTCAGCGTCCTCTAGAGTGAAATTTCCTCTGTGGAATTCTCTGTACCACGTGAATGTAGTTGTACGATGTGGATTCACGTCACCAAGTGCAAGAGTCATATATAAAAATCATTGGTCAATGTTTAAACCACACTCGAAATTGTATCACAAAACTGCCCGAATCTCGCTTCGTGACCACGATGCCTTAGCAAACACTTCAAACTAACCCTGCTAGTGAACAACTGCGCCCACAGACTTCGCACACATACTACAACTTAAATACGAAGTATTCTCAGAACACAGCAACAATCAGCCTCTGTGACTTATTGTTGCGTCGTACTGCAAATCTTCCCTAGTACCGTTTGTAGATTCCACTAGCGGTGCTGAATGCACAAACTCATTTTTCTGAGTCATCTCCGACCTGTGTGTAAGGACAATTGTTATTCAATTTTGAGACACCAAATTATTGTCATTTGGTTATGTCCATCCATACTGTGTTAGCATTCACAGAGGGTCCATTAGTCATGATAAATGAATAACACTTCAGTTTCTGAGTATATCTAATACTTATCCCCATGGTCAATTTTATTTAGTTTCGAGACTTTCGAATTAATGAAATTTGTCATGCCTTGCTACCTATTCAGAAACACAGACCATCTTCTCTGCCAAGCATGCTGTATAGTTTTCTTGAGTTTGATTTGCGTAGAGAAACATCCCCTCTTAGCTCTAATTGTCTAAAGCAGGTATGAATGAGAATTTTTCTTCTGCGGACTAGGATTATATATTACCACCTGCCTGTCCTGATATTCAGCTGCACAAACGATTATTTTATTCGATGTGTGGACTGTCTCAAGTTATTCACAATATCGATACTTTTTGTCTGACATAACCCACTCTTTTATTGTTTAATAAACCTGACGTCTAATTTCTCTGAAATCTGTGCCTACTTTTTCACAGTCACGCACCACACCCTGCTGATTGTACCCAAAATGTGTTCCTTTATAAGGATGTCTAATCACTGGATGTTGGTCAAAAGAAAATCACTTAGGAGGACTCAATGTGTGTAATTTTGAGATCCTTATCTAAGTCGTAGGCTGTTTCTACCTTTAAATTCATTAAACACTCATCTCATTTATGCATTTGGTCCAGTAACTGTTTCAATAAGTTGACCCTCCGGGAAGACCACCCAGTTTTTTTTTTTTTTTTTTGGTCGAGTCGTACCTTACATAATATTTTCGTTAAAATGAAAGTAAAAGTCACATTTTTCCTTCAATTTTGGATATCATTTACTCAGAACTGAAATTAGGTAACAATTCAAGAATGTAAGGACAAACTCCAGATATCAATGCGTCAGCTAAAATGAAAAATAAACATAATACAACCATAAAATTTTGTAACAGAGGACTTTCAAGGTAAATGCTCAGTACAGTAAAAAATACTAATTAATAATGAAATTCTGAATATGTGGACAAGTACAATACAGAAGGTGGCTATGCCGCTGAGCATGGACGAAATGTGAACAGAAAATAACTGCTGACAATAGTAATGAGAGTTTAATGATATGGGCTCCTAAGAGTGTGGGCATGAAGCGTTGTCGTCAAAGGCACGTTCGCATCCATAGCAGCTCGAGCATGCAGTTATAGTGGCGTAACTACAAATGACAAGGGACGCCAACTGGAAGTTGAAACGACTTCAGTTATTGAACGAGAGATGATTATTGTTCCAGTCTGACACGGATAAAATACTGGATAAGTGGATCTGTAACTATGACCAGTGTAGTGCTGTGTGTTACTCTGTCTGATATGTACAAGTAAGAGCAATGTAGTAAGAGCGTAACATAAAAGAAAATATTTTTGCAGTAACTATATTCGATCACTCTAAATGGAGAGTTTACGACAAGAGATAAATAGCGTCTCAAGGACACTATTTCTTTGTATTATTTTTAAATATCCTTATTACCAAATTACGATCATGTAACAACTACAGTTGCTCTTCTACCTTTGCCACCTACTATTTGTTCCAGTACTCCTTCATTAACGCTTATTTGTTATTTTCCTTCCGCTGTGTTTGTTGTTCCGGTTTCCTTATTTCTTCTGACTTGTAAATTAAGTGTTAACTCTGAAAAATTTTCTTTCTATTAGTTCTGATTCTATGAAGTACTAGACCTTTCCTTATATTTGCAAGCCATGTTATTGGCGATTTCATTTGCTATTAGTACAGAAATATTTTTTTCGTTAGTCCGGTTTCATACACTCGGTCTGATATATTAGTATATCTCCTTGTTACCTCTGATTGCAAATACATATGTAGTATGTACTGCACTCAATATATTTACAATATCCTGAGTTCCAATTACCTCCAGCTTTTGGTATATCCCTAAGCATTCACATGCGCATAAAGCTTCTCATCTTACCATTGTGGTATAGTGTTACACTTTGTATTACGAGAAGTGCATTTATAGCTGACGACATTTATTGCAGAACCGTATGCTCATTCTTTTTTATGAACTTTCACGTCTACTGCAATGTTTTTAGTCCATTCTGATTCTGTATGGTTTCTCTGAGACATTTACATTATCTGACTCACTCTGTTTTATTCATCTGTGTTTCCATGTATTTAGGTTCATTATTTATATTTGTATGATTTGTTATAATCATTACTTATAATAATAATAATTATTATTATTACTATTATTACTATAATAATAACAATTTTTATATTCAGCTGAGATTCTGAGACTAGTTCTACTGGCTATAATTTCCAGAATTTTTATTTGATGTAGTGATTCTATCAAATATTCGGAAAGTACTCTAAAGTGGTCTGCAAAATTCAAAGCAGTGCTTTAATTCCACTAGATTCCTTCCCAGAAATATTGGTTCAATTTTGTGATTTTTTAGCTCCAAGCTCTATTTACTTACATTTTTGTCTAAACCACAGTTACGCTGTAAATGTGCCCTTTCCGGAAAGAAATTTTCACTCTGCAGCGGAGTGGACGCTGATATGAAACTTTCTGGCAAATTAAAATTGTGTGCTGGATACAGAATTGAACTCGGAACCTTTGCCATTTACGAAAACGTGCTTTTCAGACTGAGCTACCAAGTACGTCAGATGACATGTCCTCACACGACAGGTAGACGCCAGGTACTGGCAGAAGTAGAGATGTGACCACGTGTAGTGAGACGTGATTGGGTAGCACTTACTCACGAAAGGCAGATGTCCCAAGTTCAAGTCCCAGTCCAGCACACAGTTTTAATCTGCAAGGAAGTTTAATGTACACTTTTCCCTTTAGATACCGTATTTCATCTACATCTACATGGCTACCCTACAAATCACATTTAAGTGCCTGGCAGAGGGTTCATCGAACAACCTTCACAATAATTCTCTGTGATTCCAATCTCAATCAGCGTGAGGAAAAAAACAAACACCTATATGTTTCCTTGCGACCTCCGATTTCCCTTATTTTATTACGACCGAAACGGTCCCTATGTACGTCGGCGTCAACAAAATAATTTGGCCTTTGGAGGAGAAAGATCGTGATTGAGATTTTGTGAGAAGATTTCACTGCAATGAAAAACTCATTTGTTTTAATTATGTCCACCTCAAATCCTGAATCATGTCAATGACACTATTCCCCTATTTCTCGATAATACAAAATGTGCTCCTATTTTTCGAATTTTCTCGATGTACTCCGTTAATTCTATTCGGTAAGGACCCCACAACGCGCAACAGTACTCCAAAAGAGGACGGACAAGAGTAATAGAGCGTAATAGTTCGATTGCACCTTCTAAGTGTTCTGTCAATAAAATGCAAATTTGGTTTGCCTTCAGCACAACATTTTCTATATGTTCTTTCTAATTTAAGTCGTTCGTAATTATAATTCCTAGGCATTTATGAATTTACAGCCTTTAGATTTGACTGATTTACCATGTAACCGAAGTTTAACGGATTTCTTTTGGCATTCATGTGGATGACCTCACACGTTTCACTATTTGGCGTCATTTGCCAGTTTTGACACCGTACATACATCTTTCTATATCGTTCTGCAATTTGTTTTGATCTTCGGATGACTTTACAAGACAATAAACGACAGCATCATATCAAAACAACCTAAAACGTGTACTCAGATTGTTTACTCAATCGTTTATATAGATATGAAACAGCATATGTCCTATGTCGCAACCATTGGGAACGCCAGAAATCACTTCTGTTTTACTCGATGACTTTCCCTCAGTTACTACGAACTGTTACTTCTCTATCAGGAAAGCACGAATACAGTCCAATAACTGAGACGACATTCCATAAGCATGCAATCTATGAAATCCCATTTCGATAGCACTCAACACTTCGTGTGTGTAAAGAGCTACTTGTGTTTCAGAAGAACGATGTTTTCTCAATTCATGTTGACTGTGTATTAATAGACCGTTCTCTTCGAGGTACGTAATTTATCATGTTCGGACATAACATACACTATGTGATCAAAAGTATCCGGACACCTGGCTGAAAATAACTTACAAGTTCATGGTGCCCTCCATCGGTAATGCTGGAATTCAGTATCGTTTTGGCCCACCCTTAACCTTGATGACAGCTTCCACTCTCGCAGGCATACGTTCAACCACGTGCTGGAAGGTTTCTTGGGGAATAGCACCCCATTCTTCACGGAGTGCTGTACTGAGGAGAGATATCGATGTCGGTCGGTGGGGCCTGGCACGAGGTTGGCGTTCCAAAACATCCAAAAGGTGTTCTATAGAATTCAGATCAGTAATCTGTGCAGGCCATTTCATTACAGGGATGTTATTACCGTGTAACCACTCCAACACAGGCCGTGCTTTATGAACAGGTGCTCGATCGTGTTGAAAGATGCAATCGCCATCCCCGAATTGCTCTTGAACAGTGGAAAGCAAGAAGGTTTTTGAAACATTAATGTAGGCCGGTGCTGTGATGGTGTGATGGTGCCACGCAAAACAACAAGGGGTGCAAGCCACCTCACGACCACATCATATCACTACCGCCTCCGAGTTTTACTGTTGGCACTACACACGCTGGCAGATGGCGTTCACCGGGCATTCGGCTTACCCACACCCTGACTTCTGATCGTCCCATTGTGTACCGTAATTCGTCACTCCACACAACGTTTTCCACTGTTAAATCGTCCAAAAATTGACGCTCCTTACACCAAGCGAGGCATTTACCGGCGTCCAGTGTGGTTTATGAACAGCCGCTCGAAAATGAAATCCAAGTTTTCTCACCTCACGGCTAACTGTCATAATTCTTGCAGTGGACCCTGATGTAGTTTGGAATTCCTGTGTGATGGCCTATGACACAAGTGATACCCAGTCACCTGACCACGTTCGCGGAGGGCCCCATTCTGCTCTCTCACGATGTCTAATGACTACTGAGGTCACTGATATGGAGTACCTAGCAGTAGGTGGCAGCACAATGCACCTAATACGAAAAACGTATGTTTTTGGGGGTGTCCGGATACTTTCGATCCCATAGTGTATATTCCAAAATCCGGCTGCATATCCACGTTAATAACATAGGCCTGTAATTTAATGAATCACTCCAATTAACATTCTTGGATATTGTTGCTGCTGTGGTTTATGTTGTTCATGTAAACTAAACTGGTTTCCTATTCTTTTCCTTTTGTATATGTCTGTGTTGTAATGTTAACCTGAAAAATGCAAGTGGTGTGATGAGGTAACACTATTTGATAAAAAGAGTCGTTAAGTCCCATTGGAACTGCATAACGGTACTTCAAATGATTCAAATGGCTCTGAGCACTATGGGACTTAACATCTATGGTCATCAGTCCCCTAGAACTTAGAACTACTTAAACCTAACTAACCTAAGGACATCACACACATCCATGTCCGAGGCAGGATTCGAACCTGCGACCGTAGCGGTAACGCGGTTCCAGACTGAAGCGCCTAGAACCGCACAGCCACACTGGCCGGCTAACGGTATTTCAGTTAACATTTACTAACAATAATTAAATTCGTAAAACTTTGTCTTAAATGAGGTATCCTGTGACACAGTGTATTTTGCTGTGCGGTGAACAGTGCTACAGTGTGTGAAGTCACAGCAAATTATTTGCAGTTCTGATACACAAACTGAACTGGATAAAAATTCTACAAAAATTCACAAATAGAATTTTGGAAGTCTAAATGTCAAAAATGATTTTATTAAAATGCCCTGTAAATTTACATCCAAAAACTGCCTGAATGAAATTCTAAACGTTAAATGATGCACACGAAAATATAACATAGCACTACAAGAATAAGTACATCCACATAAGAAATGAAATCTGAATTGTACTGTACCTAAGCTAAAAGTGATAATAATTTTGAAACGCAATGCTTCACTGTGGAAGATATAATTAGGTGCTAGCTGATGTTAAACTGGGACTAGCAAATTTTGATGAGTTACCTTATGGCAAAAGAAACTCTCTACTGCTCGAAATAGGTAAATATTAAATTAAAACACTGCAGCACATCCGGCTAAAGGAAAGAAACTTTGCCCGGAAAATTCAAGGAAAAGCAGCTGTGCTAAGCTGATTACGCTTCACTTTGTTTCTTGAGGAAACAGTGATAAAAACTCGACCTACCAAATGATAATGTAACCTTCCCACAAAAATAATATTAAAATTGAACCAAGTGTCAAGTGTAAACTCCCCACAGAATTATTAAAATTAGAATAATTTTAAATATTGTAACCTCTGAACAAAATTGGCTCCCATTTATAATCTCTGTGCAGAAATGCATTCACATTTAATGTTCCCACAAAATTCTTTTCTCATTTAATGTTAATTTCTAAACAGAAAAATTCCGAAACCACAAAATAATAAAAAAATTCGGTAACCTGGTAAATTTTATGACGACAGCAGCACTGCGCCTCGGCCCTGTATTCTGAATAAAAAAAGCAAAAATTCTTACCTCAATAAAAACTGCGAATATATCTGCTCTTACATAAAAAATTTTCGGACAGCTCCGTGCAGTGCTGGCCTATGCTTTGTGATTCATGAAAGGAAAGATAATCCATTAAATTAAGTCTTTAAATTGAAATGAATGCTTTTTTTTAATTACTTTATATTATAAAAATTATTATTGGGGCATTTTTTAAAAGAAATTGATGACAGTTAACATACCTTACTTGATATGCGCAAGGCTGCTTCTTTACCTTTACAACAATACTCATCCTCCAGAGTCGCGACCAGAGCAGACTGCACAGAAGCGCAGACACGCGCAGACTCCTGCCGAATACCGCCAACTCCCGCAGACTACAGTCGACTACTGCCGACTCACGCAGACTACTCAAGACTACTGAAGACTAATGCCGACTAGCGACAAGCAACAACTAACTACATACTGCTCTCTGGTCAGAGACTCTCCTAAGTCTTGCCTGTTGCAGGCAGCGCATACATCGCATACCTCTTGCAATAGAAAAGGAACTATCATTCAAAAACTATATTGCAAAATTCTGATTATGTAATAATATTTACAAAAATCACTTCTTACTGATAAAAATAGTTTCTCTCGCATATAACACATTACTGAGATGTAAGGGAGTGGTGGGACTATAACTCTGAGTGTAAACCATGTACTCAGATAACTTTGTTTAGTCACGTCTTTACCATCAAACTAATTGACCTTAATCTACACAGAGGAAGTTGTTAAGTATTTGTCTTGTGTAAGCTCGTGATAAATTAATGGCGAGTAATCAGTGCAGATACAAGATATTTCCAGACCGCACAGCAGCGTAACCAACACTTGACTCCGTGCCTTACTTCTCACTGAATCTTATTGGAAATGGTAATGCTACTGATAGCTAAAGATCACATTGCGTAGACTCAGAATCTTTGTGGCGTAACATCCCAACTACTGAAGATATCTGTTTTAAAAATAACGAACGTACAAATATGAATTATGACACATAAAAAATAAGTAGAGCTCACATTGCTTTCTTTGAATACCAAAAGGTAATCTAGTACTCATAGAAATTTAAAAAATTATGTTTCCTAACTTTCCTTAAAAACAGACTACCTATTGTTTTACGTCTACAAAGTCAGATGCTTTCCTAAAAAAGATAAATGATACTATTACATGTTTTGTTGTTAACATTCTATGCCAAACCATAGATTTTAAGTTAGAAATATGCCGGATATTGTTGTGGGTTGGCAGGAGAGCCAACACCGTATCATTAGAGGAAGCCGAAAGGCACGCGTTTTAGCTTACGCAGGCTGGCGTGAGGTCTGGAACAGGGCAAGGAAATTAGACTTTAGAGAAATGGACGTAGCTGGTGGAATACTTAACTTTAATCCATAAATGGTGAATGTCGCTCTTGACGGTACATTACTCATAATCTCAATAGTAACTGGTAATGGCGCCTTGCTAGGTCGTAGCAAATGACGAAGCTGAAGGCTTTGCTAACTATCGTCTCGGCAACTGAAAGCGTATTTTGTCAGTGAACCATCGCTAGCAAAGTCGGTTGTACAACTGGGGCGAGTGCTAGGAAGTCTCTCTAGACCTGCCGTGTGGCGGCGCTCGGTCTGCAATCACTGACAGTGGCGACACGCGGGTCCGACGTATACTAACGGACCGCGGCCGATTTAAAGTCTACCACCTAGCAAGTGTGGTGTCTGGCGGTGACACCACATTCCTCCCCCGCAAATCGGCGCACGGTTGTGGCATAAGGGTTCCGCCCGCCGTGGGGAGGACCCCATGTTGTATGCGACGAGGTGGGGAACCTAACAACAGGCGAGGCTGTGCCACCCGTACCCTGTCATTCGGACCGCGGGGAGCTGGCAAACGCCTGAAAACCTGCTCCAGGGTGCACGCCAACATGCGGTGTATGCGCCCGTAGAGAGACAGGAGGGGCCGAAGGGTCGACCTCCATCGGGCCGGGGCTCCCGACGGGCGAAGACGACACATGGTCCGGAGAGGGCAAGAGTTCCATGTCGGAGGACAACTGGTCCCGGGAAGCGATCGGCGGCGCGTGACCCAGGGAGGCGCCCGGCGGCTGCAGCGAAGCGTCCACTGCGGGCGTCGCCGGCGGGAGAACAGGCGGCGGCGGCGGTGGCGGCGGCGCGTAGCCATGGGGCAAAATGGAAGGCAGCATCGGTAACACCTGGGGCTGAGGCGAGTCAGTAGATGGGTCCCCAGGGCGCTGACCGACGGCACCGTCGCTGAAAGCAGACGGGGAGAGGCAGATCCCGTGCGACGACAGAGGCGCAGCTGATTGAGATGCCGACGCACCTCACCAGAGGCCCCCAAAACCAGATACATAGCGCTGCCGACGCAGCGAAGAATGCGCCCTTCGAGACAACGCCGTGAACCGCGATAGTGGCGGTAGTAGACAACGTCGCCTGAAAGAGAGGCACGTGTCTGCCGCTGCACAGGAACCTGATGCGGCGGATGCAGCAAAGACATCAAGGTTCGATGAGGGCGACCGTGGAGCAACTCAGCCGGCGGGCGACCATCTCGGGGCTGAGAGCGATACGAGGACAAAAAGTGCAATAACGCGTACTCCCGAGAATGCGACTCTGTCAACTTCAACATATGTGACTTGAAAGTCCTGACCAATCTTTCAGCGGCACCGTTTGAGTGCTTCTGAAACGGCGCGGACGTCAGATGTTGAATACCATTGGCCCTGCTGAATGACTGAAATTCTGCGGACATGAATTGTGGGCCATTGTCGGAAACAATAGTCTGCGGAAGACCTTCAATGCAAAATATAGCGGATAACGCTTGGATGGTGGCAGATGACGTCGTGGAAGACATCCGGACAACAAAAGGAAAATTAGTGAATGAATCTACCACAACCAGCCATCGACAATTCTAGAATTGACCAGCAAAATCGATGTCTAAGCGTTGCCAAGAAGAAGTGGCTTTTGGCCATGCAAAGAATTCCCGCGGCGGTGCTGATTGTTGTTCGGCACACACCATGCAAGAAGAGCACATATTCGTAATCGCGGCATCGATTCCGAACCAAGTACTGTGCTGACGAGTAAGTTGTTTCGTTCTCAGTATACCTCAATGTCCATGGTGGAGAAGCTGTAAGACAGAGGACTGTAACGAACGTGGGACCACGACCCTGGACTGATCATTATCTGAACGCAACAGCAAAACACCACGTCCTACAAAAAGTCTCTCCTTGTGAGCAAAAAATCGGCGATCCAACGGATCCACGATCCGTGACTTTGACAAGGGGCCATTGCGTAGCAACAAAACGCAAAACGGTAGCTAGGACAGGGTCGGCAGCTGTGGCTGTAGCTACACGACGAAAATCAATCAGAAACGATTCGACCACGTCATCGGTTTAAGAATCAATGAACATGCAAGCAAGTTCGGAGGAATCGAATGCTCTATCCTCAGCAACAGGCAATCGGGACAACGCATTGGCGTTTCCGTGCTTAGCTGTGGACCGATACAAGATATCGTAGTGGTACTGCGAGAGGAAAATAGACCAGCGAATGAATTTCTGCTCTGTACGTGGAGGTACAGGCTTGGTCGGATGAAAACGCGATGTCAAAGGTTTGTGGTCTGTGATGATGGTAAAGTGACGACCATACAAGAAATCATGAAACTTTGTAACACCAAATACGAGAGCCAATGCTTCTTTCTCGATCTGTGAATAATGTCTTTGCGCACACGAGAGCAATTTGGAGGCAAAGGAAATAGGGCGATCGTGCGATCCATCTTTGTGCGCAAGCACAGCACCGATCCCGAAATCCGATGCATCCACCACCAACAAAAGGGGCTTCCGGGGACCGAATGGCTTAAGGCAAGTATTGGAAAGCAACACCGATTTCAACTGGCGAAAGGCGCGTTCGCATTCAGTCGCCCAGACGAACGGAACACCTTTATGGCGTAAGCGATGAAGCGGCGCTGAAATGGAAGAGGCGTGCGGGATATATTTATGATAACAGTTGATTTTTCCCAGCACACTTTGTAGCTGCTTCAAATTCTGCGGCGAAGGCAAGTCTTGTATGGCACGCAGGTGCCCTGGACTGGGATGTATGCCTTGGGCATTGAGTACTTGTCCCAGATAGGATAAGTCACGAGCAAAAAACACACATTTGTCCTTCCGCAAGCGAAGACCATTTTGTCGCAAGACCTGAAATAATGTTCTGAGATTGGCTAAATGTTCTTCTCCGTCTTTCCGGAGATCACAATATCGTCCAGATAGTTTGCTGCAATAGGGACTGACGCACAAACAGTTTGTAGATATTGCTGAAACAATGCAGTGGCGGATGCACATCCGAATGGCAGTCGTTTGAATCGATACAAAGCAAGATGCGTGTTAACCACCAAAACGCGCTGGGATTCTTCGTCCACCGGTATTTGCAAGTACGCATCTGCGAGGTCCAACTTCGAAAAATATTTACCCGGGCACAGTTTGTCAAAAAGATCTTCCGGGCGGGATAAAGGAAAAGTTGCAATCACTAGTTGTGGATTCACTGTTGCCTTGAAGTCCACACAAAGTCTCAACTTTCTGGAAGGTTCTGGCAAAATTACTGAGGGTGATGCCCAGAGAGAAGCCTGCACACGATCAATTACACCTGGTTATTCCAAATAGTGTAATGTTTTTGCGACCTCATCACGCAATTCGTGGGGAACATTGCACGTTCTGAAAAATTTCGGTTGCGCGTTTACTTACAGTTCCAAATGTGCTTTATAGTTCTTAGCGCAACCGAGGCCCGGTGCAAAAATGTCTGCAAATTCTTCACAGAGACTAGAAACACTGTCCGAAGGCACAGTCTGGTTCACTGATAGGACCTGATTTACTATAGACAAATTAAACAACTGAAATGAATCGAAACCAAACAAGTTCACTGCAGAAGAAGAACGAACGACGTAAAATGACACAAGTTTTTTTTTGCCCCTTGTATGTTGCTAGAACGCTGCACTGTCCTAACACAGGGAGCTGGTGACCGGAATAGGTAGTTAACTGAACAGTTGCGGCACGCAACGGAGGTGTGCCCAGCAGTTTGTAAGTATCTTGATTGATCAGTGAAACTGCAGCCCCGGTATCGAGCAGGAATGGTATCACTTTGCCATTAATGTCCAAGTCCAAAAAAATTTATTGTCCTGCTGACGACAAGAGCGACTGTCTCGTGCAACGTGAACTGACA
Source organism: Schistocerca cancellata (assembly GCF_023864275.1). Lineage (NCBI taxonomy): Eukaryota > Metazoa > Arthropoda > Insecta > Orthoptera > Acrididae > Schistocerca > Schistocerca cancellata. The sequence continues at coordinate 516,897,566 of NC_064632.1, forward strand.
CTGGTACAAAATCACTTGCGACTTGACGGGAGTGCCGGCGACGTCGACGCACATTATTTGTGGGACGAACAGTCACTGTTAGAGAGAGTGGCACTGGGCGGAGTGCCATGAACTATATGAATTTCCATGGGCAAAGTTTCGCGAGCCTGAGTATCCTTGGTTCGATTCCGATTCCATCGTGAAGCAAAGGGCCCGGAATGGTTTTGAGCTTCCGTTCGGAGATTTTTCTGGCAAACACTTCGAACATGTCCTCTTTTATTACAGTGAAAGCAAATAGCTTGGCGTGATGGGCAAATCTCACGCGAATGTCTAGTAGCACACCGCGGGCATGATTTTAGCGCTGCATTTGTTTGCCGGCGCAGTACACGTGGCTGAGAGCCCGGCGGCAGTGGCGCGGCCGGGCGCGAGGACTGTTCAGTTTTCCTTGCAGCTCGCCCAGCGTGCCAGTTAACCTGACACGATCCAATATGTCCATCACTTGTTGAAGGGAGGGATTGACTAGTTTCAAAATCTGTTCGTGTATACGAACATCAGAAACGTTCTGTGCAATTGCATCACGTACCATAGTATCTGAATAAGGGATTCCACATTGACACTCAAAAGCACAATCCCTACCTTGCAAGGTGGCAACCCACTCCCTATTAGTCTGACATGCCGTACGTTTTGTACGAAAGAAGGTATACCGTTTGGCAACTACATTGACTGATTCTTTGAAATATGCATCTAATGCAGACAAAATTTCGTCGTAGGACGGAGTTGCTACGTCATGTCGGGGAAATAATTTGACTATCACACAGTACGTGTTCACCCCTATGGAGGACAACAAAAAAGGCTGCCACTCGTTACCTTGAATTCTGTAGGCGGCGAGATGGAATCCAAATTGGCGTGACCACTCCGTCCAGCTTTCCAGTGCAGCATCAAAAGGACGAAAAGTTGGTGCAACTGCGTGTTGTGGCTGCGTTAGCGGTGGAGCGGCGGCTGCCGCGTAGTTTTGCATTGCACGTTGACCCTGGACGAGCTGTCCAAGGGCATCCACTGATGCCTGCGTCTGCTGATTCTGTAAGCGATAAAATTCGTACAGTACATCTGGAGATGGTGGCGAAGCCATTACACAAGTAAATCAGGGCAGTATAGTTATGAACGCAGTGTTGCCTCGTCGCCAATGTTGTGGGTTGGCAGGAGAGCCAACACCGTATTATTAGAGGAAGCCGAAAGGCACGCGTTTTAGCTCACACAGGCTGGCGTGCGATCTGGAACAGGGCAAGGAAATTAGACTTTAGAAAAATGGACGTAACTGGTGGAATACTTAACTTTTACCCATAAATGGTGAACGTCGCTCTTGACGGTACATTATTCATAATCTCAATAGTAACTGGTAATGGCGCCTTGCTAGGTCATAGCAAATGACGGAGCTGAAGGCTATGCTAACTATCGTCTCGGTAACTGAAAGCGTATTTTGTCAGTGAACCATCGCTAGCAAAGTCGGTTGTCCAACTGGGGCGAGTGCTAGGAAGTCTCTCTAGACCTGCCGTGTGGCGGCGCTCGGTCTGCAATCACTGATAGTGGCGACACGCGGGTCCGACGTATACTAACGGACCGCGACCGATTTAAAGTCTACCACCAAGCAAGTGTGGTGGCTGGCGGTGACACCACAGATATTACATTTTTAAAACCAAACTGATATTTTCTGATTTCATTGTCTGGAATTTCTTCCTTTCCATTCAGGAGCATTTTCGATAATATTTTGTACTCCACTGACAGAAGTGAAACCTCTTAGTAAATGTTGATATGTCGTTTTCTCCGTTTTAATGTAAAGAGTGCATCAATGCTGCCATTCTTCTTAAACCATTACTCTTTTCCGAATCTCAAAAAGCAAGTATAGATCTCTTGCAATCTTTGGTTACGAACATTTAAATAATTCTTCTCTAATGGAGTATTCATTACTTAGTTTCCTGTTGTCATATTACTAGATTATTATCATTTTACGCAGAGGGATGGCATTATAGAACAGACGAAGTGTCCATAAATTAAACTACGTAATACTTACGCACATGCACTGGCGCCTACATCACTGTTTCGAAGACGATATTTCCGGTGGAAAAGACCAACTGAATTTACCTATTAATGTCTTATCGGCCATAAAATCTCGTTCTGTGTGATCCATATCCTACAAGACAACGACCTTCTGTTCGTAGTCTCCTTCTAATATTACAAAGTATCTCTAACAATTTTCTCTGTGTGCAGAATTGTTTTGCAGTTATTTGCAACAATATGTTAATCAAGATTTATTTCTCTGTTCTTTTTTGTCTCATTATTCTTCTCTAGCATGTAGCAATGTTTTTTTCTTCTGTCACAGGATGCAACAAAATGTACTTTCTGAGATTCCGTGGTAGGAACACCAGAATTTTTAATTACTTTGGTCCTTTGCATATCACGTTTTAATTTTGTACAACTTTGATGTGAGGTATATGTGCCATGTAGTTGGAAAATATGTGAACTGCCTCTCCTCAAAATAATGTGTATACAACTTTCTGAGAGTAATGTTCGAGGGAAATAGTAATAGTTGTCGTATAGTGTGTAGATTGTGGACGCTCGATTGATAGAGATTCACCTCACACGCAACCGTACGAAGCTGAATTGTATTGATGTAAAACTGCGTAGTAAATTATGAAAAACAAGGAAAAGTTACATTGGATTTAAACGGCTGGTGTTGTTTGTAAAAGTGATCGACGGTGGACGTTGAGCCGGAAGGCTGTGACAGATGCTCGGATGAACAACAGAACAAAACGGGTGCAACAGGCGAATGCAAGGGGAAGGGGGCACTTGCCCTTCCTGGAATTTGGGTGCTCGAACTTTTTCTTCATTGCAGAGTTATCAAGCATTTATAGAGATTATGGTCTGCGATTGCAATAAACCACGGATCTGACACTGCCTAGCGCGTCGAGAAATACACATTAAGAAAGATAAACGACGCACCACGAAGGAATTGTCCGAATAGGATGAAAATCGATAGATGTAGTGTGCACTTACAAACAAACAAATGACTACAATTCCAGAAAAATTTGTCATTTGTCCATCAGCAATGGCTCCACAAACTGAGCAAGTCAATAACGCATTGGTCCAGCACTATCACTTATGCAAGGAGTTATTCGATTTATTGACAGAGTTGATGTATGTTCTTTTGAGAGATATCATCCCAAATTCTGTCCAACTGGTGCGTCTGCTCGTCAAAATCCAGAGACGGCCGGAGACACCTGTCCATAATGCTCCAAACGTTCCCAATTGCGCAGAGATCCGGCGAACTTGCTGGCCAAGGAGGGGTTTGTGAAGCACGAAGAGAAGCAGTAGAAACCATCGTAGTATGTGGAGGAGCATTATCTTGCTGAAATGAAAACCCAACGTGGTTTCCAATGAAGGGCACCAAAATGGGGCGTAGAGAATCGTCGGTGTAACGTCGTGCTGTAAGTGTGCCTCGGATAACAACCAAAGCAGTCCTTCCATGAAAAGAAATGGTACACCAGGTCATCACTCCTGGCTGCCGAGCCGTATGGCTGCAGACCGGGGCGTCTCCGGACACGTTTTCTACTTGGAATCTCATCTCCTCATGTAGAATCGCAATCAGTGACAGGTCCCACTTCTAACTGAACCCCAGTAGTGAAGACGTCACTGGATTTGCGCCCATTCGGAAAATTCATTCTTTTTTTCTTTTGTTTTGTTTCTTTGTCGTAGTGCACTGTGGCTTTACAGTCCTACATAGGAGTGCTATGCTGTTGACGAGAAGTTATGCCTTTGCCTTGGCGCGGTAGTGATTTTGGCGCAGTCCTGAACTCAAGGCCGATACCCATATTAAGAAAAACAATGCCGAAGCCGTATTCTGTATCTTTTCCCTCACGTATTCTTATACAATTCCCGGCGAGCTGCAGGAAGTGCCGGTCCAGCCGCCTGTGGCTCAATGAGTCGTAATTTCGTAGGACGCTCTTCTGTAGAAGAGAGCAAAAATAATTGTGAACATCGAAAATACGTCCTCCCCAGAAGTTGACGCCTTTCATCTGTCTCCGAAGTGCATCCGAAAGTAGCATGAATTTTACTCTCTTCCACAGCCGGAAATGTCATTTACCTTTTAGATTGTTGCATTTGCATCCGTAGATAATGCATACTGCAATCGCACTTCAGTACAATACCATCAATAGTAAAAGTCATTATATACAGCAAAAGTGGGTATTTTTGTGACAGTTTAACTCTTTTTTAACGTAACGTTATCCATCTAAGTAGTGAGACATTTAATTTCTACAAATAACAAATTTTATAATAATTATCCTTTAATTCTGACGAGAATAAATATTTTATGTGCGGTGAGGTATTCAGAACATGGAGTATTACACACATCGAAACACGTTTGGTATCACCCCAGTTCCCAGAACTCCTGAAGATAGACGTTGACTGTGGATATTGTATTACAGACACAGTCCCTTTGAATGTTCAAAGATGTCACTAACCCCACCCAAAGTTGTAAACAACCATGCACGAGCAGCGCCTATTACACGGAGGAGGCCAAACAGCTGATCAGCTCCAGTTATTCCACCAGGAAGGGCGTACACGGCTGATTTTGTCTGTAGTGCAACCGTGCCTAGAGGCTCAATACCGCGGTTCGATCGCGTCCGCATTGTTACTTTATTTTACGAAGGGCTCTCAACAAGGGAAGTATCCATACGTCTCGGAATGAACCAAACGATGTAGCTCGGACATGGAGGAGATACAGAGTGACAGGAACTGTCGATGACATGCCTCATTCAGGCCCCCCAAGGGCTGCTTCTGCAGTGGATGACCGCTACCTACGGATTATGACTCGGAAGAACCCTGACAGCAGCCGGCCGGAGTGGCCGAGCGGTTAAAGGCGCTACAGTCTAGAACCGCACGACCGCTACGGTCGCAGGTTCGAATCCTGCCTCGTCCATGGATGTGTGTGATGTCGTTAGGTTAGTTAGGGTTAAGTAGTTCTACGTTCTAGGGGACTTATGACCACAGCAGTTGAGTCCCATAGTGCTCAGAGCCATTTGAACCATTTTTTGAACCCTGACAGCAACGCCACCGTGTTCAATAATGCGTTTCTTGCAGCCACAGTACGTCGTGTTATCAATCAAACTGTGCGCAATAGGCTGCATAATGCACAACCTCACTCCCGACGTCATGGCAAGGTTCAACTTTGCAACCACGACACCATGCAGCGCGGTACAGATGGGCCCAAGAACATGCCGAATGGACCGCTCAGGATTGGCATCACGTTCTCTTCACCGATGAGTGTCGCGTATGCCTTGAACCAGAATATCGTCGCAGATGTGTTTGGAGGCAACCCGGTCAGGCTGAACGCCTTAGACACACTATCCAGCGAGTACAGCAAGGTGGAGGCTCACTGTTATTTTGGGGTGGCATTATGTGGGGCCGACGTTCGCCGCTGGTAGTCACGGAAGGCGCCGCAAGGGCTGTACGATACGTGAATGCCATCCTCCGACCAATAGTGCAGCCCTATTGGCAGCATAATGGCAAGGCATTCGGGCATTCGCGCCCTCATCGTGCACATCTTGTGAATGACTACCTTCAGCATAATTACATCGCTCGACTAGAGTGGCCAGCATGTTCTCCAGACATGAACCCTATTCAACATGCCTGGGATAGGTTGAAAAGGGCTGTTTATGGCCGACGTAACCCACCAATCACTCTGAGGGATCTACACCGAATCGCCATTGAGGAGTTTGACAATCTGGACTAACAGTGCCTTGATGAACTTGTGGATAGTATGCCACGACGGATACAGGGATGCATCAATGCCAGAGGACGTGCTACTGGATATTAAAGGTACTGGTGTGCACAGTAATCTGGACCACCACCTCTGACGGTCTCGCTGTATGGTGGCACAACATGCAATGTGTGGTTTTCATGAGCAATAAATAGGGCGGAGATGATTTTTATGTTGATCTGTATTCCAATTTTCTGTAGAGGTTCCGGAACTCTCGGAACCGAGGTGATGCAAAACATTTTTTTGAGGTGTGTTTATGTCACAAAGTTACCTCCCTTCACCGCCTTTCGTCAGCTCACCACAGCATAGGGATATGGCGTCTGAAATTGGAAATGTTGAACTAAATTCGTCTGTCTAAAACATGGCTGATCTACTGTTATTTTTATACATACAGGTACGAACGCACAACTTAGTTACCACATATGCGTGGTTATACAAGTTATGTTTTTTCGATATACACTAAATCGTTAATCACGAAGTTTGCCAATTTATTGAAACTAATTTTTCTGCTTTCCTTAAAATTAAAGTAATAACGGGCCTATCCCTACTGAACCGAAATATGAACGCAAGAAGAAAGAACTGAACTGTCTTGAAAAAGTAATTAATTTTTTCACACTTGTTTACGAATCTGTTTAGCGGAATTCTGTGAGGAAAAAAGGAGATCACGATTCTTACATTTAACAGAACATCCTCTAAGCTAGATGATTAGTGCAAACTCATAGATAGTTACACGTTCAGTGATACAACGAAATAGGGAAGTCATGACTCTTGTAGTACAATATTCGTACTAACTTCTTGTTATATGTAGAAGGAAAGTTATAATGTGACGTAAAGCTTTGTATTTTTTACCAAAGCATTCATAGAAGTCTCTAATTTCATAAATGAGACTTGTTTTCTACAGTTACAATTGCCACAGTTGTGTCTGCAGCAGTGGCGCCCCCCCCCCCCCCTTGGGGCCATTCTCATTGCCACCCACACCGCCGCCGCCTGTAAGCCTGCACGCTATTCGTCCGTTTCTTTCGTCAGTCGACTCGACTGAATTGAGTTATCGAGTAGCTGAATCGATTTATCGAGTAGTTGTTTTTTCGTATGTAGCATTATCATTCAAAATTCAACACACTTTTTCCCCCACAATTAGTGACACATGACGGTAATGATATGGCACATAAATTGAATCAGTGCTTAACTGAACTACCGTTCTTTGATGAAGAATCCCTCTTTGTGATTAAAAAGAGACTAATGAGAGAGACTCTGCAATACAAGCAAAAGAGCATAAACGCCCTTAATGATCGTGCAAGCTTTGTCTGTTTGTCCTAGATCTGACTATCCTACTTTTCACACGCTGTGCAATATATTTGCTTGTCTACCTGCATCTATTGCTACAGGAGAAAGAAGTTTTCCAACATTGCGGCGTACAAAGACATGACTGAGGTCGACAATGAAGGAGGATCGACTTAATGGCTTAATTCTGTTGAACACTCACCCTGACATTGATTGTCCTATTGACGATGTAATTAACCAATTCGCCAAGAAGAATAGGTGCATAGAATTCATCATTTAAGGAGGAGAACCACAACTGTATCTGTTTTACGTCATGTGATGGCATTGTCTCGAATATGTGTATAATCTGTTCCATAAAAACACGGGAGAACTGCCGGATATCAGTAACTTCCTGCCACGATATTTCGGCGCAGAGTCTTCTGGCCATCTTCAGGTGAATGCCACTGTAGTTGTACTGGCGAGTACGCGCTGAGGTGACATTGCGCATGCGCTGCTCAGCGTCGCGTTCGTAACGGCTCCGTGCGCGGCGCCTCGCGCCCTCCACTGTTAAACCTTGGCGTATCGGTGTCAGGTCGGTTTCCATCTTTATGCAGGTAACTACGTCGACTACGAAGTTTCTCTATAACAGGATTCCAAGCAGAGTTCAGCTGATAACCGCTATCTCGATTGATGAGAGTCTCGTTGTCAGACAATGTTATTTCCACAGATTCATTGATAATCGAGCTCCTAAGTGTCGTCAACGTACCGCCAAAATACTGTCGGTTTAAAAGTGGCAGAGTCGAGTGCTCTCTCCTCAAAACCCTCCATAAAAAGATCTCACTTTTATAGTGTGACCTCATTGTCTGGACCGTCTCCAAGAATTTTTACGTCACATGAACTCCATACATGAAAACATAAAGTATACCATGGAGATAGAGAGAGATGGTTGTCTGCCATTTTTAGACGTCTAGGTGCGACGGAAGAGTGACGGCACACTTGGTCACTCGGTGTACAGAAAGCCCACTCATACAGACCTGTATCTACAAGACACTAGTTGCCACCATCCAACACAAACAATGGGCGTTCTCAAAACCGTGGTCCACTGTGCCCATACTGTTTCTGACGCCGACAAAAGTATTTTTGAAGAATGGCTTCTCACCTAGGCAAGTGAACAAAGTGATGAAGACCTACAAACGACGGAACAAGAAAGAGGAAGAGGCCTTCTGGTCGACTGTTTATCTACCATTTATTGGGAATATTTGTTCACAGATAGGCAGAATATTGAGAAAGTATGAAGTGAGAGTCATCTTTCGCCCTCCTTCCAAAATTTCATCACTGGTGGGATCCGTTAAAGACGACCTGGGCCTGCGTAAAGCAGGTGTATACAAAATTCCGTGTGAATGCGGCAAATCATATATAGGGCAAACAACACGAACTGTGCAGGAACGCATTGTGGAACACCAACGGCATACTCGCCTTCTCCAACCCACCAAATCCGCAATCGCCGAACATTGTATTTCCACAGACCATTCCATGAATTACAACGACACAAAAATTTTGGCCCATGCATCAAACTTTTGGAGCTCGATTATCAATGAATCTGTGGAAATAACATTGTCTGACAACGAGACTCTCATCAATCGAGATAGCGGTTATCAGCTGAACTCTGCTTGGAATCCTGTTATAGAGAAACTTCGTAGTCGACGTAGTTACCTGCATAAAGATGGAAACCGACCTGACACCGATACGCCAGGCTTTAACAGTGGAGGGCGCGAGGCGCAGCGCACGGAGCCGTTATGAACGCGACGCTGAGCTGCGCATGCACAATGTCACCTCAGCGCGTACTCGCCAGTACTACTACAGTGGCATTCACCTGAAGATGGCCAGAAGACTCTGCGCCGAAATATCGTGGCAGGAAGTTACTGATATCCGGCAGTTCTCCCGTGTTTTTATGGAACAATCAGTACGCCGGGAAAGCTTTAAACATCACCTGTGTATAATCTGTTTAAAAAACACTTTCTTAAACTTTGCACGTGACTTCATTATATTTTATTACAGTAAAGGTAATGGTAGCTCAAAATATCTTTAGTGCCCCCTCTTTGAGGTTTTTCTGTATCCGTCACTGAGATTCAGGTTTGTGTGCTGTCACAAAGTTATCTCTAAATTCTACGGAAAATTATTTCGCGTTGCTAAGGCCAAATAAGTTATTCGTAAAATTTAACTCCTATATCGAATTAACTGCACATGTAACTCATTTATATCAATTTATCTTCAGCTAGTGAGATCTTCAAATTTATTGATAGTAGCAGAAAGTTTCCAGGTAATCAACAAACACGTTTTTCTACCCACAAACTAATTCGCCTAGTTGAAAGCTCATGAATAATGTATGTACATCAAGCTTGCATCACTAATGGCAGCACTATGCAACGACACACTTAAGCTGAGGTATATTCTGAATGTTGACGCGAGTGAAGGTACTTAAAGATATTGTCACAGCGTAACAGATTATCCGAGTCACAAAGCTGCCATCTTTTACTGTAACATTACCAACAACTGAGGATTGACAGATAAACAACATTAAATATGAAATATGCTACTGAAATGTTTTTACCTTTTATACAACAAATTAATCTACGTTCAAAAGAATATTGGGATAATCTCTCAGATAAACAGTATTTTTGTGTAAGTTCTGTCATATCCATTTCTTGGGGTACGACAGGCCCTGAAACGCATTGAATAAGCAGGACAATAAATGGCAGTTTTAAAATCCCATTTTGAAAGTTTCTTTGAACGCCCAGGTTCTAATGAGCATTTACAATGGTGTGATGTGGTGATGCTTTAGATATTTTGGACGTTTCCTGTTGTTCAATAACTTGCCATTGTCATATATATATATATATATATATATATATATATATATATATATATATATGTGTGTGTGTGTGTGTGTGTGTGTGTGTGTGTGTGTGTGTGTGTGTGTGTGTGTGTGTGTGTATAAAATTCAGCGTGTAAACCGTTATTCTATTCTCTAGAGCTCCGTTAATGTTGCTGCGTGTATTTTAAATTTACAGAATTCAGTGAAAAACATTTCTGTGGTTATTATATGCCAAAAGCTCTGTTATTGTGTTATTGATCTTATACACAAATCATATAATTCTAACTTCCAAACTGAAAATGATATTTTTGGCGTGGACTGGCGAGCTAAATCCGGAAAAATGGGAGACCATATATCGAGTCTAAAAATGGAAGGAGTATTTTGTGTACTAAGTACAGTATTCGGTCTGTAGTCTACATTCTAGGGAAGAAAGTGGAAGTGCTGTTTCCACTGATAACACATGACTGTGTACACTACTCTCGTGGGTGGAACTACTACCATTGTAAGGCAAAGACTAGCTCCTGTCTTGGAATTGACAACATGTCAACTATTTCGAACCGTACCAGCCGCGCAGATTGACTGTGAGAAGGAGACCCATGTTACATTGGCATTTTTATAGGAATGTATAAGTAATATTAAGTATCGTAACAATGTGAATAAAGACAACGCAATTGGCATTTGTTGATATAGATGTGAATTTATTACGAATGATGCCTTTCATCAATATGTGTCAAGTCATTTCGTAATATTCTTTAACGTTGAAGTGGCTCATAGCTATTTCTAACGATGGCAGATGAATCTATGTACGGTGGAGATTAGTGGATCCATTTTATGACGGTGTGTGCCACACGCTGATCAAAGCTATCAACCGGCAGTTAATAAAAAATTAAGTCTATTCTCAGATTATTTTTTTAAACTTTGTCTCAACTTATTTTATGTTTTTCGAAGCAGCGTACCAGCCGCGCAGATTGACTGTGAGAAGGAGACCCATGTTACATTGGCATTTTTATAGGAATGCATAAGTAATATTAAGTATCGTAACAATGTGAATAAAGAAAACGCAATTGGCACTTGTTGATATAGATGTGAATTTATTACGAATGATGCCTTTCATCAATATGTGTCAAGTCATTTCGCAATATTCTTTAACGTTGAAGTGGCTGATAGCTATTTCTAATGATGGCAGATGAATCTATGTACGGTGGAGATTAGTGGATCCATTTTATGACGGTGTGTGCCATACGCTGATCAAAGCTATCAACCGGCAGTTAATAAAAAATTAAGTCTATTCTCAGATTATTTTTTTAAACTTTGTCTCAACTTATTTAATGTTTTTCGAAGCAGAAGTTGCCTCTGGCTTTAATACGCTCACAGCAGAAGAGGACTTACTAATACACCCACGGCTAAGTCCGTGAAACAAGTGTTCACTGAAAGAGCATCTTAGTTATTCATCTCTGCAAGGGTTTATTTGATGTACAATTGTGTCTTACTTATGTTGTCAAGGAATAGTGGGAGATATCACGCAGAGTGACACAGTCAACCAACCACTACTCCTTAGAGCTGTTCCGCAAGGCAATTGACAGCAGGTAATAAGACAGCAGAGGTAGAGAGACCTTTTAGCTTTTTTCTACCCTTTAATTTACATACAACTCAGATAAAGTAACCCACAGCGACACATTTCCGGAGTAGAGGGTAGTCCTTCCTTTTCCGCATATCGCGAGAACAGAGCTGTTCCTTATTTCTTTTGAGACAGATCCTTTTCCCTGAGTGAGTCACAGTTTTGTTCTTCACCTAGCGATAATTATTGTTCACCATCAGTTTCGTATCGTTATCATACTGGGAAGCACTAAATTGTCACATTCAGATGAGATGATCATAGTCGTACAGTTCGTCAAAGTCTGCTTCTGCATCTCTTGTGCTGCACTTGAAAGCCATTCCCACTGATAGGCTTCATCATTTCGCTAACGGCTGCCATTGTCTCTCGGAGCACCACTTCCTGAAGAGCACGAACGAAATTGCACTTCATCGACCGCCTCCCTGAATGGCTGTACTCCGCCGCGTGCTTCGGGCAGATACTCGACAGACTGCAGCGAAACGCGCCCCTCCAGTTCCTCGTCCGCTTCTGAAATATCCTAGCAAATTCCGTTATTAGGCGGTAGAAGACGAGGAAATATCGAATGTGTGTTATGCACATTATATCCACCTAGATAAAGTTTATTACTGTATGTGACCATGGTAACTTGTTCATTCATGTACGGGTCCCTTGTTTTAGACAATTTCAGTATCATTCCATATCTACAATTTGAAACGGTCATTTGTAAAAGGGGTATGTCCACTTTGTTCTCAAATTACTCCGTTTACCGGAGTTACCTGATATTTATATCATTGCGCATAATTTGGTACAACAAGTGGTTGTATCTCATCAATAGAAATGCTCGTTAAATGGTACTGAGATGCAGAAGCGGCCATGTCCGCAGCTGACTCAAGAGAAGTATGAAAGTATGATAAGATCGTCGTCTCAGAAGCAATGCTTCAGCATGACAACTTGGAAACAGAAGGTATTCTGCATTTCAAGACCTGGTGGCCTAACTATTGCAAAATACATGCTGCCTCATTTTGCTCTTATAGTTTCAGTTATCTATATACAGACACTCCATTTTCCTTAGTGATTCTCCTGGAATTATTGAAGCCAGGATATTCATTGATGTAGTCACTGCTTTCCTGTTTCCACTGCTCAAAGTAGGGTGCAAGACAGACCTTCCAGATAAATAACCATATAGTGGACCTGTCCCAAAGAAAAAAGAACAAATTAGAAGACGTAAAGAAAATTGTAAAATACATACCCGAAGCGTAGAAATCATTTTATGATGGTTTCTGTGAGTGACCAGCGATGAAAGGACGAGATGATTGAAGCATATCCACCATTGTCTGCTTCGCTGTGTTTTGATTGTGGTCCTATTTTGGATACATAGTGAGTAAACCTCTTTTATTGTTATAATAAATACGAATAGTATGAACTTCTAAAACACAATCCTTCTGCTGGAAAAAGAACGCTAGTTGCCTCAGCAACATTATCAAGTTTTTAAAAGGGTCGTTTCCAGTACATTCAGACGGCATCGCTGACTACACTGTACGGCTAATGTTGTAATTGTGTATATTGTTTCACCTGGGGCCAATAGGTACATGGCTGCTCCTCAGCACCGTGTTTAAGCTCGTTGTGTTCTAAAACAGAGTTTTTTTTCTTGAAAAATTTATTATCTAGGACATGACCCATTTTTAAACACACAGTTTCAATTCGGTCTACCATTAGCGCATTTAGACGATCACAGAAATAGAATGTAGTATTGAAGCTATTATATCTACATTATAATCCGCAAGCATTAACAGGGTTCGGTGGAGGGTACTTCTAGTATCACTAAGTGATGCTCCCTTCCCTGTTGCACTCGCGAATGGCGCGTGGAAAGAATGGTTTTCGACAAGCCTCCTTATTAGCTTAAGCCTCTCGAATTTTCTCTCCGTGATCTTATCGCGAGATGTATGTGTGAAGAAGTACTATGTTACCCGACTCTTACCGGAAAGTGGCCCCTCGAAACTTCAATACTTCTCCGTGGTGCAAAACACGTCTCTTCTCTGCTACTGGAGTTTGTTGAGCGTCCCTGTACGCTCTCACACCGCCAAAACGATCCCGTGACGAAAGACGCTGCTCATTCTTGCATTCTCTCTCTCTCTCTCCATCCCTCTCTCTCTCTCTCTCTTCTATCAGACCTAACTGGTAAGTATCCCAAATTTGTGAGCAATACTAAAGAATCGTTCGATCAAACGCCTTCTAAGCCACTTGTTTCGTGGATGAGATACATTTCCTTAAGGTTACTCCTATGAATCTCAGTCCTAGCATCTGCTTTTCTACTGCTTGTTTTATGTTGCCGTTCCACTTAAGGTCGCTATGGATAGTTACCGCCGGCCAGTGTGTCCGTGCGGTTCTAGGCGCTTCAGTCAGGAACCGCGTGACCGCTACGGTCGCAGGTTCGAATCCTGCCTCGGGCATGGATGTGTGTGATGTCCTTAGGTTAGTTAGGTTTAAGTAGTTCTACGTTCTAGGGGACTGATGACCATAGATGTTAAGTCCCATAGTGCTCAGAGCCATTTGATAGTTACCACTAGATATTTTACGGTATATACTGTTCCCAGCACTTCGTCATCAATTTCACGTTTTTACAGTTCGGGATTTCTTTTCTTATGTATGCACAATATATTACATACATTTACGGTCATCTTCAACTGCCATAACCTGCATTTTCATCAGTCCTCTGCAGGTGATTCTGAAAATAGATACTGTCTTTTGGCGTTACTACTTTCTTATTGACATCGTCTGAGAACAGTCGTAAAGAGCTTCCGACACGTTCTACTAGTTCATTTGCATACATTGTTAATAATAACGATGCCATGAAATTTCCTCAGGACACTCTGCAAATTACCTTTACACGTGCTGTTTATGATCCACAAGGAAATCTTGGATCCAGTCGCAAATGTTGTCCTATACTCGGTGGGCTAAACTGCAATATAGGACGGTGTACCTACTGTCAAGGAACACTGCATCATTTTGAGCGTCGTTGTCTTAAGCGCTATGGATTTCATGGAAGGACAGACGGAGCTGAGTTTCGCAAGATCTGTGTTTGCAGAAGCCATGTTGATATTTATACATGAGATTTTCGTTGAGTAAAAAAGTCATAATTTTGTAGTATAAAACGTGTTTCATAATTCTGCAACAGATTGACGGTAACGATACAGGTCCATAATTATGTGCATTTGTCGCACGATTCTTCTTAAAAAGGGGCATGATCTACGCTTTTATTCCACTCTCTAGGTACCCTTCGTTGCTGCAGCAGTTTTTTCACACAATTTTCAGCAGTCACTATATGTTTCAAAAAACTCATGACACTGAACTGCAGTAGAGCACTACTGATTTCGGCCGTAAATCATCATCTGATACGAAAATCACCTAAGACAAATCAAATGTTTTAAGTGATTTTCGTACCAGATGGTGGCTGACGGCTGAAACCGGTAGCACTAATAAGATCCAGTTAATACGGTTCACTGTCATGAGAGTTTTTCTACGATAAACTGCTTCTGGAAGCGGAGAAAGTTCTTCCGCGTAATTTTTTAAAATCTTATAGGTATCTCATCTAGTCCTGATGTCTTTCCACTACTAAGCAGCACTACTTGTTTTTCTGTTCCGCTCTTGGTTATGTCACTATATTCCACTTCGAGGTTTGTACGACGATTGAAAGGAGGGTTCATGTTATGATCTGCCGTGGTGAATATCATCAGCGGTGAAACAAGTTAGTAAGACTGAATTCGGTATTTCGGCCGTCATATTTCATTTCGGTGCCCGCATCTCGTGGTCGTGCGGTAGCGTTCTCGCTTCCCACGCCCGGGTTCCCGGGTTCGATTCCCGGCGGGGTCAGGGATTTTCTCTGCCTCGTGATGGCTGGGTGTTGTGTGCTGTCCTTAGGTTAGTTAGGTTTAAGTAGTTCTAAGTTCTAGGGGACTTATGACCATAGATGTTGAGTCCCATAGTGCTCAGAGCCATTTTTCATTTCGGTGCCAGTGTGGTCACTGAGTGAGTGAATAGAGGATACCGAACCGTTTGAAGATTTTACATAAGACCAAAACTTGTCTGGGATTTTTACGCAAATTATTTGACAACCTGATACTTTGAAAATCATTCGCGCTTCACTCATTGCTCTCCTTACACTCATTTTGTCTTTGCTCTGTTTCTGTTTGTCAGCTAGGTACGGCCTTCTCGTCAATCTCCTTTTTCCCTCAAGGTTTTTTTTTTTATTTCAAGAGGTGGAGCCCCTCGACGCCCACGTCGGCATGATGGCCAACACAAAAGGTCTACTGCCATCTCTGCATAAGGGTTAGCTTTCACTAAAGTGAGGTCCTGCCGGATGTGGTTACTGCTATGTTCGCGTACGTCTGGTAAAGATTAACCATTGATATGCGCTCATGCGGAGGTAGCTTTGGTCGAAAGTTGAAGAAAGGGTGGCGGTTTGAAGGGCAGAGGGGTAAAAAGAGCCAAGGCAAGAGCAACGGGAAAAAACGTGTGTGATAGTTGGGTCGGGTTGTATAAGCAGCAGAGGTTTTCTTGCTGCCTGCGACAGGTCATGAAAGGTTGGCTTTAATAGTTGTGGGTATTATGCAGGTAGATACCTTTGACGTTGTGCCGTGGTGTTACTCGGCGTCTGCCGCTGGGTGCCGCTGTTGATTGCTGGGTCAGCGCCAGCACACCTGTATCAGTTAGGTTCATCATCGTTTTGTGTCCGATAGGTCATATATCGGATTCACGGTGTAGGGTAGTGATTGCGGTTTGTTTGTGCGTTAGTGAGCGAGCTTGTCGGTTTCCCTTCTGTAGCCTGTTGGTCGGCTTTAATAGCAGCTGCCATTTTCAGTAAATGTTGCTAATATGCAGGTGCTTGCCGGTGTTGTCGCTTGTGGATTTATGTTAGCTTGCCATAGGTGGTTATGCTCTTACTAGTAGAGTCTGTGGCCGCTTATGCTTCCACCTGTGGTTGTTGTTGTTGTTGTGGTCTTCAGTCCTGAGACTGGTTTCATGCAGCTCTCCATGCTACTCTATCCTGTGCAAGCTTCTTCATCTCCCAGTACCTACTACAACCTACATCCTTCTGAATCTGGTTGGTGTATTCATCTCTTGGTCTTCCTCTACGATTTTTACCCTCCACGCTGCCCTCCAATGCTAAATTGGTGATCCTTTGATGCCTCAGAACATGTCCTACCAATCGATCCCTTCTTTGCCACAAACTTCTCTTCTCCCCAATAATATTCAATACCTCCTCATTAGTTATGTGATCTACCCATCTAATCTTCAGCATTCTTCTGTAGCACCACATTTCGAAAGCTTCTATTCTCTTCTTGTCCAAACTATTTATCGTCCATGTTTCACTTCCATACATGGCTACACTCCGTACAAATACTTTCAGCAATGACTTCCTGACACTTAAATCTATAATCGATGTTAACAAATTTCTCTTCTTCAGAAACGCTTTTCTTGCCATTGCCAGTCTACATTTTATATCCTCTCTACTGCTTCGACCATCATCAGTTATTTTGCTCCCCAAATAGCAAAACTCCTTTACTACATTAAGTGTCTCATTTCCTAATCTGTGGATGTGATCATAGTTTTCCAGAGTAAGGATGATATGATTTTTCAAGTGTCTCGAGTTTCTGTATAGCCGTGTGGCTTGTTTTTCGAATACGTCCCGGGCATGGATGTGTGTGACGTTATTAGGTTAGTTAGGTTTAATTAGTTCTAAGTTCTAGGCGACTGATGACCTCAGAAGTTAAGTCGCATAGGGCTCAGAGCCATTTTTTGAATACTTCCTTGAGGTTTTCAAATGTTCAAATGTGTGTGAAATTCAATGGGACTTAACTGCTAAGGTCATAAGTCCCCGAGGGAGGACTCGAACCTCCGCCGGGACCAGCCGCACAATAAATGACTGCAGCGCCTTAGACCGCTCGGCTAATGTCACGTGGCAAGGGTTTCAAGGTGGTATTCATTGTGAAGGTCCACGGTGCGTGTGTAGCACGGAGCGTTGCCAATGATATGTAACACTTTCTCCTGTATGGTCTGCAGGCGGCGCAGGTGTGTAGGAGCTGCGTATTCCCAGATGGAAGCTGCGTACGTTATCAGAGGCCTAATCAGTGTCATGTGTATGGATCTCGACACGCTGCAAGTCAGTGAACTTTCCTTGTTAAGAATTGGCCAGAGTTGTTTGAGCCTCGCGTGTGCTCGGTTGGCAGCGTATCGATGTGGTCTCCCCATGTACGTTTCCGGTCCATCCAGGCACCGATATATATGATTTTCCCTCGGAAACGTATTGGGCTTGCACCTGTCGATAGTGTTGATATTTGCGCAGTAGTTTTGGTCTGCGTGTGTGCATGGGAATAGGACTGTTTCGCACTTATCGACGTTTGCTTTAATACGCCATCGATTCAACAAAGGCTCGGCCGTTTGTAACACTTATATCAATCACGAGTCGGTTAATTTTAAGTAACTGTGTATCTGCAATTTAAGAAGTGTACATTCTGTGTTGTTTAAGCTCCCGGATGTATGGAAAGAAGATTAGAGTTTTGCAATGTATGTACGAAAAAAGGAAAAGAATATGTTGAAATTTTAAATTATTATAATACGAATATTTTTATGAACGAAGTATGTTAGTTAAAAACCTGTTCATGCTTAGGGCACCAGTATTTGTAACATGTAAACGTTGTAGGGAAGTCCCCCCCCCCCCCCCCCCCGCAACCATAGTAGCATAGCGCGATGTAAAAGGTAGGTTTGGCTAGACATAGTGCGGTACACCTCGACGGTGCTAAGAGGGGCAGCTGGAACCTGCATTAGAAGGGATTTGCCTCGGATTTATTTGGTATTCACGGAATAATGGAATGCCCTAATTTGTTGGGAATCCGACGCTAAGAAAAGATTTTATAGAGTATTCGCACATCAAGAGCCGTGCGTACAGTTAGCCACCATTTCGCCTGCCACTGACATTCTCCACTGCTTCACAAACTTCATACAGTCACTTACGTAATGTATATTGGCATGGACCAGTTAATTTGTGTGTTGCTTCAATAATAATCACACAAAACCTCAATTCGTGTTCGAAACCATAACTTCAATCCTGATCACGAACCTACGCTGGGTCATCACCTGTGTGCTACTAAACCGAGTATCCTGATTCAAGTGAACAATTCTGGCGTTCATGTGTTTAGAAGCAATTTTTGTCTAAAGTAAAAGGAGTATCAAAAGTTAAAGTAAGAGTATAATTTGGATGCTTTGTTTATGGACGATTCCAAGTGAAACTGTTAAGATAGGAAGTTCAAGTACAAAAATTGAACGATCTATCAACAGGAAAGTGAAAACCTTAATTATCTAGAAGCTATAACCTTAAAGTGAAGTTGGATGGACTTTTGCTATAGTATTCTTAGTGTGTATAAAATATAATTTTGTAGGGTTACAGGGCAAGATAGTGTAAATACACTCCTGGAAATGGAAAAAAGAACACATTGACACCGGTGTGTCAGACCCACCATACTTGCTCCGGACACTGCGAGAGGGCTGTACAAGCAATGATCACACGCACGGCACAGCGGACACACCAGGAACCGCGGTGTTGGCCGTCGAATGGCGCTAGCTGCGCAGCATTTGTGCACCGCCGCCGTCAGTGTCAGCCAGTTTGCCGTGGCATACGGAGCTCCAGCGCAGTCTTTAACACTGGTAGCATGCCGCGACAGCGTGGACGTGAACCGTATGTGCAGTTGACGGACTTTGAGCGAGGGCGTATAGTGGGCATGCGGGAGGCCGGGTGGACGTACCGCCGAATTGCTCAACACGTGGGGCGTGAGGTCTCCACAGTACATCGATGTTGTCGCCAGTAGTCGGCGGAAGGTGCACGTGCCCGTCGACCTGGGACCGGACAGCAGCGACGCACGGATGCACGCCAAGACCGTAGGATCCTACGCAGTGCCGTAGGGGACCGCACCGCCACTTCCCAGCAAATTAGGGACACTGTTGCTCCTGGGGTATCGGCGAGGACCATTCGCAACCGTCTCCATGAAGCTGGGCTACGGTCCCGCACACCGTTAGGCCGTCTTCCGCTCACGCCCCAATTTCGTGCAGCCCGCCTCCAGTGGTGTCGCGACAGGCGTGAATGGAGGGACGAATGGAGACGTGTCGTCTTCAGCGATGAGAGTCGCTTCTGCCTTGGTGCCAATGATGGTTGTATGCGTGTTTGGCGCCGTGCAGGTGAGCGCCACAATCAGGACTGCATACGACCGAGGCACACAGGGCCAACACCCGGCATCATGGTGTGGGGAGCGATCTCCTACACTGGCCGTACACCACTGGTGATCGTCGAGGGGACACTGAATAGTGCACGGTACACCCAAACCGTCATCGAACCCATCGTTCTACCATTCCTAGACCGGCAAGGGAACTTGCTGTTCCAACAGGACAATGCACGTCCGCATGTATCCCGTGCCACCCAACGTGCTCTAGAAGGTGTAAGTCAACTACCCTGGCCAGCAAGATCTCCGGATCTGTCCCCCATTGAGCATGTTTGGGACTGGATGAAGCGTCGTCTCACGCGGTCTGCACGTCCAGCACGAACGCTGGTCCAACTGAGGCGCCAGGTGGAAATGGCATGGCAAGCCGTTCCACAGGACTACATCCAGCATCTCTACGATCGTCTCCATGGGAGAATAGCAGCCTGCATTGCTGCGAAAGGTGGATATAAACTATACTAGTGCCGACATTGTGCATGCTCTGTTGCCTGTGTCTATGTGCCTGTGGTTCTGTCAGTGTGATCATGTGATGTATCTGACCCCAGGAATGTGTCAATAAAGTTTCCCCTTCCTGGGACAATGAATTCACGGTGTTCTTATTTCAATTTCCAGGAGTGTATTATTGCCAAGAATAACTGTTTCACAGGTGATTAAAGTACAATTACATATAAATTTTTAATGAACTGATTTGCGGTATTACGAGGTGCATTCAAGTTCTAGGACCTCCGATTTTTTTTCTAATTAACTACTCACCCGTAATCGATGAAACTGGCGTTACTTCTCGACGTAATCGCCCTGCAGACGTACACGTTTTTCACAACGCTGATGCCATGATTCTATGGCAGCGGCGTAGGCTCCTTTAGGAGTCTGTTTTGACCACTTTAATATCGCTGAGACAATAGCAGCACGGCTGGTGTATGTGCGGCCACGGAGAGTGTCTTTCATTGTTGGAAAAAGTCAAAAGTCACTAGGAGCCAGATCAGGTCTGTAGGGAGCATGAGGAATCACTTCAAAGTTGTTGTCACGAGGAAACTGTTGCGTAACGTTAGCTCGATGTGCGGGTGCGTTGTCTTGGTGAAACAGCACACGCGCAGCCCTTCCGTGACGTTTTTGTTGCAATGCAGGAAGGAATTTGTTCTTCAAAACATTTTCGTAGGATGCACCTGTTACCGTAGTACCCTTTGGAACGCAATGGGTATGGATTAGGCCCTCGCTGTTCCAGAACATGGACACCATCTTTTTTTCAGCACTGGCGGTTACCCGAAATTTTTTTGGTGGCGGTGAATCTGTGTGTGGGTAAGGATTACGCCATCGCTGTCCCAGAACATGGACACCATCATTTTTTCAGCACTGGCGGTTACCCGAAATTTTTTTGGTGGCGGTGAATCTGTGTGCTTCCATTGAGCTGACTTGCGCTTTGTTTCTGGATTAAAAAATGGCATCCACGTCTCATCCACTGTCACAACCGACGAAAAGAAAGTCCCATCATGTTGTCGTTGTGCGTCAACATTGATTGTTAACATGCCACACGGGCAGCCGTGTGGTCGTCCGTCAGCATTTGTGGCATCCACCTGGATGTCACTTTTCGCATTTTCAGGTCGTCATGCAGGATTGTGTGCACAGAACCCACAGAAATGCCATCTCTGGAGGCGATCTGTTTAACAGTCATTCGGCGATCCCCCAAAACAAATCTCTCCACTTTCGCGACCATATCGTCAGACCAGCTTGTGCGAGCCCGAGGTTGTTTCGATTTTTTGTCACACGATGTTCTGCCTTCATTAAACTGTCGCACCCACGAACGCACTTTCGACACATCCATAACTCCATCACCACATGTCTCCTTCAACTGTCGATGAATTTCAATTGGTTTCACACCACGCAAATTCAGAAAACGAATGATTTCATGCTGTTCAAGTATGGAAAACGTCACCATTTTAAGTATTTAAAACAGTTCTCATTCTTGCCGCTGGCGGCAAAATTCCATCTGCCGTACGGTGCTGTCTCCTCTGGGACGTATTGACAATGAACGTGGCCTCATTTTAAATTAATGCGCATGTTTCTATCTCTTTCCAGTCCGGAGAAAAAAAATCGGAGGCCTTAGAACTTGAATGCACCTCATACTGCTAGAAGTGAAGTTATGCACAATTTCAAAGATAGTGTAGTTTTGGTACTCATATGGATGGTTGCTTTTGACGTTAATTAAGCACAGTTGAACTGTGTGTAACTCACAGTTCGATTCCTCTGCTTCCTAATGTCGCTCGCAGCGTTTATTTCAATTCCTGCTACGTGCCACTTTTTGTTTGCTAGCGATTCCAAAGGAGCGCTGTGTGCTCGGCGCAGGGCGGTTCCTCGTGGCACGCGCAGCATGGGGGAGCGGAGGGCCGCCAGAGTGGCGAGTGGTCACGAGTAGTGCGACGGTTGTCGACGCTTGATGCCCAGTGCGGACGTGGCCTCGATAAGGTTACTGGCTTCGGGTCGTAATAGAGGTGTCTGATTCAAGACGTTATGGAAATTCTATTAATTCTGTTTCCTCTATGTTCACAACATACTTTGAGTCTTTTCTTTTCCCGTATTCCAGCATTACATGTTTCACTACAATACAACGCTGTTCTCCATACGTACATTCTCAGAAATTTTTTCCTTAGATTGTCTTTGTCTGATTGTTGTGTACATAGTTCCGCGTAGTCAGCGCGTACACAACTTTCCCAATAGAGCGCGCCCTGCTAAGCACAACAGCGCAGGCGCAGCGCTCGTCCGTCTCCGCACTACGAGATGGCGCTGCCTCAGAGACGGACCAAATTCGGCTTCCACCGATCCGCGTATTAATACGTAACAGAGCCAATGAGATTGCTGCTACCGTAGAACCTTTCCTCCTCGCGGATCACACTCGCGCAGTGATACCTGAACGCTCGAGGTATTATAACGAGTGTACAGACCTCCAATTTGTCAGTCTGCATCAGTCTGCATTAGTCTGCATTAATCTGTAGTCAAGTTTCAGTCTGCGTCTAAGAAGATTATCATATTGCTGTACATAGCCATGAAGAGAAACGTATAGACAATTTGTCAAGTATCAGAGGTAAGTGAGAATAAGATTAACGTACCAAAACCAAAGGAACTTCAGAATGTCAATTGTAAACAGCATCCAGAATCAAGTTACATAATATCTATGTTTTTTATTATTTTAATAAATGTGTGTGAAAATTAATCAAGTTCTATTTAAAGTTGGTCACCATCAATCTGCTACTCTAAGCGTGCAAGTGGCATTTCTATCATCTGACTTAACGGCAGAAGATAAACACACCATGATAAGACGATGAGACATATTGCTGACACTCGCCTTCTTCGCTAGAGCGACAAGTCAAATAATCCGATGGTGTGTGTACCAAAGGTCTTACAGTACACACACCACACTGATATTAGTAGAATTCTCTTGGCCAGGAGTGTCTATTTTACCAGTGCTGGTCCGCTTCTTATATCCTCCTTGCACTATCAAACATGGGTTATTGTTTGGCCAACGTAGCGGAATTCCTCAACTCCATATACTTCGTCATAACAAGTGCTAATAATAAAAATCTTCTCAGGTTGACAGCCAAGTCAATGCATTGTTCTCTGGCAACGTTTCAGCAAGTTTCTTACTTGCCATCTTTCTGCAGGAGGCAAGTAAGAAACTTGCTGAAACGTTACTGGAGAACAACGCATTTACTCGGATGTCAATCAGAGCAGATTTTATTATAGAGATTCGCCGAGAAAGCCTGTATTCTTCTATACCAGTGGTGATGTTTTGTTTCTCACCGTTGTCATTTCTGATACTTCTCATTACTTTCTTTTATATTTGATTTACTCTATACCATATTTTGTACTCATTAGTCTGTTCCCTCCATTCCGCAGATACTGTAATTTTTCTTTACTTTCACTGAGGATATCAATGTCGTCAGCGAGTATTATCGTTCATATCCTTTCACCCTGATATTTAATTCCACTCTTGAAGAAGACTACGTCGCTGTCTTATACACTTTCTACCTCGAGCACTTCGTCCTTGGTCGTCCACTCTTATTACCCCTCTTGGTTCTTGTTGATATTGTATATTGATTCTTCTTTAGTCTTGTTTCCAATATCAACCGAAATGTGAGTACTGCCTCTCTGATGACTCCTTTTTCTAATGAGAAACTGATCGTCATCTAACACATCCCCAATTCTCTATTCCATTGTTCTCGATATTATTTTTGTCAGGAACTTGGATGCATGAGCTGTTAAGCTTACTGTGTGGTAATTCTCGCACTTGTCGACTATTGCAGTCTTCGGATTTGTGTGGATGATATTTATCCGAAAATCTGTTCCTTCTGCCTTGTTGGATTTTAAGTCCTCCAGAGCTCTTTCACAATCTGATTGTAATACTGATTCCCCTGCCTATTCTATATCGACTGCTGCCCTTTCTTGCATTAAGCCTTCAGACAAGTCCTCCCCCTGATAGAGACCTGCAATGTATTCCTCCCATCCATCTGCTCTCTCCTCTGCATGTAACACTGGTATTCCCACTCACACTTAATGTTATCGCCGTTGCTTTATTTTCAGCGAAGATGGTTTTCACTTTCCTACGTGCTGAGTCAGTCCTTTCGACAATCATTTCGTTTACGATTTCTTTACATTTTTCATCCTGCCATTTGGCTTTGGCTTTCCTACACTTCCAATTTATTTCAACCCTAAGTGACCTGTATTTCTGTATTCCTTAATTTCATGGATTATTTTTATACTTCGTTTTTTCACTGATCAACTAAAGTATTTCTTTTGTTAGCCATAGTTTTTTCGCAGCTATTTTCTTGGTACTGGCGGTTTTCTTTCCAGCATCTATGACTGATGTTTTTAGGGATGGCCATTCGCCTTCAACTGAACTGCCTAATGGGCTATTCCCTGTGGCAGTCTCTATAGCCTCAGGGAATTTCAGGCATATCTGTTCATTCCTTAGCACGTCTGTATCCCACTCCTTTGCACATTGATTCTTCCTGACTACTGCCTTAAACGTCAATCTACTCTTCATCGGTACTAAATTGAGATCTAAGTCTATATCTGCTGCTAGGTATTCATTACAATTCAATATCTGATTTCGGAATCTCAGTCCGAATAAGATGTTATCTTCTAATGTACTCCCACGGTTGTTATGCCTTGTCCTTACCACTTGATATGCACGGAGATATCTGAAAGCACTAAAGTTCCTGTGAACCCAGGTCCTGCAAGGTAAGGAGATCCCACTTGAAGTCACGATTAGACATCAGAATAACAGCCGTCATACATGCCCTAAAATATTTCAGTGAGGTGGGTAACCTCTACTCTAGAACACAGAAACAACTGTTACCTGTACTAAATCTTTTTATTACTGAATCACCAAGACACTGGGTTCAAATGTGTAGTTCGTGACGTTGAAAAATTCTGTACGATTAGGAAATCCTTAAAACGTATTCACAAACTAAATGAAATTAATCGTGACAATCATTAAGACATAACAACCTTTCAAAAGCGCTCCTACATGAGAAAAGAACCCCTATCATAACTTACGCTTGGCACAAAATAATCTACTCGACAAAATGTTACACTCACCACACTTCAGTATTCCATAATTGTCTATGCTATTTCAGCTGGACAATTACGTGTATTAACCGATACCTATCTCAACTTTTAAGCCCTATCAACACACACGCGATGTGTGGCTAGCATAGACACGAGGTAATAGGAAGAAAATACGGAACACAACTCCAATCTCCAATAGAACTGATGTGCACATACAAGCCAGTGACTCCCTTACTGAGCGCCTGAGCAAATGCGATACTGACCGTGCTTTGTCGGCGGCTGCTGTGTCCGGCAGTGGCGTATGATGACACCGGCTCGTCGACGCTGTCAGCACCTGTAAACCTCGATACTCCTCTGGCCTTGACTGTATCAGCAGTCGGAAACTGCCCTGAGCTTTCGTGAGGCGAAAAACGGAGTTTTTCTCTAGCTAAACTATTGGCAATGTCCGCTCGCTCTGACTTAGCGGCGTGTACACCTCTGCCCTCTTTAATTGTCCCGCAAAATGTAACTAACTCGGGTCTAAATCCGTAATCTGCACTCCAGAGATGTTATGAGATTTTCGAACACTGTGAACGTATGTGTTCACTAATAAAGTCTTCTAGGCCGACAGAACAGGAAGTGTACCGTCTACCTATGGCCCTGGTTTGAAGAGATGTCCTTCTTCTACCCATGGCCCCGGTCTGTACATCTTTTTGGTTCCCCTCCACTGTACCTTGTGTTCGTGCCCTACCACAATTCGTAGCGACCAATGCTGATTGTGGTAGACTTGTGTCGTTTCTTCGCCGAATGAAGGTAGAGAAGCTCATTAGTGTGGAAACTACTCGTATTTTCCTTCTGGCCTATCGCATTCATGTTTGGCTCCTATACACTCAGACTCCGCCCATAAATGAGTTATCCTCGTGGACCCTCGTGTTCTCCACGCCATCATCACGTGATATGCGATTATTTGTTAAATATATCGGTGTCGTCCACTATGGCTTGTTTTCTGTTTTGTAGAAAAGAAACATAGCAACAATGTTTTTCGTGCTTTTCAAAGACCTCCCATTATGATCCTGAAAGAATTACTTCCCTAGAATCTTTCCCAGACAACAGGTGTGGTCCTTCTACGCGTGTTCCCTCCTGTCGTCTCTGCCCCGCTGTTAACTTTATTTTGTGCGACTTAACATTTTTCGTAAATGCGAATTCCGTGTATTGGTCCTCTAAGAGCGGCCGCCCGGCCCCCTATTATGTTAAGATGTTTCTTTCTATTGTATGCAGGTGTGTCAGAGAAGCTCGCTTAATGGCTTATAGTTAGCTAATGCTGCCTGCTTTTCGGCTGCGAATCGTCGGCTTTTATTACCCCTCTTGAAATGCGTTCCATGTTCTACTTCTCTCGACTGCTGGAAACTGACTGCGTTCAGTTCAGTTCAAAGTGATTGCGTTACTACGTGACTATTAACACGCAGTGTAGGGAATGCTTGTTAGTATCGAGTTCATGTCGGCCACGTGTGAAAGATTACTCTCTGTGCTATGTAAATTATTATCACTTTACTTGAAGTGGGGCATGCGTGGTATCAAACTCCTTGGCTTGGTAAGTAGATTATGTTTCTATATTTAAAATAAATGTTAAATGTCTAAATTATACAGTCACCTCACAATCTTACTGAAATCTTCCCATATACCCGGTCTTTTTCAAGTGTACTTCCTCCTCTTGCGATTCTTGAACCGAGTATTCGCTAGTACTAGCTGAAATTTATTGCAGAGCTCAGTTACTCTTTCTCCTCTCACATTCCTATCACCAAGCCGATATTCTCCCGTAACCCTATCTTCTGCACCTTGCCCTACAACTGCATTCCCATCTCCAATGACAGATTTCCATCTATCTTTTCGTACTGAATTAGCAAACAATATACTCACACACTTCGTATGTCTTTTCATCTTCGGCTTGTAACGTCAGCATGTATATTCTCAGTGTTGGATTGCTGTCGGTTCAGATGAGAACCACACAATCACTGAACTGTTCACTCACTCTCTACCCTACATTCCTATTCATAACGAATCCTGCTCCCGTTTACACCATTTCCTACCGCTGTTGGTATTACCCTACACTCGTCTGACAAGAAATCCTTGTCATTTTTCCATTTTACTTCATTCACCACCACCATATCTAGACTGAGTCTTAGCATTTCTCGCTTCAGATTTTCTAGCTTTTCTACCGCGTTCAAACGTCAGACATTTCACACCCCGACACGTAGGACATTATCTTGTCGTTGGTTATTCAGTTTTTCTCTATGATCATCTTCCCTTGGCTGTCCCCTCCCGAAGATCCAGTTAGGTAATAATCCCCAATGTTTTGCCACTGGAAAGATCATTACGACACTTTTTCAATTACAGGCCACATGTCCTGTGGACACACATTGCCTCTTAAATGCAGTGATTACCATTGCCTTCTGCATCGCCATGCCGTTGATCACTGATGCTTCTTCCACCTTTAGGGGCAGTCTCCCACAGCCCTGGAACTCTGTCGGGTGCTCTGCCCTCTTTGACAATGCCGTTGGGTGAATGGGACGCGATTCCCTACGGCGGAAATCTTCGGCCAGCACTGCTGATGATTTTTATTCAGATTTTAAGCGTTGGTGGTCTTCGAACACCGGACAGAGGATGCTTTGGTGACTAATCAATGGTGCTACCCCTAGATAAGTAATGATTCGTATGAATTGTTTCTTTCAGTGTTTCAACAACTGGTTCTGAACCATCGGCATGTTTTGCCTGCACTCCGCCAGGTGTGGTCGATTGGACTACTGAATCTTGCAGCGGCTCCATACGTCAGCTTTATACAGACAACGGGGCAGTAGCCTGCGGACTCGTCACAGCTTAACTGCAGGACGCGCCTCTTTGAACATCCTGCGGAAATATGCTCCGCGGAGTGACGTCCTCCGTTGGCCATCATATAAAGTAAGAGCACAATAACTATCAATGTGAAGAAATGTGGGATATGTTTCTGCAGTTCTATATAAATTTTTCAAACGCTGTTCGGGTCAGGGAAGTATATGAGCTTCGGATCGTTTTCCTCCAAATTTGATATTACTCTAACGTAAAGTCGGAGGGCAGTATTTTTTTCTTCCGGTGTACTTTCGAAAGGGAGTATTCCAATGCCAGCATGGCTAACTTCACTGACATTTCTGTCTGAGTGATTAAGCTTAACTGATTTTTCACATCTATCTACAATTAAATAACATAACTCGGGACTTTTCATTTTAAGATACAGAGCATTGGTCACACATGATAGATATACTCCTACAACATCATCCTCATTTCTACATCTACATCTATACTCCGCGAGCCACCTTACGGTGTGTGGCGGAGGGTACTTATTGTACCACTATCTGATCCCCCCTTCCCTGTTCCATTCACGAATTGTGCGTGGGAAGAACGACTGCTTGTAAGTCTCCGTATTTGCTCTAATTTATGAAAACTTTTTCCATGAACCATGATTTTATCCCTTAATCTATTCACAGGAAACTTTGATTGAATCTTCCATAAGGTTATACGTAATATTCATTCTAGTAACTCAAGACTGCACTCGTCAGTCGAATCGCAATGTAATGAATAGTAAATGAGGAAAGATCTGAAGCAGTTTCGGCGAATTATTAATTCCGAGAATAGTATGAACTGCCTACGAGAATTGGACGTTCCGTGCGACGGACTTATCTCTCCGAAATAAGTAACCAAAAATGTATATCGGAGGATATTGGACGTGTTGGAGAGATTTTGTTATTGTTGTGCGATGCTATTAAGCTCCATTGGGAATGTTTACTTAGTCGTTGGCAAAATAAACAAAGTCAAGAAAATAATACTCCTTCGAAGTGTGTGTTTATCAATTTATAAAAGTATTGACAAACATTCTTCAGATATCACGTGACGTGGATTGATTGAAGGTGCAGTTGGAATGGTAGTGCGAGCCTGTATATTTTCACGGTCAATATTCTTCGAGAGCATATCTCAGAAGCAATAAACTTTTCGTTGATAAAAAAGTTAGACACATCAATCCATACGCATCATACAACTTAAAAAAAAATAGTTGTGCCGAACGATATTCGTAGCGAAATAAACATTTTAGAGATTTCAGTTGGATCAGTTCCACCGAGGAGTATCAGCGAAATCGACGCTGCGGGACATACTGTATATCTAGGTCTCGTGTGGTATTTAAAACCAGAGACTTATATTCTTTAGCTTTTAAAAGACTGAAGCTAAAACCTAAATAAAACCAGTGGAAACTATAACTAAAAATACCAAAAATTAATAAGAAGTAGAGAAGTTTCTTAAACAAATTTCTTAAGTAAGTAAACTGATTACTTAAAATATAATAAAATGCCGTCCTGTGCTCGGACGCCATTTTATTATATTTTAAGTAATTAATTTACTTATTTAAGATTACACACACACACACACACACACACACACACACACACATATATATATATATATATATATATATATATATATATATATATATATATATATATATCCCCACCGCAGAAGTTCACATCGCTGCAAGCTGGATAAGGCAAGCACTCACAACTGTCTGCAATCTCACCTCAATCTCGTCTTTTAAGCTGAATAGTCTCAATCTGTATAGTGTAATATAGTTCTATATTTTCATTTCATTTCCGTATTTTCTTCAGAAGTAGTTATGGGCACTTACTTGGAGCATTCTTTTCAGGAGGAATTTTTATATGGGATAGTGTAATTAAATGTGTACAAACATATATGTATTTCGTGTTTTCTAATTTTGTTATGGACAAAAGTAGATCACAATTTAAAATTGTTAAGAGGTAGTGTTAGATGTTCAGGAAATTGGTGAAAATACGAGTGTAGAGGAGATAGCGGCTTCGTCTAAACAGGAGACAACTGCTATGGCTCAAATCTTAGAACAACTAAGACTTTTGTCAGTAACGATAGCGACTATGTAAGGTGTGGTACACGCAGTGTCACAAAAGCAGGAAGACATGTCACAGAATCAAACTGATATGTCATTGTTGGTACAAACAGCATCACAAAAGCAAGCAGACTTGTGTCAGAAGCAAACAGACATGTCAGCTGCAATTCAGGCATTATTTAGCCAGTAACAATAAATCTCATATGAGATAACCGAGTTGCGAGATGCGCAAAAGCAGTTTCCTTTGGAAATCGAAAGGATTACCAAAGAAATTCAAAACATGAAACTGAAGCAGGTGGAAGCAGAAACTTCCGTAGTGGAAGTAACAGGAACTGTGACTACCATAGCTTCTGGATGTGATCAACTGATACGAGAGAATTTAAGTAAACATCAAAAGGATTTCTCAAATAAGTTAGATGAATGGGCGTCCGCTAAGGAAAACCAGGTGATACTGTGCGTAGATGCAAGCATAAAAGAAGCGGTAAGCAGATTGCTTATTGACAGCTTATCAATTGCAGAGAACATTAAAGAAGATATGAAAGAGGTAAGAGAACAATAAGGGGCGAATTTTAAACAATGGAAGGACGAAACAGTCCATTTTGTTGAAAATATGTCCAAAGATATGGAACAGATGCGAGGGGTTGTAAAAGATTGTAGAAACGAGCTGCGTGATGTAGAATGAACGCAGCGCTCAGGGCATGATTCATGTTGTGGTAACGGACATGATTCTGCCGATGGAAATATTAATTACAATGGAATGCATGCAGCGCCGCGAGGTAACAATATGTACGCTGCAATGCTAATGGAGGAAAAAGTTTTGAAAAATAGGCAGTTTCAGACGTTCTCACCGAAAATCCACAAACCCAATGATATTTTTACGAGGATTTCATGGACTAAAGCGCAAAAGATCAGTTACGTTTCAGGATATATTGAAGGTGATGGTGCGTTTTGAGCCACGGATATGATTGATACATGCGAAACGTTCGAGGAATCTGAGAAGGCGTTTCTTGCTAAGTATTGGTCTGCGTTATGGGCCACAGATTGATGGATACATGCGAAACGTACGAGGAATGTGAGAAAGCGTTTCTCTAAGTATTGGTCACGGGGTGTGCAAGAACGATTAATAAAAGAGGTCTCTCACTCGGAGCCGTTCTGTATAAAAACAGGAAGTCTATGGCGATATTTTGAGAAATAAAGCAAGATACTGGGATGAACCTATAACGCACAAGGTTATTCTGCGGATTTTGAAGGCGAAACTTCTGGGTGAGTCGAGAGAGGAGTTAATAACGCATCAGAACAGAACTTAGAAACATTTATATCAGTCTTCGACTCCATTGATTTGATCCAAGAAAATGTTAAAGCAACACCAGACTGACACAGCACGTACTCGCAGTCGAATAATGCTTATGGCAGCCAAATGAGTTATCAACTGATTCAGGAGACAAATGCAAATCGCGCTCCGTCACACTGCAATAATCACGACCAACATCGTAATTCGCGTAGCAGTAACGGAAACAATTTCAGATACGGGAGAAACAGACAAAATCGACACGACGGAATGTACATTCCAGGTTACAATGTGAACTCGAATTCTACGAACTGGCAAAACAGTAATAGGCAGACACAGTCGTCTGTGCCGATGGATAATGGTTGGAGGCAACGAACACCAGTTGCTACAAAAGTGAGAGTGGCTGCAGTTCATGGAAATGAACCGCATCGGAAAATTAATTCCGACTAAATCGTGCCCCGGAGGTGCGGTCGTGGGAAGGCATAGGGGCTATGAGGTGAATGTAAATATTATTGGATGTGAGGTCCACCAGTTACGCAAAACACCGTGTTTCTCAGTACCCAAAAATGTTCCGGCACCACTGTGCCATCATCAGTGGGTTCTCGTTTTTATTTATTATCCAATGTGAACATTTTTGTTAAATGATTATAGAATTATGTACATCTTTAGTTCAAATAACAAATCGTTTCTTTTTGTAAATACCTTTACATTTGGTGTGCATAAATTTTCTGGATCACTTGTGTGTATATTACTACAGGTAATGTGTCATCTTCAACCAAACGATGTTGATGAGATTTTTTTTTTCTGGGAGTTAATCTATCTTCTAGAATGTAATTCAGTTTTTTGCGCCGTTTTCGCGCCTATATTCGTTTTTACTTACTTTTCCGTGTGGCAAGTACTTCCATTCTCCGCACAATGCTGAGGTGTTGTGATGCACACGTAACTATAACAACTATTTTTCACAAATAACGTAGTAAAACACCTATCACTTCACCAGAACACAATGTGATTGTGGTTTATTATGTGTCCCCGCCCAGTCAGTGTTCATTTGTTCACCAGAGAGTTCGGCGCCAAATTTGAATTTTGTTTCCATTTTATCTTTGTGTGTTCGTGCGTGCGTGTATGTGTGTTTTCTGTGCTTTTCTTAGCTGTGTGTGTTGACTTTTATATGATATTGCTTTTGCGTGCAAATGGCGCGTCTTTGCAGCTTTTAGTTTATCTAGTTTTCTTGTGTGTGTGTGTGTGTGTGTGTGTGTGTGTGTGTCTGAGTAGACTCTACCCGTTTGTGCAGTTTTTATTTGTAAAGTTCCTATAATGTGTTAAATAATGTGCCCTTGAATGTAGTGTATTGGTATAAAACCTGTTTTCCTTCTGCTGTTGCCTTCTGTATACGGAAGTTTTCTTCAATGGTCAGTTTGCTATATAGGCCGTGGCTGGGTTTGAGTATTCTTAGGTCTGTTTCTATTGTGGTTGGGTGGTGATTGTTGGCTACAGGGTGGTCAGCAAATGTGCTCCGGGAGCTGTTGCTTTTTAAAGCTCTGAGATGGCTCAAAATGGTTCAAATGGCTCTGAGCACTATGGGACTCAACTGCTGTGGTCATAAGTCCCCTAGAACTTAGAACTACTTAAACCTAACTAACCTAAGGACATCACACACATCAATGCCCGAGGCAGGATTCGAACCTGCGACCGTAGCGGTCGTGCGGTTCCAGACTGTAGCGCCTTTAACCGCTCGGCCACTCCGGCCGGCAGCTCTGAGATGTTCTGAATATCTTTTTATGATGTTTCTGCGTGTTTGTCCTATGTACACTGACTGGCAAGTGTTGCATGTGAGTTCATATATTCCAGATCTGTTGAATTTATCCATCGGTGTTTCTTGTGTTCTGATATTTTTCTGTGTTGTGTTCTCTGTCCTGCATTCAATTTGGAAAAATAGATGGCAAGCCCACGTTTTGCCCAATAGCTTTCGCTAGTAGGACACTGTCAAGTTGCGAGAGATCGTATACTACCATGGAACAAGAGGCTCTTGCAGTAAGTAGTGTGAGCATTCAAGAAGTTTAATTATTATTTATATGGAGCAAAAACCACTGTATATTGTGACCATCAAACTCTTAGCATTTTACAAACTTGTAAGCTATTACATGTAAGTTTAGGAACATGGACAGTCACTCTTCAATAGTACCAATTTTGTATTGTGTACATACAAGTGAAGGAGAACGTGACAGCAGATACATTATCTCTGTTGTGGATTGGCAAGACAGCCAACCCACTATGAGGAAGCCGAAAGGCACGCGTTTAAACTCACGCAGGCTGCCGTGAGGTCTGGAACAGGACAAGGAATTCAGACTAGCAAAAAACGTACTATCTTCTGGAATACTTAAGTTTAATCCATAATTGGTGAACATCGCTCTTGACGGTACATGTTTTATAGCATCAATAGTAACTGGTAATGGCGCCTTACTAGGTCGTAGCAAATGACGTAGCTGAAGGCTATGCTAACTATCGTCTCGGCAAATGAGAGCGTAATTTGTCAGTGAACCATCGCTAACAAAGTCGGCTGTACAACTGGGGCGCAAGAAATATAGAATAAAAAAGGTATCCCAGTTTGGCTTAGTGCGCTCTCATTGGTCAGCGACTTGTTACGTCACCCGGCAGCCAAACGGCAGCAGTCTACGTTTGTAGAATATGAGAGATTGCAAAATTATTGTTTTCACGTCTCTTCTCTTCTCATATAACCTAAAGTTTCGCGCTCACAGGGTTGAACACACTTCATGTTAATATTATATACAAGGATTCCGAAAGAAATGCGTTAAATATTAGTAGTAATGATGATATATCGCTACGCAAAACTATTGCCCGATGTTCGCATCCGCATTCATGCTCGTGTTTTAGGCATCCGACTACAATAAATGTTTTACAATTGGGTACTGCCTATTTTACACATGTTTTTGCAAATAAAAAGATAGTAATCTTCGAACTTACCTTACAAAGCTGATGCAGAAGCTACGTCGAAAATGCTGAAAGCGACGCTGACCAGAGCCGATTCTTCCTTGCCGAATTCCGTTTCATTGCATCAATTTTGGCGCTTTTGTTTAAATGTCTAATCCATATAAAAGTTCTTGTTCTGACTTATAATTGAACTATTCTGCTATTAAGTTCGTGAAATTTCGCACTTATATGATCTGCTAAGGTTGCCATCACTCTATTACAATGAGAAATATTTGATCCATGAAAAGCAGCAAATATAATTTCTGACTCACGTATTTCAGCAAACCAGTCAGTAAAGGCAGAAATGAGGCCCCGTTTTGAAATAATTGTAATCCAGACTAGCTTCAGACTTAATTCTGTATCAACAACACTCTGCCCTGCTGTATTTCCCAAAGAACTGTCAACGTTTTTGCACTTGAATGCTATATATCCTGCTAGATATTTTAAAGCATCATCATTCACGTCTTCACTGGTACACACTGAATCACTGAGCTCGAAATCTAAGAGAAAGTTTTCGTCAAATGATTTATCAGCTACTCTGATACATAAATCACTCGAGACAAAAAATTTTCCTCAGTTTCATCAGCTGGTGTTGGGTGGTTTTCAGAAGCAGAATTCTCATTTCTGTCCTCTGAAGTCGAAGCACCGGAAGACAAAGGTATTTCACTTGCACTTCCAGTCAGTATCAATAAACGAATTCTGTTTTTCACCTCGA
The DNA here is from genome assembly GCF_023864275.1 of Schistocerca cancellata. Lineage (NCBI taxonomy): Eukaryota > Metazoa > Arthropoda > Insecta > Orthoptera > Acrididae > Schistocerca > Schistocerca cancellata. The sequence continues at coordinate 516,932,827 of NC_064632.1, forward strand.
AAAGTGTGGGATTGTTGTAAAAGTCAAGAAGGCCACGGATTCTGGAAAAGAAATTTTCCAGACAGTCTTGATTAAGTCTGGCTGTCAATATATAAGTAGCTCCGGAATCTTTCATGTCATTGTAAAGTCCAAAATGTGAATTTATTGATGCACTACTGGCCATTAAAATTGCTACACCAAGAAGAAATGCAGATGATAAACGGGTATCCATTGGACAAATATATTGTACTAGAACTGACATGTGATTACATTTTCACGCAATTTGGATGCATAGATCGTGAGAAATCAGTACCCAGAACAACCACCTCTGGCCGTAATAACGGCCTTGATACGCCTGGGCATTGAGTCAAACAGAGCTTGGATGGCGTGTACAGGTACAGCTGCCCATGCAGTTTCAACATGATACCACAGTACATCAAGAGTAATGACTGGCGTATTGTGATGAGGCAGTTGCTCGGCCACCACTGACCAGACGTTTTCAATTGGTGAGAGATCTGGAGAATGTGCTGGCCAGGGCAGCAGTCGAACATTTTCTGTATCCAGAAAGGCCCGTACAGGACCTGCAACATGCAGTCGTGGATTATCCTGCTGAAATGTAGGGTTTCGCAGGGATAGAATGAAGGGTAGAGCCACGGGTCGTAAGGCATCTGAAATGTAACGTCCACTGTTCAAAGTGCCGTCAGTGTGAACAATAGGTGACCGAGACGTGTAACCAATGGCACCCCACACCATCACGCCGGATGATATGCCAGTATGGCGATGACGAATACACGCTTCCAATGTGATTTCACCGCGATGTCGCCAAACACGGTTGCGACCATCATGATGCTGTAAACAGAACCTGGATTCATCCGAAAAAATGACGTTTTGCCATTCGCGCACCCAGGTTCGTCGTTGAGTACACCATCGCAGGCGTTCCTGTCTGTGATGCAGCGTCAAGGGTAACCGCAGCCGAGCTGATAGTCCATGCTGCTGAAAACGTCGTCGAACTGTTCGTGCAGATGGTTGTTGTCTTGTAAACGTCCCCATCTGTTGACTCAGGGATCGAGACGTGGCTACACGATCCGGTACAGCCATGCGAGTAAGATGCCTGTCACCTCGACTGCTAGTGATACGAGGCCGTTGGGATCCAGCACGGCGTTCCGTATCACCCTCCTGAACCCACCGATTCCATATTCTGCTAACAGTCATTGGATCTCGACCAACGCGTTCAGCAATGTCGCGATACGATAAACCGCAATCGCGATAGGCTACAATCCGACCTTTATCAAAGTCGGAAACGTGATGGTACGCATTTCTCCTCCTTACACGAGGCATCACAACTACGTTTCACCAGGCAACGCCGGTCAACTGCTGTTTGTGTATGAGAAATCGGTTGGAAACTTTCCTCATGTGAGCACGTTGTAGGTGTCGCCACCGGCGCCAGCCTTGTGTGAATGCTCTGAAATGCTAATCATTTGCATATCAGAGCATCTGCTTCCTGTCGGTTAAATTTATAGTCTGTTGCTCGTGATCTTCGTGGTGTAGCAATTTTAATGGCCAGTAGTGTATAATGAATCCCTTCTGAAACTGGGGAAGACTGTTTCTTTCTCCTATTCGCATATTAGAACACATTTCAAGAAGCCATTTTAGAGAGTTTTCCTGACATCTGATATTAAACCCGTAACCACTTCTAAGGGGAGCTTTCTCATCTTGAGGGTATCTCGAATTCAGCACATCGAAAACATCGTTCACGAGCTCAATGAAGCTTCCTTCGCAATATTTATGCAGAACATATCTCACAGCTTGGGCAGTGCGACGTGAAAATATCTGTGCAGCCCTTCGGACATTCTGACGATCACGTCCACTAACGTTAAGGTGAACCTCCGATATGTGGTGATTGATCGAAAGATCACCTTACTGATGTCGAAGAAGATCTTCTATAACCACTTTTGTAATCACAGTACCATCAGGCAACGTGATTCCGTCATCAAGAAAATGATTTCTTAATAATTTAAGCAAATGTGGAACATAAAAAATAACCCAGAATTTTTTGCTATGATCAACAGGGTTTGAAAAGAATGTCTTGGATGTAGACACACCAAGTTGCTTCCACACATTCCTATTTTTTGGTCCCATGTTACACGTAACAGCTACGATATGGAATCCTGTTGTTTCAACTTCTTTTATGACATTCTGCAACAAATCACTAGACATTGCAACATCAAAGTCATAATACACTGGCTGCTTCCATTTTGAAAACAAGCTGCGAACCATGACGACTTTGACATTGTTGTGTGGTCCGAGTACTACATCTCCGGACGAATCGTCAAGTCACACGACCGTCAATGCTCATCTCGTCGAAGCTTAGGACACCAATCGCCTCTAATGGTGTGAACATTTCTGACCTACCTTTAATTAACTCCAAAACTGGTTTCAAAATACCTGGTCGGCACTTGAACTCTTTCGTCCATGTCTGGAGTGTTCACCTGCAGGGAAAAGGATAATTTTTCCTCCTCAGATGGGCATATGCTTTAGGAGACAAAGCTCTCAATGTGAGAGCATTTGCAATGTCCTCTGAGCACCACTTTGCTTGCTTCCTCTTCTTTAACGGGCAACGAATTTGTCCTGGTGTGAAACACTGAGAAAGTGTACTTCTCACCTCCGAGCATACACATTTGTGCTTCTTAGTGTGAGACACATCACGTTTGATAGATGTAGCTTGCTTTATAACTTCTTTCATGGACTTAATTCTTTGTTCAGGTCGAACATTTTTAATCTTCAAACTAAACAATTCTTTCTTCAGTGCTTGAATATCATGGTCTTTAAGTGAAATTAGCGGATCAGTAAAAACGTCTGTGTTGCTGGATTTATCCAGCTTACTTTTCTTTGGAGATAAAGTTTTCAGTGTTAAGAGAGCTCTTTTTTTTTACTGTTCTAGTGTCACAGCGACGTTCTCTCTCTGTTAGAACACTACCGATAACATTCGCGGTGCTAGGACCTTGAACTTCGAATATATTTCCGTGCCAGTTTGGTATTTTTAGAGACGGAACAGCATTATCCTGTAGCAGTTTCCGTGTAGGTAGACCTAACAATTCATTCTGCAAGTCGCGTTTGTAATCGCTTTCACAAAAATGTTCAGAACAAACTCTTGCATTATTAACATTACTTTTGTCCTCTCGTTTACAACGAGCAATCCATTTATGCTATAGTTCAACATTTTTTGGAAAACGATGATAAATTTCGCCTTCACTCTTACGTCCACTATTACTACATTCAGCAACTGCACAATACGACGTATTTGTAGACATAATTCCAAGAACGAAGCTACAAGACTCACAGAACAATTCCTTTCCAACTGAACACTCGGCAGGACGAGAATTACACACATACTAACGTGTAACACGAACTCACATGCACGCCTTCGATTGAAATACTGAGCGACACCTTTGTAAATAAACTGCAGTAGCTGCCAGGTGACGTCACAGCTCGAGATTCATCATGGCGGAGAAAAGAGTGGGAGGTCGCAATTGCACTTCCGTGCTGGGGCGAGTGCTAGGAAGTTTCTCTAGACCTGCCGTGTGGCGGCGCTCGGTTTGCAATCACTGATAGTGGCGACACGCGGGTCCGGCGTATACTAACGGACCGCGGCCGATTTAAAGGTTACCACCTAGCAAGTGTGGTGTCTGGCGGTGACACCACAATCTCGTCTTCCAGAAGGATTAGAAAAAGGCATTTTCTTGGATAAAAATAAAGACAAATTTCCAATATTATTGATGAGACATCAGGTAAACCGGAGATACTATTTAGAGTTATGTAGTGATATGACGAGACTCCAATAAAGTGATCCAAGATGGATGAAGATAAAATCAATAAGTACCATAAGGTAGTGAATGATGTACTGTTTCATCGTCAGAGTAATGTGAGTCATCATTGGTTTGTATGTATACCCAAAGACTATGAGGAAATGCTAGTAACTTATACTCACAACACTTTGGGACACTTTGCTGTTGCAAAATGTGCGAACAAATTGCGAATGTACTGTTACTTCCCAGATTTACGTAGACAAATATGGAGGGTACAAAGAAAATGTGTAAATGTTAGAAAACAAAACCAAATAACAGAGTCAGTAAAGGCCTGTTAAATTCCATTATTCCGGAAAAGCTGGTAGCTATTTTATCAGTTGATTTATGTGGACCATTACCGAGGGGTAGAGGAGGCTGTAAATACACTCCTGGAAATGGAAAAAAGAACACATTGACACCGGTGTGTCAGACCCACCATACTTGCTCCGGACACTGCGAGAGGGCTGTACAAGCAATGATCACACGCACGGCACAGCGGACACACCAGGAACCGCGGTGTTGGCCGTCGAATGGCGCTAGCTGCGCAGCATTTGTGCACCGCCGCCGTCAGTGTCAGCCAGTTTGCCGTGGCATACGGAGCTCCATCGCAGTCTTTAACACTGGTAGCATGCCGCGACAGCGTGGACGTGAACCGTATGTGCAGTTGACGGACTTTGAGCGAGGGCGTATAGTGGGCATGCGGGAGGCCGGGTGGACGTACCGCCGAATTGCTCAACACGTGGGGCGTGAGGTCTCCACAGTACATCGATGTTGTCGCCAGTGGTCGGCGGAAGGTGCACGTGCCCGTCGACCTGGGACCGGACCACAGCGACGCACGGATGCACGCCAAGACCGTAGGATCCTACGCAGTGCCGTAGGGGACCGCACCGCCACTTCCCAGCAAATTAGGGACACTGTTGCTCCTGGGGTATCGGCGAGGACCATTCGCAACCGTCTCCATGAAGCTGGGCTACGGTCCCGCACACCGTTAGGCCGTCTTCCGCTCACGCCCCAACATTGTGCAGCCCGCCTCCAGTGGTGTCGCGACAGGCGTGAATGGAGGGACGAATGGAGACGTGTCGTCTTCAGCGATGAGAGTCGCTTCTGCCTTGGTGCCAATGATGGTCGTATGCGTGTTTGGCGCCGTGCAGGTGAGCGCCACAATCAGGACTGAATACGACCGAGGCACACAGGGCCAACACCCGGCATCATGGTGTGGGGAGCGATCTCCTACACTGGCCGTACACCACTGGTGATCGTCGAGGGGACACTGAATAGTGCACAGTACATCCAAACCGTCATCGAACCCATCGTTCTACCATTCCTAGACCGGCAAGGGTACTTGCTGTTCCAACAGGACAATGCACGTCCGCATGTATCCCGTGCCACGCAACGTGCTCTAGAAGGTGTAAGTCAACTACCCTGGCCAGCAAGATCTCCGGATCTGTCCCCCATTGAGCATGTTTGGGACTGGATGAAGCGTCGTCTCACGCGGTCTGCACGTCCAGCACGAACGCTGGTCCAACTGAGGCGCCAGGTGGAAATGGCATGGCAAGCCGTTCCACAGGACTACATCCAGCATATCTACGATCGTCTCCGTCGGAGAATAGCAGCCTGCATTGCTACGAAAGGTGGATATACACTGTACTAGTGCCGACATTGTGCATGCTCTGTTGCCTGTGTCTATGTGCCTGTGGTTCTGTCAGTGTGATCATGTGATGTATCTGACCCCAGGAATGTGTCAATAAAGTTTCCCCTTCCTGGGACAATGAATTCACGGTGTTCTTATTTCAATCTCCAGGAGTGTACATTGCAGCTTTCTTGGACTTATTTACAAAATATGTAAAATTCTATCCAATGAAAACTGCTACAGCAGCGCCAATTCTGAAGTGTTTATTCAATGACTACATTCCGCACGTTGGAAAGCAGAACGCAGTGTTATTTGACTATGCTACAAATTTTATTGGATATAGGTAGAGGCTTGCATTAACTCGAGCCAACATCACACAAATATTAACATCCAGATATAAACTGTGCGCGAAACCGATCGAGATAACTTTTCGCGAATTAAGTAGATTTATGCGAATATATTGCCAATTGAAGCAGACGAGATGGATAGAATATTTGAGGAAATCATGAACAATTTGCCTCATATGACCACAAACTTTACACCTGCTGAACTAATGTTAGAGAGAAGAGAAAGAAATGAATGGATAGATAATGTTCCAAACCCAGTGGGAATATAAGATAAGAACAGCTTTAATAAATCTGGCCAAAAATGCTAGAAAGAGGAAGGTAGATTTTGACAAAAGAATATTACTCAGACAATCCTTTGGCGTTGGTGAAAGATATTGTTACGTATACATGCTCGTGCGTCGCTGCTAAGCAATACAAATAAAAATGGCAACCGATGTAAGAAGGAATATTTGAAGTAATTAGGATACCAAATCTTGGAGCATATGTCTTAAGACATCCTGAGACCAGAAATATAAAGGGATTATACCCTCATCACGATTTAAAAAAGTTTCATTTCTGAGGGGATAAAAAATTATAAGAAAAGAAAGATAATTTTTCTAATAGTAATATAAGTAATTTTTTCATAATTTCAGATAATATTATGGTGGGTCGAAAGGGGTCCATAAGAGATGAATTACAATGATTATGTAAATATATGTTTTCTTTCAGCAACGTGATTTTGTATATTCTTAAGGTAAGGTAAATATGAAGTTTTTTAATTTTTACTGATATATAGTTATATTGGATATCTGTTTCAGTTTTCATGTAGTTGTTAATAATAGGTACATGGGAATATTCATGTTAAAGGCATATGTAGCTGATTAATTATTTTAAAGAATAAAGTCAGTTCACTGGGTGGAGTTTCAGGAAATTGCTTGACCAGATTGAGAGGGATATGTGTGATCGTTATGGGGTGTTTGGTATTAAATTGTTATTATTTGAAGTATGATAAATGATGAAGAGAAACTACTGGGCTGAATTTGTGTAGCTTCGAGAGAAGTAGATAAATTCGTAATTACACTCTGTAAAGGTTAAAGCTAATTTCGCAGACTGATAGAAGTGCGAAGTAGTGATGGATTCCGTGAACAGCAACGAACTTCACGTGAAGTATTGTGTTTTTCCAGGTACAAAATAAACTATGAACACGTGCTGGTGCAATGTCATAGAGAGTAACTAGCGATGACACACAAGAGTTGTTATCTGTGTGCTAATAAGTAAGGATATACTCATGTGCGTCATATTCGAAAACTATTTGGTGCTTCAGTGAAGAAAAAGGTGAATTATCACAAGAGTTTACCAAGGACAACGGGTGTGGACATGGTACTCTGATATTAACAAACAAATGTACAAAGGAGAAAAGAATTGACAGTGGTGGCGAAAGATTACCCGAGTAATAAAATGTATATTACTTCTCCCGAATCGGTAAATTCAGACCACTAGCGTGAGAATGAAGAGCACATGTACTAACCCGTTCTCTTATAGTGCTTTCCCATCAGTAATGATTAGCATTGATATTTGTCCCTCGTTATGTTACATGTTCACATATCACTGCCCTGTGAATGGCATTATGAGGGTATGATTCAGACGTTATCTACCTGAGGATCAACCATGTTCCTGATCATCCTTACGATACCACACACACTAGCAGGAGGGTCATCCTCTGTCTCTACACACACCTGTCCTGCACCTTCCATCAGACGTCATGCTGACGTCGTACCAGGACATCAGCACATCTACCTGACTTCACCAATGCAAGAAAACCCTATATAAAGACAATGTCAGATATGTTATTTAGACCTTTAATTAATTTTTTTAAATTACTGGGTGGGACATAACGTTAAATTTTCCTTGTTCCAGATTTTCCATGGTTTGCCTCAGGAACCCTTGCCCGAATGGGAAGGCTCTTCTGATCGAAAGTCCAAACCTTGTGACAAGTAGCGAGTGATTATGAAATACTGCAAGCAACAATAAGCCCAATGTAATTAATATTAGCCCCTTATTCGACCATCAAGAGATATTATAATGGATCCTTTTTTTTTTTTAGTCCGGGGTGATATGGACAAAATGAACAAATTCCAGGAAATAACACTACTTCAAGCTGTGTATTTATCAATTTTAAAGGATTTGACAAACATTCTTCAGATATCACGTGTCGTAGATCGATCGGAGGTGCAGTGTGGAATGATAGTGCGAGGCTGCATCTTTTCACGGTCAACATTCTTAGAGAGAATATCTCAGAAGCAATAAACTTTTCGTTGATAACAAAGTTAAACTTATCAATCCATACGTATCATACAACCTAGTTGTGCCGAACGATCTTCGTAGCGAAATAAACATCTTTAGAGATTTCAGGTGGAGCAGTTCATAGGAGTATCAGCGAGATCGACGCTGCGGGACATACTGTATATATAGCTCCCCTGTGGTATTTAAAACCAGAGACTTATATTCTGTAACTTTTAAAAGACTGAAGCTAAAACCTAAATAAAACCACTGGAAATCATATAAAAAATACCAAAAATAAATAACAAGCACAGAATTTTCTTAAACTAAATACTTAAATTAATTAATTAATTAAGATATAATAAAGCGGTCTAACAGCTCGCTTACATCGAATTAAGAGAATCCGCCATTGTTTACATCAGCTAGACGTCGAACTCCGCTATACGTTATTCCCGCTCAGCGGCTTCTACACAACTAAGAGCTGAGGGCTAGAGGGTTTGCGTCTGACGTTTATGCTCGGTCGAACTGCACGGTCCACGTAGTTCCGCGTAAGTCCGACAGGTGTCGATGTCACCGTTTGGGACAGGGTGGAGCAGCTGCACTTGAGTTCCTTGCAGATAGTTCGACCATTCCACGCTCGAGTTACCCCACTGTCTGCCACAATTTCTCGAGCGACGCTCAGTCGCCCGCTGTAAGATCACAGTGCGTGAAGGAGAGTGACTAAATGAAACTTAACTGTGAAGAATACATGCTGAGTGCAAAAGACGATGGTCGTAACAACGTCGCGGAGAGATATTCGTTAGTGACTAAGAAGGATGTAGACTATATGAACTGTAATAAGTGCTCTGCTCTCCTCCCTTACAAATACGCCAACAGATAACTGAAGACATATATCTGCAGAATACAGCAAAGTGTGTGTTCTGAAGCATTACCGGTTTTGTTGAAAGCTATGGTAGTGAAAAAGTTGCGTTTATGCGTGCCAAAAATCTTCGTTCATTTACATTAATATCAGGTGTAACTTTTGTCATTACTTCAGGAACTTGTAAAAGTCGGTTCATAATTGGAACATGTAGACGTCCTCAAAATTTTGGTTGATTCTATGACAGTATCACGGAACAGTGGAAACTAAGCCTCTCAAATATGGACCAGTATGTTGCCCAGTATTATACAGGCCGTAGACGTAATTGAAAGTACAACGGATGTATGACCTGATACACATAGGTAAATGTGTTACATATCTACTACTGCGCACTTTGTATATCAAGTTTAGGCACCGCGAAGTATGATGTATTGACTACTCTCTTTTCTGAGAAGATAAAACTCTGGGAAATTTGTTGAGAGCTACATTAAAGAAACATTTATAAAATTGTTTGGCGTAAATCCCCATTATTTTAGTAATAGGTCACTCTCACTGACCGAGGCTGTAATATATACAAACAACAGTATGCGTTACACATGCTATGAACATTGTCCTGAAACATATTTTCGTTGACGATTATTTGATAAATAACGTTGCAATAGTTTATTCCACTACTTATGAGATATTGTCCGTTTCATGGAGACAACTGGTGACCTGAATTCGATACAGACAAGCCTGAAGCAAGTAACGGAGAACAGCCTTTACTGTGCTGCACTCTATTAAAAACTTACTGCTTACGACAGCAACATTGCAAAGAACTCGTGATACTTTTGGAGCCACCGAAAGATGCAACACAAGTGTTGGAATGCGATAGGTTTCCGACAGTTCGGTTTTTGTCATGGGTGCAAAAACTGAAAAGTTATTGTAATTCTGGTCACGAGATAGAGAGGAATGTTTAAATTACTGTAGGCCCAGTTTTCCTGTTTAATACATAAAGCGTGTCCAGCAAATGAAAATTGTAATTCATTGCAAAACGCCAGCTTCAGTGTCACCGGTGTTTAGAAAATATATATTTTGGCAATATACCACACCTGTGATATTATCGTCTATTAGCTCTAGATACTACGAGTACTGAAAGGGCACTATCGCAACCTCACAGAGGACACAGCCGAAATTCGGACGTTGCACAGTACAGTAACATTTTTGTGGTTGCCCTTCCGATTACTGAAAATGTCTGTGTCAGACAGAAATGAGACGGTAAATAATGTGCGTCAAATATGTGATGAAATATCTGTAAATATTAGTTTCTGACCGTTAAGCGAATGTCAGCCGCACTCATCAGACCTCAAGTGAAATCTTTGCTTTCGGAGTGACTTGTCTGTAGGCCATACCATGTTCTACGTACCGGTGGTGTTGACCTTTATTGAACCCGAATGGATAGTGCTGACGACGATGATTGGCTTGAGAGGTGAAAGAGTAACTGCAGTCTCTTTCCCAAGCTATCTAGCCTAACGAGAAGAATGTTTTGTGTTCCAGCCTCAAATGCGACTGACAAAGAAATTTCAGTGATACGTGGAACCTTATCTCGGACAGACGAAGCAGACACGATTTAAAAGGAGTTGATTCATTGTAATTACGGCAGCAAAGGATAATTTGGAGATAATTTTGCTCCTGTTAGATTTCTAATTTCTTAGGTGATCAAGGTCAGATATTTCTAGCTGAATCAATAAATCAGATGCTGTTACAAACAACAGCCGTGTGATATTTAATTACCATCACTACAAAAATTGACACTTCCATAATTTCCTGTAAAATTCGAAATTATTTCCTAATTTTCGTTACAGCATAAAACAACCTATTTCCTTTATCGATCACAGCGATGTGGCGATTGGACACCAGCACCAAGGGATATACATTGATCAGCCAGAACATTATGACCGCCGATCTAGTATCGATACAAATCCATCCAGGCGAAAGAAGCCTTACTTGGGAAGAAATGACTGCGAGTCAGACATACGCACGGAGCCTGTAGTATCAGTTATCGTGCTGGCCCTGTGTAGAAAGGGATGGCCAAATAATCTATCTGAATTTGATCGAGGGCGAGTTGTGATGGCCCGGATGCTGGGAACTAGCATTTCGGAAACTACAAGACTTGTCATATAGTCGAGGAGTGCTGTTCAAATGGTTCAAATGGCTCAGAGCACTATGGGACTTAACCTCTGAGGTCATCAGTCCCCTAGAACTTACCAAACTACTTAAACCTAACTAACCTAAGGACATCACACACAGCCACGCCCGAGGCAAGATTCGAACCAGCGACAGCAGCGGTCGCACGGTTCCGAATTGAAGCGCCTAGAACCGCTCGGACACATCGGCCGGCGAGGAGTGCTGTCGGAGTACTTTCAAGACTTGGTGAAACCAGGGTGAAACCCCGTCCAGACGTCGTGGGGTTGGGCGGCCACCCCTCATTGTAGACGTCGGTTGTCGCAGGGTGTGTAGAGTCGTAAAATAGCACGAGTCGCAAACTGCGGCTGAACTAATAACAGACATTAATGTTTGGCAGAATACAAGTGTGTCTGGACACACAGTGCAGCAGACACTAAAGATAGGCCTCTGTAGCTGATGTTAGCACTACGACATTGGCAACTACGGCTGAAATGGGCACGTGACCATCGGCACTGGACGTTTGCGCAACGACAAAGTGGTGCATAGTCTGATGAATTCTGATACCTTCCTGTATAAACGTAGGCTTCCGTGGCCGTTGTCAAGGTCAATGAAATTCTTCTGGGCTTCAGGCCGCATTGTGTTGCAGTTCCTCCCTGAGGAAGGCGTCTTGCAACAGTCGCCGAAACGTCGGAATTTTATAGTTGACAGTGCGGCCCCAAACCCAGAAGAATAATATTGACCAACACCTTCTTCATCATGCCGATAGGAGGGCGTGAATACCGCCTTCCAGGTGTACAGCTCCTCGACAGCTGTACCTCGGGACGGAGACAAGCTGACAGCGGCTACATTATTCCCTGAGGAACATTCACGTGGGCGTCCATGGATCCAGTGGAGCTCGTGGAGGGCACCATGAAGGTCAATGAGTATCGCACACTGGTTACAGACCACGTACACACCTTCATGACGATCATATTTCCGTTCAATGGCATTTTTCAGCAATATAATGCGTCGTGTCACACGAATAGGAGTGCGATGCAGTGGTTCGAGGAACACAGTGGCGTGTTCCAGTTGATATGCTGGCAACCATACCGAAGTGATGGGGAACCGATCGAACACTTCTGGGATGGGACTGAATGTGGCGTCGGAGCTCATCGCCCCTTCCCCCAGAATTTACGGGAATTAGGTGACTTGTGTGTGTAGATGTGGTGCCAACTCCCTCCAGTGGCATCCATGCCACGACGTGTCGCCGCTGTTATCCGTGCAAAAAGTGGACATATCGGCTGTTAGGTAGGTCTTTATAATGTTCCGGCTGATTAGTATACATCTATGACGTAACTTTATTGATGTGAGTGTAGTTCCAACAGCAGGTGATAGTATGACAGAAGAAACACCAAGCAGCAGGCACACAGAGCTGCTAATAAAAAGATCGCAATAGCAGCGCGGCGAACGCCCCTACGGCGTCTCGTTCGACAACAACCTGTCGCTTCGAGCATTCGTTCTCGAGCAAGCCAAGACTGAGCGTGGTGGGCTGCAGCTAGTATGAGCCAACTAGATGCCCTATTTGCAGATGTCTGTGCGATTTACGAATGAATTATGGTAGGGCTGCTGACATTAAGATACCTCTTACCACTATTGACTCCACATCACAAAATGACACGCCTTTACAACGCTACATATTACACTGCGCAGTTTTCTTCATTGTTTCTAGAAGAAGCATCCGCATGCTAAGGGTGAAGAAGATGTTAATCCTTCTACTACACACCCCACGTCAATGTCGAAAAATTTCGACGCTGAGTATTTTATGCGAAACTTCTTACAGCTTTTTCAAAATAGAAACTTTTTCAACATTCTACACCTTTATTCTGTATGTTACATTATTTATTTCTCAACATAGTCACCTGACGACAAACGTAGTTCGCTCAACGAGAGATCTATTTGTTCATACCGTGGCGGTACAATGTCTGACATTGTTGAGAGAGCCGAAACCTCATCTCTACTAAAGTGCATGTCATTTATGATGGCGGCCGAGTTTAGGTTCGTTCTGCGCATCTGACGTCACAAAACACAGTCAGCCAATGAACAGAGAACAACGTTGCCAGAGCTCGACTGCAATGTCTGACATTGTTGAGAGAGCCGAAACCTCATCTCTACTAAAGTGCACGTCATTTATGATGGCGGCCGAGTTTAGGTTCGTTCTGCGCATCTGACGTCACAAAACACAGTCAGCCAATGAACAGAGAACAACGTTGCCAGAGCTCGACTGCAATGCAGAGCATGGACGAGTGTCTTCAGTTTTAGAAACGTTCAGTCATAAATAAAGTAATTCAACAAAAGCAATGTCTTGATAGCAGACTTTCTTTTATAGAAAGTTTGGAAAAAGCATTTTTTATACCAATTGCTTCATATTCTATTACTTAATTAAACCAAACAAGCAATAAGCCTCCTAATTCAGACGATACCAAGGAAAGGTGTATGTATCATTCTCACTAACCGCTTTTTCGCAATAAAGAACAGCGGTAATTGTTTATTTCCTATTGTACTTCGACGAAACGTGAATAATTCATAATCATACCAACAGTGTTTGTCGGTATTTTGCGGGGTATTTAAAGTCCTCCGGGAGTTATGTTGAGTGACAAACTGTGTTAGCGTAATGGTGAAAGTGTATGGGTGGTACGTGGAAGGTTATGAGTTCAAACCTTGATCGGTGCTTAACATTTTCTTTATTTGAAAACAATATCGAAGTGCCTTACTTCATGAATTTTATTCGTTTGAATGCAATTTTTTGAAATTTCTATTGGCAACTAAAATCGACCATACAGAAAGTATACACTATTGACTTTTACCTCTGCAAACTTTTCAAAATTTCGTGCAATGGTTTACTACATCTAATGCTGCACAACAACTGCGTTGAACATCGAAACAAAATTAAGTCATTTATGGGGGGAAGGTATCAGTCAAGAAGAGGCGTAAAAATCAAATTTTTTGGCCAAATAGTTTTTGTGAAATCGAATGATAAAGTGTGTCAAAACAGTTGAAACACCATGTGTCTGCACAGGCGAGCAGTGCAATGATGACAAAATCGCGCACATCGCGGAATGCGGGGAGCACGTCTCTGTAGCAGCGAAAGGGTTAATGCGGCCGTGGTGGCTTTACTTCATAAACTGCACGCTCTCCCCTAAATGTAAGTTTGCGAACTATACTATAGCGCTGTTTCTTTTGGCGTGTACAACTGGCAACGCAGCAACCTCCCGCGTCTGGGCGGGCATGTGCGAACCGCCAAGATAAAAGAACTGAACTATAGCACCGCTGCAACACTATCATAGAGACGTCCTCGACGATGTCCTTTAAGTTTTGGAAACAGATTGAAATCGGATGGAGCCAATTCGGGCCTGCGTGGAGGATGATCGATTACAAAGAATCCAAGGCTTCGGAATGCTGTAGATGTCGCAACGCTGGTATGTGGTCTAGCATTGTCATGATGAACGAGAGGATACTCCCTGTGTGGAACAGTGTTTTCTGCAATTTGAAATTCGATTACAGCACGCTCTTCCTCAAACACCGGTAAAGTTAAATTATAGAACCCAATGTTACACGATACAGTTCTCCTCTAGTGGCAGAGGGTTGGAACTTATGTTAGCGAAGCGGGGAAATCTACCGAGTAATGTACATAACATGGGAATACCTCAAGCCATATTGAAAAAGGAATAAAAAAATTATAGGCAATACTTTTAAGCACGCCTTCGTACAAGTTTTCTCTAATTTTGTAATTAGATCTGCACACATTGCAATTTGATGTGCTTCTACGCAACATGGTGGGGAATTCAAATTTCAGCCACCGCCATATTTTGTGATACATGAAATGCATTCGCTGTTGCAAATGTGGACTACCATCAGCTGTGTAATGGAATGACGGCACTGAAAATGCCGGCCATTGTGACCGAGCGGTTCTAGGCGCCTCAGTCTGGACCGCTACGGTCGCAGGTTCGAATCCTGCACCGAGCATGGATGTGTGTGATGTCCTTAGGTTAGTTACGTTTAAGTAGTTCTAAGTTCTAGGGGACTGAAGACCTCAGATGTTAAGTCCCATAGTGCTCAGAGCCATTTGAACCATTTGAACCATGCAGTGCAAATTCCGATCCTGTAGTCAAAATGGCATGTTGACCTCTATGTGCACAGGGTACTATTTTGTAGTATGCACAGAGATACAGTACACATTCTGGGAAGACTATATTCATTAGCGTGTGCACACTAACTCAAGTGCCGCGCGGTATTAGCCGAGCTGTCAAGGCGCTGCAGTCGTGGACTGTGCGGCTGGTCCTGGCGGAGGTTCGAGTCCTCCCTCGGGCATGGGTGTGTTGTGTTTGTCCTTGGGATAATTT
Organism: Schistocerca cancellata; assembly: GCF_023864275.1. NCBI lineage: Eukaryota > Metazoa > Arthropoda > Insecta > Orthoptera > Acrididae > Schistocerca > Schistocerca cancellata. Next base: position 516,948,291 of record NC_064632.1, read on the forward strand.
AGGTTAAGTAGTGTGTAAGCTTAGGGACTGATGAACTCCGATGTTAAGTCCCATAGTGCTCAGATCCATTTGTTCCTTTTCATTTGCACTGAAAATCTGTGTCAGGCCGGGTCTAGAAACCAGATTTCACGCTTTTCGTGATCTGTCGCCTTACCATTTGGCTATCCGAGCACATGTCTCGGCCAGATCCAAACTTCCGTATGTCGTCAACCACGTGAGTACAACCTGTACTCGCATATCCGTTGTGTATATTCCCATAGAGGGGAGACATTTTACGTGAAAGTCGCTTTCCCAATAACCAATGGCATCGTAATGTGGAATAACACAGGCACTGCAATATCGTATCGTATCGTCTTATCATACACTACTGGAAATGGAAAAAAGAACACATTGACACCGGTGTGTCAGACCCACCATACTTGCTCCGGACACTGCGAGAGAGCTGTACAAGCAATGATCACACGCACGGCACAGCGGACACACCAGGAACCGCGGTGCGCTGCGCAGCATTTGTGCACCGCCGCCGTCAGTGTCAGCCAGTTTGCCGTGGCATACGGAGCTCCATCGCACTCTTTAACACTGGTAGCATGCCGCGACAGCGTGGACGTGAACCGTATGTGCAGTTGACGGACTTTGAGCGAGGGCGTATAGTGGGCATGCGGGAGGCCGGGTGGACGTACCGCCGAATTGCTCAACACGTGGGGCGTGAGGTCTCCACAGTACATCGATGTTGTCGCCAGTGGTCGGCGGAAGGTGCACGTGCCCGTCGACCTGGGACCGGACCGCAGCGACGCACGGATGCACGCCAAGACCGTAGGATCCTACGCAGTGCCGTAGGGGGCCGCACCGCCACTTCCCAGCAAATTAGGGACACTGTTGCTCCTGGGGTATCGGCGAGGACCATTCGCAACCGTCACCATGAAGCTGGGCTACGGTCCCGCACACCGTTAGGCCGTCTTCCGCTCACGCTCCAACATCGTGCAGCCCGCCTCCAGTGGTGTCGCGACAGGCGTGAATGGAGGGACCAATGGAGACGTGTCGTCTTCAGCGATGAGAGTCGCTTCTGCCTTGCCGCCAATGATGGTCGTATGCGTGTTTGGCGCCGTGCAGGTGAGCGCCACAATCAGGACTGCATACGACCGAGGCACACAGGGCCAACACCCGGTATCATGGTGTGGGGAGCGATCTCCTGCACTGGCCGTACACCACTGGTGATCGTCGAGGGGACACTGAATAGTGCACGGTACATCCAAACCGTCATCGAACCCATCGTTCTACCATTCCTAGACCGGCAAGGGAACTTGCTGTTCCAACAGGACAATGCACGTCCGCATGTATCCCGTGCCACCCAACGTGCTCTAGAAGGTGTAAGTCAACTACCCTGGCCAGCAAGATCTCCGGATCTGTCCCCCATTGAGCATGTTTGGGACTGGATGAAGCGTCGTCTCACGCGGTCTGCACGTCCAGCACGAACGCTGGTCCAACTGAGGCGCCAGGTGGAAATGGCATGGCAAGCCGTTCCACAGGACTACATCCAGCATCTCTACGATCGTCTCCATGGGAGAATAGCAGCCTGCATTGCTGCGAAAGGTGGATATACACTGTACTAGTGCCGACATTGTGCATGCTCTGTTGCCTGTGTCTATGTGCCTGTGGTTCTGTCAGTGTGATCATGTGATGTATCTGACCCCAGGAATGTGTCAATAAAGTTTCCCCTTCCTGGGACAATGAATTCACGGTGTTCTTATTTCAATTTCCAGGAGTGTATTTTTGATGTCCAGTGAGCTTCTTACGTAACAAGGGCGAAGGGGGGGGGGGGGGAGGAGGAAGGGGGGCAAATTTCAGAAATGCTTTTACAAACTTATGGGTCAGGTTCATTACACTAAATCAAGAAAAAAAAAGTTTGGTAAACACGGGCTCTTTGACGTGTATCTAAAGATCTATGAGTGCTCTTTTATCTTCGATACTGTGCAACACATCTCGTCCTCTGCAAGGTCTTTAATTTCAAGGTTTTTGATTTCCATATTTTGGGAGTAGGCAGTATGGACTACCACAAGAGGAAAGCGTCCAGTAAACATAGGCTATAAGATGCATGTCTTAAGAGTTATGAGCACTTGTTCATCAGATGTATCTCAAAGTATCACTGAAGTTAGGTATCGTCTGCTGCAGTTCCAGTGTTCAAGGGAACATCTTCTAGAGAGAGTGGGAGGAATGCAGGACACGTTGTATGTTGTAGCACAAAAGGTCTCCCTGTGTTCATCTTTCGTTATACGCTTTCCCATTAAGCCCAGGAATGTGTTAGAATGTGTTAAAGCGGAGCATTGCCAAGTGTCCTTTTGTGAATTAAGACTTTGCGAGAGAGGACATATTTTAGTTTGTGAGGAAGTCTTGGTTTCAGGGTATCCACCCAGGGTCTATGTCCATGTATCTCCACTAAAACACTCACTGTGTTCTTGTTTTCATAAATATCTGGTTTCCAGAGCAAGCAGTTACCTTAACGAGTCATATAATAGTCGTTGCTTCTGCTGTAAATGCTGTAGTGAGAGCTAGATTGTGATCGTTCTGATTGGAGAGAAGGACAAAGCAAGTAGGCACCCGCAGGTGGCCATTCTTTTATGGCTTGTAGTTAGGAAGACGTTTTTACTTACGATATGTATGTTGGTTTCTCAACTGCTGTAGTGGTAATGCTTGACCTACTTGGCAGCGGTTTCCACTGGTTAATTCGAGAAGTACTGTTTTGCAAAAAGGAAAGAAAAAGTTGTATGGTTGGGAGTCTGAGCCATAGGCCCATTCGCCCAAACGGAAAGTTTCTTCTTCTGCAGGTATAATGACCCACGGAGTGTTAAATTGTATCTACAGGGTGGTCCATTGATTGTGACCGGGCCAACTATCTCAAGAAATAAGCGTCAAATGAAAAAACTACAATGAACGAAACTTGTCTAGCTTGATAAGGGGGGAAACCAGATGGCGCTATGGTTGGCCCGCTAGATGGTCTTGCCATCGGTCAAACGGATTTCAACTGCGTTTTTTAAAAATAGGAACCCCCATTCTTTATCACATATGCGTGTAGTACGTAAAGAAATACGAATGTTTTAGTTGGAACACTTTTTTCGCTTTGTGATAGATGGCGCTGTAATAGTCTCAAACTTATAAGTACGTGGTATCACGTAACATTCCGCCAGTGCGGACGGTATTTGCTTCGTGATACGTTATCCGTGTTAAAATAGACCGTTTACCAATTGCGGAAAAGGTCGATATCGTGTTGATGGATGAGTATTGTCATCAAAATGCCCAACGGGCGTGTGCTATGTATGCTGCTCGGTATCCTGCCGACATCATCCAAGTGTCCGGACCGTTCGCGGATAGTTACGTTATTTAAGGAAACAGGAAGTGTTCCGTCACATGTGAAACGCCAACCACGGCCTGCAACAAATGATGATGCCTAAGTAGGTGTTTTAGCCGCTGTCGCGACTAATCCGCACATCAGTAGCTGACAAATTGCGCAAGAATCGGAAATCTCAAAAACGTCGGTGTTGAGAATACTACATCAACATCAATTGCACCTGTACCATATTTCTACGCACCAGGAATTGAATGGCGACGACTTTGGACGTCGTGTACAGCTCTACCACTGGTCACAAGAGAAATTACGGGACAATGACAGATTTTTGCACGCGTCCTATTTAGTGACGAAGCGTCATTCACCAACAGCTTAACGTAAACCGGCATAATATGCACTATTGGGCATCGGAAAATCCACGATCACTGTGACAAGTGGATCATCAGCGACCTTGGCGGGTTAATGTATGGTGAGGCATTATGGGAGGAAGGATAATTGACCCCCATTTTATAGATGGCACTCTAAATGGTGCAATATATGCTGATTTTCTACGTAATGTTCTAACGATGTTACTACAAGATGTTTCCCTACATGATAGAATGGCGATGTACTTCCAACATGATGGATGTCCGACACATAGCGGTTGAAGCGGAATTGGTTCAGAATGGCTCTGAGCACTATGGGACTTACTTCTGAGGTCATCAGTCCCCTAGAACTTAGAACTACTTAAACCTAACTAACCTAAGGACATCACACACATCCATGCCCGAGGCAGGACTCGAACCTGCGACCGTAGCTGCCGCGCGGCTCCAGACTGTAGCGCCTAGAACCGCTCGGCCACCCCGGCCGGCAAGCGGTATTGAACAGCATATTTCATGACAGGTGGATTTTTCGTCGAAGCACTATACCATGGCTTGCACGTACACCGGATCTGACGTCCCGGATTTCTTTGTATGGGGACAGTTGAAGAATATTTGCTATCGTGGTCCACCGACAACGCCTGACAGCATGCGTCAGCGCACTGTCAATGCATGTGCGAAGATTACGGAAGGCGAACTACTCGCTATTGAGAGGAATGTCGTTACATGTATTGTCAAATGGATTGAGGTTGTTGGACATCATTTTGAGCATTTGTTGCATTAATGTGGTATTTACAGGTAATCACGCTGTAACAGCATGCGTTCTCATAAATGATATGTTCACAAAGGTACATGTATCACATTGAAACAACCAAAATAAATTGTTCAAACGTACCTACGTTCTGTATTTTAATTTAAAAAACCTACCTGTTACCAACTGTTCGTCTAAAATTGTGAGCCATGTGTTCGTGACTATTACAGTACTATCTATCACAAAGCGAAAAAAGTGGACCAACTATAACATTCATTTTTTTACGTGCTACACGAATATGTAATAAAAAATGGAGGTTCCTATTTTAAAAAACGCAGATGATATCCGTTCGACCTATGGCAGCGCCTATGTAGCGGGCCCACCATAACGTCATCTGGTTTCCCCCTTCAAGCTAGTTTTTTCATTTGACGCTTATTCGTGAAATATTTGGCCCCGTCACTATCAATGGACGACCCTGTATATCTGTTGCGTGCAGGTGACTTTGGTAATACACAGTGTGGTGTCACGTTTGCGTTGGTAGATGGTGAGAGAAGGATGATGGTCAAACTCTACTCTTCTCAAATATCGTCAAATGGTCGCACGTCTTAATGTCCCGAGGACGGATGACCACAAATAGTCTAACATGACCTCACTGCTTTTGAGTTTGGCATCTATTGCAGAAGATTGTTGCAAAGTCTAATGACCAAGAACATTGTGCCACCACCTTTCGTTCTCTTGTAGCCCAAATACTAGTGGCGATATTTCTTCGACCATCTGGAAATCAACCGCCTACCTCCGAGTCCAGCACCACAAAATAAGAGTGCGTTCCTGTGCCTAAAATCCATAACAAGTGAACGCGGTCGCGACCTCAGCTAGGGAGGGTGTTATTTGACAAAGATTTGTTTACAATTCCATACATAGGAGATTGAAATTATTTTTACCTTCGAGATGCTTTCCATTATAACGTAAGCTTCACTTTGCAAGTCTTACATGTATTTCTTCTTGCAACTACGCCAGTTTACGGTTAGATTGCTCAACTCTGTCAAACTAAAATGACGTGAGAATCTGTGATGCCCGACAGCTAATGCTAGACTGTAATCGCATTTCTCATAACTCGCGGTTAAACAGCTCGGGGGATTGCCGGTAAGTAGTGGAAGCCAATTTCCATCTGTGACAAATTGAAACTGAGAGTGTTCCAATGAATATTTTAACTTATTATTGATTCTCACAGAATTTATCTCTCAGGGCGCGAAATTTGCACTTTTTACAAACCAATAAACGTTTTGACAGTGGTTTAGTTTAGAGTAACTGAGTACTGAATATTTGCTATCGTACACGATTTACTTCAGCTTACCCCGTCGGGAAATTATCACGACAGCGGCGAGTTCAAACATAGGGAATAACCCACGGTTGTCCTACGTCTTTTATGAGCGGCCGCACTCGAGTGATGTAGTCTGCCCCAAGAGAGCTGTGTGAAGCCGTGTCTCCAGTGTGGCGCGGCGTAAAAAAATTTACCAACATTGGGATAATTACGTCTGCCGTCCAGTTCTGTCATACACAAGCAAGCCACATGCACTGTGTGACGTTTACATCAAAGAGTGGGCCGCAAACATCTGTAGTTCAGGAAATAACAAGCGTAATTAAAAACTTATTACTGGTTCCTTTCGTTCGTAGATGTTTCATATATATATATACATGTTTCAATCGTTATTGTAACTCCAATAACAAAACGAAAACATTCTTGCGTTTTATAAATAAGCTAGACTTTTAGAAAAAGTCTTATACCTACATATGGTCGTTTTTTTTCTTCGTGTTTTGTTTTATTTTAGAGCCTCAAAATTATTCAACGTTGAAATAATTCACTGTCCAATCATTGTGAGAAGTAAAATGGTCCCTTTCCTTAAAAATAACAGTTCATATAATGATAACATTCTTTCTTTATCGAACCATAACTCTAACATACAGCAGCCAATTCATTTAGAACAACAGATTTCCTTTTATTGCGGAGTAAACAGCAGAAGTTGCGAGATGGATTTCCTTTATTTAACTGAAGAGCGTTCCCTTTTCAAGAACCTTAAAATTTCTGTCGCACATGGCTATAGAAAGTGTCTTGTTTTTAGGTATTCCATAAAACACACTTCCGCATACATTTTTTTAGGGTAAAACTCAAAAGATTTCATTTGCATTGTACAATATTGGTCTTTAGCGTGATATGAAATCCCCAGACTGGGCTGCTAGTGGACGGCAGCAGTCTGGCTAAAACTACTTCAGACATAGTCGACACTGTTTGTGTCCATTAAAAAAAAAAAAAAAAAGAAAAAGAAAAGGAAAGAACCAGGGGATAGCAGCTGAATAGCTGAATTACTTCTGCCACTTACGTCACATCAAGTTAGATTTTTCAGAAATGTAAAACGATGCTTAATGATACGACAGATTATGTTCCGTGTCTCTCTGTAGCTGAACGATTAATAATAATAATTATTATTTTCGGTTTGTAAAATATTAAATAAATCAAAATTAAATCAAAGTTTTTGTTTTCAAGCTGTTACTTCCAACTTTGTGTGTCAGACCCGACCGCTAGTTTTTTAAATATAAATTGATTTCCCAGGATAAAAAAGTGACGCATTAGGGGGTTAAAAAGTCAAGCCTGGCGTGGAACCTTCCATGCTTCTCAGCGTTTATAATTTCACATCTTCTGAACTATGTGTCACACAAGCATATAAATTTAGCAGGGACATTCACTGGTAGATGTTGATATTGCCTGAGAAATGTGTTGCAAATTGAGGTAGTAAGAAATATGTAATAAAATAAAGCGTCATATCTCATACTGCAGATTTTCAAACACTTCAATACTCATGTCGTCATGTCTCCTGAACTATGTGTCGTACAATGACGTACATGTATAGTTTTGTAGGTATATTAATTTGAATATGCAGATACAGTTGCCGAAACACGTTGTGAATAAAGTTAGTAGTAAAAATGTAAGAAATTTAAACGTTGTGTCTGATGTGGCAGCATTGCTGCATGAACAGCGAAGACAGAGTAAGCTTAAAATGTTTTAGCCTTTATCATTTTGTGGGTGACTGTTAGTGGTTAAATTTTCTCAGAGCTATGCAATTATGCGTAAAGTTTCTTGTAAGCCGCTAAGTGCTGTCATTCTGAGATGAAAGATGGTGAAATGTGGGTATTTGAGCGCCGTTCGTTAGAGTTCTTTTTCAACCCCATCCCCCACTCCTTGGAGATGTAGGTGGTTCTTACCCCTAGAGAGCTACTTTGCAGATAGAAAGTAATTTGGGTAGCAAGTTTGATCGTGTAGGAGGAGATCTTGAACGTACATACACTCATACATTATTGTAAGGAGTAGTGATATCATTTTTGGAGGAGCAATATAACTACAGTCAGCGAACCTCTCCTCAAAGTGGCGGGAATGATATAATATCTCTGGCTATGTACTTAATGCTGATTGTGACATATGTACTTGTTTTAGTGTGCGTTGAAGGTTGTTTCTAGGTTCACATATATACTTTATACTACAGTCAGTGAACCGGCCGCTGTGGCCGAGGTGTTCTAGGCGCTTCAGTCCGGAACCGCGCTGCTGCTACGGTCGCCAAGTTCGAATCGTACCTTGGACATGGATGTGTGTGATGTCCTTAGGTTAGTTAGGTTTAAGTAGTTCTACGTCTAGGGGACTGATGACCTCAGATGTTAAGTCCCACAGTGCTTGGAGCCATTTGAACCATTTACTTGAGTTAGTTCAAAAATATTCAATTGTTTGTGAAATCTAATGGGACTTAACTGCTAAGGTCATCAGTCCCTAAGCTTACACACTACTTAACCTAAATTATCCCAAGGACAAACACAACACACCCATGCCCGAGGGAGGACTCGAACCTCCGCCAGGACCAGCCGCACAGTCCACGACTGCAGCGACTTGACCGCTCGGCTAATACCGTGCGGCACTTGAGTTAGTGTGCACACGCTAATGAATATAGTCTTCCCAGAACGTGTACTGTATCTCTGTGCATACTACAAAATAATATCCTGTGCACATAGTGGTCAACATCCCATTTTGACTACAGGATCGGAATTTGCACTGCATGGTTCAAATGGTTCAAATGGCTCTGAGCACTATGGGACTTAACATCTGAGGTCATCAGTCCCCTAGAACTTAGAACTACTTAAACCTAACTAACCTAAGGACATCACAGACATCCATGCCCGAGGTAGGATTCGAACCTGCGACCGTAGCGCTCACGCGGTTTCAGACTGTAGCGCCTAGAACCGCTCGGTCACCCCTGCCAGCATACAACGCACTGCATAGGTAACTGACACTTTCCTTAATCCATAAGCTGCCGCATTATTAATAGAAACACAAAATAACTATCAGATTTCCATATATAAACTGTTATTCTGATAATTAATGATCTTTTCTTCATTTTTAGACTAGAACAGCTCTCGCTGAATTATGTAACGTTAGCTCGTGTTGTCGCTCTTTGAGACTCATTTCCGTCCTGTCCTGCACAGTGTATTGACAACGTTAGCAATTCTGCCATGATCTTTGACGTTAATACAGTATTAGTGGTTTGAATTCGTTCTTCCAAAACAAGCTACCCATCACATGAGATAGTGATCGGAGATTTTTTTGTTTTAAGGGACAAATGGCTGTTCTGTTCTCACCATGAGTACTGGACTAAGAGGCTTTGATCTAGTGACGTGTGGATGTATCATCAATTACGTGTGATTTTCAGAAGCTACCGTCGTTAATATACAGCCCCAACTCAGAGCAGTGGTCGTTGTCGTTCATCCTGTCACTTTCCATAAAGGTTAAAACGAAAATATTTTTGGCTGTAACAGATGAAAGAATGAATGTTGCAGCATTAGGTTACCAGTGTCTGAGCTGGAACGACTTCCAAGTACTCGACTAGGTATTAAAGGCAAACCATGATGGAATTTCGAATGCCTTTCATGTAGACAGAAAACGAAAATGTAGCAAGATTTCTGTTAAACTATCGCGAATCAGAAACGTGGTAATGTAAATTAGGAATGGGAAGTGTTGCTACAAAACAAAAGCCCACGTCCTGTGATGTACCTTTACTGAGTTGCCACGGGAATATTCAAAATTCTGTTTCATTATTGCGACAATCACGTAAAGAAACCCGTTTGGGGACTCATACTACAAGGTTTCTATACAATTAATTGTGTACATAGACAGTTCTTCCATCCCGGAAATCGAGAACCTCGACAATTGTTGCCTGTTATCAAAATCTAAACACGGAGATATAGGTCCTGTGAACTCGAGAAAAGTATAATTTTAAGTTCTAAGTTTAAATTTCTGTGTATTTTCGTATTCACTATGGCAATTTTTAATTTACCTTTTTAATTTTGTAGATATGTATATGCTAATTGGCAATTGGAGATGTAAGGAATTCGTCTGCTCTCGTCCTTGTTACTATTGCTGCTGAGATTTGATGGATGCCTCCAAAGACGAAAACGGTACAGCCGGACATAGGACTATTGTGACAGAGGACTATTTTCCTTATGAAGATGTCAAATTGTTGAATGTAATGCCTGACATGATATTTTATGGGGTGTCGGAACCCCGTCCTAAACAATGGAACTACAATTCTGCATCAGTTACCAGTATTACTTTCTTCTGAAACATTACAAGGGCTGTACAGGGTGGCAGCCATAGACTGTCAGGGAAAGTTTGTATGTAAACTGAGCTGTTCATAAAGGAACTGTAAAGCTAGAGCCACTGTGGTGCGTTAATCGGGTAGCCTTATGCCTGTCAATGGTAGATGACAAAGGCATCGTTCTCACAGCAGTAGGGGAATTCACTTCATCGTAACTCAGACAAGTAGCAAGAAATATTTGTAACTTGTAAACAGGAACATTCTTCGTGAATCATTCTACGGATTACGAATGCAATGTTAGTGATTGAAAAATTATGTTTCTGATATCATTTTCAATTAACATTTTTCCGACTTCTTACTTTACTTCTGCTACGAAATCTTAGTTCCCAACAGATTTCATGATTCAGGTCAATGGGAAATATCTTGTGTGTTCTGATGTGTGAGTTTGCGAGTGTTAAAAAACGGCCATATGATTTGATTGCACTGATTTTAAACACCGCGAAGGAAATGTAGACTTTAATATGCGACACATATTTCAATCTGATGCCTCTACCCTTTACTGACGAAATCGTCTCTTAACAGTCGAACGGACACACAGATGGACAACAAATTGTGTCGATAAATATCCCGTTTGTAGCGATTGAGGTAAGGAACCCTAGAAACGCAGTATATACACTATGTTATCAAAAGTATCCGAACACCTGGCTGAAACTGACTTACAAGTTCGTGGCGCCCTCCATCGGTAATACTGGAATTCAATATGGTGTGGGCCCCCCTTAGCCTTGATGACAGCTTCCTCTCTCGCAGCCATACGTTAAATTTCCTGCTGGAAGGTTTCTTGGGGAAAGACAACCCATTTTTCACGGAGTGCTGCACTGAGGAGAGGTATCGATGTCGGTCGGTTAGGCCTGGCGCAAAGTCGGCGTCCCAAAACATCCCAAAGGTGTTCTATAAGGTTCAGGTCAGGACTCTGTGCAGGCCAGTCCATTACAAGGATGTTATTTCGTGTAACGACGCCGCCACAGGCCGTGCATTATGAACAGGTGCTCGATCGTGTTGAAAGACGCAGTCACCATCCCCGAATTGTTCTTCAATAGTGGGAAGCAAGAAGTTGCTTGAAACATCAAAGTAGGCCTGTGCTGTGATAGTGCCACGCAAAACAACAAGGGGTGCAAGTCCCCTCTATGAAAAGCACGACCTTACTATAACAACACCGTCTCTGAATTTTACTGCGGGCACTAAACAAGCTGGCAGATGCTGTTCACCGGGCACTCACCATACCCACACCCTGTGACTGTGGAGCTGCCCTGCAAACAATAAATCACATTGTTGGTGAACACCCGAAATGAGCCTTCGGGGGATCAATAAATGACATTCACCATACATCACCTGAAGGGTTCGACGGGAACAACAGACTGGACTTAGAAATCTAAGAAATCGTGTAATGAGTACATAATGTAGTGTATTATTTTAGACATTTGATTCTGTACCTGAATTTTGCTTGACATTTCTTACACTGTACACAATTAAAATTATGTATTTTATCCAAGATCTGTATTGTAATACGACAAATAAACAAAATCAGATCGCCACATTGTGTATCGGATAGATGTCTGCTTATTACACATAACGACGCTCTTCAACTGCCGGCGATCTCTGTCAGTTCAAATGAGACAAATGGCTCTAAGCACTATGGGACTTAACATCTGATGTCATCATTCCCCTAGACTTAAACCTAACTAACCTAAGGACATCACACACATCCATGCCCGAGGCACGATTCGAAAAAAAAAGGTTCAAATGGCTCTGAGCATTATGTGACTTAACTTCTATGGTCATCAATCCCCTAGAACTTAGAACTAATTAAACCTAACTAACCTAAGGACATCACACACATCCATGTCCCAGGCACGATTCAAACCTGCAACCGTGGCAGCAGCGCGGTTATGGACTGAAGCGCCTAGAACCGCTCGGCCACAGAGGCCGGCTCTCTGTCAGTCGATAGAAGATGTCGGCCTCTACGCTTTTGTATTGTACGTGTCCTTTTACGCTTCCACACTTCACTGTCACATCGGAAACAGTCGACCTAAGAATGTGTAGGAGAGTGGAAATCTCGCGTACAGACGTATGACACAAGTGGTCATTGGGTGCAATCACCTGACCACGTTCGAAGTCCGTGAGTTCCGCAGAGCGCCCCATTCTGCACTCTCACTACGTCTAATGACAGCTGGGGTCGCTGATATGGAGTGCATGGCAGTAGTTGGCATCAAAATGCACGTAATATGAAAAGGGTATGTATTTTCTGGCGTCCGGATACTTTTGATCACATAGTGTTAAATGTAGGCTAGATGTGGAACAGAGGGCTGAAGTAGACACTGGTTGCAGCACGTTCTGTACACGTATGGGTATTTTGTATGCGTAATAATACTTTTCTTTGTGAATGCGGAGAATGTCGTAATATCTCGCCCAAATTTTCAGACGTATCAAGACGTAAATGTAGTGTTCCGTTACAGAGTAATGGTGCAACTCTTTTATTACTTTATGAGAGTGTCTTTTCCTTTCAGCCGGCAGCAGAGCCGCAGTTCCACCCGGACTCCCTCGCGTATAAAACACGCCTGAGGAGAGACATTTACGACAAAATGATATTTGTGGTGTTGTTTATAGCGTGGACGGTACTTTGAGCCATTCACTTCACCAGCTACCACCCTAAATTCTTAAAAGTGGCAACATTTAGGAGCATTACGTTGCACTGAAGACGGGATTACGACAGTATTAACATTCTCCGCTGCCTCCGAGGGTGCTTTCCCTACCTTAGAGGGAATATTTCCATCTCCACTGAGATCATCGTCCGTCTTTATCTTGCGCAGATCGGTGGCTGAGGTCGATGTTTCCTTCTCCTGTCCAATATTTCGTCCGGTACGGTAGTTGTTCTGTTTTATCGGTAGTCGCGACGTCTGTCTCCCACGCCAGACGTCGATGTTGCGATCTCCTAGGGCGGTGGCCTGGTTTTCCATTTCTCTGTCTATCCACGCAGCCTGTTCTCGAATATCCTCCCCTTCCCTCCTCTCGTTAAAGCTTTTGATCATTTCCTGCGTTTAAGGTAATCGAATTTAATTGAAACTTCGTCTCTGAAATAATGGGCCTCACAATTTAGCGTCCTCTTTTTTATTCTTTTTCTTTTGTTCATCTGCCGAGTAGCGATCGACATAAAGAGACAGGGGGGGAGAGAGAAACAGAGCGCGAGAGGAATGAATGGAGCGGTATGCAAAAGACAGAGACGGGAAGCGACGCATGCGCTCTCGGTGCCTGCTACGGGCAGAGTTTAAAACGAGGCTATTGAGCGCTCGCTTGTGGGACGGGAGACGGCTTAACGACGCTGAAGGAATTGTTGCGTCTGGCAGTGTAGTCGCTTCCGTCCTGTAATGGGTGGTAGATACGGAGCCCCCAGGGAGGAGAGCGGTGCGCGCGCGCGTGTGTGTGCGTGTGAAGGGAACAATTTGTGCCTCCCGGTGGCGTTGGACCGTCCAGTCGGTGTCCGCAAGAGAAACCTGGTTACGCACCAGGCACACGGGAGTTGGAGCGTGGCGAACCACCGGCTCCCATTTCCTGGGCTGTAATAGCTTCTTGAACGCCACAGCCCGTGGCCATGCGCTCCACTCTGGCGGCTACACAGCTAGAGGACTTCTAAAGTTCATTTTCACGAGCACCTCCTTTATTAGACGATTTTTCCACATCTACGAGGGTTAGTCAAATGAAAACGTTAACTATTTGTTTAAATATTATTTATTGTGCAGAAGTGCTACAAAGCTGTATCACTTTTCAACATAATCTCCCCCACGCCCAATGCAAATCCTCCAGCGCTTACAAAGTGCATAAATTCCTTAATAAAAAAATTCATTTGGTAGTCCGCCCAACCACTCATACACCGAGTGCCGCACCGGCCGCGGTGACCGAGCGGTTCTAGTCGCTTCAGTCCGGAACCGTGCGACTGCTACGGTCGCAGGTTCGAATCCTGCCTTGGGCAAGGATATGTGTGATGTCCTTAGGTTAGTTAGGTTCAAGTAATTCTAAATTCTAGGCGACAGATGACCTCAGATGTTAAGTCCCATAGTGCTCAGAGCCATCCCAAAATAACGCCTTTTTCGTCCCAAAAGAGAGTCAGTATAACCTTCCCTGCTGATGGTTATGTTCGAAACTTCTTTGGTTTTGGTGATGAGGAATGGCGCCATTGGTTCAAATGGCTCTGAGCACTATGGGACTTAACTTCTGAGGTCATCTATCCCCTAGAACACGGATCTACTTAAACCTAACTAACCTAAGCACACATCCATGCCCGAGGCAGGATTCGAACATGCGACCGTAGTGGTCGCGCGGTTTCAGACTGTAGCGCCTAGAACCGCTCGGCCACTCCGGCCGGCATGGCGCCATTCGTTCCTCGCTCTCTTTGTTTCCGGTTGGTGGAAGTGAGCCCAGTTTTCGTCCCCAGTAACGATTATTGCAAGGAGGCCATCACCTTATCGTTCAAAGTGTCGAAGAAGTTCTTCACAAGCATCAACACGTCGTTCCCTCATTTCAGGAGTCAGCTGCTGTGGCACCCATCTGGCAGACACTTTGTGAAACTGTAGCGCATCATGCGCAATGTGGTGTGCTGACCCATGACTAATCTGTAAACACGCTGCAATGTCATTCAGCGTCACTCGACGGGTATCCTTTACTATGGCTTAAACCGCTGCAATGTACTGTGGAGTCACAACTCGTTGTGCCTCACCTGGACGAGGAGCATCTTCCGCTGAAGTCACACCATTTCCGAACTTCCTACTCCATTCGTAGATTTGCTGCTGTTACAAACATGCATCACCTTACTGAACCTTCATTCGTCGATGAATATCAATAGGTTTCACACCTTCACTACGCAAAAACCGAATAAAGGAACGTAAGTGGGGAGGCCATCTTTATACTGATACTGCGACGTTATGTGTGCATCTGCACTATGCTGCCACCTACAGGCCATTTTGAACGCTGTTTGTAGCACGCTTACCAACTTACAGGATGACGTAGCGAATTTTCGAGTTGTAATTACAAATTTAATGTTTTCATTTGACTCACCCTCGTACAAATATAGTCTGCAAGTTTATGGTTGTTTGAAGGAATACAGCGTTACTTGTATACAGTGTAGATTTGGTCTTTCATACGACTGTCGATTGTAATGATCTTAGAACGCTACTGTATTTTGCCATACACTGTCCTTCATGGCATATATGCACAGTGTATCACATTTGCCTAACATGATATACAGAGTGTTCGGAAGTCCCCTTTACAAACTTCTAGGGGGAGAGTACATAATGTTTTGTATAGGAAACCAATTATGGAAACGTACCGTTTCCCGTCTACAATGGTTTCAGTTCAGATGTTCAACCCACCTATTTGTGCTTGAGGAATTGAAATAGGAATAGCACAGTGCAATTTTTAGGTAACAATTCGGAAGGAAACATAACGAAACACCCATTTATCACTTGAGCAGGTTTGTTTGCATTAACACTAAAACGTTTCGTGTTTATATCATTCAAAGACAAAAAAGAACCGAGCAGATTAGACATTGGAAACGGTACTGATGCATTACAACAACGGCTCGCTGTGGCGACCCTCAACGTTGTTACAGACATTATATGAGAAGCTTGTTTGCTAATCACTGTTGTCTCTTCAGTTTCCGGCTGATCCCGGCTGAGGTTCGAGTCTTCCCTCGGGCAGGGGTGTGTGTGTTTGTCCTTAGGATAATTTAGGTTAAGTAGTGTGTAAGCTTAGGGACTGATGACCTTCGCAGTAGAGTCCCATAAGATTTCACACACACATTTCTTCAGTTTCTAGTGCAGCGGCCAGAACTCGTGCCGGTAGATTTCCCTCTGTCTCTACAGGAGTCTCGCAAATTAAACGACCACACAAGAAATACACGTTATACCAGGAGAAGCAACTCTGAGACATTTCTCTTTCCCACAGCAGACGTGGACGCCTTGCGCATCTGAACTGAAACAGTTGTAGAACGGAAACGGTGCGTTTCGAGACGTATGTTACTATTCGAAATATCATGTACTCCTCTGTAAGTTCTAGCAGTTTGTAGCAGGATTTTCCGACCACCACGTGTAACATTGGTGCCACTTGTATCTTGTAAAGAAACTGTGGTGAACTGTGTACATGTCATCCAGCACAGTACCCAGAAAAATGATGTTGGTGGTCTAAGAAAATTGTACTCGACAATGGCGTGAAATAATACGTCATCCCGCAAACTACACAGCAAAATATGTTAATGATCCAACATCATTGTACTGGATAATGGAGTGAAAGCCGAAATCTAGATTGTACAGAGGAAATATACAGTAATATACAGTCAGCTGGTAGTGTATCCCTCCACAAAGTACCATATAAGTTTGGCTCAGCACCATCGAGAGCTTTTTAGCACATTGTAGTGTTTGTCGGAGAATACGTCCTGTACGTTCCCCAGTCCTCTGTCCCCCCTCACTCATTACCGTTCTCTCACTGTTTTCCTGATCGAGTTGCAGATGAACCGCTGAAAAAAGGATTGTTGGTAACCGTCTGTGTGAGCTTTAATATCATTTATTATGTCATGATCTTCCAGATATGCACGTAGCGGGAATCGATACACCGGGTTCTTCATAACTGTCTCCAGGGTTTCAGAAGACGGCTGTGCGAAAACCACAAGACATACAGTAAAATTACACACTCCAGTGGATACGGCATCTCTCCCACGTCATGGCGTATTTGCGTTAGAGAGCGAACAGTAAGAGCACATAGACAAATTAATGATGCTTTAAAACGCATCTGGAACACAGCGATCTAAATTCAGTTACTAAAAAAGATCAGTCATGATCGCTAGTGAGAATTGACTAGTTGACGAAGATGCCTTCTGGCGCATAGTCTGATTCCGCTTAGGGCCTCCGCAGATCACTGAACGCTAACTGCATAAATTCCAACCCATCACGACTAAAATCATCTTTTCATTGCGAAACTTTTTCGTTGATTGTGAATTCTTTGACATCAGCAGTATTAAGTATAGATATACTACCAGGACTCGGGCTTGATAGCTCGCTGGTCGCGAGCGGTCGCCTTAGAAACTTCGGCCATCCGTGCACGCTTCCTGGACCGATCCAACTCTTCATACGCCGTACTGTGTACATTTCGTAATGTTCCCAACAGTACTTGAATTCGACATTATTACAGTCGTTTTCACCGACTACGTTTCTAATACTTTTTTTACAATATCTGTTCCTTCAATCATGCTTCCATGTCTGAAGGAACAGACATTAGCGACGATTCACAACTGCACTAAATATCACAAAATTTATTCACTGATCCTTTTCTTTGACATAGCTACATTCCGTATAGATACACTATCTATTATTGGTACTGTGGTGTATGGAGCGTTGGATCGGTCTGGGGAACGTGTACGGATAGCTGATACAGTTTGGGCTGGGGTATCTGAGCTCGAGTCCCTGTACGGAACAAATTTTCATGTGTCACTAATAGATAGAGTGTGATACCTGATACAGAATGTCGAAAAGAACAGATATTGTGAAATAATCAACTACTCCATATTGCCGAATCCGAGGAGACCAGGAGAACAGTTTTCCAAATCCACGCGCTATCGCGCTTTTCCTGGCATTTCGTATCCGGAACTTGAATGGACTGCACATTCGTTGCAGTATCTCTTATTTCAGCCTCCAACGTGACAATAAATCATATTGATATCTCCAAATCATGCAGATATCAGTACTTACAATACCGTAGGCCAAAGATTCACATTATTCATTGTGCATTCCTTTGTCTGCCTCCTTCGGATGATGCAGACAATGCCAGGGAAGTTAGTTGTAGTTCGGCGTCGAAAGGAATAAGACGCTGTTTTTTTTTTAGCTTGTCCACCATTATTCGATATCCGCAGTCACAAAAACAGTTATGAAAGCACCAGCGTAAATAATACACAATAAGAAAAAATACATTTTACAGCAAGTGCAAATTTTGAATATCGTTAGGAACAACGGAATATAAATACACTAAGACAACTTGAAAAGTTGTTCTGTGTCGTCTTTGTGCAATAAATACTAGGGAATTTTGTGTTCCCAGAACCATATTCACAGAGAGAGAAAGAAGTATTTTTTCTTTTTACAATTCAGTCTTGATCGCACCACGTATGGTACAAGAACATAGGTGACCGGTTTCGGTCATTTCACATGACCATCATCAGACCTGTAATTTAATTTAGAAAGTAATAGAAACCTTACTAGATTGACAATAATATATGTCAAAATGCTTCTAAGGATAAAATATAATAAGACTTATTATACCCATGGCATCCTTCGAAGATGGTAGGTGGAGCACTCTTCTCAGCTGCTGTAATGTCAACTGGTGCCAGAAAATGACGGCATACCCTTAAATACGAAGATGTTCCACCTACCTCTTCTCCCTCTACCTCACGTCAACCAATCAGTGTAAAACGGGTTCACATAATCGTCAAAACGTTAGAAAACAGTACAATAATAACATAAAAATAGTTATGTATAAATTATCTCTTTACAACCATGGAACTACTTAAATATTGTATAAAATATCAATTAAAAGCTTTAAAATAGCTATATAGACGATGTATATTCAGTGTACCCTTTATGGGCTAAGGTGGTACTACAACAATGGTTTCGAAGTCAACGATGTTGTGAAGGTCTTTGTCATTGCAGTATCATATCGATATGTGAGTTGTGGCTCGACTGCAAGTATTCACCTATCCTAGATTCAGTCTGCCTGTCTTATACGTATTAACTTTAATTGCCACTGGGGATATACGTATTAATGTAATGACCAGCTGCAGAGTGCTATTACATTACACACACATCTTAAAGTGTCGTAAAACTGATTTATTAAAAATGGAGTAACATTTCGTAATATTTCTAGTTGGAAGTTTAAGATTGTGATTTGTCGCCAAACAATTAGAGTAGTGTGCAGTTGTATGCTGAAAAGCATCCAGATAGTGCCAAGCACTCGCGACCTGTCTTTGCTAAGATTATAAGTAAGATTTACAAACAGGAACTGTGGAGAATAAAATACGCCAAGCGAAAGGAAGAGCAACCGATGAAATAAATGAAATAAACATTTTAGCAGCAGTAACACACAACGCAAATGTCACTAGGTCACATCACTGAGGTACGAGAGGGATCAACAAAACAAGTGTTCTGCCAACACTACATTCTATCACCTTTCATCCTCTTCACATTTCACTGCATATACAGCTTCATGGCAATGGCTTTCAAATTTAGCTACTGTTCTCAGAAAGTTATCTATGAAAAATGCAAAGTGATGTGCAATATTTATGCTAAATGTTTTTAAAGGAAGAAACATTGTTTACAAATAATGGGCAAGTCAATCTTCGCAACATGCACCAATCGTCAGTTGAAAATCCGCGCTGACTCAAAGAAGTGGCTATACACTCAGGTATTTTGAGTTCCTAAAATATGCTGCCGTCGCATTTGTTGGAAGGCATCCCACTGGATTTACGGCAGGCAGTGTGACACCAGTATGGCGAATGTCTCTCCCATACCGCTCATGTAATGACAACTGCTCTTGAGATAAAATTTGGATGGCTTTGGAATGGTCTGTGTGCACACTCACCAAACCCTACAGTTGTGTATTTCGTCTGGGGTGAAAATTAAAAAAACAGGTCTTTAAAGATCGTCCCGTGGCCATGAAATGCCTCATAACGCTGCTCTGTGTTGCCGTTAACTCCAGATGAAATTCAACGTGTGTTATTGTTTCACGAAAATCACTTACCAGTGCGTAGCAATGCTCAGGGTCAACATTTTGAGAACTTAGTCTAGTGGACTGACCCGACAGCCAATCCACAATGACTTGTAGCCGAATAGCACGCGTTTAAGCTCACGCAGACTGGCGTGAGGTCTGGAACAATGTAACGTAGTTGAGTCTAGTAAGAAAAGAATGTAGTTGCTGGTATACTTAACTTTAATCCATAATTGGTGTACATCGCTCTTGATGATACATAAGTACAATCTCTATATAAACTGGTAATGGCGCCTTGCTAGGTCGTAGCAAATGACGTAGCTGAAGGCTATGCTAACTATCGTCTCGGTAAATGAGAGCGTATTTGTCTGTGTAGCTTCGCTAGCAAAGTCGGCTGTACAACTGGGGCGAGTGCTAGGAAGTGTCTCTAGACCTGCCGTGTGGCGGCGCTCGGTCTGCAATCACTGACAGTGGCGACACGCGGGTCCGACGTATACTAGCGGACCGCGGCCGATTTAAAGGCTACCACCTAGCAAGTGTGGTGTCTGGCGGTGACATCACACTTAGTATGACAGCCTTGATAATAAACACACGGATCGCGCCTGAGCTTCGTATTTGCTAATATTTGGTACAATACGGCAGGTGTTTGTGGAACCGCTTCTGACGACGAAGCACAGGTTTCCGGCGCTGTTATCTGCAACCTGTTTGGTCTAGAGACACACATGTTATGTCGTTAAAGGCCTTTTAGAATCCTCTTTCAAATGCCGTAGAAGAAAAGTATAATCTAGACTTCTAAACGGCTGATATTAGGTCGGTGTCGTAATTCGAAAACTACAAACAGAATAACCAATTGCGAATTAAACCATACTGTCCACTATACTTAATGGGACCAATAAAATGAAAAATATTACGAACTTTTCATATGAAAGGCATCAGATAACATTAGACAAAGAGAGAAAGGAGAGAGTACCATAACGTACTGACGTTTGCTGCGTCACACACAATAGTCTTACTGAGCACTTGTACTGCAAGTTGGAAACTGGAGACATGGTCTATCCACTATTTTTGTCGTTTCTCTGTAGGTCTTGTAGTTTCCACTGATTAGTCCTCTATACCCTTGGAGTAACCTATGAATAAAGTGTTTGGTTGACTGTTCTACATATAACTACTCTCGGATTTTCAGCATTATGACGCTAAACTACACCGCGATGAGAAACGTTTGTCTTGGATAGTTTGTCACTGGATACGAATGACAAGCACTTCCTTGTTTTCGATTCACCAGAGCCAGCCATGACGAAAATCGCTGTTCTTCGATGTATCTTCTCTGTCTTGTGTACCAAAACGACCTGATCATAAACCCAGAACTGTATAGGGGACGTCCAATCGAGCATCATTTTTTGATAAAGCTGGGTCAGATTTGCACCTTTATGGAGCCATGGCTATGAATCGACAGCCAGTCAGCGGTGAGCAAGAGGTGGTGTGTGTATTTAAAAGAAATTGCTCCGAGAAATATTTGTTATGCTACAGAATGCAGTTACTAATTACGTTAGGTGAAGGTAATGCGTGTAGTTGAATAGTCCAAGATAGGAAATGTTTAAATTCCTATACATTGCTGTTTACTTTATGCAAGAAATTTCTATGATATTAATTGGGTACAGCTTGTAAGGTTTCTAGTTTACTTTTCGTGTTCAGGGAATGTGGTGTAAGATTTATATTTTCGTTACATGTCTCATATTTTATTTTTGTATGACAAACATTTTTCAAACAGTAGTTTTGAGTAGTCTATTTACTACGCCAAAGTGGTTATGAGTTCAAGCAGTATGATCTTTATGTCAGTAGCACTGTCGTTCCAGTAGGCATTAAGCGAATGTAGCGAGAGAGTTGGGTGTTGGCTATGCTACGTAACGGATGGAAATGACTCGCAGAGCAAGAAGATAAAGTTACAGTGGAGAATGAATTGTGAATACAGTGTTGCAAAGATTAATTGGACAAGTCAAGATTATGAGCTAATGTTGTTGCTGCACTGCATGCATGCGGTTGGCGCTGACATAGATTTTCAGTGCAAATGAAAAGGTTCAAATGGCTCTGAGCACTATGGGACTTAACATCTATGGTCATCAGTCCCCTAGAACTTAGAACTACTTAAATCTAACTAACCTAAGGACATCACACAACACCCAGTCATCACGAGGCAGAGAAAATCCCTGACCCCGCCGGGAATCGAACCCGGGAACCCGGGCGCGGGAATTGAGAGCGCTACCGCACGACCACGAGCGGTTTGTTATGATGTCTTTTAAGGACGGAAGGTTTTAATGGAATAGTTCCTTATTGGTTTGCATTTCTTGGTTTCATTGTTCAGACGTGAGTAAGTAAAGTTATTTACTTATCAACAGGGCTTGCATTCAGAAGTTACAGATTTTACCATTCAGTTACCACGTCCTGAATTAATTACTTGGCACAATAAAATTTCTTATAAAATAAAAATTTGTAGAGATGGTTGTAATAGTCAGGCAGTGAGTATTTAGTTTTCACAATTCAATTTTCCAGTTGTTAGGATCCTTTTATTTATTTAGCATGTTCAAATTCCACTGCCGCCCCTCACGAAAGAATGTCATGTTTTCTGATTGTGTGTGTCGCCGCACTGCACTCTGGCGAACAGAGTGGCTGAAACCAAGACATGATCTCTTTAGAGTAGTTGCACGTCCTTGCATTCCACTGCCGCAAGGCATTTCTTTTATTTAGCTTGCTTGCTGCCCTCCCGCATATTTTATATTTATCACTTCGAGCAGTACCAAGTATCTGTAAGTGACAAAAATTTGTTAGGATCAGTTGTAGTACAGTTAGAATACAATAAGAACATTCTGAGTTAGGTGTTGTTTTCCAAACTATTGTCAGATTCGGTTTAGGTAGGCTTGAGTTAAGATTACGTTTGTTATGCAGGCAGTCTTATTCTCACAGTAGAGTGTACATTATTCATTGTCCAGAATTTTGCCAGTCAGATTGCGTAATTAGTTTCACAGAGCATTTTTAGAGAAATATTTTGCTGATTCACTATTTCTAAATTCAATTAGTAATTTTATGTACTATTTTCATTCTGTCTTCTTTGTGTATTGGAACTGCAAGTCACGTACTCTGACTTCATGCATTGTAGCACATCATTGTACTGCACAACAGAATTTCAATGAACAGGTTATTCAATATACCGTTACGTTTTCTAATCATTTGGGGTAAAATTGATAAAAATACAGTTATACAGTTTTGGTGACTCATTTTATCAGATAGCGTTCCCCTAATTACACCATTTGCATTTTTCAACATTGCAACACATACATACACGAATACAAAGAACACAAGTTTACTTTACTCCCTTTTGAGTTACAAACTTTACTTTTAAATCAACTACCGTAGATGTACCGTAAGACCATTACTTCCTTAAGATAATAAGCTACACTGTAGGAACGGGATCACGGTAAAACGATCCACTTGTGGTACTCGACGGTGTAGTGATTTTAACAATGAAATCTAAAGACCACACGTTTAATTTTTGATAATCTACAGAGACTGTGAACGAACTATTATTCTGCCAAATACACTTTCGATACGCGTAAACTGAGACAATACTGAAAAAGAAATAAGAAATTAGATGTAAAATTTCCTTTTTGTCCTCAGATCACATTTTAACCCGATGCTCTAAACTGCTGCATCCAACCACACATCATATCATAGTAGCATCTTAGTCTGAGAAAACTGCACTGCTGGACACACATAGGCACTTCCTGTTACCACCCGTACTTCCGCGCTTGTTGCTGACTGGCTGTCAACGTGTGGACGTAGTTCTACACTGGCGTATTTCCGATTTGTTGCTTAAATTCTGCACGATTCTGTTCACTGTTTACTGTTCACTGTACTACTTAATTATTTTTCTTCACCTTCTACATCCTCTATCGATCAAATTCCTAGTTACAGATCCAGGGGGAGTATTAACTACGTTCCGGCCGGTGTGGCCGAGCGGTTGTAGGCGCTTCAGTCTGGAACTGCGGGACTGTTAGGGTCGCTGGTTCGACAGTTCTAAGTTCTAGGGAACCGATGGCGTCAGATGTTAAGTCCCATAGGGCTCAGAGCCATTTGAACCATTTATTTACTACGTTTTGCAAGCTACCTCTTTCGCAGATGGACTAAACTCTTTAGTGTTCTCCCAGTGAACCTCATCTACCTATCCTATGGTCAGTTTTACTTATTTCTTTATACAGCAGTTTTTTTTTTATATTGGGGTCACTAATGCCTGTCTTACATCTAACAAGGCAGTTTGCATGTTTCGCTTTACATTTATACGTCAAGTATGTAATAGAACACATACAGAACGTTTACATCTGTATTTTTCGTTTTATGTAGTAGTAACTTAGATATTTGTGTTGTTGTTATTTTAGGGGCACCAGATCTGTTGTGCATACATGAGCATTTGAGGCGGGTTACAACTTCGAAACAATTATGAACAACTCAATAAAGCAAATGCGTACTGGGGACACTGAATGGTATCACCTGCAGTTACATTGCGGCGTGAAATAACATTGAAGGGCACCATAAAGCTACCAAAGATGAAGTCTACGTCGACTTTCTACAGAAATCCGTTGAAAACGTGTTTGACTTTGATGAAATATTTTCCTACTATAATGTGGTATCATTCCACCGATAGAGCCAGTGCTTATAGTGATTCAGCCGGCCGGTGTGGCGGAGTGGTTCTAGGGGCTTCAGTCTGGAACCGCGTGACCGCTACGGTCGCAGCTTCGAATCCTGCCTCGGGCATGGATGTGTGTGATGTCCTTAGGTTAGTTACGTTTAAGTAGTTCTATGTTCTAGGGGACTGATGACCTCAGATGTAAAGTCCCATAGTGCTCAGAGCCATTAGAACCATACAATCATTCATTTACATCAATAGAAGAAATGGGCTAAGAAATAGTGTAAGATTCCCTCAACATTCGCAGATCCAATAGCCATTGACTGCCTCAGATGAGTATTATTATTATTATTATTATTATTATTATTATTATTATTATTAACACATTAGCAAGCATCACAAGCTCCTGAACTCTCCTCGCTGCTCACATAGTTATATCTTGTCATTTTTTCAGTTCATCGAAAGTAAGATTTTCATATATTTTCAAATTTCGATGTAGCGTAATTTTTGTCTTCTCAGAGACGTTCTTCATTTAGGATGTTCTGTACATATCTACCGCTCTTATGGAGATCGAAATGTGTGCCCAATCCAAGTCTCACAGTTTTAATTCAGAATAAAATGTCTGGTTATCCATAATCGGTGATTATAAATAATGATCCAGTTTCAAAATGCTTTAAGAAAAAGGGAATTGCGCTCAAAACGACAACAAATTTGAACGAAATGTTATCGAAGAAGGAGGAAACAATAAGGAAAGAAAACGAAAATTTTTCCAGTAGATAATCAGCATAGTACACAAAGAAAAGACGCGGGGTACACGGCTGTTCCTCAGTTTGCGTCTCAGACGGTCGGCAAGACCGTCTCAACGCGCAATTGCGCGCTGCTGGTCAGGATCTTTCGCAAGAACGGCAACTGTACGCTAGGTTCTAGGCGTTCAGGGCTATGAAAAACGGCGTCTTTCCGATTTCTGTCAATGTCGTGAAGAAATGATTACGAATTTCGGAAACACAGGTTCGCCTGAAGTGCAATGTGGCAGAGGAACGGTACCATCTGATCTGAGGTCATTTCAAGATGTGATCACAGCACTGAAAAATGGGTCAAGTGGCAATGTGGAAACCTACAGTTCATTGAGAATTTTTCGATCTTCGGACATGCCTGTGTGGCATAAAATCTACGTAACATCCTGTATTGCTATCCACACAAAATTACTCATGTTTAGTAGTTGATCCAGGCTCTCCTACCAGTAAGACAGAGTTGGAATCTCTTCCTCGTGTGGAAGTGGACAATGAATGGCCATGGAACATTCTGTGGACAGACGAAGCCCATTGCCATCTTCCCGCACATGTCAGTACACAGAATTGCTGAATATGGGCAACGAAAACCTGCTCACACATCAACCGGTACCACTCCATACCGCAAAGGTAACTGTTTGGTTTGGGAGCGTCTAGCAAGGGAGCAAGGGAGTGTGACATTCCTCCATTACCGGAGGGTGATCAATTCCACAATATAAATGTGGATAGGTACGCCAAAGAGCTGGTGAGGGCGATTACCAGAGCAGTGAAAGTAGCCGTACCGACAAGGAGGAGGGCCATAGCGGTCTCTCCATCACCATGGTCTGCCGAACTGGAGCATATGCGCCAGTCTAACAGAAGACTAAGGAGGCACTACCAGTGCAGTGTCGTCTGGTGGGATAGGCACCGATGGTTGCAACAGTATCGGGAATTAAAGGAAACATTCCGGGAGTAGCATCTTGCGGTTAGAGTTAGAAGTCGGGAGAGGTATCTTATAAATCAATTAACTACTGACCCATGCGGAGTGCACTATAAGAGAGAGAGAAGACCCGCTCTCCAATGGTGATATCCACAGTCAGGCATGCGGACAGGAGGAAGGGGAAACGGAGGGCCAGCGCCAAATAAGAACAGCTGATCATGTAAGATATACAAATGACAGGGCATTATACCCCTTCTCTGAAGAGGAGGTGGCTGCCCAAATAAAATCTGTAAAGAGAGGTAAAACTCCTGGGTCAGCTGGTTTTGTTGCGGAGGTAGTGCCCATTTTCTCGCTCCTCAGTTGGTAACGCTACTTACCAAATTGTTTAACGAGTACCTCAGCTTTAAAAAGTTTCCCAAAATCTGGAAAACAGCAAACGTGGTCGTAATAAAGAAATGACCTGAAAGAGACCCAGCTGAGACCATGTCCTAGTGACCGATGTGTTTGTTAGATCTCCTCGGGAAACTATTCGAGAACTTGATGTCTGATAGACTGGCTGCACATCGAGTGCTGTGTGGGTTCAGTGACAGGCAGTTGGGATTTAGACCTGGGCAGCCGCAGTCGCGGCTGACGCAATCATCCTGGCGGCTGAGGTCTGTGACTCAGCCCCGTACAAGTACTTAGTTGGTATCATGGAGGACATCAGTGGCGCCTTCGACCACCTGTGGCGGCCTTCGATCTCGACCTGTTTACGGGGAAGGAATGTACAGGGCCGCTATATGGTTATCTGAGGAGTTATAGTGCGGATCGGGAGGTGTGGCTATCATCCCCTAGCGGGAGAATTAGAAAATCAATATCAAAGGGGGAGTTCTGTGTTGGGCCCCTTGTTTTGGGACATCAACATGGAACCATTACCAGACATCTTGCAACGGAGTGAAGATGTGGTAGAGGTGAAAGAAGGACGTACAAAAATGCTCAGAGAAGAACAAGTCGCTAAGGAATGAAATACATAGGAAGTGCACAGAAGCCAAGACGAAATGGCTGCATGAAGAATGTGAAGAAATTGAAAGAGAAATTTGTTAAAGCCTGCCTAGTCGTCATATATGGTGTGTGTTGGAAACCTGCTTTCTCGGATCATTGGACAACATTCTACAGTTAGTATGAGTTTTATTACAAACGGAAAAGATTACAATACTTAGCTTTGTCCATTACGCAGATGGGTCACAAGCAAAGAGTGACATGCAAAATAGGCAAAGTTCTGCAGTATAAACAATTCCAAGTCCGTATTACATAGATTGTACAAGGGAAGTGATTAGAGTTGGCGCTTCTACCCAAGCTGCTAGTTTTGAAGCTGCTGTAGAACTGGGCTGCGACCAGTCGGGCACGGTGCTTATGTCCTCTTGTCATAGGGGCAGCTGATGTCGTGTTGTCGTCCTGGAGAGGGGTGGGTCAACCTGCAATTGGCTGACGGCTTCTTACAGTTCTCTCTCTGCTTTATCGTTCCCGACGGACGTGTCGGCGCTTGATTTTACGCCGTAACAAAATTATCGTCGGAAGAAGTGACTCACCATGTAGGAACTTCAAAAGAACCTCCGGTGAAAATAAAGAAACTTCACAAGAACCTTAGATGAAAATAAAGGAAGGGTGATATCATTAAGAGCGTAACGGAAATTCCACTGATGAATGCCGAGGAGAGAGTGGATAGGTGGGTAGAGTACACTGAAGGCCTCTTACCAGGGAGAGCATTTATCTGTTATGATAGAAGAAGAAACAGGGGTCGATTTCGATGAGGTAGGAAATCCAATATCAGACTCAGAATTTAACAGAGCTTTGGAGGACTTAATATCAAATAAGGCAGAAGGGATAGACAATTCCATCAGAATTTATAAAATCACGGGGGGAAGTGGCAACAAAACGACTATTCACGTTTGTGCATAGGATGTATGAGTTTGGCGCCGTACAATCTGGCTGCCTGAAAAACATCATACACACATTTCCGAAGACTGATGAGCAGACAAGTACGAGAATTATCGCACAACCATCGTAACAGCTCATGCATCTCAGTTGCTGACAAGAATAATATATGAGAATAAGGAAGAAATCTGAGGAGGTGTTAGATAACAATCTGTTTGGCTTTGGAAAAGGTAAAGGTACCAGAGGCATTTCTGACGTTGCAGTAATAAGGGAAGCAAAGCCTGGAAACAGAGTTCGACAATGTAAAATGATAGAAGATGCTCGAAATGCTGAGAAAAATAGGGGTTAGCTATAGAGAGAGACGGGTAATATACAACATGTACAAGAGCCAAAAGGGAAGGATAAGAGTGGACGACCAAAAACGTAGTGCTCCGATTAAAAAGGGTGTGAGACAGGCATGTAGTCATTCGCCCCTACTGTTCAATCTATACATTGAAGAAGCAATGACGGAAATAAAATAAAAGTTCAGGAGTGGAATTAAAATTCAAGGTGAAAGGATACCAATAATACGTTTCGCTGATGACATTGCTACCCTGAGTGAAAGTGACGAAGAATTACGTGATCTGCTGAATGGAATGCACAGTCTAATAAGTTGTTGTTGTTGGGGTCTTCAGTCCTGAGACTGGTTTGATGCAGCTCTCCATGCTACTCTATCCTGTGCAAGCTTCTTCATCTCCCAGTACCTACTGCAACCTACACCTTTCTGAATCTGCTTAGTGTATTCATCTCTTGGTCTCCCCCTACGATTTTTACCCTCCACGCTGCCTCTAATACTAAATTGGTGATCCCTTGACGCCTCAGAACATGTCCTACCAGCCGATCCCATCTTCTGGTCAAGTTGTACCACAAACTTCTCTTCTCCCCAATCCTATTCAATACTTCCTCATTAGTTATGTGATCTACCCATCTAATCTTCAGCATTCTTCTGTAGCACCACATTTCGAATGCTTCTATTCTCTTCTTGTCCAAACTATTTACGGTCCATGTTTCACTTCCATACATGGCTACACTCCATATAAATACTTTCAGAAATGACTTCCTGACACTTAAATCTATACTCGATGTTAACAAATTTCTCTTCTTCAGAAACGCTTTCCCTGCCATTGCCAGTCTACATTTTATATCCTCTCCACTTCGACAATCATCAGTTATTTTGCTCCCCAAATAGCAAAACTCCTTTACTACTTTAAGTGTCTCATTTCCTAATCTAATTAGTACGGGATATGAATTGAGAGTAAATCGAAGAAAAACGAAAGTAATAGGAAGTAGCAAAAAAGAGAACAGAGAATCTTAACATCAGGTCTGATGGTCACTAAGTAAATGAAACTAAGGAATTGTCCTACCTAGGTAGCGAAATAGCCAATGACGAACGGAGCAAGGAGGGCATCAAAAGCAGACTAGCACTAGCAAAACGAACATTCCTGGCCAAGAGATGTCTACTACTTATAGTATCAAACATAGGCCTTAATTTAAGGAAGAAATTTCTGAGAATGTACGTTTGGAGCACACCATTGCATGGTAGTGAAACATGGACCGTGGGAAAACTGGAACGGAAGGGAATCGAAGTAGTTGAGATTTAGTGTAACAGACGAATTTTGAAGATTAGATGGACTGATAAGGTAAGGAATGAGGAGGTTCTCTGCAGAATCGGAGAGGAAAGGAGTATGTGGAAAGCATGACAAGAAGAAGAGACAGGACGATAGGACATCCGTTAAGACATCGGGGAATGGCTTCCATGGTACTAGAGGGAGCTGCAAAGACTGTAGAGGAAGACAGAGCTTGGAATACATCCAACAGATGCTGGAGGCTGTGGACTGCAAGTGCTACTCAGAGATGAAGAGTTTGGCGCAGGAAAGGACTTCGTGGAGGGCCGCTTCAAACCAGTCAGAAGACTGATGACAGTAAATTCTCCTTCTTCTGCAACTTTTTATATCTTTATTTTTTCTATAAATGAAATTTATGATTCTTTATAAATGGAAATACTTCTGTGATTTAACGCAAGTAACATAGTGAACAAGAGTATTAATCTTCAATAAAAGGTAAAATATGGGGGACTCGCCGTTTATTTCTCTTTTTATCTCAGAAGTACGTATACCATACTTCCCCGCAGTTTGCAAAACTGTCTTGATGTTTTAAATTTTTCCGCAGTACATTATGTACTGTTTTAATTTACGTCCATGGTTTATGAAGTCATCAAGTAGTGTTCGAGTTTGCCTGTTAGCCAAATTACCATTAAGCTTTTTTTGGTGGCGGTATCGCGTTTGGGCCAATGTCACAAATTCTTATGTGTTGATATGTTGCGTTCGAGTCCTCAGTAGTTATATAAGTTATGATGATTCTAGACCACGAATTCATTCCTTGATTTGTTATATCATATGTTACCATCAAGTCGTCAGTATCCGTATAAATGGATACTTTGTAGGCAAGATCCTAACTTAACATGCATGGATGCACCTGATCAGCTGATAAAAGTTAGTAAGATCATGTAAACGAAACATCCAACTTGCTGTAGAAGACATCATTAACTTATTCATAAAATGTAGTGCCATTGTGGACAGTCGACTTTTTCTCTGATCGACAGCTTTTAAATGGAGCCAGGAAGAACATCCGCGCTCACCCTTTGTATGGATTTTGCGAAATCGCATATTGTTCTTTCGGTCACACCACGTGGGCCGTTAGTGGAGGCTCTGCAATGGTAGACTTTTCCTGAGTGCTGATGGTACCGTTTCAACGAGCAATCGTTTAGGGTGCGTTATTACTCATTGAATTCCGATAAATTGTTGGGTAAACAACGATGAAATTTTGGCATTTTTGCTATTCAAATGACAGTCAAAAGTAACAGTCCAAGTAGCTATTTGGTTTTGAATTCCTAGCATGATGACTGTCATCGAACCAAGATTCCGCACTAAGCAGAGCCGGTGATTCGGAGACGCTGTTCAGCGATATATTAGTCACCATCTGCTGAGAAGTATTTTAAATGTCACCGGATTGAAGCAGAAGAATATTATGTCAGGCATGACAAAAACCTTGTTATGTTTGGTGCTTCCACACGTATTTAAGAGCAAGTGGTGGTATACTTTTTTAACTTCGTACTGTTCTTGCAACGTACGCGGCTCCTCTTACACTAGACAAAAAATATTTGTTCGGCAATTAATCAGAGACCTTAAGAGACAATAAAATAACTCACTAACTACGTCTTAGTTGCTCTGTGAAATACTACGCCTGAGCAGTATCACGCTTGTGATAGCCTGTGTATGAAACAGCAGTTTTCGAGTCCCTCGCCGATTCTGCTTATGCAGAACCGAGCGCGTCCACTATTCAACCTCTGACGGGACTGTCGAGAGAAGCGGAAACTCATCAAAATGCCTATCTGCATTCCAGGTTCACTGAAAGCCGCATTCACAGCACAATGCGGCGCTCGCCCCGGGACTCCAACTTGGCAGCATAGGAGGGCGGTCGCTGGCTGGCTGCATACCCCTGTTCACCCCTGACTACCAGGTCTTACTGTCTGCCGCCGGTGGAGAGACTCGTCTGGTACAGAGAAAGGGTTTTCTATCAACGGCGTCGCTACAGCGCCGTTTGCAAAACGTGGCAAGTGGAGTTCACTCTGTGTACTGGTGAGATGGCCAATTCGTCACCAATAAGCATTTTGCATAGCAGCAGCGAGCATAAAAAGTGGCGTTCACTGGTGTAAAAGTTTTTACCTTTGACGGTGCAGATGCAGACCAATTTAGTAATATTATTTTTATTGGTGACCCTGCATTAGTACTGATGCCATACGGGCTGCAATAACAGTTTTATTATGTGTTCTGATGATAATTTCAGTAATTATTTAAACAGCAGCCCTGGCTCTTAACAAAAATTCCTTCCAGTTAAATGCTTTCCCGGAGCAAAGGTGAACGTTTGATATTGCGATATTACGGACAAGTACAACATTTTACTTACGATTTGCTCATATGTCACTAACATAGTTATAAGCCGATCCGCGTGTATACAAGAAATCAGAATCGCCCAACAAACTTCGTAATAACGCGTAAGTCATGTCGTGAAGATCATTTGATTTTGTGACACCAGCCATGTGTTGTCAAAATAAAAATCTGGCTACTGGCAATAATCTTTGTAATAGAGTTCATCAGGTCATCATCAACGTCAGTCGTTACGGGTGTGGTTCATTGGTGTCATTAGTACTCAGCTGCTGTCTCTTCATGTCACTCGCTTCTTCCATTTGCTCCGACACCTTATTATTGTCTCATTCAATTTAAATAGGTTTTTTTATTTATGTTCGGAACTGAACACCCGTGAAGTCAAAGTCGCACATAATTCTTTTTTTAAATTAGGATGTATTACACGTTTCGACTGACAATGTAGCAAGCTTCAGAACATAAAACATTATTTATTACTGTTGGCGCCATTGCGGCTTCACACATCGTTAAAATTTTATTAAACTGACAATATCCACAGACGAATTAGTTAAAAACAAGTTTTTATCGTTCGTGGCCAACTGACGCAATCAGCATTTACATCATCTCGTTAATACTGACTGTGTCAGTTACCAAGTTTTAATGGTATAACGTCTTTGTTTTGTGGCCCTCGTTCCATCACACTTGTAAATAATCACTTACTGAGTTTTAGTGGTATAACGTCTTTGCTTTATGGCAATCGTTCAATTACACTGATCAGGAACGACGAATGATATCATTTTAAGAGAAATTGTAGCGATGTATGAGACAATAATGACCCCAAAGCTTCACAAGAATGTTTCATGATCTGAAGAGGGCAAGATTGTTAACCGAAACTAGTAACCCAACCAAATAAAAAAGATTTTATGTGCGGCTTTTACTTCATGGGTTTTCAATCGCTAACATAAACAAAAAAAATTGCAACGCATGGCGTATCTCCTGGTTGATCATGCCAAGAAGCGTGATACAGATCTTTCCTTTCCCAAATGTTTTCCTGTTTATTTTTGTTCAATAGTACATACTGCAGCTACGTCATCATTGTACTGTCTATTCTGAAGGTTATGTCAACAGCTGACATTCATTTTTGTATGGGAGTCGTAACACTGCTATCGTTTTACATAATTTAGGCGTTACCTCCTTTCTTCTATTCCCATAGCTACTCCAATTTTTAGAATCTTCTATTGGTGGCATCTTTGCATATGTATTTCATGCAGTTAAAGTAGATGCCAAGAATTTTTTGGGTCCATATTAGCAGCAGTAGACTGACCTGTATTGGTTAACGTACTTTGAAAGATATTTTTTCAAACTGTTCAAGAAATTTACATTATTATGCTACGCGTCCTTCTTCAGTACGTTCAGCCTTTAGTGAAGATCATTCTTTGTATTTGTAACTTAGCTTGTCAACAGTATAAAGCATTATACTCTAAGGCCACTGTTAAGTAACTTTGTGTAAGCTGCATATACTGTATACAAATTTTTGTTCTACCCGGATTGCAGATTTGGTTAATTAAATTTTTATAAACAGTGTTCATACGCAAACCAAATTCCAATGAGACAGACTAACTATAGTAATTTAACTGGCAGAAGTAAAGCTGTGAGACCGGGCGTGAGTCGTGCTTCGGTAGCTCAGTTGGTAGAGCACTTGCCCGCGAAAGGCAAAGGTCCCGAGTTCGAGTCTCGGTCGGGCACACAGTTTTAATCTGCCAGGAAGTTTCATGTCAGCGCACACTCCGCTGCAGAGTGAAAATCTCATTCTATAGTAATTTACTTTGATGTGCCCCCTAAAATCCACAACATGAAGTCATTGCGTGTACTAGTTACAGAGATAATATTAAAGCACCATATGGCTATGTACAGGTTACGTAGTTCCCATCAATTACGTGCAGTTGGTTTGTGGACGCATATCTGGTACGCCGTAGGGTCCCAGATGTGCTCCATCGGGACTAATTATGGTCGCCAAGATCATTAACGTGGTTTTACTCTCATGCTCCTCAACACAATGTGGCATGAATCTGCCATCGTGGCGCCGATAGTTATCTTGTTGGGAGAAGCCATCGTCTTCGCGGATGGCACTTAGAATGTGTGATGCACGTGCTTTTTTATTTTCGCAAATGTATAGTTTCTTCAACCTGCTGATGTCAGCTGCGAATGTTGTTGGACTTTGGAGGTACTTGATTGTATCGCAAACGAAATCCTCTCCTATCACAAAAAAAGAGACTCTGTTACCTGCACTGTGATGACAGAACGGCAACTGTTTCAATCTAATGCGCAGACTGTCGTCGGTACGATTTTTATTTTCGCTTATGACATGGGACTTTTAACTCATTCTTCACCGTGTTTGTGCCTGCTTTCGAATCAGTGCTTCTGCACAACTATAGAAATACTCCCAGTAATTATTTGTAATTTGTCGCAAAGTCTTACATAGTACCAGCTGCTTATGATTGCTATATTCACCTTCAATTGCTATACGTGATCTACATTCACAGAGGCCAAACAGAGCGAAATTTAAATTCCTTAACTATGATATCAACTATACCCCGACTTACATTGATACAAGACATTGAATGACAAGCGCAGTATCCATATACTCCCGATAGTATGTGCTTCTACCTGTCACTTACCAACATTTGGTTTACAGGTTTGTTTTGTAACTCACCTAGAGCTTTTGAGGACGTGCTGAGAGTGAGAGTACAAGATGTGTTCCTGTAGCTTCATGTTCCTCATCTGTCACACAGCCGGTCGTCTTAGTCTTGGTGGATGTGAGTCTGACGAGGGAACCACAAGCGACCGGCAATAAATGAAATGTCGGTGAACAACACGACCAATCTAAAATCTTGGCAGTGTATTCAGAAACACAAAGTCTGACTTGCAGGTCGGGCACAATGTGCGGACTTGGTTGGGCCATGAGAGACAGAAAGATCAAGACCCAAACTGATATGTCGATATCCTTGGTGTGTAGTAGGCAGACATGGATGACTACTTGCAACAATGCGCCACGGTATCGCAGCTGGCTTGCCATGATACACTGTCCGTATAAATATTAACTGCAGCGCCCACACTTCTGTGAACCAGATGAAGTTCAAATTTCACAATTACTCCATGTTCTTACGTGAGCCGTGGCGTTCGATTTGGTATATCGGCAGCAGGCTGGTTTCTTGACCCCTGCTTGCAGAAATGGCTGGCTGGTAGTATGAGGAAAATGTGAGAATTGGCTTGAGTGGTACGTCGGCAACGAGTAACGTCGCGGAATATAGAAGAGGCGTGACGCTGTGAAAACGGGAGGAGTTAGCAAGCTGGAGTGGATTAGTGACTGGCGTGTGTAGAGCTGAGGAGAGGGACCTTGCCGTGGTCGATGGGGTTGTTACCTTCGTATTGGAGTGTGTGGTGTTTGGACGTCGATATAACAGTTGGGAGGAGTGCCAATCTTCAGATGCTGATATCCATCCAGGACTTCTCAGCAACCCATGTGGCCAACTCCAGTTTCTGAATCTGATGAGACATTTCGTCAAAGGGCATGTCTATATATAAAGGCCAATGTCCTGCGCTGCTTCCAATGTTCAGTGGAGCTTATGAATACGAATTCTATCATCTTTGGGGTGTAATAAGCCGCCACTTAGGAAAGCCAACGTTCCGAAGCAGTATAATATGCAATAGTTAAAATGTTACATAGTCGTGACTGTTATAAACTTAATACTCCAACTCGAAATTTTTGGCTGTTGTTATTTTTCCGGTAACAACAATAAAAACCGACTTGCATTTGAGTTCTCAGTTTCTTACAGCTTAAATTCAAAGCCATTGCTAATATGAGTAGACACTGTTTGTGGGGAGCAGAGTAGGAATGTCACTCTCACTTCCCTTAAGCGGAATTGCTTTGTTATCCATTTGTATTCGTTCGTCCTTGTGTTTAACAGTTTTCTGATATAGGATTTTAGTATGTTGTAGTTAAGTCCATACATGGGTCTGTCTCATCTCTCCAGATAACGGGCGACAACTTACGGTAGCTTTCCACTGCGCTAGTCGGTCACTGGTAAGGCGCGGCTCTATTATGACCGAATGCGTGTTAGAAAAGGACAAGCCATCTCATGTCGGTCTGCTGACGGTCCGAGATCGGAGCTGTAAGATAATACTTTCATTGCACACACATCAAAAAAAGTTTCGTGTCACCTCGGTTCCAAGAGTTCCAGTACCTCTAATACCCAGTAGCTCGTCCTCTTGCATTGATGCTTGCCTGTATTCGTCGTGGCATACTATCCACAAGTTCATCAAGGCACTGTTAGTCCAGATTGTCCCACTGCTCAACGGCGGTTCGGCGTAGACTTCTCAGGGTGGCCGGTGGACCACCGTCGTCCATAAACAGCTCTTTTCAATCTATCCCAGGCATGTTCGATAGAGTTGATGTCTGGAGAACATGCTGGCCAATCTAGTCGAGCGATGTCGTTGCCCTGAAGAAAGTCATTCACAAGATGTGCACGATGGGGCGCAAATTGCCGTCCATGAAGATGAATTAGTCGCCAATATGCTGCCGATATGGCATTCACGTATCGTACAGCTGTTACGGCGCCTTCCATGACTACCAGCGGCGTACGTCGGCCCCACATAATGCCACCCCAAAACAGCAGTGAACCTCCGCCTTGCTGCACTAGCCGGACAATGTGCCTAATGCGTTCAACCTGACCGGTTAGCCTTCAAACATGTCTCCGACGCCTGTCTGATTGAAGTCATACGCGACGCTCATCGGTGAAGAGAACGTGATGCCAATCCTGAGCGGTCCACTCGGCAAGTTGTTGGGCGTATCTGTATCGCGCTACATGGACATCGGGACTGAAATTGCGCATCATGCATCCTATTACACACAGTTTGAGTCGTAACACGACATCCTGTGGCTGCACGAAAAGCATTTATTCAACAAGGTGGCGTAGCTATCAGGGTTCCTCCGAGCCATAATCCGTAAACATCGGCCGTCCACTGCAGTTGTAGCCTTTGGCGGCCTGAGAGAGGCATGTCATCGACAGTTCCTCTCTCTCTGTATCTCCTCCAATGTTAGAACATTATCGCTTTGGTTCACTACGATACGCCTGGACATTTTCCTTGTTGAGAGCCCTTCCTGGCACAAAGTAACAATGCAGACGCGATTGAACGGCAGTACTGGCCGTCTAGGCATGGTTGAACTACAGACAACACGAGCCGTGTACCTCCTCCCTGGTGGACTGAACTGATCGGCAGTTGGACCCCTCCGTCTAATAGGCGCTGCTGATACATGGTTGTTTACATCATTGGGCGGGTTTCATGACATTCGTGAACAGTCAAAGGAACTGTGTCTGTGATGCAATATCCACAGTCAACGTCTGTCTTTAGTAAATCTGGGAAACCGGGTGATGCAAAACTTTTTTTGATATGTGTATGCATTTCACTTTCGTAAGCACATCTGGCTGTATTCTAACGGCTCTTAATATTTACTTCACACTGACCTGTTGATATTGAATTAATCACTTATTGAGTTCCATGGCGCGGTTTGATCTTACATATGTTGTAACCTGAGTTGCTATCAGTTAAAATCTTTCTTGAGCAAGGTGGTACATGTTTGTTAAATACAACTGTTAACTGGAAGATTATTAATAATGTTTGGTAAGATCGAGGTCCACATTTTTCACAAATTGGGAATATTATTAAAATTGTTTTGAAAAGATAAATTGCTATTGCCAGATGGTTTAGTAAGTGCCAGGTACGGCTTTTTCTAAAATTGCAGATTTCTTGTAAATTGTTTACAAGAGATAAATTGTTACTGACAGATAGTTTAGCAAGCGCTAGGCGCATATTTCATTAAATATAAAATTCACTCAAATTCCTATGAACATCTGCTTTATTTGGTGTGGTGACATATTTTTCGTACTTGAAAATTGTTTTCTATGTGATCAGCATTTCATTCAAATATTTCATGTAGGAAGAAATTTGCTTAGTTATTCTCATGCACACAGTGGTTAAACTGAAACAAATAAATTGTCATCATGCAAACGCTGATGCTGAAACTTCCTGGCAGATTAAAATTGTGTGCCGGACCGAGACTCGAACTCGGGACCTTTGCCTTCCGCGGGCAAGTGCTTTACTATCTGAGCTACCCAAGCACGACTCACGCCCAGTCTTCACAGCTTTACTTCTGCCAGTACCTCGTCTCCTACCCTCCAAACTTCGCAGAAGTTCTCCTGCGAACCTTGCAATATTAGCACTCCTGAAAGAAAGGATATTGCGGACACATGGCTTAGTCACAGCCTGGGGGATGTTTCCAGAATGAGGTTTTTCACGCGCTGATATGAAACTTCCTGGCAGATTAAAACTGTGTGTAGGACCGAGACACGAACTCGGGACCTTTGACTTTCGCGGGCAAGTGCTCTACCATCTGAGCTGTGGCTAAACCATGTCTCCGCAATATCCTTTCTCTCAGAAGTGCTACTTCTGCAAAGTTCGCAGGAGAGCTTCTGTAAAGTTTGGTAGGTAGGAGACGAGGTACTGGCAG
This sequence comes from Schistocerca cancellata, assembly GCF_023864275.1. NCBI lineage: Eukaryota > Metazoa > Arthropoda > Insecta > Orthoptera > Acrididae > Schistocerca > Schistocerca cancellata. Next base: position 516,986,995 of record NC_064632.1, read on the forward strand.
AAGTAAACCTGTGGGGACGGGGCGTGAGTCGTGCTTGGGTAGCTCAGTTGGTAGAGCCCGCGAAAGGCAAAGCTCCCGAGTTCGATTGTGGGTCCGGCACACAGTTTTAATCTGCCAGGAAGTTTGATATCAGTGCACACTCCGCTGCAGAGTTAAAATCTCATTCTTGGACTTGTGTTGCAGTTGCTGGGGTAACCCTCCCACTCCACAGGCTTGTGTACTGATCATTGTGGTGCAGGAAGAAATTTGCTTAGTTGTTCCTGTACACACAGTGATTACACTGAAACAAATAAATTGTCATCATGCAAACTCTGACTGATGTTGCTGTTGCTGGGGTGACCCTCCCACTCCACAGCCTCGTTTACTGATCCTTGCGGCCTGTATTTATGACAGTCATTTCTTTCCGGTCAGGAAATTGGTGCTTATTCCGTTAGAGATATTGACTATCCAGCAATTTAGAGCTGTCACTACCCTAAGGCGTGAGAGACACTTCCTCTGGATCCTCCATGGAGACTTATGTGAAACTGCTAGCCTGCTGCACCCTCCGTTACTGCTGAAGTAGCCCTCAGCGTCGTCAAAGCATGCACATTCAACTGCACAGAAACAGAAAGGTTATCTTGGATGCGAAAATTATATTCAACGGTCCAAAAACAGACAGAGCTGATAAAATCAGTGGATTCATAAAATTAATAAAAGCTAACTAAACCATTTAATACATTTCGTTGGAATATTTTAGAGTAATACTATAATACTTTGACACATGAGTAAGAATATGCATTGTTTTCTGTAATACCCTGTGGAATTGGCAGGTATCATTCATAATAGATATCGGTAAGTGTAGAATAACAATCTCATGTGGCATGAAGACGATACGATAGACTGCAACATCGACTCTGTGTTAATTGGGTAATGATTTGGTCAGTGCGTTTGTTTTCAGCTAGTAATACGAGCGATTAATGTTGATACAAAAGAGTGATAGGTGACCATTCACCTCGATACTAGTGAGGTGACTGTGTAACATTGTATTTTACGCAACTGGTTTGGCCAAGTGTAGCGCAATAGTTATCCATAATAAGGTAAACGGCCGCAGCTCGTGGTCGTGCGGCAGCGTTCTCGCTTCACACACCCGGGTTCCCGGCTTCGATTCCCGGCGGGGTCAGGGATTTTATCTGCCTCGTGATGACTGGGTGTTATGTGATGTCCTTAGGTTAGTGAGGTTTAAGTAGTTCTACGTTCTAGGGGACTGATGACCATAGAAGTTAAGTCCTATAGTGCTCAGAGCCAATAAGATAAACTGAGATCACAATCTTCAAAACACAGACTGTTTGAATCCTAATCTGTGCATTTCTGTTGGCCAAATTTATTATGTTTTGTTCTCTGTACTAACGATGAGTACTCCCTTATTTAATTCTCGGCGCAAAACTTAAATAAATGTTAACTTTCAAGTAGGGAAATCTCACACTTCTTACAATATTCCAGTCTATTACGCCATACTCTAATCTTTTGTTTTATCGGAAGGAGGAGGCTGTGGAACTGTTTCCCGATGGTGAAGAAGATATGTACCACTGTTATATCATTGGACGATAGCAACAGCTCCGGCCGCTGTGGCCGAGCGGTTCTAGGCGCGTCAGTCTGGAACCCCGCTGCTGCTACGGTCATAGGTTCGAATCCTGCCTCGGGCATGGCTGTGTGTGATGTCCTTAGGTTAGTTAGGTGACCTCAGATGTTAAGTCCCATAGTGCTCAGAGCCATTTGTACCATTTATTTTTGATAGCAAGAGCAGCCTCAGAAACCTATTACTACGCACTACTCTCGTGTGAATGGGACCTTCGTAGAAGCCACAACCCTGTCTGAAGAAAACATCCTCAGATAGGGACGGAACATTTGGTTTGTCGAATAATTAAATTCGACCACCATTTAATATCACAGATTTTTGTATTTTTAAACAGTGACAAATAAGATTCATTATAACGATTTATAATCATCTAACTGTACTTTTAATCAGCAGTTTTGAAAAAATACTATCATTAAAGACAACACCTACGTTTAGAACGCTTGTATTGATTGGTACCTTAGTGAATATATTCTTTGTTAAAGATGTTACCGCTTAGGCTTCCGTGGCCACGTTCTGGTGAAACGTCAGAAAAAGTCCTATGTGGGATCCTGTCCACTAGCCCCTTATAGGGTGCATAGGAATTAATTGATTTCATTACAGTAACTGACTTGACAATACTTGACTTGCGTACCTGCAATGACGTGTCGCAAGCGCCGGCCGCTGTGGTCTCGCGGTTCTAGGCGCGCAGTCCGGAACCGCGCGACTGCTACGGTCGCAGGTTCGAATCCTGCCTCGGGCATGGATGTGTGTGATGTCCTTAGGTTAGTTAGGTTTAAGTAGTTCTAAGCTCTAGGGGACTGATGACCACAGATGTTAAGTCCCATAGTGCTCAGAGCCATTTGAACCATTTTTTGAACGTGTCGCAAGCACTTGGCGACAGGCAAATAATCAACGTCCTTCACAATATACAATTTCCATTCAAGTAAATAATATTATCCACAAGTCACAGCTCGTCTTCTAGTGCGGCTCTTCTAGCGCCCGACTTTTAATGCGGCCGAGGCTGGCAGGAGCAACGTTTATACACTCCTGGAAATTGAAATAAGAACACCGTGAATTCATTGTCCCAGGAAGGGGAAACTTTATTGACACATTCTGGGGTCAGATACATCACATGATCACACTGACAGAATCACAGGCACATAGACACAGGCAACAGAGCATGCACAATGTCGGCACTAGTACAGTGTATATCCACCTTTCGCAGCAATGCAGGCTGCTATTCTCCCATGGAGACGATCGTAGAGATGCTGGATGTAGTCCTGTGGAACGGCTTGCCATGCCATTTCCACCTGGCGCCTCAGTTGGACCAGCGTTCGTGCTGGACGTGCAGACCGCGTGAGACGACGCTTCATCCAGTCCCAAACATGCTCAATGGGGGACAGATCCGGAGATCTTGCTGGCCAGGGTAGTTGACTTACACCTTCTAGAGCACGTTGGGTGGCACGGGATACATGCGGACGTGCATTGTCCTGTTGGAACAGCAAGTTCCCTTGCCGGTCTAGGAATGGTAGAACGATGGGTTCGATGACGGTTTGGATGTACCGTGCACTATTCAGTGTCCCCTCGACGATCACCAGTGGTGTACGGCCAGTGTAGGAGATCGCTCCCCACACCATGATGCCGGGTGTTGGCCCTGTGTGCCTCGGTCGTATGCAGTCCTGATTGTGGCGCTCACCTGCACGGCGCCAAACACGTATACGACCATCATTGGCACCAAGGCAGAAGCGACTCTCATCGCTGAAGACGACACGTCTCCATTCGTCCCTCCATTCACGCCTGTCGCGACACCACTGGAGGCGGGCTGCACGATGTTGGGGCATGAGCGGAAGACGGCCTAACGGTGTGCGGGACCGTAGCCCAGCTTCATGGAGACGGTTGCGAATGGTCCTCGCCGATACCCCAGGAGCAACAGTGTCCCTAATTTGCTGGGAAGTGGCGGTGCGGTCCCCTACGGCACTGCATAGGATCCTACGGTCTTGGCGTGCATCCGTGCGTCGCTGCGGTCCGGTCCCAGGTCGACGGGCACGTGCACCTTCCGCCGACCACTGGCGACAACATCGATGTACTGTGGAGACCGCACGCCCCACGTGTTGAGCAATTCGGCGGTACGTCCACCCGGCCTCCCGCATGCCCACTATACGCCCTCGCTCAAAGTCCGTCAACTGCACATACGGTTCACGTCCACGCTGTCGCGGCATGCTACCAGTGTTAAAGACTGCGATGGAGCTCCGTATGCCACGGCAAACTGGCTGACACTGACGGCGGCGGTGCACAAATGCTGCGCAGCTAGCGCCATTCGACGGCCAACACCGCGGTTCCTGGTGTGTCCGCTGTGCCGTGCGTGTGATCATTGCTTGTACAGCCCTCTCGCAGTGTCCGGAGCAAGTATGGTGGGTCTGACACACCGGTGTCAATGTGTTCTTTTTTCCATTTCCAGGAGTGTATTATGTTCGGATAGAGGCCACTCCCGTCGTGGCGCGGTCCTAGTCAGTGTACTATTGGTGACGTCATCTCTCTGCCTTCTCTGCGTTTACATTATAAGCCAACGTGCCAGCGCATGATGTTATGCCAGAACAATCTAAGAAACAGTGTTTGAAGCCAACACCCAATTTGTCAACAAGTGTCACGGAAGCCTTAATATTTTTGTACCTCACACCTAAGGGGATGAGATGCGCAGATTGTACCGCCCCCTGGCCAAAGACGGAAAGAGAAAGTGCGGTTGATGTCACCTCTCACCTTTCTGTCGTGTCGCTGTGATGAACGGATCATATGAAAGTTTGCCAAATGTAAGCGCCACAGGCCAAGCACAAAGTTTCTATGACAGAGAATGGAACGAGCTTTTCTTCCTTAGCGAGTACATGCAAAATTAAGAAACTTGGAAGACTGGACGACGAACTTTTGAACATTTTTCTGTTCACTAATTAGCAGCATTGATCGAGACGACTGGGACAAGATCCGAAGCATCACTCACAGAAGCATGCAAAATGAACCCGACCGCCGCACCGAGCGATGGAAAGAGAAGTTTACAAGGTGCAGGATGTAGACGGACAAGGCGACTGACGACATGTCACGCACAGTGGTCAAACTCAGTGAATGACAGTTGGCCAAAGGAGAACACTCCATCTTTCAAAAAGGAAGGAGCTTCGCTGTCATCCTGAGACCTATAGCGTTTCGACAGATACGACATTATAATGGTCTAACAACTTTTATCAATGTGATTGATAATGCCGTAATAGCAGAAATCTAGATGTACAAAAGATAAATATTGTAATACACAGTCAAATGACGGTTTACTCTTTTCAACTTGTTAACTGTTTTCGGATGTTCCACGATGTTTTTCAAAGTAGCCATGTGCCATATTCTGGACTTCAGTGTAAGGCATGACAAGTTTTCAAAGCACTATATATTGGATATCGCTGCGGGGCCTTACAAGATTTTGTTCATGTTATTTGTTTTCGTGCTGTTCCACGATTTGCTTTTTCAAAGCAATTATGTGTTATACTTTGTCAGTAAATTGTTGCACTCACAGTATTTGGTTTCATCACTTTCACACATATACATTTATTACATCCTATATTTTTGTTACTGCTTATTGTCTCGTCATACTTAGTTGATACTTTAGTACCGATACACTAGAGGAGGATTTAATGGTTCAAATGGCTCTGAGCACTATGTTACTTAAAATTGGAGGTCATCAGTCCCCCAGACTTAGAACTACCTAAACCTAACTAACCTAAGGACATCACACACATCCATGGCCGAGGCAGGATTCGAACCTGCGACCGTAGCAGTCGCGTGGTTCCGGACTGAAGCGCCTAGAACCGCTCGGTCACCACGGCCGGCTCGAGGATGTAATATTTTTATCGACGGTATTACTTGATATTTTCACATAGGTTCATCCGTTTCTACACATGTGTTTATAAACCTGTGTTATCTGCAGTGACACAATAGCAGAAAGTGCCCAAATTCTTATGTCTCACAATTTTTGTACGTTATTTAAGTCCTTTCGGGTTTTGTAGTTTCGTTTGGTTCTTGACATGTGCACCAATGCTGAGTACACCGTATTTTCATAGTTCATATTTTCTTGAACACAACATAGTCATGTACTTAGAAGCACCTGTTCACACAGTCAGACGGTTGATAGATTGTAAGATTTCATATGTACACTCCTGGAAATAAAAATTAGAACACCGTGAATTCATTGTCCCAGGAAGGAGAAACTTTATTGACACATTCCTGGGGTCAGATACATCACATGATGACACTGACAGAACCACAGGCACACAGAAACAGGCAAAAGAGCATGCACAATGTCGGCACTAGTACAGTGTATATCCACCTTTCGCAGCAATGCAGGCTGCTATTCTCCCATGGAGACGATCGTAGAGATGCTGGATGTAGTCCTGTGGAACGGCTTGCCATGCCATTTCCACCTGGCGCCTCAGTTGGACCAGCGTTCGTGCTGGACGTGCAGACCGCGTGAGACGACGCTTCATCCAGTCCCAAACATGCTCAATGGGGGACAGATCCGGAGATCTTGCTGGCCATGGTAGTTGACTTACACATTCTAGAGCACGTTGGGTGGCACGGGATACATGCGGACGTGCATTGTCCTGTTGGAACAGCAAGTTCCCTTGCCGGTCTAGGAATGGTAGAACGATGGGTTCGATGACGGTTTGGATGTACCGTGCACTATTCAGTGTCCCCTCGACGATCACCAGTGGTGTACGGCCAGTGTAGGAGATCGCTCCCCACACCATGATGCCGGGTGTTGGCCCTGTGTGCCTCGGTCGTATGCAGTCCTGATTGTGGCGCTCACCTGCACGGCGCCAAACACGCATACGACCATCATTGGCACCAAGGCAGAAGCGACTCTCATCGCTGAAGACGACACGTCTCCATTCGTCCCTCCATTCACGCCTGTCACGACACCACTGGAGGCAAGCTGCACGATGTTGGGGCGTGAGCGGAAGACGGCCTAACGGTGTGCGGGACCGTAGCCCAGCTTCATGGAGACGGTTGCGAATGGTCCTCGCCGATACCCCAGGAGCAACAGTGTCCCTAATTTGCTGGGAAGTGGCGGTGCGGTCCCCTACGGCACTGCGTAGGATCCTACGGTCTTGGCGTGCATCCGTGCGTCGCTGCGGTCCGGTCCCAGGTCGACGGGTACGTGCACCTTCCGCCGACCACTGACGACAACATCGATGTACTGTGGAGACCTCACGCCCCACGTGTTGAGCAATTCGGCGGTACGTCCACCCGGCCTCCCGCATGCCCACTATACGCCCTCGCTCAAAGTCCGTCAACTGCACATACGGTTCACGTCCACGCTGTCGCGGCATGCTACCAGTGTTAAAGACTGCGATGGAGCTCCGTATGCCACGGCAAACTGGCTGACACTGACGGCGGCGGTGCACAAATGCTGCGCAGCTAGCGCCATTCGACGGCCAACACCGCGGTTCCTGGTGTGTCCGCTGTGTGATCATTGCTTGTACAGCCCTCTCGCAGTGCCCGGAGCAAGTATGGTGGGTCTGACACACCGGTGTCAATGTGTTCTTTTTTCCATTTCCAGGAGTGTATTTGGGTATCTCATTTCTTTTACTTTTGTTGTGTGTTGATATCTTATATGAGAAACTTTTTGATGTAAACACTCACGTATTCGAGTTATTCCATTGTATTTGGAATCGGAATCGTATTTCGATTCGTGTGGGTGGATCGATTGGAGCTTCTACTAGGTGACGCTCTTATGGACTCTGCGCTCGTGCATATTGGTGTTATCTTCGGCCCTATGCAAAGTTTTCGAAGATTGGCTTTGAATTTAGGCGCATCTGCGGCGAGTAATAAGGTGTATGATGAGACCCGCGGCTCACCCCAGCAACTGTTAGCTACGGCTGCAGTTCGGCCCACCTCGACATGTCGGAAATCACCTTGGTGGCAATCATGGTAAGATTGCAATTGTAATGCACATTACCGACATCAGGACTTGCGGTTTATGGACGGAAGAGTAGTTTATTTCTGTTTCCTATTTATTCTCTCTCTCTTTCTAGGTTTTTTTTCTTCCGAACTTAATCTACAAGCTTCAAGCATTGGTACACAGGTTTTGTTGCCATTTAATACTTGTTTCAAAGGGGATTTTTTCATAATCACTCGTATTTGTTACGCTATTGAGTTAACTAACTGGAGATCACCTGCACAGTGAAGTTTCTTCCTGATTCTTCGTTTATTCATTGATTTTTCTATGCTCTATTCAGTTCCATAACCTTCTTTGAGTAAATTGAAATTTTGCAATCACGGTTGAAAACATAATTTGTGGTCTTTGTGAATGGTCACCATCTCAACCGTAACTGTCCAGCTCATGCTGGTGGTGACTGTAAAAAATATTCATTTCGTTATCTTCAGTCAATATCAGTTGGTAATTCATTCTTAAATTGTTTTATAGCATCCAGCTATGTGTCATGAGTAATTTTTACACACTATTTGAATAAATATTATTTTAAAATTGTTGAGGCTTTCGTGGCCACTTGTTGACAAACTGCCTGTTAGCTTCTGTCTCGGGTTCTTTGCTTCACGTTTGTTTGCTGATTTTTCTGACGTTTCGACAGCACTAGTGGCTTGCATTGTCAATGTCCACTACCAGCAATGGCGGGTGAAGCTTCGTCAGTGCCAGCCACTCGTGCTGGAGAAACGCCTGGAAAATCATTAAACGTCGGACTAAGAATTTGTCAATGAAGTTACTCACATTGTAATGCCACATAGTGTTGCTTTGTCGTGCATTGTGTCGTATTCAAAAGATATGCAATGCCTAAAATTCACGCAAGTTTCTGTACATTGGCTGTAATTGGAGCACTAGCACTTATTTGGTTATTAAGAGGCATGACAGGATAAACATGTAAATTCAGTTTAGTTCTGATGTACTTAAAGTAAAGCAATTAACATGACGTTTCATAAGATTTGTTAGTGAACAATCCGACTGGTCCCGATGGTTGAATCTGCTGCTTTTTGTCAGACTACCACAGGAAATTAATTGCCTTAGTTCTTTATTTCGTCGTCCTAAATGTTTAATTCCTGTAAAAACACAATTTACAAATGCATAATTTGGAACTCGTTTTGATTGAAGATGTTCATGACAAGATAAAGGTCGCCGTGTGAAGAACGGAATTAATTACTCAGTACTGTACATCTGCATCACATGCGTGCAAGTCAAGCTATACAGGGTGTCACCTAACATTACCGCTGGATATATTTCGTAAACTACATCAAATAGTGACGAATCGATTCCACAGACCGAACGTGAGGAGAGAGGCCAGTGTAATTGGTTAATACAAACCATAAAAAAATGCACGGAAGTATGTTTTTTAACACAAACCTACGTTTTTTTTTAATGGAACCCCGTTAGTTTTGTTAGCACATCTGAACATATAAACAAATACGTAATCAGTGCCGTTTGTTGCACTGTAAAATGTTAATTACATCCGGAGATATTGTAACCTAAAGTTGACGCTTGAGTACCACTCCTCCGCTGTTCGATCGTGTGTATCGGAGAGCACCGAGTTACGTAGGGATCCAAAGGGAACGGTGATGGACCTTAGGTACAGAAGAGACTGGAACAGCACATTACGTCCACATGCTAACACCTTTTTATTGGTCTTTTTCACTGACACACATGTACATTACCATGAGGGGTGAGGTACACGTACCCACGTGGTTTCCGTTTTCAATTACGGAGTGGAATAGAGTGTGTCCCGACATGTCAGGCCAATAGCTGTTCAGTGCGATGGCCATCATTTGCTACACACACTTGCAATCTGTGGCGTAATGAATGTCGTACACGCCGCAGTACATCTGGTGTAATGTCGCCGCATGCTGCCACAATACGTTGTTTCATATCCTCTGGGGTTGTAGGCACATCACGGTACACGTTCTCCTTTAACGTACCCCACAGAAAGAAGTCCAGAGGTGTCAGATCAGGAGAACGGGCTGGCCAATTTGTGCGTCCTCCACGTCCTATGAAACGTCCGTCGAACATCCTGTCAAGGGTCAGCCTAGTGTTAATTGCGGAATGTGCAGGTGCACCATCATGCTGATACCACATACGTCGACGCGTTTCCAGTGGGACATTTTCGAGCAACGTTGGCTGATCATTCTGTAGAAACGCGATGTATGTTGCAGCTGTTTGGGCCCCTGCAATGAAATGAGGACCAATGAGGTGGTCGCCAATGATTCCGCACCATACATTTACAGTCCACGGTCGCTGTCGCTCTACCTGTCTGAGCCAGCGAGGATTGTCCACGGACCAGTAATGCATGTTCCGTAGATTCACTGCCCCGTGGTTTGTGAAACCCGCTTCATCGGTAAAGAGGTAGAACTGCAACGCATTCTCTGTTAATGCCCATTGACAGAACTGCACTCGATGATTAAAGTCATCACCATGCAATTGCTGATGTAGTGACACATGAAACGGGTGAAAGCGGTGACGATGCAGTATGCGCATGACACTACTTTGACTCAGTCCACCGGCTCTCGCAATGTCCCGTGTACTCATGTGTGGGTTCATGGCAACAGCAGCTAACACACCGACTGCACCCGCTTCTCCTGTGATGGGCCTGTTACGGACCCGTTTGCGTGCTACGACCATACCTGTTGCATACAGTTGGCGGTAGATGTTTTTTGTGCGGTACGTTGGATGATCTCTGTCCGGGTACCGTTCTGCATATAACCTGCAGGCTTCAGCTGCATTTCGTGGACACTCGCCATAGATGAGTGTCATCTCCGCCTTTTTACAGTTCTAATACATCATGGTCACAGTTCCTACAACACTACACTGTCACAGACGTCTGGTTACACGGTGTACTACAGTTGGTCTGCGTGCGGAGACGAATGCAGAATAACAATAGCAGCAAGCGCTACATGCGGACACTGCGACAGCTAGACGAGACCACAACACTGCACTACAGCCACACTCGTAAACACGGTCGTCATCGTAAACATGTCCCTGAAGATGCCGCTTGCCGACCGTGGCCCGTGTTTGTTACAACACGCAAATGAACGTCGGAGGTTTCAAGCGTCAACTTTAGGTAACAATATCTCCTGATGTAATTAACATTTTACAATGCAACAGACGGCACTGATTACGTATTTGTTTATATGTTCAGATGTGCTAACAAAACTAACGTGGTTCCATTTAAAAAAACGTAGGTTTGTGTTAAAAAACATACTTCCGTGCATTTTTGTATGGTTTGTATTAAACAATTACACTAGTCCCTCTCCCCACGTTCGGTCTGTGGAAACGGTTCGTCAGTATTTGATGTGGTTTACGAAATATATCCAGCGGTAACGTTAGGTGACTCACCCTGTATAGTTGAATGCATCATTGTGCAACCTCCCTATAGACGCCACCTGTTATGCAAAATGGTAGCAGATTCGTGGACAGCAGTGAGAGTAAGAATATATTGTAGAAATTTGGTCAACATTACGGAAAAATAAACTGCAGTTTCCCTGTTCGAACACGTTTCTGGTCATGCAGCGGCATCCTGTCAAAATTCTCAAAAAATTTGAAGTAACGTAACCCAGGTTCGAAACCTCTTTGAATCCATTAAAAACATTGGGGGTCATTAGTTTTCCATCTCACTACACAACGTCGTACCAAGCGTAAGCATAACTTCCAGTTTTTAGTTTTGGTGTACTGCCACACATCCGCAAATATATCGCCTTAGCATTTACCTACACATCCAACTTTTCCTATCGTACGACAACTTTCCTTAGTCTGACACTTTAATCGGTCCTTATGGCTACCCTTCCAACCACAAAGGATTTCCTTCTCCCATTCTACCCTTCTCACATTCGTCCTACTCATCATGACTCCTTCTTCTGCTTCATTAACCAGATGCTAATTACTACCAATGACATAATCTTGTTCCTTCACGCTGCATGATTTTCCAGCTCAAAGTACTCTTCAGCCCAATACCTTACATCTCTTAGCTAACTCTCAAGCCATCCACATTTCCACATGTCCAAGCGGGAGGATGGTGTGTATAGTGTATTGAACCGGGCACCCTCAGTGGTTCACAATCCCACAACAGGCCACAGCCAATAACCCAGGGTTATTGTGCGAATCGGCCGCCAGTGGATCTCCAACCCCCCCTCCCCCATGGCAATGTCTTATACCATACCAGATGAATGTAGCCACAAATGTTTGCGTGGTAGAGTAATTATGGTGTACGTGTATGTGGAGACAGTGTTTGCACAGTCATCACTGGGGTAGTGTAAATGAGGCGGAATAGGGGAACCCGCCCGAATTCGCTGAGGCAGATGGGAAACCGCCTTAAAAACCACCCAGAGGCTGGCCGGCACTCCAGACCTCGACACAGATCCACCGGGTGGATTCGTGCCGCGGACCGGCACGCCTTCCCGCTCGGGAAACAGCGCGTTAGACAGCACGGCTAGCCGGGTGAGCTCAGCAAGAGGTTAATTACACTCTTTCTGGATCTGACCTCATTATTTTGTTACATTTTAACGAATCAACGTATTTTCATCTAATGAATTCATTGGCATCACCAGTACAATCAACAAAACAATAAATCATGATCTCACTTGGTTTTGCATAAACATTTATTTTCAATTAATAAGTGCGTGTCGTTTAGGGACGCAGGCACTAGAGATATAGGTTGTCATACGAGCGAATCCTGCTCCAACGAAAAGGACCTCTAGACAATGTGGCAATTAAGGCTAATCGAAAAACAAAAATGTTTCGGGAATGTGGTGAGTCAGTGGTATGAGTATCCCTGACTATATTATGTGATAATTCATGAAAACATAGTAGTAAGTATCTATAGCGAGGATGTAGCGTTATGTACCTTAGTCAGCACTCTACCCTTCGGGTATAGAGTGTGGTGCTCAAAGAGACAGTGCTGCGTAGGCGAGAATGACGGAGTTATCAGTGGACGTAACATATCATTAAATTCCCACACTACTCATGGAGACCGAGCGAGGTGGCGCAGTGGTTAGACACTGGACTCGCATTCGGGAGGACGACGGTTCAATCCCGCGTCCGGCCATCCTGATTTAGGTTTTCCGTGATTTCCCTAAATCACTCCAGGCAAATGCCGGGATGGTTCCTCTGAAAGGGCACACGGCCGACTTCCTTCCCCATCCTTCCCTAATCCGATGAGACCGATGACCTCGTTGTCTGGTCTCCTTCCCCAAACAACCCCAACTACTCATGGATCTATGCCTAGTGCACCGCCCACCATACTGTCCGCCCTCATGTTACCGACTTAGTCTCGATGAGTGCATGTGGACAAGGTGATTCGTAGAAACTGGGGTACTGAGATGTTGCTTGAAGTCCCACAGACCAGCGAGACAATCATGTGATAATCGTCTGTTACAAGACAGTAACTTGTTAAATGTCAGCAACAATGTGATAATTAACCATAACAAGTCCTACTCGACTTATTATACTGAAAATAGTTTAACTGCTTATGGAAATTCAGTATTTTAGTTATTCCAAAGATGTATTTTTCCAGAGCGGAATGTTTCTGCAAGGAATGAAAATGATTATTCTAACTGTGGATAATTTAAAAACATGACAAGAGATACTTAGACAGAAAAAAATGGATACAGCGTTAATAACAGAGAGAAAAAGGAACTACTGGGCTCAAAAGATTTAGGACTACTTAGTAATTTGTTTTGGAGTCCCGCAGTAAACAAGAACATCATCAGGAGTAGCAGTTTTTACGAACAACATGTGGAAAGAGGGGTTATACTCATGGAAGAATGAGAGGATCGTAAGAATTCGATGTAAGGTGGAAAAAGGATCTTTAAGTTCGTATGTACATACTGACACGAAGATGGAAGAAAGAAGCATTCAGAAAATTTCTGTGAGTTCTTGGAATAGACATAAAACACCCTAACTAAAATGACTGTGTCATTCTAGAGTTGGTAACAACCCAGTATTATGTGAAATAAAGGAGAGAATGTGTTAAATACGAATAACAAATTACTAAACAACTTCTCATGATTTAATGACTTCCGTATAATGAATATATTTTTTTCCGGCTCACGAGAATAGCCTTTGCTGAGAGAGGACAACAGTAGAACATAAGACTATTTTTCGGAATTGAATGCAGCCCATTGTGGGCTAATGGTCAAACGAGTTGGATTGTGAAACAACAAAGCTTGTCAAAAGTCATTATTAATTTGCTTTACTTTAAGAACAGCACAATTCAACTGAATTTAACATACATAAACAGTCACGTCTCTCGATAACTGTTAATACACGTTAGCTTCCCAATTACAGCAAAAGTACAGAAACCTGAGTGAACTGTGCACACTGTACAACTTTCCAATCTGACGTAATATAAGACAAAGGCACATTATGTGACTCAACATTATAAAGAATATATTTAGCAGAAAACACGTTCAAAAAAGTACCTACCAGTACATGAACAAATAATGCCCGTAGTGCTTTTAATGAATAATGTTTTCATAACTGCTTGTTAAAAGAACAGTTAGATGATCAAAAATCGAGCTATCGATTTTACTTTTCATGCTTCCAAAAATATATAAAAAAGTTCTGTGTTATTGCAAAGAGATCGAATGAATTTCTTAGACTAATCCAACTTTCTGTCCTCATCTGAGGACGACTTCTTCAGACGGTGTTGAAGTTTCTATGAAGCTGCGATTCATCCCCTGGCCCGATTAATAGGTCAAATAAAATTTCGTTTCTTCATGATCCCTCGATGAGGCGCGATGTCACATAATTTCAAAACTCGAGTGCAATGCATTGAAGTTGTTTGCTATCACCTGTTATTACTATTCGTTAGCCGATGCATCGTAGCCTCTAATCTCTAAGCAGCACAGCCGTGTGTATGTCTATTCTGAAGAAGACTGATTATTTTGTATGTCGCTTTTGCTTGCGACACAGCTATCACATCTAAGTATTTGGACTTGTCTTGGTGTAATAAAACTCATTAATGCGACTTGTTTGGTAGTCTGGCGAACCGAGTATGCATGTTTCCTAGACACAACAGTGAAAAACTTAAAGTAATCGATTAAACAATGCAGGATCAACTGTAAAGACAATCAGACAAGAATAGAAGACGACAGAATACCAAAATTAATGATGAATTATTACCCAGTGAGCAGGGGATTATTGGAAAGAGCGGTGATGAGGTGGCAAGATCAGTAATTTCAACCAAGAGCCCGTAACAGGTAAATGCGTAAGACATGCAGAAAGAGGAAGGACATGTCATAAGTCAGTCCTAAGCCCGCCACGTGATCGGGAGATTGGATAGTGTCTTCACCAATCAATAACTGCTGACTTACACTCCTGGAAATTGAAATAAGAACACCGTGAATTCATTGTCCCAGGAAGGGGAAACTTTATTGACACATTCCTGGGGTCAGATACATCACATGATCACACTGACAGAACCACACGCACATAGACACAGGCAACAGAGCATGCACAATGTCGGCACTAGTACAGTGTATATCCACCTTTCGCAGCAATGCAGGCTGCTATTCTCCCATGGAGACGATCGTACAGATGCTGGATGTAGTCCTGTGGAACGGCTTGCCATGCCATTTCCACCTGACGCCTCAGTTGGACCAGCGTTCGTGCTGGACGTGCAGACCGCGTGAGATGACGCTTCATCCAGTCCCAAACATGCTCAACGGGGGAACGATCCGGAGATCTTGCTGGCCAGGGTAGTTGACTTACACCTTCTAGAGCACGTTGGGTGGCACGGGATACATGCGGACGTGCATTGTCCTGTTGGAACAGCAAGTTCCCTTGCCGGTCTAGGAATGGTAGAACGATGGGTTCGATGACGGTTTGGATGTACCGTGCACTATTCAGTGTCCCCTCGACGATCACCAGTGGTGTACGTCCAGTGTAGGAAATCGCTCCCCACACCATGATGCCGGGTGTTGGCCCTGTGTGCCTCGGTCGTATGCAGTCCTGATTGTGGCGCTCACCTGCACGGCGCCAAACACGCGTACGACCATCATTGGCACCAAGGCAGAAGCGACTCTCATCGCTGAAGACGACACGTCTCCATTCGTCCCTACATTCACGCCTGTCGCGACACCACTGGAGGCGGGCTGCACGATGTTGGGGCGTGAGCGGAAGACGGCCTAACGGTGTGCGGGACCGTAGCCCAGCTTCATGGAGATGGTTGCGAATGGTCCTCGCCGATACCCCAGGAGCAACAGTGTCCCTAATTTGTTGGGAAGTGGCGGTGCGGTCCTCTACGGCACTGCGCAGGATCCTACGGTCTTGGCGTGCATCCGTGCGTCGCTGCGGTCCGGTCCCAGGTCGACGGGCACGTGCACCTTCCGCCGACCACTGGCGACAACATCGATTTACTGTGGAGACCTCACGCCCCACGTGTTGAGCAAATCGGCGGTACGTCCACCCGGCCTCCCGCATGCCCACTATACGCCCTCGCTCAAAGTCCGTCAACTGCACATACGGTTCACGTCCACGCTGTCGCGGCATGCTACCAGTGTTAAAGACTGCGATTTAGCTCCGTATGCCACGGCAAACTGGCTGACACTGACGGCGGCGGTGCACAAATGCTGCGCAGCTAGCGCCATTCGACGGCCAACACCGCGGCTCCTGGTGTGTCCGCTGTGCCGTGCGTGTGATCATTGCTTGTACAGCCCTCTCGCAGTGTCTGGAGCAAGTATGGTGGGTCTGACACACCGGTGTCAATGTGTTATTTTTTCCATTTCCAGGAGTGTATGTAACTGCTGTAGCAAAACTTCTTCACTTCACTCCTTTCGTTTGGGTGCCAAATTTAGTTACTTCCTATTTAATCTTTTGGGTTTCATCAAAAATTCTTTCATTTTTTCGCTATGTCTCTTTCTCTTCAAATTATTTCTCAAATGTCCATTCTTTCCAAGCAGTTCTTCCTTATTTCCCAAGACACTTGGCTGGTGCAGCCTACCTAAGTTTCTCTCTCTTTCAAAACTGGCCATACTAGAAAGTTTCACATTGTACACCTATAACCGCATTTAGCATCTGACTACTTTCGTTATTGACTGTAGTCGACATATTAATCTCCACAGATTCAGCAACTGCGTTGATATTTAAGGCAATCCTGATTTATTGTTTCGTATCAGTTGCACATTTTTAATTAGGGTACAAGTTTCTATCACTCTGGATCGTACAGTACGTACTCTGATACGTGGTTCTGAATAGACAAGACGGGCTACTGACGCAACTACTCAAAGCTGAAGATGATCCTGAGCAATCGAAACGTGTAACATAACAATAAATGTGCAACGGAGACAGAACAATAAATGAATATTTTTATACACTAAACCTATTATTGTTATCATTATTATTACAATTATGACTTTGGCAGTTACTGTTATAATTATTATTATAAGCTGCAGCGATTTTGTTTGTAGCACTACTAGTATTATCCCTCCTAATATTTAATTATCTAAGGTATTTACACAGTCGGTACACGGTTTCAAATCACTTTACAATCGATTTTCATTTATATTAATACCATTTAGTTAGTAGTCATCATATGGTGAAGAGATGCCGGGGCTGGACTTCAGTTAAATAGTTTTAATTCGACGTAGTACCACGGTACTATAGGTTTTAATTTTAATGTTGACTGTGCCTTACTCTGGCATGTTATAGAAATTTTATGCTTCTGAAGAAGGCTAGATTAATTTAGCTGAAACCTGGTAAAGACAAGAAAATTTGCACAACTTAGGCTGACTCTTCAAAACATTAATTTTTTTTTCTAGTTTTCACAGAATCCACCCTTTACATCCATATTTCAAACTCTTGTAAACAATTTTTTTAATACATTTCTTTCCCGTTCTGGGTTAAGGTGGTTGTTCATTAACAAACTGCTCTCACTTCAGAAAGGTTGTTTAGCCACTGCAGCGGGTTTATGGTTCCGTACCTTACTCGGTAAAAACAGAACCCTTACAGGATTACATTATTGTCCGTCTGTCTGTCTGCCTGTCTGTTCGACCAATAAAGACCACTTTTCTCAGGAATGGATTGACGTAGCAAGTATAAATGTATGTCACGAACTAAGACGTACAGTGCAGTGGCGGTGTAAACAACTGAAGATCCTAGATCGATGCAGTCAAACGATACGGCCACTTATGTCCATAATTTGACACTCGCAAACCCACTTATTGAAAGCTACAGGATACTTAACTTGGTCTAGAATGATTAAATTAGGCAAGAAGCAGGGTTTTACAGTAGAAGTGAATGGAGAAATTCTTAAATTGGGTTAGATAGAGCAGCAATCAGTCTTGGAATTAAGTTCCTTTAATATGACATTTATGGATCGGAGCGTGGAATGTCAGATCACTTAATCGGGCAGGTAGGTTAGAAAATTTAAAAAGGGAGATGGATAGGTTAAAGTTAGATATAGTGGGAATTAGTGAAGTTCGGTGGCAGGAGGAACAAGATTTTTGGTCAGGTGATTACAGGGTTATAAATACAAAATCAAATAGGGGTAATGCAGGAGTAGGTTTAATAATGAATAAAAAAATAGGAGTGCGGGTTAGCTACTACAAACAGCATAGTGAACGCATTATTGTGGCCAAGATAGACACAAAGCCCATGCCTACTACAGTAGTACAAGTTTATATGACAACAACCTCTGCAGATGATGAAGAAATAGATGAAATGTATGACGAGATAAAAGAAATTATTCAGGTAGTGAAGGGAGACGAAAATTTAATAGTGATGGGTGACTGGAATTCGTCAGTAGGAAAAGGGAGAGAAGGAAACATAGTAGGTGAATATGGATTGGGGGGAAGGAATGAAAGAGGAAGCCGCCTTGTAGAATTTTGCACAGAGCATAACTTAATCATAGCTAACACTTGGTTCAAGAATCATGAAAGGAGGCTGTATACATGGAAGAAGCCTGGAGATACTGACAGGTTTCAGATAGATTATATAATGGTAAGACAGAGATTTAGGAACCAGGTTTTAAATTGTAAGACATTTCCTGGGGCAGATGTAGATTCTGACCACAATCTATTGGTTATGAACTGCAGATTGAAACTGAAGAAACTGCAAAAAGGTGGGAATTTAAGGAGATGGGACCTGGTTAAACTGAAAGAACTAGAGGTTGTAGAGAGATTCAGGGAGAGCATTAGGGAACAATTGACAGGAATGGGGGAAAGAAATACAGTAGAAGAAGAATGGGTAGCTCTGAGGGATGAAGTAGTGAAGGCAGCAGACGATCAAGTAGGTAAAAAGATGCGGGCTAATAGAAATCCTTGGGTAACAGAAGAAATATTGAATTTAATTGATGAAAGGAGAAAATATAAAAATGCAGTAAATGAAGCAGGCCAAAAGGAATACAAACGTCTCAAAAATGAAATCGACAGGAAGTGCAAAATGGCTAAGCAGGGATGGCTAGAGGACAAATGTAAGGATGTAGAGGCTTGTCTCACTAGGGGTAAGATAGATACTGCCTACAGGAAAATTAAAGAGACCTTTGGAGAGAAGAGAACCACTTGTATGAACATCAAGAGCTCAGATGGCAACCCAGTTCTAAGCAAAGAAGGGAAAGCAGAAAGGTGGAAGGAGTATATAGAGGGTTTATACAAGGGCGATGTACTTGAGGACAATATAATGGAAATGGAAGAGGATGTAGATGAAGATGAAATGGGAGATAAGATACTGCGTGAAGAGTTTGACAGAGCACTGAAAGACCTGAGTCAAAACAAGGCCCCGGGAGTAGACAACATTCCATTAGAACTACTGATGGCCTCAGGAGAGCCAGTCATGACAAAACTCTACCATCTGGTGAGCACGATGTATGAGACAGGCGAAATACCCTCAGATTTTAAGAAGAATATAATAATTCCAATCCCAAAAAAGCAGGTGTTGACAGATGTGAAAGTTACCGAACTATCAGTTTAATAAGTCACAGCTGCAAAATACTAACGCGAATTCTTTACAGACGAATGGAAAAACTGGTAGAAGCCGACCTCGGGGAAGATCAGTTTGGATTCCGTAGAAATGTTGGAACACGTGAGGCAATACTGACCTTTCGACTTATCTTGGAAGAAAGATTAAGAAAAGGCAAACCTACGTTTCTAGCATTTGTAGACTTAGAGAAAGCTTTTGACAATGTTGACTGGAATACTCTCTTTCAAATTCTGAAGGTGGCAGGGGTAAAATACAGGGAGCGAAAGGCTATTTACAATTTGTACAGAAACCAGATGGCAGTTATAAGAGTCGAGGGGCATGAAAGGGAAGCAGTGATTGGGAAAGGAGTGAGACAGGGTTGTAGCCTCTCCCCTATGTTATTCAATCTGTATATTGAGCAAGCAGTAAAGGAAACAAAAGAAAAATTCGGAGTAGGTATTAAAATTCATGGAGAAGAAGTAAAAACTTTGAGGTTCGCCGATGACATTGTAATTCTGTCAGAGACAGCAAAGGACTTGGAAGAGCAGTTGAACGGAATGGACAGTGTCTTGAAAGGAGGATATAAGATGAACATCAACAAAAGCAAAACGAGGATAATGGAATGTAGTCAAATTAAGTCGGGTGATGCTGAGGGAATTAGATTAGGAAATGAGACACTTAAAGTAGTAAAGGAGTTTTGCTATTTAGGGAGTAAAATAACTGATGATGGTCGAAGTAGAGAGGATATAAAATGTAGACTGGCAATGGCAAGAAAGGCGTTTCTCAAGAAGAGAAATTTGTTAACATCGAGTATAGATTTAAGTGTCAGGAAGTCGTTTCTGAAAGTATTTGTATGGAGTGTAGCCATGTATGGAAGTGAGACATGGACGATAACTAGTTTGGACAAGAAGAGAATAGAAGCTTTCGAAATGTGGTGCTACAGAAGAATGCTGAAGATAAGGTGGATAGATCACATAACTAATGAGGAGGTATTGAATAGGATTGGGGAGAAGAGAAGTTTGTGGCACAACTTGACTAGAAGAAGGGATCGGTTGGTAGGACATGTTCTGAGGCATCGAGGGATCACCAATTTAGTATTGGAGGGCAGCGTGGAGGGTAAAAATCGTAGAGGGAGACCAAGAGATCAATACACTAAGCAGATTCAGATGGATGTAGGTTGCAGTAGGTACGGGGAGATGAAGAAGCTTGCACAGGATAGAGTAGCATGGAGAGCTGCATCAAACCAGTCTCAGGACTGAAGACCACAACAACAACAACAGTCACGACGCAGATCAGATTTCGACCTGTGTCAGGTCGACTATAAATGTCATATTAAAGCAACTTAATTCCGCCACTGATTGCTGCTCTATCTAACCCAATATAACCACAGTCGTTGCGTGCACCCACCCCATGGAGGGCAACCTGATGAACTCTAAAATTATTAATTTGAAAAACATATTAATTTTGTTATTTGTTATCTGAAGTCCAATTTGAAATTAAAATACTCTGGAAAGATTTGGAAGCCTTGGGATCGATATCCTTCCAATATGAGTGACAATAACAAGATAAGGTGGGTGAACAGATGAACTGTTTATCCACATAATTTTGTATGAAAACCTTAGTGTGCGATACTTAAACCTGGCTGTTTTTTAACGTACATTGTATTCCTGTTGTCACTGTTACCTCTTAGGAAAATAAATAAGCACATGGCACCACGGCAACATTTGTGGAGTGTACGTTATGCACTACAATCACGGGAAAAGCGAACTACATGAGTGTTCGCTCCCGTTGTCTGTTTGTAAACGTGCTCGCCTTACTTGTCACAGTGCTGTGCGCCACTGTGGTGCATATCCACTTGTTCCCGGGGCGCGCAGCTGACGCTGGGACTGGGGGTGAGGGATATCCCGTTTCGGCCGGAAGAGACAGCTGCCCAGCTGCCTGCCGAGGCGCGCCTCGCACCTGTCGCCCCCTCTCCACCCCCCGCCCGCCGCACGTTGCCGGTCCACTGGCCATGGGCACGCCGGCCACGTGCGAAACGTGAGCGGCGGCCTAATGCGGCGCAAACAAGCTAATATCCCGGGTAATGGCCGCCCGTGTCATTACCGAGCGATACTCGACCGCCCCAAACGACTGCGCCCTGCCGTGGCCCGATAAATCCAACGCGCCCCAACGCTCTGAGCTTCCAACACTTGCAGCCATGACCTTCAGCGTCCTCTGTCCTTTCAAGAACAGAATTGCCCTTAAGCCCGATGCATCGTTAAGGAAAGTTTACCGTATATATCTACCGCACCGTCATATCATTTTGCACACCAACGTTTCATCCATATCATATTCTTATTGGTCTGCTGTGCATTATAAGCCTCTTAAGGACATTGTATAATAATTAGGGCACGGATTTTAATTACCTAAAAAAACAGTGAAATATGCAAGCATTTATGACTTAAAACGTACATAAATATTACCTTAAAATTAAAATATGACTTAATAGAAATTTATTTAAAGCATTCTTGTTTGCTTGTTTAATTTTTTATTCACCATGAAGTAATACAAAACTCACTTCTCAAAATATTGTAAGTATAGTTCTTTCTTTCTGTAGGGTTTGTGGCTAATTTGCACATATTTTTGAATGTCTCAATGTTTTATTTTTTAAACACAACATCATCTGTCGAAACAGTAAAACAATGTTTTTATTTCTGCATAGTATTTAAGGCGTTTCACATTATTTAATACCGTATGTCAATCTTCAGTATCTGCAAAGTTGCACTGGATCACAAAGTGCATTTTCAGGTTTTCCATTGTGAAATATCTAAGGTTGTCGGTGTTGGTAGTTTTGTACCTGGAAAAGCTCTTCTCCACTTCACAAGACGTTAACGGAGCGTATTTGAAGGCAGCCAGGTCACTAGAGTTCACCTTTGTTTCAGTATCTTCAAATGTTGCGGCATTCCCTGAAAGACTGTCACTAATTTTGGACAGTGTAGAATATCCAGGATTCCGATAGAGAACACGAGCTCGACCCAACTAACTCTGCAGATGTTGCACAGTACTCAGGGCCTCACATAGCTGAGTGCCAACAGCTTCCAGTCGTTTGATGGCTTTTGTTATGACTGAAAAATTGGCGTTGACGTTTCGAGACAATGCATCTGTAAAAACTTTTTTCACAATTTTGATAGAACTTGATTCATCGCTGTCAAGCTCACAGAAGATTGTCTTTCTTTGGGTGTAGTTGGTGCAGTAATACTCAGCAGCATTAAGCCAAGAACCCCATCGTGTAAGAACAGATGTAGGTGGGAGAGCATTAAAGGTGCTTGTTCCTTGAATTTCTGCACCTGTAGCGAAGCTTTCACATTCATTTTCTTGCCACAGGGAATTTATTTGCCCACGTAACGGTAATTTGATAATACCTCTTCGGCAACTCCGTGCAACGCATGTGCAAGGCAAGTGGCGTACACCACACTGTGGTACAGAATCTGAAGCCCTTTGGCTGCTTTAGCAATAAATGGAGCACCATCTGTTACAAGCAGCAGAACTCTCTTTTCACACCATCCAGCCACAGTAGCTTCAGAGAGTTGTCAAACAAAGTAGCGATCTTCGAATTGTTAACTCTATCGAGAGCTTCACACGTTAGTAAGAACATATCACCTTTTAGAACACCAACAACAACATCTGCAATATACCGCCTACTAATATACGTAGTTTCATCTATCGACAGCAAGATCTTTTGTTCAGCAATAGTAATTCGTATTCTGTTAAGCACATAATTGTAGCATAAGGATAAATAGTTTTATCTCAGTGTAGATTCACCTAGAACTGGATGTGTTGTGTACTTCTCCAAGAACCGTCTGAAGCGTATATTCTTCAGCTTTTTCAATGGTGTGTTGCAGGACACCATCATCTCACACAAATCCTTGCAGAATGATAGCACAGTCGACGATTGACTTCTCTGTTCAAGCAACAGCGTTTGCCTGCTGTTATTTTCAGCACTTCGTTTCACACAGCTGCTGTGTTTAGCGGTATTACAGTGTTGTTGAACATTAAAGCGCTTTTCTGCACAAACATTAACTTCACACAGTTTACAAAATATAATTTTCCCATCAGTACTAAAGAATTTCTCTCCAAATTCTCGAACATATCCTCGCAACTTGACGCTGTCGAAGCACTTTGCTTTATACGCATTTTGAACAAGGCAAAGGCTGTATTCAAACTGGTTACTGGCTACCAGCGTTGCCAACTCTAAAAAACCCGAATCGCTAGATTCAATATCAAAAGTCGCTAGAAAGTCGCTAAAACTGATTTTACTAGGGGTATACTGAAAATTTCGTGCTGTGAATGGTGCAATAAGCCAGTGTGTGTGTGTGTGTGAGGGGTGGGGGGGGGGAGGAGAGGGGGTGTAATAAAATATTAATAAAAATTGTCTCATAGGTAATTTCTATATTGTCTTAATTAAATGACGCATCGCTTGCAACAACATACATATAAAATACGCTAACCTTTAATTAAACATGTTATTATAATTGACGCAACACAAATTGTTGTTTCAATCACAGTAGTCAAATATACTAGAAATATACAACTATATTTGTAACAAAAGAAAGCAAGAACTCAAATTAGGTTACAAAATATATATACATACCAGTATGTGAGCTATTCATCGTCGTGATTCAGAAGATCGAATAACTCTTCTGTTTCATGCTCTGACAGAACTATAGTTGATGTAGAAGGTTGAACGTCGCTCAAAAGATGATGATGCAGTTCGACTGGTTTTGTCGCAAAAGAGTAACTTTTGTTCCTTCCAATAAGCTCCAATACGTCTGACGGTATGTCAAAAGATGCACAATCTTTATTTTGTTTCTTCAGCTGGTCCCTCAATATGATCAAAGCATTAATTGTCTTTAACGATAATCTGTTACGTTGTTTAGTTTTTATAATGTTCATAGAACTTAATATTCTTTCCACTTCTCCATTTGAATGCGGTAGTCATAGAACAGTCATTGCTAGCTGTGAAATCAAAGAAAAAGGATTATCCCCTGCGGCATTTTTATACTGCAAAACCTCACTCCAAAATCGAACAGTGTTAGTAGTCTTATTCCACCTTATGAAGTTAAGATTATGCAATTCTTGCAGCACAGCGTCTATGAAATCGTCGCTAAAACCCAGTTCTTTGGCTACATCCGCTACAGCATTATTTTTATTCACTTTTAGTGTTTCTTCAACATTCTGCATTGACATTTTTTTCAGGATCGTAACGTTACTTGGCAGTCTTTGTTGAATTTCTTTAATGAGTTTCAGACTAAACTGAATGCATCTCTTCTTCAAATAAACATTATTTTCTTCAGACAAACTTGACACAGACAATTTCTGTTCAAACATAAAGCCAAGGTTCGGATTTACGTACATACATTCGCTTGGAACTAGTGTCGTCAACAAATCAACAGTTCGAAAAACTATGTTTTGTCCGAGTGACTGCATGAGAAATACAAGTATATCTAGTAATTTAGTGGGGTCGTTGTCTTCTCCTTCAAAAGACTTTACTGCTATTTGTACGTCTTTTAAAGCATGTTTAAGGTAAAACATGTAAAGATGATTTGATTCGTCGCAATACATCTTGTACAAAAGATCGGCAGTGTAACAATTGTCTTGAACCATGGCAAGTGAAAAATGTAGCTTTAGTTCTTACCACTGCTCCAGAATTCTTCGTATTGCTGGTTCAATTGAAAGCCAACGTGTTGCACAGACCTTCAAAATTTTTAGTGGCTATTTTCCACAATTTATTGTCTCATAAACCTTTTTATATTCCTCTTGTCTTTTGGGTGAAATGGAGAACCAATTGTAGGTTTCCCGTACAAGAAACTCTGTTTCTAGGTGTGGTATTCACTGAGGCTTGCGAAACTGCAAGCTGAAGAGAGTGACAAATGCAACGGATCAATACCAAGTGCTTCAAACCATATTCTCTCTTGAGTTGCTCAAAAAGCCCATTGTTTATTCCAACCATTGCAGAAGGATTATCTGTGCCAATTCCTACCATATTAGCGATTAGAAGTTTGAGATCTTTCAAAGAATTCACAAGAACAGCCTCCAGATTTCTTGCATCTGCAGTTTCTACTACAGGGAGTTTGAGAAATGCTGATCTAATGGTTTGATTCTTAACACTATAGCACCGTATAACGATACCTAGCATTTTAGATATTGACACATCTGTGGATTCATGTATTAGTACCCTGTAGTTTTGGTTACCTAGATCTTCAACCAATGATTGTGTAAAATATGGAGCCTAAACTTCAGTTATAATGTTAGTGCACTTTGTACGATGTAATTGCATGTTTTTGGCACCCTTATCACCGGAAAACACCTTCTTGCACAGTATTCCTAAATGGTCTACAGCTAAAATAGAACAATGTTCAGCAATAAATAAAGAAAGGGTGCCTTCCGCTCTGCTTGCTATTCTAACTGTAGTTTTCGGAACAATTTTCACAGGTAAGGTGGTTTGCGTTTTTTTTAAATCAATTTTTTTGTTTATGCTTAATAGTTTTCGAATGCTATTTAATAGCACACAATTTAGCATTATATTTTGTTGCACATACTTGACATCTTGCCTTGGATAAGTCTCCAACGACTGGTTTCTGCCACCCATTGAATTCAGGTTCTGCTTCCCACGCATCCCGATATTTTTGAGCGTAATGCTTCTTCTTCTGCGGTAAATCCATTATGTAAGCCCCCACAACATAAGTGTCACCAATTTATAATCACTGAAAATACATTAAAACTCAGCCAAACTAGAGGTCATGAAACAATCTACTCACTCGGTAACTCGATATCAGTCCTATCGTTCATTGTTTAAAACGTAATAATGTCTAAGATACACCCACCGAATTGTTCTTGCGTTACCACTGTGCATGGGGTAATAATTTGACTGCGAGTTAACATTTCGAAAAATTAGAGGTTGCTGGACACAAATGTATTTTATTATACTTAATATTACGTATGTTTTTTATCAATTCGAAAAATAAAGTGAGTTCACAAGTTGAACTATTATAGATCGATACTCTACCGACAGGCTAGTGGTTAATGAACAATGAATTGTTCTATAGTCAAGGTTTTCTTACTCTGTAGGCAATTCCCACATTCAGGTTTACTAAATGCTGAACAATGCTACATGATCTGCTAAGAACTTCATTTAACTTGGTAAATCTAGAACAAAGTCAGTGTAGTACCCATTCTATAGTTAACATATTAGTTCTGTTAATGAAAATACTGGCTCAAAATAGTTTTGATTTGTACTTCAAAAGTCGTCAGTACTCCAAAAGTCGCCAGATATGACGGTAAATAATTTTTGTCGCTAAAACTTTTTTTTTTGTCGCTAAGACGAATGCAAAAGTCGCCATTTCTAGCGACAAAGTCGCTAAATTGGCAACACTGCTGGCAACACCTGTGCGACTGCGATGATTATTACGGCACAAGCCGCCTTTGTTGGCTCTGAGAGCGGATTGCCGACTCTACGCAAGAATGTTTTATGTTCGCGAAACGACTGTTGTGGTACACCGATTTTCTGCTACAGTCCTGAGAAATAAAGCTGCGTATTAATTTATTTGTTTATCTTTCATGGTAGCACGTTAAATATTGTCTCGTAAGTAACATATTCATTTTCTTATTCGTGTTCCCGTAAGATACGAGAAAAATGGCATATGCATTTATGGCAAAACTTGACGGAAATATGACCTATTATATTAATAGTTAACCGCAGTATGACCTATTACTAAAATTTGTTGAAATAAGACTTTATACGCACAATCAAAATACATTTTTCGACATTAAAATGCCTTGATTTGTGTATAAATTCTTCTAAAATTCACCCTATAGTTCAGAAAAACATATGACTTGTCATCAAAATCCGGGACCTAATAATAACACACTGAAAAAGCACATACATATGGCGGTATTATCGCGTAAACAAGGTATAAAAGGGCAGTACATCGCTGGAGCTCTCATTTATACTCAGGTGAGTAGCGTGAAAAAGTTTCGGACGCGATAATAGGGCCACAACGGGAACTGACAAACTTTCAACGCGGATGTGTACTTGGAGCAAGACGTTTAGGACATCCCATGTCGGAAATCGTTAGGAAATCCTGTATTCCGAGATCCACAGTGTGACAACTGTGTACAGAATACTAAATTTCAGGCATTATCTCTTCTCACCACAGACAACGCAGTGGCCGCCGTCCTTCACTTGAGCCGGCCGGGTGGCCGAGTGGTTCTAGGCGCTACAGTCTGGAACCGCGCGACCTCTACGGTCGCAGGTTCGAATCCTGCCTGGGGCATGCATGTGTGTGATGTCCTTAGGTTACTTAGGTTTAAGTAGTTCGAAGTTCTAGGGGACTGATGACCTCAGAAGTTAAGTCCCATAGTGCTCAGAGCCATTGAACCATTTTGAACCTCCACTTGACGGCCGAGAGCAGCGGCGTATGGTCAGAGCTGTCAGCGCTAACAGACAGGCAATAATTCGTGAAATAACCACACAAATCAAAATGGAACATATGATGAAACGTATCCTTTAGAACAGAGTGTGGAAATCTGGCTTTAATGAGCAATCGCAGCAGACGACCGACGTGAGCGCCTTTGCTAAGAATACGACGCCACGTGAAGTGCCTCTCCTGGACTCTAAGACGACTGGAAAACCGTGGCGTGGTCAGATGAGGTCCGACTTCAGTTGGTAAGAGCTGATGGCAGGGCTCGAGTGTAGTGCAGAGTCCACGACACCTTGGACTCCAGTTGCCATAAAGGTACTGTGCAAGCTGGATGAAGCTCCTTAATGGTGTGATCTGTGTTTCCATACAATGAAGTGGGGTCTCTGGTGCAACTACACCGTTCACTGACTGGAAACTGATACTGGCTACCTGGAGACTATTTGCACCCGCTCATGCGTTGCATGTTTCTACTGGCTTTCTTATGGATGAAAATGCGCCAAGTCATTGTACCATAATTTTTCGCGATGGTTTAAAGAACAATCTGGTCAGTTCGAGGGAGGGGACTGCTACCCAGATCGTCCGACATGAGTTCTATCGAAAATTTATGGAAATTAATCGAGATCTCAGTTTGTGGGCAAACACCTGCACCGGCAACACTTCCGGAATTCTGGACAGCTAAAGATGCAGCATAGCTCAGTATTTCTGCAGGGGACTTCCAACTACTTGTTGAGTCCATGCCGCATCGAGCTTCTACACAAAACTGGGAAAAAGCACGTCCGACGCGAAATTAGGAGGTATCCCGTGACTTACGGCACCTCAGTGCAACTCCAGGTACGCTGCTACGTTCGATTGCTTTAATTTTTACAGTACTTCTATTTTGGTTGAATTTCCATCATCAGTTTATTTGTAACTAATGGTACATAACTATGGTACACCAGTTTCAAATTTATATGCAGTTATTACATAGATTTCATTTCCATAGATTTTTACACACCTATCACTTTTTTTTGACATCCATGTGATATCGATGGTTTTGTCACTGCCTATTTGCTTCTTAGTTAAGTACCTTTGAGGTCAGTGGAGCAACAATGATTGGTCATCACCTTATCAGACTTATTACTTTATGTAGCTGTCAGATTAGCCCCATAATCTTCATATCAGTATTTTCGTGACAGCTATTTGACAGATTATCCAGCGATATTGTATGGTTACAGACAGCTCAGCTCATCGTTGGTGATGTGTGGATGTAGCTACCGTTACACTTCTTCTCTGTATTATATTATACCTATACATTTTCATTTTTATTACTGTACTTGTTTTTTAACTTTTGGTATTATTTACAATTTTAGTCATATTTTCTTAGTTACAACATGAATTACTTATTATTTGCGTGTCGAGATGACGTCTATTGAAAATTAGCTATAAAATTACAAATAATGTACTTACATTATGTATCATTACTTACAGATAACCTAATGATGACGATTCAGCCGAAATTAGCCTACTGTAAACATAAAACCAATCAAACATATATTTTACTTGAAATTACAATTATACAATGTTTCATGCATTATTGCTTGTGACCTTTGTCAGGGTAGTTTTAGATTCTTATTCGCGATGACGACGGCATCATAATCCTTTGCTTTCCCGGAGGAATTGTGGCATGAGCTGAAAGTAAAGCGGGAAACCAATCTTTATTTCATTGTTTAAAATTTAATACCGAGAGGTTTTAAAAATATAAGAATGTTATCAGTGGAATGTACGGCGTCAATTGCGGCCGCTGTATTCTCAGATTCAGTTTCAATTTGAGAATAAAAGATTATGCACGAGACAAGCCCGAAGTCACACTTCATGCTGATTTTCTTGTACAAAGCTTTATCTCAATATATTCACCTTTAAAATTTATATAATTTGGTATATACTCAAATTAGTCATTTTTCCACCCTGATCGTGGTACCTCAATAATAATTTTGAAAGGATTTAGCATCATCTTTACGGAATGAAAATCACTGCATACTCATATTTTTGTTTGAATCAAGGGTAAACAAAAAGTCGTTGGGTGATGAATGCGATGAATACGGATAATAATGTGACATTAGTTCGATGTCTTTCTCTCTTAAATAACCGATTATTGTTTAACGTAAGTTCACACAAATGACACTGACATGATAAAGAATAATGTGACGTTTCTCGCAGATTCAACGATGGGTTGGGGCACACACATTATTATGTACAAACCAGTGTTACCTGTTCCTCGCTCTTTTAAGGTAATGGTCGTGAAGTGTTCCGTGTAACCAAACAAACGCAACTGTCCTGGAAACCCCTATATTATATTAATCTATCTAATCGTTTATGGTTGCTTTGTACACTTAGGAGCCAAAGAAACTGGTACACCTGCCTGTATCGTATAGGGGCCCCCGTAAGCATGCCGAAGTGCGGCAACACGACACGGCATGGAACTGACTAACGTCTGAAGTAGTGCTGGAGGGAATTGATACCATACTCCGTAAGAGTACGGAGGGGATGGAGATCTCTTCTGAATAGCATCTTGCGAGGCATTACGGATATGCTCAATAATTTTCATGTCTGGGGAGTTTTGTGGCCACCGGAAGTGTTTAAATCCAGAACAGTGTTCTGGAGCTACTCCGTAGCAGTTCCGGACATGTGGTGTGTCGCATTCTCCTGCTGGAATTGCTCAAGACCATTGGAATGCACAATGCACATGAATGGATACAGGTGATCAGATTGTATCTTACGTACGTTTCACCTGTCAGAGTCGTATTTAGACGTACCAGACGTCCGATATCACTCCCACTGCACACGCCCCACACCATTACTGAATCTCCACCACCTTGAACAGGCCCTTGCTCATAGGTTCATGGATTCATGAGGTTGTCTCCATACCCGTTCACGTCCATCCTCTCGATACAATTTGAAAGGAGAATCGTCTGACCAGGCAATGTGTTTCCCGTCATCAGGAGTCCTATGTCGGTGTTGACCGGCCCAGGCCACCGGGCTTTACGCTTTGTGTCGTACAGTCATCAAGAGCACACGAGTTGGCCTTCGGCTCCGAAAGCCCATATCGATGATGCTTCGTTGAATGGTTCGCACGCTGACAATTGCCGTTGAAGGCCCAGCTCGGAAATCTTCAGCAATTTACGGAAGGATTGCACTTCTGTCCCGTTGAACTATTGTAAGTAGGCTGTTTATGTTTTCTTTATGTAAGTTTGCTGTTTATGTTTTTTATTGGCAACGTTACATAGCACTCTATATGAAAATCACTGGCTGTGCTGTGTGCAGTATGTGGCTAGTTTGCATTGTTGTCTGCCATTGTTGTCATGAACTGCTATACTGGATGCGAACAGCGCGTAGCGCTGGGCAGTTGGAGGTGAGCCGCCAGCAGTGGTGGACGTGGGGAGAGAGATGGCGGAGTTTTGATAATCTGTAAGACTGAATGTCAATTATGAATATTAAGGTAAATACATTGTTTGTTCTCTATTAACCCTGCTGTTCTGTTCACTTTTACTTGACATATATACTGTTCGGGTCAATATGACCCGACATATCAAAATGCTTTAGAAACATAAATTTTGGTACAGTTTTAGCTATCGACATTGTTGTTCTATTCCAGTACCTTGTTAGTAATAATAATAATAATAATAATAATAATAATAATGGTAATAATAATAATAATAACAATGCATACAACTTTATTGAGGGATATTTTTCATTTAAATATGCACATAAATTTGAAACAACAGACAGTTTCCATTACAGGCATTCAACTTAGAAAGCACTACAGTTTTTCCATACTTCTATTCTTATTGTTGACAGTTTAGACGTAAGTATTGACATTTTCTAACAACAGACAGTTGTCATTACAGATATTCATCTTAGAGCACACTACAGTACAGAACACACTACAGTTTTTTTATTACATTCCAACATAGAAAGCACTACAACTTTAGAATCCTCTCTTCTTACTGATTGTAGTTTAGGCACAAGTATTCACATAAATTTGAAACAACAGAATTTTCAATACAATCATCTTATAAAATACTACAGTTCTTTTCTTACTGCTTGCACTGTGGACACAAGTAGGTTACATGTTTCTTGCAAATATGTTTACTACATTTTCCACACACCATGTTTGTTTTATTGTCATTACTTGATGGACAGAACTTACAGCGTGCACGTTTTGTAGATTTTCTTGTTGTTACCGATTCTGACACACCACCCACATCATTCGGGTTTTGGATGCTTGTGACCATTCTCAAAGAATCTTCTGTTCTTGGGAAATGCGTTCTTGATGCAATATGTTCTTTTATCAGTGACTTTCCAAGTTCCTCCAAGAATATTCTCCTTCTAGTCAATTTGCTTGCATTCCAATTAGGGTCAACCGAAATCCACAAAACGTATGCATTATAAGCAGAAACATCAAGAATATTGTAGAAAACTATCATTGGCCACCTATTACTTTTTCGTTTGCATGTATATGTACCTAATAACTGATCAAGCGTGTCTACAGCACCTTTGGTTGAATTATAGTCCAAAATCATTTTTGGCTTCTTATCAGCCCTGTCACTGATTTCCGCATCATGGTGGAGAGTGCTCATAAGTACAACATTCTTGTGTCTCTTAGGAATATAATTAACCACAGTAGTGTCATTTGTGAAGTAAAATGAAGAGCTGTGTACCTCCTTGTTGGTCATTTTGTGTGGAAGCTCCGGCTTATTTTTCCGTATAGTTCCCAACATAGTCAATTTCCTTTTCAGAAGCAGCTGCCCCAAATTGTACGACGTAAAAAAGTTGTCACACGTGATATTCTGACCACGTAACTCAGAAGTGAGATCAGATACCACCCTCATTCCCTGATTTCTTTCTGGTGCCGCTCCACTCACCTTTCCTGTATAAATTTGGGCTTTCAGTACGTATGAAGTTTTGCTGTCACACATGGTCCATATTTTGATCCCATATTTTGCCGGTTTACTTGGGATATACTGCTTGAATGGACAGCGACCTCTAAATGCTACTAACTGCTCGTCAACAGTAACATTTTCTCCTGGATTATACAGTTTAGGAAGGACCTCTACCCACTTCTCCCAAATACTACGAATTGCGGCAAGTTTGTCAGTACGTCGTCTTTCCTCTCTAGTAGATTTCTTGTCAAATCGCAGGACACGTGATATCTTACAGAATGTTTCATGAGACATGGTTGCTCGAAATATGTTTCGCCCAGTATCTTTATCCCACAAACTTTTTGTAGACTCCCCATGAGATCGATATACACCCGCTAGGAGTAAGAGTCCTAAGTATGCATGGAAAACAGAACCATCAATATCTGTCCACTGTTCACCATAAACTCGCTGCCCTTCAATATTTGTCATCTCTATTATTTCATTTTGAAGCGCTGTGTGAAATACTGCTTCAAATGAACATTTTACATCAGATATTCTGCTGACTGCATACCTGGTAACTCCTGGGGTACTCTTGATGATGTTCGAAGCTGGTAGGCGACCATGTTGTGCTGGTGGATGCAACTGCCATTCTATATTCCCATTTTTAGAAAGAAAAGTCTCTACACTATTTTGTATGGGCTGTGGACTGTCGTAACTGTCATCGGAACACTCGCTTTCAGATGCATTGCTGATGTGATCTTCAAACTCAGAAAGTGATCCTTCATCTGGTGAGGCATTTACTATTTCTTCCAACTCACGATCATTCAATGGTCTCATCGCCATGGTGTCACAAGTCAAACTGGGCAGAAACAAAGCATTCCAATTATTGAGAACTGCCAATTATTATTTCCTGGGGAAAGCAACAAACAAGCCCATTGTTGTGAACGCATGGAGCTTTAGGTGATTGTTGAGAGTAAGTTGGAATGATGCAGTCACTATTCCCACACAACACAACAAAAATAATTTTCGCCATTTCCAGATTTTAGAAATAAATACGAGTTACACTAAACATATTTGTGTCGGGTCATTATGACCCGAACATTACATATGCAACTATTACAGTTGAAGCCCAAACTTCTTAAACTTTTTTAAAACCTTTTAAAACACATGCTGCTCATCCATTTTCAGACAAAGTCACAAAGTTTCATAAATATATATTGGTATTTACATAATGTAAAATAACGTTCATATTCGTTTCGGGTCATATAGACCCGAACAGAACAGCAGGGTTAATATCTTTCATTTGCTAACTATCCCTATCAGTAGTTAGTACCTTCAGTAGTTTGAATCTTTTATTTAGCTGGCAGTAGTGGCGCTCGCTGTTTTGCAGTAGCTTGAGTAGCGAAGATTTTTGTGAGGTAAGTGATTTGTAAAAGGTATAGGTTAAAGTTAGTCAGGGCCATTGTTTTGTAGGGGTTATTGAAAGTCAGATTGCGTTGCGCTAAATAATATTGTGTGTCAGGTTAAGCACAGGCTTGTATAATTGTTCTAAGTGGACGTTTCACATGTAAAATTGTTCTAAGTGGACGTTTCACATGTAAAATTCTTCAAAGGGGATGTTTCATATGTCGACCCTTAGCCTAGGATACCTCACTGGAATCTTCTGATTTTTTCTTGTAGTTTGTGTATTTAGTGTAGCTTTTGTTTATTGATAGCGCGTAATTGTAGAGAGAATCTCCTTTGTAGTTGCAGTCTTTCATTGTTGTACAGTAAAACAGTTGTGGCATGCATGTAGCTTTGCGCCAAGTATTTCGCTGCTGCAATTAACTAGATATTATTTTCAGTGCTATGTTAATGTGTTCTCTTATTTTTGCTCTTCAAATTGTGTTTTTCTGTGTTATCGTGTGAAATATTGTCACAATAATGGCGTGTGAAAAACGTAACACTCGGCTCCAAAGTAAACTAAGAAACGACAGTGAAGACGAAAGCAATGTGGTAGCGCCACTGTGTAATGAGTTAACTAATGTTCAAAGTAGTAATTTGGTAACTGTGCATAGGGAAATGGAGCGGGCGTAAAACAATGGCGTAGACAGTCAAACAGGTAGTGAACAGGGAAGCATTATCGATCGATCGGTCGGCAACAGCTCGCCTCAGGAATCCGAAATGATAGGACACAATTTTGCAAATACTGTAGATTCAGGTTTTGCGTCCTCACCGGTTTCTCAAATGAGTCAAGACACATTTTCTGCTTGTCAAAATGTGAATGCTGCCGGTGAAAACGCACTGCCAAAGAGCATAGAGAAACAGATTCCAGACACTAATACATTATTATTGCAATTAATGCAAAAAATGGAACAAAATCAGAAACAAACACAGCAACAGTTAGATACAATGGGACAAAATCTGCAAAAGTTAGACACAGTGGAACAAAATCAGAGACAAACACAGCAAAAGCTTCAAAAGTTAGACTCATTGGAACAAACGCTTGAACAAACACGTGAAGATTTAACTACTGAGTTACATAAAATCGAATCGAAATGTCAAAAAGTCTGTAATGACGTAAAAACACAAATTTGTGAGCATTTCCAACCTATTTTTTCGCTGCATGAAAATGCATTACAGAATCACGAAGCAGCCATAAAAGAGCTGCAAACCATTGTTCATGAAAATCATGAGACCTTGTGGGCTAAAATTGACTCAGTTGCATCTACCGATTCGGTAACGCAACTTGCAAAAACTCAGGAAAACTTAAAGGACACAGTAGAAAGACACATGGAGGAAATTAGTTCATTATCAGAGAAAGTAGCCGAACTTTCGGATCAGGTCACTAATTTATCTACAAAGGTAGATGATGATCTGAATGACACAAGACCCGTAGCCTTCACTGACACAGAAGAGTATGAACAAATAAGAAAATTCAAACAAAATCAGAATCAAATTAATACGCAATACAAAAGAGAAATGCGGGAAGTACAAGATCAGCTGACACAGGTAATACAAGAATTACGTATTTCAGAGGACACTCGCGCCCCAATATGGGAAGAGGGACATAGAAATACGGAACAGCCACAAAATAATAACACAGGGCATTTCGGTAATTATGAAAGAAATTGGCAAGGTACACCGAATTTTGAGATGGAACCGCCGAAACGACGTAACAATGACCGACATGCTACTCGCCGACACGATGATTTTGACTATAAGCTGTTCATTACTACACGTAAATTCAAAACATTTAAGAATTCTGGCAACGACATTCATCCACAAGCATGGCTCCATCAATTCTCTCATTGTTTCCCTCCCAACTGGTCATTGGAGCACAGATTAGAATTTATGTGTGGCTACTTGGAGAATGAACCAGCTGTAAGAATGCGATCGGTCATTCACGATTGCCACAGTGAAGGAGAGTTTTACCATGCCTTCCTCTCAGCATATTGGTCTCAAGCCACACAAGACCGCGTAAAACATAGCATCATGATGATGAAACACTTTGAACAATCTGAATTTTCCAGTCTTGTCAAATATTTTGAAGACATGTTGCACAAGAATCAATACCTGTCAAACCCATACAGCCCCTCAGAACTCATCCGCATTTGCTTAATCAAACTGCCCGAACATTTGAGACATATTATTTTAGCAGGACGTTGCAAAGACGACATTGAAGCTTTTCAGGGACTGTTACAAGAACTGGAAATTGACACAGACAGTCGCGGGATTCGAAAACAGGAAAACAATCATTACAGGTCACATCCGTCACAATTCCGTGACGACAGAAACAATAATTGGCCACGACAAACCTATTCTTACAACGTAAATCGTGACCAAAACAGACACCACCCATATGACAACCACTGGCAGAGTAATAGTTACAGGGAAAGATCACCTCTCCGCAGTAATGACTATCACAGAGACAATCAGAGAAACAGACAATATGGGAACCAAAATAACTATTATCAAGGGAGACAGAATAACGGTCCAGCGCGTAGTTACGATTCAAGGAGAAATTCTCCACCACGTGACCGACAAGAAAGAAACTATGGAATCTACCGACATGACGACAGACGATATGATCGTAACGACAGACCTGAATTGCATCAGAACTGGCGAGATTTAAACAGAGCTGGGCCCTCTCGGCAAGGCGAATTTGTGGAAGTTAGGCCTCCAAATCCCAATAACGACGCGCGCCAACAAAGAGACAATAGGCGATGACTCACACCACTGGCAGCCACAAGACGTACTTATGAAACTGATGACGCAGCTGCCGTAGCTAGTAATTACGTAAAAATGGAAGACATTAGAGACATCTTACTCCAGGAACACGACGTAAAACATAACAACATTGCATATCCTGTGATCCACATTACTGTAAATGACGTAAAATTTACGGCAGTACTTGACTCTGGCAGTCCCATTTCAGTAATTAGTGAAACAGCTTTTAGCAAATGCAACAAATCGAACGATTGCCCCACACTTCCGTTACGTAAGATTAAATTACAAGGTGCAATCTTTGGAAAAAGTGTAGATGTACGCCAACAAACCAATTTAGAATTCTTTGGCCAAAGCCACAGCTTCTCTATGAACTTTCTTATTGTTCCATTATTGTCGACGGAAATTATACTGGGAGTAGACTTTTTGAATGAATACAAAGCAATTTTAAGCTTTCACGATGCTGAAATAAGTTTAGAGAAAGAAGGTAAGTCAATAGCTTTGAAATTTGAAGACTGGCTCTCAAACCATGATGAGGAAATTAATCGGCTTTACGTTCTGTTAGACAACAGTTCGGAATTTTCTACGGAAGTAGACACCAACAATCACTCTGCAAGTACTGACAGGGTTGACATCGACGGCATATTTGAAATTAATGAGTTAATTCAGAATAAAATTCAGACAATTGAGAATTGTAATGACACTGATAGGCAGGACCTTTTTGAGATTTTACAAGCACATTCCACAGTTTTTACTCACAAAACAGGAACAATCAAGGGGTTTCAATACCAATTTCGTGTTCGTGAGCATACTAAATTTTGTGTTAGACCATACGTAATTCCAGCACATTATAGGGACCGTGTTAGAACAGAAATACAATCTATGCTTGACGAGGGCATTATTGAGCCTGCAGTAAGCTCATACAACAACCCATTACATGTTGTTGAGAAGAAGAATGGATCGATCAGGCTTGTCTTAAATTCGAGACAAATCAATACTATCATCATTCCTGAAACAGACAGGCCGCAGACGATGGAAGAACTTCTTCAAAATTTTAATGGTGTAAAAGTGTTGTCTTCCATTGATCTCAGATCCAGCTTTTATCAGATCGAACTTCATCCAGAATGCAGAAAATACACAGCTTTCCTTTGTTTCGGCGTTTGTTATCAGTTTCGGAAACTTCCTTTTGGTTTGAACATTTCTTCAGCAGCATTCATTCGTGGGTTAAATTCCATATTACCTGAGTTCTTAAAACGTCACATCACCTTATATGTGGACGATATTCTAATAGCAGAAGCTTCATGGGAACAACATAACCGCATCCTCAACAGTTTGTTACGTATTTTTGCAGAATCTGGAATTACAGTTAACTTGGAAAAGTCTGAATTCGGTAGGTCAAAGGTGAAGTTTTTGGGACATATTATTTCTTCTGAAGGCATTCAGCCGGATCCTGAAAAGTTAGAAGCAATTAGAGCCATTCCAGTTCCATCCACAAAAAAACAAGTCCGCAGTTTTCTAGGTCTCGTAAATTTTTACCGTCGTTTTCTGAATATGCAAATTCTAGTTACACCTAAACTTTGTTCTCTCACTGGAAAAAATACTATTTGGAACTGGGACGAACAAGCACAGTTGGAATTCAATTCTTTGAAAGAAGCGTTACTTCACGCGCCAATACTAGCTCATCCAGATCTGTCACAAGATTTCTGCCTTAGCACTGATTCTTCCAAAGTTGGTCTTGGTGCCCATTTATTTCAAGAAGCCATAGAAGATGACATTACTGTTCAGAAAACCATTGCTTTTGCTAGCCGAGTGCTAACAAAATCTGAAAAAAATTATTCCGTTACTGAATTAGAAGCTTTAGCTATCGTTTGGGCATTTAAGAAATTCCGTTTCTTTCTTTCTGGTAAGCACGTAAAAGTATACAGTGATCACCGTGCATTACAATTTCTTATGTCTTCAAAATTAAATCATGATAGGTTGAAACGTTGGGCATTGTTTCTGCAAGAATTCCGCTTCACAATAGTCTACATTCCCGGCAAGGAGAACATTGTTGCGGACGCGCTGTCACGCGCACCGGCTGGGCTTGAGAAAAGTAACACAGAAGGCAACCTCGAGAAAAATTTCAGTATTCTTTACATTCAGAAAGTCGCCTTTGAAAACTTCATCACCACATCTTTAAAGGACATTGCTCATGAACAAGATAAAGATCCGATTTGGAAAGATATCAAAAGTAAATGGCATGAAAAGACACACACTCAGATTCGGCATTATTACCTGGTTAGAAACAACATACTCTTCAAACGCTGCACTGTTGATGACAAGCTATGGGTACTTTGCATTCCAGACGATTTTGTTAATAAGCTCATTTGGTACATTCATTTCAGCTACGCACATTTTGGTCCACGAAAATGTTATCATATTCTTCGAACGACTTGTTATTTTAACAATATGAAAAAGCGAATTCGAAGAGTCTTGTCTATTTGTAAACTTTGTCAAAAGGCGAAACCATCTACTATCTCACATCGTGCTCCGTTATTTCCTATTATTCCTTCTAAATTAAAAGAATTTGCTGCTGTTGATCTCTTGGGACCCCTTGTCAGAACATCGAATGGATTTTCGTACGTTCTAGTCGCTGTTGAACTTACTTCAAAATTTGTTTCTTTCACTCCGTTACGTAAAGCCACTGGACGGTCTGTATCCAACGCCTTTGTTAAAAATTTTTTATGTGAAGTTGGACACGTTAGTAAAGTCATTTCAGATAACGGACCGCAATTCAGATCTGCTGTTTGGTCACGCATGCTTCGGAATCATAGAATCAAACCTGTTTTTATTTCATTGTATTCACCACATTGTAACCCGTCTGAACGGATTATGAAAGAAATCAATAAGCTTTGCAGACTTTATTGTCACAGATAGCATCAGCATTGGGACAGATATTTACACTTATTTCAAAATGTGCTGAATGAAATGCCTCATGATTCCACTGCTTTACCACCTACTCTTGTACTGAAGAATGAAGAACCTCCGAACAGAATCAGAGAGCTTGTGCCTTTCCCGAATACACGTAAACTTCGACACAAAGACATAATTGATTTGGCTCTAAAAAATATAAAATCTGCAGCAGACAAAAGGAGAAAACTACACGGTAAAGCAAATGCAAAGAAATTATATATTGGTCAGAAAGTTCTCATTAAAGCTCATTCATTGTCACATAAGAAGAAACACTTGAGTCACAAATTCTTTCTAGTTTACAATGGACCTTACAGAATCCGACGTATACCACATGATAATTGCGTTGAAGTTGAAACTCTGCGTACTAGGAAGAGTAAAGGTTTACACCACATTTCTCATGTAAAACCATTTATTGACAGATAATCTGCCTTTTAACTTAGTCTTTGCAATTGTCACTTCACGCTACTTGTACAATTTGTCCCACTGAGAAACTGTTAACATGCAACTATGTTTTTAAAGTTAACTAACCATCCAGTCAAGAACATAGGTAACTTAGACAAGTAATTGC
The DNA here is from genome assembly GCF_023864275.1 of Schistocerca cancellata. Lineage (NCBI taxonomy): Eukaryota > Metazoa > Arthropoda > Insecta > Orthoptera > Acrididae > Schistocerca > Schistocerca cancellata. Next base: position 517,027,598 of record NC_064632.1, read on the forward strand.
GAATGCATTGTTATTGCGAACAGACGACACAGTGTTGTTATTTATACATTCTTCCTTGTTAGTTGCACGATTACATAACGAATATACGGCTTACATACTTAGAACATATACCAGCACTGCTAATGAAATTTTCATGCAACATTTTGGTTTGCTTGGAGTGGATTCAGGATTTGAAGTACTTTCTGTGAGATTAAAGACGACTTAGTATTTGGTTTCTGTGACAGCTACACGATTTTATCACGACGCTGCTAATGCGTGACAATTTACAATGTTGCTTTTGCGGTGTATCTGTTTTATATCTGCACAGTTTTTTCTGAATTCTTCTATAAAGTGAGACATGTTTTAGTAGTAACTTTTGTGGTATAGCTACAATGAGACAGCCTTTTCCGTAGCACAACAATACTTTACAGCACAATAATTCCTTCATCGCGGCAATAAGCGTAATAACTAAGTTATCTATACGCAAAGCATTTCACTTTGTTTATCATGAGGTAAGTACATTGACTTCTGCAGAACTTAGCTTTCGGAGGACAATAACTACGACACTTCCCAGAGATTATCTTACAGCAAGACGCACATTTAGCGCTAAAGGACACGTATTTGAGTGATTAATTTTGTACTTAAAACATTTATTTTTAAAGATTTTTGAATTACAAAGAAGGTTTTTCGTGATACATTTCATTCCATAGCTGTAATCTGTAACACCTGAGGGTGTAATTACAATAATCCTCAGGGGGGTACACGCCTACTTTGTGTATCATGTGTTTGGCAAGCACAAGGAGCCCTAGCTAATATGGTATTTGCTTATACAACTTTACACATCGGTACCATATTTCTCTAACACATAAATTACACAGCTATCTGATCATTTAACTGAGAGAGACAAATCTTTTTTATTACGTCAGTGACAGATGTTTACGCAATTGCACAGTTGGGTAACTTCACACTTACGAAATTGTATTTTGTCTGTACTGTGTGAACTGTTCATATTTTTTGGTACCATTGTGATACTATGAAAGCTTTGAATGATGTATTTGGTGTGAGATCATGATTTTTAAAGTACGTTTGAGGTAGATGACACTACTGAAATGAGCAGAGAATTTTCTTTAGATTTTGAAACAATTGCAGAAAGCTACGACGTTTTTGAGATTTGACTGAGGTGTTATGGTGTTATTTTTACGATGACTATGTGTATTATGCTGTTGCGGTATGTTTATGATCAATAAGCTGATGCTATATGAGTTATTTGAGTATGCTATGTATCTGTCATGATGAACAATGGAAAAAGTGTCGACGAATAAGGTAAGGAGTAATGAATAGTGGTTAGGGACTCTTGACTTGTGAAAAAGGATGTTGGAAACCAAGAATCGTACTTTAAGAGTTATGAAATATATGTAAATGCGTGAATGTATTACAATGCCGACGAAAATTTTTTGGACTCTGTTATGTCAATTGGATTTTGTCTCTACAGATTTGTAACGCAAATTCTTGACCTGTGAAATATTTTTATATGAGACTGTCACTGTAGCGGAAACTGCTGTCGTAAATATTTCCGTAAGAAAGTTAAGTGACCACCTGCACATAATGCGACGTGGGCACCCAGGTGTGTCAGACACCTGGAGAACAAGCCTTTTCAGACGCTCAGGTAGAAAAGAAAGCCATTAGGGTGTGCCAGAGGCACAGGTGGAAGAGAAGGACAAAGAGAGGCCTATATCACTGTTAATGACATTCCTTTGTAGAGGGCATCGCTAATGCGACACGCTCGTTACTTGAAAACATATGATTTTTGTAATGCGTTGTGGGCACACAGCTGTGTCAAACACCTGGAGAATAAGCCATTAGCATGTGCCTTTCATCGCTAATGCGACACCCTCGTTACTTAAAAATTTATGATATTTACTGAAATGCCTAACAAAATGACAAGAAATATTTTTACATCTGCACACCTGATTATGACAAGTGTCTTTCTACGAGAGTTGAGAGCCATTAACTTATGAAATGAAATGTCACATGACTACTGAATGATATTTTTATGCTTTGGTTTGTGTAATTGCTTATTTCATTTGATATCTGGTTTCCAGCTGTGTTGCAGCATTGCTTTTATAAAATGAGATGCATTTGCTAATGTGAACTCTTTCTGTCAACAGATCTATTAAATAATTATTTTATGATCCACATTCTTTAAAAAGGAGCACTTGGAAAGGAAAGAACAATACGAAGGAACTCGTAACAGTAAAACATAATTTTCTTTTCTAGTACATGGTAATATTTTTTTTACAATCAGTTGTTGTGGTGCACCACTTTAATTACATAGACATTAAGATGTGAATATGCATTTCCCTTGTCTGCATTGTTGTTTCCTGTAATATTTTTTCTGCTTGAGCTATGTCATGTTTAGGTATAAGTTGCTGCTGTTTGTCAGGCATAGTGTTACTGAATTTGACTTTGTGTTACTCTTCTAAGCTAGTTTTTCTTGTTTCCTGCATTGCCTTATATTAGTTGTAATATTGCACTTGCTTTGCTAATTTATGCTGCTTGCTTTGCCATTTCTATTTTTTGTCATTGATGTTTGTGTTAATTATTTTTTTTTTGCTGCATTGCCTCGTCCCTTGGTATATATATCTGAGCTCAGTAGATTTAAGTTAGCTTAAGAGGGGGTAGACTATATAAGAAACTGACTATGGAGAATAGGTAAAGAATGCATTGCGAAGAAAGATTTGGGCCCCAATGAGTATTGTACAATCAGAAATAATTATTTTGAAAGAAATATGAATAGAATACAGGAAGGAGGTATAGGTAGGATTATCTTGGAAATAAATAATGAGGTAAGAAATATGTGAACACATAAATACAGAAAGCATGCTTGGATAGGATTTTTTTGGTGGAAGCAAAGGTTGAAATAAGATGAACGATCTATGGAATGAAGGGAGATCTCCAAGCAAAATACTGCAGTAAACCAAACCCTGTCCTTTCCTCTTTGCTGCCTTTTCCAAATATGTAACTGTGTGTTGTCCTTTCCTTTTGGTGTTATCCCACTATGTGTTTGTGTACCCTTGTGTATTTGTGTTTTTTCCCTGTCTTTATGTGTTTAGCTGATGAGAGCTATGTTGTAGAATTTTTCTAATACTCTGTTATTTTCTTTGTAAAGATGTTTAGACATTATTTATTCTGTGTTGTTTTCATGCTCATGTGTGAAGTTGACGTTTCAAACGTTCTTCTGATCTTTTATGTATTTACTTATGTCATCATTCCTGTAACACTGATGTATATGTTTATTTCTATTCTTTTGTAAAGCCCCTATTACTACAAATGTTATCTGTATTGTTATGTTTTTAATGATGTATTTTGTATCTTTGTAATTGTATTCTTATGTTATATAACTGTAATTGACGCCAGTTAATCAAATTAAGCAACTTGTACGCATTCATTTCACTGCACACATTCTGTTGGTCATAGTATATGGACAATATGTGAGAAGTAGGGACTGATAGTGTTTGCACGTGTGTTAATAATTCAGCAAGGGACTGGATAACAGCATTGCTGGTTCTAAGGACAATTCCACAAACTTTGTGAGTGCACAAGTGGGGGTATATGGACTTGCTATCTTCTCTGCAAGACTCTTCGATGGTGATTGTGCACCTGCACAGTCGCAGCAGATGGCTGCTGGCCATCTCTACCAGGACTACAGTGGGTCTACACCTTTGCTGACTCACCAGTACCACAATTTCTACAAGGACTACAGTGGGTCTGCACCTCTGGTGGCCCACCACTACAATACTCTCTACCAGGACTGCAGTGGGTCTGCTCTGTGATGACCTACCTACCAATATTCTTCAACACGTCGACTGACTCTGCTGTGGGTTTGCTCCGTTGTGGCCCATTACCTGTCAGCATTTCAAGAGTCAGCACTGTCTTTCTGTTGGAAGGACAACACTACTTCTTCAAGACTGCATGGACATCCACTACTTCCGTGTGCATTGTCTTTATTGCTCAGACTTTGATAAAAGAAACGGCAGTTTTACTGTGGTGAATGATCAGGACTGTCTTTATTGACTGTGAGAAAATTTTAGCTTTTGACCAACATTGTATTAATCAGTGTGTGCATTTGATATCTTTGTGATTGTAATTATGAAAAATTTTTTCAAATCTGTATTGGCCAGTGCCCAACACCATTTGTAAAATTTTTTGTGGGGAGCATGGGGGCTATGTAAGTAGGCTGTTTATGTTTTCTTTATGTAAGTTTGCTGTTTATGTTTTTTATTGGCAACGTTACATAGCACTCTATATGAAAATCACTGGCTGTGCTGTGTGCAGTATGTGGCTAGTTTGCATTGTTGTCTGCCATTGTTGTCATGAACTGCTATAGATGGATGCGAACAGCGCGTAACGCTGGGCAGTTGGAGTTGAGCCGCCAGCAGTGGTGGACGTGGGGAGAGAGATGGCGGAGTTTTGATAATCTGTAAGACTGAATGTCAATTATGAATATTAAGGTAAATACATTGTTTGTTCTCTATTAATATCTTTCATTTGCTAACTATCCCTATCAGTAGTTAGTACCTTCAGTAGTTTGAATCTTTTATTTAGCTGGCAGTAGTGGCGCTCGCTGTTTTGCAGTAGCTTGAGTAGCGAAGATTTTTGTGAGGTAAGTGATTTGTAAAAGGTATAGGTTAAAGTTAGTCAGGCCATTGTTTTGTAGGGGTTATTGAAAGTCAGATTGCGTTGCGCTAAATAATATTGTGTGTCAGGTTAAGCACAGGCTTGTATAATTGTTCTAAGTGGACGTTTCACATGTAAAATTGTTCTAAGTGGACGTTTCACATGTAAAATTGTTCTAAGGGGACGTTTCACTATTCTGTTCAGTCGTCGTTGGTCCCGTTCTCCCAACATCTTTTTCCGGCCGCAGCGATGTCGGAGATTTGATGTTTTACCGGATGCTTGATATTCACGGTACACTCGTGAAATGGTCGTACATGAAAATCCCCACTTCAAGGCTACCGGGGAGATGCTGTGGCCCACCACTCGTGCGCCGACTATAACACCGCGCTCAAACTCACCGATAACCTTCCATTATAGCAGTTGTAAATGTTTAAACAACTGCGCCAGACAATTGTTGTCTTATGCAGGTGTTGCCGACTGAAGTGCCGTGTTTTGCGTGTTTATGTATCTCTGTATTTGAATATGCATGCCTAGACCAGTTTCTTTGGCGTTTCAATGTGATACCGTAAATGTTTCATGACATTGTGGGAAAGGCACTGTATTTCACTTTCATAGGATATTGTTCAAATATTATGTATTCGCACTCGAAACAAAACAAGATTTATACCACAGTTGGTTCGATATATTAAAGGATTTGCATTCTGCTTGGAATTTCTTAACTCCAAAGATGACCGAAACTTTTTTTCCCCCGAGCATATTTTTGCGTCTTAAAATATTGAAAGGATCGGTATTTAATTACATGATTTGGAAACTCTTAACACTATTTGACCAAAGCATCGGATCACCTATTAATGGGCATTAATATGTTCAGCGTCCATTGTTAGTCTTTATACTGCTTGTATTCTGCAGGGGAAAACTTGAGTGAGGTGTGTGAGTGTGTCTCGAGGAACGGCAGTTCGTTCTACAAAAGCTGCTGAAATCAGAGAAGGAAGAGATGTTAGACACTGGCGTCTGGAGCGAAACCGACGTTCTGACCCATCCCGAAGATGCTTCATTGTGTTCAGGCCGGGGCTCTTGACAGGCCAGTCCATTTCAGGAACGTTACTGTCCACAAACCACTGCCTCCGAGATGCTAGTTTATGAGTGGATGCATTGTCATGCTGATACAATAATCCTCGTCGATCTGTACCTCTACTGTACTGAGTACACAATGCTGAAAATAAGAGGAACACACTCTAAACCCGAAAAAGACCGCCATACCGTAACTCCACATCCTCAGTATTTCACTGTTGACACTACATACTGTGGGAGGCAATCGCCAAATCCAAACATCTCCACCGGATATGACACAGGGAGTAGCCTGATTGGTCACAACAAAGCACTCGTTCCCAATCATCCACTGTCACGCGACATCCCTCACGACTCCCCTCTATCTATCTATCTGTCTATATTCGGATCCCACTGCGGCTACTGCCGGGTCTGGGTGCTGACAAGTCCTCTCCATTTGACTCGGTCTTCCCATCACTTTTCTTCCTCCACTTGCTGCCACGTTTCACCTCTCGTGTCCACAGATATTCTCACTCCCATTTTCCACCGCGTTCTTGGGTGCCCTCTAGGACTTTTCCCATCTATCTTTCTTCCATAATTTTGGGGAGTCTGTGCCCATGCAACCTCTTAACATGCCCATACCATCTTAATCTCTTTTTTTTTAATTTCTTCTCTCATACTTTCTTGTTTAAGGTCCTTTCTAATCTCTACATTCCTTACTCTGTTCATTCTAGTTTTTCCCTTGACTGCTCTGAGAAATTTCATTTTCCCTGCTTACAGTCGGCTCCAGTCCCTTTCTGTCATTGTCCATGTTTCTCCACCATAGGTGACAGTAGGGAAGTTATAATTCTTATACATAAGGAGTTTTGCTTTTTCTGAAACTTTCATATTCCAAATCAGGTGTTTTATTATGTGGTAGAAATTGTCTCCCTTCTGTAACCTCCTAGATATTTCACTCCCTAAATAAGAGAAACTTTCTACCAAGGGTTCTCCATTCAAGGTAATATTTCCATTGATCGTCTTCTCTCTTTCAAATACCATTACTTCACTCTTATCCTTATTTATTTTGAATCCATACCTTTTCATTATTTCCTTCCAAGCATCAAGTTGTAACTGTGCATCTACCTCTTTATCACCCCATATTACCATATCATCTGCAAAAATCATCTTTTTGTCTTTTTCTTTTACTATATCTTTATCTACCCTATTCATTCCCTCCATCACAACATTAAAAAGCGCGGTAGATAGAATACATCCTCCCTTAATGCCTTGTCTTATTTCGAAGTATTCAGAGTTCCCCAATGGTGTGCTAAATCTATAATTCTATGTCTATGAAAACCATTATCACCCTTTTGTTGTACTAACTTTTTTCCATCGGTTGACGGATAGATGATGTTCTTCACTCAGCTCCTTTTCTCTCTTTTCACTTATTCGATTTAGTAAAATTCTTTCAAAAATCTTGGCTGTTTAACTCATAAGGGCTATTCTTCTGTAGTTTTTACCAAGTCTTTTATTGACTTTTTGGAAGATGGGAACAATGTCTCCTGTAACGCCGCTTAATACTGATTACTGAAATGCCTGGAGTATGAGATGGCCCTCGACCATTTTACACGCAGTAGGTCTCCTGGCTGGATTGCGGGTAGCACTTTCTAACTCACGACTGACCCTCCTCCTGATTTCCTGTAACTTTATATAGCACTTTCCGCAATGTTCTGTAGTCCCTGTCCTTAAGTATATGAGGTCTGTCTGGTCTTGGTTACTGGTCCACTTCACAATCACATCACCAACAGTCGACGTGGGCAACATTAGGCAGGATGTCATGTCCCTTATGGAGTTGTTTGCCAGTTGGTATCCAATGGTTAGTCCCTGTTCGAAGTCACAATTTTCCCATCATCCCAATCTGCTTTTGCTGCTTATTCTACTGACAAAACAGTACTCCCCGCCACCTTTTACACTATTGGGTCTGCGTCTCGTGATATCTAGTGTTCAGTTCAATATTAGACTGGAGAGGCCGGATACTTTTCCTCGCATAGTGTAAATGGTTGAACTCTTCTACAGTGTCCCTGGATGAATTTGTAGTAGGCGATGAGGGCGTGTGTACAGCTCCGACTATGACAGATGAAGATTTGGACTCGTATTCTGGAGGACGACGGCTCAAACACGCATCCGGCCATCCCGATTTAGGTTTTCCGTGATTTCCCGAAATCGCTTCAAGCAAATGCGGGATGGTTCCTCTGAAAGGGCAAGGTCGATTTGCTACCCCATCCTTCCCTAATCCGAGCTTGTGCTCCGTCTGTAATGACCTCTCTGTCGACGTGACGTTAAACACTATCCTCCACCTCCTCCACCTCCTCCACCTCCTCCTCCTCCGCCTCCTCCTCCTTGATGATTTAGAGGTAGGTCAGACGTCGAAAGATCTCATCGATAACGGCGATGAAGGCGAATTTTTGCAATGAATCCAACATTGCAGTTCCTCTCGCCATGATATTAGTTCCTCGTTAAACAATTTTCACTTCGTAAACAAGATTCTGCCATTAAGACTCACCATTTTTTATTGTTTTCTCGGCTTAAGTTTTGGCATGGACATGGCTAATAACACCAGTGTATTAGCAACGTTGTAAAACACTAAGACCTCATCAATAACAATATTTCATCATATTCAGTCATGTGCTGTCTGGAAAAGTAAACAAAACAAAACTGTCTGTGTAGTCCGAAATTATGAAAAATGCCAGACTGAGGCATGAAATATATCACCTTGTAACTGTTACAGTTTGCAAGCGTAACGTATTCGTCAGACTCAAATGGTCTTACTTTTGTGAAATTTTTTCGTCTGGTATCCACAGGCATACTACTGATATACATCTGTTATTTTATTTTGCACGTCTAGGTCCGCACAGGAATCAGCTTAATTTGTGTCTTATGGTAGCTTATTGAGATTGGATGCAGCTTTATACTGCACATCTTTCTGTACAAGAGACAAGAAAGTGCGATCCAAATGCATACTGGATTTCCCCCTAGTATTAAATGAATGAAAGCTGCTAATTCTTGGGAATAAGCTGATATTGTTAAAACGAAATGATACTAAAGAATATATATATATATTGACAGGCCAATTTCAAAAAACCTAGACTAATGAACACTGGTCGACAAGAGGTTCGCGAACATATTACCTGAATATCCTGTTTCTGAGCCAAGAATATATTTTGAAAGAGGGAAGAGTTACCCCAAAATTTAACACCATACGTCCAAAGCGAATGAAAATAAGTAAAGTAGACAACTTTTCGTGTCGAACTATCACTCACTTCAGGCACCGCTCGAATAGGAAAATTTCAGCATGTCGTCGTTGAATAACATCCTGAACATAGGCTTTCCACGACAGTTCACTATGCTCATTCTGCGAAGTTAAAACGTCGGGTTTCGTTGAATTGTGTGTTGGAAACTGTAAATACTGAGTCTTACTGTGGTTTAGTGTTAGTTTATTATCTACAAACTATGTACTTACGTCATGGACTGCACTATTTGAAACAGTGCCGATGTTGCAGACAACGTTCTTTACTACTAAGTTAGTGTCATCAGCAAACAGAAATATTTTCGAATCACTTGCAATACTACAGGGCATATCATTTACATAAATAAGGAATAGGAGCGGCCCAGCACTGATCCCTGCTGAATTCCCCATTTGACCATGCCCCAATCAGACTCCACGTAATAGCTATTCTCAACACTGTGCATAATGACCTTTTGCTGTATTTTGTTGAAGAGGTGAACCAACTGTGAGCTACTCCCCTATTCCATAATGGTCCTACTTCTGGAGCAATATTTTGTGATTAACACAAAGAAACGCCTTGGTTAAATAAAAAATGATGCCTAACGTTCGAAACCTTTTGTTTAATCCATCCAGTCCCTCACAGAGAAAAGAGAATACAGCATTTTCAGTTGTTAAACCACTTCTAAAACGAACTCTACATTTGACAGCAAATTTATGTGAAATAAATTATCAGTTATTCTTAAATACACAGCCTTCTCAGTAACTTTAACAAACTCTGATGGAATAGAAATAGGTCTAAAGTTGTCTACATTATCCCTTTCTCTCTTTCTATAAAAGCGGCTCTACTACTGAGTACTTTAATAGTTCAGGAAACTGACCATTTTTGAAGGAAAAATTACAAATATGGCTAAGTACTGGCCTTACATATGCAGCACAGTACGTTAATATTCTGCTAGGTACTCCATCATAGCACTCCATCATACCCATGAGAGTTCTTTGTCTTCAGTGATTTCGTTATTGATTCAATCTCCCCCACGTCAATATCGCAGAGGAGTATTTCAGACATCAATCTCGGAAAGGCATTTTTGAAGAGAGTTATACGGTTCCCTGTGGAAACTAAGTTTTTATTTCGTTCGCCAGCAATACTCAGAAAGTGACTGTTTTATACTGTACATATATATGACTTATCAGAAACAGAAATATTTTTACTACGAACTGACTTAACATCGTCGACCTTGAGCTACTGGCCAAACACTTTCTTCACGACTGACCATACGGTTTTAATTTATCCTGTGAATCAGCTATTTTATTTGCGTACCACAAGCACTTTGCCTTCCTAATAACATAATCAAACACGTTACTGTACTTCTTCTAGTGGGATAGTGTAGCTTGATTGTGACTGCTTCTGACATTTTGATATAATTCCTGCTTTGTTCTACGTGCTATCCTTATCCCACTAGTCAGCTACTCAGGCTGCCTTATACTGCTACTACCCTGTTTAGAACGTTCTAGTCGAAAACAACTTCCAAAGAGCATGACAAATGTGTTTGGGAAAGCATTTCTTAGTCATTTATGTAATTGGCACTACGAACATTCTGCTACTCTTGTTCCTTAACAAGATTTAAAACACACTCTATTACTGTCAGAATACCTTTTCTACATAGTTTGAAATTATATACAACATTAGTTTCAGTACAAGAAACTCTTAGTGTTAAAATTTGTGCATTATGGATTCAAGGACAATTCATCCTTTTACTAACAGAATGCCCATTTAGTAATGAAGAATGAATAAAAATATTTCCTATCTGCTTCTGTTTTCCTGCACCCTGGCTGGAAAAAACACAGTCTGCATCAGATCAAAAGATTTTATATCTTACTTTTGAAACGTCCCCTTAGAAAAATTATACATGACTGTGCTTAAACTGACACACAGTATTTTTAGCGCAACGCAATCTGACTTTCAAAAATCCATACAAAAGAATGGCACTGACTAAATTAACCTATACGTTTCACAAATCACTTACCTCACAAAAGTCTTCGTTACTCGAACTACTGCAATACAGCGAGCGCCACTACTGCCAGCTAAATAAAAGATTCAAACTACGGAAGGCACTAACTACTGATAGGCATAGTTAGCAAATGAAAGATTTTAATAGAGAACAAACAATGTATTTACCTTAATAGTCATAATATATATATAGCAGTTCATGACATCCATTCTTACAAATGTACTGTTTTTGATGGACACACCTCCAGATTATCCATTCTCAAAAATCCACCATCTCACTTCCCCACATCCACCACTGCTGGCGGCTCACCTCCAACTGCGCAACGCTACGCGCTGTTAACATCCAGCTGCCCAACACTACAATGGCAGACAACAATGCAAACAAGCCACAGACTGCACACAGCACAGCCAGTGATTTTCATACAGAGCGCTACGTGGCGTTACCAATATAAAAACCTAAACAGCCTACTCACACTTTTTCTTGCACAGTCACATATAAAATTAATATTGAAGTCACCACATATTACCAAGTTTTGGCACTTCCCATAAACTGAACCCAGAACCTTCTCTACCTTGAGCAGAATTGCTCTGAAGACAGAGTTAAGGAACCCATAAACGACAACAATTAGAAGTTTAGTTTCTCTAAATTCAGCTGTTCCTGCACAGCATTCAAATACCTGTTCAGTGTTATACGGCGATACATCTACGGACTCAAATGGAATATTGTTTTTTACATACACGGCCACTCCCCCAATCCACAAAGAACTCCTCGAGAAACAGCCAGCTAATCTGTATCCTAGTAAACGAAGCTTCTGAATTGTCAAATTATTTAAGTTGTGCTCCAGTATACCAATAATGTCAGAGTAAACAACTATAAGCTGTTCACTAACTTTATCTGTAATACCTCTTATATTTTGATGAAATATGCTAATTCCTACTCTACTTCGATCCTGATCTCCTCTGAATTTGATTCCTTTGTTAGAGAGACTTTCTTCAAGCAGGCATGCCTATCAGCTGACTTCAATCTAAAAAATGTCCAGCTCTATCACCAACTACTACAGGAATTTTTCAATGAATGGTCACACCACCGCCCAGTACGCTGTCACCTGTAAGCTTTGCCAGGCCACTCTTCCCATACCTATTGAGGGAGAGGCCAAGTCTAGTGAAACCCGATCTATTGATAGACTCGAACGTCAACCCTGCAATGTGAACCATGCCCTCCGCTATTAGTGCCCTCTCCAGCCCTATGTTAACATGCCTAACAGCAGCATTAAAGTGAGGTCGATGAAGACGCTGAAACAACTGCACCAAGTGCACATTAGTGCCACCAGTTTAATTAGCTATCTTTTCCGGATCACCACCTACATCATACTCCCCGTCCCTATCAAGACCATTCCAGCCTCCACCTACAGTCACAACATGATCCTCTTTCGTAAAATTCCTACATAACTCCCCTATGTTAACAGTTACTTGAGCCAACCCGGCACTAGGCTTCACAATGCTGGTGGACAGGTACTCAATGCCCAACACTTGCTGCAACTGCTTGTCCACACCTCTGCCATGCGAAGAACCTAGCAGCAGAACCCTTTACTTTCTGTTATAATTTTCACCTTACTTAGGCTCCCTAACAGCTGAGGGCGGTCGCATGTTTCCTACACCTACAGGTAGAAGAGGCTCCTCTCTACTGAATTGTGACAGTTGGTCAGATCTCTTGGTTATAAGCAAAGTACAACTATTTGAATGTCTCCTCCTTGTAGCTGCCTTCTACAAACTGCCAATTCCCATTCCCCAGCACCCTTCATCCCCATCAACCTACCTAATTCCTCCTTTGCGTCTTTTAACTGCACCCTTGAGTTCCTCTATCAACTTCTTTCTGCTACAAATTCTGAGTTTCCAATAGAGGATCTCGCTAAAATGCTCACTGTCATCCCCAATGCATTCGCCCTCCCCCCCCCCCCCCCCCTTAAATAAAGACGAGACTTCTCTCTCATGGTAAAATTTTAACAGTTACTGAAAAAACTAAGCGTCTACGTTACATAAGTTCAGTTAGAACAGTAGAACTATTTAAAGAACTAACATAATGATCTAGAATTTAAATCTCTACTAAGAAAGCAACCTCTTTCTTAATACTATTAAACCACAACTGATACCAGTACCAAAAAAACTTCACACAGTTTCTTATATAAAACCAAAATTTCAAATGACCACTGGAACATCAACGACATTAAACCCAGTGAACGGAAGTTTTACTGAAATATTTCGCTATAAACAATAAGAAACGTCAGCTGAAAACTACCGTACTAAATCGAATAAATAACTTCAACGCATTATATACTGTATAAATTGCAGTGGGCGAAGGTTTCCGGAAGTTTATTAAACCACTATTCCGTCAGAAACAGCACGAGACTCCGTTGAAAATTACTAACTTTAATAACTGAATAACAGTGAGCAAACAACTTTGTCAGGAACTAAATTTAGAGCCGCTACTGCTGTAACCGCACGCCGCGAAATTTAAACACACGGCTAATATTTGGCTGAGCGATTGAAAACTGCTAAATTTAATACTCGAACAGAGCACATGTGTTATACACACATTTAAGAGTCTTATAAGTTAAAAATGATTATTAGGTTAATTTTACCATTGCTTTCCAATTAATAACGAAGGTTGGTGGCATACAATTGCAGCTTACGTAAATCATAACCGGTCTTTTTTGCATTTCGCAACGGAAGTGTGTAATTTTTATGCGTTTCATTAATATTTTTTCCTTCCAAATCTTTCTGGAATTCCAGCAAGGCTTTGGTGAATGTGACGCCCCACAGAGAGAAGTCTGTGAAATAAGTTTCAGTTGAAATGCAAAACGGGATGAGTCCTCAAACATGTTATGATCGTAACATCAATACAGCTCTATGTTTGTTGTTCCTCTTTCTCTGAAGCGATTGATACTTTAGAAAAAAACTGAAAGAATGAATATTTATGAATACCTATTCTGCTTATCTGACTGAGACCTGGTACCAAGGATACCAGGACTGGGTTACGATTGTGCATGGAGCGGTAATCAGTTGCTGTTGATTAGTTTATTTTTCAGTCACGTACACTTCATTTGGAAACAACAACAAATAAAAGGTGACAGTAAATTAAAAAGAAGGCCTTAATGACAACAAATTGAAAACTTTATCTCGGCTGAAGGCCACAACATTGATAATTTAAAACTGTTTCACGGGTAAAGGCCTGACTAGCAATCCTTTAAGAACCGGTTAAACATCTTCAAACTTGGAATTACAGTTATTAAATTTAAAAAAAAAAACAGTCATTAAATCTGACCAACCAAGGAGAGAGAAGGGAGGGGGGGGGGGGGCGGCTCAGACGTTGCTCCAAGGATCGACCTGGGATTGTCCCTCAAAACTTAGCAAGTGATGAGACACGCAGACAAGAGTTGCATTCACTTCACGAGATGGTGACTCAGGCTAGTGGCAGTTTAAACGCATGACCAATAATCATTTGCCAAATCGACCTAACGTCCGATGAACAATGCAGCGATGGAATAATTCAGCCAAGCCGGAAGGGCGGTCAGCACTACGTCTTCTGACTCCGGTGTTCAGAGTATCCAGAAGCAGAAAGGAACCACTACTACCAGAGAAGAGGAAAAACACACACACACACCACCGGGACCACCAATCAAGGAAGCTGTCGAACTATATGCCTTACCGGACAGCAGTGGCAACGTGAGGAAATGTCCACTACCGTAACATACAGAAGCTCCTTGGCAGGTAACTGGGGCGTTAGCGGCCACTAGGCGGGATAAATACCACTGGTAGAACTTCACCGACAGTAACATATAGTATGCAACAATTAATAATGAGAAGTGGAGGAAGGCTAATTAGGTTCGCCTTCCCCAAACGCTCCATTGCTGCTCTTTGTCTCGGCGACACTGCGAGCAGCAACACATAAGCAAATGGCGAGATCTTACAATGGTGGAGCTTTCACTACTTGAACTAAGGTCCACTCAACTTAAATTTCTAGTGTCCGATTGACTACGAGGTCCCGGGTTCGATTCCCACTGGGGTCAGGGATTTTCTCTGCCTCGTGATGACTGGTTGTTGTGTGTAGTCCTTAGGTTAGTTAGGTTTAAGTAGTTCTTAGTTCTAGGGGACTGATGACCATAGATGTTAAGTCCCATAGTGCTCAGAGCTATTTTTTCTTTTTACTAAGAGGTTGTACCCCATGCGACTGCAGTCCTTCCATCTGGCAGTGCACGCATGCCACCAGTGGTCCCGGGGTGTTCTGGCACTGCACGGTCCTTGCTGCTCATCCGTCCCCAAACGAACTGCCGACTCAGACCACACGGAAACACCACAACGTCGCTCTGAATGTAGTACCACCGTTACTAGATATCGATAACCGCCGCTGCTGCCACTAGTGGCCAGACAACGTTTGGAAATGGAGAGGCGCCAATGAACACAAGAAGAAGAAATCCGTAACCATACCAACGAAACGATGCCAAACCACCCCCCCCCCCCTCTGGCCCCACTCAAATATACAACCGGGGGCAACAAAACTAGAGGTCTGGAAAATTTGATTAAGATGGACCGTGTATTGTGTACTGGTATGGCTGTCCTGAATCAGAAGATCGATTGGGCCTAAAACACGCAGACTCGGAAAACAGGTAGTGAAGTTACCAAGGTTGCCAACACGCACCTCCCTCCCGGGAAAACTATGGACATACACCTGATATCCCGCCTCACCTCTGAAGGTTCGTCGATTGGAGCTATAACGATCAGCTTGTCTGTTGTGGGCCCTGAGAATATTGCGCTTCGCGTGATTCTAGTTTTTCTTGACGGCCTGAGGGGTAATGTACACAGGAATGAGGCCTTGTAACCCAAATAAAACCCGTGATCTACGGGTAGCGTCTTTGATTCATAATCAAAACGTCTTCGGTCCCGCGTTCGATCTCCGCCACTGCCTAAATTTTGATAAATAATCAGCATTGGCGGCCGAAGACTTCCGGCATAAGAAGTCAGCCTCATTCCGCCAACGGCCTTGTCAAAGAGGGCGGAGGAGCGGACAGAGGTTCAGGACACTCTCTTGTCCTAGGGGTGGGAAATTGCCGCTAAAGGCGGAACAATCAGCAATGATCAACGACATGAGGATGCAGAAGGCAATGGAAACCACTGCATTAAAGACACGTAACGTGTATCCACAGGACATGTGGCCTGTAATTGAAGGAGTGTCATGATGATCTCTGCATTGGCAAAAGATGCCGGAATAGTCCCCCATTCGGATCTCCGGGAGGGGACTGCCAAGGGGGAGGTTAACATGAGAAAAAGATTGAAAAATCTAAGAAAGGATAACGTTCTACGAGTCGGGGCGTGGAATGTCAGAAGCTTGAACGTGGTAGGGAAACTAGAAAATCTCAAAAGGGAAATGCAAAGGCTCAATCTAGATATAGTAGGGGTCAGTGAAGTGAAGTGGAAGGAACACAAGGATTTCTGGTCAGATGAGTATCGGGAAATATCAACAGCAGCAGAAAATGGTATAACAGGTGTAGGTTTCGTTATGAATAGGAACGTAGGGCAGAGGGTGTGTTACTGTGAACAGTTCAGTGACCGGGTTGTTCCAATCAGAATCGAAAGCAGACCAACACCGACAACGATAGTTCAGGTATATATGCCGACGTCGCAAGCTGAAGCTGAACAGATACAGAAAGTGTATGAGGATATTGAAAGGGTAATCTAATAGTCATGGGCGACTGGAATGCAGTCGTAGGGGAAGGAGTAGAAGAAAAGGTTACAGGAGAAAATGGGCTTGGGACAAGGAATGAAACAGGAGAAAGACTAATTGAGTTCTGTAACAAGTTTCAGCTAGTAATAGGGAATACCCTGTTCAGGAATCACAAGAGGAGGAGGTATACTTGGAAAAGGCCGGGAGGTACGGGAAGATTTCAATTAGATTACATCATGGTCAGACAGAGATTCCGAAATTAGATACTGGATGCAAGGCGTACCCAGGAGCAGATATAGACTCAGATCACAATATAGTAGTGATGAAGAGTAGGCTGAAGTTGAAGACATTAGGCAGGAAGAATCAATACGCAAAGAAGTGGGATACGGAAGTACTAAGGAATGACTAGATACGTTTGAAGTTTTCTAACGCTATAGATACAGCAATAAGGAATAGCGCAGTAGGCAGTACAGTTGAAGAGGAATGGACATCTCTAAAAAGGGCCATCACAGAAGTTGGGAAGGAATACATCGGTACAAAGAAGGTAGCTGCGAAGAAACCATGGGTAACAGAAGAAATACTTCAGTTGATTGATGAAAGGAGGAAGTACAAACATGTTCCGGGAAAATCAGGAATACACAAATATAAGTCGCTGAGGAATGAACTAAATAGGAAGTGCAGGGAAGCTAAGACGAAGTGGCTGCAGGAAAAATGTGAAGACATCGAAAAAGATATGATTGTCGGGAGGACTGACTCAGCATACAAGAAAATCAAAACAACCTTAGGTGACATTAAAAGCAACGGTGGTAACATTAAGAGTGCAACGGGAATTCCACTGTTAAATGCAGAGGAGAGAGCAGATAGGTGGAAAGAATACATTGAAAGCCTCTATGAGGGTGAAGATTTGTCTGATGTGATAGAACAAGAAACAGGAGTCAATTTAGAGGAGATAGGGGATCCAGTATTAGAATCGGAATTTAAAAGAGCTTTGGAGGACTTACGGTCAAATAAGGCAGAAGGGATAGATAACATTCCATCAGAATTTCTAAATTCATTGGGGGAAGTGGCAACAAAACGACTATTCACGTTGGTGTATAGAATATATGAGTCGGGCGACATACCATCTGACTTTCGGAAAAGCATCATCCACACAATTCCGAAGACGGCAAGAGCTGACAAGTGCGAGAATTATCGCACAAGCAGCTTATCAGCCCATGCATCGAAGCTGCTTACAAGAATAATATACAGAAGAATGGAAAATAAAATTGAGAATGCGCTAGGTGACGATCAGTTTGGCTTTAGGAAAAATAAAGGGACGAGAGAGGCAGTTCTGACGTTACGGCTAATAATGGAAGCAAGGCTAAAGAAAAATCAAGACACTTTCATAGGATTTGTCGACCTGGAAAAACTGTTCGACAATAAAAAGTGGTGCAAGCTGTTCGAGATTCTCTGAAATGTAGGGGTAAGCTATAGGGAGTGACGGGTCATATACAATATGTACAACAACCAAGAGGGAATAATAAGAGTGGACGATCAAGAACGAAGTGCTCGTATTAAGAAGGGTGTAAGACAAGGCTGTAGCCTTTCGCCCCTACTCTTCAATCTGTACATCGAGGAAGCAATGATGGAAATAAAAGAAAGGTTCAGGAGTGGAATTAAAGTACAAGGTGAAAGGATAGCAATGATACGATTCGCTGATGACATTGCTATCCTGAGTGAAAGTGAAGAAGAATTAAATGATCTGCTGAACGGAATGAACAGTCTAATGAGTGCACAGTATGGTTTGAGAGTAAATCGGAGAAAGACGAAGGTAATGAGAAGTAGTAGGAATGAGAACAGCGAGAAACTTAACATCAGGATTGATGGTCACGAAGTCAATGAAGTTAAGGAATTCTGCTACCTAGGCAGTAAAGTAACCAATGACGGACGGAGCAAGGAGGACATCAAAGCAGACTCGCTATGGCAAAAAAGGCATTTCTGGCCAAGAGAAGTCTACTAATATCAAATACCGGCCTTAATTTGAGGAAGAAATTTCTGAGGATGTACGTCTGGAGTACAGCATTGTATGGTAGTGAAACATGGACTGTGGGAAAAACGTAACAGAAGAGAATCGAAGCATTTGAGATGTGGTGCTAAAGGAATATGTGGAAAACACTGATAAGGAGAAGGGACAGGATGATAGGACATTTGCTAAGACATGAGGGAATGACTTCCATGTATACTGTCTCCCTAAGTAAAGAGACTTATTTCCGACAGTGATTTGTGCTTACCATTCTTTATAATGCTACGTTTGGTCGCCGTGTTCACCTTTGAAGTCTTGACCGTGTTCCCATTAAGCTTATCGGATCTTCGTAATTTTCCAAAGTACACAGGTGGGCTTCAGTTCTTGTAATTATTGTACTATTTGAAGTAACAACTCACACGACGTTTCTGTTAATAAAACAATACTGTATTTTTCTAAACGGTGCACATATGAAATACATACTCCTCACTTATTCATAGCGCCCCCAAAATGGCGGTCTACAATTACTCGCTAAAAATGGCGTGCTTCTCACTCGTTCACTAGCTGAGCGCGAATCCCTCCTTCCTCCTACTGGTACCAGAAAAAATCCTCTGTTTCTTAACAACTGAAAGTCAAAAAATACATGACTGTAGGCATAGGCTCTATGATGGGCTACCGCTTCATCTTCTCACTTTGCCTTTAAAGAAGACGAAAACATAAAGGAAAGGCAAAAGGTTTATCACACATGGTACTAGAGGGAGCTGTAGAGGGCAAAAACTGTAGAGGTAGACAGAGATTGGAATACGTCAAGCAAATAATTGAGGACGTAGGTTGCAAGTGCTACTCTGAGATGAAGAGGTTAGCACAGGAAAGGAATTCGTGGCGGGCCGCATCAAACCAGTCAGTAGACTGATGACAAAAAAAAACCAAATAAGTTCGAAATGAGGACTGAACAGGATAAGCAAAGAACTGGAAAACTGGGTTAGCTTTCAAAGCCTCATTGCTGGTGTTATTAAAGGCAAAGCTAAGCCAAGGGAGACTAGAATCCCACTTACTGAGAGACTTCTGATGAAAGATAATCAATGCGGATTTAAGGTTAGCCGGCCGTAGTGGCTGAGCGGTTCTAGGCGCTACAGTCTGGAACCGCGCGACCGCTACGGTCACAGGTTCGAATCCTGCCTCGGGCATGGATGTGTGTGATGTCCTTAGATTAGTTAGGTTTAATTAGTTCTAAGTTCTAGGGGACTGATGACCTCAGCAGTAAAGTCCCATAGTGCTCAGAGCCATTTGAACCATTTAAGGTTACGATTGACCTTTTCCGCGAAGGAGCCCTGCGGATAATACGGAGTGTTAGTCACGCGCTTCACACCGCTTTGAAAACGGAAGACGTTGAAGGGGACCGAAATAAAGGAAGGTGCACTATCACAAACGATTTTCTTAGTGGGTCCAAAAACACTAATTACGTTAGTAAAATGCGCAATGGTGGTAGCAGCAGTGACATTACGACTCGGAAGAAGCTAGGTAAACCTCGACAACAAGTCAATAATAATTAATACGTACCGATGGTCTGCTTTGGTTCGAGGTAATGGCACCACATAATCAATTTGGAGCTTGTCCATGGGGCAGGATTTTCTCTAAGAACTCAGGAACCCCTGTTGAAGTGCATTCATCGGTTTGGCCACATGACACAACTGAGACCGACAAACCATCTCTCTAACGTCTCGGTCCATAGACGGTCACGTCAGATGCTCCTTAATCATCTACAATGTCTTATAGGTTCCTAAATGCCCGTCAATCAAATAGTTGTGAAAGTATTGGAAAGCCGGACGTAGTAGGATGGCTAGTAGGTAGATCTTAATCTCCTTGGCACGTCCCAACCTTTTTCACAAAATGCCTTTGTTGATAACATATTCATCCAAACGGTCTTCCGCCGAAAGCCGTTTCTTAACGGGTCCCTAAGTGGGGTCCTGATCCTGATGGTCGGCAGTGCCACTAAACAAATGAGGAACACCGCCTAACACGACACAACTAAGATTGCCCCCCTCAGCTTCTTGTGCACCCTCACTACATGGATGTTATGCCTACGGTTCAGGACGTCCGCGAGCCCATTCTCAGTGCCACTAATGTGTTTAACATCGAACTGAAACGCCGAAATGTGCACCACCCACCTCACGATACGGCCGGTTTTACGTGGTCTGGCTAGCAACAAGCTTAATGCTTGATTGTCAGTCTCTAGCTAAAATACTCTTTGTTCGAGATAAAACCGGTACTTCTCCAGCGTGAACAAGATGGCCAATGACTCACATTCGTAAACAGAATATTTGAGGTCGGCGCTGGTTAACCGACGAGACGCATATGCTAATGGCTGCCTTCTACCATCGAACTATTGGAGGAGGACTGCCGAAAGTCCCGCATTAAATGCGTCGGTTTGGACAATAAATTTCTTATTAAAATCGGGCACTCTCAGAACCGGAGGATTGGCCACAGCTGCCTTAATGTGCTCAAAAGCGGCCTCTTGAGCAGGTCCCCATTCAAAACGAACCCCCTTTCGGCGCACTTCATTTAAAGGAGCCACCAGCTGAGCAAAATTAGGGACAAAACGCCTAAAATAATTCGCCACACCTATAAACGTGGCTATCCCACGTATATCAGTAGGCTGCGGCAGAGCCCTTCAGTACCTCAGTGGGCTCCTGGTCAATCCTAGTGCTCTCACCTGATACTAGATGACCTAAGAAGGATACCTGCTGTCTGGCTAATGTCACCTTACTCGCTTAACAGTCAAACCGGCCCCCTGAAACGTAGAAAAAACTTGCTGGATATGTTGCTCTTGAAACGAACGACTGTAAATTACCAAATCGTCCAGATAATTGTAAACACAGACTAATTTCAAGTCTCCAAGAATATTATCCAGTAAACGAGAAAGGACGGGTGAGACAGTAGCCAAACCAAAGGGACCGTGTTAAACTCAAACAGATTCCAGTCACTACAAAATGCCGTAACCTGTTTACATTCTTCGGCTAAGGGAATCTGATAATAGGCCTGATTCATTTCGAGCACAGTAAACCAATTAACCCTGGAAAATCAAGTAAAAGAGTTATGAAGATCAAGTAAAGGTTGGTTGGTTGTTTTGGGGAAGGAGACCAGACATCGAGGTCATCGGTCTCATCGGATTAGGGAAGGACGGGGAAGGAAGGCGGCCGTGCCCTTTGAAAGGAACCATCCCGGCATTTGCCTGGAGCGATTTAGGGAAATCGCATCAAGTAAAGGAATTGATTCTAGTATAACCTTCGTATTTAGGTGACAGTAGTCAACAACAGGCCGGAAATCCCACCCTGATCCTTACGGACGAGGAGTATATGGGAGGCATAAACCGATGTAGAAGACCTAATAACTCCTTGCTCAAGCATTTTGATTTCCCCTTAGTATCTTCTCCTTATGCGGTGAGAGACGATATGGGGACTGCCTGACTGGAATATGGTCAGACAGATGAATATGGTAGTCAAGAACAATTAGTAACACCCAGTCTGCCACAGAGAAGCTCTGGGAACCTCTCCCACAAACACTCTAGTTCCGAGGCCTGCTGGGAAGGAAGACGGGGGAGATCAAACTCCAAACTCACTAAACTAAACTTAATATCAACAGCCAGCATTCCCGCATCTTGATGCACATTACGTTTAGCACATTCACAGAACCCAAATTTCTGAGCAGAAGCGAACTTAAAGAAAAAAGTGTACCCGGAATAATCCAAGACAAGACTAGTTTTACCGATAAAATCACACCCCAAAATCAAATCAACTGGCAGCTTCTTAACCAAGGCCTTAGACAAAGGCCATGAGAAATCGCCAACTGAGATATTCAATCGGACTCAATCATTCCAATCGGCAACTCGACATCTCTGCACCGGAGAAGGGACCGGCCTAAGCCTCGCAAGATGACCAAATTCAAGGAACCATTCCCAACTCAACAATGAAAAGGTGCTACCGGAATCCAAAAAGGCACAAACAGGTTCGCCACCTACTCGAGAAAAAATGTAAGGCAGCGGAGGTGATGATCGAGCAGCCACACGGGCACTCCAGGGTTTAAAGACTCGATCGCGGTGTCGCTGCCCAGCCAGGCGTCATTTATTAACTCTGGGTGTCCGCGGCTGAACGCACGTACGAACTAAATGCCCTGTCCGAGCTCACCTGAAGCAACGCCGCGATTCCTTTTTAGCAGACTCAGCTGATGCAGATAATCCGGAATGCTTCTCGACAACGCCCGCTGACTGAACCTTAAATTCACGGCATCTATCGTCCAAAAGCGGCAACGGTGATATCGCTACAACAGCGGCACGAAGATCCTCCCTAATGGACGGACGACCACGAAAAACAAAGTGTGACTTATCCGCCGCTCGCCTCCCCCACAGAACAATAGAAAGTAACTCCTTTTCTTTCAAGTCAAGTAACAAGGATAACAGGCCGTCCTGACTCTTTCCACATATTGATGTAACTCCTGTTCACCTTGCTGCATCTGCCAAATATACCGACAGTCGAGCTGCTTTGCGAACTCCCATGGTCAGCCTCTCGCTAATTACAAGCTCCCTCAACTGCCGCAAGGAAAACACTTCGGCCATGGCCCTGGATACCAGGGTCCTCAATTCGCCTCTAGTTAGATACAATAGAGACAAAACTACTTGATGCGAATCACCAAACGCATCAGCATGCTGCTCAAAGCGAACCAACAACCATAACAGCCTTACAATTTGCTCGAGTCGGTCGACAACTAATTCCGTGATGTCTCGAAACAAATGCACGAGGGGATTAGGCAATTTAGCAAACGCCCCACCTAACCTCTCGGGAGACATAAGGGCGTTATTGCCGGGCTCGCTAGCGCACCGCCAGGACAATAACAAATCCTGCCCCCCCCCCCCCCCCGTCCTCTTCCCATCAAGTTCTAAGCATGTGCTGATTCCTTATCACGATCGTGTAACTTTAATCTCTTTAAATCAGATATCCGGTTGGTCAAATGTATCAACTGCGCCCGTACCATGTCTAACTGACTGCCACTAGGTTGAGTGCCGTCTAAGAAACCGATGTTATCCTCCAGACTGCTAAAGCCTGTAATAAGAAGTCAATGTCTGACTTTGTCTCATGCACAACCTCCGGCATGACGTCAACTGGTTGAAGTATGGTAGCACGTAATCGGGCTGCTACGACCGTAACACTACGCTCAATAGCCTGACGTCTTATCGCCAGCTCATAAGTAAGGTGGTCCTTCCTCAACAGGCCAATCCTGGGGTACTGTCTGACCACAATTAGAATTGGTCACCTAAAACAGAACACAGTACCAAAGGCTAATATCGCATACACTGGTAGAGCTACAACTCAGACCAACAGTAACTGAAATGGCAGTATTACAATCGTAACCACGCTCTGCTGCCACTTGAGAACTGGTACCAAGGCAGGAGTGAGTTACGATTGTGGACAGGGCCGTAATCAATTGCTGTTGGTTAGTTTATTTTTCAGTCACGTACACTATTTGGAAACAACAACAAATGAAAGGTGACAGTAAATTAAGAAGTGACCTTAATTCAAACTTGGAATTACATTAATTAAATTTTTTTTTAGAAAAGCAAACATCAATTTTGACCAACCAACCAAAAAGAGCGGGGGTGGGGGTGAGGGAGCGGAGACGTTGCTCCTGAGTAGTGGCAGTTTAAACGCATGACCAATAATCATTTGCCAAATTTACCTAACGATGGAATAACAAACCCAAGCCGGAACCGTCGGTCAGCACTACGTCTTCAGACTCCAGTGTTTAGAGCATCCAGAAGCAGAAAGGAACGACTACTATCAGCGTAATGAAAAAAACACACACACACATCACCCGGCCCACCAATCAGGGAATCTGTCGAACTACACGCCTTACCGGGCAGCAGCGGCTAGGCGAGGAAACGTACACTGCAGTAACATAAAATAGGCTCCAGGGCAGGTAACTGGGGCGTTAGCGGCCACTAGGCGGGAAAATACCACTGGTTGAACTTCACCAATAGTAACATATAGAATGCAACAATTAATAATAACATGTGAAGGATAGCTAGTTAGGTTCACCATCCCCAAACTCTCCAGTCACTGCTCTTGGTCTTGGTGACACTGCCAGCAGCAACGATCAATCGAATGGCGAGACCTCACAATCGTGTATCTTTCACTACTTAAATTAAGTTCCATTCAATTTATTCTTCCTTGTGTCAGGTTGACTAGGAGATTGTATCCTTTGTGACTAGAGCCCTTGCATCCGGCAGTTCATGCGTGCCACCAGTGGTCCTAGCATGTTCTAGCGCAGTGCGGACCTGGCTGCTCGTGCGTCCAGAACCGAACTGCCGACTCACACACCTCACGGAAACACCACAACGTCGCCCCAAAGATAGTACCACCGTTACTAGACATCGATAACTTCAGCTACTGCCACTAGTGGGCAGACAACGCTTGCAAACGGAATCGTGCCAATGAACACAAGAAGCATACAACCGTAACTATACCAACTAAACGGTGCCAACCTAACAATGGCATCAATGCGAGCCGCAGCACAGCTCACTGACTGCTTGTGTAAAACAACCACCGAAACATTTAAGTCTCATAGAGGAGCAGAATATGTAGCCGTAGAATCACTGAATTATTCACGAATTTCGTTGAAACCATGACGTATATAAGGTAATGTTTTGATACTAATAAGGAATTTTACGGTCTAGATCACGATGTTCTCTTTGTATTCGTATTCGATGCATATATATATATTACATGCATAGAATATATATATATATATATATATATATATATATATATATATATATATATATATTAATTCCGTCGTTAAATTGTAATGTGTCTCACAAGTAGTGTGACAATTACGAATTTTTATAGGTTAATTTAAGCATAATACAGTTGGAACTAGATGTAAAAGTTTAGCCATTATAATAGTTAGTAACGTTTTTTGAAACTAGGTTATTCACGCAAACAACTGCGGACATAAATTGGCCAATGAAGCCAGTTTACCTTATATTACTACACCTTTCATTCAAACCTCTTCATGACTCACAATTCGAGGCAAGACTGAGGACTCGAGCCGCGGAGTGACCGCGTGGTTAGAGGCGCGATGTCACGGATTGCGCGGCCCCTCCCGCCGGAGGTTCGAGTCCTCCCTAGGGCATGGGTGTGTGCCTTGTTCTTAGAATAAGTTAGTTTAAGATAGTTTGAGTAGCATGTAAGTCTAAGGATCGATGACCTCAGCAGTTTGGTCCCTTAGGAATTCACAACACATTTTTTCAGAACTCTCACACACAGCTTCAGTATATCTCCTCTACTTTTCAAACTTCACAAATAAGCTTCTGCATATTTTGTGGGACCAGCACTTTTACTCAACACCTGAGTGTGCTATGTTTTCAAACATCACGAAGCTTAAAACTATGTTGCACCGAGGCTCGAAACTGGAAATTTCTTTTCTGGAGCTTCAGCCTCGACTTCTCTAAAATCAGTACTGAGTCAATAATAGTGAATGTCACTTAATATCTGTCACTTGAAAAAATCCACGGGAGTCACTATCAGCATTCACTATTGAACTAAATTGACTTCCATCCTTTTCTCGTGTTCTGACGACTTTATCTTTGTATTTAGAGCACAGGCGAGTACATTTTAGCAAAATAATCTGCTGCCCAAGCTTTTTAAGACCCAAGTTCATTGCGTATTTGATTGAGAAACCTCAGATTCTCAAACTTTGATAATCAGCGTACTTGTAGCACCCAAGCTGTCTGATACACGGTTAGGTAATTTCCGTCGCCCATACCTCGCTCCCAGTGCAGCAGTGCTGTTAGTGTTCGGTGCCTGCGTTATATAACAGCTTACCTGTCAAACATTAGCCGCACTGTCAAGCAACGCCCACGCCAGAACAACCTGTATGTACACGCAGATAAAGGCGTCGTATACGCTTGTTAACTCACAGCTCGATAGTTGAGCCTAATTCCGGTGACTGGTCAACGGTATTCAATGGAACACTATTATTAGATCTCTGTACTGCGTGCATGTTGACTTAGACAGCATGTGTAGACGAAATCGCTGTCCAGTAAAGTCACTAGATCTCTGGTTTTCAGGGAGTGTTCTGAGTGACCTGAGATCGGTCGCTGGGTCTAGAGCCCAGAAAAATACGTGCACTAGGCGGGAAAGAACCAAAACACTATGACCACTTGCTTAATAGCTTTCTGGGCCATCTTTTTAAATCAATATGACGCCGCTTCTGCGTATCATCGATTCTACAGTTCGTTGGTAGATTTGTGGAGCTGTGTGGCACGAGGTGTATAAGCACAAGTCATGTAATTTCCGAAAGTAACTGGCCACTGATTTGTGTATGTGGTGAGGGCTCTCGATAGCGACGAGGTGGGAAGCATCGGGTTCACATCAGGCGAATTTTGTGGCCAGGAAATTAATGTGATTTCACTGTCATGCAGCTCCAACCATTGTAGCGCGATTCTTTGTTCGAGACATGGAAAATCTTACTGCTGAAAGATGACTTCGTCTTCAGCGAAGACATCAAGTATGAATGGATGCAGGTGGTCCACAGCTGGTGCCTTTGATTACTATCAGAAGCCCCATGCTAGAGCAGGATAATGTTTATCATAGCATAACATGCTCCCACGAGCCGCCGTCTGTGGCGTGGTGCACATTTCGAGCAGCCTGCATGACGACATTTGTGGAGACGACCTGGTGTAGCAAAAACGAGCCGAGACACTTCAAGTGAACATGGCCCTGTGTCGATGATCAGGAGCCGACTACAACCGTAACTAACAATGTCGTTGGCCCAATATCTGAACACGCAGGGGTCGATTGCTGCGAAACCCCTTGTCCAACAATGTGCTCTGAATGGTGCGCTCCGAAACTCATGAGCGTCCACCATTATTATGTTCTTTCGCCAGAGGTGGCACAGATTGCCATCTGTCCTTTTTTAAAGAGGAGAGAAGCCTCTAAACCGCGCGTTCTCTGAAGAGTCGTGGATCTCCAACGACTCAGCGCGTAGTAGTACACTATTGGACATTAAAATTGCTACACCACGAAGATGACGTGTTACAGACGCGAAATTTAACCGACAGGAAGAAGATGCTGTGATATGCAAATGATTAGCTTTTCAGAGCATTCACACAAGGTTGGTGCCGGTGGCGACACCTACAACGTGCTGACAAGAGGATAGTTTCCAGCCGATTTCTCATACACAAACAGCAGTTGACCGGCGTTGCCTGGTGAAATGTTGTTTTGATGACTCGTGTAAGGAGGAGAAATGCGTACCATCACGTTGCCGACTTCGATAAATGTCGGATTGTAGCCCATCGCGAATGCGGTTTATCGTATCGCGACATTGCTGCTCGCGTTGGTCGAGATCCAATGACTATTGGCAGAATAAGGAATCGGTGGGTTCAGGAGGGTAATACGGAACGCCGTGTTGGATCCCAACAGCCTCGCATCACTAGCAGTCGAGATGAAAGACATCTTTTCCGCATCGCCGTAACGGACCGTGCAGCCACGTCTCGATCCCTGAGTCAACAGTTGGAGACGTTTGTAAGACAACAACCATCTGCACGAAGAGTTCGACTAGCATGGACTATCAACTCGGAGACCATGGCGGCGGTTACCCTTGACGCTGCATCACAGACAGGAGCGCCTGCGAGGGTGTCCTCAACGACGAACCTGGGTGCACGACTGGCAAAACGTCGTTTTTTCGGATGAATCCAGATTCTGTTTTCAGCATCATCATCGTCGCATCCGTGTTTGGCGACATCGCGGTGAACACACACTGGAAGCGTATATTAGTCATCGGCATACTGGTCTATCACCCGGCGTGATGGTACGGGGTGCCATTGGTTACACGTCTCGGTCACCTCTTGTTCGCATTGACGGCACTTTGAACATTGGACATTACATTTCAGATGTGTTTACGATCCGTGGATTTACCTTTCGTTCGATCCCTGCGAAACCCTACATTTCAGCAGGATAATGCTCGACCGCATGTTGCAGGTCCTGTACGAGATTTTCTAGATACAGAAAGAGTTCAACTGCTGCCCTGGCCAGCACATTCTCCAGACCTCTCACCAATTGAAAACGTCTGGTCAATGGTGGCCGAGCAACTGGCTCATCACAATACCCCAGTTACTACTATTGATGAACTGTGGTATCGTGTTGAAGCTGCATGGGCAGCTTTACCTGTACACGCCATCCAAGCTCTGTTTGACTCAATTCCCAGGCGTATGAAGGCCGTTATTACGGCAATAGGTGTTTTTTCTGGTTACTGAATTCTGAGGATCTATGCATCCAAATTGCCAGGAAATGTAATCACATGTCGGTTATAGTATAATATATTTGTCCAATGAATACCCGTTTATAATCTGCATTTCTTCTTGGTGTAGCAATTTTAATGGCCAGTAGCGTAGTTTCACACCCCATCTATCACATACCGAAGATGTTCATGACAGCAGTACGTCAATATTCGACTAGCTTCTCCTTTTTCGAGATCCTCGTTTTCAGGCTCTTCGTAATAGTATTCTAACGTGACCGATCTCAGTGGATTTCTCCATTTGCAGCGTATGTCTTTGCTGGGGTAATCCCCCGTACGTCTTTGCTCGACTTACACACTTTTGTTACTGCATCACGTGTCCGTAACGCCATCAGGAAGCACCCAAACACGCAGTGAGGAGTAGTAATAATGTTTTGGCTTGGCATCGTATATACTACATATACATCTGAGGATGGGGCATGTAGCCCCGAAATCGAGCAAGACAATGAAAAGGAACTGAAGTCATTTCTGCAGGCAGTATCAATTTATTCGTATCTGAACTTATGACAAGACTTCATTCCAACGTCCTGTCAACGGTGGAAAGTTTAAATAAACCACTGGTTCTTTTCGTACATCAAATTTGTTAATGTTGATTGACAACTCCCAGTTTTTGCAACAAGTATAGACCAGATTCAAGATTTCCTGCATCTCATAGTTATTATCTGGTGACCCTCCCTTGTCTGCTGAGACGCTGAGGACACTATGAGGCATTGATTGTCTGACAGGTCGTTTATGAATATCATCAACAGTAACGTTTCTATCACACTTACAGACGTATGCCGGACGCTAATATTTACGCTTTCGACGTTCTATATTCCTTCATAATGGTTCAAATGATTCTGAGCGCTATGCGACTTAACTTCTGAGGCCATCAGTCGCCTAGAACGTAGAACTAATTAAACCAAACTAACCTAAGGACTTCACACACATCCATGCCAGAGGCAGGATTCGAACCTGCGACCGTAGCGTCCTTCATAATGCAATGGCATCTGATTACTTGGAATTCTTCAGATCAACAGCAAACGTTCTCTGGTACACCATAATCTCACATTTTCTAAACCAAATGACACAACAGAAACCTACCGTACGCTTTCTGTAAGCCGGAAAACACGACCCCAACCTGGGTACCGTACTCTCCAACGTCTTGGAATCTGTGAGTGAACATTCCACACTGTGTTTCAGACGATTGGTATTAGAGCAACCCGAGTTTATTCCAAAATATGAACTGTCCTTACATAAGAGCACAATGTACGTACCATAACTGAACAGTGATGGATGTGTTGAAGTAGGTGTGTTGTTAGACGTATTTATCCTACAAACTTCATCAAAAACAGAATCACTCACGATTTCAGCGAATCCCAACGACTTCAATTGCATCGAACCACAAGACCGTCAAATCGTCAAGTGTGTCGCCACTGAGAGAGGAGATACTGAAAAAGGTGCTGTTACAAGAACAATGGCCATCAGTGAAGAAAAGGCCACAAAGAAATTTACGAAAGAGGTTCTTCTTGGGTGAAATGGTAGTATCAACAAACTGATAACATTTAATTTAGACCTGGCAAACGCACTACAGTCATATTTAAAGCTGAAACGGTGTAGCCCGCAGTCTAAAGAAATTAATTTTAATGGTGTACTGGCAATCCAAGCAGCATCTACGAACTTTAAAGCGACACAGACACATCACAGTACTATGCAACATAGTCACCACCGTATTTGTAAATAGTGGTCGAAACATTCTACCAGTACTTAAAATCCTCGGCGGCAGAAGGCCGCTTCTTGATAACGGAGCTATTCGAGAACCGCTGTGAGAACGTCTGCATCGTGAGAAAATTCGCTGCCTCCAGATCATCTTTCAGCTTGACGATCGCCTGTAAAGTGTCGCCTATACCTGGAGTATGTGGCTTTCCTTCCAGACCTTCATCACCACCTTCACTGAGGACTTGGTAAACTTTTGGCACTGTTCCATTATGGCCACGCACGATAACCTAAGGAAAAAAAGAGGAGATCGGTAAATGCGACGCACATATAAAGGTAAGAAAATGATTACAGTTACCGAACAACTGGATGATTTATTCAAGAGAAAAAGCTTCAGAAATTGAGAGAGTAACTGACTCGTTGTTCTACCTCTGGGCCTCTGGCATTTATTGATAGTGTTTGGATGTCTTCCTGAGCGATATCTTGCCAAATTATGTCGAACTGACGTTAGGTCGTCAAATCCCGGAAAGGCTGTAGCGCCCTGCCCATAATGTTCCAAAGTTCTCCATTCGGGAGACATCCGGCGCCTTTGCTGGCCAAGGTACGATACTGAAAACACGAAGAGAAATTGTAGAAATTCTCTTTATGTGTGTGGTCATTATCTTGCTGAAATGTAAGCGCAGGATGGCTTTGACACGAAGTGCAACAGAACTGGGCGTAGAGTATCGTCGTTGTACACGTGTGCTTTAAGAGTTCTGTGAATGTTATCCAATTGTATCACTCCTGGTTGTCGGTTCGTACGGCGGGCAACAGGCATGATGCTATCCCATAGCTGTCCGGATTGTCTGAGTGGCGTAGAGATGTCTTCAGTGTAGAGTCCTACTTCTGAATGAGCACGATGTCCAGCGAAGGAGACCCGTTATCTTCGCCACACTTACAGCACAGCGCTTCGTCGACAGTACTCTACGCTCCGTTTTGGTGCTCTTCACGGCAAGCCATCATGGGCTTACCTTTCAGCAAGGTGATGTCCGCCTTTCTACTGTGTGTCTTCTCGTTTAGCTAATCCCACCTTGACCAGCAAGGTCTCCGGATGTCTCTGCGGTCGGGAATGTTTGGAACGTTATGGGCAGGGCCCTCCGACCCACACGGGATTTGGCGATCTGACGTGTCAATTGCACGGAATATGGCGCTGATCAGCCAGAATGACCATCGAACTGTTATAGATACATTCCCGCCCAGGGTGTAGAAGTGTAGCCTGCCGAGGATTGACTGGTAGTCAGACGCACACACATGGTGTATGTAGTGTCAGTGAGAACGCTATCCGTATGTAGAATGGGCAAGGAGCGCGATCTATCTTAATTTGACCGAGAGCAGATTGCGATGGCACAGAGGCTTGGCACGAGCATCGTCGATTGTTCGAGGAGTGCTGTGATAAATGTCTTCAACACGTAGTGAAGACAATGTGGAACGACGTCCACACGTACTAGTCTGGGTCGACTGGTAATAAAGGACAGTAGGCGAACTGTGGCGGAACCAACATCAGAATTTAATGCTGGACAGAGTACCAGTGTGTCTGAACACACACTGCACCGAAAACTCGTAACAAGGGGCTTCGGCAGCCAACTACCCAAGCATATTCCATGTTTCACACCGCGACATTGGTAATTACAAACGAAATTGGCACGTGGCCATCGGCACTGTACATTGGCACAGTGCCGAACGTTACATAGTCTGATGCATTACGACACCTTTTTCATCATGCCGATGGGAGGATGCGAATCCTTCGTCTTCCAGGGGAACAGCTCCTTGACACCTCTACTGCGGGACAGAGCAGGAACATGCACGTGAGCATCCATGGGTCCAGTGAAGCTTGCGCAAGACACCCTATCGGTCAAGGGGTGCCGTCCACTGGTTGCAGACAACCCCTTCATGACGATCATGTTTCCAGGTGGCAGTGGCATTTTTCAGCAAAATAATGCGCTTCATCACAAGGCTAGGAGTGATGGAGTGATTCGAGGAACACAGTGGCGAGTTCCAGTTGATATGCTGGCCCCCTAAATGGCTAGGCCTGAACCTGACCGAACACATCTGGCTTGTGGTTCAACGTGTCGTCAGAGCTAATCGTCTCCTCCCCGAAATTAACGGGAATTTGGTGACTGTGTGCAGATGAGTTGTCCACTCCTACTCCAGTGACCTACCAAGGTCTCATTGCTTCCATGCCACGACCCGTCGCCGCTGTTATCCTTGCCAGATATGGACGTACTGGCTATTAGGGAGTCAACCGTGAAGTTCTGGGTGAGCGGTCCTACGCCCTTCAGTCCGGAACAGCGCGACTGCTGCGGTCGCAGGTTCGAATCCTGTCTCGGGCACAGATGTGAGTGATGTCCTTAGGTTAGTTAGGTTTAAGTAGTTCTAAGTTCTAGGGAACTGATGACCGCAGATGTTAAGTCCCATAGTGCTCAGAGCCATTTGAACCATTTTCAAGTGTATATCCCCCCCCCCCTCTCCGAGGAGGATATCAGTCCATACCAGGCCGAATAACTGCTTGCAGCAGGGTCAGAGGTGGATCAAGGCGTTATTGACTTCCTCATTTCGTGTAGCCGTTTCTCATGAATAAAGCGCCCATTTTTTTCTGAAATTGTAATCATTTGTTCGTCTCTACATGCACATCGGATCTACCTGTGTCCGTCCCATTCGAATGATTCGCTTATGGTGCGCGTTTTTATATGTCTTGGAATGTATACCAACATATATTCCGCAAGCCACCGTATGGTGTGTGACGGAGGGTAGCTTTGATGCACGTACCTCCAAGATTTCTTGGTGGGTCGATGTGCTGTTAAGATGATCTGCCCACAAGAATGAGACTGACACGGGTACTTCGTAGTACCTTTCCATTTGACGTGCCATTTCACTGTCACATTGTGATGCAACTGTACCCCAGCAGAACTGGGACTGCAAGAAACACGGAACATGCTCTCTCCTCTGAAAATACGCTATCCTGTTTCCACAATGGTGTTAGCATGGGACGACATGTGTAACTTACGTTCTGAAGTCTCTACGTACATATGAAGGAAAATGATGAAATATAGCAATTTCCAAACAGTAATTATTGGTACCCCTCGGAGAATGTTTCGAACTCAAAAGGCTACACTTCCGCTATATAAGATAGTGCAATTAAAGTAATAGAGCAAATCTTACGGGAACTTGTGCATTCGTGACAAGGACCACGCGAGAATCTTGGAGAAGCTTCAACAGTCAGGTCCTGGTGAAAGATCTTTCAGAAAATCTAAGGAATTTCTGGTGATACGTGACGTCAATGAAAGGATCGAAACCATCGAATCAATATCTTGTGGATTTGTCTGATTTTGAAATAGTAGACAAGCAGCAGGCGAAAAGAAGAAATATTAAAATACACATTATAAATGTTACTGTGTGGAAACAAAGGTACTGAAGTTTAACTGCCGCATACTTTCGCATGTGAGACATGATATTAGCTCCTTATATATCGCAACAGCAATTAAAGCTGTTTAAAATGAACTAGGCCTCGAGCTTTGACAAAATAGGTGTTGTGTTCTGTATTTAATATGCCCCGGAAATCATTTCTTTTTAAATCATATTTAGAGCAGAAAGAGAGTCTGTGATACTGCAAAAGAGTGCAGGTTATCCATGTTTACAAGGAAAAAGGTAAAATATCGGATCTACAAAAGTACAAGACAGTATCGTCTGTTACAGCATCCTAAGGGGTAAGTCTAGTTCGAGCATTATGAACATCTAGGAGGACCACATGCTTTTCTCGAAGAACAGCGTGGGTACAAGAAAAACATTTCGTATGAAAAACAAGCTTGATTTAGTCATACACTACTTTTCAAACACACCTGGTTGATGTGTAGAGATATAATCCATCTTTCCAGATTTAGGAAAAAGTTTGACACTGTACCACATCATTCTGCAGTTGACAAAGATAAGATCATACGCAGTGTCTTCAAATTTTGTGTTTGGTTTGATGGCTATTTCGCTAATAGGATCGTGTATCTTACATTGGCAGCGAATGTTTCTCTGAAAATACAGTAACATCGGCTATGCCCTAAAGAAGAACTCCTATGATTTCAGCATACATAAACTGTTTCTCAGACATGACAGATGCGTGAGAAGATTGTCCGCTGACGCTTCTGTGGGCTACACGAAAGTATTGTACTTGTATTCATACAATAAATATTAAGGAATCAATAATTTAGTAGACCAATCTTTTGAGCCAAAAGTTGGTCAGAAAACAGCGAATAATTTTGCGTTATCTCTGCCAAGAACTTATCCATTATAATATAACAAATGCTATGAAAACATTACTAGAACACTCTCTCTCTTGAAGACAAAGACACTTCTAGTATATTAACAATTTATTGCTTTTACTGGACAAACTTTCAACTGCAGTTGCAAAAGCTGTATGTCTTAATCTGAAGTAAAACTGAAAAGCATCAGGCTAGGTCAGCATGTCAACGGTAACTTAAAGAGAAATTGATAGCAAGTAAAAGTAAATAGCAAAACCATTCATATAATTTACACAACTTAGTAAAAATATAATACATAGATCTTATGTTTTTATTGCCTGTTTCTGCTGCACTTGGAGAAATACGAGAACCGTACACAACAATTTGTGGTACTGATTATAAAAAGAAAAGGAAGTCTGGAGTTCCGATTACGGGAACAATAGTGATTATCGTTACCACGACACAGGGAATAAATATTAGCGGATAGTACTAAGAAACGATATTAATAGGTATCATTACGTAAAATCAGTATTTAAAACATCTCCGTGGAAGTGCACTGCATCAGTAAAAGAACTGGCGCACGTGTCAGAGTACCCAATTGTAGAGTATTTTTTTAGTGTTTCTATTCCTTATCCAACGAAAACGGAGCATAAATGAATTCAGAGAAACCGTTGCTACGATCGTAACCGTACAGGTTACTCCATGTGACAGTCAAATATCAGTAATGGGTGAACTTACATAGGAATTCTTGGAAGAGAGATGACTTAGTTCTCGTGGAACCATGTTGAGTAAATTTAGGGAACCTTTATTCGAAGAAGACAGTGCGAATATTCTGCTGTCACCGTAGCGTACCATTAGCGGGGATCGTAAGAATAACATAAAATTAGTGACCTTACCGAAGCATTTAGAGAGCCATTTCGCCCCATTTGAGAATGCGAATGGAAAAGGAAACAAAATCACCTACAACAGTACGAATTTACCTCCCTCATCCAGTTTATAGTGGCATGACCAACGATACACAGTTGCTGAAACATATCTACACTTGTAAGGGATGCTAACTAGGTCAAGTGACCTATACTTAGGCATACGTCAGTTGTTATAAGTTCCGTATACTATTAGCCAAAAATTGGTTGAAATGGCTCTGAGAACTATGGGACTTAACTTCTGAGGTCATCAGTCCCCTAGAACTTAGAACTACTTAAACCTAACTAACCTAAGGACAGACTGTAGCGCCTGGAACCGCTCGGCCACCCCGGCCGACCTACTATTAGTCCTATTGTGTCATTTCCGCATTCGTGCAATGGTCTAAGGTTGTTATTTATTCCGCTGAAGCAAATTCGCAAGATACGGAGTTAGTGTTTCACTATTCAGTATATCATCTGAATAAGGATGTCAACTTTCAGTATTCCTGCGTTCAGTATGTCACCTCAAGCGTGTGTACTATCATGATTAACAAATCTGTAATCGGATTAGTCTGAACAATTCAGTGCTTTTATGGAGGACCAGATTTGTAGCAACTCTAGAACTATGATTGCGTTTATGAATTTGCAAACTCCTAATTATATTTGTTTCTGTCTGATATTTAGCCGAACTATATCTCTCACTCTAAAAAAGTTTACGTATAAACAGAATTGTCATCCGACTTAAACTCGTATGCTAACTTTTGACTGAAGACAACCAAATTTGAACTAAACTGTAGCTGGTCTAAATACAACTTGCTTTTATATTAAATGCCGAACTTCAGTAACACAATTATATCCCCGTAATCAGAATTTACACTTGCCTCGCGTCTTCAGTTCAGTTTCATTAACATTGCAAGACTGGCTCTCGATACAAGAAGAAGAAATAAACCGATAGGTTTTTTTTAATATATAATGCATCGCAAACTCCGTCCGAGTACTTTTGCAGTGACACAAGTTGTGCATATACCTTTTACGATGATATGGATGAGGAAATCGATATACAGAGTCTCACGCAGGGGAAGATGGGTAGAGTAGACCAGTGTGCAGAAAGTGACAGAAAGGATCTTCTCCACATTCTGCGCACACATTGCATTGTTTTTAGGTATCGTGTAGGAACTATTAAGGGATTTCAATATAATGATTTAACGCAAAACTTATTGTGCTCTTTGACCTGGAATTTGTGCTGAATACTCAACGTCAAAGAGCAAAATACGTATTACGTTAAATCATACATCCTTCCAGTTTGCTATAGAGAAAAAATTAAGATAGAAATTCAATCGATGCCAGAACAGGGATTATTAGAACCTGCAATCAGTTCTTATAACGACCCATTACATATCGCGAAAAAGGAAGATGGCTCGATTAGACTTGCATTAGATTCTGGGGCAGAAACAGATAGACCAGAAACATTAGAAGACCTTTTGCAAAATTTGTATGGTATGAAAATTTTGTCTTCTCTATACCCCGACTAAGTTTTTGGCAAATAGAGTTCCACCTACGTTGTAGAAAATATATTGCTTCCTAACGTTTTGGCGTGTGCTAGCAGTTTCTCAAATTACCTAATGGCTTCAACATGTCGACTTCTACCTTTCTTCAAAGTTTGACCATTACTTTACCTGGCTACTTGAAAACACACATAACATCCTATGTTGATGATATACTTATAGCAGAAAAATCTTGGTCACAGCGTAACCATATTTTGACAAGCTTATTGGATATATCTAAGGATTCGGGAATCAGAGTCGGGAGTCAGAGTTCGGAAAAACGTTATTAGAATTTCTTAGTTATTTAATTCCATCAGAAGGTACTAAACAAGACTCAGAGAAACTTGAGGCAACTGGGGCAATCCACTCTCCTTCCACAAACCCTCTAATTCGAAGTTTCCTTCCTTTAGCAAATTTTTATCGTCATTTTTTAAATACGAAAATTCCTGCCACTCCTAAATTATGTTCACTCGCTGGGAAAAACAGCATGTGGCACTGGGGTAAACAATATGGTTAGAGTTCCACAGTTTGAAAGATGAATTTCTTAATGCTCCGACACTTGTTCATCCTGATTTATTACGAGACTTTTGTTTATCAACGGGTACGCTAGGCTTGGCTCTCAGGTGTTCCAATAATTTGAAGCGAATGGTATAACAGTGCAGAGAAGTATAGCCTTTGCCAGACGTATCTTATCTAAACCTAAAAGAAACTATTTTGTAATCAATTTGGAAGCATTGGGAATTACTTTGGCATTTTCTTTGTTTCGGTTCTT
The DNA here is from genome assembly GCF_023864275.1 of Schistocerca cancellata. Taxonomy (NCBI): domain Eukaryota; kingdom Metazoa; phylum Arthropoda; class Insecta; order Orthoptera; family Acrididae; genus Schistocerca; species Schistocerca cancellata. The sequence continues at coordinate 517,065,826 of NC_064632.1, forward strand.
CTTATTTGGAGCCTCGTTGAGTAGCCTCGCAGTTTGAGGGGCCATGGTACGGATTGCGCAGCCCCTCCCACCCGAGGTTCGAGTCCACCCTCGGGCACGTGTGTGTGTGTTGTTCTTCGCATAAATTAATTTATGCAGTGTGTAAGTCTAGAGACCGATGACCTCAGCAGTTGGTTTGTTAGGAACTCACATGCATTTGAACACATTTCTTATGTGGGAAACGTCAGCCTCTGGTAGCTCAGTGGCAGCGCGACGAAATGTCATACCTAATGGCCCGGGTTCGATTCCCGGCTGGGTCGGAGATTTTCTCCGCTCAGAGACTGGATGTTGTGTTGTTCTAATCATCATCGTTTCATCCCCATCGACACGCAAGTCGCTAAAAAAGCGCCAACTCGAAAGACCTGCATCAGGCGAACGGTCTACCCAACGGGAGGCTCTAGCTAAAAGGCATTTACATTTTTTTATCTGGGAAACATTCTAAGCTGTACACTGATCGTCGACGAATCCAATTTTCAATGTCATCTAAAGTAAGCCATGATAGCTGCAAACGGCTGGCTTTGTATTTACAAGAGTTTAAAATTAATGTTGTTCACATTCCGCCAATCAAAATGATGTAGGGGATACTTTATCACGTGCTCCTAATGGTTTTGTCAAAAACGGTTCTGAAAATAATTGGAGAAAAACTTCAATTAGTTGTATTTACGAAAAGCAGCCTCCGAAAACTTTTCCTCCTCTCCTTTATGAGACATGGTGCATGAAGAGGATGAGGACCCTATCTGGAAAGATGTGAAAAATCAATGGTATGACAAAACAAACAGTGCAGTAAGACAATTATATTTAGCATGTAACAACATTCTTTTGAAAATATGTAAGTGGCTCACTTTTGTTTCTGTGGATACCCGATGATTTTGTAAATGCACTTATTTGGTAAATACATCTTAGCTATGCTCACTTTGGTCCAAGAAAATGCTTTCACAAACTTCGAACAACTTTTTAATTTAATAATATGTAGTAAATAATGCAGAGAGTATTAGCAATATGCAAATTGTGTCAGAAGGCCAAACCGTCAACCATGATACGTCGGCCACTGTTATGTCCTATAATTCCTTCTAAACTGAAGCAGTTGGCTGTAGAAGACCTGTTAGGACCTCTTGTCAGATCACTCAATGTATTCTCTTACATTTTTATTGATTTTGTATGAACTCCAAAATTGGTTTCATTTACACCTTTGCGTAAAGCTACTGCCAAAACTATCCAAAGCCTTTGTCAGTAATTTTCTACGAGAAGCATTGATGAAGTCATTTTCGACAACAGTCCACAAATTCGCTCAAATAATTGCTTGAGCACCTTAAGGCGTCACAAAATAAGATCTGTTTTTATTCCGTTCTATTCGCCTCAATCCAGACCTTCAGAACGCGATGTGTGAGAAATTTACAAGAATATATTGCCATCGTCAACACCAGACTTAGGACAAACACATTCACATATTCCAAGAGATCGTCAATGAGTTACCAATCGATTATGAACCGTAATCTCCATTACGTGTACTCCAAAATCAACAATCTCCAGATCGTATCAGGAAGTTAATATCATTTTAAACTTCGAAAAAGTTACGTTGTAAGGAAGTAGTAGGTATAGTAGAATACATCAAAAAGGGTACATAAAGAATAAAGAATTTCAACAGGGACAAGTAAAAATAAAAAATCTAATAGTTGGACAGTAAATTATTGGTAAATCTCATCCTTTTTCTTGCAAAAGCAAATCATATCATATGTAGAATAATCCTGTTGGCTGAAGTTGTACCCAGACGATAGAACCACATAGCACGTATTCGAAAATATTTCTTGCACTACATCGCACAGCATAAGTTAGCGATAAACAATGCTATTGCACCATATGCCAGAATGACCCCCGTTGCGTTTCAGGCAATTTTTCACAATAATCGGGCAACCATCATAGTGCCACAAACTTCATTTATAATGCAACAAGTTGAGCAATTTGCTGCCACGATGCGTACGCTAAACAGACTGCTGCAAACTTCATCTAGAATCTGAATAATAAAATATAATATTAATAAAATGGATACTGACAGTATTTTTTACCATCAATATAGGAAACACGTGTTATCAGCAACATGTTGTTCACTTGAGAAATATTCTTGGCTGTACACAGCGATGATAAGACAGATACATACAACATTTTCTACCACTTTTGATGAGATATACAGGCTGTTTGAACGGTAACTGAGTTGTCTGGAAAGAAGAGTGATAGGTATTTTTTAATGTAAGAAGGTTTTCATGATCTGTTGTGATGTAGTAAAGTTGAGTTTACTGAACTGTGATATTTACGATTATAGCTATGAGGTGTTGTCCGTCAGGAAATAGGTGGATGAAAGCAGACCAGGGAATTATCTGAAGTGTATACTGAGACGAATACAGCGATAATGGTTAATTTTGTAACAGGATATTGAGATTTATGATGGTCGGGTACATGATACGGTAGTTATGAAATTTATGATATATACTTTGATAGAGTGAGGCAATGATTATAATTATTAATGTAAGGAATGAGTGAGCTGTGATTACGGCATAGAGACCCTGTTTCTTTCTATAGTCAATTATTATGCCATGTGGATGCATTTCGTGTTTCTAAAGGTAAAAGGTAACTTTTTGAAAATATGTGGCTGGATGAGAATAGTGAATGAAAGTAACGTTAGTTGAGACTACAAAGTTATTTCTTTGATGTGGTGTTTATGCTTATCTGAGGCAGATTACTGAACCTTTTCACTAAACATATACTATAAATTTTTTGTCAGAGCAACACAACATGTAACAGCTATACTATACAATAATATGAAAAATGTGTATTTTTGTCTCAGCTTTTGCAGACTTTTTTTGCAGAGATGTGGCTCAGCATTTTGTACCGTGATACACTCTTTCAGCATGTGGTGCCTCACTGAACTTTTTGTAATTTATCTTTCTGGTAGTGTCTATTATTTCGTTTAGACTGACGAATGACTTTTTTCAGATTTGTATATAGCTACATCCACTCTAAATTTAATTTCCACCGAATTTTGTAAAAGTAATATGCCTTTTCATCGTTTAACAGATAAACTTTACATATGTATGAAACGATACCATGACTATATTGCCCATTACTCTAGGTATTGGGGAAATTCTAAATTTTTGGGAAGTGCAGATGAAAAATTCTTCACTCATGAGGTGTGACTTGGACAGACAATATGCAGGAAGTATGTGGGATAATAATGATTATCATTTTTTTCTTTACATTTCAGCTTTATTCCTTTTTGCCATAGCATAGGATAAGATTCTTTTGCACTTATTTTCTCTATTAAAATATCCAACGTGGCAGAGAAACTGTTTTCTTGTATTTACAGTTATATAACATAATAACGTCCACTGCTTTAGCTTAAGGAATCTTCAAGTTGAATTTGCCTCTTACACTTATATCATGCAGTTAGTTTCTTTATAACCCATATTTTCAGAATAAATTGTTTCTATAGGATGCAGCCCCATTATCATAGTAATTATCTTAAGTATATTCCTGCAGCGAGCTCTCATAAGGCACCAAATATGTCTAAGAAGTCATGAAAGGTGTGTAAGTGGGAATAAAAAAGAAAAGGGTAGGGAAGGAAGTTGTGCAGTATGTACCTGTGTAAAGAAAAGTTTTTAAAGACGTATTTGAGATGACGTGATTAGATAGGGTTAGTATCAGATGAAATATGATTAGGTGTTACAAATACGAGAGATGGTTTGATAGGGCACAGATGACAGTTGGTTAGATAGAGCACAGATAGCATATGGTTATGTAGGGAAGTTGAGATAAATGCACTTACAAGAACGCATGAAATATATGGCAGAAAGAAACAAACAGTTAAAGAAACAGAGGTATTTTATGGACGTTTGAGGAAATTATGAGAAAAATCAATTATAGGTGCACAAAGGATGAAATATAGCTAGACATCATTCTAATTACTGACCATATTAGGTGTAATAAAAGACTGATGTTTTACTGACTGCATAAAGTACTCTTTGATTTGAAATTTCACATGCCAGTGATTACTTTTCCTGTCTCCCTTCTAACAACATTCCATATTGATGTTATTTTATTGCCAGAGCTGTTAATTTCTTCTCTAACACACATATTTTTGATTTCCTTACAAATTTTCTCAGTATGTTACAATAATTATTATAGTGTAAAACTACTTCTCGATCTTTACTAGTTCTTGCTGTCTGGTACAGTTTTCTTTTTCTTTCTGAATACATTTTAATATCTCTATTAATCCCAGGTTTCTTTGAAAAGTATGTGGTGTTGCACTTAGTAATTTTCTTTTGGAAACAATGTTCAAAGAGGGATATAAATTTCTCAAGAAATACTTTGCAGTTATCCCTAGCATTTGGCTCGTTATATACATCTCTGCAATTAACGTTTGTTAAGCTATCCCTGAAGTGCTGTATAGATACTGGGTTGAGCGACCTCAAATATTTACTTGATGGTTTCTGCACTGTACACCCTCTTAGGTTTTGTAAGTTAATCAGTTGTGCATAATGGTCTGACAATCCATTTACCACAGGGAAAGCAAGTGTTTGTTTTACATCCTCTTTCTGTACTAATACATTATCTATTAGCATGCGACTGTCCTGAGCTACATGTGTAGGGAAATTCTAAGTTATATGTTGTTAATAACATTTCTAGTTCACTTTTACTATCAGAATTACTTACAAAGCTTACATTGAAATCACCACAGATTAATAAATTCTTCCTTTTGTCTGACAGGCAGCATAATAGTTAGTCAAACTTTTTTATAAACAACGCCCAGTCTCCTAATTGGGACCTGTACAATGTTGCTAATATCAATACTACATTATGTAGCTGAAGTTCACATTCAATCACAAAGTGTTGCATACTTCTACAGTTTCTCATTTATACCCTTGTTTTATGAAAATGGCAACTCCTCCTTTATCCATCCTAGATCTGCAAGTGTAAGATGCTAAATTATACCCACCTATACTGACGCTATCCATGTCCACAGTTACATGGTGTTCAAACAGACTGATTATATCAACCTCATTCTTATTTTTGAGATCATCTAAACATACTAATAGCTCATCTACCTTATTTTTTATTCCCCTGATATTTTGTTTAAGTATGTTGATACTGCTTTACCCCAATTAACTGTACATGATGTTTCTTTTATTGTATTTATCTTGATTGTCATCTGTCTGGACTTTGGCTTTAAACTGAAAAACCTGTCTGCCTGGTCCCATTAACCACAGGAATCACGCCTTGTGTGACTGTGGACACCCTTACAGCTTCTGCTGATAGACAAGCTAACTTACTTTTCCCCATCCTATTCAGGTGCAGGCCATGTGTAATGTATCCCCACCTACCAATAGCATTTACTGGAACAACATTTATGTGAGATTTTTCCGATGCCTGGAGCGTCCCATTCAGCTCATTGTTAAGATGTCTTACAGCAGTGTTACCCAGATCTGAACATGGTGCTGAAAGACCGCCAGCTTTCAGCTTGTTTCAGTGAAGTATCCCAACATTCATCAGAGAATATTCCAGTATACTATCAGTAGACATATTTCTTCTGCCCTGGCATTTCTGAAGCATTTGTGGTGAATGGCCAATTAATTACAATTTGTTACATTTGCAACATACAATTACGTACACTATGACATATATAAGATGACCTTATTATTATATCTAGAAAAAAGTAATATAGAATAGCATCGTAGTTGTACAACAATGAATTACAGAAACATCAGACAAGAAAATCACGTGAAACAATTCATAGTAATAGGCATGATAAGAAACAATTCTTATATGTACAAAATGACCTACAGAGGATTCTAAATCTATTCAAACAAACATGTATGCCTGTAAAAGTAGTGAACACACACAAGAAATAAACAGGTTAGGGTACTGGTCATACACACATGTAAGGTGAAATGAAATATATAATTAGGAGAAACGTGGTTTAGGCAGTAACATAATTTCATATCAAAGAGTACTTTATGCAATCAGTAAAACATCAGTCTGTTATTACACCTAACATGGTCAGTAATTAGAATGATGTCTAGCTATATTTCATTCTTTGTGCACCTATAATTCGTTTTTCTCATAATTTCCACAAACGTCCATAAAATACCTCTGTTTCTTTAACTGTTTGTTTCTTTCTGCCATATATTTCATGCGTTCTTGTAAGTGCATATTATTTATCTCAACTTCCCTACATAACCATATGCTATCCATGCTCTATCTAACCAACTGTCATCTGTGCCCTATCTAACCATCTCTCATAAACTAATCACTGTTAAAGAAAGAGAGACCATCCTAACCAGCAGTATACAAGTAGCTAATGCATTTAACAATCATTTCTTAAGTGTAGGTGAAAAAAATGTTGAGAGCAGTTCAAAAGAATGAGGTAGGTAGTACATGGAAGATTCTGTTTTGAAAAAAATTAGTCACGATAAGTTTCACCAAACAACCTCTTGTGAAATACGTAAAATTATTAAATCTCTGGAAAATAAATGTTGTGTTGGAGTAGATGACATCTCTAATAAGATATTAAACCAATGTGGAGCAATTACAGCTGATGTTCTGAGTCACATATGTAATGCATCACTAACTCAAGGTATTTTCCCAGAATGTTTAAAATATGCCATTGCCAGGCCTCTCTACAAAAAGGCGAACGCCACAGAAGTCAATAATTATCAGCCAGAATCCTTGCTTATAGCATTCTCAAAAATCTTTGAGAAAGTGAAGTACTCAAGAGTGGTTAGTCATCTCAGCAGTAATGGGATACTTAGTAAATCACAGTTCGGATTTCAAAAATGCTGTTCCACTGTGACAGCAATATACAGTTTCACTGTCCACGTAATAGAGTTTTTAAATAGTAAAATGTCACCAATAGGAATTTTCTGTGACTTGTCAAAAGCATTTGATTGTGTGAACCATGACATTATGTTACAGAAATTACAATTTTATGGTATAAATGGAATAGCATATGAGTGGTTTAATTCATACCTACAGAACAGGAAGCAAAAAGTTTCCTTATATGGGTCAAGTGAATTAAATAAGTTTGGCACTTCATCTAACTGGGTTCAAATTACATTAGGTGTTCCACAGGGTTCAATCATTGGTCCCTTTCTGTTCTTGATATATGTGAACGACCTCCCTTCCATCTGAAACAGGAAGCTGAACTAACACTGTTTGCTGTTGATACAAGCATCATTATTAATCCAGTAAAAGAAAGTCCAATTGAAAATGATACAAATAAGGTCTTAGGAATAGTTATTAATTGGTTCTCTGTAAATGGGCTTGCTCTAAACTATGAAAAAACACAGTACAGCCAATTTTCTGCTGCAAAAAGTACAGTTCCTTCAATAAATATAACAAATCAACAGAAGTCAGTAGACAGGGTAGAGCATACTAAGTTTTTGGATGTATGTATAGATAGGAATCTTAACTGGAAAATTCATATCTTGGATCTCCTAAAGCGACTTGGTTCAGCAACTTTTGCAATCAGAATAATTGCGAATTTTGAGGATATAGAAATTAGTAAGCTAACATACATTGCATACTTTCACTCTCTGATGTCATACAGAATAATATTCTGGGGTAACTCAACATTTAGACAAAAAGAATTCACTGCTCAAAAGAAAGTGGTTAGAATAATATGTGAGGTTCATAGTCGCACTTCTTGTAGGCATCTTTTTAAAAGATTGGGAATTCTTACAACAGCCTCACAATACATCTACTCACTAATGAAATTTATTTTCAACAACATGGACCAGTTTAAAAACAACAGTGATGTTCATGATCAAAGTACCAGAAAAAAGAAAGACTTACACTATCCTTTGCTCAACCTATCTTTGGCACAGAGAAGGGTAAAATATGCTGCTATAAGAATTTTCAGGAAATTACCAGACGAAATAAGGTGTCTGACAGACTGCATAAAAGCTTCAAAACTAAATTTAAATCATATCTCCTTGACAACTCCTTCTATACCATAGATGAATTCTTAAATAGGAATAAATAAATTTATCGATATTGTATATGCATTTTGTCCCATTTAAAGGAATGAGGTAAACAATAGAAATATTAATCTTTAACTCTGTATTGTAATATATATATCATAATGTTTAGAAATTGCTCCTCGTCCCATTCCTATCTGAAATGACCCTTGTACAAAAATCTACTCGTAGAGGGTGGAGGATATACAAGGTGCTCATGTCATATTGATTTTTGTATTTTATCGATATGTGTTTCAGAGTGAGATCACGTTACGTTACTTTTAAACAATCTTTGGTCTTGTTGTGGCACAGTCCTTGCCTCTGGGTACTCTGATAGAGTCTTAGTTGAAGAAAGATTGATTGTAAAGGACAACAAAGATGAATAAGATGTATATATTAGAAAAAGAAGAGAATATAAATTTTGAATAACGTTATTATTTTTTGTAGAGAAGAAGTTCGAGGTAAGACTGCAGCAGTGCGCATCTAATTTTTAGAAATGATTATTGGGAGCTAGTTAATTTTTTTACGTGCTCATAGATGGGAGAAAGTCCATCCCACTTCCCTGAGTCATGGGTTAACACATTAACTAACTTAGCTTGGCTTTCTATAGAAATTGTCTGTTAACACTGTACCACCTTTAAATCATTGTCCACTTTGTAATGTATAGTACTGTTCAAAGCTGAGTTATGTGTGACGATAAGCGCAGTTTTAGTCCGTCTTTTCTAATACATAATTCATACTAAAATCGTTGTCTTTGAATATTGTTTCATAGGAATATTCAACTCTCCCCACTCCACTGTTTACCATTGCACTTTCCCACATGTGGTATGAAAGAGTTAGAAATATATTTAGAACCAGAAATCCAGCTTAGCCTGCTTGCTGTTTGCGTTGTGCTTTCGAGAAATTTCCAACAATGCTGTCAAGACGCGAGGTAAGTGGAAATTTTGATTACGGTCAGACAATTGTTTTACTTTAGTTGCGCATTCAATATAAAGGCAAGTTGTATTAAGAATAATTACAGTTCTAATCAAATTAATCTCTGTTCAGTGAAAAGTTAGCATACGAGCTTAAGCTGGATAACAGTTTTGGTAATACGTAGACTTTTAATAGAGTGTGAGGTAAAGTTGGGCTAAATTTCAGATAGAAGCAAATACAGTTGGACAGTTAGGACGGTTACAAATTCGTCGCATGTTTCCTGGATGACTTAAACTCTTAAGTTTTTGTTCAGTTCTTCTTGATCAGCAAGGATGCAGCCTACCTTGAATCGAGTATGTATCTTACTCTATGCTTTTGTATATAGTACGACAAAATTAAAGCATCACTTGTTTACAACCCCTTCATTTCCGCCTCCCGAGACATAGGAGTTCGGAAATAGGATCGAAGGTGCCTAAAAGCCATCCACTTTGATGGTAGAAAAGCATGGCCCTGTGTCGTCACCCTCAGGCTCGAAAACCCTTCGAAGAGAAACATGTCGACATGTGAAAAAAAAGAAGAGTTCTATCATATGAGGTGTAAGGGGGTTGATGGCGTCATAGTGGCACCACATTCTGCTGCAGTTCTAAAAAACATCAATGAGGACTTTTCACTCTATGGGATATCGTCACACTCCCTCTTAGATACATCTCAACCTCTCGTCGACTATCTGATGGAGTCAGACCCGTGACATTACGGAAATTTCGAGACTTTCCTACCGATGAGCGATAAAAAGGTTTAGAACTTGCTGCTGCTCATAATCGACTTTAAAAGGAATCGGGACGTGTATTAAAGTGAATGAGTGAAACCAGCCCTTTTCGTTGGGTCATTCATTTCACACATTTCGCTGCTGAAAATGAAAATTTGCAGTGCGATGTGTAACAGGACGACGGTCTCGACAACCCTTGACAGCTCCCCACACGATTTAACCCTCCTCTAAGTAAATTGTGGGGTTGCAACCCGTTTCAACGTGGTCTAACCCATTTGGAGTGTAGCGTGACCTCAACCTTTACTCTGATATCCAAGGCGGAACCAAACCATTAGACGAAAACTGAACCTGACCCTAAACAGAAAATGGTAGATTAGATTAGATTAGATTAGATTCGTACTTGTTCCATAAATTATGAATACGACACTTCGTAATGATGTGGAACGTGTCAGATTAATAAAAGGTGTCTATACAAGATATTACATTAGACAAAATATTACATGACACTCAATAATAATTTATTTTTGTGTGTAGAGTTTGGGAAATTACCCACTTACTATATCAAAAAATTCATCTAATGAGTAGAAGGAGTTGCCATTAAGATATTCTTTTAATTTCCTTTTAAATGCTATTAGGTAAGTGACCAAAGACTTTTGTGGCAGCATAATTTATCCCCTTCTGAGCCAAAGTTAGATTTAACCTTGAATATTGAAGATCATCCTTTCACCTAGTGTTGTCGCCATGTACACTGCTATTACTTTTGAATTCGTTCGGATTGTTAATAACAAATTTTGTAGGTGAATATATATATTGTGAGGCTACAGTGAAGATTTCTAGCTCTTTAAATAAGTGTCTGCTGGATGATCTTGGATTAGTTCCAGCAATTATTCTGATTACAGCTCCAGCAATTATTCTGGTGAATAATCATTTTATTCTTCCTTTACCGCACCCACCTATGGTGTATCACGGTGGGGGTCCGACATTGACACAGATGAATACAATGTCAACGTGTCCCTGTAAGAAACCCCCCTCCCCACACACTCACTCCCACACCACTATCGTCTTTCAGATTTCGCAATTGACCAGCAGGCGCTAGCGTCTAAAGGATTAGTTATCCTGCCAGCGCCAGGGAATCTACGGATGGCGATCATTTCAAAATGCCAAACAAAGGGATGTGACTAGCACCGAAGGAGTTGCTGAACTGGGGGATCGTGCAGGTACACTTTGACATTTTATATTCACGTGTGTGTTATGTTGCGCATCCTGTTCTCCACCCCCCTCCACGTTCCCAAGTCACACGCAAATGGAGCACGAAAAATGAGGGGTATAAAAGGATACAATCCCATTTCAGGTTTGGTTCACGTTCAGATTAATTTTTATGATTTCGAAGTGTCCCTAGTGGTTCCATCCTTCAGACAGAAACAAATATTGTGGTCACGCTACACTCAGCATGGGTGTTATGACTTTTATTTGGGTTGCAGGGACACAATGTCTTTATAGAAGAAAGCAAATGGGCGTGGAGTGTCAGCACCGTCAAAAGTTGTCAGTAACGTTGTCCTGTAGTACATTCCTGCAGCACATCGTATTGCAAACTGTAGTTATCGACTGCGAAGTGCTTGATAATTAATGTTACAAGGGATAGTCTCTGTCAGCCCATGATGACACCTCCTCCGGCCTTTTAGTGTCGATACTGAACAGCGGTGAGTTCGAAATATTTTCCTTGTTTATACGTAAGAGAAACCGTGATTTCAACGGTGGGCAGTTCAGCTCTGATCTCTGTCACAGAGACATGAAGAGAAAGGGTGAGATGTGGGTAAGCAGGGGTGTGACGGCCTTCCAGTTCTGAGACACGCCCACGGAGGTGTTGGGCAGAATTGTGGTGAAATGTGGTGTAAATTTGACTTCAATATCCCAACCTGTCGACTCACTGCTGTTCGAAGCATAGCTGAGCTCGTTGTCGCATTTTACCACGATTTTTCGTGGATGCAAACGACTTTTCTCAGCACCTTCGAGCAAAATCTTCATCGAAATGGGAAAACATAACGAGCTTTAAAAAATGTGAATGTTTAATTTTTCCGTCTGGCATAGTTTGGTCTTGTCATAAGTTTAATGAGGCCAGTCATGATTTTTTTTTCATCTGCAGATCCCTTTGCAACATTACAGCATCTAACAGTAAATGTCATTATGATTTCTTCTATACATTTCAATCCTATTGTCCCCGTAAAAAATTTGCCCCTGGTGCTCCCTCTAGTACGAAGGAAGGGGTTCCCTTGTGTCTGAACGTATTTCTTGACATCATTCGGCTGCTGTTGCTGATTCATAATGAACTTTTTGTATCTCTTATTGCCTTCCTTAAAACAAACGTATCAATCACATACATTCGTGTATAGATCCTCCACACTATACTTGCCAGAGCTGAATATTTACTCTTTGCTGCTAGGGTCGATCTGACATGTCTTCTCCTATCTATGTGCAACAGAAATACGTTCGTCTTCTTCTTTAACCTCTCGTTTAGAACTACTGGTCAGTGATCCAATAAATTTCATTCTGCCGATCTGGAAACTATCGACATATTCGAACCGAACAAATTTCGCATGTCGTTTTGGCTACTTGATTCTCTAAAAGATTGGTCAAGATAATTTTCTTAATATACGTTTATTTCAATAGTTTCTTTGCCTTGGTCCCCTGTTTTAGCAGCGAGTATATCAAAATCATCTGCTGGCAGAGTGAAGTTTGCCTTAGATACAAACGGTTCAACGCTAGCTATGAGCGAAACAAAGTACTGTAGAGCATTCCATCACTTTTCGAGTCTTGGTTTACTTGGGTAATATTGTTCAAGTAAGAATTGTAAAACGTGTTTGAGGAAGTTAGAGGAAGAGCCCACAGAGACTGAAATGAATTTCGTAGTGATAGATGCTTTGTAACAGAATGTAAATTTTATTCATTAAAATGCTATGCTGCGAAGAGTATTAGAAGGGTGTACTACGGAATTATAAACATAGGCAGTGGTGGAGACTTAGCTGCAAAACATAATCCTACGAGAAATAAATATATTAAAAGCATCTTCGAAGTCAAAACAAACGAACATTGGTGTCTATACTTCCCTCAACATAGAGATCATTATAAATGGAGAAGCAGATCTATTTCGGATAGGAGGTTACTGGTACGGGGTATATCCTGTTTTAACCGGAGTGAATTTTAAGAAAACATGGTAACATTACCCCGGAATGATCTGGCGGGATTCAGAATTTACGGTGTGCAATACCAGGGTCTTAACTACTGCGTCTACTTGTGGGGGATACACAGTCCTGTGACATTAATGCGACTACCTTTCAAAAGTCTGAATAACTTCCTTTGGCAGCGCGGACGTGCAGGAACATAGTCAATGAGCTCTGTAACGTACCGACAGGGATGTGGGGACATGCCGACTCCAGTGCTGTGGCCAGCTGTGCTAGGCTTCTCAGCTGAATCCATGGTGTGAGGTGCGCGATTGAGTTGGTCCCGCAGTTTCTCGGTTGGTTTTAAATACGGGAAATTTTGTGGCCAGGGGCGAACGGTAACCTCATCCTGGTGTTCTTCGAACCACGCACGTACACTGCAAGCTGTTTGACACACTGCATTGTCCTGCTAGTACATGCCATGATGCCAAGGAAAAAACAAACTGCATGTAGGTGTGAACATGGTACCCAAGGATAGATGTGTAGTTGTGTCGATCCACTGTGCGTTCCACAATGATGGGGTCACCCGGCGAATGCCACGAAATCATTCCCTAGAACATAACGCTCCCGCCTCTGGTCTGGACCATTCAGACGATTGTTGGAAGGCCGTAGACGCCAACAGCTTTATGTCCTGTGGAGTACTAAACGTGATTCTTCTAAAAAGGTCACATATCGCCACTCAGTGGAAGTCCAGCAGGAATACTGGTGTGCAGATTCCAGCCTTCGTTGAAGGTGAACAGCAGTCAGTATGGGCGCAAGGATCAGTCGCCTGCTGACAAGGCCCATTTGCAGCAAGATCGGTGAACCGTTCATGGTTCATCTTGTCGACAGTTGTTCTGTAGCGGCTCGTCTAGTCTTCCGCACACATCTCCACAGCCGTCGTTCATCCCTGCTATTTACGGCGCATGGTGAATCACAGTAGTTTCAGTACCGGTTATGCATGGCGCGGTTTTGCCATGCAAGGTATACTTCAACCATTTTGGCGAGAGAACAGATCATTAAGTTCGCCATTTCGGATGCGCTTTCACCCATGACTCTAAATCTCATGGTCATGCCCTCTTGGGCGTTGCTCCACTGCCGTTATTTCGCGTTTCCCCGACACGGGTTATATACGCTCCACTGCAAGTACTGCCACTCGATATCTATCAGTATTTACTACATGTTCACGTAGAATATAGACGGTAGTCATAGGACCGTGCATGTGTTTCACTGGCATATTTACTGCATGTGTACAGAGCAATAGAAGTGATTTATGGAGCTACGATGTGTTCTTGAATGTGCGAACTGTTGTAAGCCGACACGCCCATTGTGCGACGACTGAGTCAGGCGTTTCCGCTTTGCTTTTACTATGGTGTACCGTGTACGTTGTACTGTGGTCTCGGTGGTTATTTTACATTAGGTCTAGTACAGGTAAAATCATGGACATTTTATACCGTTATAGCGTCATTTTCTACATACATTTGACAGCCAAACCTTTACGAGCTCCTTTGTAATAGCAGACCAGTGTCTATTTTTTATGATATGGGTTAGCTAAATCCTTGGTAGGACTCCAGAAGTGCTTAGCACCAAATATTTATGTACTGGTCGGGTAAACTACGAGCTGGAGCTTTGTGGTTGTGCAGCTGGCGTCCGCTAGTGTCCTAGATATGCTGCATGGAGTTAATATCAAGAAAATTTGGGGAGTTCAGTATCAAGTTTCACGAAGCACTATAGCAAAGACCTGGAAGTCAGCATCAACGTCTGGGAAGGCATCAAGTACGAACACCACGCGGGGTTGCCACGTGGTCAGCGGCGCCTTGCTTCGGCTCGCGTGGCTGCCCCGTCGCAGGTTCGAGTGCTCCCTGGTGCAAGTGTGTGTGTGTGTGTGTGTGTGTGTGTGTGTGTGTGTGTGTGTGTGTGCTGTCCTTACCGTAAGTTACTTTAAGTTAGATTAAGTAGTGTTTAAGCCTAGGGACCAATGACCTCAGCAGTTTGGAAATTACAACAAAAAATAAATAAATAAACACATAAGACAACAAAAAAATAAACCATCACAGATGAAGGGATGCAGACGGTCCGCAGTAATATTCACGTAGTCCACTGCCATAAAAGGGCTTTTGATTACTAACACAGGTCCCACGGGCGCGCAGATGAATCTTCCCCAACGGCTTCGGGCCGTGAAATGAAGCGTGTTTTCAGCAGCCGTTCGCATCTATGTGCCATATTTGGACAATATCATGGACCTGATGTAACAAAAGCACGAATGAACTGACCGAGCTACTGATTTTCATTGACACACGGTCCACTGTACTCGTAACTGACGACCTGTTGGGGCAAACATGGAAGCACCGCGACGGTATCTAACGATAACTGTTAAGTAGTTACTCTTCCTAAACAGCATTCCATACGAGCAAACCAATAGCTTTTTTTCCTTCAGTTACTCGTACTGTAGGTACTTGGGCTATGCACAGCTCTGTTTAAAAAGAAAAATAACTCGATGTAGTCACAGGGTCGAGCTACTCACGTCTGCCTTCATGCCCCACATATAATTCACTGCAGATAATAAACTGTAGCTGTGATCCTGCAGTAAAATAGTCTGTGCATTGTCTACAATTGTAAAGTAATAAAATACACAGAAATAGAAAATAAAATTTTAATGAAGAATTGAACAACAAGGGTTCTGTCTAACATATGTAATTGATGTAGACGAGAGAGAACTAAGTTGAATTATGGTTATTCAAGAAAGGACATCTCTAATAGATGGAAAGTGTGAGCTATGTGCGGCTTGTGTTGGTGCTGTTGGTAGGTTGGCATTGTGTAATAGGGATAGGGGCATCTCGTTTTCTTCTTCTGTTTACTGGCGCCACTACGTTTGCTAGCGTTGTCTGTCCGCGAGTGGCAGCAGCAGCGTTTATCGATATCTAGTACCCGTACTATCTTTAGAAGGACATTAAGTGTTTTCCGGGTCGGGTGTGTCGGTTGTTCGGTTGGCACGGAGAAGCAGAGAGGCGCGGCAGCGCGGGGACATGCCGTGACCGCTGGTGGCACGAAGTTCTTCCCAGGGGAAGGGACGACCATGAAAAAGAAAGTGCGACTTATCCATCGCTCGTATTCCCCTCAGGACACTAGAAACTAACTCCCATTCTGACAAGTCGACTAACAAGGTCAAGCAGGCCGTCTTGCCTCTGTCCACATATTGATGTAACTCCTCCTTAATTTGCTGCATCTGCCATATACAGGGTGAGTCACCTAACGTTACCGCTGGATATATTTCGTAAACTACATCAAATTCTGACGAACCGATTCCACAGACCGAATGTGAGGAGAGGGGCTAGTGTAATTGTTTAATACAAACCATACAAAAATGCACCGAAATAAGTTTTTAACACAAACCTACGTTTTTTTAAATGTAACCACGTTAGTTTTGTTAGCACATCTGAACATATAAACAAATACGTAATCAGTGCCGTTTGTTGCATTGTAAAATGTTAATTACATCCGGAGATATTGTAACCTAAAGTTGACGCTTGAAACATAGTCCTTACTTCATTGCAGGGGCCCAAACAGCTGCAACATACATCACGTTTCTACAGAATGATGTGCCAGCGTTGCTCGAAAATGTCCCACTGGAAACGCGTCGACGTATGTGGTATCAGCATGATGGTGCACCTGCACATTCCACAATTAACACTAGCCTGACCCTTGACAGGATGTTCGACAGGCGTTTCATAGGACGTGGAGGAAGCATAAATTGGTCAGCCGTTCTCCTGATCTTACACCTGTGGACTTCTTTCTGTGGGGTACGTTAAAGGAGAATGTGTACCGTGATGTGCCTGCAACCCCAGAGGATATGAAACAACGTATTGTGGCAGCCTGCGGCGACATTACACCAGATGTACTGCGGCGTGTACGACATTCATTACGCCAGAGATGGCAATTGTGTGCAGCAAATGATGGCCACCACATTGAACATCTATTGGCCTGACATGTCGGAACACACTCTATTCCACTCCGTAATTGAAAACGGAAACCACGTGTGTACATGTACCTCACCCTTCATGGTAATGTACATGTGCGTCAGTGAAAAAGACCAACAAAAAGGTGTTAGCATGTGGATGTAATGTGCTGTTCCAGTCTCTTCTGTACCTAAGGTCCATCACCGTTGCCTTTGGATCCCTACGTGATTCGGTGCTCTCCGATACACACGATCGAACAGCGGAGGAGTGGTACTCAAGCTGCAACTTTAGGTTACAATATCTCCGGGTGTAATTAACGTTTTACAATGCAACAAACGGCACTGATTAAGTATTTGTTTATATGTTCAGATGTGCTAACAAAACTAACGGGGTTCCATTTTTAAAAAAAAACGTAGGTTTGTGTTAAAAAAGATACTTCCGTGCATTTTTTTATGGCTTGTATTAACCAATTACATTAGCCCCTCTCCTCACGTTCGGTCTGTAGAATCGATTCGTCAGTATTTGATGTGGTTTACGAAATATATCCAGCGGTAATGTTAGGTGACTCACCATGTATAGCAACACTGGAGCTGTTTGCCAACTCCTACGGTCAATCTTTTGTTAATTGCAAGCTCCTACTACCGCCACAAGGAAAACCCCTCTGCCTGGCTGTGGATATGCGGGTCCTCAATTCCCCTCTAGCTAACAGATACAATAACGATGAAAGTACTTGACGCGAAACGCCAAAGGCATCAGCGTGTTGCTCAAGGCGAACCAACAATCATAATAACCTTTCAATATGCTCGAGTCGGTCTATCACTATTTCTGTCATATCCCAAAAGCGATGCACCAGAGGATTAGGCAATTTAGCAAACGCTGCATCTAATCTCTCGGGAGACATAAGTGCATCATCCCCGGACTGCCTCGCGTGCCCACCTAGACAGCAAGTCCTGCCCCCAAGTTCCCTTCCCATCAAGCTCTAAACATCTGATAACTGCAACTCATTAAACAAGGACCCCAATTCTGCGGTTGATTCATTGTAACGATCCTCTAATTTTAACGTCCTTAAATCAGCTATCTGGTTGGTTAAATGTATTAACTGTGCCCGCACCCTGTCTAACTGCCACTAGGTCGAGTGCCTTCCAGAAACCTAATGGTGTCCTCAGGGCCGCTAATAGCCTTACACAAAATCTCAATGCTGCTCTCGTCACACCCACAACATCCGGCGTGATGTCAACCGGCTGAAGAACGGTAGAACGCAAACGGGCGGCGAAGTGCGTGACACTACCGTCAACAGGCTGGCGCCTTATCGCCAGCTGATAAATGAGGTGGTCTACATCTACATCTACATGACTACTCTGCAATTCACATTTAACTGCTTGGCAGAGGGTTCATCGACTCACAATCATACTATATCTCTACCATTTCACTCCAGAACAGCGCGCGGGAAAAAGGAACACCTAAACCCTTCTGTAGCTTGGGCTCAACAAAATATTTTCGCATTCGGAAGAGAAAGTTGGTGACTGAAATTTCGTAAATAGATCTCGCCGCGACGAAAAACGTCTTTGATTTAATGACTTCCATCCCAATTCGCGCATCATATCTGCCACACTCTCTCCCCTATTACGTGATGATACAAAACGAGCTGCCCTTTTTTGCACCCTCTCGATGTCCTCCGTCAATCCCACCTGGTAAGGATCCCACACCGCGCAGCAATATTGTAACAGAGAACGGACGAGTGTAGTGTAAGCTGTCTCTTTAGTGGACTTGTTGCATCTTCTAAGTGTCCTGCCAATGAAACGCAACCTTTTTGCTCGCCTTCCCCACAATATTATCTATGTGGTCTTTCCAACTGAAGTTGTTCGTGATTTTGACACCCACGTACTTAGTTCAATTGACAGCCTCGAGAATTGTACTATTTATCGAGTAATCGAATTCCAACGGATTTCTTTTGGAACTCATGTTGTTCACCTCACACTTTGCGTTATTTAGCGTCAACTGCCACCTGCCACACCATACAGCAATCTTTTCTAAATCGCTTTGCAACTGATACTGGTCTTCGGATGACCTTACTAGACGGTAAATTACAGCATCATCTGCGAACAACCTAAGAGAACTGCTCAGATTGTCACCCAGGTCATTTATATAGATCAGGAACAGCAGAGGTGCCAGGACGCTTCCCTGGAGAACACCTGATATAACTTCAGTTTTACTCGATGATTTGCCGTCTATTACTACGAACTGCGACCTTCCTGACAGGAAATCACGAATCCAGTCGCACAACTGAGACGATACCCCATAGGCCCGCAGCTTGATTAGAAGTCGCTTGTGTGGAACGGTGTCAAAAGCTTTCCGGAAATCCAGAAACACGGAATAAACATGAGATCCCCTGTCGATAGCGGCCATTACTTCGTGCGAATAAAGAGCTAGCTGCGTTGAACAAGAACGATGTTTTCTGAAACCATGCTAATTACGTATCAACAGATCGTTCCGTTCGAGGTGATTCATAATGTTTGAATACGGTTGTTGTTGTCGTGGTCTTCAGTCCTGAGACTGGTTTGATGCAGCTCTCCGTGCTACTCTATCCTGTGCAAGATTCTTCATCTCCCAGTACCTACTGCAGCCTATATCCTTCTGAATCTGCTTAGTGTATTCATCTCCTGGTCTCCCTCTAAGATTTTCACCCTCCACGCTGCCCTCCAATACTAAATTGGTGATCCCTCGATGTCTCAGAACATGTCCTACCAACCGATCCCTTCTTCTAGTCAAGCTCCTCTTCACCCCAATTCTAGTCAATACCTCCTCATTAGATATGTGATCTACCCATCTAATCTTCAGCATTCTTCTGGAGCACCAGATTTCGAAAGCTTCTATTATTTTCTTGTCTAAACTATTTATCGTCCACGTTTCACTTCCATACATGGCTGCACTCCATACAAATACTTTCAGAAACGACTTCCTGACGTTTAAATGTATACTCGATGTTAACAAAATTTTCTTCTTCAGAAACGCTTTCCCTGCCATTGCCAGTCTACATTTTATATCCTCTCTACTTCGCCCCATCATCAGTTATTTTGCTCCCCAAACAGCAAAACTCCTTTACTATTTTAAGTGTCTCATTTCCTAATCTAATACCCTCAGCATCACCCGACTTAATTCGACTACATTCCATTACCCTCGTTTTGCTTTTGTTGATGTTCATCTTATACCCTCCTTTCAAGACACTGTCCATTCCGTTCAACTGCTCTTCCAAGTCCTTTGCTGTCTCTGACAGAATTACAATGTCACCGGTGAACCTCAAAGTTTTTATTTCTTCTCCATGGATTTTAATACCTACTCCCAACTTTTCTTTTGTTTCCTTTATTGCTTGCTCAACATACAGATTGAATAACATCTGGGATAGGCTACATCCCTGTCCCACTCCCTTCCCAACCACAGCTTCCCTATCATACCCTTCGACTCTTATAACTGCCATCTGCTTTCTGTACAAATTGTGAATAGCCTTTCGCTCCCTGTATTTTACCCCTGCCACCTTCAGAATTTGAAAGATAGTATTCCAATCATCATTGTCAAAAGCTTTCTCTAAGTCTACAAATGCTAGAAACGTAGGTTTGCCTTTTCTTAATCTTTCTTCTAAGATAAGTCGTAGGGTCAGTATTACCTCCCGCTTTCCAACACTTCTACTAAATCCAAACCGATCTTCCCTGAGGTCGGCTTCTATCAGTTTTTCCATTCGTCTGTAAAGAATTCGCGTTAGTATTTTGCAGCTGTGACTTATTAAACTAATAGTTCGGTAATTTTCACATTTGTCAACGCCTGATTTCTTTAGGATTGGAATTATTATATTCTTCTTGAAGTCTGAGGGAATTTCGCCTGTCTCATACATATTGCTCACCAGATTATAGGGTTTTGTCAGGACTGGCTCTCCCAAGGCTGTCAGTAGTTCTAATGGAATGTTGTCTACTCCGGGGGCCTTGTTTCGACTGAAGTCTTTCAGTGCTCTGTCAAACTCTTCACGCAATATCATATCTACCATTTCATCTTCATCTACATCCTCTTCCATTTCCATAATATTGTCCTCAACCACATCGCCCTTGTATAAACCCTCTATATACTCCCTCCACCTTTCTGCTTTCCCTTCTTTGCTTAGAACTGGGTTTCCATCAAAGCTCTTGATATTCATGCAAGTGGTTCTCCTTTCTCCAAAGTTGAATACATTATATGCTCCAAAACCCTTCTGCAAACCGATGTCAATGTTATTGGTCTGTAGTTCGATGGATTACTCCTGCTACGCTTCTTAAACACTGGTACGACCCGCGCAATTTTCCAATCTGTAGGTACAGAACTATCGGTGAGCGAGCGGTTGAATATGATTGCTAAGTAGGGGGCTATTGTATCAGCGTAATCTGAAAGGAACCTAATCGGTATACAATCTGGACCTGAAGACATGCCCGTATCAAGCGATTTGAGTTGCTTTGCAACCCCTAAGGTATCTACTAAGAAACTCATGCTAGCAGCTGTTCGTGTTTCAAGTTCTGGAATATTGCATTCGTCTTCCCTGGTGAAGGAATTTCGGAGAACCGCGTTCAATAACTCCGCAATAGCGGCACAGTCGTCGGTAACAGTACCATCGGCCCTGCGCAGCGAAGGGATTGACTGCGTCTTGCCGCTTGTGTACTTTACATACGACCAGAAATTCTTCGGATTTTCTACCAAATTTCGAGACAATGTTTCATTGTGGAACCTATTAAAGGCATCTCGCATTGACGTCCGTGCCAAATTTCGCGCGTCTGTAAATTTTAGCCAATATTCGGGATTTTGCGTTCTTCTGAACTTCGCATGCTTTTTCCGTTGGCTCTGCAACAGCGTTCGGATCTGTTTTGTGTACCACGGTCCTTCCTCAACAGGCGGATCCCGGGGCACTGCCAGACCGCCATTACAACTGGTCACGTGAAAGAACCAAATAGGAAACACTGACAGAGTTACATTTCTATCCAACAGTAACTGCAAGGGCAATATTACAATTGTAACCACGCTCTGCTATCACTGATACGTGGGACTAAGGGTTGGCAGGAAAAGCTGTGGACGGGGCCTAATCAGTTACCGCTGGTTGCACAGTAAACACATACACTGCATTTAAGCAAATAATTTTTTCAGAACAATCATTTAATAAAAATTGACTTTAACACAAGCTACACTGACGGCAGAAGGCCTCTTTAAGAAAGAATTCAAAATTATTTGTCGGCTGAAGGCCACAAGCCATATTTCAGAACAATTAGCGGCTGAAGGCCTGAATTACAAATGAGGAAGACAACTAAACGCTAAAAATACCAAAATAATATTTAAAACAATAATTTTTAAAAAATGACTGAAACACAAGCTAGAATGACGGTTGAAGGCCTTACTAAGAAAGAATTCAAATTATTGTTGGCTGAAGACCACGAGCAATACTTCACAATAATTAACGACTGACGGCCTGAATTATAAATGAGCAAGATAGTTACACGTTAAAAATACTAAAATAATTTTTAAAAAATCATTAAAAAGGCTACACTGATGGCTGAATGCCTTATTAAGAAGAATTCAGATTAATTGTCGGCTGAAGGCTACAAGCAATAGGAATAATTTAAACATAATGCTGTTTTTTTTAAACAATTGACATAATCAAGTCAAATAAAGAAGGGAGTGATCCACAGACAGTGCTCCAAGGATCGACCTACAGCTGCGTAAGCGGTGAGACAGCCAGCCAAGCGTTATGCTCACGTAACAGGATGACAACCAAAACTAGGGACAGTTTAAAGGCCGACCATCCCTCTTACCAAATCCACCTAACATCTGATAACCATTACAGCCATGAAATAATTCAGGAGATGGTGAAGTGACAGACAGCACTGCGTCTGCAGAATCCCGCTTTTAAACACCGAAAGTCAGAAGGAACCACTCCACAAATGTAGTACGCAGATAGCTTCTAAACAACTGCTTATTCAAACACTAAATACACACAGACTCTCGAAAACAATTCCACCCACAACTCAAACAATGCTAAAACCAGTCAGTGTGGGACAACCAGCGGGAACCACAAGTCGGCACAAACACAGAGGGCCCAGTAGTGGTCTTAAGACAAAATACCATTCGTCCGATGAGACGACCGACCGAACGACTAACCAACGGTCGTCCCCGCTCAAGTCAGGCAAAAGAAAGGTATCAGTATAAATCGTCGACTGACAGCTTATCGCCATGAAATCACTTCCTCGGTCGGACGGACACACGCAAGTGAAGGTTTCACTACTGGAATATAACGATCTATTCAACTTAAACTCGCTGAATCTGGACCTCGACGTGGTCGTGCACCCTCGCGACCAATACCCCCCCCCCCCCCCTCGGGCAGTGCACATATCGCCAGCTGTCCCGTCGAGTACTCCGCTTTGTGCGAACCTCACTGCTCCTCCTGCCTTCCGTAAGTCCCATGTTTCAAAGTGATCCTATGATAAAGAGTTAAAATACAGGCAGAAAATACCTTTATCAAATGCGATAAAGTTACGTCGAGAGCTTTATGAGACTGACAGCAAAATCCCGAAACTAAACAGTCATCAAAGACTCGCGGAAGATAAGGCGATTTCATGATCACAGTATGCGAAATAGTCATCAGCTCAAAACAGTTCAGAGTTCAGCAGGATGATTCACAAATTAACATAAGCTAGACAAAGAATAGTAACTCAGACACCGTCTATCCTCGGCTCCGAAATACACTCCTGGAAATGGAAAAAAGAACACATCGACACCAGTGTGTCAGACCCATCATACTTGCTCCGGACACTGCGAGATGGCTGATCACACGCACGGCACAGCGGACACACCAGGAACCGCGGTGTTGGCCGTCGAATGGCGCTAGCTGCGCAGCATTTGTGCACCGCCGCCGTCAGTGTCAGCCAGTTTGCCGTGGCATACGGAGCTCCATCGCACTCTTTAACACTGGTAGCATGCCGCGACAGCGTGGACGTGAACCGTATGTGCACTTGACGGACTTTGAGCGAGGGCGTATAGTGGGCATGCGGGAGGCCGGGTGGACGTACCGCCGAATTGCTCAACACGTGGGGCGTGAGGTCTCCACAGTACATCGATGTTGTCGCCAGTGGTCGGCGGAAGGTGCACGTGCCCGTCGACCTGGGACCGGACCGCAGCGACGCACGGATGCACGCCAAGACCGTAGGATCCTACGCAGTGCCGTAGGGGACCGCACCGCCACTTCCCAGCAAATTAGGGACACTGTTCCTCCTGGGGTATCGGCGAGGACCATTCGCAACAGTCTCCATGAAGCTGGGCTACGGTCCCGCACACCGTTAGGCCGTCTTCCACTCACGCCCCAACATCGTGCAGCCCGCCTCCAGTGGTGTCGCGACAGGCGTGAATGGAGGGACGAATGGAGACGTGTCGTCTTCAGCGATGAGAGTCGCTTCTGCCTTGGTGCCAATGATGGTCGTATGCGTGTTTGGCTCCGTGCAGGTGAGCGCCACAATCAGGACTGCATACGACCGAGGCACACAGGGCCAACACCCGGCATCATGGTGTGGGGAGCGATCTCCTACACTGGCCGTACACCACTGGTGATCATCGAGGGGACACTGAATAATGCACGGTACATCCAAACCGTCATCGAACCCATCGTTCTACCATTCCTAGACCGGCAAGGGAACTTGCTGTTCCAACAGGACAATGCACGTCCGCATGTATCCCGTGCCACCCAAAGTGCTCTAGAAGGTGTAAGTCAACTACCCTGGCCAGCAAGATCTCCGCATCTGTCCCCCATTGAGCATGTTTGGGACTGGATGAAGCGTCGTCTCACGCGGTCTGCACGTCCAGCACGAACGCTGGTCCAACTGAGGCGCCAGGTGGAAATGGCATGGCAAGCCGTTCCACAGGACTACATCCAGCATCTCTACGATCGTCTCCATGGGAGAATAGCAGCCTGCATTGCTGCGAAAGGTGGATATACACTGTACTAGTGCCGACATTTTGCATGCTCTGTTGCCTGTGTCTATGTGCCTGTGGTTCTGTCAGTGTGATCATGTGATGTATCTGACCCCAGGAATGTGTCAATAAAGTTTCCCCTTCCTGAGACAATGAATTCACGGTGTTCTTATTTCAATTTCCAGGGGTGTATAAGTGGAGCACATTCATACCTCACGTGAGTTAGAGTCCTTTCAATGGGTACAGTATCGTAGCGGCCGTTCACTGCCCAGAATCAATCATCTACACCGCTGAATTACGTGCGTTATCACAGGCACTCTCCCTTCGTCCAGCACTCGATACAATGTGTCCCAGTCACTCATTTGAACTCTCGGGAAGTCCCCATCTTCACTTGACTCCAGCAGTGTTCCACCACCGTACAACTATCGCTGGCTGAAAGTTATCCACGCCAAAAATGTATCTTTCTCATGCGCTTCAGACATGATTTGACTCAAATGTTACAAACATTCTGTCACATTCAGCCATTTGCAATAAATTAGCCAGTATTCTTGCGCAAGTGCGTGCACATTAAATGAGATCGAATTTTCGTTAAATGTAGTTTAAACAATGATCTAGGTCTGTGTGTCGGAAGTGACTTTTGACTTTCTTCAACAAAGTTAGTGTCCGCTAACACAGGCCACTGCCACTTTTAAATTGGCTCAGTTGTTTAACGACACTTCCAATCAACATTTAAATAAAGTTACTGGCGCAATAGTAAACTATTCTTTAAATAAAAACACAAGTATAACAAAATATGAGGTATTCATGATGCATTCATCGGCTGTGTAAATGTGGAGGATACGATGTTCTGAAAAATATTTGCATAATGAAAAATATGTAAAAAACGCTGTAAATCAATAACTGAAATAGATACTGATACGTAGCTTTCAGGTGTGATAGCTATCATCTGGGATACGAGTTTGTTTAAATCGCATGAAGCGATTAAAAATTGTAAATCCAGAGGCTGTGAAAGATGAGCTTCTGCAGCTTGAAAGATATTGAGATACTGTTGGGTCTCTGGATGTGTCTCATTTTCCGGAGATCGTAGACATATTCAGATTTGCGCTAATATCTGACCGAGTTAACGTGAATATCAAAGAGCTGTAACTTAGCCATCTTTAAGTTTTTCTGATGCTCCGCCATTTCTTGGAGAATCTCCGTCACAAAGGACACTCGGTAACAGCTGACGAAACTCCCAGCTTGGTGATTTTCCCCACATCTTATTCTTTGTTAACTCGTGGCCGTGGCGGCCTACCCGGCAGAGTCGTTTTGTCGGTCTTGGGCCCCCATAGTTTCGCAAACAAATCCGCCTTACCTTGCACTAGTTCTAGGTGGTCGATTAGCTCACCTACTTAGGTGCAACGTGAAAACACTGTTGCTGAGTCCATGTCCACCATTATGAGCAATACAACGTGCGCCAAAACGTTTGTGCCTGCCACAGCATGTACTCTGTCGCCATATCTGGCTTTCCAGACTGGGCAAGCCTCCGATTTCAACTTTCAGCGACGAGGCGTAGACGTCCAATGGCTTGTCGCCTACTTGTGGTTTCACCGTTCCTCAACCAGATTCCGTAGAAACTGACGACAGCAGCACCTGAACAGCCGAGCAGCTTTGTCATTTCCCAGTTGCTCGTTCTTTGGTTCCGGGCCATATCAGACCGCCCTTTATTGGTGTTGCTTATGTCAGTGGTTGCCCCATCTGCGGCCCATATAACCACCAGAATGATTCCGCCTTCGTCGCCGCTGCGCTTATACACTTTCGTTAGTGAGCCACGTGCCCGCTAAATCACCAACTCCCATTCAGTCGAACAGTGGGCAGTGGTCTTAATGTTTTGCCTCGTGAGTGTATCTAATTTTCGGTACATATGCTCAGTACTGAGTTACTGTGCAGCGAAACTTGTCGATCGATGATAATTGTTTGCTAACTGGTACTAGAGCGCGAAACGTTGACTTTTGCGTGCAATATCTGATCATACACGACCCTCGAACTGCCCTTACAGCATTTTTAGATCCGCCGTGATCTTCCTTGTACTTTCCAAACTCCGCCCAAGTTCTCCTGCATATCTTTCTGACGAGCACTCTCCGAAGAATGAGATTTCGGAGAAATACACTGAAGCGCCAAAGTAACTCGTATAGGCAAGCGTATTCAAATACAGAGATATTTAAACAGGCAGAATAGGGCGCTGCGGTCGGAAACGCCTACGTAAGACAAGTATCTGGCGTATTTGTTAGATCGGTGATATAAGTGTTTTTGAACGCTGTTTTATAGTCGGCGCTCGAGTGATGGGAAACAATATCTTCGGGATAGCGGTGAAATGGGGATTTTACCGTACGACTATTTCAGGAGTGTACCATGAATATCAGAAATCCGGTAAAACTTCATATCTCCGTCATAGCTGCGGTCGGGAAAAGATCCTGCAAGAACGGGACCAACAACGATTGAAGATAATCGTTCAGCGTGACAGAAGCGCAACCCTTCCGCAAATTGCTGCAGATTTCAATGCTGGGACTTCAACAAATCAGCGCTGAACTATTCAACGAAACATCATCTATATGGGCTTTAGGGGAAGAAGGCCAACTAGTGTACCCTAGATGATGGCTCGACACAAAGCTTTACGCCTCACCTGGGCCCATCAACCCCGACGTTGGACTGTTGATGGCTGAAAACAGTTGCCTGGTAGAATGAGTCTTGTTTCAAATTCTATCGAGCGGATGGACGTGTACGGCTGTGGAGACAACCTCTTGAATCCATGGATTCTGCATGTCAGCTGGGGAGTTTTCAAGCTGGTAGAGAATGTGTAATGGTGTGTGGCGTGTGCAGTTCGAATGATATGGGACCCGTGATACGTCTGGAGGCGACTCTGACAGGTGACACGTACGTAAGAACCCTGTCTGCTCACCTGCATCCATTCATGCCGATTGTGCATTCCGACGGACTTGGGAAACTCCAGAAGGACAGTGCGACACCCTTCATGTCCATAATTGCTACAGAGTAGGTCCAGGAACACTATTCTGAGTTTAAACACTTCCGCTTACAACCAAACTCTCCAGACACGAACGTTATTGAGCATTTAGGGATTCCTTGCAACGTTCTGTTCAAAAGAGTTCTCCACCCTCTCACACTCTTATGGATTTACGGACAGCCCTACACGAATTATGTTATCAAATCCCTCCAGCACCACTTCAGACATTAGTCGATACCATGCCACGTCGTAATGCGACACTTCTACGTGCTCGCGGTGGCCCTGCATGATATTAGCCAGGTGTACCAATTTCTTTGGCTCTTCAGTAAAACTTCGACTCTGCGGAATGTGCACTGCTGAAGTAGGCAGGTGGAATGTCTTGCAGCCAGTGTCTGCAGAGGGATTCGCTTATTATCCATTTATGTGCATCACAAATTAGGTACTGACGCTTCTAATTTGCATTATGTCCTATGAACTACGTTGTTCTCTCCAGCTGAGATTATAACGATAACTGAAATGTTACATCACCTTCTTTATGTTCTCTTAGACGTTTCAGTAATTAGGAGTTTCACAACGTGAAGAAGTTACAAAGGCCCTCACTTTTAGCAAGTGTATTTCCGTCTCCTCTCTCGCACAGCTTTCTGCTGAGCGACGTATAAAGATACGGGGACTGGAAGCTATTTTCACAGGAAACAGACCGGGAGTTAGAGGAGTTCGTGACGGTGTGCGGCTACGAGCGGTTAGAAAGTGTTTTCCGATAACGATAACAGGGGGCGATGCCGAGAATGCAGCACGCGAAAGCAAGAGACAACGTTAATATTTCCTCAAAGTGCCGTTATACATCCATTCTCGCTTTGAAAAAAAAATAAATCTACCTCAGTAATTAAATCTTACTGACATTATATTACTGTTTATGAAATTGTTCTACAAAGGAAAAAATATTCACTGAAAGTACTAAGGGTAAATAGACCTCCTCATTCAACGTTCAAGAAGCAGCCTAACGAATATTAGAGTAATATTGGATATTTAATAAATTCTGTTTACTCACGAAGCATGCTAGCTTTTGTTTAATGAAGTACGCAGTTACCTTGTCCTATGTTATGTATTCTTAAGTGGCCGATTAATTTTCTTTCGTTATCCCTCTTTTTTTGCATCCTGTGACTTTCCTGGACGCTACCGATGCCAATGCCTTGCGCAGTGCCGTGGACTGCTGCTTCGTTGTTGTTTTCCAGCTTAATTGCTGTTTTGTTGTCAGTTTTGCTAATAAAAGGATATCATTAATACATGACGTGTCTCCTCTCATGTTAAAGGATTCTGAATACTGTTATTGCGCCTTCTAACGGCGTAACGTGTGCCTCAGCTGTATGTCACTATTCACTTACGCTTTCTTTTATCTTAGAGCGAGTCCATTTCCGCCCATACGTCGGTCGACGTACACGTCACGATTTCGTAAATATTCAGTCTATCGTTGTAACAAGGTGGAAGCTACATGCCTCTAAACGTGAGTGTAAATGGCGCAGCTATTTCTGAATTTATTAATGTAATATGTAAATGGACGGTGATAACTGCGCACACCAGTTTTCTGTTCATTCCCATCGATACTACGTAGTTCAGATATACTTGTAGCTGCCGTTTATAAAAGTAAGTAATGTGATTTGTTTGACTAGAATCTGTGACACAGAATTTCAGGGTTGGTGTGGTATATTTCCCTTTAATATATAAAGCTCAGTTGAGTTGTTTTTGTAGAGGTCTTTGGAAACATTCATTTGCGACTACTCAGATACGATGATCATCAGTGAAAATAGTAGAAATACATGGCACTAAGACTATGAAAATAAACATGTCTTTAAGCAGGACCGATGGGAAGCAAGACAGGAAAGAAGTCAATCCCAACAATCGAGGTTCTTTGCATGTCGACGAGTGAACATTGTGAATGTGTTGTAGACTACATCTGGCTTTTAACGGAGAATGCTATCTTGATCTTAAGATTCACTTCCCCGCAATATTACCCTGCGCGAATGGCGTCATTTACATTGCAGGAAAAAGTTACATGTTTATGAGGTTATCCAGCAATCGATTCTTTACTACACTTACCCTCCTCTTTTTACTGTTTCTCCTTTTTATTACCTCCTTGAACAAACGTGACAGCGCTCGTTCCTTAAATAACAGAGTTGAGTCCCGTTGAAAGATGAAATTTTCCTGAAGAGAATGTTGCTTTTAGGAAAGAAGATACAGCGTCGTCAACACAAAAGTGATTAAATTCTACGAAAACCAAATTGTTTAAACTTCAATTCCACGAATAGTGTCTTGTAAATAGACAACATTTTGATTGGTGATGATAATTTTTGGATTAAGTGTTACAGTCAGCAGTCTCCTTCTATCCGAAATGAGTGTGCTACAGTATCAGTCATCCCTCTCCCTTCTTTCCACATAAACAGTCATCCAAGGCAATACAAAATCCACCCAATCTGAAATATTGTACATTTGACATGTTTGCTAGAGTACTGACAACAATGTATTTCGATAATCACACGTTTGAAGTATGGTCATTCAGAATATATGAAACAGTCTACAACGTTATTGTCTACAACAATTGGTTGTGTTGTTCACAGGATGATAATTTCGAACCAGCGGAGTGTGCGTTCTTCTTAAGATACTTGGAAGATTAAAACTGTGCTCTGGGTTGATTTTTTTAATCTGGAATATCTCCTTCCGCGAGCAGTGTGTTACCAACTGAGCTATCCAGGCACAATATATGACCACTCCTAAGAGCCTCCATTCTGCCAGTACCTCAATGCATCTGGGTATACTCTGAAGACACTTTCCTACATACCACACTAGATTAACACTCTTAGAAGAAATAATTTTGTTTCAGGAGGATTCTAGACCACATACACTATCTGATCGGAAGAATCTGGGCATCTGTTACTGACATTAATATACAGGGTGTTACAAAAAGGTACGGCCAAACTTCCAGGAAACATTACTCACACACAAATAAAGAAAAGATGTTATGTGGACATGTGTCCGGAAACGCTTAATTTCCAAGTTAGAGCTCATTTTAGTTTCGTCAGTATGTACTGTACTTCCTCGATTCATCGCCAAAATTTCATACGGGATACTCTACCTGTGCTGCTAGAACATGTGCCTTTACAAGTACGACACAACATGTGGTTCATGCACGATGGAGCTCCTGCACATTTCAGTCGAAGTGTTCGTACGCTTCTCAACAACAGATTCGGTGACCGATGGATTGGTAGAGGCTGACCAATTCCATGGCCTCCACGCTCTCCTGACCTCAACCCTCTTGACTTTCATTTATGGGGGCATTTGAAAGCTCTTGTCTACGCAACCCCGGTACCAAATGTAGAGACTCTTCGTGCTCGTATTGTGGACAACTATGATACAATACGCCATTCTCCAGGGCTGCATCAGCGCATCAAGGATTCCATGCGACGGAGGGTGGATGCATGTATCCTCGCTAACGGAGGACATTTTGAACATTTCCTGTAACAAAGTATTTGAAGTCACGCTGGTACGTTATGTTACTGTGTGTTTCCATTCCATGATTAATGTGATTTCAAGAGAAGTAATAAAATGAGCTCTAACGTGGAAAGTAAGCGTTTCTGGACACATGTCCACATAAGATATTTTCTTTCTTTGTGTGTGAGGAATGTTTCCTGAAAGTTTGGCCGTACCTTTTTGTAACACCCTGTATATACTGCCAACCGTTCACCTTTTTTACGGTTTGAACTCTGCAGGGGACACTTTGGATCAGGTGTCTGAATGTCTGTGGATGAATGGCAGCCCATTCTTGCCATAGTACTTACCCTAGGTAGTGATGATGGACACTGGGTTCTAGAGAAGAAATCGACGCTCTAGCTTATCCCACAAGTGTTACACTGGGTCCAGGTCGTGACAGTGAGCATTCCAGCACACTTCAGGAATGTTATTGTCCATAAACCATTGTCTCACAAAAGCTGCCTTATATCAGGTTGCATTGTCATGCTGGCAGGACATTTTCTTTCAAACAGCTCCTCTACTGTATGCAGTACACAGCTCTATAAAACGTGTTCATGCACTTCCACTTATAGCGTTATATTTAAGTGCAATAGCGGGACCTCACCTTAATTCATAAAAACACCCCCATACTTCAACACCATCTCCTCTGTCCTTCACTTTTGGCACAACACATGACGGCAAGTGACTTTCTCCAGGTATTCGCCAAACACAACCTCTGCCATTGGATTGCCACAGAGTAGAGCGCAATTTATCACGCCAAAGCATCCCAGTCACCACAATCCTATTGACGTCGCTTTTCATGTCACCCCAAGGATCGCATGGCATTGGCTATAGAAGTTTGTGTTTCATGACGAGTTTCTCGATCACTGTGCCCTACTCTTTTTAACTCCTTTCGCACAGTGACAATGCAGGAAGAGTTGCTAGTAGCGCTTTGCAAACTACGAGTGATTCCATTTGCTAATTTCTTGCCATTTCTTACAAACACCTTTTGCAATTCTCGACTGTCTCTGTCCATCCGTACATTAGGCCGGCCTGATCTCAGTTTAGCAATGATTGTCCAACGCGTTTTCAAAATCACATCACCAACAGTCGAAACGAGTATTCTCAGAATGGTTCAGATGTCCCCATTGGGGTTAGTCTCTCTTCAGATTCTCTCGTACAATCACTAGTGCATGTTCAAAGTCACTGAGGACATCTGACCGGCCCTCTCTATTGTTAAAACTCCTCTTCTGACAAGACAATATTTCTCGCCTCATCATATACTGACTGTTCCACCTTTCGTAGTGCTCAGTTCCGCGTTACATATGGGCGTGTGGATATTTCTGATCATACAGCGTATACGCCACAGTAGAGAGAACGATCACAGAATCAGTTTCTTGGCTTGAGGCCAGCAAACTTGTGGCAGTGATAATACCGGTTTCTGTCAGATCACCGAAGCTAAGCTCAGTCAGATTTACCATATGCTCCTCCATATCGACATCCAGGAATTCATGTCGGCTGAGGATGACACAGCGGTCTGTCGATACCGTTGGGCCTTCTGAGGCCTGTTAGGACGAAGTTGTTTCCTCCAGAATGAGTTTTCATTATGCCGTAGTGTACACTGATCTGAAATTTCCTGGAAGTTTAAAACTGTGCCGTAAATGAGACTCGATCCTGATTCAAAAATGGTTCAAATGGCTCTGAGCACTATGGGACTCCACTGCTGTGGTCATAAGTCCCCTAGAACTGAGAACTACTTAAACCTAACTAACGTAAGGACATGATACACATCTATGCCCGAGGCAGGATCCGAACCTGCGACCGTAGCGGTCGTGCGGTTCCAGACTGTAGCGCCTTTAACCGCTCGGCCACTCCGGCCGGCACTCGATCCTGAGAACTTACCCTTTTGTGGTGACTGTTGTACCTATTGAGTTATCGAAGCACGACTTACGACCGGACTTCGCAGATTCCTTTCCAACAGTATCTCATCTCCTAGCTTCCATATTTCACGAAAGTTCTTCTGTGGGATTAGCAATTATGGAGTAAAGGGTACTGCAATGATATGGGTTAGCTATAGCCTGGGGGGATGGTCTCAAGAATTAATTTCACTCTGTATCGGACTGAGCTCACCACTGGTGAGTTCAATCTGAGTTGTTTCGTTTTTATGTTTTCTTAAAGGATGTGCTGGGACATTTTATTCTGTTGCATGTAGCGAGGAAACCATACTTAACTGTATGTGACAACATATAGAGTAGTAAATATTCTCTCTTTTTATGTAAACATATATAAATAGAAAACTTCCTGGCAGATTAAAACTGTGTGCCCGACCGAGACTCGAACTCGGGACATTTGCCTTTCGCGGGCAAGTGCTCTACCATCTGAGCTATCGAAGCACGACTCACGCCTGGTACTCAAAGCTTTACTTCTACCAGTATCTCGTCTCCTACCTTCCAAACTTTACAGAAGCTCTCCTGCGAACCTTGCAGAACTAGCTCTCCTGAAATTAAGGATATGCGCCGGCCGCGATGGTCTCGCGGTTCTAGGCGCGCAGTCCGGAACCGCGCGACTGCTACGGTCGCAGGTTCGAATCCTGCCTCGGGCATGGATGTGTGTGATGTCCTTAGGTTAGTTAGGTTTAAGTAGTTCTAAGTTCTAGGGGACTGATGCCCACAGCTGTTAAGTCCCATAGTGCTCAGAGCCATTTTTTGAAGGATATGCGGAGACATGGCTTAGCCACAGCCTGGGGGATTTCCAGATTGAGATTTTCAGTGCACACTCCGCTGCAGAGTGAAAATCTCATTCTGGATATATAAATAAACTTACCCGAATTTAATAGGGGAAAATCAAATCGTTAATTCACGGAATATTGCGGGTTTGAAATAATTAATACTCTTTCTCATGTTTCTTGATGGTCTTGAGCAATTATTTAAATCATTTAGTCAATTTATTTCATAGACGAGATTTTCATTATCTACTTGCCAAGTGAATGTTGTTTGTTTCACTGGAAGGAGATGTAATAGCAGATAGTTTAGCACATCTGCTATGAAGTGGATTTTTTTTTTGGTTTGTAGTCTAAGGGAGTTATTTAAATAAAAGTTTCTTGTACACTTTATTTCCTAATTGAGAAATATAGTTTCTAAATTTGGCCTCAGATTTTTGTATCAAAAGAGACTGTTATGGATTTTTGCGCTATTCACTTAAAATATTTTACATGACGCAGCAGTCGAAATTATTTATGGATTATCAGAAACATATTTCCAATCAATTACAAAAATCTGAAGGCAGTAACTGACTAAAGGAGACGACTATAATTGCTTTTCATATAAACGTACTGAAAGCCACAAACCAATGCTGACGGTTACAGAGAGCACTGGAGCCTGTTTGATGATATTTTTGGTAAAAAATACTTTTATTTATTAGTACAAAATACGCCGTCTGTGTGGAACTGCTGTAGATCTCCGGAGAACAAGAAGTTAGGTTGAGAATTTTTCATAATCCTCGAGTAACATATTAATATGTGCAGCACAAATGAAAACCAGTAATTTAATCAACAGGCTGCAACTTCATGAAACTGTGGTTACCGGCTTAAATTAGAGAAGTGAAACGGGAAAACTGTATTTCCAACTCTAGCGAACTAATTACACATACGTATTATTAACAAAGTTGCTTCCGCTACTTTCCTCACCAAGACTGAGATTATCTGTGACCGTTGTATATTACCAAAACGTCTCCGGCGGGAGATGGAGGTTAGGTACCAGGTATGTGAAAAAAACGCACTCTTTTCAGCTACTGCACAGAAGAACTGTTCTACAAATTTGAATGTTATAGTGTAGAGATACGTTTTACTTGTGATTTTGTCATCACGGAACTCAAAAGTGAAGTTTAAATTTATTGGTAGAGTCACGTTCATCTCACAGAAGAAAATACACTGTAAGAAAGAAACAAAACGACACACCACGAAGGGGTTACACAAATTGCTCACAATATGATGCAAAATGGTAAAATGCCGTGCGCTGCAGAGCCATTTCAGCGTGCAGCTGCCAAAGATCGTAAACAGAGGACATGATCGATAATGGGGCACGCAGTCTTTGCGAATTTCTTTCTGTGTACTTAGTTGGACATTATCTGTGCCTCTCAGACAGCTGCGTCAACAATAAGTGGAGTAATCGGCTAATCTATCGAGGTTGAACAGGAGCGAGACCACTATTTGAAGATCTTGGCAGGTATGGGTGAACCGTGGCCGAACATTGCGTCAAGAAGGAAGCAGTCGACCTACAGAGACAACCGAGAGAAAGCCACTCAGAGCCCCAGATTCATCATTATCATCGATACGAAGTGAAACAGGGTCTTCAGTGACCCCAAGGACAGTTAAAACGCGGCTCACGGAAGGAGGCTAAGCTTACGGCGTCTCTTGCGCCACCGTTTGTATATGTACACACAAGCCCCTCTGCAGAAGTGTTAGGCACACTCATCCTGGAATCTCACTGACTGGAGTAGCACCGTCTTCGGCATGAGCGCCGTTTCATATTGAGTCCCGATGACAGCGAAGACGTTGTAACGTCTCCTTTGAAAAATTATGAATGACTGCGCTAATAAACCTCTTACGTCTGAGCAAAACTGAACGTGCTCAGGCATTTCTCATTTTACTTATTCTGATCATCATCCAAATGACACACAATATTTTTTTTATCGCAACGCAATCTGATTTTGAATAATCCCTACAAAAGAATGGCCCTGACTATCAATAACCCGTAGCTTTCATGAATCACTTACCCCACAAAAATCTTCGTTACTTGAACTACTGCAAAACAGCGAGCGCCAATATCGCCAGCTAAATGAAAGATTCTAACTATTCAAGGCACTAACTGCTGATAGGAATAGCTAGTAAATGAAAGATTTTGATAGAGAACAAACAATTTATTTACCTTAATAATGTTCAAAGGATGACATCTATCTTTACAAATTTTCTTTTTCTGGCGGACACACGTCCAGACCGTGCTCACATAGTAATCTCTAAAAACTCTGGCAATTCTCTCTCCACATCCGCCACTGCTGGCGGCTCACCTCCAACTGCACAACGCTACGCGCTGTTCATATCCAACTGCCCAACACTACACAAGCGAATATTCCAACAATGAGTCCAACCAGCCACAGACTGCACACAGCACAGTCAGTGATTTTCATATAGAGCGCCACGTGGTGGTACCAACATTAAAAACCTAAACAGCCCACTTATTACGTATCTTGAGTAGCTCCGGACAATGGTGGGTTAACAATCTGTCGCCCGCCCTACGGCCCTTGCAACGAGGAGTACAGCGAGTAGTAACACATTTGGTTGTCATCCACGGCATCCTTACATCAGAGCGGTACGTCGACTATATTATACGCCCCGTTTTGTTGTCCTTCATGGCTATCCATCTTGCACTTAAATTTCTGCAACGTGATAGTCGCCCGCACACGAGGTGAGATTCTACTACTTGTCTACGACTCTTCCAAACTCTATTTTCACCAGCAAGGTCGACAGATTTCACGCGAAATGAGAGCGTTTGAAGCGTTATGAGATCGCCCATCAAAACAAATGGACGTTTTGTCGACCTGAAGTGTCATTTGGGTAGAATTTCGCACGAACATGACTCAGAAGGACATCCAACAACTTTTTCACTCAGTGCCAATCCGAATAACTGCTCGGATACAAATCATTGACTTGCTCATTTCGTGAAACAATTTTTCTTGAATAAATTATCAATTTTTTTCTGAAATGTTGACCATTTGTTTGTCTGATGGCGATAGTATCCTGTACACAAGGTACGAAAAGGCAATATATTGGCGGAACAGTGATTTCTACTCAGGTAATTTATGTGATGAAATGTCCAGTGTAATTATGTTCGCACGACATTAATTAACAGACTTTGAATGCGTAATGGTAGTTACAGTGAAATGCATGGCGCATTCCAATTCGATATTCCTCAGAAAACACAGTACTCCAAGATGCACAGTGACAAGAGTGAGGCGAAGATTCCACATTACGGGCATTACGTCTCACCATGAATGACACAGTGGCCCACGGCCTTCACTTAACGACCGAGAGCAGCGTTGTCAGTGCTAACATACAGGGTGTTTAAAAAATGACCGGTATATTTGAAACGGTAATAAAAACTAAACGAGCAGCGATAGAAATACATCGTTTGTTGCAATATGCTTGGGACAACAGTACATTTTCTGGCAGACAAACTTTCGAAATTACAGTAGTTACAATTGTCAACAACATATGGCGCTGCGGTCTGGAAAACTCTATAGTACGATATTTTCCACATATCCACCATGCGTAGCAATAATATGGCGTAGTCTCTGAATGAAATTACCCGAAACCTTTGACAACGTGTCTGGCGGAATGGCTTCACATGCAGATGAGATGTACTGCTTCAGCTGTTCAATTGTTTCTGGATTCTGGCGGTACACCTGGTCTTTCAACTGTCCCCACAGAAAGGAGTCACAGGGGTTCATGTCTGGCGAATAGGGAGGCCAATCCACGCCGCCTCCTGTATGTTTCGGATAGCCCAAAGCAATCACACGATCATCGAAATATTCATTCAGGAAATTAAAGACGTCGGCCGTGCGATGTGGCCGGGCACCATCTTGCATAAACCACGAGGTGTTCGCAGTGTCGTCTAAGGCAGTTTGTACCGCCACAAATTCACGAAGAATGTCCAGATAGCGTGATGCAGTAATCGTTTCGGATCTGAAAAATGGGTCAATGGTTCCTTTGGAAGAAATGGCGGCCCAGACCAGTACTTTTTGAGGATGCAGGGACGATGGGACTGCAACATGGGGCTTTTCGGTTCCCCATATGCGCCAGTTCTGTTTATTGACGAAGCCGTCCAGGTAAAAATAAGCTTCGTCAGTAAACCAAATGCTGCCCACATGCATATCGCCGTCATCAATCCTGTGCACTAAATCGTTAGCGAATGTCTCTCGTTCAGCAATGGTAGCGGCGCTGAGGGGTTGCCGCGTTTGAATTTTGTATGGATAGTGGTGTAAACTCTGGCGCATGAGACGATACGTGGACGTTGGCGTCATTTGGACCGCAGCTGCAACAAGGCGAACGGAAACCCGAGGCCGCTGTCGGATCACCTGCTGCACTAGCTGCGCGTTGCCCTCTGTGGTTGCCGTACGCGGTCGCCCTACCTTTCCAGCACGTTCATCCGTCACGTTCCCAGTCCGTTGAAATTTTTCAAACAGATCCTTTATTGTACCGCTTTTCGGTCCTTTGGTTACATTAAACCTCCGTTGAAAACTTCGTCTTGTTGCAACAACACTGTGTTCTAGGCGGTGGAATTCCAACACCAGAAAAATCCTCTGTTCTAAGGAATAAACCATGTTGTCTACAGCACACTTGCACGTTGTGAACAGCACACGCTTACAGCAGAAAGACGACGTACAGAATGGCGCACCCACAGACTGCGTTGTCTTCTATATCTTTCACATCACTTGCAGCACCATCTGTTGTTGACAATTGTAACTACAGTAATTTCGAAAGTATGTCTGCCTGAAAATGTACTGTTGTCCCATGCATATTGCAACAAACGGTGTATTTCTATCGCTGCTCGTTTAGTTTTTATTGCCGTTTCAAATATACCGGTCATTTTTGAAACACCCTGTACAAGCAACACTGGGTGAAATGAGCGCTAAAATCAAAGTGTTACGTACGACCAACGTATCCGTTAGGACTGTGGGATGAAATGTAGCATTAATGGTCTATGGCAGCAGATGACAGACGAGACTGACTCAGCTAATTAGACAGCATCGCATGCAGCGCCTCTCCTGTTCTCGTGACCGTATCACTTGGAAACATAAATCCTTTTTTTTTTTGAGCCGTCACTCTTTTGGTTGGTTTCATGCAGTTCGCCAAAAATTACTCATCTGTGCCAACCTCTTCATCTCAAGTAGCAACCTACGTCCTCAATTATTAGGTGGATGTATTCCAATTTCTGTCTTCCTCTACCGTATTTATCGTCTACTGCTCCTTCTAGTACCATGGAAGTTATTACCTGATGTCTTTACAGATATTATCCTGTCCCTTCTTCGTGTCAGTGTTTTGCGTATCTTCTTTTCCTCTCCGTTTCTGCACAGAACCTTCTCATTCCTTACCTTATCAGTCCACCTAATTTCTCAGTTTCTTCTGATGTACCACATCTCAAATGATCTTCCGGTTTTCCCACTATCTATTTTTCATTCCTTACAATGCTGTGTTCCAAATGTATATTCTCATAAATTTCTTCTTCGAATTAAGGCCTATGTTTGATACTAGTATACTTTTCTTGGCCAGGAACCCTTTTTTTACCACTGATTGTCTGCTTTCGGTGTCCTCCTTGCTCCGTCCGTCATTGGCTATTTTGCTGCCTGGATATTAGACATTCTCATCTTCAGCTACTTGGTGACCATCAATCCTGATGTTACGTTTTTCGCCGTTATCATTTCTGCTACTTCTCATTACCTTCGTCTTTCTTCTGTTTACACTCAATCCATGTTCTTTACTCATTAGACAGTTCAGTCCATTCAGCAGACCATCTAACTCTTCTTCACTTTCACTAAGGATAACAACGTCATCAGCGAATCTTTCATTGATACCCTTTCACCCTGAATTTTAATTTCACTCCTGAGCCCTTCGTTTATTCCCATCGTTGCTTCTTCGATGTACAGATTGAACACTAGGGCGAAATACTACATTCCGGTCTTATATAGTTACTAAACCTAGTACTTCATTCTTGGTCTTCCGCTTTATTATTCCCCATTGTCTCTTGTACATGCTGTATATTACCCGTATATCCGTATAGCTTACCCCTGTATTCCCCAGAAGTTCTATTTCGAACTCCATATTTCATTGTGGAACGCTTTTTGCCCATCAACAAAGCCCATGAACGTGTCATGATTTTTCTTCGGTCTTGCTTGTATTATCAACCGCAACGACAGATCTCCCTGTCTGGTGTCTTTACATTTTCCAACCAAATGTTCCTCTTTTCATAGAGTTCTTAGCTGGTGCAGTCTCCTTAAATTTCATTTGCCCAGGACTTGCTATATCACAATATATGTACCTTGTACACCTGTAAATCCATTGTTGTTATTGTCATCATTGTCATTATTAATATTAATGTTAATATTTATTGTCATAATCAGTAACAGAGCTGCAGTAATGCCAGCTGCCCTCACGTGCAGTATTACAAGTACTGCTTGCATTAAGTTTATGAATTTCGACATATCCATCCTTGTTAAACCCGAAGACAGAACCACAGCCGAAACGAGTATTACGGTAGCGTTGAAAATTATAATACTAATTTTATTAGTTCGTAGTCAGCATTATTTGCTCACACTGCCACTTCCGAGACTCACATGAAATGGTTCAAATGGCTCTGAGCACTATGGGACTTAACATCTTAGGTCATCAGTCCCCTAGAACTTTGAACTACTTAAACCTAACTAACCTAAGGACATCACACACATCCATGCCCGAGGCAGGATTCGAACCTGCGACCGTAGCAGTCCCGCGGTTCCGAGACTCAAATCATTTTAATACTGATTTTCATATTAAAATTTTTATTTTTTTAGGAAAACATGATGTAAGAGTAAGCCTGATAGCCCCAATCAGATGAGTTTAAATAAATACAAAAGAAAGAAAACTGTCTGTGTGTTACTGTTGACCGTACATTGTTCTTAAGAAAAGGTGCAGTTGACAATATTTTGAGGAAGCTCACAGCTGCCACCTGGAAAGTTGGTCCTCACGTCCTGAGATATTTTGCTCTCGTTTTGTATGTCAGCTGCAGAGTACGCACCACCTATGTGGACTGCAACAGCTCACATCAAGTAGGTTGACACTGCAGTGGAAGAGACTGTCCAAATTTTGCAGGAATGTAGGAAGATACGTCCCGCTCCCACTGTCAGAAGGACGGTCGCTGCTCATGCGGAGTGGACGAAGTAGACAAATGGTCACCGTCACCCAATGCTTGATGATATAGCTTTAGTCTTGAAATCTAGAAAAAGATTCATTGGTAGGACACACTCACTGGATTGAACTCCAGAGTCTGACCTCATCACCAGCAGCTGACGCTGGATATCCTTGCAAAGGAACAGCTAGTCCTAGGGAGACTACTCATTCGTCTTTTGATGGGCGTCCCCTGATGTAAAACCAATATACAGAAGTCGGGCGTCCTTCCAACCGGT
Organism: Schistocerca cancellata; assembly: GCF_023864275.1. Classification (NCBI taxonomy): domain Eukaryota; kingdom Metazoa; phylum Arthropoda; class Insecta; order Orthoptera; family Acrididae; genus Schistocerca; species Schistocerca cancellata. The sequence continues at coordinate 517,107,390 of NC_064632.1, forward strand.
AGAGACGTGTCCCTGCGGTCCCTGAGTCTGCGGAAAAGCATAGTATCCAGGAAATTTCCTGATGTGACATGTACTGGAACCACCTTGCGCAGGCGAATACCCGATCGAGACTAACGCAGTTACTGCATTCTGAAAATACTGCGCGAACATGGAAATGAATAAATAACGCCAATTTCCAGAGTTAAATGGAACTAGACCTTCAAGAATTTATTTTCACACTGCAACGGTACGTGCGTCGTTTTGAAACTTTCTGGCAGATTGAAATTATATGCTTGACCGGGGTAACAGCCTGGGACCTTTGCCATTTGTGTGCTAGTGCTCCAACATCTGAGCTGTCAAAGGACGACTCACAAACCTGCCATAACAGCTTCACTTCCGGCAGCACCTCTTCTTTCGTCTAAACTCGATAGAAATTCTCCCTCGTGCCTTGTCAGACTGGCGCTCACACAAGGGAGGATATTGCTGAGAAGTAACTTAGTTACAACCTAACGAAATGTCTGTGGCATTAATTATCACTCCGTGGCTGGAAGATCGAAGATCGGAAACATCGTGGCTAGTTAAAAGTTTGTATCGCACTGCGAGCCAAACCTGGGACCATACTCTTCCCGACCAAGTTGTCCACCCTGTGAGCTATCCATGCATTACCCACAACCAGCCCACACAGCTTCGTTTCGGCCAGCACCTCCCTCCTTCCTTATCAATGCAGAAGATCCATGTTTCGACACCCGATCCGGCATATTTAATACCTCAGGATGATTCAAATTAGCGCACACTACGCTGATAATGCAAATTCATTCAGGAAACAATACCTTAGCTATAGGTAATCAATTTTTCCACAGTATCCTTTCTCCGAAATGTTCTACTCCTGCAAGGTATACCAGAGAACTGTGAAGTACAAGGTAACCGTGCATGTACAGCCATGAGAGAAGGTCGTGTGACGTTCTTCTGTAGCTCAGACAGTAGACCACAAGGCCGCGAAAGGCAAAGTTGCCAGGTGTGGGTGATTCTCGTGCCTATCGCGGACCTTTAGCTGAACGGCCTCCTTGAGACCAACTGGCTTCACCGTTTCCCTTCCTTCATAACCGTACTCACTCGTAACGCGACAAGCGCTGCACCCTACTGCACAGGCACTGGTCACATCCATTCAGCCTCAATGCTAGCCCACTATGGAGTGTTGTTGCAGCCCCAATTCGATTACGGCGCGATCCGTTGTCACAGTGATATCGAGTTAGCACCCACCAAATTAGACAAAAATCATTACTGTTGAGTTATAATATACATCGGAAGGAAGCCTTTAACACCTACCAATGTTCTGCTGTTGTAAACAGCGGTAATGACACTACGTATTCGGCACCAGTTCTTAGAGGAAAAATTTAGGTTCCTGAGAACCTACTTGTATGAAAAGTAGCATACCTCCTGTAGTCAGTCGTGAAAAATAAGTATCCTCTAGTGACAGACAAGCGAGTTGCTGAAAAGTAGTAGCTATTTAAGGAGAACACCTTCTCACTGTTCTATTCAGTGGTTTAATTAGGACTTCAAAACTGCTTTTTCTTAATTAAACGCTAACAACATGTAGACAACAACAGCGTAGATGCAGCGAGCAGAAGCTATTGCAGTATTCCGTGGTCCATCAAAATTAACAGACCAATCATATGTGAATGTCGCCATCTTTTGCACGGTTCTGCAAAGCAGAGTATATTCCTTGTCTTAGAAAACATCGAAATTCTTCGTTGGATCAGTGAGCACTAGCGACGTTTTCATTTGGTCAGGTCTCTTGTACTAAACAACACCATGTGTGACCGTTATATCATCGATTGCTACACCACAATAGTAGGAGAAGCGACAACGTTCATGTTAAGAACACCACGCATTAGGTGACTGAGCAGCGGTGGTATTAATATTCTGCGGTCCCTTTCTGGATACCGAAGCGCAAGACTTCCCATAACACGAGTACGTGGACGTCCTCGCAGAGGTTAAGCACACAACAGGTAGTATTAATGTAGATTCAATATATCTGCACGGTTATCGTCGTTGAAGTGAAGTGAAACTTTGATACATGAACTGCAAACAATCTGCTATTCTGTGATATTTTGTTTTGTATTCGTACCAATGCAACCTGAGCTTATACCTGCCTCCATTCTATGACAGTTGGTGGTGGTGGTGGTGGTGGTTAGTGTTTAACGTCCCGTCGATAACGAGGTCATCAGAGACGGAGCGCAACCTCGGGTTAGGGAAGGATTGGGGAGGAAATCGGCCGCGCCCTTTCAAAGGAACCATCCGGCATTTGCCTGAAACGATTTAGGGAAATCACGGAAAACCTAAATCAGGGTGGCCGGAGACGGGATTGAACCGTCGTCCTCCCGAATGCGAGTCCAGTGTTCTAACCACTGCGCCACCTCGCTCGGTCTATGACAGTTCCTATCCGCATCTCAACCTCTTATTGTATGCTGGTGTTCTTGGTACAATGGTTTTAAATGACAGCAAAGGCAAGATTTTAATTATATATTTATTGCTACTACAAGGCACCTGAAACATAATCGATTTATTAACGCTATCGATAGCGTTAATTGTACCGTTAACCAACACATTCAGTACAAAGAGGGGTAACATTTGCTGTATCGTGTCCACCGTCGGTATCTGAGTGGTCAGAGCGACAGAATGCCAATCCTCCGAGCCCAGGTTCGATTCCCGGCTGGGTCGAAGATTTTCTCCGCTCAGGGACTGGGTGTTCTGTTGTCGTACTCATCATCCAAAACGACGCGCACGTCGCTGAAGTGGCGCCAAATGGAAAGCCTTGCACTCGGCGAACGGTCTACCCGACGGGAGGCCCTAGTCACGCGCCATTTTTTTGCTATATCATGACCATACTTATGCTACTATTGATTTCTGTTCTACAGGAGCTTCATTCATTCTTCCTGCAGTGTTTTGCCTCATATTCCAGGTGATCCTATACAGCGGGGCTCTACACAATCTGCTTTAAATAAGAGAAAGGTTTGGTGATCTGGTTCTAACAATGTGAAAATGTGATTCCTTGTAATTATCTACATTTATTCTTTTAAAATAATGCCTTCAATATGAGGTAGGTAATACAGCATAGCTTTTTGGCACGATGAATACATTTCAGTTAATAACGACAGTTAACAATTTTACCTTATTTACAAAACGAACTTCAGTCACACTTTAAGAGACGCGCCTGTCTTAAAATGTGACTGAAGTTCCTTTTGAATTATTTTCATTGTCGTTCAACGTGGCAGCACGCGAGAAACATTCAAACATGAACGCACAAAGGCTACAGGAAAAGGGGGTGAGCATGGTTGGTATTCCGATTAAATGCGCCAACTTATACTGTCGGAAAGCGAATCAAAAAGGAGATTGCTGAGGGGCGTTGAATGACTCCACACTGACGAAGACGCAAATTATGTTGTACATTATCGGGATAGCCACTGATACCCTTTTAGAAAAAGAAGCCGTGGTGGAGCGGTTCAACCAATGGCATTTAGGGCGAAGTTTTAAATTTGGTATAAATTATTGAATATAACTTTGATGGGCTAATACTCCACATCATGGGATTAAAACATACGGCGTACACAGATATAGGGTAGCGAACATTCAATGGCGGAAATGATCAGATGTCATCAAATAATACAGAATACACTCCTGGAAATTGAAATAAGAACACCGTGAATTCATTGTCCCAGGAAGGGGAAACTTTATTGACACATTCCTGGGGTCAGATACATCACATGATCACACTGACAGAACCACAGGCACATAGACACAGGCAACAGAGCATGCACAATGTCGGCACTAGTACAGTGTATATCCACCTTTCGCAGGAATGCTGGCTGCTATTCTCCCATGGAGACGATCGTAGAGATGCTGGATGTAGTCCTGTGGAACGGCTTGCCATGCCATTTCCACCTGGCGCCTCAGTTGGACCAGCGTTCGTGCTGGACGTGCAGACCGCGTGAGACGACGCTTCATCCAGTCCCAAACATGCTCAATGGGGGACAGATCCGGAGATCTTGCTGGCCAGGGTAGTTGACTTACACCTTCTAGATCACGTTGGGTGGCACGGGATACATGCGGACGTGCATTGTCCTGTTGGAACAGCAAGTTCCCTTGCCGGTCTAAGAATGGTAGAACGATGGGTTCGATGACGGTTTGGATGTACCGTGCACTATTCAGTGTCCCCTCGACGATCACCAGTGGTGTACGGCCAGTGTAGGAGATCGCTCCCCACAACATGATGCCGGGTGTTGGCCCTGTGTGCCTCGGTCGTATGCAGTCCTGATTGTGGCGCTCACCTGCACGGCGCCAAACACGCATACGACCATCATTGGCACCAAGGCAGAAGCGACTCTCATCGCTGAAGACGACACGTCTCCATTCGTCCCTCCATTCACGCCTGTCGCGACACCACTGGACGCGCTGCACGATGTTGGGGCGTGAGCGGAAGACGGCCTAACGGTGTGCGGGAGCGTAGCCTAGCTTCATGGAGACGGTTGCGAATGGTCCTCGCCGATAAACCAGGAGCAACAGTGTCCCTAATTTGCTGGGAAGTGGCGGTGCGGTCCCCTACGGCACTGCGTAGGATCCTACGGTCTTGGCGTGCATCCGTGCGTCGCTGCGGTCCGGTCCCAGGTCGACGGGCACATGCACCTTCCACCGACCACTGGCGACAACAACGATGTACTGTGGAGACCTCACGCCCCACGTGTTGAGCAATTCGGCGGTACGTCCACCCGGCCTCCCGCATGCCCACTATACGCCCTCGCTCAAAGTCCGTCAACTGCACATACAGTTCACGTCCACGCTGTCGCGGTATGCTACCAGTGTTAAAGACTGCGATGGAGCTCCGTATGCCACGGCAAACTGGCTGACACTGACGGCGGCGGTGCACAAATGCTGCGCAGCTAGCGCCATTCGACGGCTAACACCGCGGTTCCTGGTGTGTCCGCTGTGCCGTGCGTGTGATCATTTCTTGTACAGCCCTCTCGCAGTGTCCGGAGCAAGTATGGTGGGTCTGACACACCGGTGTCAATGTGTTCTTTTTTCCATTTCCAGGAGTGTAGATACTTTGTATTTATGCTCTAGAAATTGAGTTTCGTTATAGCTAATATACTGTTGTAAGTATTTTGAGGCTTTGAGAATAGCGCAGGGCTAAACGCGAAAGACAGAATAAATTAATAAATACAGTAGTGGACATTAATATCAGTTTTCATTGCATTAAAAGACGGCCGCATCATTTCACAAACAATTAATGCATTTTGCTGATGCATACAGTGATATAATTATTGTTAATGTTGAGGTTGAAACTGTTCGGCAAAGAATCCGAGAAATGTGGGCAGAGGCAGAGGTGAAAACGCCGCCAACGAGAGCTCTCATGCGAGACTGAGTAGTTATATGCTGCAACACAGAACTAAGCTAGTTAGATAAAACCCAATTTCCTACACGACGTAGATACAGGGTCAGCTACCATTTTTGTATAGGGAACTACGGCATATGCTAGCTTATGGTGCATCAGATGGAGCTTAAGAAAACTGCCTGGTGGTTATAATCAAACTATCCCTGTTTAACACGTTGTAACACGGAAAATAATTACCGTACGAGTACCACACTCAATTGTATTAATGTCCTTAGTATGGAGTGCATGATTTCCATGCGTCACAGTGCCAGCGTCCAGTTCCAACTATGGCCAACAGGTGCCACGACCAGGTATCGTGATTCATAGTGTCACACACATGGCAAGTCGCAGTGCACTTGTTGACGTGTCAACATGAAAGTGGACAAAAGGAACAGGGCGTTATTGGTGGAGCTCTATTATCAAAACAATAGTAATACTGCAACTGCACTATGAAAATATCGACGGTTGAAAGGATTACGGAAGGGTCCTCTTTCTCCACCTTCTGTGCGGAGCATGATGAAGTAGTTCGAATCAACTGGAGAACTGGGCGTCGCTCCGAGAAGAGGCCGGCGACCGGTTGCACCACCGGTGGTCGATGAAATCGCTGTTGCAATGGCAGATAACGCTGCGGGCATTCCCGGTCGACAGGCAGTGCGCCGTACTGTGTCACGACAATTGATTATCCCGTGATTCACTGTGAGGAAGGTGCTTCGAACCATTATGAAATGGTATCCATATCGTACAGCAGCTTGCACCACAGGAAGCACAACGACATGTTGACTTTACACTCCTCTTTCTCGCCATGACAAGTTGACGAGGGCTGGCCCTCGACTATATTTTGGACGTTCGAAGCTAATTTTTCTGTAAGAAGTGGCCCCGGCGCACATCGCTCGTGATGTTCAGCTGCTTCTCCGAAACACATTTGGAAACGGTCGAATTATCAGCCTATCGTTTCCAAATGCTTGGCCGTCAAGATCACTTGATCTCACTCCCAGTGATTTCTGGTTGTGGGGCTACCTCAAGGACTGAATTTACCAGGGCAACATTCATACATATGTTGACCTGAAGCGCAGCATGTCAAAAGTGTACCCAGCATACCTATGTATGCTATGCACAGTGCAATCCTGCGCTTTCGGGCTATGCTCCTCTTGTAGCAGTAATGGTACCGATATTTTGCACATTAAGTGTTTCAGTTGAACAGATTCTGCATAAATTCTCTTCCCAATGCACTTGAAATTAATGCTGTCAAGTTTGGTACTAGTACGATAATTAGTTTTTGTGTTCTAGTATCTTAAATAGAGGGAAGTTAATTACAACCAACCGATATTTCCAGGATTTTGTGGGAACAATTACAGTTACGTGCGGCAGTTTTCCTTTTAAACCCACCCCTTTGATGTTTCTTTGTCAAACGCGAAACAGAAACGGTCGGTTATTCATACTTTATCATGATAATAAACTCTAGTCAAGGGAACAAGGAAACTACTGTATTAGCTTCCTTAGCTTTGGAAAAAATTAAAAAAAATTTCAGCGTTTTTGATAGGCACACCTGAAAGATTATTAAAGCAAAACACTTGCTGTCAGACAAATGTGTCTATAAATACTAATCTAAACTGTAATTAGACGAAATATAATAAAAGTAAACAAATAATTTACTGAAAAGACTGACGAAGTCTCATACACGACATAAACCCTTGTCTTAACGAAACGTAGTTTTTTACCATATTCAAGTATATGCCAATACTGTTTACCATCGACTAAAAGGTACCGTTACGATCGCCATTCAAGAGCTAGATGAACAGATGTATGTTAATAGGATGATATGCCGATGCATGCTTTGGCGTTTCAGCGTTGAGTATTGTCTGGTATAGAAAGGGCTTCATGATAGACGGCACCTTTCAGTGCTCCTCATAGATATAAATCAAGAGGAGCCAAATCAAGAGACCTGGCCAGCCACTGTGCGTCGTGTCCGCTGTCAGGAACCTTTCATTCGACATTTGTGTTGCAACACGGGGACAGTGATCTGGAACCACAATATACACGTCACTTATCGAGTAGTACATCCGATAGAACAAGAAATAGAATATCCGTCAGAAAGTGTGCATACGTATTTCCATTTAACATCTATGGGCTGAAGTAAGGTCACAAAAGTGTAATTTCGTGTGCTCACGCCCCATAGGTTCACTCTTTACAGTGGTTGTTCCTGTAACTGACGAAGCCACCATGGATATTCAGCTGCTCCGCAAAGCGTATTATGTATATTTACGTAACCGTGGTTAGTAAACGTTGCTTTGTCGGCAAATAGCACACGCTGGAAAAACGTTGGTATCGTCTCCCAAGCGATGAAGAATAAACCCACAAAATTCTACGCGACTTTCTAACTCGTGCCACTATTGACCGTAAAAAAGTGTCTCATTAGTGTAAATGTCTGCAAGCAAGGAATGTTTCGGTAGAAACGACCTCCCGTCAGAAGACACCCTGCTATTTATGCAGTGTGGCTAAGTAAACAGTAGAAGGGCTTGACACAACGGTGTAGCCTGGCATACGCGTAGTTACAGTAAAACGCAGTAGGTGATACTGGGCGACTTTCCTTTCAATTTTGCAATATTTACCCGGTTTTTTTTGCTAAGAGTTTCATCCTCAACATTAACGCGATTTGCATCACTGTACACTTAATTTCAAGCGCTTTCGGATGCCATTAAAGAAGCACATTTCATTATTTCAAAAACTTATACTTGCTTCAGTATCTCGGTAGATACAAGAGTCAATATGTTTTATCACACCCCCAAGCAGATGCCTATTAGCGTGCTATCATTTGCCATAAACCTCGTTCCGATACCTGGAACCGTTTAAGGAACAAAGTGGTTGATACATTTCATGTGACTCAGCCTGTAAACATTGTGAGCAGTTAAGGTCCTATCACGCTTCCTCGCGATATTCTTTGAACTGCCCTTAGACCACTCGATGTTGTTCCGTTAAGGGTGACGTTATGAATTGTACCAGCCACGAAGTCGCCAGTCCACTCACATATCTGGTCCTATATTGGTAAGCTCGTATTTAGTTCACTAAACCACTGTGAGAACTGTACGAACTGCCTACATGAAGTCAAGGATCACGGCATCAGCCGGAGTTCCGACGTCTACGGTGCTCATGCTCTGATGGACAAACACAGAGAGCCGACATTCACTACCTCTCTGTTTATCAAACCACATTGATTTTTATAAAGGAGACCTTTTCTCTCTACAATCTTCTTAATACGTGAAAATAAAACATGTTCCATAACTCTCAGACACATATTAGTCATCGATATAGGTCTTTATTTACAGGGTGGATATTATAGAACTATATGTAATAAAATTGTCATAAAGTCTGAACGTTCAAACTGCACAGTTGGCCGCGGGGTGTGATGGGAATTAGTATGGTTTCGTTTTACGACGAAGACCACTTTCGTTTTGATGGGTTCGTCCATAAGCAAAATTGGCGCATTTGGGGGCTGAGAATCCAATTTCGCTATTCTCCCTCAATGGGTGACTGTGTGGTGGGCAGTGTCCAGTCACGGAATATTCGGTGCGATGTTCCTTGATGGCACCGTAACTACCGACGGTACGTGAAGGTTTTGTAAGATGATTTCATCCGCGTCATCTCAAGTGACACTGATTTCGACAGCATGTGGTTTATGAAGGAGCTCGACCCCATGGAAGTAGAGGAGTTTTTCATGTCCTGGAGGAGCACTTTGGTCTCTGGAGTAACCAGAGGTTACCGGCATGACCCTTGATTGGCCACCATATTCTCCGGATCTAAACACGTGCGACTCCTTTCTGTGACGCTAAATTAAAGACAAGATGGATAACAATAACCCCAAAACCAGTGTTGAGCTGAAAACAGATATTCAGGAGATCATTGATATCAGTGATGTTCCGGCACTTCAGCGGGGCATGCAGAGTTTCGCGCCACATCATCGCCAACGATGGCGAGCGTATCGAACATATCATAACGTAAAACCGCATATCTGTAGTTACGTTTCCATGTTGCGTAAAGCGGGTCCACGCCAAAGTTTGTAACTAACTAACTTTTTTTTCATGTAGTCCAATAATTCTCACCTTGTATGTACAACTGTCCTAACACTCTTCTTGAACACGGTAATAAACTGCACGTTTACCAGTCGCTAGGTACCCCTTTTGTTCCAGCGACCTACGATAATCTGCTGCTAATAAGAGACAAGTCGTTTCGCATAATTTGTTGAATCTCGAAGGTACTCGTACGATTTAAATACCTTTTCACTATTAAGCGATTGTACTTGCTTTTCTATTCTACGATCACTTATTTCAGTGTCTGCAATTTCAACGTTCGTGCGAAAGGGCGAACCGAATCTTAGTTTCTTAATAGTAAATTCAGATTTTTACTCTCCTCTCTGTCGTCCTCCATTTCGGTGTAGGTGTGATCACATTTTCCGAGAGACTGGACTATTTGAAATAGTATTATCACTATTGTCGCTTCACAAGACGCAGCACTTAAACTTTTTAATGAATTGATGCCTGTACTTATGCTTTAGTGGCTATTCCTTCAGAAAGTATAGACTGCCAGGTAACGGTGTAATATCTACACGTTGTTTATTGTTTAAGTGAACGAAAGCGTCATATACACTACTGGCCATAAAAAATTGCTACACCAATAAGAAATGCAGATGATAAACGGGTATTCACGGGACAAATATATTATGCTAGAACTGACATGTGAACTATACTAGAACTGACATGTGATTACATTTTCACGCAGTACATAGATCTTGAGAAAGCAGTACCCAGAACAACCACCTGTGGCCGTAATAACGGCCTTGATACGCCTGGGCATTGAGTCAAACAGAGCTTGGATGGCGTGTACAGGCACAGCTGCCCATGCAGCTTCAATCACGATATAACAGTTCGTCAAGAGTGGTGCCCGGCGTATTGTGACGAGCCAGTTGCTCGGCCACCATTGACTAGACGTTTTCAGTTGGTGAGAGATCTGGAGAATGTGCTGGCCAGGGCAGCAGTCGAACGTTTTCTGTATCCAGAAAAACCCGTACAGGTCGTGCAATATGCGGTCGTGCATTATCCTGCTGAAATGTAGCGTTTCGCAGGGATCAAATGAAGGGTAGAGCCACGAGTCGTAACACATATCAAATGTAACGTCCACTGATCAAAGTGCCGTCAATGCTAACAAGAGGTGACCGAGACGTGTAACCAATGGCACCCCATACCATCACGCCGGATGATACGCCAGTATGGCGATGACGAATACACGCTTCCAATGAGCGTTCACCGCGATGTCACCAAAAACGGATGCAACCATTATGATGCTGTAAATAGATCCTGGATTCATCCGAAAAAATTAAGTTTTTCCATTCGTGCACCCAGGTTCGTCGTTGAGTACACCATGCAGCGTCAAGGGTAACCGCAGCCATGGTCTCCGAGCTGATAGTCCATGCTGCTGCTAACGTCGTCGAACTGTTCGTGCAGATGGTTGTTGACTTGCAAACGTCCCAATCTGTTGACTCAGGGATCGAGACGTGGCTGCACGATCCGTTACAGCCATGCGGATAAGATGCCTGTCATCTCGACTGCTAGAGATACGAGGCCGTTGGGATCCAGCACGGCTTTCCGTATTACCCTCCTGAACGCCCCGATTCCATAGTCTGCTAACAGTCAATGGATCTTTACCAATGGGAGCAGCAATATCACGATACGATAAACCGCAATCGCGATAGGCTACCTTTATCAAAGTCGGAAACGTGATGGTACGCATTTCTCCTCCTTACACGAAGCATCACAACAACGTTTCACCAGGCAACGCCGGTCAACTGCTGTTTGTGTATGAGAAATCGGTTGGAAACTTTCCTCATGTGAGCACGTTGTAGGTGTCGCCACCGGCGTCAACCTTGTGTGAACGCTCTTAAAAGCTAATCATTTGCATATCACAGCATCTTCTCCCTGTCGGTTAAATGTCGTTTCTGTAGCACATCATCTTCGTGGTGTAGCAATTTTAACGGCCAGTAATAAAAAGGTTACACAGCAATTTCACTTTGAAATAAACTAAGTTGTCTACAAGAACACCGGCCAAATACTTTGTAACTCCCCAGAGATATCGACAATCAAACTCTAGACTTGGTGAAGCTCCATATTAGGCGAGGAGAAGTAACTATTCGAACTATTCAATACAGATGTGTGGAACATCATCGGAACACTCGGCTGTTCCAGCCTGAGAAGTCTGCAGTGGCGGAGCACTGCCTTAACGAAGGACACAGGATGATGTATGACAAGACACAACTGATCTCTCTTGCTTCTCGCTATTGGGAATGTGTTCTTAAAGAATCCATTGAAATTGGATTATCAAGTATTATTATTAATGGGGATAAAGGTTTTCCTCTAAGTAAGATATGGAATCCGATTTTGTCCGACATTATACAACAACAGTCTTCTTTTCGACCATTGGATTCTCCTAACTAGTGTTGTTGCGAATTTTCGTTTCTGCCGTCCTCTCCCACCAGCGCGGTGAGTGTCTACTTGCTTCCAGGAGGCGCTGCTCAACATATCGCGCCCACGCGGTGCTCTGTCCGTGGTGTATAAAGGTTTTCGTCGTTGTGGCTGGAATTCCCCTCCCTGGTTCTATAAAGGTCTCCAAATACTCGAACGCCATGCGCTCCGCCTCGCCTTCCGCATCCGCCTTCCATCCCCCACGAGCATCCTCTACGACCTCATCCCCTTCCCCCACCTTCTCCTTATCCTTGAAAACATCTGCACACTATATATTGTCCGCCGCCTTGATCCCCCTCACGATCTGGTGTCTCCCTTCCTCTCCACCCCCAACCCGTTGCCGCGCCTTTACCGGTGTGTCCTACCCTCTCTCCATCTCTACAACCTCCGCCTCCTTTCCCAACGCCACTTCCACCGTGTACCCCTCTTGGATGATGAGCTTCGCCCTGACATCTACCCTTCCTGCCAACTCTAACCCCATCTTCCTGCCTCCTCCTCAGGGCTCCCTTTCCTCCTCCTTTCTTTACCTGAGCAGCTTCCCCCTCCTACTCCCCACCCTCTCTCCTGTGCTCCCTCTCAGTGCCTCAGCACTCCCTGCTGCCTTGTCATCCCTCTTCATCTCCTGCCCCACCAGTCTCCTGCCTCTTCGTGTACCTGCTGACACCCCTACTCTCTTCATCCTACTGCCTCCCTTGCTGCACCTTGCTCCCCCCTCCTTTTCCATCCTCTCTGACCTCTCCCTCAGGAGGTCCCACCTGGCAGTTTTATCCTTTACCGTGTGTGCTCCAAGTGGATTTTAAGTGTATTGTTCTGGAGTGTTTTTAATACTGTGGCTGACTTTTAACCTGTGCATGTGCATTCAGTGTCTTCTTCGTGTTTTAAGACTCCCCAAGTATGTTTTTAACTTTATGATGTCCCCCTATTAATGTCACCCTGTCAGTGTATTTTTAACTCCATTATCTCCTGTTATTCCGTTTTACGTTCCCATTTTTTTCGCCTTATATATGTAGCATTTTATTCTTGTTTCAGCTGTCATGTCACTCGGCTGAAGAGTGGCGGATTGTGCCGCTAAAAGTCCTCCCCTGCCCATATGGGGCAGGGGAATGATCATGTTAAAGAAAATAAATGGCTGGAATTCAGTTCTGGCGAGGCACTGCACGTGCATTAACTCACCTGAAGATGGCCAAAATATTGTGTCTTGATGATGACATAATCTTGCTGCAAACCTGTGAAGGATATCTACCTGTCCCATAACAATTATATACATTCCATATTAAGAACTGTCTTGGTTTCATCCTTTTGGGGCACCATCAGATAGTCTACAAAAGCTAGAGATCAATCAGTTAGAAATCAATAGAGAACGAGGACAGGCCTGTCTTCTACGACTATGTAGACAAAATGAACTAATAATTATAGAACATTCCGCAAAAGTAACGGGATATGTAACCAGTACGCCACAAAACCAAATAAAATGGATGCTAATGTAACAGTCATAAGAAGATATTAAATGCAAAGCTGACCTATTTAAAAGAAATGAAAACAACCAGAAAAGAAAATCGCCTCTTTGTTATCAAGAAGGTACAAGAAGGTGGTGGAACAATTTCAATGACTATCACACGTTACCTTGAGCATACCAGCTGACTCTCCAATAGCATTGCAAAATGTGGCCACGCTTACAGAATGAAAGTTGTATGAGCCACGCACAGCACAATGTCCATTTGATGGGCACAGAAATAGTACTCTGACAGATCAAGATGCTAACACCATGTATAGTGCGATAAGAGGTGACTGTGTGGTGGGCATGACCGGCATAAGGCATAATTACGAAACACAAAAACTGCGTAAGCTTCATAAACTGATATGCATATACGTAAATCACTACAGTCCGAAAGTATATTAAGGAGAAAAGCAGAGGAACAGAAAAAATAGGTAAATTCCTGACGTGAAAAGCAGTGTCAAAGTATGTCACTAAAACCATCATATGGAGTAAAACATCTAAATTTTGAAAGTGCTTGAACAGCATATGCATCAAAATCAACAATCCAAACACCAAGGCATCAGTTTCTGAGGTAGTTACACGCATAGTGTAACCTAAAAAGAGGGGAAGGCGAGGGCGGATCCATTTCATTAAAGTGAAACTTTAGTGTTCCATTGTAAGCATAGTGCAGTGTGCCGAAAAAGAAAAGGTAATAGGGAAAGAGGGCAGAAGAATTGAGGGGGGGGGGGGAGAGGGAGGATGAGATGGGAGTTGAAAACCAAACCAACAATGTGGATCAACGTGAAATAACAATCAAGTATTAGCCAATACATCAATTAAGAGGCAAATACACTTATATCATCTGTACTATTACCGGTTGTGATTGGGGGGGGGGGGGCGGGGGGAGGCAGAAGGACGTGAGAAGCAATAAACAAAATTATAGATTGAGTCACTGCATCAATACAACAAAGCCTAGAACAAATATAAAGAAATATAACTAAAAAGTTAGGAAGCTAAGAGAACCGGCCGGGGATGACATAGAAAACCGGATGGAAACCAGCCACGGGAGAAAGTGGAAATATAAAGAAAGGAAGCAACATGGAAATAAGAAGAAGAAACTGTGCTAACAAATCGTATGATGATAGCCAATAGCTTACATAAGTAATTAAAAATAAATTTAAATGAAATTATCAAGAAATTTGTAGTAGTAGATATGCAGATGATGGCAAGATAGGAAGATATCATACACTGTCATATACTCAACCTCACACCTAGTTGCGAGAACTGAGAGCAAGCTAAATAATCTGGACGGTTATTCTTGCTATGACTTTACTGAAACCTAAGTTCTATCTCTTTATCCGATCAGCTGTGAAGTGGGGATCATTTAACTGTATATTATGAATGACTTGCTTAACTTTCTGACATTTGGTTTCTGCAGTTTATTAGCATTTGGCGTACGCAAAATTCAGTAAGCACCTTGTGACTTACATGCTGCATCCGATGATAAAAATTTGTTTAAAAACATACAAAGCATGAAACAGCTACTAACAGATCATAATAGCACTTTACGTTAACGGGTAAAAAGTTTAATTCTTTTAGAGTCTTTAGAAAAAACTGTAATATTATTATGGAAAAAATAATATCCCTGGTGAGTTTCGAGCGCTGTGAACGGTGCAAAAAAGGCATCTGATGACCTAGCTCAACTGAATGTACACTAGGTAACAAAAAAAGTGGGTCACTGCCGAATGCAACCAACATAACGTAGCTGTGTTGCAGGTCCTCTAAACACCAAAACCCCATGGGGTACAGACATTTGGCTACACACAATGGTTACCGCAAGAGACTACTAAGAGACCAAAGGTCTTTATGGCAGTCAGTCTAAGCGTCAACTAATATCGCCATACAAAATATACTAGAAAACAGGTTCTTAGCGATGAGAAACCCCATAACACTCATAAACTAACTTTAATTACAACAAGTGACATTCCAAAAGTTCTGAGAAAACGGACTATTTTACATATATCGTACAGTAATCCTTAGTCAAAATTAAATACTTGAGACGATATATGGAGTTACAAAGCTGTACGGCATATATCAAAAAGTTTTTCACTCTCTAAAAGGTTTTCCATACACGTGCTGAAGGTCGCTCAACGGCGAGTGGCTCTGGAAACTGTATATTGGAAGAACCAGTAGAAAAACGCGATTAACGGCAACAAGCACTCTAAGGAAATCTCAACATTAACAGTGAATCACCAGTAATATCCCTGTTCTCGTAACACATCAACAGCTACGTGTACACAAATTTGAACTTTAAATGACATGACCAACGTCGTCGTTATGGACCTGGATTCAAACTCAGCACCTATAGCCATTGCCACCTAAGCTAAGCTTTGTTTGTGCCTTATTGAGACCGGATAACTAGGCACAAAGAGACGTGAAGTATAGACGTTTGCACCAGTATCAGTTATCAATTAAGATCCTGAAAATAGATGACGAAGATGTTTGTACTTAACTGGGAATCCTGCCATAACAGTTACCGTCCTAGGAACTACCCCCAACGACGTTCAATATGCCGTCATTAACAACGAACAAGGTATGCTCGTGTTTAAAATTGAAATGACACCATATAAAGCTTGTGACAGGGATACGAACCCAGCACCTAATCGGATTGTTAACGAAGTACAGTCATGCTCAAAAGTATCCGAACGACCTGGACTGCATCTCGCCTGATTCCCATGCAACCCACATAATACGGCTGTCTAGCAGGTCCTCTAATGGCTCCCTGATACAGTCGTTTCACTATTGAAAATGGTTCCAACAAGTCACCACTAGGAAACACTGCTCTTTATCGCAATAACTCAGGATGTAAAGTAATACCACGATACTAAAAATATCAGGGAACACCTCATCACGGACAAGACTGCCCTGAAGGCTTGTAAGCTCGCATTTATTGCAATAACTGACATACCTGAAATGTCAGCACTCTCATTATTACGTCAGATAGGTAATGCACGTAGTAAGTTCGTATTCATGATTTCCTCTTCAAAGTATCACACCATATTTGTTATTTAACACAAAATAAAAGTTTACGTGAGTTACGAGCAGCTAGTTGAGAATATGTATGAACTTCAAATGACACGACGAACAGACTCGTTCTGCATATGGATTCAAACCCAGGTCATACAAACTAAGATTTCGTGACTGATGGAAATTAACAGTCATTCGTGCCTAGGCATAGAGAGAGTGATATACTTCGATTTTAGACAGTATCAGTTAACAAATATCAACTTTAAATTACATAACGTAAACATTTTTTACGGACGCGAATTCCTACCCAGCATCTATTGTCCCTGTTAACGAACTACGAGAGATGTTAAATACTGTTACTTCACAAGTAACTTACTTGAAATGCAGTGAGGCAAAGCTTTGTGTTGGACAGGGATTCGAACCCAGAATCTAATCTGACTGTTATCGAAGCACAATCAACTTTGACATATCGGATTTTCTCGGCAGTACCTAGATGTATTAAATTAAATGACAAGACGAAACATTAATTTTCCCTTTCCAGGACTCCAATACGGCACATATCGCTGTTATATTCCAGAGAAAAGGAACGTTAGAATGGGTTTGTTACACCAGCAGCGACAAGTGAGCATGTTTGAACTAGAAATAATATGACGAAGTGCTCAGTGCTGACTGAGAATCGAACCACAAACATATCGTTGTTGACTACACACAAAGAGATGACACTTACCAAATTTTTATCCACCAGCAGCTCGAAATAACATCCCTGAACTTACAGTGATCTCGCAATAGTTCTGTGTCTCACTGGGAGTCAAAAACGTCAGATATCGTTAGTGTTGACAACGAATGAAAATGCATTAAAAATAAAAATTATTATCCACTAGCAGATAGGTGTTCTCATGCTAGAGTTTGAGAATAGATAGTGAAAAGTTTAGTGCTGGGCCACGATTCCAACCCTTACATGCGCAATATGTGGAGATGTTGAGGAATCTGCAGTTTTGAACAAACAACAAGTTGTAGTCGAGCTGTATTGTCACGAAGCGATCAAATTCCGCGTAAGGGCGGTCTGACTTGCATTCCCAGTTCAGAACCAATTGTATCGACATACAGAAGCTCAAATAAAAGACGGAATAAGTGCCCTGTGACCACACACAGGGTTTGTTTCGTCACTAGAAATAAATAACTAGTATAAGAAAAGTTACTGGTGATAGAGTTTCTACATGTCGCCACTCGTTACTTTATTGTGGTTCCACCTAACGTCTAATTGGTAGAGGAGGAATATCATGTTTAATGTGATTTTCAGACCACAATGCCATTGTACCTTCTTCACTTGGCGTAGCCAGAAGAGAATAGAATCTACCGCTCCCTATCAATGAACATCGGCAGAAGTTGGAATCGAACCGGGAGCAAAAGCGTATGACACAATAATCAGTCCAATAGACCACCACACTCACTTCTCTACGGCTCATTTCTTTATCTCAACACCATTGCGGCACACAAGATGAGAATTCCGACACATAGGCTCCCTGTAGTGGTTTGTAGGATGTTCAGTACATTCATTTACTTGGTTGACCGAATCGCCATGCAATAGCTGCCTTGGCTACCCAGTGCATACAATCGACTCTATTTTGTAATCTCCGAAATAAAATAACGTAACTGACACCTACACAGAACTGCCAACAGTGTAGAATGCAGAAATTTAAATAGGAAGTGTTCCTTTCCATTTGAGCTACTCTATTGCGATATCTGTTTGTTGAAACCATCGTGCAGTGCAAAAGAAATGCTGTAACTGTCTGTCTCTCAGAAGTATATATCCGGCCATATGCATTATCTCACAGCACTTTGGAATGCCGAAGTTCTGGAGGAACTGTTGTTCACTTCCAGAGGTGCTGTACTTACGTCACAGCTAGTAGCGTAACGGTAAGCGTCGTGCACTGTTGATAAGACATAGCGTGTTCTATTACATTCGCTACTAGATTTTTTTCAAACGCATTTCTCCTGTCTGCTAAAGTTATCAATTTAATGGAACTTTGAACATAATTCTCTTCACTTCTCAACCCAAAATAGTCGCATGTGGAAAAAAGGCTAACTTCTGCGTCATTTTGTTCTTTTCAGGTTTAATAGGCTTCCAGGCAGCAGATGCGCTCGAAGCTTTTGTATTATGTATGGCGAGAATGCGTCGTGCCAAAATAGTCAGAAAAGTATTTTCTAAATTAGATGTCGTCTGGTAGTGGCATTGCATTCTTCTTCAAACCTTGTTTGAGAGCTTTAACTCAGAACAAGTTTTCTACATTCATGTATTGTTTTCAAAACACTAAAAGAAACCGTACGAAAACTGTGGACAGTATTGTAAGAAATGAAATTAAACTACCCACGATAACCTTACGACGAAAGTCTGTTTTAACAAAACTGAGTATCTGTACACAAGCGTGCCTCTATCTGCACCAATTAGTGAAACACTATTCACTTAGATTTCGATTGGGTCTGTGTTTAAACGGTATGCTGTGTCATACTCAACAGATATGCAGACGTGGAATTTCATAAATAAAGTTACATATTCCTAGAAACCCAAAATTCGCTTGTCAGCAGAGGAAAGAGGCGTTACCTGTTGTGCAGCACTGTAAGTATTTCACCATTGCACTATGAGCTGAAAGTATTTTCTTACGATTTGCTTATCGATGTTTGATCTGACTGCTTGCAGCTCTTACACAGAAGGGATATAAACTTTACATTCAACGAGGCTGGAACCGCGAACCATAACAGTCGGTTTCCACAGGTCAGCACGTCAACTCACAGCTAACGGATAGATATGGTTTGCGCCATCCTCTTAGATCAATAGTGGTTATAACTCGCAAATTGCTATTTACAGGACGAGATTAGTTGCGATTGCCACGATCAATGACTTTGCTGGGCTGAAAACCGTTAATTTACAATCTTCTGTTACACCTCAAGCGATAACAACTCAGCTTATTCAATGGAAATGACACGAGAAATCAAGTGAACTTTGAGGCTTTATTCCGTGCACACCAGGAAGTAATTCGTCGATCACACAGTTGCCAAACATACCTTGCGTTGTTGCCAAATCTCAGCTACATCACCAGCAGGAAGAAGACGAACCGATGTGATCCTACAGCGGGCTGGGAAGTGACCATAGCTGGCGCCTCAAAGACGCGGCTGCTACGGCCTGGAATACTTAATGCGCCTGATTCGCATTTCTGTAACTAGGTTTAGGGACTGGAGCGTATTTGCTAACAATACTCAGAACTGACTGCTACTAAGCATCATAAATCAGTAACTCTCATAGTTGTTTTTATATTTCTTTCGTAACTGTACTCAAAACTAAGAAATTCATTCACGGACATTTTCGTGACTCGCCGATAGTCGAGCACAACAAACAAATAAAAATAAAAAGAGAATGTGTGTGTGTGTGTGTGTGTGTGTGTGTGTGTGTGTGTGTGTGTGAGTGAGAGAGAGAGAGAGAGAGAGAGAGAGAGAGAGAGAGACAGAGAGGGATAGAGAGAGAGAAAGAGAGAGAGAGAGAGAAAGGGTAAAAAGTGTTGTAAAGAAATTGAATACTGGTATGTAAAGAAATATTTCATTAAAATATCTCGTTTCACATCACTACGAAATGTCGCATTCATGATCTATGGAACAAGTATTAATCTAATCTAATCAAATCATATCATATTGCTGACTATCCATGATGAGTCATGAAGTACCGAAATTTTCGCCTATATCAGTAACCAAATCTAAACTTGAAAATAAAAGACGACAGTTTTTGTAATAAACTGGGACTCCTATCAAGACCCTTTCATCCCTGTTAACTAACCATGAAAGATGTCTCATATACCTCAATTCAGAAGTAACGAAGTGTGTATGAATTTAAAGATGAAGCGCATGATGTGAAGTTGTGCGACGGAGATACGAACCCAAGACGTAATCGGATTGTTAAGTAAGTAAAATCAAATGTTACGTATCGGTTTTTCTTCCTAGCTACTAGGTGTTTAATATAAAATAAGGACACAAGTTTTTGTGCCTGAGCGACAATCGAACCGCACTCCTCTCGTTCTTCTTTATTGTCCACGAATTTTGCTTAAGTATCAATTGCTTACTCACCAACAGTAAGATGCGTGCGTGTTTGTACAGGAATTGTTGGCAACATGAACAGACATTAAAAATGCACGTTAATTTTCACTAGCAGGCGAGTGTGCACGTGGTAGGGCTTGAAATGAAATTATGAATATTTTTGTACTGGATCAGGATTCGGACCCACATATTTAACTTTGGAGGAGACCTAGAGAAGACTACAGTCTTGGGAAAAGGAATGAAATGATTGAACTATACTGTTCCGAGAGATTCAGATCCTCGAAAGAGGAGATACGAATTCGAATCACAGTCTAGCACCAAATTTTTCAACGTCTCTAGTTCAATGAAGTAGAAGTAAAATAAGAGCCCTGTTCCTTTAGATGGCTATCAGTTCATCAAATAAAGTAAAATTTTGTAATAAAAGTAAGTTAACTGGTGACAGTATTTCTGTTTACCCTGACCTCCACCTATGTCATTTTCCAACGTAAACCGGCTCTGCACAGTTTGGAATGAACGAACGTGATGTTTAATGCGGATTCTGGATTATAACAGCTTTCTTTTGAGGTTACCATTGGTAAAGTAAACCTTTTAGTGCCTCTTAAAAGTAAATGCCTGAACCCACGCATTGCACTTGTGATAGTTCGTTCCACTAGACCATTGTGGCCACATTTCCCAGCCCCAGGAGTGTGCTGTAATTAATGATGCGCTTAACTTACTAAACTAGTCACGGTAAAAAAAAAACGCGAGTCTATTAATTGGTTAAGTGGAAGCACGCTTCTGACGTAGAGATTATGCTATTCTCATGTCAGCAGGATGTAAAGACTCTTCTAGGAGTCATAGCCTCGATTTGAATCCATTTTGAAATTTTCACTAATTCAGGAAATTTCTTCGTTCCAGAAAATCCACTGTGAAGTGTGAAGTTACCGGATAATTCGATTATCACTGTCATTATTACTATCATTTTCTTCATACCGCTGCTGGAACACATGTGCTTGAAGATCATTTAAGTCCTTTTGGTCATTATAGAAGTAGTTGCCCAAGAGCAAGTTCTTTCCCAGTCTACGGAATCCTTTTCATGTTAATATCAAACATCAGCAATTACTCGTAGATCATATTAAAACTAAAGTAATTGATGAAGATCTTACTTGATAACGAAAACGAGGTGCCTTTCTTCATGTACTTGCGACTAGAAATGGCTGGCAGCACTGTGTCCGTAACCCCATGGTACCGCCCGTGTCTCGTGTTCCACCGGTTAAGTAAATCGTCAGTTCTAAGCGTGGTAGGGGCAGAGCGTGCGAGCTTTTTTTTGTGTATTATTTCATGGAGTTGCGAATTCCGAGATAAATTTCTGTAACAAAATCAGAAGAAAACCTTTACACGTCAAATCCTCTTGGCAGCTCGACTCAATAAGTTGTGTTAGTGGTCGTAGATCTCGGCTTTCTGACTGCCAAGCTGCTATAAAATACAAGCGTCTCTGAAGAAATTCGAATCGACCGTCAATAATATGAAATTCAATAATGTTCTTCAATTAAGACTCCCATGATAGGAAGATAAGTATGAAGGAAATAAATTGATTAGCAAATCGTCAGAAAATACTTTCAGCTCATAGTGCAATGGTGAAAAACTTACAATGCTGCACAACAGGTAACACCTCCTTCCGCTGCTGACAAGCAAATTTAATGGTTTCTAGGAATACGTAACTTTATTTATGAAATTCCACGTCTGCATATCTGTTGAGTATGACACAGCATACCGTTTAAACACAGACCCAATCGAAATCTAAGTGAATAGTGTTTTACTAATTCGTGCAGATAGAGGCACGCTTGTGTACAGATACTCTGTTTTGTTAAAACAGACTTTCGTCGTTATCGTGGGTAGTTTTATATCATTTCTTACAATACAGTCCACAGTTTTCGTACGGTTTCTTTTAGTGTTGTTAAAACAATGCTAAACACGAGAGAGAAATTAATCGTCAAAGATATATGCGAATTCTCTGATGTTATCTATAACAGTCTGACAATGCACATGCAGTTTATTGATTACATGCATGAAGAAAACTTGTTCTGAGTTAAAGCTGTCAAACAAGATTTGAAGAAGAATAAAACGCCACTACCAGACGACAGCTAATGTAGAAAATACTCTTCTAACTATTTTGGCACGATGCGCTCTCCCCATACATAATACAAAAGCTTCGAGCGCATCTGCTGCCTGGACGCCTATTAAACCTGAAAAGAAAAAAATGACGCAGAAATTAGCCTTTTTTCCACATGCGACTATTTTGGGTTGAGAAGTGAAGAGAATTATGTTCAAAGTTCCATTAAATTGATAACTTTAGCAGACAGGAGAATTGCGTTTGAAAAAAATCTAGTAGCGAATGTAATAGAACACGCGATGTCTTATCAACAGTGCACGACGCTTACCGTTACGCTACTAGCTGTGACATAAGTACATCAGCTCTGGAAGTGAACAACAGTTCCTCCAGAACTTCGGCATTCCACAGTGCTGTGAGATAATGCATATGGCCGGATATAGACTTCTGAGAGACAGACAGTTACAGCATTTCTTTTGCACTGCACGATGGTTTCAACAAACAGATAGAGCAATAGTGTAGCTCAAACGGAAAGGAACACTTCCTATTTAAATTTCTGCATTCTACACTGTTGGCAATTCTATGCAGGTGGCAGTTACGATATTTTATTTCGGTGATTACAAAACAGAGTCGAATGTATGCACAGGGTAGCCAAGGCAGCTAGTTAATAGCGATTCGGTCAACCAAGTAAATGAATGTACTGAACATCCTGCGAACCACTACAGGGAGCCTGTGTGTCGGAATTCTCATCTTGTGCGCCGCAACGGTGTTATGATAAAGAAATGAGCCGTAGAGAAGTAAGTGTGGTGGTCTATTGGACTGATGATAGTTTCATACGCTGTTGGTCTCGGTTCGGTTGTAACTTTTGCCGATGTTTTTTGATAGGGAGAGGCAGATTCTATTCTCTTCTGGCTACGCCAAGTGAAGAAGGTATAATGGCATTGTGATCTGAAAATCACATTTAACATGATATTCCTCCTCTACCAATTAGACGTTAGGTGGAACCACAATAAAGTAACGAGTGGCGACATGTAGAAACTCTATCACCAGTAACTTTTCTTATACTAGTTATTTATTTCTAGTGACGAAACAAACCCTGTGTGTGGTCACAGGGCACTTATTCCGTCTTTTATTTGAGCTTCTGTATGTCGATAAAATTGGTTCTGAACTGGGAATGCAAGTCAGACCGCCCTTAACGCGGAATTTGATCGCTTCGTGACAATACAGCTCGACTACAACTTGTTGTTTGTTCTAAACTGCAGATTCCTCAACATCTCCACATATTGCGCATGTATGGGTTGGAATCGTGGCCCAGCACTAAACTTTTCACTATCTATTCTCAAACTCTAGCATGAGAACACCTATCTGCTAGTGGATAATAATTTTTATTTTTAATGCATTTTCATTCGTTGTCAACACTAACGATATCTGACGTTTTTGACTCCCAGTGAGACACAGAACTATTGCGAGATCACTGTAAGTTCAGGGATGTTATTTCGAGCTGCTGGTGGATAAAAATTTGGTAAGTGTCGTCTCTTTGTGTGTAGTCAACAACGATATGTTTGGGGATTCGATTCTCAGTCAGCACTGAACACTTCGTCATATTATTTCTAGTTAAAACTTGCTCACATGTCGCTGCCGGTGTAACAAACCTATTCTAACGTTCCTTTTATCTGGAATATAACAGCGATATGTGCCGTGTTGGAGTCCTGGAAAGGAAAAATTAATGTTTCGTCTCGTCATTTCATTTAATACATCTAGCTACTGCCGAGAAAATCCGATGTGTCAAAGTTGATTGTGCTTCGATAACAGTCAGATTAGATTCTGCGTTCGAATCCTTGTCGAACACAAGGATTTACCTTACTGCATTTCAAGTAAGTTACTTGTGAAGTAGCAATATTTAACATCCCTCGTAGTTCATTAACAGGGACAATAGATGCTGGGTAGAAATTCGCGTCCGTTAAAAATGTTACATTATGTAATTTAGAGTTGATATTTTCTAACTGATGCTGTCCAAAAGTGAGGTATTTCACTCCCTTTATGCCTAGTCAGGAATGACTGTTAATTTCCGTCAGCCACGAAATGTTAGCCTGCATGATTGGTTCAAATGGCTCTGATCACTATGGGACTAAACATCCGAGGTCATCAGTCCCTTAGAACCTAGAACTACTTAAACCAACTAACCTAAGGATATCACACTCATCCATGCCCGAGGCAGGATTCGAACCTGCGACCGTAGCAGTCACGCGGTTCCGGACTGAAATACCTAGCACCGCACGGCCGCCACGGCCTAGCCTGCAAGATATGGGTTTGAATCCATATGCAGAGCGAGGCGGTTCGTCGTGTTATTTGTAGTTCATACATATTCTCAACTAGCTGCTCGTGAATAACGTAAATTTTTAATGACATTTTATGTTAAATAACAAGTGTGGTATGTTACTTTGAAGAGGAAATCATGAAAACGACGAACTTACTACATGCGTTACCTATCTGACGTAATAATGAGAGTGCTAAAATTTAGGTATGTCAGTTATTGCAATAAATGCGAGCTTACAAGCGTTAAGCACAGTCTTATCCGTGATGAGGTGTTCCCTGATATTTTTAGTATCGTGGTATTACTTTACATCCTGAGTTATTGCGATACAGGGCAGTGTTTTCTAGTGGTGACTTGTTGGAACCATTTTCAATAGTCAAACGACTGTACCAAGGAGCGATTAGAGGATCTGCTAGACAACTGCGTTATGTGGGTCGCATGGGAATCAGGTGAAATTTAATTCAGGTCGTTCGGATACTTTTGAGCACGACTGTACATAAAATCAGAAGTTAAATATCAAATGTTTTCACCAATAGCAAAATGCTGGAACCATAATTGACGATAGAATTGTTTTTGCCTGACTGGGATTCGAACCCAGCATCTAGCACCGTCATTTTCTAGCCAGAAACAGACGATAAAAAGCTATTGTTGGTTCACCAGTAGCGAGATGGGCGCATGTTTTGCTAGACATCAGCCGGCGTAAAGTTCTGTGCTGAATGGAATTCAGACCCCGCACACGTGGTCATGAAGAAACTTTAACTATCAAATTATTTTCCAATAATAGCTAGGAATGGCATGTTTGTACTTTCAATGATGCGATGGAAAATACTGTGCTGGCTAGAAGTTGAATCCACAACATTTCGTCGTTGGTGATCACAAGGAATACAACGTCAAACCCAAATCCGTTTTCGCCAGTAGGGTGTAAGGAAACGTTTGATCTTGTAGTGTTGTGATAAAACGCTCATCATGTTGCTGTGAGTTACAGCTGACAACGCACGAAGAAACATTGAAAATGCAACTATTTTTCACCAGTAGTTCGGAGTGCACATGCTAGGGCTTGAAATGAAATAATGAATATTTTGTGCTGATCAGGATTCGAAACCAGATAGCTGCCATTCGAGGACGCCTAGAAGAGTTTGCAATCTTCGGGAACATAGTGAAATCGAATTCTAATCCCAGTCCAGCACCACAATTTCCAACGTCTCAGTTTCAAATAAAGTAAGACCCTTGTGAACTTACAAGGCCATTGGTTCATTAAAATGAAATACGTTTTCTAGTTTACGACGGCTTGTTGGTGACGGAGTCACTGCCTTATGGGGTTGCTCCATCTGTCACAGCTCAAACGAATGCCCAGTCCGCAGCGAAGGGACGTTATCTTTACTGCGGATATTGAACTACGGAGCTTACAGGCATTCTGCACTTCGCGTTACTAGGGGTGAAGGAGAGCTACTTGTGTGTGTTAAAAATCTACGCCCGACGTAAGATGTGAACCTACACGTTTTACACATCAATACAAGATTAATCCACCAGACCACAGGACCCCCTGCCAAGCACATAATTATGAATTGCAGAGTATTCATTTTGATGTAGATGGAGATGTCTAGGGACGCGTAACAGTAAGGATGGCGGGATCTGGGAATGGATAGAAGGGCAGAAGTGCAAAATATAAGCGTGAAATGCTTGCAAAGCATTGCTTACTTAGATGTGTGCCACAGTTCGTTTTATCTTAGGACCGAGAGATAAGGAAGGACTGTTCTCAGAACGAAGAAAGGGTTATAGGGAAGGGGAGTTAAACGAATACGGTTTCATAGGTGGTGAGAGGAATGATAGAGAGTGAAGACAGCAGCAATTAAAAGAGAAAATGTAGCGTCATTGGAAACAGCTAGATTTGTTAACAAAGTTTTGGGGGGAGTGTAATAGAAGGGCACTTGCGGCGATAGTGTCAG
This sequence comes from Schistocerca cancellata, assembly GCF_023864275.1. NCBI lineage: Eukaryota > Metazoa > Arthropoda > Insecta > Orthoptera > Acrididae > Schistocerca > Schistocerca cancellata. The sequence goes on from NC_064632.1 coordinate 517,134,242, forward strand.
AGAGAGAGTATGTGGGAGAGAATAGAAGAGATATTAACAACGAGTCAACATAAATGTTTATATGTGTGTGAAATCTTATGGGACTTAACTGCTAAGGTCATCAGTCCCTAATCTCACACACTACTGAACCTAAATTATCCTAAGGACAAACATACACACCCATGCCTGAGGGAGGTCTCGAACCTCCGCCGGGACCAGCCTCACAGTCCATGACTGCAGCGCCTCAGACCACTCGGCTTATCCCACGCGGCGAGTAAACATAATATGAAATCGTTGGCGTATTGTGTGGAGGACGGATGGTGTACTCATGGATGGAGGGGAAGGGAGAGACGTATCTGAAATAACAAAAACTACTGTGACAGAGTCCATCTACGCTGATTAGTTTGTAAGTATGTAGACGTGGTATAAATGAAATCAAAATGGAATACTTAACAAACTGTATTTTCAAACGAAACATACTTGAATTAAAAGGGCAACTCAAAGGAAAGCTAACCCATATTGTATCTTTTCTGTTGCCACGCGATCTTCCAGTAGCTTCCAAAGAGGAAAAATGACGAAAAATAAGACGTAAAGAAACATTTAAGAACTCTAATATTTTATCCGGAATCCTTCATTATTTTGTACTTCTATCACGTGTCTTGGCATAGAATGTATAAGCCGTCGGACGTAACAGCCTGAAGAAGCAACTTCCTCCCAGGCTTCCAGGACGTAGTCCCAAAGAGCGTCCGCAGTAGTTGGTTGGTTTCGTGGCCAGTTCTCTCTTAATGTTCTGGCGACGTCAGCCCACATGTTGTCCATGGAGTTCATATCAGCCGCTCATGGCGGCTAGTCCATGACGTTGACGCCAATCGTGGAGAACCGCTGCTGAACAAATGCAGACTGGTGAATGGGAGAATGGTCCTCTTCCAATGTGACGTCCCCTTCTGCGTGCAGCATTCGCACTGACGGAAGCATCACATTTTCCAATATGTGGGCATACTGCGAGCTGTCCAGATTTCCTTCAATCCTGTGAAGAATTCCTGCCCCTCTCGAAGAATTCCAAACCCAGAAGGTAACAGATAGCCGGCCACTTCTTCTCGTCGTGGTTACATATTCGCGTCGATGGCGAGTCCTTTGAGGCCTGTAAACGATTCGTGGACCGTCGTTATTGGTGGAAAACACCTTCTCATCAGTGAAATTGACGCTGTCCCATGACGACCTCAGATGGAACTCCGCAAATGCTAGCTGGTATAAAACGTTGTCTTCGCTGAGCTCTTGATTCATTGCGGATCGTCCTGCATGCAGTCCCGCGTTCCCTCAGCCTTCGGCGAATCGTGTCACTAGAGCCGGGGAAGTTGGTATCCCGCCGCAACTGTTTCGCGTTCAGAAAGGCATTTTCTCTGCTCCTAGACACTAGGTCCTTGCCTTCCTGCTGTGAGATCACTCTCTTCCTGCCTGAGCCAGGCGCCCTGTTGGTGGTGCCCCTTTCAAGGCAGATCCTTCACCATCTCGTTACAGTGGTGTGTGGTACGCCATACCGCCTGCGAGCTTCTCTGATGGAACATCCACCTTCTTCAATAAGAGCAACGACTCTACCTCGGCCGGCCGGTGTGGCCGAGTGGTTCTAGGCGCTACAGCCTGGAACCGCGCGACCGGTACGGTCGCAGGTTCGAATCCTGCCTCGGGCATGGATGTGTGTGATGTCCTTAGGTTAGTTAGGTTTACGTAATTCTAGGTTCTAGGGGACTGATGACCTCAGATGTTAAGTCCCATAGTGCTCAGAGCCATTTGAACCATTTTTTGACTCTACCTCGATTAGACCACTCCCAGTGAGCCATTACGTCAGACAGCCTGATGTGTATTTCTGCTTGCCGCTCTTATATGATTCCAGGAGAGGAGGTATACATATTTACGTCAAACGGAGCGGCAGAGGCAGAGGCATGCGGCGCAGCCGTGTTGGCTCGTCCTGCTCTGTTGGCTCACCAACGCCACCGCCAGCTCGCTCACTTGCGTCTCGCCTCGGCCAGCTTGGCTGGCCCGTAGCTCGCGAGCCGCGGCTACTACAGACCCGGGCCGCATGGCCACGATCACCCCCTTGAAGGATCAAAAGTTTTACCTAACCAACCCAAGCCTGTAGTACAAACTAACGCAGCTACAGCTATTTTGCTATAACATGTGCAGGCTCACCTACAGTTGACGATTTATTCAAATATTTGACGAACAATATTTTCAAAAATACATTCATTTTAAACATAGCTACCACAAGATATTTCACCTAGCTAGCAATAGCATGACGCAGGAAACTATACTTTCTTGTAAGCGCTGTGCATTAGATGTAGCCTTAAGAAAACCTGTATTCAACCACGACAACTAAGCGGAATGTAGAAGTAAACAGGTTTGGCAGCAGCTTCTCCAAATAATAGTATATACTTAGTATATAATACACGTTTTGTGCACTTATAACATGTACTCAGTGTCTCTGAAACAATACGTGCTGGACGACGGAAATTACTTTCTGCTGAGTCACTTCATTTACATCTCAATGATACACGACTACTAGAGAACATTGCTCTTTACGGCTGTCAATCCACTTGTAAATTAACATCATGATATAGCAGGTATTAGGCAACACGTTACTAAGGATGAGTAAGGCCTTAAGGTTAGCAACTAAACATGCTACTCCTAGCTACTACTGAATATGAAGTTGATTATTAACGTATCTTCATAACCATGTGTGCGGCGTTCGACTCTCAGTCAGCATAGACATTTTCGTCAGCTTATCTCTAGTTAAACGTGTGCACATCTGGCTGTTGGTGAACGACCATTGGACATTTCTCGTCTGTTCCTGGTGAGCCAACGACGGCGGTAGGCGCCGGTTTCGAATCCCGGTCATTTAAGGTTCCAACCCCACTACTGGTGACAAACTGTGATATCTACATTCTGATTTTACGTACTTATTCAACAATCCGATTAGGTGCTGGGTTCGCATCCTTCTCCCGAGCATTACATAATGGCATTTCAATTGAAACATGTGCATCCTTTATTCGTTGACAATGCAACACTATACAACGTCTTTCGAGGTTAATTATCAAGAAGGTAATTGTCATGTTAGGGTTCCTGCTTTCGTACAAACATGATCGTCATTTACGTTCAACTTGAGAATTGATAACTGATACTGTTGCAAATGTCAATATTTGACGTCTCTTTCTGCCTAGTGATCGAGTCTCGATAAGGCACAAAGCTTTGCTTGGTTAACAATGGCTTTACGTTCTCGGCTTGCATCCAGATCCAGAACGAAGACGTTGGTCATGTCATTTAAAGTACAACTTCATGTACAAGTAACTGTTGATGAGTAATGTGAACAATGATATTACTTGTGATTCGCTGTTAATGTTGGGATTTCCGTAGAGTTGTTGCCGCCGTTAATCACATTTTCTTTTAACTTCTTTGTATGACATAAAGTTGATGCGAAACCACTCCCCGTTGAACGTTGAACGACATTCAGCATGTGTTGCGTAAACCTTTCAGACAGCAAAGAACTTGTTTCCAATTGCCATATAACTCTATAAATCCATATACTGTCTCAAATATTTAATTGTGCCTAAGGATTACTGAACGATTTATGTGACAAAACTAGTTGTCCCAGAACATTTGAAATGTCACTTATTGTAATTAAGTTTATTTTACAAACTTTAAGGACTGTCTGATCTCTTCTGTACTATCGTGGTTTTACTTTACATCTGGATGGACTGTCATTAAGACTGGTGTTCTCTAGTAGTCTCTAGCGGTACCCATTGTGTATCTTACAACGACTGTACTGTGGAGGGTTGCGACTATGTGCAACACAGATATGCTATGTTGGTTGCATACATTTAGGTGCAGCCTACACGTTGGAATTCAGGGGTGATCTACTTTTTTGCTGTCGAGTGTACATTAGTCATTATAAAATTTTTACGAATCATTTTGGTCAGTTTCACTTTCGCTGTTTCTATTTATTTTGTGTGTTTAATGGTTCAAATGGCTCAGAGCACTATGGGACTCAACTGCTGTGGTCATCAGTCCCCTAGAACTTAGAACTACTTAAACCTAACTAACCTAAGGGCATCACACACACCCATGCCCGAGGCAGGATTCGAACCTGCTACCGTAGCAGCAGCGCGGCTCCGGAATGGAGCGCCTAGAACCGCACGCCCACCGCGGCCGGCTTTGTGTTTAATGTTATGATATATTTCACAGTAGCAAGTTGTTTGCTTTCAACCAAAGACAATATTGTACTTCATTGTTTGTTAGGAAAAACCTTCACTTGTTATTATATGGTGTTATCTTTAACATGGCATCACCTGTACATGTTTGCTATGTACTGCTTGATCTATTATGGATTGTTAGCTTCTTATTCTATGTGAATAACCGTTCTACCGACAACGATCTGTACAATTACTAGACAACTGATAATTTTACTGACTATAGTTGCTCTGAAACAACAACTTATAAGCGTTTAGATCGTAAACCTGCCTGTAAGTGCGATGTTTATAACTTTACACTAACTTAACAAATTGGGTGACCTGTATCATTTTATATTTCCTCGTTTAGGGTAAGCTAGAAAATGCTTTATGAGCTAAACCAATAGCACTATGCAAAATAAGTGATAGTTGAACGTTTCCACCATGAGTTTGAACGATTATGTAGCAGCTGATTTTCCTCTTCTATACGCACACAGGAACATCAATCTTAGTTTAAAACACTAAATTATAGCTTCTAGTGGTTCTGTCAGTGCAATTGTGGGATGCACCCTCAACCATGTCTCCTTCTAATGATCCAGTGTTATCGACCTCCTTGTGCCTTCTGCACTCGTAGATTCCTATCTCATTGTCCTGAAGACGATCCACAACGCAACCACTGCCCACCTGCAATACCAAGAACAGCCCCTGCGACCCGTTGGAACGATAATACGGCCTCGCTACGATCAATGTCAACGGCATTACTTGTGCTGTCACAACCTGTATGCGGCAAGATACGTTACCAGCTGAGGAACTGGATGTCGTTTTCCTCAAAGAAGTCCGTTCAGGACCTTGTCTTCATATTTACGGGTATGAGGCCTATGCCATGCCTTCAGATGTGGGCGGAGAACGTACGGCTGTACTGCTCAGTGAAGGGATTATGTCAATTGGTGTACACTAATGTTGGCCCGTGGGGTCAGATGCATGGTTGGTACCGTTCGTCTGGTGAAACTGTACGCTCCTTCCGAAACCGACGGAAGGAGAGTGCGCCACACCTGTTATGCCGTAAACATAGCACTGTTCTTCCAGGGCAATGCCGACCACTTGGTAATAGGCGGAGATTTCAATAGTGTGCTCAGATCATCCGATCAGATGCCGCGCTATAGTACCTGCCCGTAACTTCAGACGCTCATAAATGGCTTTGCTTTGTTGGACTCATGGGTCAGACAACGTGGCGATTGAAAGGCATACATCTCCTTTACTAGTCATTCCGCGATCCGTTTGTATCGCGCTTACGTCATACGCGACCTGCGATCGACAGTTGCCGCCGCTGAGATGTGGCCGGCAGCGTTCACGGGCCACCTAGCTTATGTGTGTTCTCTCACCCTCTCCCGCCGTCTCGTCCGTCGAAGTAGGGGTCCGTGGCGCGTAAATGTGTCTCTTCTTGATGAGGTAAATTGCAGACGAGGAGTTCACGTGGAGCAGATGCCAACGGCGATTACCCGCCCATGGTTACACACTTCAGTGGTGGTTACAGTGTGTCAAGTCCGCTTTGTGGCAAACATTACCGGGTAATGGACAAGATAAAGCACGCTGGTGTACCGCGACCACTGATTCCTACTACACTGCGCTCCGTGAACTGCCCGTGCAACCGCCGTCTCTAGAACGACAACCAGCAGAACTCTACGTCAAAGAACAAATGCTGCGTATCACCGCGGTATGTCTTGCGGGTGTGGGGTGTGAGGGTCCAGGAGAGGACAACTCATGATCTAAGTCGAGAACAACCTTCCCTTCAAGACAGGAGAAGACGCAAGAGGCAGCTTATTACTGAGGTCGAGACGGAGTATGGACGACGAGCTGAAACAGAAATGATCTCCCGAGCATTCACACAGTAAAATACACTTTTTCCCGAGCGAGAGTACAACATTGATACAGGAGTCAGGAAAGTCCTATCAGAACTACCTGTCTCTCGGAACCCAGGAGATGATACTACGCTCTTGTCAGAGGTCATGTCACGCGGTGCTCCCAAAAACACCCCACGCCCCGACGGACTCCGTCTTCAATTTTACAAAATGTTCTTTGATGTTATGTGCCCAAAGTGGACCAGGACGTACAGAGAACTCCTGAACCCCGATTTTCAAGTACCATTTGAATTCACTGAGGGCCTCTTGATTCCGGTGCCCAAACCCGTAGGAGGCTACCACATACTTGATTTTCGACCATTGACAGTGATAAACACCGACTACAAACTGTTGACAAGCATCCTCCGTGAGAGCATCAAATCCACAGTAATGACGGCGAATGACACTGACCAAACCTGGTTCGGAGGCAACACTAGTGCGTTCACAACTCCGACTGTGGTGGCGCTAATGCAAACGTGCCCTCTCCACGGCGCTCTTGTTGCGCTGTATTTTGACCATGCTTTCGATCACGTCGAACATGGTTTCCTGATTGCAGTTATGGAACATATCGGTATCTCGAGCGTGACAACATCTGTTGTGCTTCGTTTGACCCATGGGGCGATCACGAGGATTGTGGTAAACAGCCGCCTCCGCCCGTGCCAACAGGTTCGTCAGACAGGGCTGTCCTCTTTTGCCATGTTATTCGCCATCGCCCTTGAACCCGCTCTTCATGGGCTGCGGTGTCTCTTGGAAGGTGTTATCCTCCGCTCCGTAACCTTTCGTTGTAGCGCGTACGCCGATGATATGATGTTCTTAGCACGGACTGGTGAGGAAATATAAACGGCGCTTTCCTGGCTCCAACAGAGCGGGACGTTGACAGGAAGTCTAATCAACCCACAGAAATCACGTTACATGGAGGTGGGACGAGGAATGCTTACGGAACTGGATGTACCCCTGACAAAGATCCCAATGCTAAAATATTTAGAGAAATCGTTCCATCGACAAATACAACGTATGACGGCCTTTACGAATCTTGAGGTCTTACGACTCCGCACACAGACTCGCCTCAACAAATTTTGATAGTTGGACATTTTGCTACGAAGTCAATACGTCAATGTGCACATGGCTTCTCAACAATGTGCCCACATATTACCGATGACAGATACGATGGCTTTCAGGATACAGGCAATGTTCAGGCACGTGGTGCACAGTGGTGCAGCTTTCAAGATCCGTTTTGTAACTCTTACTTTACCGTTCCACAAAGAAGATGCTGGGCATACTCGACTCTGGCTTTCACCAACAGATAGTGTTCCTGACATCCTGATAGCAGAGATGGCCCCACACACGCTGTGCCCACCGGTACCTGTCGGACGTTTGTCGTCCTCGTTACCGCATATTAGTTTGTCGTAGAACACAGTTATATACTGGGACTTATACCTGACACACCGAATTCGACAGAAAAGATTTATTATACCGTTCTCCAACGTTCGTATCCGGCTAACGACATTGCACGACACCACCCCACGATCAACTGGACGACGGTCTGGTGAGCCATTCACGCGCCTTTCCTGTCCACGCGGTCGATATGGTCACTAACGAGAAATTTCCTACCCGACGGAGGCTACATGCCATTCACCTAGTTGACGACCCCATGTGTCCTCGTTGCGCAATGATAGAGACGGACGAACACAGACTGAACTGTGACCTGGAACGTGCGTGCTGGAAACTGATCCGCCAGATACAGCCTTTGCTCCTATGCTGTACCTCTGTTTCGATTGTGACCCTGGACTTCTTTCATCCCGACGCCGTCTATTTCCCGATAACCGAGATGAATACGGTCATCTGGGTAAAAGAAATGTCGATTCATTACGTGTAACCTGACGGCAAAAAGGAAGTCTTCGATTTAAGGCCATACATGTAAATGTCGTGTGACCGGTAGACCGGTCGCCGGGTGCTAGTCTTTCGATTTGACGCCACTTCGGCGACTTGCGCGTCTGTGGGGATGAAATGACGATGAATAGGACAACACAACACCCAGTCCCTGATCGGAGAAAATCTCCGACCCACCCAAGAATCGAACCCGGGCATTCTGTTGCGCTGCCCATTCAGCTTCCGGCGGCCGACGGCCATACGTGGTAGACTAGTGCATGGTCTTCACGAACAGATCGCAGAACCACCACATTTTAGCTAACAATTTGGTGTCGTCATTCATGTTCCCACCGCCCAGCCTAGATGGTCCGGGTACGAGAAGAAGTTGACTTGCAGACGGGATGTTACCACGATCCCCATACCGTAACAGCTGACTGTGTGCAGCTTACTGGCCGCCCACTTCGATAAGATGATCCCAGCGGCCAACATGGCACGTTGTAGTTCACATTATAGTCATAATTTTTGGCGTATGGTTCCCATATAATTGTTGATTTAAAAAAAAAAAAGAAACTTGAGACAGCTCACTACGGTGATAGGTGGAGGAGGAGTGGGCGTGATCACGGGCAGGCCTCGGATTTCGACCCCTCCCCGACTTGCCTCCTTCAGCCTGTCGTTGGTCATTAAAAATAAAAAAAAATAAATAAAAGAAAATTATAGTTAAATAAATAAACTTGGCAGCCAGCGACGCTCGTGGAGTGTCGACGCCGCATGTGGCGAATTCTGGAAGTGTTTATAGAAAATAAAAAAAATAGAGTGGTAGATTGCTCGCCTGCACCGGGGGCGGCCGGGATTCGATTCTCGGCTGATGCATTTGTTTTTATTTTACTATTCTGGTTTCGTATACAAGAAGCAGAATAATAGCTGTTATCACTTCTGTCACCAAACAAACAAAACATGTTTTTCTCATTTATTGCTCATGGAATTACATAGAGTTTGCTTCAAGTTTTTTGCCAAATCACTTCTTTCGGGCAACAATTATAAAAGAAATTAATAAATAAAAAATAAAAATAGAAAAATACGGAAAAATTGTGGACAGAGCATCTACCTGGTAAAAAATAGGTCGGTAGAAAACTCTCCCACTAAAACGTGGCGTACTCTCCTGACTAATATGCGACTACGTGGTGTGGACGTTTGGTTTGTGCCTGGGATATTCATTTTATTTCTGTTCATTACTCCGGCAATTCATTTAGTCAATGCAAAACAAAGAATTAATAGAATGACCAGTTAACGGTTCTTATTAAAATACTTTCGGCCCTCAAAAGGGCACACCATAAGTACTTCTATACCACTTGATAAAAAAAGGAAATAATAAGAAAAGCTGTTAAGGCGATCACTTATGTATAGTCCGTAATCCGGTTTCGAGTGCCGTTCGAACAAAAATTTTTATAGTCATCATTACAGTATAGAGTCGAAGGTGGTTCACATTCGCAACTGTGAATACTTATGCCCAGCTGACTGACCTCGCTGCTATCCGATTCTTTGCCCAGGCTGTTCCAGCTCGACAATTTTGCTCACTCTACCCCACTCTGCACTTCAGGCCGCTGAATTTTCCTTTGTGTCGACTTTTTTATTGGTGGGCTCAGTTTTTAATGTGACTCAATGAAATATCAGTGCTGGGTAAACACACTTGCCACTCTTTACGCTGTGTGACAACTCTCTTAATCAATGACTCCTGCCGTCTGGGTTCAGAGGTCATCCTCAGTTCGTACTGGCGGTTGGCGGAATTGGTGAAGGCGGGAAGCCTCGCTCGCGGGGTGAAATCAGAGCTAACTATTTGTAGTATCGTTCCCAGAACCGATCGCGGTCCTCTGGTTTGGAGCCGAGTGGAAGGCTTAAACCAGAGGCTCAGACGATTCTGCGGAGATCTGGGGTGCAAATTTCTCGACCTCCACTATCGGGTGGAGAAATGTAGGGTCCCCTGAATAGGTCAGGCGTGCACTACATGCCGGAAGCGGCTACAAGGGTAGCGGAGTACGTGTGGAGTGCACATGGGGGTTTTTTAGGTTAGAGAATCCCCTCCCTAGGCCCGACCAGACGCCTCCTGAGACGTGGCAAGGTAGGAGTAGGCAAAATGCAACAGGGAATAACAATATTAATGTGCTAATAGTAAACTGCAGGAGCGTCTACGGAAAGGTCCCAGAACTGCTCTCATTAATAAACGGTCACAACGCCCATATAGTTCTAGGGACAGAAAGTTGGCTGAAACCAGACGTAAACAGTAATGAAATCCTAAACTCAGATTGGAATGTATACCGCAGAGACAGGCTGGACAGTGAAGGGCGAGGCGTGTTTATAGCGATAAGAAGTGCAATAGTATCGAAGGAAATTGACGGAGATCCGAAATGTGAAATGATTTGGGTGAAGGTCACGGTTAAAGCAGGCTCAGACATGGTAATTGGATGTCTCTATAGGCCCCCTGGCTCAGCAGCTGTTGTGGCTGAGCACATGAAGGATAATTTGGAAAATATTTCGAGTAGATTTCCCCACTATGTTATAGTTCCGGGTGGAGATTTTAATTTGCCGGATATAGACTGGGAGACTCAAACGTTCATAACGGGTGGCAGGGACAAAGAATCCAGTGAATTTTTTTTAAGTGCTTTATCTGAAAACTACCTTGAGCAGTTAAACAGAAAACCGACTCGTGGCGATAACATATTAGACCTTCTAGTGACAAACAGACCCGAACCATTTGAAAAAGTTAACGCAGAACAGGGAATCAGCGATCATAAAGCGGTTACGGCATCTGATTTCAGCCGTAAATAGGAATATTAAAAAGAGTAGGAAGATTTTTCTGTTTAGAAAAAGTGACAAAAAGCAAATTTCAGAGTACCTGTTGGCTAAACACAAAAGTTTTGTCTCAAGTACAGATAGTGTTGGGGATCAGTGGACAAAGTTCAAAACCGTCGTACATAATGCGTTAGATGAGTATGTGCCAAGCAAGATCTTAAGAGATGGAAAGGAGCCACCGTGGTACCACAACCGAGTTAGAAAACTGCTGCGGAAGCACAGGGAATTTCACAGCAAACATAAACATAGCCAAAGCCTTGCAGACAAACAAAAATTACGCGAAGCGAAATGTAGTGTGAGGAGGGCTATGCGAGAGACGTTCAATGAATTCGAAAGTAAAGTTCTATGTACTGACTTGGCAGAAAATCCTAAGAAATTTTGGTCTTATGTCAAAGCGGTAGGTGGATCAAAACAAAATGTCCAGACACTCTGTGACCAAAATGGTACTGAAACAGAGGATGACAGACTAAAGGCCGAAATACTAAATGTCTTTTTCCAAAGTTGTTTCACAGAGGAAGATTGCACTGTAGTTCCTTCTCTAGATTGTCACACAGATGACAAAATGGTAGTTATCAAAATAGACGACAGAGGGATAGAAAAACAATTAAAATCGCTCAAAAGAGGAAAGGCCTCTGGACCTGATGGGATACCAGTTCAATTCTACACAGAGTACGCGAAGGAACTTGCCCCCCTTCTTGCAGTGGTGTGCCGTAGGTCTCTAGAAGAGCGTAGCGTTCCAAAGGATTGGAAAAGGGCACAGGTCATTCCCGTTTTCAAGAAGGGACGTCGAACAGATGTGCAGAACTATAGACCTATATCTCTAACGTCGATCAGTTGTAGAATTTTGGAACACGTATTGTGTTCGAGTATAATGACTTTTCTGGAGACTAGAAATGTACCATGTAGGAATCAGCATGGGTTTCGAAAAAGACGGTCATGTGAAACCCAGCTCGCGCTATTCGTCCACGAGACTCAGAGGGCCATAGACATGGGTTCACAGGTAGATGCCGTGTTTCTTGACTTTCGCCAGGCGTTCGATACAGTTCCCCACAGTTGTTTAATGACCAAAGTAAGAGCATATGGACTATCAGACCAATTGTGTGATTGGATTGAGGAGTTCCTAGATAACAGGACGCAGCATGTCATTCTCAATGGAGAGAAGTCTTCCGAAGTAAGAGTGATTTCAGGTGTGCCGCAGGGGAGTGTCATAGGACCGTTGCTACTCACAATATACATAAATGACCTGGTGGATGACATCGGAAGTTCACTGAGACTTTTTGCAGATGATGCTGTGGTGTATCGAGAGGTTGTAACAATGGAAAATTGTACTGAAATGCAGGAGGATCTGCAGCGAATTGACGCATGGTGCAGGGAATGGCAATTGAATCTCAATGTAGACAAGTGTAATGTGCTGAGAATACACAGAAAGATAGATCTTTATCATTTAGCTACAAAATAGCAGGTCAGCAACTGGAAGCAGTTAATATTATAAATTATCTGGGAGTACGCATTAGGAGTGATTTAAAATGGAATGATCGTATAATGTTGATCGTCGGTAAAGCAGATGCCAGACTGAGATTCATTGGAAGAATCCTAAGGAAATGCAATCCGAAAACAAAGGAAGTAGGTTTCAGTACGCTTGTTCGCCCACTGCTTGAATACTGCTCAGTTGTGTGGGATCCGTACCAGTTAGAGTTAATGGAAGTTATAGAGAAGATGCAACGGAGAGCAGCGCGCTTCGTTACAGGATCATTTAGTAATCGCGAAAGCGTTACGGAGATGATAGATAAACTCCAGTGGAAGACTCTGCAGGAGATACGGTCAGTAGCTCGGTACGGGCTTTTGTCAAAGTTTCGAGAACAATCCTTCACTGAAGAGTCAAGCAGTATATTGCTCCCTCCTACGTATATCTCGCGAAGAGACCATGAGGATAAAATCAGAGAGATTAGAACCCACACAGAGGCATAGCGACAATACTTATTTCCACGAACAATACGAGACTGGAATAGAAGGGAGAACCGATAGAGGTACTCAAGGTACCCACCGCCACACACCGTCAGGTGGCTTGCGGAGTATGGATGTAGATGTAGATGTAGATGTTGGGAGTCGAAAACTTCCTGCGCCAAGACTGGTGTTTAACATGGCTACTCCTTTGTGATTCTCATGCTTGCTCCTGCGTTAGTGCTTCCCATTATGCGGCCTGCTTTATCGTACATTAAACAACATTTTTTCTTGCGAAAATCGCTGGGAATAACTTCAGATGCTTCACTGCGATGCTGAGTTGTGAAGCAAGCTGCAGTCCTACAAAAGGCTAAAGCATTTGTAGCAGGAATGCCTGTAAGACTTCGGTCAAATACCTTGGGCATTTAGAGCTCAGCTAGGCCCTTCTGCTGTCGGTAAGTTTTTGAAAGCAAAAAATTTCGATAACGTCTAGAATATCTATTTCCTTTTCTCTCTTGTATATTTCAGTAATTTACTTCATTGTGTACAGGCTTGTATCGATTTTAATTTGTTTGAAGGCAACAGGACTCAGTAACACTGTAAAAGCAATCGCTGTCATTTTTTTTGAAAAAGGACCTTTTTTCGCTATGGGGACAAGCATTGACCACACAAGAGCACCATTTTCTAAATCTCACAGTTGTCTCAGCAGTGCTTCACAAAACAGAATTCCTAAATGTTTATGGTATTCTACGGAGCTCAGAAGAGTATCGAAATCAAAGAACATTCTGCGAATACTCCATTGCCAGACAAGACAAGTGATCCCTTTTATATGAGAGTTATAAATGCCTACAGATGTCACCATTTTGATGTCGTAAAAGAAAAAAGTGAAGCTGCTGTGCATGTGTATCACTGGCTAACTCTCTTAAGGAACAGTAATGTTATCAAAGTGTATCACATAATGAAATACATCCACTTTGAGTTTATCGTTAGCTACTAATTTTGTCTGCATTGTAAAATGGACAGTCATGACATGAATTTGCGTGTGGCATCCCTCCCAAATAAATAGGACCCGTTGGTTTTCCTGCCACGGTAATTCCAGCACGGATGACAAGACAACGAAAATATTGCCGCTTTAAAAATATCAGGACTCAGTGGAAAGAGGGATAAAAAGACTTTATGTCTCCTGAAGTAGGACCAGAACCTGCAGCAGAACATCGAGTCAGCGACAGAGAGAATACTGAGGAAAAACGTCACCAGCCAGAGATTACAGAACTAAAGAAGAGGAGGCGAAAATGCTGTTTGTGAACGGTTTTGAACACCTTTAGACACAAGTGTTTTAGAAGTACAGAATCACATCCTTTAGAAATTATAAAATACGGGATCACGGTGATCGTATTTTGTGAATTTAAAATTTTGAATGGTTTTGAGCCCATTAATGGCTTCAAAAACTAAATTTGATGTAAGACATGCTATAAAACAAAGTAAAAATACCAGTATTTTGACAAAAAACAGCTACTGAGTGTAGGCAAATTGTTCTCAGGTTGGGGGCAGTTAATGGGTAATGTCAACTTAAAGAAGAGTATATCATTTGATAAAGGGCAATTTATCAATATTACATATGGAGGGTTTGTTTTCTGAAAGTGTCAAACAGTGGTAATAAAGTAAAACTATAAAGCGCAGTATCTCGGAACATCTATTTTCCATCACCGATATTCAACTCTGCCAAAACTCACTTAAAATTAGAGAGTGAAATCTACTTTTCTCCTTTTTTACGCGGCGTTCAGAGTTTAATGCTGAACTTAAAAATTACAAAAGTTCAAAATCAAGAACTTCCAGTAAAAGGTCCCTTTTCTCTTTCCGTCTCACATATTTACATATTGCTTAAGTAGATTACTTTTCTCCTGAACGTCTGACTGCGGAGAAATGCAACGAGCGTTTGAGGGAACCCCAAAACGTGGCCTGATGAGGATGCTTCTTTGTATAATTCCACCTACACGTAGGCACACTTTGAAGCAGTCGACAACTGTTGATGTCACGCACCTAGCGTGTGATTCTATGTAAAGGTCACTATAACAATAGAATGAAAACCGTCGTTGGGTGCTAATAAACTGATAATTCAGTGAAAGAAAGCTTCTACAAGTATCGGAAGAACTAAAGATGGTACAAGACTGTCAAGAATTTGATTTCGGAAAAGAAAATTCATAGAAATAACGTCTTTCTTGGAGCTTGCCGTTCCCAAAATGATACGTTTGGTGAGACACAGTTTGGTGAGGGAGACGTGAGGGTGCAACCATACCAAACATTTCAGAACTCTGGAGGAAAATATAGTTTAGAACACTTGTTGGGAGATTAGTGTGTCACCGTCCATTGGGAGGCCAAACAAAGCTGGTTGCCCACCTACTCAGTGATAAACGGGCCCTCCTGGTATACGTTCTGTCCAGTTGCACTGGGCTACAGCAGTAGTTGCGGTTCGGCTTCTGCGAGCTCAGTTTACCTCCGTTGAGCAATTTGACGCAGTGAATCATTCAACCACTAACAGACCATCTGCTACTGTTATATTTTTCTCGTGGTCATAACTTACACTTCAGAAAGTGACTTTTCTTCTAGATACACACACGCATAAAAACAAATGCATCACCTCGGTTCCGAGGGTTCCGGAACCTCTACAAAAAACCGGAATAGAGATCAACATGAACATCATATCCCCCTTTTTTATTTCTCATGAAAACCACACACTGCATGCTGTAACACCATACAATCAGACCTTCAGAGGTGGTGGTCCAGATTGCTGTACACACCGCTACCTCTAATATCCAATACCGCGTCTTCTTGCATTGATGCATGACTGTATTAGTCGTGGCATGCTATCCACAAGTTCATTAAGGCACTGTTGGTCCACATTCTCCCACTACTCAACGGCTACTTGGCGTAGATCCCTCAGAGTGGTTGATGGGTCACAACGCCCAAAAATAGCGCTTTTCAATCCATGTCAGGCATGTTCGATAGGGTTCATGTCTGGAGAACATACTAGCAACTCAAGTCGAGCGATGTCGTTATCCTGAAGGAAGTCATTCACAAGATGCGCACGATGGGGGCGCGAATTGTCATCCATGAAGTCGAATGCCTCGCCAATATGCTGCCCTTATGGTTGCACTATCGGTCGGAGGATGGCATTCACGTATCGTACAGCCGTTACGGCGCCTTCCATGACCACCAGCGACGTACGTTACACCCACGTAATGCCCCCCACAACAGCAGGGAAACTCCACCTTGCTGCACTCGCTGGACAGTGTGTCTAAGGGGTTCAGCCTGACCGGGTTGCCTCCAAACATGTTTCCGACGATTGTCTGGTTGAAGGCATATGCGACACTCAACGGTGAATAGAGAGTGATGCCAATCCTGAGCGGTCCATTCGGCATGTTGTTGTGGCCCTCTGTACCGCGCTGCATGGTGTCGTGGTTGCAAAGGTGGACCTCGCCATGGACGTCTGTAGTGAAGTTGCCAATCATGCAGCCTATTGCGCACAGTTTGAGTCGTAACACGACGTCCTGTGGCTGCACGAAAATAATTATTCAACATGGTGGTGTTGCTATCAAGGTTCCTCCCAGCCATAATCCGTAGATAGCGGTCATCCACTGCAGTAGTAGCCCTTGGGCGGCCTGAGCGAGGCATGTCATCGACAGTTCCTGCCTCTCTGTATCTCCTCGACGTTCGAACATCACTCCCAGTCGCTTGGACACTTAATTTGTTGAGAGCCCTTCCTGGCACAAAGTAACAATGCGGACACGATCGAACAGTGGTATTGACCATATGCAGACGCTATCGATCCACGGTATTATCCGTCTACGCTTGGTTGAACTACAGACAACACGAGACGTGTATCTCCTTCCTGGTTGAATGACTGGAACTGATCAGCTGTCGGACCCCCTCCGTCTAATAGGCGCTGCTCATGGATGGTTGTTTACATCTTTGGGCGGGTTTAAGGCAATCTCTGAACAGTCAAAGGGACTGTGTCTGTTATACAGTATCCACAGTCAACGTCTAGCATCTGGAGTTTTGGGAACTGGGGTGATGCCAAACTTTTTTAGATGTGTGTATATTAGATGGAAAGAAAATGAATCAGACTGTGTCCTGAAAAGTATAATGGCAAACAATCCAACGAAGATTAAAAAACTATTTTGTGGTTGTAATACGATGATAATAACATCTGTTTACATTCCTGAAGTCGGAGTTACAAGCGTCTCCTTTATTGTTGACTGAAAAATGTTCCAGAATGTAGCTATAAAAATTTACCACTAGATAAAATAGCGGAGATCGTGTTCAACCAGCTGTCACCACATAAGATAGCACCCACAGTTTACAGGAAGAAATTTATCACTGCCAGGTATGCAGCATAATCGCTATGCTAACACTCGACGGAGAACTAACTAAATATGTTAAAAGATTTTAAGGAAAGACAGAAGTACATCAATTTTTTCAATCCCACTGGTTGTTTATTATGTTTGCATATCCGTATTTCTGCCATAAATA
The DNA here is from genome assembly GCF_023864275.1 of Schistocerca cancellata. Taxonomy (NCBI): domain Eukaryota; kingdom Metazoa; phylum Arthropoda; class Insecta; order Orthoptera; family Acrididae; genus Schistocerca; species Schistocerca cancellata. The sequence goes on from NC_064632.1 coordinate 517,151,526, forward strand.
CACTCCTGGAAATTCAAATAAGAACACCGTGAATTCATTGTCCCAGGAAGGGGAAACTTTATTGACACATTCAGTGTCGTCGTAACTGCCGCCTGCTTCACGTCTGCTGTGCAGCGAGCTACCTTAATCTAAGTATTAACTGTATTTTTCTTACTTGTCACTTCTTCTTCCGTGTGTATTTGCTTTTAGGAAGCTTTATTTTTCGAGTGCTCTTAATAGTGTTCCATAGATTTCGTGTTTGTTTTGAATACAGTCAGAGAGAGTCCCTTTAGTCAGCCATAGTCAGAGTCAGTGTCGTCGTAACTGCTGCCTGCTTCACGTCTGCTGTGCAGCGAGCTACCTTAATCTAAGTATTAACTGTATTTTTCTTACTTGTCACTTCTTCTTCCGTGTGTATTTGCTTTTAGGAAGCTTTATTTTTCGAGTGCTCTTAATAGTGTTCCATAGATTTCGTGCTTGTTTTGAATACAGTCAGAGACAGTCCCTGTAGTCAACCATAGTGCCAGTAGTGCTAGAGTTTGTTTTCAATACAGTCCAGAGACAGGTAGTGCTATTTTCATTGTTTTCTACAAGAAGTGGCTAGCAACCACAGTTTAGTGAATAAGCAGCCGCCTTTAGTGAATTAGCAGTCTAGTTAAAGGTTGATTAACTCTCTTCAGTAAATTGTTTCCTTAGGATGGATAGGATGTGTGACTGCTGTGTACGGACGCAGGAGAAGCTGGCCACTGTTCGCGAACAGCTGAGCGTGTTGATGGCCGCGGTCAGCCGTCTTCAGGCTGCTGCCTCGGAGTGTAGCGGCAGTGGGGAGTCTGGTGCGTCGCAAGGTACACCCCAGGTGTTACATGCTTCACCCACTGTCCCTGCTGTCGAGACATCTTCGCGGGTACCGGGCGCGGTTGGGCCACCCTCTCCCCAAGGGGAGTGGCGGGTTCAGCGGCGTTCGCGGCGCACGAGGTGGAAGGTCAATGTGGGGGCTGGCCGTGTGGCATCGCCCGCTCTGCCTGTGAGGGGACATGTGGCTGCTCCTTCAGCAAGGTCCGAGCAGGCACACGGGGGGAGGGGTTTATTAGTTATTGGGAGCTCCAACGTTAGGCGGGTGATGGAGCCCCTTAGGGAAATAGCGAGAAGGTCGGGGAAGAAGGCCAGTGTTCACTCTGTCTTCTTGCCGGGGGGTCTCATCCGAGATGTGGAGGAGGCCCTACCGGCAGCGATAGAGAGCACTGGGTGCACCCGACTGCAAATTGTTGCTCATGTCGGCACCAATGTCTCCTGCCGTCTGGGTTCAGAGGTCATCCTCAGTTCGTACAGGCGGTTGGCGGAATTGGTGAAGGCGGAAAGCCTCGCTCGCGGGGTGGAATCAGAGCTAACTATTTGTAGTATCGTTCCCAGAACCGATCGCGGTCCTCTGGTTTGGAGCCGAGTGGAAGGCTTAAACCAGAGGCTCAGACGATTCTGCGGAGATCTGGGGTGCAAATTTCTCGACCTCCGCTATCGGGTGGAGAAATGTAGGGTCCCCCTGAATAGGTCAGGCGTGCACTACACGCCGGAAGCGGCTACAAGGATAGCGGAGTACGTGTGGAGTGCACATGGGGGTGTTTTAGGTTAGAGAATCCCCTCCCTAGGCCCGACAAGACGCCTCCTGAGACGCGGCAAGATAGGAGTAGGCAAAATGCAACAGGGATTAACAATATTAATGTGCTAATAGTAAACTGCAGGAGCGTCTATAGAAAGGTCCCAGAACTGCTCTCATTAATAAACGATCACAACGCCCATAGAAAGTTGGCTGAAACCAGACGTAAACAGTAACGAAATCCAAAACTCAGATTGGAATGTATACCGCAGAGACAGGCTGAACAGTGAAGGGGGAGGCGTGTTTATAGCGGTAAGAAGTGCAATAGTATCGAAGGAAATTGACGGAGATCCGAAATGTGAAATGATTTGGGTGAAGGTCGCGGTTAAAGCAGGCTCAGACATGGTAATTGGATGTCTCTATAGGCCCCCTGGCTCAGCAGCTGTTGTGGCTGAGCACCTGAAGGATAATTTGGAAAATATTTCGAATAGATTTCCCCACAATGTTATAGTTCTGGGTGGAGATTTTAATTTGCCGGATATAGACTGGGAGACTCAGACGTTCATAACGGGTGGCAGGGACAAAGAATCCAGTGGCATTTTTTTAAGTGCTTTATCTGAAAACTACCTTGAGCAGTTAAACAGAGAACCGACTCGTGGCGATAACATATTAGACCTTCTGGTGACAAACAGACCCGAACTATTTGAAAAAGTTAACGCAGAACAGGGAATCAGCGATCATAAAGCGGTTACGGCATCGATGATTTCAGCCGTAAATAGGAATATTAATTAGGGTAGGAAGATTTTTCTGTTTAGAAAAAGTGACAAAAAGCAGATTTCAGAGTACCTGTTGGCTCAACACAAAAGTTTTGTCTCAAGTACTGATAGTGTTGAGGATCAGTGGACAAAGTTCAAAATCATCGCACAATATGCATTAGATGAGTATGTGCCAAGCAAGATCGTAAGAGATGGAAAAGAGCCACCGTGGTTCAACAACCGAGTTAGAAAACTGCTGCGGAAGCAAAGGGAACTTCACAGCAAACATAAACATAGCCAAAGCCTTGCAGACAAACAAAAATTACGCGAAGCGAAATGTAGTGTGAAGAGAGCTATGCGAGAGGCGTTCAATGAATTCGAAAGTAAAGTTCTATGTACTGACTTGGCAGAAAATCCTAAGAAATTTTGGTCTTATGTCAAAGCGGTAGGTGGATCAAAACAAAATGTCCAGACACTCTGTGACCAAAATGGTACTGAAACAGAGGATGACAGACTAAAGGCCGAAATACTAAATGTCTTTTTCCAAAGTTGTTTCACAGAGGAAGATTGCACTGTAGTTCCTTCTCTAGATTGTCGCACAGATGACAAAATGGTAGATATCGAAATAGACGACAGAGGGATAGAAAAACAATTAAAATCGCTCAAAAGAGGAAAGGCCTCTGGACCTGATGGGATACCAGTTCAATTTTACACAGAGTACGCGAAGGAACTTGCCCCCCCTTCTTGCAGCGGTGTACCGTAGGTCTCTAGAAGAGCGTAGCGTTCCAAAGGATTGGAAAAGGGCACAGGTCATCCCCGTTTTCAAGAAGGGACGTCGAACAGATGTGCAGAACTATAGACCTATATCTCTAACGTCGATCAGTTGTAGAATTTTGGAACACGTATTGTGTTCGAGTATAATGACTTTTCTGGAGACTAGAAATCTACTCTGTACGAATCAGCATGGGTTTCGAAAAAGACGGTCATGTGAAACCCAGCTCGCGCTATTCGTCCACGAGACTCAGAGGGCCATAGACACGGGTTCACAGGTAGATGCCGTGTTTCTTGACTTCCGCAAGGCGTTCGAAACAGTTCCCCACAGTCGTTTATTGAACAAAGTAAGAGCATATGGACTATCAGACCAATTGTGTGATTGGATTGAGGAGTTCCTAGATAACAGGACGCAGCATGTTATTCTCAATGGAGAGAAGTCTTCCGAAGTAAGAGTAATTTCAGGTGTGCCGCAGGGGAGTGTCATAGGACCGTTGCTACTCACAATATACATAAATGACCTGGTGGATGACATCGGAAGTTCACTGAGGCTTTTTGCAGATGATGCTGTGGTGTATCGAGAGGTTGTAACAATGGAAAATTGTACTGAAATGCAGGAGGATCTGCAGCGAATTGACGCATGGTGCAGGGAATGGCAACTGAATCTCAATGTAGACAAGTGTAATGTGCTGCGAATACACAGAAAGATAGATCCTTTATCATTTAGCTACAAAATAGCAGGTCAGCAACTGGGAGCAGTTAATACCATAAATTATCTGGGAGTACGCATTAGGAGTGATTTAAAATGGAATGATCATATAATGTTGATTGTCGGTAAAGCAGATGCCAGACTGAGATTCATTGGAAGAATCCTAAGGAAATGCAATCCGAAAACAAAGGAAGTAGGTTACAGTACGCTTGTTCGCCCACTGCTTGAATACTGCTCAGCAGTGTGGGATCCGTACCAGATAGGGTTGATACAAGACATAGAGAAGATCCAACGGAGAGCAGCGCGCTTCGTTACAGGATCATTTAGTAATCGCGAAAGCGTTACGGAGATGATAGATAAACTCCAGTGGAAGACTCTGCAGGAGAGACGCTCAGTAGCTCGGTACGGGCTTTTGTCAAAGTTTCGAGAACATACCTTCACCGAAGAGTCAAGCACTATATTGCTCCCTCCTACGTATATCTCGCGAAGAGACCATGAGGATAAAATCAGAGAGATTAGAGCCCACACAGAGGCATACCGACAATCCTTCTTTCCACGATCAATACGAGACTGGAATAGAAGGGAGAACCGATAGAGGTACTCAAGGTACCCTCCGCCACACACCGTCAGGTGGCTTGCGGAGTATAGATGTAGATGTAGATGTAGATTCCTGGGGTCAGATACATCACATGATCACACTGACAGAACCACAGGCACATAGACACAGGCAACAGAGCATGCACAATGTCGGCACTAGTACAGTGTATAACCACCTTTCGCAGCAATGCAGGCTGCTATTCTCCCATGGAGACGGTCGTAGAGATGCTGGATGTAGTCCTGTGGAACGGCTTGCCATGCCATTTCCACCTGGCGCCTCAGTTGGACCAGCGTTCGTGCTGGACGTGCAGACCGCGTGAGACGACGCTTCATCCAGTCCCAAACATGCTCAATGGGGGACAGATCCGGAGATCTTGCTGGCCAGGGTAGTTGACTTACACCTTCTAGAGCACGTTGGGTGGCACGGGATACATGCGGACGTGCATTGTCCTGTTGGAACAGCAAGTACCCTTGCCGGTCTAGGAATGGTAGAACGATGGGTTCGATGACGGTTTGGATGTACCGTGCACTATTCAGTGTCCCCTCGACGATCACCAGTGGTGTACGGCCAGTGTAGGAGATCGCTCCCCACACCATGATGCCGGGTGTTGGCCCTGTGTGCCTCGGTCGTATGCAGTCCTGATTGTGGCGCTCACCTGCACGGCGCCAAACACGCATACGGCCATCATTGGCACCAAGGCAGAAGCGACTCTCATCGCTGAAGACGACACGTCTCCATTCGTCCCTCCATTCACGCCTGTCGCGACACCACTGGAGGCGGGCTGCACGATGTTGGGGCGTGAGCGGAAGACGGCCTAACGGTGTGCGGGACCGTAGCCCAGCTTCATGGAGACGGTTGCGAATGGTCCTCGCCGATACCCCAGGAGCAACAGTGTCCCTAATTTGCTGGGAAGTGGCGGTGCGGTCCCCTACGGCACTGCGTAGGATCCTACGGGCTTGGCGTGCATCCGTGCGTCGCTGCGTTCTGGTCCCAGGTCGACGGGCACGTGCACCTTCCGCCGACCACTGGCGACAACATCGATGTACTGTGGAGACCTCACGCCCCACGTGTTGAGCAATTCGGCGGTACGTCCACCCGGCCTCCCGCATGCCCACTATACGCCCTCGCTCAAAGTCCGTCAACTGCACATACGGTTCCCGTCCACGCTGTCGCGGCATGCTACCAGTGTTAAAGACTGCGATGGAGCTCCGTATGCCACGGCAAACTGGCTGACACTGAGGGCGGCGGTGCACAAATGCTGCGCAGCTAGCGCCATTCGACGGCCAACACCGCGGTTCCTGGTTTGTCCGCTGTGCCGTGCGTGTGATCATTGCTTGTACAGCCCTCTCGCAGTGTCCGGAGCAAGTATGGTGGGTCTGACACACCGGTGTCAATGTGTTCTTTTTTCCATTTCCAGGAGTGTAGTCATCTTCAGTGAATTTGAATGAGTTCTAATGTAACAATCTTCCAGCAGTTCATATCACCATATGTCTTTGCTGACGTACATTCAGTATACCAGGAAAGCCTTATGGTGACATGTACTGCTACGAATTTGTTAGATTACAACAAACTCAAATGCACTGAAGATGGCTGTTTATAGGAGAAATATAGATATGCGAGAGGAATAATACTAACAAATCCCAAATATATTAGTGTTCTGCTGCACCCCTAGTGGAACTGTGTAGCCTGAAATACTGGAGTCCCATGGGGTTTATTGAAGGATTACGTAAAATTTACGTGTCTTTTTTCTTAATATTAAAGAAATTAATAAACCGAAAAATATTTTTAAAGAAAGAATAACTACTAATCCTCACTTCCACTTAAAATTTGGGGAGTCGGTACGAATGCGACACTGACAGCGTATTAGGCTGCATTTATCGAGGACAAGACGTAACTTTGCAGCTACAGAATTCAGAAACAAGAGACAGTGACTGTGGCAGGCCTTTCACGCCTGCACAGTTAGACGTTCCACAGTGCTACAGCATCTGCTGTCTATCGTCATGAGGAGGAGCTACATTAAGTTTTGTAATCTCAATTTATACGGAAAAAGAACGTATGTTTCTTATAGAAACCCATAGTTTTATTCTAAGCTTCTTAGATTTTTGTATACTTGAGTCTAAATGAAAGTGGAGAGTAACTGTTCGCATGAAATTTCGGAATTCCCACCTATCGACCTTTTCCTGTTATCAACGTAAGTAATCATTAAAAAAGGTAGCTGTGCGTCTTCTTTATCTTAAAATAGTTTTCGATATTTGGCAGCATAATGAAGAAGTGGCTTGAAAAGGTTGTACTGAAGCGTTTTACTGCCGAAACGTGACTTTATAGTTTGGGACTAGTTTGCTATAGATAACTGTGTTAGCAGTGAGAGTGGTGCGAATGAAACCATCTCAAGTTGGGCCAGTTAATGTTTCTGCAAGTAAACGTAGGAGGTATGACGAGCCACATAGCACTTTAGGATACTTGAACAACAATGCTAATGTGCTTTATGTTGTATGCAACGAGGTCCTCCATAAAATCACTCTGGATCCACCTAAAGTACGTCGTTAGTAATCTGGTCATGGCGAGATAGAGGAAAACATAGTTGAACTAGAGAGAGACCAAGAGATGAATACACTAAGCAAATTCAGAAGGATGTAGGCTGTAGTACGTACTGGGAGATGAAACAGCTTGCACAGGATATAGTAGCATGGAGAGCTGCATCAAACCAGTCTCAGGACTGAAGACCACAACAACAACAACAACAACAACAGTTGAATTAATCTCTTGAAAGCATGACGATAGCTAAAACGAAAAATAAATATGCTTCAAACAACAAGAAAGGTCTATTAAAATTTAACTGAGGGTTTTTCTCAGATGTCAGACAGCTCAATATGCTGACTCCTACACGTTCATAATCTTATTACACATTCCGCTAAGGAGGCGGTATAATACACGACAGGTGAAAAATTATCAAAAGATATAGCTACGATCTCACTTTCGAATAACACGGTATCTAAGTGTATCAGATATTTATTAACCTATCTTAAAGGATTTACTTTTCGTCACATATCACGCAAATTTCCATAACAAAAGAGTGAATATAACGACGTAGCTTGGGTCAGAAAACCAATTATTATAAGGAAATATAATTACGAAAACGCTTTAACGGAAGATCTTTCATGCAAATCTCTACCAACACGTACGAAATATGTGTTCTCCTAAAATATGTGTTCTCCCAAATTCTTAACCTAAAGAGAATGAAATGTCATAGAACACCTGCATTGCCTATTACCATCCGTACCGACGAAGCATAGGTCATGTGTGAATAATAAATAGGGCTCACCAGCTTTTGAAAAAAAAAACATTCAAATACTGATACGCATTTCATGAGACATACAGAGGTACCTACTGTAAAAATTTATCCCATAGTCACAAGAACGCTCTTCAACAGCTCATCAAAATAATTGCCATAAAATCGTGGCCTCTAGGCAATAGCTTATATGAAATACTATGTGAGGTCATGGGAGGTGAACATACAACTCTTCTTCTACTTACTGAGGTAAGATAATTATGTCGGTTAAAGGTACTAGCCTATAATTTCTAGCTAAGGGATGAATTATGTGCTTTATTTCTGGAACACAATTTGGAATTGTAATTGTGATTATTTGAAAGAAATTGTCTGATTCCAATTGTCTAATTCAACGACATTTTTTGCGGATAGCAGTGAACACAACTCGGCTTGTCAAAGCATACAAGTAAATGCATTCACTGCAGACGAAAAATTTCCTGCTACCGAGAAATAGTAAGAACGTTAAAAAATTCCATGTGCTCAATGGAGCTGAGGTGCTGCACCCCAAAAGAAGGCTTCTTAGAAGACGAATGGGTTGAAACGAGGAAAACTTTACGGAAGAAACTATTCAGCTCCTGAAAGATTTGAATGAAGCAATTATCAGCGTTTTCCAAATGAACATCAGATTAAGTATCAAAATAATTTACCGATTAATAACCCATTTATTGTCAATACGGTACTCTCGCATTTTCCCGTAGAAGAGCACGAAACTTTTACTGAACCTACGTCTGACTCCTCGCCGGACGAAAAATTTAAATTAATACATTATTGGAAACGTGGTGCCGTTTAAAAAATGAGTATCCTCAATTCTTTCAAAAGCTTTTGTTGATATTTTTACCATCTGAAACTGCATATATTTGTGTGAAACAAGAGTCTCAGCTAATGTGTCAAAAATAAAAATTGAACATACTTGATGCAGGAACTGTTATTGCAATTACCTGATTGCAAAATTAAGTTACTTCAAAGACTTTTTTGTTCTTGAAGTATATTGATTTTATTTAAAATAACTTTCATTTTTGTGGCAAATAGAACGTTGAAAGAAGGGGAGTTTGAACACCCTATTCCGACAATGTTAAATTTAATGACTTGGCTTCCGTGTATTTCAGGAACCACTGTAGCCATTGTATGAAACTTTTACAGAACATTAAAATGTATGATGTGCGTCTACGGAACTACAATAACTGCATTTAAGCCACTGATTTCTGAAGTACAATTTTTGTAAGTACACAGTTGATATTTTGTGTACTTTTTTGTGAGGTACCCTGAATAATTTGAATTATACATAACATTATGTTCTTCTTTTAGTTCAGTAGACTCAGAATATGTATGTTACTACTCGCTGACGATTGAGTACTCTACTCGAAGTGATTTCTGAAATTTAGGGAAAAATTCAACAGAAAATGTTAATTTTCAGGAACGGCTTCTAAAGTTTCAAAAGACTGTAACTGACTTAATATATGTTTAATTTTTTATCTTTAGTCACTCAGAAGCATCCTGCACCAAACTGTACATCATCCTCTTGATCTTTTCCCAGTTTCGTCTTCTTTCTGGAGTCCTTAGCGACCAACAGTGCTGCATACTCGGGTTTATTGGTGTGAACCTTGTCCATCTCTCTGTCCAGTTCTCTGATGCAGTTTGCGCCAGGGATAATTCCTAAATGCTGTAGCACTTTCACCCTACCAATGTTGCCATCATTAAAAGAAATAACATCATCACTGACCCACCACTTTAGTTTCTTCATTACAACAAAAATATTTGTTTGTAAGCTAGTCCATATCAGATTATTTAACGACTAATAGGGATTTTGAGTGTGATCATGCAGACACTTCTTCAGTAATTCAAAATTTGCCAGGTCTCTGTAAATAGGTTTTATGATATCCATGACTGCTGCTGGGATAGAATGTTTATGGCTGTATGAACTGTTTGAGTACTGGGCATTGCACCACGAATCAGGTCCAGGAGGGCAAAGGTGGTGTACTGGTTTTTCATCAGTTGACAGTCTGTGGAAGAATGTAGCCCATAGTGCCTGCTTGGTTCAAATGGCTCTGAGCACTATGGGACTTAACATCTATGGTCATCAGTCTCCTAGAACTTAGAACTTCTTAAACCTAACTAACCTAAGGACAGCACACAACACCCAGTCATCACGAGGCAGAGAAAATCCCTGACCCCGTCGGAATCGAACCCGGAAACCCGGGCTTGGGAAGCGAGAACGCTACCGCACGACCACGAGCTGCGGACTACTGCCTGCTTCATTTTCAAGATATTCTCGGTATTATTTCTAATGGCCATCGCATGATACTGCTGTAGTTCATCAATCTTTTGTCTGTCAGCCTGCCTCTTATGGTTTTACCATTAGAAAGTTTCTCGTCCCTCAAACTTTGTTTCAACTTCATCAACCTGGTGCTCGTCTTCTTCTGGACATGACCAACAAATTCCAGTTTTGTGAAAATCTTCTGACCATATGGGTGAGCAGCTACTACACCGTTATTTTCTTTTGAGTTTCCATCACCTAAGAACTAAGTGTAACACACTCCCCTTTCGTGCACAGATCGACTAAAAATTTCAATAGCTGCAGAGTCCTCCATACCACCACTTGTTCCTTCATAATTTGTGTCACAGATATTCCCTTCTTCTTTCCCTTATAACAATGTTTGGTTAAAATCTGGAAATCTATTACCTTTCCAGTATCCACATTGGTCACAATAGCAACAGAATTCTTAGAACTGTAGCCACGCTTCTGACAAGTGTCATCAAAAGCCATTGGTATGTCAGTCATACCATCATTTATTTCAACAGCTTCGTTTACAGACCCTTCATCGACTCGCATGCAGCAGATTCCACTGCAGCTCCAATAACTGCATACTTCTCTATTTTACAAGATGAACGTTGCATGTTCATCACAGCAGACGTTGTTTCTCCTGCAGTGTGTCCTTTGCCAATTGACTTACATGCAAAAGGTTTCACAGCAGCCCCAATAAATCCTGCACACGTGTCTATTTTACAACCTGGGCGCGGCATATTCATCACGGCACACATTGTTTCTGCTGCAGTGTGTCCTTTGCCAATAGCCCTCAATCCATAAAACCAGTTAAAATTTACATCAAAAAATTATCTTTATACATATCAGAATTCCAAAATGAGTGAGTACCTTTACAACTAGCACAATTAATGATAAGTTTCCTGACTTGTCCTTTTGATACCCCACTGTGAACTAACGGGCCGTCCACATATTTTACAACACACGCATTCGGCTACCACTCCTCCGGGGATGAGTGAGTCTGTCAGAATACAACCTAAACTACCATTTACATCACTTTCGTTTTCAGAAAACTGTGTATCACAATGTTTCATTTTACTCTTCGAAGCACTAATGGGTGTTTCTCAAGATACCGACGAGTTTGCCTGTCCTTCATTGTCTGTAATTTCACATGCCTCATGTTGAACACAGTGTTTCCCTTTATTCGATAATTTGTTACCATGAAACACACGTTTCTTAAAAGCACTTCGTTTTGGAGTCATACTTTACTTTTTGAGATATTAACAATTTAATTCGTCACTTTTCCTCAGAAAAATGGTAGCACTTCGACATACAACGCGTGGTTATGCTGTGAAAAGATACGTTACTGTTCTTGACAGTGCTACCAATACAAACACGTAATTTAACCATTATAACACACCAATCCACAGCCTTCTACTTAAAAAACAACCGATTTTGTTAGCTCTTGAAGTAATGCAACTAAAACATTCTAAATTTTCAACTTGTGTAGATTATATTTAAATAAATTAAATAAAACTCTTCCCACGTGAGTTTATAAGTGATGTATACATAAATTTATTCGGAAAATTTCAAATTTTATAGTGAGATGCAGGAACTGTCATGACAATCATGTAATTCCAAAATTAAGTTACTTTAAAGACTTTTTGTTTACTTTCGAAATTACATTTGAAGCAAACTAATTTTATTTAAAATAACTTTTATTTTTGTTGTAAATAACACGTTGAAAGGGTACTCTACATTGCGTTTCAACTATTTCAATTAAAGTAAAATTGACTTGCAATCGAGTCATGCTTTCAGTAACATCTAATGTGTACTTGGCACTGCTCTAAATGAGAGAAGAGGTGTGTGTCTGTATCATTTAATTTTCTCATCTATGTGTGCACTAAAAAAACATTTTCCTTGCAGTATCCACATTCGATAATTTAACTTTGTTTAAACTTCTGCGTGTTTTTGTTTGCGTGAATGAACTTTCTGCTAGTGAGATTGGTTCCGGGGAAGACAGTACATGTGAAGCTGGAAGTTTACTAGGTTGACACTCTGCCAATTGGTAAAAGAAAGCAAAGACTTCGGAAGTGAGATTACGTCAGCCACAGTTTGCAAAACTGGTTAGGCGGACCTCGCCTATATTGTCCGAAAGTGGAAGGAACTTGCAGTTACCAACACTGCGAATCGGTGTCTGCTGGAGACGCTGGTAGTAAGTGTCCCTTCTTTAGTTCTATGAAATGAGGAGCCGTCTCCAACACTGTAAGCATGTGAAGTATTTAAGATGGAATACTACTCAAAACATTCATTTTTTGCGGATACTATCGATCCACGTCCGACAGAGACCTCATGGACTGTTACTGATGTGCTTTACGATTCCAAGAATATAATTTAAACGCTAGGAAGTGGCTTGTGCAGATTTTTTAGGTACCAGAATTGTTAAACAGAGTTTCGTAATTATCGTTTACAATATGGCAGGAGAAGACCATTTCACACTCATCTAAGCAGTTGCTAATTGCATAACCATATTTTACTGTCCATAAATGTGTGCGATTGGTACACGAAAGTAAATTATTCAGTTTGTGGGTTTGCTGAAAGTAGTTAAAATCTTCAATTGCGAGGGAGCATTCATACATTGTCCTACATGCACATTTATTACAATATAAAAAATATACCATAGTTAATATTAGGACTAAATAAATTAATATAATAAAGTTAGTACGTGTCTCTCATACGTCGTGGACGCTTCACGCCGCGCGATACCGTACTGAAGCATATATGAGCAAGGGCACCACGCGTCGGGTCAGATGAAGGCACATAATTTGTAATTATACACTGAAGCTCGAAAGAAACTGATATAGGCATGCGTATTGAAATACAGAGATAAGTAAACAAGCAGATAACGGCACTGCCGTCGGCAACGCCTGTAGAAGGCAACAAGTGTCTGGCGCAGATGTTAGATCTGTTACTGCTGCTACAATGGCAGGTTATCAAGATTTAAATGAGTTTCAACGTGGTGTTGTAATCGGTGCGCTAACTATGGGATACAGCATATCCGAGGTAGCGATGAAGTGAGGATTTTCCCGTACGACCATTTGGCCATTGTACCATGAATATCAGGAATCCGGTAAAACGTGAAATCTCAGACATTGCAAAACCCGGAAAAAGATCCTGCAAGAACAGGACCATCGACGACTAAAGAGAATCATTCATTGAAACAGAAGTGCAACCCCTCCTTAAATTTCAGCAGATTTCAGTGCTGGGCCATCAACAAGTGTCAGCGTGTGAAATATTCAACGAAACATCATCGATATGGCCTTTCGGAGCCGAAGGCCTACTCTCGTACCCTTGATGACTGAAAGACACAAAGCTTTATACGCCTCGCCTGGGCCCGTCTGCATCAACATTGGACAGTTCATGACTGGAAACATCTTGTCCGGTCGGAGGAGTATAGTTTCAAATTTTATCGAGCAGATGGACGTGTACGGGTATGAAGACAACCTCATGAATCTATGGCCCCTGAATGTCAGCGGGGGAGTGTGCAGGCTGGGGGAGGCTCTGTAATCGCGTGTGGCTTGTGTGGTTGTAGAGCGGGGACCCCTGATACATCTAGATACGACTCTTGTCGGAATAAATGCGTCCATTCATGTCCATTGTGCATTCCGACGGACTAGGGCAATTCCAGTAGGACAGTGCGATACCCCTCACGTCCAGAATTGCTACAGAGTGGCTCCCCGGAATACTCTTCTGAATTTAAACATTTCCGCTGACCACCAAGCACAGCAGACAAGTATACTATTGAGCATATCTGGGATGTCTTGCAACGTGCTGTTCTGAAAAGATCTCCACCCTACGCACACCTGCGATTTATGGACAGTCCTGCTGGATTCATAATGTCAGATCCCTCCAGCACTACTTCAGACATTAATCGAGTCCATACCACGTCGTGTTACGGAACTTATGCTTGCTCGCGGGGACCCTACATGATATTAGGCAGGTGTATCAGTTTCTCTCGGTCTGCAGTGTAATATAAGTAATAAAAGTGTTAGCAGTTATATAAAAGTGTTATAAAATAAAATTATGAACTATTTTAAAAACGAGAATTTATCAGTATTAATAATATCAGTAGCATTCCCATTTTCCAGGCACTTATATTTGCCATAAGCAAAACTTTAACTGACGAGATGTCTGCCATTGATCAGCATTGACAGTGGCTCTGGCATGCTCAAAGTAAATACAAAGTCTTTCAGGCAACATTCTCATCTCAAGTTGCGAAATATAGAATAATAACGTTATCAAGGTAGTTGATCGAAAATCGACTAGTAAATTACCGCATAATGGGGACCCTACATGATAGAGGACGGGACAGAACGTCAGAGACAGAGCACTTCGTGTTCCTGATGCTAATAAGCCGAGTACACCGTTCGTTTGTTATATATTTTTTACGAGCTACCTACAGGAGCGACTTATTTACAGACACCTGTGTAGTTACTAGAATATTTTTGTCATTTAAATTACAGTTGTTTCAAAGAAAATGCCTTTTTTGCATATGCTGCACACCGAAATTTTTATTTTTATTTGTGCACCCAGACGCGTTTCGTGTTTTTTACAAGGCATCTTCAGTGGGTGACCTGAAATGTTACATGATTTGTCCATTTTTACACATAGGTTATGGTTTCACATCTAAGTTATAGATTTAAAAACAATTCCTCAACTTTTTTTTTATGAAATGGAAAGATACTTACAGGTAACTTCAAATTCATTGCATCTAAGCAAACTGCTTTTTCTCATCTGGCAACCAGGTGGACATCTTACAGTTCGCTTTCAGTTCACTGTTTACGTTACACATCACTGCAACTGCCATCTTTTTAATACAGAGTTTCATTTGTTTTTCTAAGTGTTACAAACATTCTCAGTTTTCTGCATTCAACTGTTTTGTGAATGTGGGTATGTATCTGTGTGTGTGTGTGTGTGTGTGTGTGTGTATGTGTGTGTGTATTAGAGAGGGAGAGAGATTTTTTAATAAAATAAAATTATTTATTTTATTTTTATTACTATTTTTTATTTTGACATAGAAAACATGTACTCTCACAATCCAGTAGCAGAAACAATAAATATCATAGAACAAAACCTGAAGGACAACAGCCAGCTACCAGATGAACACATCAAAGAAATACACAAGTTGCTAGAACTAATAACTGAACAGAACTGCTTTCATTTCACTGATGACCAGATGAGAAAAAGCAGTTTGCTTCGATGCAATGAATTAGAAGTTACCTGTAAGTGCATTTCTATTTAAAAAAAAATATAAGAAACTGTTTTTAAATCTATAACCTAGATGTGAAACCATAACTTATGTGTAAAAATGGACAAGTCATGTAATATTTCACGACACCCACTGAAGATGCCTTGTAAAAAAGGCGAAACGCTTCTGGGTGCATAAACAAAAATAACAATTTTGATGTACAGCATGCAGAAAAGGTATTTTCTTGAAAACAACTGCAATGTATATACAGCTGCTGCGAAAATGGCCACTACAAGAAACGTGTTTTGTAATTTCTTGCGTGTTCTAGTGCTTAATAGAACAAACTTATATTTTAATAGCCGTGTAGTGTATTGTACCACCGTTGTTATCGACCTTACTATTGAACCTCGTATCGTACAGGCTTTTGTTTGTTTTGGATAGTGTAGATCGGTGTCGGTTAGACTGTCAGTGAGAGAGGACTTCTAATTCCTGCTGCTAATAAGCCGAGTACACTGTTCGTTTGTTACATTTTTTTACGAGCTTCAAACAGGAGCGACTGCAGTAATGGATGGGAAATGTGATTGCTGCGTACAGATGCGAGCTGAGTTGGCGAACCTACGCTCACAGCTCCAGAGTGCATTGGCTTCCGTCACGCAGCTTGAGGCTGCTGCCAAGTGATATCACTGTTGGGGATCGGACGCGGGGATGAGAGGGACGTCAAGGACGTCCCAAGTGTCCACTGATGGGTCCACTGCAGTGGGCGCCCCACGTACTGAGTGCCTGCACTGAGGTTGACTCCTCACTCATGGTCGAGAGGGAGATATTTCCAGTCAGACAGGCAGCGAAAAACTTTCCGAGGGGCCGATGGTGAGGCCTCCCCAGTTCGTCTGACCAACAGATTTCCGGCATTATCTGTGGCTGACGATGTCTCTAAGCCGGATACAGTCGTCCACCCTGTTCCAGAGGAAGATTCTCGGCCTGCAAGGTCTGGGAATTCACAGAGGCTGGGTTTCCTGGTATTTCGTAGCTCCAACGTTAGGCGGGTAATGGGGCCCCTCAGGAATATGGCTCCCAAGGAGGAGAAGGAATCCTGTGTGCATACCTAAGGGAGTTATTCCAGATGTGGAAAGGATAATTCCAGATACTATGAAGAGTACAGGGTGCAGCCAACTGCCGGTGATGACTCATATCAGTATCAATGACGCGTGTCGCTTTCGATTGGAAGAGATTCTGTCTGGTTTCGGCCGCCTAGCGGAAATGATAAAGACTGCCAGTCTTGCCTGCGAGATGAAGGTGGAGCTCACCATTTGCAGCATCCTCATTAGAACCGACTGTGGTCTTTGGTACAGAGCCGAGTGGAGGGTCTGAATCAGAGGCTCAGGCGATTTTGTAACCTTGTAGTCTGCAGATTCCTTGATTAGGGCTATCGGGTCGTGGGTTTCCGGGTTCCGCTCAATAGCTCAGAGTCAGTTACAGACAGGAGTGGCTACACGGGTCGCGGGGGCTGTGTGGAAGGGACTGGGCTGTCTTTTAGGTTAGAGGGTCTCAGAAAACCACAGAAAGGGTGTCCGTTTAAAAGGGGGCAGGTAAAACACAGTAAGGTAATTTCAGAAACAATCTGTATTGTAGTTGTAAATTGTCGTAGCTGTATTGAGAAAGAACCAGAGCTCCAGGCCCTAATAGAAAGCACTGAAGCTCAAATAGTTATAGGTACAGAAAGCTGGAAAAAGCCGGAAATAAGTTCAGCCAAATTCTTTTCAAACGATCTAATAGTGTTCACAAAGGACAGATTAAATACAGTTGGTGGTGGAGTATTTATTGCTGTCAGAAATTGTTTGTCTTGTAGTGAAATTGCAATAGATAATTCCTGCGAAATATTACGGGTAGAGGTCATACTTGACAGTCGGACTAAACTAATAATTGGGTCGTTTTAGCGACCCCCCCCTCCCCCCGCCCCCCCCCCTTCCTGAATCAGAAGATATAGTTGTTGAACAGTTCAAAGAAAACTTGTGTCTCATTTCAAATAGGTACCCCACTCATACAACTATAGTCTGTGGGGACTTCAATCTACCCTAGACATGCTGGAAAAATTATATGTTTAAAGCCGGCGGCAGGCATAAAACGTCATCCGAAATTGTACTGAATGCTTTCTCAGAAAATAATTTTGAACAATTAGTTCATGGCCCACTCGAAGCGTAAATGCTTGCGAAATTATGCTTGACCTTTTAACAACAAATAATCCTGGACAAGTAGTGAGTATCGTGACGAAGAGAAGGATTACCGACCTCAAGGCAGCTGCTGCTAGCCTGAATACCGTAACACCCACAACCATCAAAAAGAAACGCAAAGTATATCTATTTAAATAAATCTGATAAACATGCTCTTAACGCCTTTTTAAGAGACATATGATCATGTAAATATGCTGATAAATATGCACTTAACGCCTTTTTAAGAGACATATGATCATGTAAGAGTAGAAAAGTTGTGTAATGATTTCAGAGAGATAGTATCGACAGAAATTGAGAGATATATACCAAATAATTTTATACGTGATGGTACTGAACACACACAGTACACAAAGCGGGTCTGATCGCTGTTGCAGAAGCAGCGGAAAAGGCATGCCAAAGTTAAAAGAACGCAAAATCCTGAAGACAGGCAAAGTCTTGCAGCAGTTCCAAATATAGTGCACACTTCATTTCGAGATTCTTTTAATAATTTCCACACCGAAATTCAGTCTCGAAATCTGGCAGAAAACCCAAAGAGATTCTGGTCATACATAAAGCACACCAGTGGCAAGACGCATACAATACCTTCACTGCGAGGTAACTACGGTGAAGTCACTAATGACAATGCCACTAAAGCAGAGCTATTAAACACGGTTTTCCGAAACTCCTTCACCAAAGAAGACGAACTAAACATTCCTGAATTCCAATCAAGGACTACTGCCAAGATGAGAAACATGGAGTAGAAGTATAAATCATTGGTGTAGCAAAGCAACTTAAATCACTAAATAAACCCAAGGCCTCCGTTCCAGATTGTATGCCAGTTAGAATTGTCTCAGAGTATACTTATGCAATATCTCCGTATTTTGCAGTTATGTACAACAGCTCGCTCACAGGAAGATCCATATCTTAAGACTGGAAATTGATCAGGTCACCCCGCTACCTAAAAAGGGAAGTAGGAGTAATCCACTTAATTACATTTCCATATTACTAACGTCAATTTTCCGCAGGGTTTTGGAACAAATACTATATTCGATCATTATAAAGTACCTCGACGAAAACGATGTATTGACACGTATCATCACGGATTCAGAAAATATCGTTCTGGCGAAAAACAACTAGCTCTTTATACTCACGAAGTAGTAAGTTCTATCTGCAGGGGATGTCAAACTGATTCCACATTTTTAGATTCCAGAAGCCTTTCGACACCGTTCTTAACAAAGGGTCTTCTAATCAAACTGCGTGCCCATGGAATATCCCCCTAGTTATGTGACAGGATTCATGATTTCCTGTCAGATAGGTCTTAGTACATAGTAATGAACGGAAGGTCATCGAGTAGAACAGAAGTAATATCTGGCGCTCCCGAAGGAAGTGTTATACGCCCTCTATTGTTTCTAATTTATATTAACGATATAGGAGACAATCTGAATAGCCCTGTTAGTCTGTATGCAGATAATGCTGTCATTTACCGTCTTTTAAAGTTATAAGATGACCAAACGGAATTGCGAAACGATTTCGATAAGATATCTGTGTGATGCGAAAAGTGCCAATTGACCCTGAATAAAGAATAGTGTGAAGTTAATTACATGAGTTCTAAAAGAAATCCTTTAAAATTTCATTTACGCGGTAAGTCACACAGATCTGGAGGCTGCAAATTCAATTAAATACTTCGTATTACAATTACAAATAACCTAATTTGGAACGATCACATGGATAATGCTGTGGGTAGAACAAAACAAAGGCTGCGATTCATTGGCGGAACACTTAGAAGGTGTAACAGGTCTACTAAAGAGACTGCTTACATCACGCTTATCCGCCCAATTCTGGAGTATTGCTGAGCAGTGTGGGATTCACATCAGGTGGGACTAACAGATGACACCGAAGAAGTACAAGGAACAAGAGCTCGTTTTATATTATCGCGAAATAGGGGTGATACTGCCACAGACATGATACTTGAATTGGAGTGACAGTCATTAAATCAAAGACGTTTTTCGTTGTGACGGGATATTCTCATGAAATTTCAATCACCAGTTTTCTCCTCCGTTTGCGAAAACATTCTGTTGGCACCCACCTTCATAAAGATAAATGATTATCACGATAATATAAGAGAAATCAGGGCTCGCTCAGAAATATTTGAGTGCTCGTTTTTCCCGTGCGCCTTTCGGCAATGGAACGATAGAGAGATAGCTTGAAGGTGGTTCGTTGAACGCTCTGCCAGGCACTTTTAGTGTGAATAATGGAGTAATCTCTTAGATGTAGTTTTCGATACCAACGGTCAACTCTGCAGGTAAACGCAGTCCTACGGTGAATGGCGTTAATTCGCTTATGATAGTTTATAAATCTACCGTCGCACCTTTGCAGAGGGTGTTGAGTGAACACATAGCAAAAAATTTAATGGTATGGGGTAGGATACTGAGACCAAGAACAAGGACCAGTATTAATTTAAGGAAAACACGTGATAGATTGGCCCAACTTGATACGTCATTAATAATTCCAAAACAAATATTTTTATTTAATAACAATTGAATCTTGAGCCAGCTGACTGTTACTAAGATTCCTGCGAAATACGTATAAACAGTCCAAGCTTTTTAATGAAATCCACAATAAGGACATTTGCACTACACTTGAAACTATAAATAGTACTCAAAATATGACAACTATGCAACACAGTTGTGGTCCGACTACGGCAGATAATTAATTAAATAAATATACCCGCGGCGGCACTCTGTTTTGGCAACTAGATCACAATGTTGGATAACAACACAACAGGAGTTGAATATAAGCTCAACAAACATTAAACAAAGACGTTAAAATGTACGCACTCCACTGATTAGTCTGCTCTCATGTGGACAAGATACAGCTAATGTGCCCGAAGGCTACCCAGAAATAAAACCAAAGCAACAGTAGTACTTCACTGACTTACCACAATCCTGTTTCACATAAATCACGCTAAATAATTAAATAAACCACCAGGATCCTAGAACACATTTAAAATGACAATGAACCATAATTTTTTTTAAAGAAAGTGGGAAGCTTAGTGATAATTTTGACCAAAGAGTTTCATAACAGCCGACAAGGGCCTTGCAATAACAGAAATACTGAGTCAATTACATGTTGATACCAAAAGAATAACAACAAACTACTCAATCTGAGACTGCAACGGGAGGTCCGCATAATCGCATGAGGCTTTCCAACACTTAGGCCTCGTGCGATGACGTCCCCAAAGAAGAAGGAAAACGCATCACAGGCCCGGACCAGCATAACAGCAACGCGTCAGCCGCTGTCGATACAAGGCTGTCAACACATACCAAACAACAAACAGCAAAACCAGTTTGATACAAATTAACAGAGACAGTAATACGTAAACCGGAAATTAAAAAGTCAACTATTAAAGCTCCAGTATGGGAGCGGCGCTCTGATAACATTGGAAGTTAACCTTCCCAGCTATAACAGGAAGCCATGTACAAGGTCATGAAATCCAAACAAGATTAAAAAAGTATGAAGGTATGAATTTACTGGGGCCTCTTAGGGGGTAATAGGCACTCTAATTAGGATACGCACCAAGTGGCATACGGTCAGTTCAACTGTACCCTATAACCCGAAGAACTCCTAAACATGGAGTGAGAGAGTGTGGAAACACAAGTATGCACACACACATGACCCACACATGCATACCTTTAGGCCGGTCGCACACAACTTTAGTTACAGGCCAAATCCAGTAACTGGCCCCAGAAAGAGCCATGAGCTCTACAACAAACAGAAATTACTAACAGTAGTATCACATAATAACATCAAATCATCATTTCAAGTGCAAGATTTACGTTGCAAAATACTATCTTGTTGCATACAGAAACCTTCAGATTGAGACACACAGCCCCAAAGGAAACTGGATTCCTGGCCAGCTCACACCGAACAGAAGTAACAACCTTTAAGTACAGTAATTACTAAATAGTATTTATAGATAATTTCAAACAAATATCGAGGAGGCCAACTGCTTCAGGACTCCAGGTAGGCACCGGATAATACTGCCCTCCTGCTCGTGGCTACTAAGGAGGTGTTCAGTACATCTCAAGGTATTTAGCACACCATGATCGGCTGATGATAGGTGTCGTTTCTCTATATTCATTTAAGATCTCTGCGATCGACTTTGTATCGAAAATGGTTCAAATGTCTTTGAGCACTATGAGACTTAACATTTGAACTACTTAAACCTAGCCGTGCGGTTAAAGGCGCTGCAGTCTGGAACCGCAAGACCGCTACGGTCGCAGGTTCGAATCCTGCCTCGGACATGGATGTTTGTGATGTCCTTAGGTTAGTTAGGTTTAACTAGCTCTAAGTTCTAGGGGACTAATGACCTCAGCAGTTGAGTCCCATAGTGCTCAGAGCCATTTGAACCATTTTGAACTTAAACCTAACTAACCTATGGACATCACACACATCCGTGCCCGAGGCTGGATTCGAACCTGAGACCTTAGCGGGTGCGTGGTTCAAGATTGAAGCGCGTAGAGCTCCTCGGCCACACCGGCCGGACTTTGTATTCAGAAGCCGCGGTTTTCCTATTTCGTCGCTTTTCGGCTATTTAAGCGCACGACACTGTTGGAAGAGGGATGCTTTTGGTCTGTTAATTTGGGCTCCGTTGTGCAGTCTGGTTGTCAGAAATCGCTCACTGCGCATGCTCTGCCTCTTTCTGTCACGTGGGCAGTGAGGCTGTGTACGGAGACGTGCGTGTGGTCGGCGAGTGTGTACTGTGTCTAGTGGGAGGGGGATGGTCTCGTCTGTGCTGCTAAGAATGTGAAAGTGGCTTCGGAATGTATCAGCCTGCAATCACATATGCTACAGAACCAAACGGATGGAATTATTCAGGTTACTAAGGTACATGTATATTGAATTTCGTGCTGTTTGTGTTAACGGCTCTCCCCGTGTTTGGACGCCCATGTTATCTGTTTCGTATTGACCACTACTGCACAACTTATTAAACAGTGGTTACGTGTGTGAAATGGTTGATCTGCGGAGGAGTGGTGATGGACTACTTGCGCCACGGTGACATCATATTTGGAACAAATGTAAGTTCTTTCCATTGAATATGTTGAGAACATAGCCAGTATCAGGAAGGTGCAGGATGAGCAGGTGATGGTATGGAGGTGATGGGAGAAAAGCAGAAATAATTGAAGCTGGTCGTGAGAAACAGATTTTACACTTCGACAAAAAGCTCACTGCGTGATAATGTTTTGCATCTGATATACTGTTTCAGTGTCGATTGAATTGAAAAATAAGAAAGCTAGTGGGTCCCTTGAGGCCGTATTCGTGTTTTGAAATTTCTCTAATGTGTTAAGAATTGTGTTAATCTGGATACTGTCCAGTTGCTGTGTGGTTTTATGTTGTTGTTTCAGCGGTATAATCAGAGGTGCGGGTTTAACTGGACTGCGACCAGTTTGAATGGTAACCGAAGGCTCGGCCGCTGTGTTTACCAAACACTCCAGTTCCTCGACTAATTTGAGTATTTTATTATTTGTTCCTGGTGATGCAGAGGCATCTGTCTTTCCTTTTTCACCGTTCCTTTTCAGCATTCATTCAGGCTCGATCTGAGTTGTATGTTTCCGCACATCCACGGTTTGCCATTACGTGTCACTGAAATTTTGTAATACCTGAAAGATGCCTTTCATTGCGCTGAGTTTTTAGTAGTTTATTAAGAAAGAGAAATTGCGAACTGTTTGTGCTGTTGTATCTCAAAAGGTGTCCTGCTTCTGTGGAAGTTTTTCTCAGCATATCATTAATTGTTTTTACTGTTCTTAAGATGTATGTAAAGAGAGTTTTAAAATTATTTATGGTTTGTGGTGAGCTTTGACGTCCGTAAACATTTTGTTTCTTCAGTAATGTTTCACATTGTAGGGAAATTATGTATATTATTCTCGGGTAACAGGAGTTTGTTGTTATTATGCAACTGTTAAATACAATATGTTGCAAATCACAAGTCAGAGTATGTGTTTGATTGGTAATTACGAGGTGCATTCAAGTTCTAAGGCCTCCGATTTTTTTTCTCCGGACTGGAAAGAGATAGAAACATGCACATTGTTTTAAAATGAGGCCGCGTTCATTGTCAATACGTCCCAGAGATGGCAGCACCGTACGGCAGATGGAATTTTACCGCCAGCGGCGAGAATGAGAACTGTTTTAAGTACTTAAAATGGCGACGTTTTCCTTACTTGAACAGCGTGCAATCATTCGTTTTCTGAATTTGCATGGTGTGAAACCAATTGAAATTCATCGACAGTTGAAGGAGACATGTGGTGATGGAGTTATGGATGTGTCGAAAGTGCGTTCGTGGGAGCGACAGTTTAATGAAGGCAGAACATCGTGTGACAACAAACCGAAACAACCTCGGGCTCGCACAAGCCGGTCTGACGACATGATCGAGAAAGTGGAGAGAATTCATTTGGGGGATCGCCGAATGACTGTTGAACAGTTCGCCTCCAGAGTTGGCATTTCTGTGGGTTCTGTTCACACTGTCCTGCACGACGACCGGAAAATGCGAGAAGTGTCATCCAGGTGGGTGCCACGAATGCTGATGGACGACCACATGGCTGCCTGTGTGGCATGTTGCCAAGCAATGTTGACGCGCAACGACAGCATGAATGGGACTTTCTTTTCGTCGGTTGTGACAATGGATGAGACGTGGATGCCATTTTTCAATCCAGAAACAGAGCGCCAGTCAGCTCAATAGAAACACACAGATTCACCACCACCAAAAAAATTTCGGGTAACCGCCAGTGCTGAAAAAATGATGGTATCCATGTTCTGGGACAGCGAGGGCGTAATCCTTACCCATTGCATTCCAAAGGGCACTACGGTAACAGGTGCATCCTACGAAAATGTTTTGAAGAACAAATTCCTTCCTGCACTGCAACAAAATCGTCCGGGAAGGGCTGCGCGTGTGCTGTTTCACCAAGACAGCGCACCCGCACATCGAGCTAACGTTACGCAACAGTTTCTTCGTGACAACAACTTTGAAGTGATACCTCATGCTCCCTACTCACCTGACCTGGCTCCTAGTGACTTTTGGCTTTTTCCAACAATGAAAGACACTCTCCGTGGCCGCACATTCACCAGCCGTGCTGCTATTGCCTCAGCGATTTCCCAGTGGTCAAAACAGACTCCTAAAGAAGCCTTCGCCGCTGCCATGGAATCATGGCGTCAGCGTTGTGAAAATTGTGTACGTCTGCAGGGCGATTACGTCGAGAAGTAACGCCAGTTTCATCGATTTCGGGTGAGTAGTTAATTAGAAAAAAAATCGGAGACCTTAGAACATGAATGAACCTCGTATAGCATTGCCTTTACTGAGCTGAAGTATCCTTGAGCGTATGTCCCAGGTCTCAGCTGGAGCACGCCGTAAACAGGCTGCACGCGACGAGAGCTTCTCCTTCCCCCTAAACTCATCGATGCAGGAAAACGCAGCCCAACGGTAAATGGCGTTATTTCACTGCAATCCCTAGGACGTCGAATACTCAGGCACACTCGTCCAGCTCCGTGTCCGACACACCACCCGCCACCACGCAGTCCCAGAGGAAACAGATGTCCCAGCAAAGATGAAGCAACGTGGAGCAGAGTGGATTGAACGGGCGCACAAGTGGCGCCGTTAGGATCAGGCGCGAGCCCTCACGGAAGCTGCCACGGCACAGATACATTATTTACAGAACCCAGGCTACATATCTGAGGGGTCCACCTAAGATACACTTAGGAAAGACTGCCGAAATGTAGCCTGAATTCACTAATCGCATTCCACAACACATTGATAAGTTGAGGAAGCTTCTCCGAATCGTTTTTCAATAATTTGGGAGATCTCCTCACAACGTTTACGTAGTGCTGCATTAAAAGGATTCCATAGAATAGGATCAGTGGTTCCTCAATAAACGTGATCTAAAAGGTCTCCTCTTATGGAAAAGATTACGGAACACTGAATCTAGTGGCTCTGTAAATTTATTCGTGAAGGATTCTTTTGACTATGGAAACGCTCTAAGCCGGAATACCGTAGCAGGAAGCGGGAAGACCTGCAGACGATCCAGTATTGGTGAAGGGATTTGCTGTTGACCCTGAATGTAAATATATGCCACTTATCGCTCAAAAATACTTATACTGTTCCCAACAAACCACTGAAACAGTTAACTACCGTAAAATGTCTGGGAGCATTCGCCCAGAGTGATCGGAAGTTGAATGACCACACGAAACAAAATCAGATGCAACGTTGAAGTAATGTACTTCATTCACGAAATGATTGGCCTACAGAATATTTACTCCACCGATTCTTCATGATTGCTCATCATCCCGGAGACCATATTTATTTATTTAGGCCTACACGTCAAGTTCCGTAGGACCAAAATGGAGGAGCGAATCTCCAAAGTCATGGAACATGTCAGTACGTGAAATTACAACACAAAGGTAATAACAGATAAAAATAAAATGTTTATGAACCCGAGAACGTCAATCAGTTAGTTTAAGTAGGCTTAAACCCATTAAACAATGCAACAAGAATCATTTTAATTTTTGAAGAAATTCCTCAGCAGAGCAGAAAGAGTGACCCATGAGGAAACTCTTCAGTTTAGATTTGAAAGCGCTTGGGTTACTGAAAAGATTTTTGAATTCGCGTGGTAGGTTATTGAAAATGGATGCAGCTGCATACTCCACACGTTTCTGCACAAGATATAAGGAAGTCCGATGCAAGTGCAGATTTGATTTCTGCCGAGTATTAACTGACTGAAAGCTGCTTATTCTTGGGAATGAGCTAATATTGTTAACAAGAAATGACAGTAAGGAAAATATATATGTATATTGAGAGCACAATTCCAAAATACCCAGATTCGTGAACAGGGGTCCACAAGAGGTTCGTGAACTTATACCACTTATTGCCCAAACCTCTCGTTTCTGAGCCAAAAATATCGTTTTAGAACGGGGAGAGTTACCCAAAAATATAATAACATACTACAAAAACGAAAATAAGCAAAGTAGACTAATTTTCGTGTCAAACGATCGTTCACTTCAGATACCTTTCGAACAATAAATATGGCAGCATTAAGCCTTTGAACAAGATCCTGAACGTGGGCTTTCCACGACAGTTTACCATCTCTCTGAACACCTAGAAATTTCAACTGTTCAGTTTCACTAATCACATGCCCATTTTGTGAAAGTAAAATGTCAGGTTTTGTTGAATTGTGTGTTAGGAACTGTAAAAGTCGAGTCTTACTGTGATTTGGCATTAGGTTATTTTCTACAAGCCATGAGCTTAGTTCATGAACTGCACTATTTGAAACCGACCCAGTGTTGCACATAGCATCCTTTACTACCAAGCTAGTGTCATCAGCAAACAGAAATATTTTTGAGTTACCTGTAATAATAGAGGTCATGTCATCTATATAAATAAGGAAGAGGAGTGACCCCAACATTGAGTGTACCCCATTCAGACCCCAAATCACAGCCATTCTCAACATTGTGAATAATTACCTTTTGCTGCGTGTTGCTAAAGTAAGAGGTGGACCACGTGTGAGCTACTCCCCGTATTCCGTAGTAGTCCAACTTCTGGAGGAATTTTTTCTGATTAAGGCAATCAGACGATTTAGTTAAATCAAAATACATGCCTAGCGTTCGAAACATTCTGTTTAACCCATACAGTACCTGACAGAGAAAAGAGAATGTAGCATTTTCAGTTGTTAAACGACTTCTGAAACTAAACTGTACATCTTATAGCAAATAGTGTGATATAAAATGAACAATTATCCTTAAATACACAGACTTTTAAAAACCTTAGCAAACACTGATGGTATAGAAATAGGTCTAAAATTATCTGCATTATCCCTTTCTCCCTTTTTTATAGCGGCTTTACTACTGAATACTTTAATCGTTTAGGAAGCTGATCATTCCGAAAGGAAAAATTACAAATATGGCTAAATACAGGGCTAACATGTGCAGCACAGTACTTTGATATTCTGCTAGGCACTTCATCATAACCATGAGAGTCCTTAGTCTTCAGTTATTTAATTATTGACTCAGCCTCCCCCTTGTCTGTATCACAGAGGAGTATTTCAGACATCAATCTCCGAGACGCATTTGCCTAGAAAGTGGTATAATTCCCTGTAGAAACAAATTTGTTATTTAATTCACCAGAAATGCTCAGAAAACCATTGTTAAATACTGCACATATATCTGATTTATAGTAACATAAATATTTTTACCGCGAACTGGCTTTATATCTTCGACTTTGTGCTGCTGACCAGACACTTCGTTCACAACTGACCATACGGTTTTAATTTTATCCTTTGAATTAGCTATTCTATTTGCATACCACATACTCTTTGCCTTCCTAATAACATTTTAAGCACCTTACACTACTGTTTGTAATGGGCTACTGTCGCTTGAATGTGACTAATTGTAATATTTTGATGTAATTCCCGCTTTGTTCTACATGACGTCCTGATTCAACTAGTCAGACATCCAGGCTGCCTATTACTGATAGTACCCCGTTTAGAACGTTCTAATGGAAAGCAACTCTCAAAGAGCATGAGAAATGTGTTAAGGAAAGCATTATATTTATCGTCTATGTTATCAGCACTATAAACGTCCTTTCACTCTTGTTCCTTGACAAGATTTAAAAAACTCTCTGTTGCTGTTAGGTTAACTTTATTTACATTATTGGTAATTATATGTGACATTTGTTTGAGTACAAAAGCCTTTTGGTGTTAAAATTTGTGCATCATGGTCTGAAATTCTATTCACCCTTTTACTAACAGAATGCCCACCTAGTAATGAAGAATGAATAAAAATATTGTCTATGACTGTGCTACTGTTTCCCTGCACCCTAGTTGAAAAAAAAAACGTGCTCTCAATCAGTACTTGACCGAATCAATGAAAGACGTGCTGATGATCCAACAGTGAGTGGCGCGTTTCATCATAGGGACGATCAGTTAATTCCAGAGCATTACTGAATTTCTGAAACAACTCCATTGTCAGGAGGTAAAAGAAAGACATTGTGTTCCAGGGAAATTTTTAAGTTGAAATTTCGAGAGAGTACACTGAAGGGAGACACAGGCAACATACCTCTCACGCAACGAGAAATATCTAACAAAACAAGAGAGCATACGGAGGAATAAGCACAGTCATCCTTCATACAGGCCATTCGAGAAATGAACAGTGACGGTCTCGGGTATTGGCGGAACGTAAAGAGGAGGCGCAGAAGGAGAATGGTACCAGTTGTAACCTCCGCGAAATTCACCATCATGTGTCTTGCCGTGAAGAATCCTAGCTGCAGATGTCTATGGACACAAAAAGAAACGTAAAATTTCGTATAAAAATGAAATTCGAACCTTTATAATTCTTTCTAATTATAAACTATATCAGAGAAAGCTTTGTGTTGGTGTTGTCTGAAACCGTATGTTAGGTGTAAATTTGAAGCACAAACTGTACTGCGTCTATTTAGATATGACCAACTATGCCAATGAGTAATTTATTTGAGGGTAAAGCTTATACCTGCTCTGCCATCTTAATATCAGCTTTATAACTTTTGCAAGATACGTGTTTTTCCTCTAGTCATAGACAAATTGTGGTTCACCAGCGTAAAAATCCGACTTTCAGCCAATTTGTAGCACATATTTTTAGTCTGTACGTATCTTTCATCACATCACACAGTCTGTAGGAGAGTGTTAGCTCATTTCGGATTGTAGCAATATTCATATTGTTCAGACGCCGGTTAAGTCACGAGACGGACAATCTTCTGCTCTTTTCCGTAGCACTGATCCTCACCATCAAGCGGAAACTCTCGGTCTGTACTGCAGAAACGTGTACGAAGTTTCTCTACTATCTATAGTAATATGGCAGAGTCGTGAGAGAGAGTGAGAGTACGGAATTAGCTGCTTGATAACACAGTGAAGCGGAAGCACACAAGTACTGCTTGACACACTGACGCCGATGGAAACAAAGAGGCCTAAGGTGTTTGACAATGTCATGGCGTAAGCATATTTAGGGTGTCCTCTCACACATCCAAAATAATTTTTGCGCTTAAAGCTGCCTCGTGCGGGCAAAAGCGACACCTCAGAGACGTCTATGTCGCTCATATGGGATAAGTGTGGATAAATTAAAATCATGTAAATACTGACAACACTTGTGTTCTCTGCATTACGCAGTGCGGAAGTGTGATTAAGCGTACAGAGAAGTAATTAATTGGTCTACAGAAAGCAATTACAAACATTCAAAGAAATATGACAATGAAGCCATAGAGAATATCTCTTCCACACCCTAGTAGAAGCTAGCATTCGCAATTAACTTCTCTTGGGCTTACCGTAGCACTCAGACATGGACTATGAATATAATGGGGGCAAATTTTGATAAGGTTACAAAACGTAGATGGATCAGTTCCTCAAAACAGACGATGAGACCTGGTTTCTACACATTTGTGGTAATATACGACAAGATATACGGTATTTGTTACAAATTTCTAACACGCACGCCTTCGGTGTGATGATGTGAGATTCGAGGAACAATCTGGTACCATTCATTTGCTGAAAGTGAAATGGGGTTATGTAGCATCCTATAATCACTGAAGACTAATTCGCTCGATTATTCACCTTTACTCGTGGATGAAACTACGCTCGAAACATTTTCTGGGACGATGTTTTACCCTGCATATCTGTTCACGATCAGCGTTAACAACGATCTATATGTTGTAGGAACACAGATATGATTGTCTTCATTACTAGGCCAGTAAAGAAAGAAAGGCTGCTCATTGTGTTCCCAGATGTTTTTAAAGAGTAGATGGTGCTTTGGACAGATGAATACCAAATAGTTTATTCGATAACAACAGTGGTTCATAATCTTCCCGAGACCGATACCCCTGAACGCCATCAGATATTAACTAGTACCTCCTCCAACCTCGCTCCTCCTTTATCAACTTCAGCGTCTAACGAAGGTTTAGAAAGAAAAAGAATCTTTCAGCACTTCCATTTTTAAACTGAAGAAAGGTAAATGATGTTTAGTGTTTGTGGGTGTGTTATTGTACCAAAAAAACTAATGATCCATTTGGTACTGATTGTTCCTAACAACCTGTTTTCACAGAATGGTGAAGCATTTCTCAGTGCATTCCTAATTTACCTACAACTCTTCCTCAAAGAAGAAAGCTAACTGTCTAAAGTCAGGGAAGACAGTAGTTGCAAATCATGCTCCGCTCCACCACTCCTCTCCCTAGTGACACTTGCTCTACCACCACCTGTGAATAACAAAGTAATTTATGGTCAATTTCTGGAAGTACCTACAACTCGGAGAAGGCATTTTCATGAAACATTTAAGCGTACGTGATGTACATGTCCCAACTTTACCTTTAACCGATATGTGGTACGAACTACGAAGCATGCGCGTTGTGCGTGGGGTAAATGGATAATGATATTAATACATTCGGTTCACAAACTCTAACTTCCCGGCATTGTGTCACGAGTTAATGTTAGTATTCGGAAAAAATGTAACTATGTATCTAGTGATAACTTATATAATCAGAATTACAGTCTTCTGAAATATTAATTCTCTTATAAAATTGAACATTTTTACTTTTACCCCTCACAAAAATTACATGTTACACCTCAGGGGGTAATTACCCGCAGATTGGTAACCAATGGACTACAAGAGAACACACGTGGAGTTCTTCCTGTAGTCTAGCAAGTATTTACTACCTAGTCTCCACATTTGACTTGCTTGTCATTCTGTGGATAGTATTTCGATCACTTTAATTCTTTTACAGGCCGAGACTCGTCCGAGAATTTTGTTTTGTTTTTGTGACTGAGAAAGCACAAATGTTACGTGGAACCGTAATTGCTATTCAGTAGTAAATAAATGTAGACTACGAGTAAAGCAAGGTAAAAGAAGGCTATTAATTACTAATTTGGTGAAGGCATTGGGATAAGATGTAGTTAAAGAATTAGTATTATAAGACAAGCTCAAGTGCTGAACAACATAATTTATAGTGAACAATGTTCTGTAACTATAGAGACAGGTGTCATCTGGACGTGTTAGGTTTGAAATGTTTGTCAGATAGTGGCGTATTTGTCTAGTTCTGAGTTATTAATCATGGACTACTCACAGAAAAAAATCTGTCAGGACGGGGCGTGAGTCGTGCTTGGGTAGTTCAGTTGGTAGAGCACTTGCCCGTGAAATGCAAAGCTTCCGAGTTCGAGTCTCGGTCCGGCACACAGTTTTAATCTGCCAGGAAATTTCGTATCAGCGCACACTCCGCTGCAGAGTGAAAATCACATTCTTGTTAAATCTATTTAGTCAGTTTATGGTACTGGGGAAATAAGATTATGATTTCGGCAAAGTAGTTTTGTTAAGAGGGAATTAATTTTATGTTTGTGGATTTTATAGATTTATTTAGGGCAATTGGCTTTTCTGATTCAGTGGCAAATTTTGATTGTTTCTGTGTATATGAGCGGAATTGAGCGGGTCAGATGCTCCTTTCTGGTTTTCTGTGATGTTTGTCTGCCAGACATAAATAAGTATATTCGTCCTTTTTTTGGGGAACTAGAAATTACGTTGTGTAGAAGGAGTTGAGTCGTGATTTGATCTCATAGAGATCAGACCTATTGATGTATGCTCCGTTGAAAATGATTAATATTGTAATATTTCGTTACCAATATATATGAGAAGTGCCGTAAAGTGTGGAAGACAGTTCGAGTTAATGCAAGGGGCTGAAATTCCGAACTTTTGGTAACTTTTAAAATAAGTAAATCCCGCTTGCCGTGTTGCTAACTCCAGAACGTGAGCACTGTGTTACGTGATACTGATTATAGCAACATTTGAGAGTGTAATTCTAAAAGAACCTATCCGTTTGTAAACTTTCTGTGGTGGATAGTTCATAATTACCATATGCTGACTATGATTGTGAATGATGTGTGCAAGTGGACTTTCCATACTTTGTACAGTTTAGAGTTAGGCTTCATAGTGACATAAATACAAGCGTATCGTAATAGATTGAAATATTACGCACATACATATTTCATTTAACTATTCCTTGCACCGAAAAAACTACGTTTGTGGGAACGGAGCTTATGGTGTGTACAACCATTTTTCCTACAGCTTTTTCCTACTGAGAACTCCATGTCAGGTACATCCAGGAGGCGTGCGTGTAAGAAGAGTTTCGCCGCCAGGTGAGTGGAGCTTTGCAACGCAGCGCACCGCTACAAATGATGCATCAATGCTCGGCTAATACAAAACGCTGTAGAGGAGAGAATCGCGGTTGAGAATAAATGTGAAAATGAACAGTGTCGAGCGGTGATCAAAAGACAGGATACAACAGTGTGTGGCAGAGTGGAAAAGCGAGACACTGCAACGAGAACTGTAATCATGTGCTGAGAAGAAGAAGAAGAAGAAGAAGAAGAAGAAGGACATAGTACATATGACAGAGGAAGGGGCGTTGATTTAGCACATGGAAGGGCGGATGCAGAGGCAGTTATTTCAAAAACTGCGTTGACACTGTCGGCAGTGTATGTCAGCTGACGAACTGGTACAGGAGGCCGAAGACTGACTCGCAGTTTCAGCGCACCGAGACTACATTCGAAAAATGGAGGTATTTAAGTTCAGTTCATCTGTTGTTTGCTTATATCAAAAGACGTTTTAAAGTGGAAGTTATGATAAGTCTGTAGTTATAAAGGAAGAGGATGTGATTCAATTGATGGAAGTGTCAATCAGACAAGGCAGAGAAATGTGGGTGAAATAGAAATTAACGATGTTTCAATTACTAATTTTCAACAGTTATCTCCAACTGTGGGAGGGAAACAGGAACACAATGTTTTAACATATGTAACTAGGGAACAGGATACCAGCTCTTTCAATAATAGACTGAGTGTTTTAAAGATACTGTTTGACATGAGCAAGGGTGACCTACATGAACAGGACGCAAAAGAGGCAGATGACAAGCTTGATACGTGGCAACTAAAGCAAACTGAACATGGAAGTGAAAAGGAGATATCAGCACCAATGAAGCAAATAAAAATTTAGCTGATAAACTTAAGCAGCAGTCTGGTACTACGCTTAGCATCAACGAAACCAATAAAACTGTAGCTAATGAGCCTTAGCAGCAGTCTGAAATAGATTTAACTAGTGAGCTTAAACAGTTTAAAGTTGAAAGTGGTGCTAAGTTAAAAAACCCACGCTGCTGATCTAAAGGAAATGTGACGAAAAGTATTGAACGCTTTTGAAGAAAAGGTCGAAGTTAAAGTTTCTCAAGTTGAGGAAAGTTGCAAGAAATCCTGAGACTGCGTAAGAAAGCAATTAACAGAGACTATACAAAGGGTGGCTAATGAAAGCAAGCAAAGAGTGGGTCAGATATAAGAAATTGTTTAGAGCATACAGTAGCACAGTGCCAGGTACATGTGAAAATGAGCACTCAATTTTGAATAATAAAATCAATGAAGAACGTGAAAATTGCTTAAAAGCTGTTAAGTTGTGTCTGGCCATGTGGAAGAAATAGAGACTAACATTAATCATTCCACTAGTCAGGTGAGCGTGGTATCAAATGATTTGCATGATCATGACAGAAGAGAAGATAATGTAAAAGTTTGTACTAACAGTGTGGGCGGCAGGTCGATAACCGAGTGGGATGAAGTAGCTTGCAATACTAACAGATAGTTCTTATTTTCTGATCCAGCTGGACATGTTCATCCAAAGGAATTTTGGAATGAGGTTGTGGACCGATAGACAGAAAATCGTTTTTTTTTTTTTCGTCAAAATTTATGGGGGAACCTAGGACCTGGAGTGTGAACGATACGATACTTTGGGAGAGTTAAAAGATGCATTTTTCACAGAATATTGGGTAGACTAAAAAAGGTGGAACTGCAAAACAATTTCTGGAATGGGGTAAAGTTTAATCCCACAAACGAGAATTTAAAATGATTTTCTTTCAAGTGGGTGTATAACTTATCATATCTGACTAACAAATTGGAACCAAACAGATTATAATGGTTTTAAACGGAAAGCTGCCCGTGAACTGGTGTAACAGAATAATTGCTACTCCCAGGGACAGATATTAATAAATTTCTTAATTATCTAGAAAGAATAGAGAAACTAATACAGGAGGAGCAGTCTGATAGAATCTTTAGTCTTCCGAACTACTCGGAACCTCGACAGAATGTAAATATAAACAGGGTGGGTGTATCTCGGGGTGATGGCAGAGGTAGAGGCGCAAGAGGCTGCCGCTGTGCTACGGCTGACAGGCAAAGGAAGGACGCTGTTATGATCGAGATCCATTATATGAAAATATGATCCCAAAACAGACAACAGAGAAGAGTGCGAGTGGGGGAGAGCGCAGAACCACAGATAATAGGAAACTAGATACCACCCGTGAAGACGCTGACGTTTGCAAGACGGAACATTGTTGTTTCAAATCGCTGATACATCTTTTTGTGATCAGTAACGAAGAAGTGACTAAATTAGGGAATAATGATATAGGCAGTACGAATGAGACAAATGAGGCAAATAATATCAAAATATGTTTATTTAATGGTAGCTTAGACGACCTTCTGAATAGGAACAGGTGAAGTGAGCACTGCAGTAATGAGACTCCGATTTGTGTATGTAAAGATGATGACACAGGTTCAAATTAACACGGACATGTGTGCAATATAACAGACGAGTTATCTTTCCAAGAAGAATAGGACAGCACAGACATAAGGAATTGCAGGATTGACATGAGAGAAGTATTGTGGAAGTGATTAATAAGAATTTGTTTGTAGTAAGGACACAGGCGTATAGTGAGGAGGACCATAATAGGGGTCAGTTAAGTAATGGATTGGAGGAGGTTCCGGAAGAAAAAGGTGATGTGTGAAGGTGCTTTGATTTCTCATTAGTGGACAGACAGACTGCTACTAACAGGATAAACAGTGAAAATAATACTACAGATGTCCATGTAATCTCTAGGCATGGGAAAGGTTTTGAGAGAAGGGAAGTTGTGCACGATGTGCTAGAGAACTCTGAAGTCAGTGATACTGGCGAGAAGACAGGGCAACCTGTGCATAAATTAGTGGTACATGGGGAAGAAGTGCAGTGTTTAGCTAACAGTGGCAGTGATCTTTTGTGCTGTTAGTCAGAAGTAATTACATGCTTTGCCAAACAAGGAGAAATTAGTAATAATGCCTGTTGTCGGGCTTCAAATAATTGTAGTCACAGGAAAGGTTAAGAAACCTGTTAAATATGAAGTGTTGCTGCCTTTTAAAATAAATTACATACTGTTATACCATAACTTCCTGATAATTCAAGGATTAAGTGTGGCCATGTTGATAAGGGTAGATTTCCTCAATAAATACAGAGGAAAGCTAGATTTTAAAGAGGTTTCCATGAGGTTGGAAATACAAGGAAGAAATATAATTATACAATTTTCTAGCAAAAAGAATTTAACCGCAGATGAGAGTAACACTTTTCCAATTAGGTATTGCAGAAAAAGAGAATATGTGGAAGGTTATAATTAATATGGCACTGAGGAAATGGGGGTTGATCCAGAACAGTTTCTGGTTGTATTAGACAAGATTGAAGAGAAAGGAGAAGAAATACGTGAATTAAATGAAAGTCAGAAGGAGGAGTAAAATGAGGCAGGGGGTATGCTAATTTTAGTAGGCACATCACTTGGCGAGTGGTGAGTTCCCTAGATGGATGTGTCCATTCTTACTTTCTGGTAAACTCTGTGCCAACTCTTTCCCATCCAAGTTCGATTCCGACAGTGCTCTTCAATTTTTGTTTCACTCTTTATTCTCTAAGGCCTATCCTATTTGATTTGACCTCAACATCTGTTGACCAGGTGATCAGAAAATAGATCTGTGGTTCAGTTCTACATTTGAAACATCTGTCATTTCTTGCATAAACAGTTCTTGCCAAAGTAGGGTAAGAAATAATATTTGTTGATGGATAATTTTATATGCTTGGGGTTCGATGCTCTGTATGGAAGCTTAATTTGGAAGTATCCGTTGTAGATGATAAATTAGTCAACTTTGGAGTTTGTTATTGTGGTGTCACCGCCAGACACCATACTTGCTAGGTGGTAGCTTTTAAATCGACCGCGGTCCGCTAGTATACGACGGACCCGCGTGTCGCCGCCACTGTCAGTAATTGCTGACCGAGCGCCGCCACACGGCAGGTCTAGAGACAGATCCTAGCACTCAGGCCCGTTGTACAGCCGACGTTGCTAGCCATGGTTCACTGAGAATTA
Source organism: Schistocerca cancellata (assembly GCF_023864275.1). Taxonomy (NCBI): domain Eukaryota; kingdom Metazoa; phylum Arthropoda; class Insecta; order Orthoptera; family Acrididae; genus Schistocerca; species Schistocerca cancellata. Next base: position 517,188,206 of record NC_064632.1, read on the forward strand.
CGCTCTCATTTGCCGAGACGATAGTTAGCATAGCCTTCAGCTATATTTGCTACGACCTAGCAAGGCGCCATTACCATTTTATATTGAGATTCAATTAATGTATCATCAAGAGCGTTGTTCTACAAATGTGGATTAAAGTTAAGTATTCCAGAAGCTACGTACTTTTCTTTATAGCATTCATTACGTATCCTGTTTCAGACCTCACGCCAGCCTGCGTGAGTTTAAGCGCGTGCCTTTCGGCTTCCTCTCATTGTGTCTAGGCTGTCTTGTCTAGACACAACAGATATAATGAATGTGTACTGTAGTGATAAGAGGTCAATGATGGGCATTAAAGGAAGTGGAGTGGAAGCTGCTTCAGTGAATGTCAGTTGGTGTTTTGTTGGTAGTAATGCTCAAAAACGAGTGCTTACCCCAATGAAGAGATGGAAGTCTACGATGCACAGGCAATTGTTCCTGTGTAATATGTTGTGGTTGAAATTGTAATGCACAAAAAGGTGCTTACTTTAAGGAAAGGTTAATGTGGAGGAAAAAGATGTTGATGTTACCGAGATATCTGAAGCGATGAAGTGTAGCTTAACGAATGAAACTCTATTGCATATACTATGAGTGTAAGTGTTGAGCAGGCACATTTATTTTGTTAAACTATGTGAAAGTAAGATGGTGAGAGAACTAGATTCTAGTAATTGGATAGCCAGGGAAAAATAGATTCAGAAATGTACTCTTGAAAGTTGTGTTTTTAGTAATGTTGAAGATAAGGTGTTGAGGTAAATATTTCATGAGGCATTGCAGTCTTTTCAATGCTAGGTAATTGACATTTATAAGGTACTTGAGTTACTAATAGTACTTCTTCTTTTTCTTTTCATGTTGTCAGTTTTCCTCTTCTGTGATTCTAAACTTTGGTCTATCATCTTTATCTTTTTCCACTTCTGTGGTAAGGTAGAAGCAGCAGGCGTATTGCCATGTTAAAGGTTGAGGACAGAGAGAAATGTTTAAGTGTGGAAGGAAGAGTTAATGTAATTTGAAGTGTTTATAGGATGTGGTTAAAACGGAAAGTAATTAATGAAGGAATAAGGTTATCTGATGCAGAGAGGATATATTATTATTGAAGAATAGGCAATAGATATTGAATGAATGGTGTAAAGATTGGTAAATGTAAATGATACCTGATGTGGTTTACCAGGAAAGTAACTATTACAATGAAGAGTGATAACAGATTTTGGCGTACTGATGAAAATCTACCAGATGCGACTAATTGAAATAATCTGAGTAATATGATAAAATAGAATTTTACTTGCAATGCTGAGCAGTTACCCCATACGACTAAAACCAAATATAAAAGAGAATGACTGAAAGATGGTGATTTCAGAAATTTTGTAAAACATTTCGTGCTTTTGGATCTAATTTCTTTCTGTATTACGTCAGATAATTTTATTGTGAGGATTTTGCAAGTCATTGTGCCCCAGCTACAATACATGCAATTGTTTATAAACTGTGCAGAGGAAATTGTACGACTAGGTTATGCTATGTTTAAAATATTTTCCAAAATTGATTTGTACTAGATGGAAGTCAATGTTCAAAGAACTTGAATGTAATTAACGTAATTATTGCAGTTAGTTTCAGTGGTTGTATGAAGTTAGGAAATTGTTTCAGTTTCATTACTTATGGTTTCAAGTAAATTTAATTGGGCACCACTATAATGCATTATTTAAAGTTTCTATTACTTCAGTGAAACAGAAAATGGAATTAAAAAAATATCTGTAGTAAATATTTCTTTCATGAAGACGTAACTGTAATTTGTAGTCTTAGAAGAAACTCTGTTTGCAACATACAGTGGACTTCTAATCGAAGCTTGGACTGTAGCTAAAGGTCCAATGTTATTGAGTGAAATATTACGCACATTTTTTTCTTTTTTGAGTAATCAGTCTTCTGACTGGTTTGATGCGGTCCGCCACGAATTTCTCTCATGTGCCACCCTCTTCATCTCATAGTAGAACTTGCAACCCACGTACTCAATTATCTGCTGGATGTATTCACATTTCTACCTTCCGCTACAGTTTTTGCCCTCTACAGCTCCCTCTAGTCATATGGAAGTCAGGCCCTGGTCTCTTAACAGATGTCCAACCATTTGGTCCCATCTCCTCGTCAGTGTTTTCCATATAATCCTTACCTCTCTGATTCTGCGCAGAATCTCCTCATTTCTTACCTTATCAGTCCACATAATTTTCAACATTCGTCAGTAGCATCACATCTGGAATGCTTTGTTTTTCTTCTGTTCCGGTTTCCCCAAGGTCCACGTTTCACTACCATACAATGTTGTGTACCAAACGTAAAATCTCAGAAACTTCTGCCTCGAATTAAGGCCTATTTTTGATACGAGTGAAGTTCTCTTGGCCAGCAATGCAGTTTTTGCCACTCTGCTTTTAATGCCCTCCTTAATCCGTCCGTCATTAGTTATTTTGCGGCCTAGGTAGCGGAATTCCTTAACTTCATCTACATCGTGACCATCTAGCCGGATGTTAAGTTTCTCGCTACTCTCATTTCTGCTACTTCTCATTTCTTTCGTCTTTCTCCGATTTACTATCAATCTATATTCTGTACTCATTAGAATATTCATTCCATTCAGCAGATCATTTAATTCTCCTTCACTTTTACTCAGGAGAGCAATGTCATCAGCGAATCATATCAACGATACCCATTCATCTTGAATTTTAATTTCACTCCTGAACCTTTCCTTTATTTCCATCTTTGATTCTTTGACGTACAGATTAAACATTAGGTACGAAAGACTACATCGCTGTCATGCGTCCTTTTTAATCTGAGCATTTCGTTCTTGGACTTCCACCCTTCTCATTTCCTCTTGGTTCTTGTAAATATTGTATATTCCCCGTCTCTCGCTACTGCTTACTCCTAGTTCTCTCAGAATTTCGAACATATTGCACCATTTTTCATCGTCGAACTCCTTTTCTAAGTCGACAAATCCTAACTGATCGTCATCTAGCACACCCTCAATTTCCTTCTCCATTCTTCTGTGTATAATTCTTGTCAGAAACTGGGATGCATGAAGTGCTACGCTGACTGTGTGATAATCCTCGTACTTGTAGGCTCTTTCAGTCTTCGGAATTGTGTAGATGATATTTTTCCGAAAGTCAGACGGTATACTGCCAGACCCACACATTCTACACAGCAACGTGAATAGTCGTTGTCGTCACTTCTCCTAATGATTTTAGAAATTCTGATGGAATGTATCTGTCTCTTATGCCTTATTTGATCTTAAGTCCTCGAAACCTCTCTTAAATTCTGTTTCTAATACTGGATCCCCTATGTCTTCTAAATCGACTTCTGTTTATTCTTTTATCACATCAGACAAAACTCCTCCTTCATAGACGCCTTATATACTTCTTCCATCTATCCGTCCCCTCCTCTGAATTCAACAGTGGAATTACCGTTGAATCTTTAATGTTACCACACTTGCGTTTAATTTCACCGAAGGTTGTTTTAACTTCACTATGCTGAGTCAGTCTTTCCGACAACCATTTCTTTTTCGATTTATTCACATTTCTAAGCATCCATTTCGTCTTAGCGTCCCTGCACCTCCTGTTTATTTCATTCCTCAGCGACTTATATTTCTGTATTCCTGAATTTCCCTGAACATTTTTGTAGTTCCTTCTTTCATCGATTTCTGCCGTTACCCACCGTTTATTTACAGTTACCTTCTCTGTACCTATGATTTCGATTCCAGCTTCTGTGATTACCCTTTTTTGAGATTTCCATTTCTCTTCAACTGTACTGCATACTGACTATTGTTTACTGCTGTAGCTACAGCCTTAGAGAACTTCAAGCGTATTTCGTCATTCCTTACTACTTCCGTATCCCACTTCTATGCGTATTGACTCTTCCTTACTAATCTCTTAAACTTCATCACCACTACATTGTGATCTGCGTCTGTATCAGCTCCTGCGTATGCCTTACCATCCAGAATCCGATTTCAGAACCTCTGTCTGACCATGGTGTAATCTAACTCAAGTCTTCCCATATCACCTGGATTTTTCGATGTGTATCTTCTCCTCTTGATTTTTCTTGAACAGAGTATTCGCTGTAATTAGCTGAAATTTATTACAGAACTCAATTAGTCTCTCTCCTCTCTCATTCCTTGTCCCAAGACCATATTTTCCAGCAATATTTTCTTCTACTCTTCGTCTACAACTACATTTCAGTCTCCCATGACTATTAGATTTTCATCTCCCTTTGATAATGATGATGATGCTTGGATTGTGGGGCGCTCAACTGCGCGGTTATGAGTGCCCGAGCAAATTCCCAACCTTTGCTCAGTCCAGTCTCGCCACTTTCATGAATGATGATGAAATGATGAGGACAACACAAACACCCCGTCATCTCGAGGCAGGTGAAAATCTCTGACGCCGCTGGGAATCGAACCCGGGACCCCGTGCTCGGGAAGCGATAACGCGATCGCGAGACCACGAGCTGCGGACTCATCCCCCTTTGAGTATTGTGTTTGCCTTTCAGTATCTTCATATAGTTTCTCTGTCTTTTAATCTTCAGCTTGCGATGTCGGCATGTATACCGAAACTATCGTTGTCAGTGTTGGTTTGCTGTCGATTCTGATAAGAGTAACTGTACCACAGAAGTGTTAACAGTAACCCACTCTCTGCCATACCTCCCTATTCATGACGAATCCCACTCCCATTACACCATTTTCTGTTGCTGTTGGTATTACCCATACTTATCTGACCAGTAATCCGTATCTTCTTTCCATTTCACTTTACAGACCACTAGTACTTCTAGACTGAGCCTTTGCCATTTCCTTTTCGAATATTCTAGCTTCCCTACAACTTTTAAGCTTCTGAAATTCCACTCCCGACTCTTAGAACGTTATTATTTCGTTGATTACTCAATATTTTACTCTTCGTTGATTATTCCTGACACTTTTGCCAATGGAGAGATCATAATGACATTTTTTTAGTTCCAGGCCACATGTCCTGTGGATACACGTTATGTGTCTTTAATGCACTTGTTTCCATTGCCTTCTGCATCCTTATGCCGTTGCTCATTGCTGATTCTACCGTCTTTAGGGGCCGTTTCCCTCTCTAAGGACAAGATAGTGCCCTGAACTTCCGTGTGATCCTCCGCTCGCTTTGACAAGGCCGCTGGCAGAGTGACGGTGACTTCTTAAGCCGAAGTCTTCGGCAGCCAAAGCTGATTATTGAAACGCGTACGCAGCGGTGGTGAGCCATAACAATCCTTGACCAGAGAGCATGTAGTCAGCTCAGTTGCGAGAGAGTAATAGCGCGCGAGAGTTCAGTGCAGTTGCATGTCGGGAGTCGGTAGTACAGTTGCGAGTTAGCTGTTGTGTGTGAGGAGTCGACGGGCGTCGACATGGAACTCTGGTCGAGATTCAGGACGAGGTATATTGTTAAATAAGGTAATGAAGCAGATTTGCGCTCAGCTAATGATGCATTGTAATGGATCTTAAGTGTAATTAATTTGTTCAAGAATCGCCCCAATAATAATTTCTTTTTTTTAAAAGCAACCATTTTTAACAAAGAATGCTTTTTTTGAAATAATATTTCCTTTGCATTTCCTTAAAGAAAAGTTTCCCTTAAGTTCAAAAAGAACATATTTGCGATGCATTTCCTGCAACCTATGGCGAAAAATAAGAGCAGATGCAGTTTTACTGAGGTAAGAATTAGAGTTTAATCAGGGCCTAAAGATCGACATTTCGGTCTATTTACGTTTTCATTGTCAGTGAGATTTCATTTCTTATTAAGTTGACTTTCATTTTTCTTGTGGGGAGCTTACACATGGCTCAGATTGCTAGTTCTAACATTTAAATATTGTCTTTCAAATTTGCTGGGAGGTTACACTTGGCTCTATGTCCGTTAACATTTTAAAATATTTTCTTTAGAAATTCTCTGGGGACGTTACATTATTAATCAAAATTTAAGCGTTGGCGGGTTTCGTACCACCGATCAGAAACGTTTTGATTAATAATCAGAGACGCTACACCTAGACCACGAGTCTTCATTGAACTAGACTTTTCACCGAAAGAGGGATTTTAGTCCGATTTGGACGCTGTGGGCGCTGTGGGGGCCAGTCTCCATCAATTGTCATCCCGATCGTTGTCAGTCGATTTTCGATGCCCGCTTGTCTTCTTCGCATCTTTAGCGGACGGTTATTTAGCTGCGGCACGAGCGCTCTGCAGGGGCTTGCGTTCGGGTATCAGGTGTGTGAACGACAGTGACGTGTGGCGCTGACGAGTGACTGAGTCGGTACGACGAAGGAGCGTAGGCAGCTGCTGCGGCGTGTTTCGCTGTTTGAATGCAGATCCACTGCCGATGGTCATTGGGATTTCCTGGAGATTTCAAGGACAGATTTCCTTCGTGTCTGTTGCATGTTACTCAAAGTGAACGAACTGGAGTCGTCGAATTGTTTCTTGGTGGGTTCTGTTCACGTTAATTGGATACCCGAGAGCACTGAAAACTATCTTGGTTGTGTCAGTTATTTGTCACTGTACTTGGTCTGGGCGCCTGATATGTTGATGGTATTTAAGGGAGTGCTAGCTACGCACAACAAACAGATATGAAGCCGTGCTTAATGAGTAGCTAGAGGTAATGCCAAATAATACGTAAGTCTGTGCCTGACGATCAAGACAGGGCCGAAATAATTTTCCTGTCACTTTATTTCTTCGTTCTAGAGAATTGGCTAATGAGATTTTAAGAGCCATTAGTGGGCAAGTGCTCAAGGTTAGTCAGATTTGGGTTCATTGGTGTCGTGTATAATTAAAGGTTTATTTATAAACAGCTGGGCAGATATGTTTGTCTATCTGATGCGCCAGAATGTTGTCTGTCGCTGATGTGTTTATGTTTCAGATAATTGGCAGTGGTCCACGCGAGCAAACTGCGATCGGGGTATCACGGTGGATGAGGGAAATTTAAGGACCTGGATCGGTGTCTGTGGTTACGTTGTTAGTGTCCGGCAATTTCATTTTTCCGGACGAGCGTCGTGGTTTTCTGGAAGCTTAACTGTGTCCCAAAGTTGAGTGTTGCTCCATTTTACCTCCTTGTCCGTGGATCTCCTCTATCTGGTAGCACCTTTTAGTCTGCTGGCGTCCATCACTAATTTTCAACGTAATGGTTGTAATAGCTTGATGTTAAGACTGTTTAAAATCGTATTATTATATTCTCGCCATGAAATGTATGTGAACCTCGTACCTCTGAGGAATACTAAATGTTTGAAATGGCTCTGAGCACTATGGGACTTAATTTCTGAGGTCATCAGTCTCCTAGAACTTAGAACTACTTAAACCTAACTAACCTAAGGACATCACACACATCCATGGCCGAAGCAGGATTCGAACCTGCGGTCTCGCGGTTCCAGACTGTAGCGCCTAGAACCGCTCAGCCTCCTCGGCCGGCTGAGGAATACTAAAGAGGAGCTCAGTCGAGTGTATTAATTTGATAATACCTATAATATGTCACAATTGCTTAAAATCAGTCCATGGAATCAGTTTTAGAATTTACTATGGGTCGTGCGGAAGCCACTTCCTATGTAAGTCATGAAGCATTCAGTTATATCAGTTAAATTTTATTAGTTTTATGAACATTGCTTTAATCAGTGAAAATTGCTTGAGTAGATTTTGAAAGAGCTGAGACGGCTCCCTGTTAAGACTATTTAAGATGCTGTTATTATACGCCGACCATGACACGTATGTGAACCTCGTACCTGTGAGTAATACTGCTGAGTGGTACTGAAGTAAATAAATTATTGAAATCAAAGTGAAGTAGAAATTAGAATATAAATGAAAAACTTGGTTTAGTTTAGAGAGTTACATACTGGCAAACAGCGGGCAGAACAGCAAAACAGAAGAGACAATGACGGTGAAGTCAGCAAGTTCCACGTAAGCGGGCGCTGTCGATTCAGCCGTCAGGGCATCGCCCGACCGGCTCACGTGTTTCTCAGTTGTCGCATGTGAGCAAAGGCCCTCGCCTACATCCCAAGAGCCAATGACCGACGTTAAGAAGATTCTTCGAGAAGCTTTTCAACGTGACAGAAGAGGCAATGACCGTGAAGTCGTTCACCTCCAGTAAACTGAAGTGAATAAATACGGGAGACGCAGTGGGTCCGACAGACGAGAGCCGAGAGACGATAGACGAAGAAGACGAAGAAGTGAAGAAGCGTAGCAGTAGTTTTCAGTCAGTTTCGGTGCTGAAGACCGTCATGCAAGAAGAGACTGCATCATGCACAGAAGCACCAAGTCCGCCGCTGTAATGGAATAGCAAGCAGCAGCCTCGGCGCCAGAAGATAGAAGTTAAAAGGTATTTGAAGTCTGATTTTTACGTACCCGGGTGACTCGTGAGGACGGGAAGGAGACGGCATCACATCAGCAGTCACTTGTGAGCTGGCATGAAGATCTGACAGCCGAAGACTGGCAAGCGGGAGTCCGTTGTTCGAGTCCGGGACACTGGCCTTCCCCCGCCGCGCCGCTCCGCTGGCCGACGCACAACACACGCGGCCGCTTAGGGAAGAGAAGCACTGGGACGCCACATCCAAGGTATCACCATCCGATGTACGACTTCGCTCGCAATAATTAAACGGGCCACCTCGCGCTGCGCGTCTCCAGTCAGCTGGGCGAGACGGCGACACGAGATACATACCGCTACGCGTAATCAGACACCGCCGCCGCCGCCGCCGCTGCCGCCGCTGCCGCAGCAGAACGTACGCAAACGACACAGCTGCCGTTCTCCGAACCAGAACATCCAGTAAGATACAGTTGTACGAAACTTTCAATAAACGTTATCTTATGTATAAATGCTGTTTCATTCTACCTCATACCCGAGCCAAGGAAGAACCCACCCTGCCCACATGTTGTTATGAGAGAAAAGTATATTTATTTAATATTTTCACCCTGACAGAATGCTTTAGAATGTTCATCCTGACAACTGTCAGCATCAAAAGAGAAAACCCAGTTACATTTGGTGACAGAAGTGTTACATTTAGTATCAGAACTGTTACAATACTACAGAGAAGCTTAGTCGAGTGCATTAATCTGAAAATACTTTAATTTGTTACAATAGATTAAAATCAGTCCATCAAAGCTGTTTTGGAATTTCATACGGAAGCCAGTTTCTATGTAAGTCATGAAGTACTCATTTATATCAGTTCAATTTTATGAATGGGGTTTTATGAACATTGTTTTAATTAGTGAAAATTGCTTGAGTAAATTTTTAAAGATTTGTGTCTGTGTTTGTAATAAATAAGTGTATGGCAACTACAATGTGTTAAATTTCAATGTGTCGAAAGGATTGACGCATCAAGCTGTTTTTTTTTCTATAGCTTTTTTCCGGCTGAAAACTGCAAGTCAGAAACTTCAAGGAGGCGTGCGTGTAAGGAGAGTTTCGCCGCTAGGTGAGTGTACGCAACTCCCCGCCGCAACCTGATGTCCAAAAGAGCATGATCACTGACTTTCGCGCGAAGGGTGCAATTATTTGAGCGACGGCTAAGTTAGTAAGCTACTTGCGTGCCGTCGTGCCTGAAGTACACCGTCGTCAGGGCGCTACAGGAAACCGGCACGGAGGCGAGTGTGGTGCACCACGGAGCATAGACGAACGACGGTTGTGGAGAACCGTGCCGACGAAGAGACGTGTAGTTGTTGCAAAATAGTCTCCCAGATGAAAAATGGGCTACCAATATTGTTCAGCCAGCTTTACTACATGTGGGCTCTGCAGCAGGCGTTTTCCTCACGTCTCATGCTGACTGCTATTAATCGGCGATGAAGGCTGAAATAAGCAAGCTAGTACGGCAACTGGACATCTACTGAGGGGCGACAAGTAGCCTTTTTCGGATGAATCACGCTTTATGCTCTATCGGACAGATGGCCGTTGTTGTGTACGGCGTGAATTGTCAGAAAGCAAACACCCAGAAGCCAGGAGGGTGTCCTATGGTCTGGGGAACATTTTCGTGGCATTCCCAGGGTGATCTCTTCATTCTCGTAGGCGCAATGGATCAACACATGTATCCACCTATCCTTGGGGACCAAGTTTACCTCTAACGGAGTTTGTTTTTCCTTAGCACGGTGGATCTACCAGTAGGATAATGCAACGCGTCACACAGTTCCCACAGCATGTACGTGGTTCGAAGAGCACCAGGATGCGTTTACCGTACTCCCCTGGCCACCGAAGTCCCCGGATTGAAATCCAATGGCTTATCTGTGATACCTCGATTGGGCTGTTCGCGCCATGGATCCGCAAACAAGAAAAACCTATCTCAGCTGTCCAAGGCCATGACGGAGAAGAACAAAGGACATTGGGTTACATTTAACAAATGTAAAACCAAGGGAAGTTGTGTCAGCGTAGGGATCATTATGGAAACTAAATTGTGGAACGTTAAGAGTAGTAGGGACTGCAGCGGTTTTAAGTAATTCGTCCAGCCCAGTGCCAGGGGCACGCTCACTGTGGTTAGCTCGGTGAGCGGGCCACAAAAGTAGGTTTGTAGATTATCTGGCACAAGTGTAACGCTGCAGAATAGTCTAGCATTAGAGCAGATTAATACACTAACTTTTTCCATAGCTTTGTGCCAGTTAATTAAGTATAAACTGCTTTTGTTTTTGTGTTACATAAAGACCCACTAATTATTTAAGCTGATGGGTTATTTTGTACCATTATTATTGTATTGTGTTAATAAAGAACTTCTATAAAATAAAGCAGACACCCGACCAGAGAGGGAAGTGTTGATTTTATTAAAAAAAGGGGGGGGGGAGTAAAAGTGCGTTTGACAAGACGATTACATGTTACGTAAGTCCTACCATAATGTGTATACCCTGGCCGCATTGCTTGTACGAGAAGCTAAGTGCAAGATACCATTTTCTTACGACAGTCCAGTGCTGCTAGCAGTAAAACTATGTTACGTGAACGTTGAACATCGTTAGGTAAACTTAGATAAGGTGTGCTGAAGCGAGTGCGCCATGGGGAAGCTGTTAAATCAAAGATGTAGTAGAAAAATGCATGTATAAAAGAAATCTTGGCAACACATGTGACACACCTAATAACGCCGCCAATAGCCAGCCAGTACAGCACCAAAATGACTAGGGTACATAATGAAATACAATTCAGACTTTTTATACAAAAGCTAGTATATCCAAGATGAGTTAAAAAGTAGTATGGACAAAAATAACTTTAGAAACCTTCGGTGTCGTATTTCCTAGAGCCACCAGTGGGCAGTCAGTTCACCAATAAATGAATAACGTAAATGATGACACACAGCCCAATCACATAAGTTAAGATATCCAAGATTAGTTAAGTAATAACATGTCAAAGCTCCATTACATTTTTATTGACATTGAAACACATTGCAGTGCATACGTAAAAGTTTAAGAAATCGTAATAAATCACATTTGTTGTATCATCTATTGCATAATAGCATTAAATGTACACAATGCTTACAAACTCCTGTCATAGGAACAAAGGGAGCGGGGGAGGGGGAGGAGAATGGAATAAGGGTGGATGAAAGGACAGATAGAAGGGTCACAGATCTGTGGAGGCAACAGAAGTGGTGGGAGGGACTGTGAGTTGTTGTGAGGGGGAGCATTGGGGAAAGACATGCTTCGTGTATGTCTCGCAGCAGCCCACACTGAAAAAGCTGGTTATCCAGGCTTTTGACTGCTGGTCACATTAATTAGAGTAAACAATGTGAAACCATATTCAGATCAGAACAGAGACATGGCACACGGTTATGCCTCTTGTAGTGGTGGATGCCAGGAGGTGACATATTAAAACTCAGCGAGAACTTTCCAAATGATTTATTTGTTACCGCTACAGTGCTCCTTTCACCTTGCTCTGTGTCACAGGGGCCCGCAATGCTGAGGAAGCACCCCAGCGGCCTGTGCAACGCAATGCTGCATTGCGCCGGCCTTGGCCGGCCAGCTGAGTTCCGATGACGTCAGGATAGCTGCACCAGCAGCCCACTCAGTGCTGCTCGGTAAGAGCTGTGGGTGGCCAGCTGCGTCCTTCTCCTCGCCTGAGTGGCTGAGGTTGCAGCGACCAACAAGTGCCCACTATCCGGCATCCAAATCTACAGCCCTCACCTTGGGAAGTCTCTGGCGTGTGTTGGGAGCTGAGATGACTGTCCGAGGTGGCGAGCCGAAGAGAGGCCCGCTGCTGGTTGGCTGCAGACCCCATGTCGTCCACAGAGGGTCGAAACAATGACCCTTCGTAGACTGGAACACTGGCACTCCATTTGATGCTGCGTGTAGCCCGGTGGTGTGATACGCTCTGATGTCCAGGAGAGCTGCCACGCTTGAATGAATCTCGTAAGAAAACGGCGCCTATTTATACTCGGCTGTGCTCTGTTTTGCCAAGTGCGACGCTTCGCGTCAGGAATGCATTATACTTATGTTGGCCAGTGGCCCCCTTCTGCCTGTGACTTGCGCCATGGAAACTGCTGTGTGCGCCCTCTCTGGCAGTTCTACGCCCCTGTGGCCTCTATTTTCCATCGCAAATGTTGGTATGCGCAACTTACTGCAATCCGGCCTGCACCAGGCTGTAGCTCATGCTCCGAATATTACACAAAACTAAATTTCCATATCCTAAACGGTGGTGCCGCTACATTATTCCCCTCTTCAGAAAAACCCGGTCTCCGGGTCTTCCTTTCAGTGATTCATAAACTTGTTTGGATTGGCACTTATGACATACAGGGCTATTACAAATGATTGAAGCGATTTCATAAATTCACTGTAGCTCCATTCATTGACATATGGTCACGACACACTACAGATACATAGAAAAACTTATAAAGTTCTGTTCGACTGAAGCCGCACTTCAGGTTTCTGCCGCCAGAGCGCTCGAGTGCGCAGTGAGACAAAATGGCGACAGGAGCCGAGAAAGCGTATGTCGTGCTTGAAATGCACTCACATCAGTCGTCATAACAGTGCAACGACACTTCAGGACGAAGTTCAACAAAGATCCAACAACTGCTAACTCCATTCAGTGATGATATGCGCAGTTTAAAGCTTCTGGATGCCTCTGTAAGGGGAAATCAACGGGTCGGCCTGCAGTGAGCGAAGAAACGGTTGAACGCGTGCGGGCAAATTTCACGCGTAGCCCGTGGAAGTCGACGAATAAGGCAAGCAGTGAGCTAAACGTACCACAGCCGACGGTTTGGAAAATCTTACGGAAAAGGCTAAAGCAGAAGCCTTAACGTTTACAATTGCTACAAGCCCTGACACCCGATGACAAAGTCAAACGCTTTCAATTTTCGGCGCGGTTGCAACAGCTCATGGAAGAGGATGCTTTCAGTGCGAAACTTGTTTTCAGTGATGAAGCAACATTTTTTCTTAATGGTGAAGTGAACAGACACAATGTGCGAATCTGGGCGGTAGAGAATCCTCACGCATTCGCGCAGCAAATTCGCAATCCACCAAAGGTTAACGCGTTTTGTGCAATCTCATGGTTTATAGTTTACGGCCTCTTTTTCTTCTGCGAAAAAAACGCTACAGGACACGTGTATCTGGGCATGCAGGAAAATTGCCTCATGCCACAACTGGAGACCGACAGCGCCGACTTCATCTTTCAACAGGATGGTGCTCCACCACACTTCTATCATGATGTTCGGCATTTCTTAAACAGGAGATTGGAAAACCAATAGATCGGTCGTGGTGGAGATCATGATCAGCAATTCATGTCATGGCCTCCACGCTCTCTCGACTTAACCCCATGCGATTTCTTTCTGTGGGGTTATGTGAAAGATTCAGTGTTTAAACCTCCTTTACCAAGAAACGTGCCAGAACTGCGAGCTCGCATCAACGATGCTTTCGAACTCATTGATGGGGACATGCTGCGCCGAGTGTGGGAGGAACTTGATTATCGGCTTGATGTCTGCCGAATCACTAAAGGGGCACATATCGAACATTTGTGAATGCCTAAAAATACTTTTTGAGTTTTTGTATGTGTGTGCAAAGCATTGTGAAAATATCTCAAATAATAAAGATATTGTAGAGCTGCGAAATCGCTTCAATCATTTGTAATAACCCTGTACTTACTTACTATTAGAAAACTCAGACGTAGTCTAGTGCTCTCAATGACATGAGGGAAAACATAAAAAAATCCTTAATGGATGACCACTCCGCTGAACGCACGTTCACGCCCTTACCTAAGACCTTTGTATCCAGTCTACTAGGACTACCCTCGTATCCCTCTGGGAATTGCCTCTCCACCTGACCAGAAAGAGGCACAGAGATGCTCAAAATGATCGTTATTTGCCGTTGCCTTTCCCTATAATGAGCGACATGTCGAACAAGCTGTTCGGCTGATATGCGCCCCTCCTGCTCTAAAATGAACTGGTTTACGGATCTCAACAGTCCTGACTCCAGAGTTTGATTTAAAAAGGTCGGATTCTGCCTTGGCAAAAACTCTAAAGTGGTCTCTGGCCAGTACAGCTGTGGCTGCGTAACATTCAATTGCGTGGCTCCTGACATTGACACTGGCAGATGGATGGTTAGTCTTATTATGTTACACTTAGTTTTATTGATTAAAATTCCGCTCCCCTCGAGCTCTATACGTTTCGCTTCTGCAAATACTCCCTGCTCAAACCAACTTGGTACTACTACCAAACTCTCGTAGATGGAGAAGGTCCAATGCATCCCGACCCGTTGGTAACTCAATTTTTAATCCACGATGTCCCTTGGACACTGTATTCCTTTCCCCCTGGCTAAAAATAGCTGCACCGTGCATATGTCCTATATATGTAGCTTCACAGATTTTCCTCCATCATTCACTATTTTTGATCCAAACCAACACCAATAGTGTGGCTGCGGTCATCCTTAAATTTATATTATATGAACCGGTGCAATAAACACGTCTTTCCTGATCCAGCACTGTCGATAACTAAAAATTTAAGCAAGAAATCATACGACTCTGACATCGTTCAATACATATTTATTACGTATTTGCCTCAAAATTTACTCGGACACATTTCTTTCTCCAGAACTGCGTTTGATATCTCTTCCAACAACACTCCATATACGTCAGACCCTACACTTCCCTTTTCAGTGACCTGAGGACAGGGATCACCATCAATTTTCCTCCCTCTTCAAAAAGACTGTTGGCCCTAGCAGGCTCGCAATACTCGAAAACACATATAAAATACATGCCCAATTACACTAAGCCAACCCAATGATACATGACCGAAAAAAAAACCTTCAAATACTCTACTATTTTCTAGATGGCAAAGCAGACGGTACTTCATACTGTACTCTATCTTCCTGTTTTTTTCTGTGCTTAGCACCTCTGTTCACTCTTTCTTCCTCTTTCCTTCCTGTGACACGCCTGGAATCACATCCAGGCAACCCTTAAATGGCCGTAGCCGCCCAATGTGTAGTATCGTCGTTCTAGTTGGCAGCTGAAGCTTAACATTAACGGGAGATGTGGTTTCAACAAGTTGGTATGGCCCTTGATACCTCGTGAGGAGCCTCTTCGTTTTCCCTTTTTGCGTATAGGGGCTGGACAGCATTACCCATTG
The DNA here is from genome assembly GCF_023864275.1 of Schistocerca cancellata. Classification (NCBI taxonomy): domain Eukaryota; kingdom Metazoa; phylum Arthropoda; class Insecta; order Orthoptera; family Acrididae; genus Schistocerca; species Schistocerca cancellata. Next base: position 517,203,734 of record NC_064632.1, read on the forward strand.
CCCCACTGTATACTGCGGTAAACTTTCCTACGCTTTACTGCGTCTTCCTTTTTTTTTGTCATCAGTCTACTGGCTGGTTTGATGCGGCCCGCCACGAATTCCTTTCCTGTGCTAACCTCTTCATCTCAGAGTAGCACTTGCAACCTACGTCCTCAATTTTCATGCATTATTCAATCTTTTTCTCATGGTAACCTGCCCCTTGGCAGTCCCCTCCCAGAGATCCGAATGGGGGACTATCCCAGAATCTTTTGCCAATGGAGAGATCATCATGACACTTCTTCAATTACAGGCCACATGTCCTGTGGATACACGTTACGTGTCTTTAATGCAGTGGTTTCCATTGCCTTCTGCATCCTCATGTCGTTGATCATTGCTAATTCTTCCGCCTTTAGGGTAATTTCCCACCCCTAGGACAAGAGAGTGCCCTGAACCTCTATCCGATCCTCCGCCCTGTTTGACAAGGCCGTTGGTAGAATGAGGCTGACTTCTTATACCGGAAGTCTTCGACCGCCAATGCTGCTTATTTATCAAAATTTAGGCAGTGGCGGGGATCGAACCCGGTACCGAAAACGTTTTGATTATGAATCAAAGACGCTACCCCTAGACCACGGGTACCCCTTTCTATAGTTTCTATAGTTTCACTAAATCAAACGATGAAGGCATTTTTCGCCCGTACACTACCTCATATGGAGACAAAACTGTATTTGTATGGACTTTAGCACTGTATGCGCATACAATGATGGCGATGAGAATCCACATAAAAACTCAGCATCTTCCTGATTGTTATGTGTACCCGTTCTTTCCTTCCATTGGCCTGTGGATGCAACGCGCTCCTCCTCAACTTCTTCACGTTCAACAATTTACACAGTTCCTTCATTAAATCCGACATGAAGTTGATCCCTTAGTCAGTAATTATTGTCTCTGGTACACCAAACTTCAAAATCCAGTTATTTACTAACACTTGAGAGACCATAGCTGCCTGTCGATTTGGCATAGCCACCATATCCACATAACTCGAAAAATGGTCTATTATTGTCAGACCGAATCTGTTCCCCGATGGTGTTCACCTAAAAGGACCTAAGACATTAATCCCCAGCAAAGAGAATGGACATGTTGCTTCCGGTAATCGTTGTAGCTGTATCTGATTCCGGCTGAAACCTGCTGTCTGCGCACGTGGTATATAATTCTTGACATACTGATCCACATCTACTTTCCTACCTCTTCACCAATACCTCTCCGCCACTCTCCCATTCGTCGCTCCTCCATGACCAGATAACACGTGATCATGTGCTTCCTGTAAAACCTCATCCCTCAACTTCGCTGGCACTACTACCCTTGACCCTATCTTCGTTTCCCTGCACAGAAGACCGTCGTACACATTAAACTGTGGCTGTGTCAGATACAATTTATAATCGTTGTCCGCGTCCTATAATTTTATCCATGCCGCTAGGTCATAACCTATGAATTCTACTTTTGCCACCTTCCTACTTCATACATCGACATTACCGTGCTTTTTCCCATGCTTGTGCACCACCTCGTAGTCGAATTCACTAAGTCTAACAGCCCATCTAGCGAGTCCAGTGGACGGATCCTTCAACCCCAACAACCACTTCAACGCAGTATGATTTGTCACTACCCGAAATCTTCTACCATATCAATATTATTTAAAATGTGTGATTTCATAGATTACGCTAAGCATCTCCCTTTCTGTCGTTGAGTAATTCCTTTCTGCTACATTCAACTGCCTAGACACATAGGCTACAGGATGTTCTTTCCCATCAGTTTTCTGACTAAGAACACACCCTAATGCTTGATTCGATGCATCGCATGCTAGTATAAACTCCTTTTTGCACATCTGGAAACACAAGAACCCGACTTGATGTTAACACCTTTTTCAGTTTGTCAAACGCTTTCTGACACTCTTCTGTCCACTCAAATTTCACTCCCTTCCGTAACAATCGCGTCAAGGGCTGTGCTAAATCTGCAAAAGCCTTCACGAACTTTCGATAGAAATTGCAAATTCTGATGATTGACTGCACTTCCTTAACTGTTTTTGGTTCCCGAAAATCCCTTACAGCCTGTACCAACCTCGTATCTGTTCGCACTCCGCCCTTACTGATAATGTTACCCAAATATTTTACTTCTTCCAATGCGAAATGACACTTATTCAGGCTCAACGTCAAAGGAGCTGCTCTTAACCTCATAAAGACGTCCTTTAATCGCTGTCTGTGTTGCTCCATACTACTTAAAAACACTATAATGTCATCCGAACAGTGAAGACACTGCCGTGGTTTCAAACCCCTCAAGACACAGTCTAGGAACCTCTGAAACGTTGCCGGGGCGTTTTTCAAACCGAATGGCATTGTAATGTACTGTTAATGGCCTCCAGGTTTGGAGAAAGCAGTTTTTGGACGATCCTCTGGAGCCACCTCTAACTGATGATAACTACTCGTCAAATACATCGTAGAAAAGTACTGGCACTGTCTTCCACTATTTATATGGATATGAGTTGTTCCCTCAAACTAAAGTAGTTCTGATAGCATTTAGTTAAACTTTCAACTGAAAATATCCTTCAAAATGCAGGCCAGAAGTGGAGGTGCAGCTTATATCAACACTATATTTTGGTTTATTCTCACCATTCTCTGTTAGATCGCTTTCATGTGTGTCTGTTCAGTACAAATTTTGCAACTGATTTTAAACTTACTTCCTAATGAGATATAGATTTGAAATTATAAAAACAGCTAAGAAATGTATGACAAAGCAACAATAATTCACTTCCTTGTTCATCTGTTTGCTAGGTGTATGGATGTGGCTAAAATCGTTCGGTAACACCTATCATCTTTTTTCTCCTAGCCCCATAGAGATTCTTAACCCCATCTACACAGCACTTAAAACCTGTGATCGCTAATTTTTGATAGCTATGATAGTACTTTTATGGTTTCAAAATAAAAAAAAATTGCGTGCATGAAATATATAATTGATGCATGAGTACTTCACCTCCTTGCTGTTACACTACTTACTAACTGATGCATGAACAAGTTTTCCGCTTTAAATTTTACATGTATTTTCATAGGATTAAGAAATTCACAATCAGAAATTTTCAAGTCTCCGTGTGTGGTTATGAATATGTGTAGGGCTAGGAGAAACTATGTAATTCTTCTTCGTCTAATTTAAAAACATGGATTATTAAAAATTCATTTTATTTAAGTAATCAATTTCAGTCTCATGGCTAGACCAGTTACATAAATCGGAGTACAGTGTACTCCCTGTGATTTTATAAAATTTTGAAAGGTAGCTGCTGTGTGGCAACTCTCAATTGTATGGTGAATTACAGATTACAGGAGAAGCGCTCTGTCTAGTAGCTGACGTACTGAAATGTTCCCTGTACGACGCACAGTAGTTGAGATTGTAAAATAACGCTCCGTCTGACACCTCTGACAAATTGCTAGTAATGATGGGAGTGAACATAAATTTAATTAAGGAAACGAAACCCACGACGCTGTGGGACAAAGTAACAATGTGATCATTTCCAGAATCTTCCGCGCCAATGGAAGCGTTATGTCTTTCATTACATTAATTAGATACTGTGACGAGTAAACACAGGACGAAGACAAAACTGTTTTCCGGGGTGCTCGACTGCTCTGCGAAATGTTTGTGGAAGCCGACCTATCACTTCTCTACTCCCGTAATTGAGCAGAAAAACATTTAACTCGTTGGTACGACTTACAATCGGAGAGCAGTATATTCTAGTCTGCTAGACCTACTTCCTGAACTTGTAGACAACTTTAAACGTAAACGTCGTTTACTGCTCAGTTCGTCGCATACGCGTTAATACTTTTCTAGGTAACTGTTGCTGGAATGGTGCAAAAAATTTCTAATTAATTAAGAAATAAAAGATATAATAAACCAAACTACACAGGACAACGAAGCAGATTTTTTTATTATTCTGTATCAATTAATAGCTTAATATCATAGTATTTTGAGCAATGAATCCATATTTACTACCTGCAACCGTTGCTGAATGCCGATAGGCAGCAACTTACTAAGATTCAAAGAAATTAGAAAACCCTCAAAGCTGCACAGAAATTTGTTTCTTATTTAAATGGTGGCCAATTTCGAAGTTTTGTCCATTTTCGAACCACATTCGAGAACAGTGCGTATCGTGTTAAATTTAACACATACACCACGTAAGTTAAATCACAGTTGAAGTACGTTTCACTGGATGATTACTTAACAAGTAAGTCCTACAGTGAAACTACAATGTGTCTACGCTGGAGATATTGCTTGTATGAGTGGCTGAGTGCAAAGTACTATTGAGTACGACAGTCAAGTACTCCATTTAGCAAAACAATGTTACGAGAGCACTGAATGCCGTTAAGCAAACTGAAGAAGCAGAAGGGAGCACGCCATGGGGAAGCTGTTTGTTAATTTTACAAAACTACAAAATAACGTTTACATCTGACCATGAATAATATACATCTTAGCTTGATGTTAAAACACAGTCACAATATAAAACATGCCTATAGGAAAGAAATCTCACCTACTCATACGCGTCACCACTCATAGCGTGGCTAGTGGCCAATCAATATAACACTAAAATGGCTTTAGCGTACATAATGATACACAGTTCATATTTCAATATAAAAAGCTGAAGTATCCAAGTAAAGAAATATAAAAGGTGGTACGATCCAAAAGAATTGAAGAACTGTACGAAGACCTCTGCGTCATACTTCGTAGCGCCACCAATGGCCGATCAGCAGGACAACAAATGAGCGTAACGTTAATGATGATACACAGTACACATTATTTAACTACATAAGCTAAAATGTAGAAGACCTCTTAAGCAAGAGAGTAACATAGCTACAATATATTTTTTATTGACAGTGAAACCATACGAACATAAGGTAATAAATGCATCATATAACACATATATTTCATTCCCTAGTGCATTATAGCAATAGAATGTATAACATCACGCTTCTTAAGTCCGTTAATACTGACCACAACCATCCCAGTAGCAATACCCTCGTAATAATCTTACAACCGCTGACAGAAAAGGAACAGGCCGGTGCACGTATTAAAACACACAAAGATTGCTTTTGAGTGCGTTCACAGCGAACAGAAACCTTTGAGTGGTAACATAAACTCATGTGCAACGACCCGGCCGCTGTGACCGGGCAGTTCAGGGCGCTTCAGTCAGGAACTGCGCTGCTGCTACGGTCGCAGGTTCGAATCCTGCCTCGGGCATGGATGTGTGTGATGTCCTTAGGTTAGTCAGGTAGTAGTTCTAAGCCTAGGAGACAGATGACCTCAGGTGTTAAGACCCATGGTGCTTAGAGCCATTTGAACCACCTGATGTGCAACGTAATGATAAAAGGTTGTCTTCCATAGCCATGTGAAAATTTTCACGCGTTAGATTTAAAACTCCAACCTGCTGAAAGGAGAGGGGAAGTGAATATGGGTGGATGAGGGGTGTAACTGAGGAAGGTGGGGAAGGAACCTAGATGGTTATACGATTACAGCTTTGTACAACAGAACGGAAGGATAACGTTCTAAGTGTCGGGGCGTGGAATGTCACATGCTTGAACGTGGTATGGAAGCTAAGAAATCTAAAAAGTGAAATGCAAAGGCTCAGTCCAGACATATTAGGGGGCAGTGAAGTGAAATGGAAAGAAGACAAGGATTTCTGATCAGATTAGTATAGGGTAATATCAACAGTAGCAGAAAACGGTTACTGCGAGTAAGATTCATGATGAAAAGAAGGCAGGAAGGAGAATGTGCTGTTGTGAACAGTTCTGCTATAAATTTCAGTTAGTAATAGCGAATACTCTGTCTATAATCACAAGAGGAAGAGACGTACTTGGAGAAGTACAGGTGATACAGAAAGATTACATCATCGTCAGACAGATTCGGAAATCAGATACTGGACTGCAAGGCGTATCCAAGGATAGATACATACTCAGATTACAATGTAGCAGTGATCAAGAGTAGACTGATAGTTAAGAGGTAAGTCAGGAAGAATCAACACACAAAGAAGTGGGATAAGGAAGTACTAAGGAATGAAGAGATAGGCTTGAAGTTCTGTAAGGCTATAGATACAGCAATATAGAACAGCTGTATACAGAACAGTTGAAGTGGAATGGGCGTCCCTAAAAAGGGCTAATACAGAATGTGGAAAGAAAAAAAATACGTTCAAAGAAGACAACTCCGGAGAAACAATGGGTAACAGAAGAAATACTTCAGTTCATCGATGAAAGAAGGAAATACAAAAATGTTCAGGGAAATTCAGGAATACAGAAATACAAGTAGCTGAGCAACAAACTGAATAGGAAGAACGGGGAAACTAAGACGAAATGGCTGCATAAAAATGTGAAGAAATCGAAAAGGAATGGTTGTCGGAAGGACTGACTCAGCATATAGAAAAGTTAAAACAACCTTCGGTGAAATTAAAAGCCAGGGTTTTGACGTTAAGAGAGCAACGGAAATTCAACTGTTAAATGCAGAGGATAGAAAGGATAAGTAGAAAGAGTATACTGAAGGCCTCTATGAGGGAGTAGATTTGTCTGATGTTATAGAAAATTAAGCGGGAGTCGATTTAGAAGAGATAGGGAATCCAGTATTAGAAATTAAAAGAGGTTTGGAGAGCGTAAGATCAGACAAGGCCGAAGGGATGGATACCATTCCATCAGAAGGTGTGTGGAATGTATCAGTCTGGCGGCATACCATCTGACTTTCGGAGAGATGTCATCCATACAGTTCCAAAGACTGCAAGATTTTACAAGTGCGAGAATTATCGCACAGTCAACTTAACAGCTCATGCATCCAAGATGCTGACAAGAATAATATGCAGAGAAAGAGAAAAAAAAATTGAGGATGTGTTACATGATGATCAGTTTGGATTTGGGAAAGGTAAAGGCAAAAGACGCAATTCTGACGTTGCGGTTGGTATTAGAAACAAGACTAAAGAAAACTCAAGATACGTTCATAGGATTTGTCGAACTGGAAAAAGCGTTCGGCAACGTAAAATGGTTCCAGGTGTTCGAAATTCGGAGAAAAATTGGGTTAAGCTATAGGGAGAGACGTGTAATACACAATATGTAAAAGAGCCGAGATGGAATGATAAGTATGGACTTTGAAGAACGATGTACTCGGATTAAAAAGGGTGTAAGAAGGGGATGTAGTCTTTCGCTGCTACTTCTCAGTCTGTATATCGAGGAAGGAATGATGGAAATAAAAGAAAGGTTCAGGAATGGAATTAAAATAAAATTCAAGGTGAAAGGACATCGATGATACGATTCGCTGATAAGATTACTATCATGAGTTAATGTGCAGAAGATTTATGTGATCTTCTGAATGGAATGAAGAGTCTAACGGAATGAAGAGTATAATGAGTACATGCTATGGACTGAGAGTAAGTCAAGGAAAGACGAATGTGATGACAAGTACCAGATATGAGAACAGAGAGAAACTTAACATCCGAATTGATGGTCAAGAAATAGATGAAATTAAGGAATTCTGCTACCTCGGCAGCAAAATAACGGAGTAAGGAGGACACTGGAAGTAGACTAGCACTGTCAAAACAGACATCCCTGGCCTAGAGAAGTCTACTAGTATCAAACATGGGCCCTAATATGAGGAAGAAATCTACGAGACTCTACGTTTGAAACCAAGTATTGTACGGTAGAGAAACACGGACTGCGGGAAAACTGGAGCAGAAGAGAACCGGAACATTTTCTTGTTATAGACTTATGTTGAAAATTAGGTGTACTGATAAGGTAAAGAATGAGGAGGTTCTGGGCAGAGTCGGAGACGAAAGGAATATGTGCAAAACACTACAAGGAGAAGAGACTGGATAATAGGACATTTGTTAGGACCTCAGATAATGACTTCCATGGTACCAGAGGGAGCTGTAGAGGGAAAACCTGCAGAGGAAGACAGAGATTGGAACACATCCGGCAAGTAATTTAGGACGTCGGTAGAAAATGCTATTCTCAACTGAAGATATTGGCACAGTACAGGAATTCGTGGCGGGCCACATCAAACCAGTAGAAGACAGATGACTGAAAGGAAATAAAAAACAGAACATCAGTTACACGCTGTAGGCTGTGGTTGATAATAATACACATTTTCTAGGTTTGCTCGTAACAAGCCTAGGAGGAAGTGTAGGCTTTCCTATCTTCCGTAATGCGACACAATCTGATGACATTCTTGGAAAAGACTCGACTCACCCCATTAAGCACAAAATGGTATTTCTTCACTCTACAATTACGCTTTTTAATAGACTGCCACTAACTGTTGAGGAGAAACTGAAGAACTAAACTTATTTCAATACCTCGCCCCTTCCAATCGCTACAAAAACTCTGCATAACCCAGTAATACAGTTCATCTAAGTTAGCATCGCATTTTCGTAAGAGATTTAAAATTATCTTCCGGCCAGGAGCCCGTCTGAGGCATATTGACACATAAACTAGGGAAAGAGAGACACAGAACCAGTACAATGTAATATAACTCGTCAGTTGTACAAGTATATAAGTTGCAATGTGGCACATGCGATTACTGTCGTATTGGTGAGACGGGCGGGAATATTCCTTACTCTCTTTAAAGAAAATCTAGATCTAGCTAATAAGACGGCATTCGGCTAGCATCTAAAAGACAAAGGTCGACTAGCGTGTGCACAGAGTTAACAGAAGTGTGCACAATGTGACTGAGGGCTTGCGTCTTGATATTTTAAAAGAGGTCGAGATTTTTTGGAAAAAGATAATGGAATCTGATAATGTATTTAATGAGCAGGTCGACTTTCATTTCAACTGTTTTTTCGCAACTTTTCATTATTTATTATATTGCCTCTTTGTGCACCACATCCTCTAAAATACCGGGTGATTAAAAAGTCAGTATAAATTTGAAAACTTAATAAACCACGCAATAATGTAGATAGGGAGATAAAAATTGACACACATGCTTGGAATGACATGGGGTTTTATTAGAACCGAAAAGGAAACAAATATCACAACATGTCCGGCAGATGGTGCTTGACAGCAAAACTGCTACCGTGACGGGGGAGAGGTACGCCGAGAATTGCATCATCCCCAGCCTGGCTGATAAACACCTGCTGGAACGTACGATGTTTATGCAGGATGGCGCTCCACCCCATATTGCTAGACGCGTGAATGTTCTCTTGCGCTCGTCGTTTGGTGATGATCGTGTGCTCAGCCGCCACTTTCGTCATGCTTGGTCTCCCAGGTCCCCAATCCGTGCGATTATTGGCTTTGGGGTTACCTGAAGTCGGAAGTGTATCGTGATGGACCGACATCTCTAGGCATGCTGAAAGACAATATCCGACGCCAATGCCTCACCATAACTCCAGACATGCTTTAAAGTGCTGTTCACAACAATATTCCTCGACTACAGCTATTGTTGAGAAATGATGGTGGAAATATTGAGCATTTCCTGTAAAGAACATCATCTTTGCTTTGTCTTACTTTGTTATGCTAATTGTTGCTATTCTGATCAGATGAAGCGCCATCTGCCGGACATATTTTGATCTTTAGTGTTTCTTTGATTCTAATGAAACCCCACGTCATTCCAAGCATGTGTGTCTATTTGTACCTCTCTATCTACACTATTTTGTGATTAATTCAGTTTTCAAATTAATACTGACTTTTTGATCACCCGGTATTTTAGAGTTATTAACTCAAGAGTTTTAACGGTTTTACTACACTTATACTTTATGATGATGCATTTCCGTGTGGATCAATGCTTGGCTTTATGTTCTCTTCTTCGTTAACACTTACTCTTCTCCTACCCAACAGTCTTTTTGCGCGCATATATGGCGGCGTTCTCTTATTGTTTTGTAAGAATACTTTTTATAATATAGAACTAACTGGATGGGAGGGTAGGCAGAACAAATATTAGGTAGCGAGTAATCTACGTGAACACGAATAACCATTGTTTTTTGGAGATGTTACGTTATCTATTCAGAATGGTATATTCGAGTCGTTGATTGCGCTATTGTCTTACACCATCTCACTCCTCTCCATCCACTTACCCCTGTAATACTCTATATTCTGGTCCCTCATCCCTTTCCTCCCACAATCTCACACTCACTTTGGATAGTTCTGCTAGATAGATATTCCGTTATGGATGTTTCATAGTAAGTGAAACACTGTCGGTGGTTAACTAGGAAGAAGACTGAGTAGGTCTGGTTCTCATTCATATACACTGTTATGCATAAAAATTGTCAATACGTTGTTTTCATCTTCTGCTTCGTTAGAACCCTTCAGGATCACGTGTGGCTTGTTTTCCACGTCTTCTTTCTTCCCAATACCTCTTCATTCTTTCGCTTCCTCTGATTGTTTCTTCTTCTGTTAAGACCACTTTGATTTTGGTGTCCGGCCCCCTGTGACCATCCACCAACCCTTTATACTTCTCCCTGTCCTGTACTATTGCATGCAGATTCCTTTCTTTTATTCTTACAGCCCTCTAGTCATCTTTGGCTTCCTTCACCCAGTTGTTTCCCGTATGACATGCTGCATTCCGTATCTTCTTAGTCAACCTCTTCTCGTCCATCCCCATGATGTGCCCAACAAAACGTAACCTCCTCTTGCGTATCTCGCTCGATATGGATTCAATATTTTCATACAGTTCCTGTCGTGTTCTGTGTATACGGATATTTCCATGTTTTTTGGTGCCCCATATCTGTCTCAGAATTTTCCTTTTCTTCTTCTCGAGCTGTATACAACCTCTCTTGCCGATTGTGATCGTTTCATACAGAGCAGCATTTCTTACAGTTGTGTAATGTCGCAATTTGGCATTCCGTGACAGATTTTTCTTGCCATATGTTGTTTCACCTCATACCGAAGCATCCGCAAAAGCTATGCCCTGTCTACTGCGCTACTATTGCTGTGTGTGCCCCCAATAATGAACACTGTTGACTTTCTTAACAACTTGGCCATCTATCTTCCAGTCAGACTCAGTGTTCAATGTTTTGGTCTTCTTATATGCAATCTTCAGTCCGACATTTTCTGCTGTTTCGGCTAGATTTTAATGCTGTCTTTACCTCTTCTTCTGCCTCATTTAAGAGTGCCATGTCATCTGCGAGTGCCAGGCAGTCCACTGTTGCATTATGTTTGACCTCATACCCTATTTCCACACCTTTGATCTTCATGTTACTATTTAGTTTTCTCCACTGTCTCACTACTTTGTCCAAAACGCCTACTGTTGCACTATGTTTGAATTTGTAGCCAATTTGCACACGATTGATCTTCATGTTACAGCTTAGTTGTGTCCACTGTCTAACTACTTTGTCCAAAACTAGATTAACTAAAATTTGTGACAGTCCATCTCCTTGCCGGACTCCTGTTTTTATTTCGAAGCTGTCTGACAGCGTACTGTGATGCCTGATGCTGGCAGGAGTGTCACTTCCGTTTCCTTTATTATTGCGTGTGTTGTAGCGTCCAGTCCTCTATCTTCTAATACATCAAGCAGAGTACTTCTGTCAACTGAATCGTAGGCCTTTTGAAAGTCTACAAATCTCACTATTGTCTTTTATCCTTTTCTGTGTCTGTGTTCTATTGTCATTTTTATTCTAAATATGTGTTCTGTACAGTTCCTCCTTTTTTTAAAAACCACTCTGGTACTCTCCTATTGTCGGCCCTAGTTGTTCTTCAACTCTGTTCAGCAAGATTCCCGACAAGACCTTTTACTCTATGTTTAAGAGAGAGATGCCCCTGTCGTTATCCAGTACTTTCTTGTCCACTTTCTTGTGTAGTGGCTTTACAATAGTTTCTTTCCAGTCTATGGGTATCTTCTTATTTCTCCTGATATCCGTTATGATATTGTGTATACTTCTTTCTATTTCACACGCACTCCACTTGATCCCTTCAGCACAGAAATCATCATTGCCTGATGCCTTGTTGTTTACGAGGTTTTTAACTGCCTCTGCATCTTCTGACCTGGTGGGTACATTGTTTAGATTATCCTGACTTTCGTCTCTAGAGGGTAAGTGTGTCCACTTTACCGTCGGAGCTTATGCATTCAGCAAATCCTTAAAATATCTAGCCATTTCCTCGCACACCTCTTTCTCGCCAATTTTTATTGTGCCCTCTTGTCCTATTACGATGGGCTCTTTTGCCTCGAAGCCTTTAATTCGGCTTTTCATTTCTCTGAAAAATATACGTGATTGGTGTTTCTTGAAAGCTGTATTTGCTTCTTCAAGTTTCTCATTCCATATACTTCTCTTGGCATTTCTGATCGTTTTGCTAAGAATTTTTCTCATATTCTGGGATTTCAACCAGCCCTCTTTTGTCTACAGGACTGCCATTTCATCCACGCTTTCCTCCTGGTCTCGATGCATTCACACATTCATCCGTCCACCACTCATGCTTTCTTTTCTTGATGTTAGTGGCCAGTCGCACTGCCTCTTCTCCCATAATATCTCTCATTCTCTTCCAGTCACTCTAAACTACCATTGTCTTTGCATACTCTGTGTTTTTTAGAAGATCTAGGTAGATTCTGTTGGTGTTTTTGGTCCTACGTTTCCTTGCTCTCTTGAGTTACCATCTGCATTTTATTTCGACAAGGTAGTGATCTGATTCCATCCAGCTATTTTTCCTTACTTTTGTGGTCATAATCTCTCTGTAATTCTTGTCACAGATTGCTACACGGGCCGGCCGTGGTGGCCGAGCGGTTCTAGGAGCTTCAGTCTGGAACCGCCTGACCACTACGGTCGCAGGTTCGAATCCTGCCTCGGGCATGGATGTGTGTAATGCAGTTCGGTTTAAGTTGTTCTAAGTTCTAGGGGACTGATGGCCCCAGATGTTAAGTCCCATAGTGCTCAGAGCCATTTTTTTTATTATTGCTACACGGTCTGCCTGTTTTTCCCCAGTCCTGTTTCCACGGCTGCCAGACGTTGTTTTCTTGCTTGCCTTAGCTTTGTAATGAGTGGTCATTATCCTCATCTTGTGCCTCCTACACAGGTCCACTAATATCTCACCATTCTTGGGTTGGGTTGTTTGGGGGAAGAGACCAAACAGCGAGGTCATCGGTCTCATCGGATTAGGGAAGGACGGTGAAGGAAGTCGGCCGTGCCCTTTCAAAGGAACCATCCCGGCATTTGTCTGGAACGATTTAGGGAAATTACGGAAAACCTAACTCAGGATGGCCGGACGCGGGATTGAAACGTCGCCCTCCCGAATGCGAGTCCAGTGTGCTAACGACTGCTCCACCTCGCTCGGTCACCATTCTTGTTTATTCTCTTTTGGGCTGGATAATCTGCCACAGAACCTCTAAACTTCCTTTCCGTGCCTATTTACGCGTTAAAATCTCCTAACAATATAGTGACGCCTCTTTTGTCCACATCTGTCACTACCTTATCCAAAGAGGACCAAAAATGTTCACTTCCTGCTTTGACTTTTTTGTTCTTATTATTTGTTGGTGCATGTGCATTTAATATTGTATAGGTTTTGTTTCCTATTTTCATTATCAGATATGACAGCGTCTCGTTTATGCCCTTCCACTCAGTATTACTATCCAGGTATCTACGACCTACTAGAAAGGTTGTGCCAAACATAAAATGTTGCTGTGGCCCCCCAAGACCGGGTTTCCCTTTCAGAATTACATTTCCCTCTGATTCCATCGAGCTTTCGTCCCTGAATCTTGTTTCCTGTAGTGCCAGTATGCCAATCCGAAGTTTTCTCATACTTTGAATACTTCCTGTAGCTTGACCTCTTTCATTATTGTCTGTATGTTTATGGATCCCATTTTAAAAGTCCGTTTCTCTCTGATTTTGGGTCCGTGATTTAGGTTGGGTTTTGAGGTACTGGTAGGTTCGCAATTTTTTTTCGCACATGACGGAGGCTCCCCAGAATCCGATAGCCTGATTGCGATGACCTCGGTCAACGAGGGATTAGCCCCCTGGGTATATTTGTAATTGTCACGTGCTTCATGACTGCTTCACAAGCCGAAGTTTCGACTTTGGCTACGCATCTGCAGTAACGTGGTTACACCTGAGGTGGTTAGCCCCAGAAGATGCAATCAGGTCGCCCCACTTGGATCAGACTCCTCTTTTGGCCGCTCCAATGGACTACACACGCTACTCTGTAGTGAGAAACATCATTCGCCGTGATGACGGTTGGGATTCACCAACTCTTCTTTTGAAATGACTGGCCATCTTCTTCCGTCCCTCAAGCCGTGGACCATTTCGAGCTGCACTTTTGATTGAGAATGATAAGGAAAAAGGATACGCTTAGGGTACAATAGTTTATGATAGGATGCAGGATATGTATAGGTCGTTGTAGGACACACTTTTACTGGCTGCCCCGCTTTGCCCTGTCCGGCTTGGGTGACCCTTCTTACAGCTAAGCTACCGCCAGCATAGCCCTCCGAATCCAGAGCACGCTAACCACCTCTCCCGCACGGACGTCTGCAGGGTTCGCAGGAGAGTTTCTGTAAAGTTTGGAAAGTAGGGGACGAGGTACCGGAAGAAGCAAAGCTGTGAGGATAGGGCGCGAGTCGTGCTTGGGTAGCTCAGTTGGTAGAGCACTTGCCCGTGAAAGGCAAAGGTCCCGAGTTTGAGTATCGATCTGGCGCACAGTTTTAATCCACCAGTAAGTTTCATATCAGCGCACACTCCGCTGCAGAGTGAAAAATCACATTCAAGTGTCCGCCGCTCGTGGTCTCGCGGTAGCGTTCTCGCTTCCCGAGCACGGGGTCCCGGGTTCGATTCCCGGCGGGGTCAGGGATTTTCACCTGCCTCGAGATGACTGGGTGTTTGTGTTGTCCTCATCATTTCATCATCATCCAGGAAAGTGGCGGAATTGGACTGAGCAAAGATTGGATAATTGTACGGGCGCTGATAACCAGTTGAGCGCCCCACAAACCAAACATCATCATCATCATCATCACATTCAAGATACTTAGAGTTTTTAAAGATGTTTTTCTGTTGCACTGTGTGAAAGCTTATCTTTAAAGCCTCTCTTTTATTATGTAAAAAAATATTGCGCTTTCACCAGAAGAATTAATTTAAATTTTCCTTAATATGGCCGTTAGCCGGAATTTTTAAATACTTGGCCTTTAAAGAATTTCCTTAACTGATCTGAAATATTATTTCGGCCTTTAACAGAGAAGATATTGCAATTTTACTTAAGTAAGGTCCTCAGCCGTTAGTCTAAATCCTGGTATTTTAAAAGGAATCATTTAAACTTATTCTGGAGAAGTTACTTGGGCCCTCAGCCATGAATTGATCTTTGTTGTTTTAAAGAGTAAACTGTGAATTGGTGTGAGGAATAAAGCTTGTAACAAACTAACTAAAGGTTGTAACTAACCAACAGTAATTAACCTTGACCCCTTTTCACAAACTAATCGGCTATTTCCTGCGAAACCAGATTTCAGTGATATAGTTCAAGAAATGAGCGAAAAAGACGACGATTTTACTTCAGCCAGCGATCACAGTTCTGCTATTGAACAAGAGTATCAATCAGACGAAAACTTCAGGAAAGTTGTGACGAGGATCTGTCTGTTTCTTCAATGAAGTACTGGAAGTGTCTGTTAAAATCGAATGTGTTCTGAGTGGTGATAAGAAAACTGTAGTTTCCTGCAGTGAATGTCAATTTGATAGACTTTCTTTTTGGTCCCAGCGGATGGATTTCTTATGCGCAAATTTAAACCATGGAATTTGGTTTTATTTAGAAATTTATTTGGTACAGAGATTGTATAATTTTCCAGAATGTTGTTGTTGTTGTTATGGTCTTCAGTCCTGACACTGGCTTGATGCAGCTCCCCATGCTACTCTATCCTGTGCAAGCTTCTTCATCTCCCAGTACCTACTGCAACCTACATCCTTCTGAATCTGCTTAGTGCTCTTGGTCTCCCTCTACAATTTTTACCCTCCACGCTGCCCTCCAATACTAAATTGGTGATCCCTTGATGCCTCAGAACAAGTCCTACCAACCGAACCCTTCTTCTTGTCAAGTTGTGCCACAAACTTCTCTTCTCCCCAATCCTATTCAATACTTCCTGATTGGTTATGTGATCTACCCATCAAATCTTCAGCATTCTTCTGTAGCACCACATTTCGAAAGCTTCTATTCTCTTCTTGTCCAAACTGTTTATCGTCCATGTTTCACTTCCATACATTACTACACTCCATACAAATACTATCAGAAATGACTTCCTGATACTTAAATCTATACTCGATGTTAACAAATTTCTCTTCTTCAGAAACGCTTTCCTTGCTATTGCCAGTCTACATTTTATATCCTCTCTACTTCGACCATCATCAGTAAAATTCAGTATTCTAACAGTCCATTTATGTGTACTTTTTAAAAGAAGAACACAAATTTATGTACTTTCGTATGATAAATAGTAAAATACTGCATTCTTTGTTTAGTATAAGAAAATAAATTAGAAGCATTTAAATAACACACAAGTAATTGAAAAAATAAACCTTATATAGCACAAAATAAAAATTTGGAATGATTTTTGCATTAAATCACGGTTTAAACATAGAGGTCCCAGTGACCAAACATCGTGATATACGTTACATAAAAGCCACCTGGACTGTTAAGGGTTAAGGGCAGTATTGGCAGGTCGTACAGTTACCACAACCCGGATAAGAGGGCTTGTGAGCCCAGTAGCGTCAACACTAACTGTTGTGAACCTGTTATTAGCGGTGGCACGCACACCTCTAGACTGTTTTCCACTGACGCAACAGCAGCGACGTTCACGGTTCAACTGTTACCGTCAAATTATCATCTGGAAGACGGAGGGGCACCCCGTGGTCTTCAGTGATGAAAGCATAATCTGCCTGCCTGCAAGTGATGTTTTTTTTTTTTTTTTTGCACGTACGACGTAGACCTGTAGAGCGCTGTCTCGTAGAGTACATTAGTGCAATGCCCCACCTCAGGCCGTTCTTGCAACAGGAAGGTCGCTTGTGGTTCCAACAGGATAATGCTCACACACACACACACCGTCCGTGCAAAACGTGCAGTAACTTCCCTGGCCAGCACGATCTACGGACAACAATTCTAACAGAACTACGTGAACAGTTCGAGCAGGCGTGACAGTATTCGCCGTCCATACGATAGTGTGGATTCTGGAATCAGTGCGTGCATTGACACCTGTGGAGGATACGTCATCTACCGATATGCGTGTTTCAGCAAAGGTCAGTTCGTGGTACATCTGAACCTCTTGTGCTATTTGTCTGTAAATGTAATCATTTTATGTTCTCCATATGAACTGCATCAACAATAAATTTTGTGTGAATTGGAAATCTGTAAAACGGTGCACCATTTTTACCGGCGGTGTATTTTAGGTATAAGAGGCACATGGTATCCTGTGGCTCGTTACAGAATAAATTCATTTCATCTGATTTAATTCCCTTATTTATCTTAGTGTCCTTTCGGCCCTGCAGTTACTAGTACAACAATGCAAATATCGAATGTGTGGGCTGTGCGTCTTATTTGCAAAGTAACTTGTACCGAGGGTACCAGCCGATGAAAACAATAATGCCCAGAGTACGCTTTGCCCTCAATATCTCCTTCAGTACCGCCTGATTCTGTTTTGTGTTTGTTTTTCGTCAGTGTTGGTTGTACTGCTCGGAAAAGACTGTTCACATATGGTTGGGAGTAAACTGGAAAGAAGGTAGATGGGCAAGGATTAAAAAATGGCCGACATGTTTTTCCTACAAACTGTAACTCCGAGGGCGGCCGGTGTGGCCGAGCGGTTCTAGGCACTACAGTCTGGAACCGCGCGACCGCTACGGTCGCAGGTTCGAATCCTGCCTCGGGCATGGATGTGTGTGACGTCCTTAGGTTAGTTAGGTTAAAGTAGTTCTAAGTTCTAGGGGACTGATGACCTCAGAAGTTAAGTCCCATAGCGCTCAGAGCCATTTGAATAATTTTTTTGTATATGTAAACTCGATCACGTGACGAGGTACACCTACTTTCCAGTTACACTAGTGAGCGTTAACTACCAGAAGGTGGAATCTTGTTGTTAACGAATTTTGGTTTGTTTGCGACTGTGAGGAGTAAGCGTTGACAGTACTGACAGAGAATGTAACGGAATGTGCAAGAAAAACGTTAAAGCAGAGCAAGCAGACGGTGCTTAAATTAAGGCAGGAGAGACGTGATGCTGAAGTGAGTACGACTGTTTACCAAAGAACAAGCAGGAATTAGGATTTATAAAACCTTGGCGATTGAATAAACGTTTTATTCAGTAGCAATTTGTGCAGTATTATGAATAAAATAATGAAATACGAACGTTGCTAGAACACCAAGACCTTCTTGTGCAACGTTCGACATCACAACTGACAACAGAGCCTGACAAGTAGAGTGCAGGCTGTGGAGTGTAGGATCGACGAATGGACTGAATGGTGATGTGGTTTAAAGCGACCCGTATCTTATTCTAAAACCGTTCGCCCCAGTGGGCTTCCGTTGAAGATATCGAAGTTATATTTGCTTATGATGTGTAAACATGATTACAGAATGCGAAATAGCACGGCGACGTACCGCGTTAAGTCGCAGGCTACTACGCTTAGGTTCGTAAGTCCGATCCCATTATCGATCGAATTTCTTTCTCCTCTCTTTCTCTTAATAATTTCTCAACTTCCATTTTTAAAACATGATTTACTCGCGTTGGTTACAATGCACGTGACAGATAATACATCACTGATTTTATACTCAGTACGCCGAAGGCCTAAAAATTTACATGTCACGTTATGATAATCGTAACAGAAACATAAGTAAGATAACTTAATTCGTACCATGAAACTTGTATGAAGGACAATTTGCCACAGCAGGATTTAATTTTCAGTAGATCTGGGCCAAACTTAAGTCATGAGGATTCTGCACTGCACTGTTGGCCATAAGGCGGCGTCCGATTTAATTTGAGAGGTCTTCATCCTGATTTTATATCATATACACCAATGCACTCCGACGCCAACAAAAATAAAAATGATTAGCAGCGAACGTAAGACGTATGATGCGTCAGTTCTGCACTACGCGTATTCGACTGCTTTACCATTTTTTCAGGTGGGATTCCCGGCGGGGTCAGGGATTTTCACCTGCCTCGAGATGACTGGGTGTTTGTGTTGTCCTCATCATTTCATCATCATCCAGGAAAGTGGCGAAATTGGACTGAGCAAAGATTGGGAAATTGTACGGGCGCTGATAACCACGCCGTTGAGCGCCCCACAAACCAAACATCATCATCATCACATCATCATTTTCAGGTGGTTGCTGTTGTAATGGTTGGAACGTAAAATAGCATAGTCCGGTGCTCGAGTATGAGGTTCCTGCACGAAGACGTATCAGAGTCAACGGCTATACTGTTAGGTGGCTGGCAGCTTAAGATGCACTAAGACTAGCGCACTGCCCGACCCCTATCCTCCACTGATGAGGTAAATTTTCGTCTCTATAAAATTAGTTTCTTCATTGCACTTCAATAAACGAGTTATGTACCCACAAGATGACATGGCTTACGAAAATGGGAGCATAAGAATTAAAGTGGCCAGCTGAGTTACCTGTCTCCATTTGGAAGACATCAGGATTTTAGGACAGGTGCTCGAGTGTATCCAACTTGAGATGGCGTAACCTCAGCACTACGACAGCTGCGAAATAGGAACGTGCGTTGTTCTGAAGCAGCACGACACTTGGCTCACCATTCCACAACGGTTGTCTGGCTTCATTTTGTGATGGACGTTTACCAGTGTTCTTCTTTCGGTAGCCAAGAAAAGAACAACAGCACGTAGGCTCTGTCTGAGGCATTTGGCAATATGTTCGCCATAGCTCACGTTTCAGCGCACGCACTTGGTAAAGACAGAAGTACCACACAAGTCGTTTGCCTATATGTCGGTGCTTACGCACTCGTATCTGTCGCACTATATTGCATATACGCTGCAGCAAAGTCCTCAAATGCGAACTCTTTGATCGCTCCTTACATATTGCTAAACATGGCATTTCCAGCGTACTGAGATACAGTATTATGCTGATCATTAGGCTTATAAAAATCTGAGTCTAGATCATCACTAACATCTACCTCATTACTGTAGCACAGTGGATATACCTGATGGTTATTATTGCTCCTACTCCTTTCCGCTTCCAATATTCTAAAGCGAAATGGCCTTGATGACTGCCTGCACCCACCTCAACCATAACTACTCACGCGATCTGGCCAAACAACTACTGATCTGTATGGTGCTTTGGTTTAGTTTTGACAGTTATCTATTACGTTCGATTGAAAACGATTTCCTGTATCTTTCTTCCAGGTAACATTAGCTCTTTGGTCACACGCTACAATGACTCGTTGGGTATCTGTGAATGTGCCTACGTTCCTCTGACTTCTTTAATTTCTGGCGGCAGAACTGGAATCGTCTTGAGGACACGTGTCGCCAGAATATCCGGCTTGCTGTATGGCATAATTGACCAAGTATTCGTTTGTTCCGATTACCTGCTGGAACTGATTGGCTAACCGAGCTAACTATTTTCACTCTAGTGTTTTCGTGGATAAGGTCGATCGAGTCTAATATAGACATGCAACGTTCTCGATTTGTGTCTTGTAGATGTATCAGTTACTCTAGTAACTCTATCGGCAGCTTCATTTTGAAATCGACACCTCCTTGTGGGACTTCATCTCATCCCATTACCATGTCTTGTTCATGTGCTTCCCTAAGCCCTTGCGCAAACTACGTTGGCGGCCATAGAAGGGCGGTGGGCTAATTAACTCCTTCCTAAGTCTCTCTTGTATTCCCGCAGACCAGTACTTCGATAAAAACACTGTTCCAAACTGCTCATAAGATCGCCCATAGGATACCCCTCACACAGAAAATAGAAAAGGGGAAAAGAACCTGTAATAAATCGTAGCTTCGTAGCTTCTGTAAACCAGACCGCATTCTTGGTAATACACCCGTGAACGATCTGATAAAAACGACGGAGTAGGTACCTTTATCTCAGGTGAAAAAACTTGACATTGTGTATGCTTGAGCAAACTCTCCTCTAGAATAACTGCGAGGAGTGTAGACGCGGGATCTATAACGTACAACACGTCATTTTGTGACTGGTTTCTTGAAACAAGTTTAGTTTGCTACTGCCTCCTAAACTGAAGTACCGCGTGTGGGTTGTACTACGTCTTTCCTTGAAACAAATATTTTGTAAAGTCGTTACTCAGCGTGACTTTAAATTGCTGTGCTACAGTTTTCAGAAGTTCCCCTGAACTGTTTGGTTTGGATGACACTTCTTCACTAAGCTGTGGTACAATTATCCTAAACTCACGATTTAATTTTAATTAATGTGAAAATCCTTTTCAGGTTTACATTCTGAAAACTCCCGAAAAAATACACTCCTGGAAATTGAAATAAGAACACCGTGAATTCATTGTCCCAGGAAGGGGAAACTTTATTGACACATTCCTGGGGTCTGATACATCACATGATCACACTGACAGAACCACAGGCACATAGACACAGGCAACAGAGCATGCACAATGTCGGCACTAGTACAGTGTATATCCACCTTTCGCAGCAATGCAGGCTGCTATTCTCCCAAGGAGACGATCGTAGAGATGCTGGATGTAGTCCTGTGGAACGGCTTGCCATGCCATTTCCACCTGGCGCCTCAGTTGGACCAGCGTTCGTGCTGGACGTGCAGACCGCATGAGACGACGCTTCATCCAGTCCCAAACATGCTCAATGGGGGACAGATCCGGAGATCTTGCTGGCCAGGGTAGTTGACTTACACCTTCTAGAGCACGTTGGGTGGCACGGGATACATGCGGACGTGCATTGTCCTGTTGGAACAGCAAGTTCCCTTGCCGGTCTAGGAATGGTAGAACGATGGGTTCGATGACGGTTTGGATGTACCGTGCACTATTCAGTGTCCCCTCGACGATCACCAGTGGTGTACGGCCAGTGTAGGAGATCGCTCCCCACACCATGAAGCCGGGTGTTGGCCCTGTGTGCCTCGGTCGTATGCAGTCCTGATTGTGGCGCTCACCTGCACGGCGCCAAACACGCATACGACCATCATTGGCACCAAGGCAGAAGCGACTCTCATCGCTGAAGACGACACGTCTCCATTCGTCCCTCCATTCACGCCTGTCGCGACACCACTGGAGGCGGGCTGCACGATGTTGGGGCGTGAGCGGAAGACGGCCTAACGGTGTGCGGGACCGTAGCCCAGCTTCATGGAGACGGTAGCGAATGGTCCTCGCCGATACCCCAGGAGCAACAGTGTCCCTAATTTGCTGGGAAGTGGCGGTGCGGTCCCCTACGGCACTGCGTAGGATCCTACGGTCTTGGCGTGCATCCGTGCGTCGCTGCGGTCCGGTCCCAGGTCGACGGGCACGTGCACCTTCCGCCGACCACTGGCGACAACATCGATGTACTGTGGAGACCTCACGCCCCACGTGTTGAGCAATTCGGCGGTACGTCCACCCGGCCTCCCGCATGCCCACTATACGCCCTCGCTCAAAGTCCGTCAACTGCACATACGGTTCACGTCCACGCTGTCGCGGCATGCTACCAGTGTTAAAGACTGCGATGGAGCTCCGTATGCCACGGCAAACTGGCTGACACTGACGGCGGCGGTGCACAAATGCTGCGCAGCTAGCGCCATTCGACGGCCAACACCGCGGTTCCTGGTGTGTCCGCTGTGCCGTGCGTGTGATCATTGCTTGTAAAGCCCTCTCGCAGTGTCCGGAGCAAGTATGGTGGGTCTGACACACCGGTGTCAATGTGTTCTTTTTTCCATTTCCAGGAGTGTATTTGACTTTGTCATTGACAAGTGTTTGAAGGCCGATTTGTACATCCTAGCGGGTAGCTCCCGAACTGTTTCCGTTAAGGAAGATTGTGCCGAACCTATCAACACTGCCTCCTCCATCAGTTTCTGTAATGCTTCAGGTAAGCCTTTCTGAGAAATTTTTAGTTCTGAAACTTTGGATTTCTAGAAATCCTGTTTTGGCGATATTTCCATATGCGCAGATCGAATTTCGCTTATACGATTTAAGACGGTGTGTATAGTCGTAGTCACTGCTTACAACTTTCTAAGAAATTCCCCTAACGGATCTACAAGTTGAGTAGCCTGAGCTATAATTCCATCACGGTTAGCATGGGATTTTACATCGCTCGGTGTCTGCTTAACATTTTTATTCGTCCGATCGAAAATTTTGGCTTCATCAGTGTACGAATCGACATGACTGTGTTCATCTGATTCTGTATTTATTTGCCTAGCTATTTTTACCGTACTATGAAATAACTGATAGTAAACGTTCAACAACTTAAATTTCCTTTTCATAACAACTATTACAATGATCTGTAGTTACAATTTTTATATGTCCAATTTCAATAATTTTATCATAAAACTTGGAAAAAAAAGCAAAATGAAACAGTCTTGCTACACATGTGCACTAGGTCAGCCAACGTGTCGACGATGTGTGTGCTAATTTCGTAATTAGCTACACGAATGAACCTAGAAGTAATTCTAAGAGATGAACTCTGAACTTGAACTTTGAACAAGTGTAGCAGAGCAGCGTGGTGGCACGAAAAAGTAGCCCAAGAACAATTAATGACATCTCACATTTTTTGCTCTCCGTTGCACCAACAGATGTCTCTTTCGCTTTTGTAAGTTTTCTCTCTTTTAGCTATCTTCCTCGTACTCGTTGGAGTAATTATTAATTAAACATAAAGCATACAGAGGTTTTCATTACAAATAACGATGCTGTATTATAAATTGTACACACACATATAAATATTTAACATCAACTGACGTTGAAAAAAGTGGGAGGATACGTTTTAGAGAGAACGAACTGTCTCTCTGTTATGTTAAATCAAGGTTATCTTTATTTAATTTTTATTACTTTGTGTATTATCTCAAAATGACAGCTGTATATAAATTTTAATTATTGCTCTTGCTTAATGCGATCGGTCCAGTTATTTGCCTTTGCGTTAATGTTGTCGATATGACCTACACAATGATGTGAATAATTTCTAAGTTCAAAGTGCAAGCAACTACACCTCCTACTGTTAACTGCAGAACGGAGTACGTTACGAAAGGACACAGGTTCGACGTTAGTAACAAAATTACTAAAGACAGAGCGGTTAGAGGTAGGCCGTTTCCCTATGAGATAAATCACTGAAAATTACATCAGCAGCGGCTCATATTATTAACGTTTCTTTGATATACTGCTGATGACAAAAAGTGAACTAATTATTACAAATAATGAAAGCTGAAATACAGAACAAGGGTGAACAAAAGATGTCGCATTTGGAGGTCGGCATAGGATTCCTCATCCGCATTTAAGACCAGAGTTTATCTAGCATAATCAAATCGGATGCATTTTGGAAGGCCATCCATGACAACGAGGAGCTGGCGATACTGTCCCATCACGCGGCGAATCTAAATGTACGGGTTAACGTGTTTCACCCCGCTCTACTGTAACAGTCCTCATACCTTACTGTGTAGATGGCTGGAACGTCAAACCTACATGCATCATCAAGCTAAGCTTCGAGAACTCGGGATTGATGGGCACATTGTCCGCTACCTGTTTGGTGGCTGTGGTAAATCAGCCCACAATTTCTGTCGTTACCGTGGTTGTCAAGAACCTTAAGTACCACCATATATCTCGAACTTTCTCTGGATTTCTTTCAACGACTCACCTTGCAGCTGGATCATCCCTGATAGGAGAGGCTGATACATTGCCTCTTTTCTATTTTGCGGATTCGACTCCCGAAACTGTTATTCACACACACTTGGAAGGAGACGTGCACCGATGATCAACTGATACATCACCACCAAGCGGGCTTCCTCCCGATAATGTCAAAGGCAATAACCAGTCTCTGCGGGGTGTGCTGGTGAGTCGGAGATGGATTTCTAAAAAGACGAAAACCCTCTTGTATCCTCCTTCCCGATTTTCGGTGGTCTTTGTTGACAAGAGCCAACGCCTGTAGTGGTGGAAATTTTTTTGGGGTGCTGGGTGCCTCCAGTGAGGAAGCTGTTGCTACTGCTGCTGCTGCTCGCGCATGTGCTGCATGGTACCGTCAAAGGTGTTATACTGATAAGCATGTTCTTCGCCGACTGGAGTAACCCCTTCATGAAACCAGTTATCTTCGTCCACAAGAATAGAGAAGAGATCGTCTAAAGACAAGACGTGCTCCACCAACTGAGGATGCGATTCTTGAAACCTTTCACCAGTTAGCTTGGAGAAGAACCCCTGATATTGCAAGGCAGTACCAGATATCGAAAAGACTTGAGTGTGACCCGGTATCTGCGTTTGTAAGCAAAACTTGGCCCGAGTCGTTAGAAAACGTACCAATTGGTGTTTGGACACAGCTTTGGTTTTGGCAAGATGATCCACCGCCGCACTTTGGAACGCACGTGTGTAACTATTTTAATGAAGCGTTTCCATGGAATCTGACTGGTCGTGGAAATCCTATGTCCTAGTCTCCACGTTCTCCGTATCTCATCCCCCTAAATTTTATTTGTACGGACGCTTAAAGGAACAATTTTATAGCACTCCACCTGTAATGGATCTGGGAGATGTGGTATTTTCTACCGAATTTGTCGATACCAAATTGTAAATGTTTTCTTATATTTTTTGTCAGAATTTTTATTATAATTTGCCTTATTATATGTTATTTTACTTATATTTTTGAGAGTGAAAGCATATTGATTACTATTAGTAAATGTATCGAAGAATAGCAAAGAGACTGATTACAAGTGGAAGCTTTTGTGTTGTGTAAAATATCATTGACGCTGGAGTCGTCTTTGACCATAGTCAGTCGGCAGTTAACTCTTGGTGTGTGTTGACGGAAGAAGAATGTGCAGGTCGCCGTCATAAATAATTTTGAATTATGTTACTATTTTTTTATGTAACCTATGAGAAGAAACTACATTCGAAGAAATGGTATTTGAAGCACCAAAAATGAGCCAAACACATTGAACCAGGTCATTTCTGCAGCCGACAAAGATGCATTGTGGAATCATACTTCCATTAGACAACTGAAGCCAAGACAAATATCGCCTTGTATGCATTTAACGGAAAAGGTACTGTCACGGAATATGCCAAATTTAAGTAAATAAAAAATAGTGAGCATATTTCAACTTTGTGTGTCAGCCGGGAAACCATATTTCACACCCACGGATATACACGGTCATACAGCTCGCGTGCATGCCGCTTAAGCAATGGTGGATGCTGTTCTGTTACGTAGGTTTTAGCAAGGTATGATCCAGCGAATGTTGCACGAATATGAGTTGGCCACTTTGAACATTTTCTCTAAAGTAAACGTACGTGTTTCTGCCGGCTCTTTGAAGATAAATCTGGACGTCAGAAATACAATATGGAATTATTGTGGGAACCATACTGTAGAATCAAATGTAGCCAGCCGAATGTGTATTCTGTATCCCATTGAATACAGACGATGTTACTATATCGATTATTATTTTCTATTGGATATACTTCTGCCATGGACGAAACAAAGTGGCCGTTTAAGTCTGTAACAATTTCAAGTCATATGGTAATGTTTAAATAAAGGTATCAGTAACCGAAACAAATACACAACACACCGTAACGTGCCGTTGTAAACTGGATAAAATTTTGTGCTTTAACTAAAAAGCCAAGTTTTGGTACGAGCACGACTCGTACATTGGAGAGTATGCATATCCATACTTTTTGGCATTGCTTCACCTCATTGAGCTAAAGGGACAGAGTTCATGTTACCTGACCTCGGTCACGCTACATACACTTTCAGCATTGCCAGAGCCTCGTTTCTTAAATCGCATTTCTGTTTTTTTTTTTCTTTATTGAATTTCAATTCCCCCCGAAGGGGGCGGGCTGGCAGCAGCTTAGTATGCCGCTCTTCAGCCTACAGATTTTGTGACAAAGATCAGGAGAACAAATAATAATAAAAAACAGGCGATAAAATCGGAGACTTAGAGAGTAACAAGGCGAAAAGAAATCGTGGAACTTAAAACAAATAACAGAGGGATGATGATGCTAATAAAAATACATACGAAGCAGACAGGGAAAACAATAGACAAGTAAAAAACACGGCGACAGTGTGGATTCTGTTCGCAAAAGACATAAAATTCACACCTAGCGACAGCATGGTTTCTGTTCGCAACACGAGAAAGACAAACAACACTGAATAGTCACTGGAACACTGCACAAAGAAGTTGGCATATGTGACACCACAGTCGAGAGCAGGTGGGGGGAAACTGGACAGAAGAGAGGAAAACAAAAAAGGGGGGAAAGGAGAGTAAAAGTGAAGGGGGGGAACCGGGAAAGGAGCTGATGGAGGATGAGGACCCATAAGAGGGGTCAGACGCGACAGGGAGTGGGGTAGGCAGAGGAGGGGAATACAAAAGGACTGGGGGGGAGAAGGGAGGTAGGGAGAGGTTTAGGGGGGAGAAACCAGGACGGAAGGGGGGGGGGAGAGGGAGCCCAGGGAAAGGACAGAGGAAAGGAGGGGGAGGGAGGATCAGAGTTGATAGGAAGGATAAATGGAGGATGGAGGGAGAGAGGGCATCATCTGGGAGGGGGAGATGGGGAAGCCACCTAGGGAAAAGAGATGGAGGGTGTAGAGATGGAGGGTAGGGGGGACACAACGGTGAAGACGTGGCAGGGGGCGGGGATGGGAGAGGAGAGGAGCAACCAGGGGGTGAGGGGGTTCAAGACGGCGGGAGGTGTAGAGGATGCGGATATGTTCGAGGAATAGGAGCAGATGGGGGAAAGGAATGAGATCATAGAGGATCCGCGTGGGGGACGGGAGGCGGATACGGAAGGCGAGGCGGAGTGCATGACGCTCAAGGATCTGGAGGGATCGCATTTCTGTTAAAGCTGCAGGACTATATACACCCACCACAGCACTCCTCGAACACCCGACAAGTCGAGCAGTTTCCGGAATGCTCGTGTCGAGCAGGTATTTGGCCTGGTCACTATCAATGGACCACCCTACCACCCTATATATATATATATATATATAGGGTGGTAGGGTGGTCCATTGATAGTGACCAGGCCAAATACCTCACGAAATAAGCATCAAACGAAAAAACTACAAAGAACGAAACTCGTCTAACTTGAAGGGGGAAACCAGATGGCGCTATGGTTGGCCCACTAGATGGCGCTGCCATAGGTCAAACGGACATCAACTGCGTTTTTTTTAAAAAAAAAGGAAACCCCATTTTTTTATTACATATTCGTGTAGTACGTAAAGAAATAGGATGTTTTAGTTGGACCACATTTCCGCTTTGTGATACATGGCGCTGTAATAGTCACAAATGTATAACTACGTGGTATCACGTAACATCCCGCCAGTGCGGACGATATTTCCTTCGTGATACATTACCCGTGTTAAAATGGACCGTTTACCAATTGCGGAAAAGGTCGATATCGTGTTGATGGATAGCTATTGTGATCAAAATGCCCCACGGGCGTGTGTTATGTATGCTGCTCGGTATCCTGGTCGACATCATCCAAGGGTCCGGACCGTTCGCCGGCTAGTTACGTTATTTAAGGAAACAGGAAGCGTTCAGCCACATGTGAAACGTCAGCCATGACCTGCAACAAATGATGATGCCCAAGTAGGTGTTTTAGCTGCTGTCGTGGCTAATCCTCACATCAGTAGCAGACAAATTTCGCGAGAATCGGGAATCTCAAAAACGTCGGTGTTGAGAATGCTACATCAACATCGATTGCACTCGTACCATATTTCTATGCACCAGGAATTGCATGGCGACGACTTTGAACGTCATGTACATTTCTGGCACTGGGCACAAGAGAAATTACGGGACGATGACAGAATTTTTGCAGCGTTCAATTTAGCGACGAAGCGTCATTCACCAACAGCGGTAAGGTAAACCGGCATATTATGCACTATTGGGCAACGCAAAATCAACGATGGCTGAGACAAGTGAAACCTAAATGACCTTGGCGGGTTAATGTATGGTGCGGCATTATAGGAGGATGGATAATTGGCCCTCATATTATCGATGGCAGACTTCTTCGTTCATCATTGCACGGGTTTTTCCTTATGCTGAGAAGTAGTTGGTGCAACAAACCGAATAAATCACAGTTACAACGTCTGGGAACCAGAAATCCAAGGTCCCTTACTCCAGAATACTAAGGAAATATCCCTGAACCATTCCCTAAATATTGGTCGGTGGATTTCAATTTTACCAAGTATATTATTACAATCGACAGTAAGCGCATTCTTAAAAAGATATTGAGTATTAATTCTGAAATACTGGTTGGTCTTCCGTTGCCAAATCAGAACTGTATGTAAGTGCCTGTATACGTGAATTGAATTTTTATTCCTATATTCCTAGACAGTAATACCATGGTATGTCCAGCATCCTTGTAACAGTGATCTACGGATGAATGAAACTACTGCTATCTCTGTCATCCATCGCACCGTACCGTAGAATAAACCTAGATGACGGTGGCTTTTAGTACAGAGCTTTTTTTACCATCCTTGTGATGTAGTGGGATAAATCGATGTTCTCCCGCTCTCTGAGAACAGTTTCCACTGTCAGTGTGAATCCCTCCCTTTTCTGTATCATAGTGGGGTTTCAGCACAGTAAAATCTATGTGATTAAACCATATTTATTTGAAAAGAGAATATTTAATTTTTCTTCTCTCTAATGCGCTATAATTGAAGGTACTAACTAAACATATTACCGGTGTGTTTATTCATGTTCTAATGAAGCCTTCGAAGGACATAGGAGACCCATCAGAGAATTAATTTAATGTTACAGAGATGAAGGACAAGATTCAGAGTAATGAATCAGGGGACAGACGCATAAAGAGAATTCAATTAAACCGTTGGTAGATGATAACGCCAAAAATTAGCGAGGCTTTCTTGGCGCTAATAATAACGTCACTGATTATTTCACAACTTTCCTTGTTATAAAGTACGTTAATTGAGAGACTTACAGCGCGCAATTTCTTGCTGTAGTTCTGCACTCTAACGAACATAATTTAATCTTAGCTTCAGTGAAGACGAATGTCAGTCGCATGGAAAGTTTAAGAAATAGCTGTCGTCGCTGTGTGTGCGGGAATGTGGTCGCCGCGTCTGGGGCACTTAACAAGTCAAGCGTGCCTCCTGCGTTAGGCCTAGAGTTGCGACCTACAAAAAGTACAGTTGCACAGTTTTCTTGCACAAAAACTGGTGTTCGGTAATTTCAGTAAACTAGATAAATGACGTAGTAAATGGTAGATTAACGTTAGTACTGATAGCATTGATAAGGAAAGTAATATAAATGAATGCGTAAGAGAGAAATTGGGAGCGTATGACTTCTATGTATATATTTTTTTCTTGTGGTTGGTTGATTATTTTGCACATAACTGGAACCACACCTAATTTAATTTCACTCCGTTTTGAAATATATATATTGTTACAATAAATTTATATGTAAAAAAATTAGTTGGTCGCATAAACTCTGTGCTTTTATGTAACCAAAGCAATAAATTCCGATGCAGGTACAGTTTACATACACAAATATAAAAATATATACAGTTATTATCGTTATTTTATACACAGTAGAACGTTCTCCGTCAACATAATCAATTGTAACAGCAACTTGTTTTATGTAAGTTTGACAAAGTAGTCTAGCGATTTTTTGTTGTTTCTTGTTTTACCTACCTTAATTTTAGTTTTTCGTTGACGAGATTGCCTTCCATAGCGCTACATTTAAATCTGTATTCTTTTTTTCTAATTTTACCATAAAGTCCCTCTGTTCCACGTTATAAATCAACAATTTTCGAATATATCTGAACTGAACATTGAAAATTCTGATTTTGCAATAAATACTGTTTATTTTTAAGTAACAGACAGGAAGATAACAAAGTAGAAATGAAATGTTCCGTAGATTGCGCAGCTCTTTACGTACCCTCACTCAGCTTCCAGACGGTTCATCACTTCCGGTTTTTAGGGATTCTAGTAAGACACTGTCGCACACTTAAAGCAAGCAGTCTTTAGGTGGCAACGCCCTATAGATACGTAACCCTCCTAATGTACAGGTAACGCAGGTACGATCTTAAATGACCAAAGCTACTTGGAAAAATGGCGCAGTCTACGCTTACTTATGATATTCTGCGGTAGCCTACAGTAGCTCTACAACTCTCTAGTCTTGACGCGGGGAGCTCAGTGTTTGATGGCTGAGTTTCAGGTTTGGCGAACCTGGTGTTGCTGACTGGGAGGCTGCCAGTACCGCCAATCCCGTATAGCTGTAAGTTCTGGACATTATTCAGCGACACTGTTTTCAGCGGCATTTGAACATTTGTTTGTGGGGGGAGGGGGAACTTGGGTTATCCGTTTAGTTTACGAGAGTACTAGTAAACTCTACGCGAAAAACCTCGACATCTAGTTGTGTTTTCTGTGGCTATGCGATGGATACCTGTTAGTAGTAGTGTAGTAGTAATTTTAACCCTCCATAGATCACTTGTAAATGATGCTGGACATACTATGTCATTACTGTTTAACAACATACAAATAAAAACGTGATTCACACTTATGAGCATTTACATTCCAATATTACTTGTCAAGGAAGGGACAGAGAGTCGGTCAGTGCCTTATCAGTATTAACCGTTCTGGCATATGCCTGTTGTAATTTAAGGAAATTAATAAAAATCTAACTCAAAAAGGCCGATTGGGATAGGATATGGAGGGAAGATGATTTTGAGAGGCAGTCATTGTGGAAAGAGACTTTATCGAGGAGGATCCGTAATGTTGCGGGCAGCCATTACACTGATCACTCAAACACTTCTTCATGAAATTGTGCACGTGAACTGGTAAGGTTTAACTGCTCTCAGGCTTCGTGAAGGTATCTTGGGACATCATATGTGATTGTTGCAAGGTGCTTTGGACGATAACGCTCGACCTACTAGAACACGGGTGGTTGATGTTTTTTGGAAACGGAAGATATTGCACGCATGGCGCTTCCTGCCCGCTCTCCCAGCTTGAATCCCGTAGAGCATGTCTGGGATGCACTGGGCAGACAGGTTGCATGACGGCAGCTTCCGCAAACCTTTCTCCAAGACTTGCGAGCAGCTCTGCTGGAAGAATGGACATTGTTGTCTCAGCATGAAATTGATGACATTATTCGCAATGCTGCCAGAGGTGGTCACACGCCACACTGAGCACATTAACCACTTGTCAGAATATTTGTGCAAATTTGTTAAGTTGGCAAAAAGAAACATTTTTGTGTACCGTTATAAATGTTGCAATTGTTTATATCCTGTATCTTTCATATTTTTTCTACGTTACTGTCACCCATTTATACTACTTTGTGACAAAATATACGCATCCTTGCAAAATTTCCATTTGTTGCTTTAATTTTGGACGCCACTGTACAAAATAAACTTACACTGTTTTCAACGCATTGTTGTACTTTAATTATAATTGTAAGATTTATCTATTTGTTGGTAGTCTAAGCCCCAAAAGGATCTGAATAACTACGCCACTGGGCCGGCCGCGGTGGTCTAGCGGTTCTGGCGCTGCAGTCCGGAACCGCGGGACTGCTACGGTCGCAGGTTCGAATCCTGCCTCGGGCATGGGTGTGTGTGATGTCCTTAGGTTAGTTAGGTTTAAGTAGTTC
This sequence comes from Schistocerca cancellata, assembly GCF_023864275.1. Lineage (NCBI taxonomy): Eukaryota > Metazoa > Arthropoda > Insecta > Orthoptera > Acrididae > Schistocerca > Schistocerca cancellata. The sequence continues at coordinate 517,236,313 of NC_064632.1, forward strand.
TAGGGGACTTATGACCTAAGATGTTGAGTCCCATAGTGCTCAGAGCCATTTGAACCATTTTGAACTACGCCACTGGAAAGTGAACAATTAAAATGAGCGCACACTGATTTCTGAGTTGAGAAATTAAAACAGCTCATCTCCGTCCGCTCCTACAACAGTCGAACAGACAACTGACACCGACGAGTTGTTGTTGTATGGCTCCAGGAGGAACAAACGACAGAAAAATCGCTAACAAACAAGAAAAACTGTCATTAACACTTATCCTACAAGATAGGGCCAGGAAGAAGTTATCTACCCTTGTAGCATTCCTACACTGAGATCTGATCAAGTTAATCTTTGATGTTCTAAAGGTAACAGAAAAAAGTACACGATACTAAAGGTGGTTTACAGCTTCTACCAAAAACGAAGGGCATAACAGGGATGCTGTATTTGGGGACGGAATGACACGTTTGTTTCCTATCGGTGATGTTATTCAATCTGAACATTGAGCCCCAGAGACAGAATCCAGCGTTAAATTTGGAATGAGAATAAAATTTCGGGCTGAAGTAACAGACGACAACAATTTGATAGATCAGCTGAACGGAAGTGTCTTGTAAATAGATTACGAGATAAAAATCAGCTTCCATTTAACATGGGTAATGGAATGTAGTATAATTATTCCAACTGATGCTGCTGGTATTAGATTACGAAATTACAACCTAAAGGTGCGTTTATACATGTGCGCCTTGCGGCTAGTCACCGTGAGTCTGTAGCTCGCTCCACACGGAAGTAGAGGCGCACGTTGTAAACACGGTTGAAAATGGAATCATTAACACTTACATGTGGAGAAAGAGAAAAAAAATGGCTCTGAGCACTATGGAACTTAACTTCTAAGGTCATCAGTCCCCTAGAACTTAGAACTACTTAAACCTAACTAACCTAAGAACATCACACACATCCATGCCCGAGGCAGGATTCGAACCTGCGACCATAGCGGTGGCGCGGTTCCAGACGGAGAAAGAGACACGCACTTATACACATGTCTCTATTTACGTTTGCGGCAAGTTAAGGTTGCATGGCAAACAGCACCAAGGCGCACGGGTGTAAACACACCTTAACTGCAATAAGCGAGTTTGCCTGTAAGGGCAGCAGTGTAACAGACGATGTGGAAGGCAGAGACAATATATGGTGCGGACTGACAATAAGAAATTTAGATAAATCTTCCTGCACTGGACGATAAGCAGTTCAGACAAGATGTTTTTATTTTTTTTATTTATTTTTTTATGTGGCGCTACAGAAGAATGCTTAAGATGAAATGTGTAGGGAGGCTAACTAATGGAGAGCCACTGTGCACACCGACTATACATTATTTTAGTAAGGTCGGTCATACAGCAACCAGTCGCAATTCCATATATATATATAATTCCTGTATACCCAGATTTCCCCTACTAGTAGCCATCTCACCTAAATGAACTGATGATGGCTGTTTAGAGCTCAAATATGGATATGCAAGAATAATAAAAAGCCAATGAGACTGAGACATACTGATTTATTCATGTCTTTGCTTGCAGTGAACTGAATTGGACAGAAAATAAATATCTGACATAAATGTCCTAATAGAAGAGGTTAGTTGATAGCACAACTCCTGTGGTGTTTAAATGTCATCAGTTCGCTAATGGAGGGGAAAGTGAGGGTAAAACCTGTACAGGGAGATCTCGCCATGATTCGGGTTGCGGTAGTTGCGCTGCGATGAACAGGTTTGCCCAGGATAGACCAGTGTGTGCAGATGCATTAAGTTGGTCTTCGGACTAAAGACCATAACAATAAGAATGTACGTCAGTGAATATCTAATTCATTTGGTTATCATATAATCGCTAATATCATGAAGTTTTCTAAAAGGTAAACATAATTGTCCTGTTTTGTAATATCAGTTTGAACCTCTTCCCAAAATCAGTACTGCAGTACGTAATTTAACCGGTTTTCACTTATAGAGGAACGGTCCAATCTGTGTATGTCGAAACCTACCGTGAAATTTTTCACTTAGGAAGGGTACAGCCAAAGAAATGCACTGTCACAAATTTATGTCCTAAGGAGCACTACTAGTATTTTTTTAATTGTTCGTGTTATTTATTTTTTTCTGCTTGCAAGAGCTGTTCCTACAGGCTTGCCTAGCGCGCGAACAGGCCAATAACCTTTAGGATTCTGAAGATAGATATAAAGCTGCAGAAAAAGTAATTTACCGGTCCTTCTCAGTGAAATTGTCGTGGATTCATCGACTTGAAGCGACTCTGTCATATCTCGCCCGAAATGATGAAGTGCTTTTCGCGTTCAGTTCCTTCAAAGAATTTGCTGGTTGTCTTTATAAGCAGCATTTCAGGGGATAACAAGAAGCTTCGTCTTGACGTCAGCTACAAATTCCTCTGTAGTATTACCTATTAATGGCATGTCCTTCACACGTTTATTTGAAATGAACTGTGTAATTTTGCGACTTGCTCTTCCCGACAATGTCCTGTATACGTTTCATCATTTCGGAGAAACATGGAAATCAGTAACGTTCATGTCACTTGGCAATTCAAAGGGCCGTCAGCAACGGTGCATTGACTTTCACCACAAGCAGTTATCAATCTTTAGAGTATTTCTTTTCACAATTTTACGAATTTCATGTTGGGGTGTATGTCGTACTTCGTGTAAACCTTTCTTACATTTTTACAGTTCACGTCCAGATTCTACTAAATGAAATAGAGTTTGCTCACAGCTTAACTTTAAGCATTTTCCCCCTATTTCCTTTAACCGTAAACTTTCAAGCCTTTTCTTTGTTACTGAAAGCCATTACTGTTAATGTCCGCTTTATGCTTGGAAAGTACTCTATTTTCGCTGTGGACTTTAATTAGTGCAACCATCATCGTTGGGACCACAATTCACGGAACTGTCAGTTCTTTCCTGTTCGTCTAATGTTGCCACAGTACCTACCAAAATGTCAACTTCATTCGAATGAATGTCCGAGAAATTAAGTATCAAATAACACTTCATCACATACCATTGCTGAAGACATACGTAAGTAATAAATAACACTTACGTAAATCTTTAGGAAAAGTAGGTGATTCCTGCTTCATGTCACATTCTTCATCATTCATCTTTGCAAGGTTAAAAACAGTAGCTGGACTCAACATTACTGTGAAACTATAGAAACTGGACAAAGACAAATGCTACTGGCAAGCACATGCGAAGAAAACACAACGAAAATTAGTTTAGTTTTATCTCCAATATTAATACTTGGTGACAACTCAAAGGCAACTGCTAATTATGGATATTAAAGGAGATACAAATTAGAGCAAATAGCAACTGTGAACAACTATGTCAGAGAAATTATAAACTAAAATGAAATTCGCATTAGAAATTATTATCGCGTTGTGCCATGTTATCTGTCTACCTACGTGCAGTCAGCTAAAGCTATGTTCCTGCCGTTTGGTGCATGTGCTTTGTCTTATAGCTACAACAGTGATATGCATTTCTAAGGCAACATGGCGAGCTACGAATTTTGCAACTTTCAACGTTTCTTAAATACTTGCACTGTGTCTTAGCAACCCAAAATTTGACATTGTGCTACTTTCAGCGTATTATTCCAGTATAAAAAAATTCAGAGTGGTATGGACTTGTTGTATTGGACAGTTTCCTTGTTAGTACCAAGTCATCATCAGATTATTTGAATACGTCACAAAGCTATTGTCAACCCTTCAGATGAATTACTACGTGATGTATTCAGATAATGTATTGATGACTTCATAATAAGTAGACACCGGTTATTATACCACTTGTGTACCTGAGGCTGAAATACCTCTTTAAAAAGAATTATGTCTGCTGCTGTGACGTCGTATGGCAGTATGCCCAATCTGGGTAAATAATAATATCTTTTCACAATTGTATGTGCCAATTCTAGGAAAAAAATCCATTACAAATACGTGTTGAGGATTCGACAATGACAAACTGACTGTTTGGTTTCAGGGGCTCTGCTGTATCTGATTTAGAGCCAAGCAGTGAAAATACAGTCGTAGATATTCCGGTCAATGAGTGCCATCTGCTAACAGGTTCTTTAGTAAGTTATCGTTGTTTCAATTAGGGCAGATAAGTCACAGACATAGAGACTGAGACGAATGGAAGACTAATCTTTCATACTGTGTGATGCGGTATTTCATAGCAAATATTTTTCATTTCTGGCAAGGGGAGGGGTAGGTGGTGCGGGGAGGAAGAGTCAACATTGTTCGGAATAGTTTGACGCGGCTCAGCATGAATTCTTCTTTTGCCTCAAAGTCCTCATCTCCGAATAGGACATGCCCACTAAGTCCACAATTATTTTTGTTGGATACATTGTAATCCCCACATTCCTGTATATCTTTTGCCGTCTACAGCTCCCTCTAATCTCTTGGAAGTTATTCTCTGATGGTTAAACGTGTCCTACTAGCCTATCCATTATTTCTCTCAGGTTTTCCCGGATGTTACTTTCTTCGACGATTATGTGGAGATTCTCGATCCTCATAATTTTAGCATCCTTCTACAGCGCCGTATCTTATGTGCTTATATTCTGTTTTATTCCTGTGGTTCCATATTCTATGTTTCATAATCATAGTACAATTATTCCGCAGAATAAGCCTGATTGTTTACACCAACAGACATCTCTTAGGCAGGAATGGCCTATTTTCTTGTGCTAATCTGCTTTTTATTTCGTCCTTGCTCCGTCGGTCATGCGTTATTGTGCTTCCAGGCTATCAGTCTTCCTTCACGTCATCTACTTCTTGATACCCAATTTCAATGTGACATTGCTCGCTTATCTTACTTCTGCTACTGCTCATTGCTTTCGTCTTTCTACAGTTTTCTTTCATTCCATAGATTCTTGTCATTAGACCCTTCGTTCCCCTGAACACTATTGTAAATTTTCTTCACTTTCACTGAGGACAGAAGAGTTATCAGCTTTTATTATCTATGGTATTCTTTCATCATAAATTATAATTCATCTCTAGAAACATTGCTTCTTCGATATACAGAAAGAACTGTATGTGCAAAAGATTAAAGCTACAAGGCTGAATATATGTAAAATTTATGATAATTCCATTAATATTTTCGATTATTAACCCAGGAGTTTGTAAAACTCATAGTTATCTCCATCAAAATACTATAAAATTTACTCTTCGTGTCGTTCCATTGATAGTAATACCTAATTTTATACGTGTGACTGTAGGGGGTTAAGTCTGGAGCGATACGGCACTGCTACCGAAATACATTCTAAAGATAACAAGAAATTTACTAACAATTTCAGAAAAAAAAATTATTTCGAGAGGTCCCAAAATTTTAGTTCGCAATTATTTTACCCAATAAAAGAATGACAGCCAAAATACATCAGTTTAACTTCACTGAGCTTCCGCATTCCACCAAATTTTTTAGTAGGTTGTTTAGAACGGAAATATTTAAACCGTTAAGCCTCTCTATAATAATGAACGGTGGTCTAGATTCAAACAGAACGATCAGTAAACAGAATCCAAACAACAATAATTATCGTAGAAAACAGAATACAAGGAAGGAGCCCTTTGTGTGGCTCAAGGGTGGCTAAGAGAAGTCCGAAATAGGCCTCCAATGTGAAACATAAAGCAGCAAGTCTCAACATAATTAAGTCTCAGCACAATGACAGTTATGTCAGATTGGTGACAGTTCACGTAATGAGTAACCTTCTACATTTGACGCTGGCGTTGGAGTGCGTAACAAGAATTTCAGTATGAGAACCACTAAAGTCATTATCTGACGAGCACAGGCATTGAACTAACAAAATTCATGGTCCACTTTCCATTCATCAAGGCGTTCATAAGAAACTTCTCTTGATTATAAGTATAAACCATCTTACGAAAATCCAAAAAAGCCGGAACTTCAATAAGAAGTATATGCTCAAAGAATTTCTACTGGCTGCAAGACTAATCCCATGTTGTAAGACGGCCAATGAAACAACCACGTAACGAATGCAAACCAAGAACTATGCTTCAAAGCACATACTCAGAAAATTTCAAGGTTCCCAAACAGCAATGTAATAACGGAAATCTACCATGTTGCAAAACAAGAAGAAACAAGCGTCCACGCGGTTAATATGGCGTCGTCAAAACACATAAAAAATAAGAACTAGTTTAAGGTAAGCATTCAAGCGGCAAACCAGTATCCAGGTAGAGTGACATATTAATTTCTATACAAGAAGCCATGTACCGATACACAGTAATCACAACAGTGATGCTAAGTAAACTAACTCGGCAACTTAAACGGAAAACCAAGAATACCTTCTTTTGCCACGGATGTGTTCGTCCTGGTGTGAACACATGGCTTTACATAGTCACCCAGGGCCCAATACTTCAAGTTTTTTGCTAACAAGCGTTGAAACCACTACATGATTCAAACCTTAGTAACATCCGCTACACATATAATTGAATAAATTGGAACATAAACAAAATCAAGTTACACAACAGTAAATCATAGGCTACAACATAAATTTGTTAAAAACAAATACTATGATGAAAAACCCTTAGTCCCGAGCAGGGATACGCAACAGGATTGGCGGTACAATTTCCAACAATAAATACTCAATATATTTCCTCAAAATTCTACAGTTAGCAACGTGCGTTGGTCACACTGTTTAAACAGAAGACGCCAGCATCACAGAGGCATGAGCTTTTTGTCCGTCTTACAGTAAAAACCACATCCAGTAAGGTAACAAGAAAAACATACGTACAATAGCTGCTCGCATTTCAGCCCCTAACATCCTGCAGAATGAAGGAGTTGCAACTGCCGTATTACTTGCCAAACAATTTACTCAAGGCTCACCACCGAAAACAACTTCAAATAACATGCTGGCATGGGTGAAATAGAACCAAGTGCAAAACCTGTGAAGTACACAAAAACAAGAACACAGTCATTTGCTGTTTAACTCTAAACATGCAGACGTATAAAGAGAGTACTTAAAATGGCAGTACGACTTGCCACACAATTTACTCGAGGCACATGACCACAAACAAATACAAACAAGGTACAACGAAATTTCTAATTAAACAGAAATATGTCACTGACAAGCTTGTTCTAAAAGTACTGTCAGGTCATTTCCTATCCATAGCCCAAAACAGAAACGATTTCAGTAGAAACGAATTGGTTAGCCCGCAAGCTAAATGTTAAATCCTATTTTTTCCAGGTAACTCCAATAAATGTAGACACGCGGCATAATTGCTTCAACGCTCCACAGCTCCTGCTTCCATCGGTTGCCACAAATGGAAATACTCTACCTTCTCTAGCATAGTAGCTCTTTGTCCACCTCTACTGGGCGCGTACAGGCGTCCTCGTGGACATAACACTTCGCCCCACGGGAACGATTCCTCTCAGATAGGCTTTCCCAACGATTTCCTGCCCTCAGCAGGAGCTGCGGCTCTGCCAAAGATCGGCTCAAAGCGGAGTCGATAATGTGCCGCACGCCAGTTGCGCTGGCGTGGACGGCGCAATACGATTAATAAAGTTTTCTAAATGAAATCATAGTCACCACTGATGATAAAATTCTTTATTACAATAACCCACCAATGAAATTTCGGCTGCACAGCCTCTATAAGGAACAACACTGTCCTCCAGCTATAACAAAGCCTAAAAATTATCTGATATATACAGTGAGGTGACAAAATTCATGAGGTAGAGATATGCACATATAAAGATGGATGTAGTTTTGCGTTCGCAGGTTATGAAAGGGCAGTCTATTGACAGAGGTGCCTTTTGCAGTTAGGTAGTTTGAAAAGGTTTCCGACGTTATTATGGCCGCACAACAGGAGGTAAAAGACTTTGAACGCGGAATAATACACTCCTGGAAATTGAAATAAGAACACCGTGAATTCATTGTCCCAGGAAGGGGAAACTTTATTGACACATTCCTGGGGTCAACTACATCACATGATCACACTGACAGAACCACAGGCACATAGACACAGGCAACAGACCATGCACAATGTCGGCACTAGTACAGTGTATATCCACCTTTCGCAGCAATGCAGGCTGCTATTCTCCCATGGAGACGATCGTAGAGATGCTGGATGTAGTCCTGTGGAACGGCTTGCCATGCCATTTCCACCTGGCGCCTCAGTTGGACCAGCGTTCGTGCTGGACGTGCAGACCGCGTGAGACGACGCTTCATCCAGTCCCAAACATGCTCAATGGGGGACAGATCCGGAGATCTTGCTGGCCAGGGTAGTTAACTTACACCTTTTAGAGCACGTTGGGTGGCACAGGATACATGCGGACGTGCATTGTCCTGTTGGAACAGCAAGTTCCCTTTCCGGTCTAGGAATGGTAGAACGATGGGTTCGATGACGGTTTGGATGTACCGTGCACCATTCAGTGTCCCCTCGACGATCACCTGTGCTGTACGGCCAGTGTAGGAGATCGCTCCCCACACCATGATGCCGGGTGATGGCCCTGTGTGCCTCGGCCGTATGCAGTCCTGATTGTGGCGCTCACCTCCACGGCGCCAAACACGCATACGACCATCATTGGCACCAAGGCAGAAGCGACTCTCATCGCTGAAGACGACACGTCTCCATTCGTCCCTCCATTCACGCCTGTAGCGACACCACTGGAGGCGGGCTGCACGATGTTGGGGCGTGAGCGGAAGACGGCCTAACGGTGTGCGGGACCGTAGCCCAGCTTCATGGAGACGGTTGCGAATGGTCCTCGCCGATACCCCAGGAGCAACAGTGTCCCTAATTTGCTGGGAAGTGGCGGTGCGGTCCCCTACGGCACTGCGTAGGATCCTACGGTCTTGGCGTGCATCCGTGCGTCGTTGCGGTCCGGTCCCAGGTCGACGGGCACGTGCACCTTCCGCCGACCACTGGCGACAACATCGATGTACTGTGGAGACCTCACGCCCCACGTGTTGAGCAATTCGGCGGTACGTCCACCCGGCCTCCCGCATGCCCACTATACGCCCTCGCTCAAAGTCCGTCAACTGCACATACGGTTCACGTCCACGCTGTCGCGGCATGCTACCAGTGTTAAAGACTGCGATGGAGCTCCGTATGCCACGGCAAACTGGCTGACACTGACGGCGGCGGTGCGCAAGTGCTGCGCAGCTAGCTCTATTCGACCTCCAACACCGCGGTTCCTGGTGTGTCCGCTGTGCCGTGCGTGTGATCATTGCTTGTACAGCCCTCTCGCAGTGTCCGGAGCAAGTATGGTGGGTCTGACACACCGGTGTCAATGTGCTCCTTTTTCCATTTCCAGGAGTGTAGATGGAGCTAGATGTAAGGGACGTAACATTACGGAAAACGTTAGATCATTCAGTATTTCGAGATCCGAAGTGCAAACAGTGTTCTGAGAATAACAAATTTTAGTACCATTGATAACGGAGTGGCCGACGAACTTCACTTGACGGTCGAGTACAGCAGCGTTTGCATGGAGTTGTTAGTGCTGCGTTAAATAAAAGCAGAAAATGTGGACCGTGCGACGAACGTATCACTTAGGGCAGTGCGGCGAAATCTCTCATTAATGGCCTATGGCAGCAGACGACCGACGCGAGTGTCATTGCTGGCACCACAACATAGCTTGCAGCAGCTCTCCTGGGTTCGTGACCATATCGATTGGAGCCTGTATAACTGGAAAACGATGGTCTGGACAGATGATCGGTTGGTAGGAGCCGATGGTAGGGTAAAAGTGTGGCGTAGGCCCCAGGAATCCATGGACACAAGTTGTCAACAAGGGACTGTGCAAGTTGGTGATGGCTCCATAATGGTGTGGCTGTGTTAGCTGGAATGGGCTGGGTCCGCTGCTCCAACTGAACCGATCATTGACTGGAAATGGTTTATTTCTGCTACTTGGAAACAACCTGCAGTCATTCGCGGACTTGACTTTTTCAGACAATGATGGAATCTTCATAGATGACAATGCACATGTCACCAGAACACAATTATTAATCGCGATTCGACTGAAGAACATACTGGACTTGTTGAGGCAACGCCACGCTCAGTTGCTGCACTATGCTGAGCAAAAGGAGGTCCGACCCGATACTAGAAGGATTCCATGACTTGTCACCTCAGTATGTGGGTGTCGTTTCCACGTTGGTGCGTTTTTTCTTTAACAATTACGTTAATAAAGTGTACTCTGAGGAAGGGAAAATATGTACCGAAAAATGAAAATGTATACTGAATACTGTAAATTTATCTCCAGAGAAAATAGTATGATCATTTTGTTCACCTGCCACTGATAAAAACACATAGAGAGTGGAGGCACTGCAGTACGGCTGTACAACCTCACCGTAGTAAGTGAATGCGTGGTGGTCCAGAAGAGTCACAAGTGTTTTGCAGACGAGCGTACACGGCAGCAACAGCAGCGACAGCTATTTCCGTCTATACACATAACTTACCTTAGGATATTTGTCTCAGGTGTATTTCTCAGTTTGTCTGTTAGCATATTCTAGGTTTTTGCGTAGATGAAATTTCATTTGCACTGTGTGAGTTGACCTTGCAGTACAGTAAAATAAATGAGCAGAACTAGAGTAGCAGCAGATCAGACGCTGCACCCAGCGACTACCTGTGTTAGTGTTGTACTAAATGTGGTATAGGCACAGGACTAAGTAGTGCAGTGATTAACACATTACACTCACATTCGGGATGAAGACGTTTCAAATCCTTGTCCAATCATATTAATTTAAGGTCTCCGTGGTTTCCTTAAATCAATTAACATAAGCACCAGTTGTTCGTGTGAATGGACACAGCTGATTCACTCCCACATCTTTCATGAATCAACCCAGGCTTGTGTTGCACATCTAATGACCTCCTTGAGGGGACGTTCAATTCAAATCTTCTTTCGTGTGGTATACACGAAAACTGCTTAGAGATGGATACCTACTGCCCCTGTTGTTTAGAGATGCAGGGAGAACTGTCTACTGTTTACAAACCAGGAAACCGTGTTGGCCACGGTCTGTAGGCTTCAACCTACAGCCCTTGTATATGGCGGTGATAGAGCACCTGAGACGGAAGCTTTGGCTCCTCTGGAGCCTACTGTGATACCTGACATTTCTGACGTCGTGGCAACTTACGATTCGTAACTCCCGCATATCCCAGCCAGTTGACATTTACCTCAAGAACAGTGGTTGTATCACGAATCTGTGGGTGGTAGGGGAATGTAGATACTGGGCGCACAGGTGTCCTGTTGCGCCCTAAAAACAGATATGTGGTATTGTCCACTACTGAATGTGCATCTGAGCGACCACAGAACACCTCAACCGTTGGGACTGGGGTCATCGGCCTGAAAGATCTGAGCAAGCGCGGAGGATGGGACTGATTATTGATAACTCAAACTTTAGAAGTTGACGCAGCCCCATAGGGAAGTACTGGGAAGATCTGAAAATAAGGCCAGTGTCCTGTCTGTTTGCTTGTCTGGGGGCAGGTCAAAGATGTGGAGGAGGCTCTACAGGCAGCGACTGAGTGCACGGGATGTCTCTGGCTGCAGACCGTGGCTTATTGAACGATGGCTGTAGTCTGGGTTAAAGGACAGTCCTCCGTTGCCACAAGTTCATGGTTGCTTTGGTAAAGACAGCTAGCCTCGTTCACTGCGTGGAAGCAGCGTCAGCTTTTCTAGCATCGTTCCCAGAAATAATCTCGGTCTTCAGGTTTGGAGCTGAGTGTAAGGCTTAAACTTGAGGCTGATAGGTTTCAGCAACGATGTTTTATCGACTTTCTCGAACATATGCTGTCGAGTGCAGACCTGAAGGACCACGCCAACCCCCAACCCCTCTTTCACTAATCAGGCTTATACTAGCGCAGGAAGTGGCTATTATGGAAGCAGTGCACAATGGTTTGTTTTAGGGTAGAGAAATTCCTCCACGGAGTCGAAGGATACCATGAGGTCTCAGACAGAGAAGAATACTAGCCCCATTAGTTACAGAGACTGTACCGCTACCGCCCCGGTCCGGACACAGTTCCAGGTATACTTACGGTGTACTCAACGAATGTGATGAAAAGAGTGTAAGAAGATCTTACCGACTAACTTTACTGATATTGACGCCCATCGAGAGCGTGAATAGAGCACATTGTTGACGAGCAGACACAAGAAAGTTCTCTAAGCTCTGATTATTTAACAGCGCGACTCACCGCCTTAGTAATATAGGATTGAGTGAGGCTTTTATAGAATTTGTTAAAACTGTTGTCTAGGTGGAGCGTTCATACCAACAAAAAAAAACGTTAACATAATCTCAGTTATTGTATTTCGTGTTATCACATCAAAATATTGCTGCAGGATATCTTTACTGTAGCGAAATGTAATTAAAAGAAACCTTTGAATTAAAGATAGAGTTTCCCTTTTTTAGACGTAATAAACTTTGTTTTGCCGAGAAGCGGCCAATATCTGATCTGAGGTGAATGTTCTTAGTTTTTACCTTAATACGACATAAATTAATGTATTCACTTACTTTACATTAATAATTACGGTGCACGTCTTTTAAGGTCACCGTTGGTGACGGATCGCAATGAAATTGTAATGAAACTATTCCTACGCAAAATGTCTGCCAAGAATGGTCGATTGTTCGACCGTTTTTTTTGTTTATCCCGCGTGCCGAAAACCTTACAAATAATAATTTTACTTCTGCATGAAGGTCATTGTGTACAAGAAAGAAAAACGCACAATCAGCATAAATAACCATATATTATTTAAAATTTACAATTTTCAATGCAAAATGGCCGCCTTAGCGTGCATTAGCTTCGACTTTCTGGAACATATGCTGTCGAGTGCAGAACAGCTTACGCAAAAATTATAAAGTACATGATGGACTCTTGTTTCATAGAAAACGACAGGGATTGGAACAATGGTGCATATGTATTCCTGCAGATGCAGTAGACAATGTAATTTGACACACACAACGATGTTTGGGTCATTTTGGGATTTGTAATATTATTGGGATTTCCGTAGTATGAAAACTGTGAGTACCCTTGGAAAGCCATTCACCTACCTATATATTAAATGATCAACTTATGAGATGAGACCAATTCTTTGAAAGACATTTGTTTTGTATAATTTACATAACTGTTAAGATGCGCATCTAGCGCGGACGCTAATACATCGATTGCGCAGTCAAAGAAACATTTTAACAGAAGCTCAACTGACGTTCCACTTCTATCTAAATCAAAGATGTCAGTAAAAAACTTTTGTAAATCTTTAGATTTTAATGTACTTCTGATTGTAATGTGAAAACGTAAAGAAGGTCGACTTTAAGCTAAAAAAGTGAGTGGTCTTGCCAGTGTGCATACAACATTATTAATTAATAAAATTCAAGTAATCTATGTTCGAAACTGTAAATCGGCAAGTTATTGTTATGAAGACGTTGAACGGTGCAAGAATTGTCTCGAGGGAAGGAGAAAAGTAATGACCGTAATTTGTGACAAAAACGTGAACGACGGAGCTAGTACAGGACAGGCTGAAATCTGATCGCACTATACAGTTAGAAAATTACTTATGTAAGTTATACTGTTTATAAAGAAGCGCTAATTGTTTGTCAGAATTATTAGAATACATTTAGTGTTTACCAGATTTCTTATTCTATTCTTTTCCTTTACTTTTTTTTACCTCCATGTCATACTATTTTCATAAATGTCAAACCGCGTTTACTACAGCAGAGAATACTGCGGCATCCTGGTCGTAGACAGAAGGCAGCTCCTTGTCTTCTATACAACTCATAGCTGGTTGGTTGGTTGGTTTGGGGAAGGAGACCAGACAGCGAGGTCATCGGTCTCATCGGTTTAGGGAAGGACGGGGAAGGAAGTCGGCCGTGCCCTTTGAAAGGAACCATCCCGGCATTTGCCTGGAGCGATTTAGGGAAATTACGGAAAACCTATATCAGGATGGCCGGACGCGGGATTGAACTGTCGTCCTCCCGAATGCGAGTCCAGTGTCTAACCACTGCGCCACCTCGCTCGGTAACTCATAGCTGCACCATTTATTAATGATTTCATTTGCAAATGCATTTTTTTAATTGTTCGTTGTTAAAGGTCCCTTAGGTAATTAGAAAATTCATACTGATTACGTAAAGAAATCCGGGTTGTTCTTTTCCAAATAATAGAAGTCCTTGCGTAATCAAAAACTAGCCTCCTTCTGACAACGATCAGGAGCCGACCAGAAGACGGACGTCTTCGACCGCTTTCGTGTTTCCTGTGGCAAAGCTGTGCCAAACTAGGAACACGACATTCTAGTATGAAACACAATAATATATATATATATATATATATATATATACATATATATATATATATATATATATAATTATCAGATTAAAATTGAAAAAAAATCAAATATATTTAACTTATTAGTTTTTTCATACTAGAGATTAGAAAATGTTCGGAGAAAATTGCAACATATTGCTGCTTCCCGAACTTGAGCCGACGTGTAAGAAAACTGGTATAATCGTGTGTAAGTTGTCAGAAGGCAAGGCCTATAAATATAAGCACACATAACGACTTAACTCGATCATCCCAAGATAACTACTTCAAATAACATCGGTCTATGCCACAGGACCCTTACAGGTGGGCAGAGGTGAAGCTAGGTACATCATACCCGTCTATGACACTTTCGAAGTATGTAAAGATGTATCCGACAAGAAACGCCACATCGGCCACGATAGTAAGAAAACTGGTCACCGACTACATTTCGCTTGTAGGAAAACCTGTGACTTCGTTATCGGATAACGTGGCCTAAATTTAAAACTAAAAATGGAAACAATTTGTCCGAGAGGCAGACATCAAATACATATAATGTCCCGTTTTAGTCTGAGCAGTAATCCTGTGGACTGATGTTCTCGTGAGCTCAATCGGTTCATAAGAATATATGCCTCAGATCATCATACAAAATGGGTAGATCTAGTACCACTTTTTGTAAATATTTGTAATAGCCTGGGTATACACCGGCCGAAATCATGACAACAACAGTTATGCTAGATGAACGGGTAAACCCACTCCCTAGAATACCCAGACATGTGTCACAGGAGGATAGATTACAATAAGTCTGGGTGACGCTGAAAAAAACTAGCAGAACTAAGACAGCGGAAAACAAACGGTTGAAGAAGGTACACTAGTGCCACGTGGGAGGTTTAGTATTACTGAGGACACATCCAAAAGCTTCATGTATAAAAAAGGTTAACAAAAAGTGGCAACTGTTTTATACAGGTCCACATCGGATTATTAACATACAACATGAGTGATGTTATGTTAGGACAAAACCTGTGACACGAAAGGTGCGTGGTCTCTGCCTGCACAAAGACTTGAAACCCTTTGTGTCAATGGAATGAATAAAATAATTCATCGCAAAATGGAGATCACGAAACAAAGGTAGTTACAGTAGTTTCATGTTATTTCATTAATTTTAGGTTCATTCTCGTATTTTTATTGTGTGTGTGTATTATAAATGTGTGTATAAATGTTTATGTATATGTATATTTATGTGTCTATGTATGAGAGCAGGATGTCTGCATGAATACATGAGAGAGCATGTGAAATATGGCAATAAAAAGTGAATTACTAAGGAGAACAGTGCATTCACTTAGTGTAAATTTCATAAAATCACAATGTGAGTATGTAAGTGTAGGCTATCTGCATGGTCCCTAGGTGACTAAGGTGCGCCTGTAAATCATAGATCAATATGAATGAATTTTGGAATAACCACAATGACAGAATTGTCAAACGTGAGCATTGAAATTAAAATTCTATAGTGGTGGAAGGTATAAATCCTTCACATGTTAGATACTTGAGAGTAATGTGCTCGGATCTTGTTGTCAGAAAGCAAGGTAAAAACTAGAGAATCAATCGGTGTTGAGAGAAAATATGGTGGTTAAACATACTGAACTGAATAGTCCAGGTGACCAATTGGTCAAACTTTCTGCTTGAGGTGACACCGGCTACATGAATTCTACCGAAATATAAAGACAAATATGTACAATGTGTGCTATATAATGTAAAAGTGAAAGTGCTTATTATGGACTGTTCACACGTACAATGTACAACTTTTGTGGGAAAAGTGCATTTTAAGTGACGAACAATCAGGACGCTTAAGTAGCGACAGTAGAAGGTCAAAACCTTTAAACGACCAAATGACAAACCTACGAATTGTGTAGGTGGAAAAAGCAGTGAGCGCAACCGCAGCAAGGAATAAGTGTGATACACAGAAAAGACTGTAAATCGGTAAATAGTATGTAAATTTATGGCAAAAGTCCCTAAGATGTGAAAATGTCTAGGAATTAATGAGAAGTTTCACGTACAAAATAGTTACATGCAGTGTACAAAACTGTTGAAATATCGCATGCATAAAAGTATTAGGTGGACTGTCAAACGGCGGAATCCGCGTACGGCAGTGAGTAACGTGATAACACGGGACATCTGAACGCTTGAAGTGACGGGTGGACCAACATACAACAGAAAATCCTAACGGAACACGACGACTGCATGAAAGCTCTAGGAAGTGAAAATGCAGTGCGTGTGTGACTGAAGGTGTTGACAAGTTATGAGCTGTACATTTTATTAACCAGTGAGATAGTGGAAGAATAATCGTAAATGTTGTAAAGTGCTGGGCTAGTGACATTCAAAACAAAGTACATACACAAACAACAAGAGGACATACATCGAAACTTGATACACTACAAACGAGAACGAACTTAGTAAAATTAACCATCAAATGCATATTTTCATATTGTATTGCCCAAGACTCAAACATGTAACTTGTAATTATTGTTTAAAACTGTTTGCTGTAAAAATGATCGACTACAGATGAATGTAATTGAATGATGACATCATTCACATGCAATACGTGATAGAAACGGGAGTGTAACATTTTGAAGACTCCGGGCGGTGTTTTCTTAACCCGGTTTTTCCCGTCGCCCTTAACCTGAATATGGAAGTAAAGCTATAGTTTACTGGGATTGTTCAATTATATCAAGCTGTTCTCACTCGTGGCGTAGTGTAAAGGTGAAAGATAGAGCAATGCCCATTGCCGAAATAGATGAAACCTCCTAAAAAAGGAAAATGTTCTTTGTAACAAAATGAATGTAAATTTTCAGCCATTGTAAAGAGGTACATACCATATTTATACGCATATGTGTAAAAATCAATGGAGACGTAAAGTGACATGTGTCTAAAAGACATAAGTGTAAGACGTTACATGTATTTTTAAAGGTCGTTTGACTGTTCACAAACCACAAGTGTTTTTGACCCATTCATACCAGGGGGCCCTTGAACAGATACAGGGTACACAGTATTAAATCGAGCGACAAGTCAGAAACAAAACAAAGTAAAACGAAAATTGTAAAAATCTCTGAAAATACGAGTGCAATTACCTATCATAACAGAAATTTATAATGAAATGAAATAATAATGGTACAAACTGATCTTCCCCGAGGTCGGCTTCTACCAGTTTTTCCATTGATCTGTAAAGAATTAGTCTTAGCATTTTGCAGCTGTGACTTATTAAACTGATAGTTCGGTAATTTTCACATCTGTCAACGCCTACTTTCTTTGGGATTGTTATATTATTCTTGAAGTCTGAGGGTATTTCGCCTCTCTCATACATCTTGCTCACCAGTTTTGTCAGGACTGGCTCTCGCAAGGCCACAGTAGTTCTAATGGAATGTTGTCTACTCCGAGGGCCTTGTTTCGACTCATGTCTTTCAGTGCTCTGTCAAACTCTTCACGCAGTATCGTATTTCCCATTTCATCTTCATCTACATCCTCTTCCGTTTCCATAACATTGCCCTCCAGTACATCGCCCTTGTATTGACCCTCTATATGCTCCTTCCACCTTTCTGCTTTCCCTTCTTTACTGAGAACTGGGTTTCCATCTGAGCTCTTGATATTCATACAAGTGGTTCTCTTTTCTCCAAAGATCTCTTTAATTTTCCTGTAGGCAGTATGTATCTTACACCTAGTGAGATAAGCCTCTACATCCTTACATTTGTCCTCTATCCATGCCTGCTTAGCCATTTTGCACTTCCTGCCGATCTCATTTTTGAGACGTTTGTATTCCTTTTTGACTGCTTCATTTACTAGACTATTATATTTTCTCCTTTCATCAATTAAATTCAATATTTCTTTTGTTACTCAAGGATTTCTACTAGCCCTCGTCTTTTTACCCACTTGATCCTCTGCTGCCTTCACTACTTAATCCCTCAGAGCTACCCATTCTTCTTCTACTGTATTCTTTCCCCCATTCCTCTCACTTGTTCCCTTATGCTCTCCCTGAAACTCTGTACAACCTCTGGTTTAGTCAGTTTACCTAGATCTGATCTCCTTAAATTCCCACCGTATTGCAGTTTCTTCAGTTTTAATCTGCAGTTCACATCTGCCCCTATAAATGTCTTACAATTTAGAACCTGGTTCCTAAATCAATGTTTTACCATTATGTAATCTATCTGATACCTTCTACAATCTCCAGGATTCTTCCAGGTAAACAACCCTCTTTCATGATTCTTGAACCAAGTGTCAGCTATGATTAAGTTATGCTCTGTGCAAAACTCTACCAGGCGGCTTCCTCTTTCATTTCATAGCCCCAATCCACATTAACCTACTATGTTTCCTTCTCTCCATTTTCCTACTCTCGGATTCCAGTCACCCATGACTATTAAATTTTCGTCTTCCTTCACTACCTGAATAATTTCTTTTACCTCATCATACATTTCATCAATTTCTTCATCATCTGCAGAGCTAGTTGGCATATAAACTTGTACTACTGTATTAGGCATGGGCTTCGTGTCTATCTTGGCCGCAATAATGCGTTCACTATGCTGTTTGTAGTAGCTTACTCGCACTCTTAATTTTTTTGTTCATTATTAAACCTACTCCTGCATTACCCCTATTTGATTTTGTATTTCTGTCCCTGTATTCACCTGACCAAAAGTCTTGTTCCTCCTGCTACCGAACTTCACTAATTCCCACTATATCTAACTTTAACCTATCCATTTCCCTTTTTAAATTTTCTAACCTACCTGCCCGATTAAGGGATGTGACATTCCATGCTCCAATCCGTAGAACGCCGGTTTTCTTCCTCCGCATTTAGTAACGCGCGATACTGCGATAAGTGTAGACCCTCCAGAACGTCCCAAACAGAGCTACGTTTCTGGCCGAAGTACCTCGTCTCCCAGGCTCGCCAAAGCGACCCGTAGGTGTCCGAAGCACTTCTGTTGCGATATCGTTACACTTATGTTTCTCAAAACTGGTGAAATTTAATAAATTAAAACAATAGACTCGTAGCTTAACCCTGAGAGATTGCCATACTAAAAACTTGGTTAAATAAAATGTAAAGTATATAAATATTTAATAAGAGAAGTTAGATGTTTGGCGCCTAGCACAAGAACATGCCGACCAATCAGAAGCGAGTTCAATACTGTTGGTGGACTCTCCCACGGGACTAGTACATACTGTACCATCTGTCGCTTGTACCTCACTCCACTTTTCTACCATATGCTACTTCACGTGTTTCAAGCTACACCAAAGCGAACTTCTAGCGAAATAAAATATTTGCGGCCACAGCGAGGAGTATCACATGGTGAATTACCTGAACATACCACTCGGAAATTTTATGTGTCTGAATTCATGAGGGCTGTTTCCTGTTCAAGTTGCTGGAAACAAAGCTTTTTGTTTCATTTTTTCGTTCTTCCTAAAGGTTCCTAGAAGTTCGAAGTAGATCTCAGCCGTTCCATGACTTTCTTTTTACTTTTTTTGTAACGTATGATCAAGTGTGATTTAATTTTAATTGAAAGGGAACCAGTTAAGGTACTGTTATTACTTGATGAGTAAAAAGTTAGAACATGGTTTTTATGATCTGCTAATTCTGATATTAATCTGCTAATCAATTTAGTATTGTTTTACTTCATGTTTGCTTATTGTGACCCGTTCACTTCATGGTAGCTTATTATTTTGGTTAAAAACGTACATGCTACTAAAAGATTTTTGCCTTCACAATTTCGAGTCACTTCTATTCCATAGCTTATGCTGCTGCTTAACTACATCACAGCATAAGTGAGAAAAACTCGTCATCATACGATGACGACTCCAGCCGCGCTAATAGACAGTTAATTAGCAGCTAAATTAGGATTCATGACTGAGATGCACGTGGTCCTCCAGTTACATGGAAGGCGATTACATGGAAAATAGGTTGTAAGTTAAAACGACTACTGACGAGATTTGCTCGAGAGTTATAGATCAGATTCAGGGCGAAATGTTTTTTAAATCGGTTCCGGTGGAAGCAATGTAAGAGGTGATTTATTACAAGGCCTGTTTAGAAATTCTCACGATCCAAGTTTATGTTGTTCCATTAGCGACCTCATCTGCCAAATAAGCTACAGATTAAAGGAATACGGGGCAGTTTGCAAGACTGAAGAAGGATTGTGGACATTTAACAGTTTCTTCATTGTAATGCTTGCCCATATTCTCGCCTGCATTGGTTCCATAGAACACACGATTAGAGGGGATAAATCCATTTCATGGATAAGTATTTGAGAATAAAAGCAAAATCACAATCATATGCTACAATGCGAGGGCAGATCTTACTCGCAAATGCTTATGTTTTCACAGTATCTGCCAAGAAAGGGTTGTCACTGACATCTTGAACCTCTAGTTTTGCACACAGACAAATCGCATACGTAAATTTTTGAATTTCGGCATTGTCCTAGAAATAAATTAAAATATCTCTAATACTCAGTTTCAAGCTAAGGTGTTTGGAAGATTTCCACTGATGAACTATTAATGCCCTTTCACCAGCTAGCTTTTGGGAACCCCTCTGCTTCACTGCCACTTTACCTGGTCACTGGCGTAAAAGAGCCGAGACTGCGTAATGGACAGGTTCCGGGACCACTGTACCTTGGAATAGAGAATAAAAGATATTAAAACTTTAGGAAAGTGAAAATACTTGTATTAGTCTACATGCCTATTCTAACTCAGATTAGCACAACTGAAGCTTCCAATACACAGCGTCATTATTAATTTCTTAGTTTGGTAGGCTCAAACATTTCTTGTCTTCATCGAAACTCAAATAGCACGAACAGCACTCAGAGCAAGTGCACGCGACGTATTACCACAGAGTGAGCACCATATCACGCATGTCCTGTTTGTACACTTCCAGAAAAAAAAGTCGCACGCCCTCACGGTCTTTCTTCCGTGACACTAGGGTATAATATGTGCATTGTGTGGGGTTGTGGTGTTGGTGACTTACTTGTCACATTTATCGGCGATCCGATGGGTTCAGGAAGCCTGTCTATTTTGACTCTCCAGTTAGTAACTGTGCCGAGTTTAGAGGTGAATAGTGTTTGTAACATTAACTCTGGGGTACAACAACGTAGCACTCACGAGTATGTACACCTTCAGCGCAGCTTAAGCCATTTGAACAGGCTCACACTGCAGGCCAGTAGGTAAACTTGATAGACGTATCGTCGGATTGCTGCACAAGTTTGGCCCAAGTTATCGGTGGTGTATCGCTGCTTTCAACAGTGCTCTGTGGAACCTTTGCACAAAAGTAGACCAAGTTCTGGAAGTCGGCGTAGTACAGACACACTTCATGATGGACACAACGCGGTTGCCGATTTAACATTATTCAGGCACGAAATCCATGCACGTGTTGCACCTGCTGTGTTTCAGAGCCCATTGGAAACGGTCTGCTTGCAACAGAACAATGAACACCACTGTCGCCACGTCATCTCCAAGTATGGCTACCCCAATGTCAGGGAACAGTGGACTGAAGTGTGGAATGGGTCTCTTGTTTTCAGAGATGATAATAGGTTCTGTCTGTATGTGAGTGATGGAAGTACCAGGCCTGCTGAGCTGTCTGTTCCAGAGAGCATTCCCTCACGACACACAGGCCTCAGCCGGCCGCTGTAGCCAAAAGGTTCTAGGCGCTTTAGTCTTGAACGACACTGCTGCTACGGTCGCAGGTTCTAATCCTGCCTCGGGCATGGATGAGCGTTATGTCCTTAGGTTCATTAGGTTTAGGTAGTTCTAAGTGTAGGGGACTGATGACCTCAGATTTTAAGTCCCTTAGTGCTGAGAGACATCTGAATCATTTGAACCACAGGTCTCACCGCAGGCAGCATGGTATGGGGAAGGGGGAGGGGAGCATCGGTTACAGCTCGAAGTCACATTTGGCGTTTGTGAAGGGTAAAATGATCGGTGATCCCTATATCACACAGACTAATATCATACGACTACTACTGTCAGTTCACCGACAGGATGATGATGTGCATTTACAGCAGATCAGTTCTGATCCACATAAGACTTCAGCGGCGCAAAGTGCCCTAGCGAAGTACAATTGCTCTGGCCATTAAATCCATCAGATGTATCACCAATTGAAAACATGTTGCACATGATGAAGTGGTAACTTTTACGGTAAGTAGCGCGTGCAAGAACCATTGCCAAATTGCAAAGAAAGGCGCAGGGATTCCATTCGACACCTTTATGACTCTTGTATGCAAGAATACAGGCCTAAGCTGCCGCCAGAAGGTGTACACTGCGGATTGTTGAGACAGTTTGGGCACTCTTTATGGTGACGTGCGTGTTTCATTTGGTCTAAATTTATTATCCTATACTCCTACAACGATGAACTGTCACCGTAATTGCCAATAAAATGAAGGTATTGAATTTTTCCAGCAGCGTATGAAATACGTGACTGACAGCTAATCGTGAATCTAGGAATACAAGGAAATCGAAAACAAAAACGCCCTTCTCCCGTCAATCAGAGCAAGAAGATGAATACTAGGAAGTCCTCCAGAAGTAGCTGTCAATCCAGTACTTAAACAATTTTCCTTGACAGCACATTCAATACAGCAAATTCGGCCAGTGTCCGAGGTCGGAAACCACTGAAGTGGTGGCGCTTTGCGTCAACTATAATGCCGGCGGCAGACTTGCTGAGGTTGGCAGTGCCAGCACAGCCTCCGCAGGCTGAGCAGGGAAAGACCAGAAAGCTGTTAGCTTTGCTCGGCGTTGCCTGGGTTGAACCCAGGTTCTCCAGAGTTGAGGCGGTCTTTTAGCTCATTACTAGTTATTAAAGCCTGTCGGTAGCGTTCTATCCATTGCGATGTACTGATAATTACAATGCATTTTTTCTGGACCTTTTTTTAATAATTCTCCACCGACTTAATAGTTTTAAAATGATAGGCCTCACCGGATTGTAGACACTTGGTGTTAGAGACCTGGCTACCTGGCTCCGTCTAGTAGTAGGTATGGACTGTGGAGGTTTGGAGCTGGTGCTGAGACAGCGTTGATACTGACGCAGGTTTCGAAGTTAGGCCTGTGGCTGAAATGCAGCACAATCCCGGCGGCATTCAAGTCTGGTGCCTGGTCTCACAGTGGCGAGACGAGAAACAACTGCCTAGTGCGACTAAACATCCCCGAGACTAGGGGTCAGCAAACTTGTCAAGTCGGCGTTGTAACAAAAATCCCCACTTGTCCTAAGACAAGACTGAAAAGAGCCGCCCCAGGGATTGGTGTATAGCAACCTGGCCCATTATAGGAACGTCTGCTAATATGAGGATCCTGAGATATCAGTATTATGTGCATCCTATTGGAATTTCGCAACTGGTGGTCCACTTGGCTAGATGTCGTTTGGCGATGTAACAGCAGTTTATACTAAATCTAATTAACATACGAAAGGCATTTAATAAATAATGCAACAAGTTTTTCCTGAAAGCATGTTGGTTTTATTCAGATTTTTAATACATCATATTATTCCCAGCTCTTCTGGCTACAAAACCCTGCTCTTAAACACCCAACACGGCGGCGATGTTTCTCGGGCATGTATGCCTGCGTAGTACTACTCTACTGGTCGACTTCGGAGCCAACGTATTGCTGCATCAATAACATCCTCGTAATCCACGTACTGCTTCTGTCGACCATCTCAAATGAAGGTGTTCACACGTTCCAGTATTTCAGGAGTCACAGCTGTGCGTGGCTTTCTGGCATACAGGAGATCGAACAGGTTTGCGCGGCTTTTTGAAATGGTGACGGACGCCTTGCCAAACGGCTTGACATGCTTTTGTTCACTGCAAGGTCTCATTAGACATTCGTCAGGCGCTTGTCGATATCTGCGATGCTCTAATTTCCGCCAAAAGAAACTCACTCACAGCTCACTGCTTGGAATGCACCTCCATTACAGACGCCATTATAAAGGCTACGTACGGCGCAGCTACCAATCAGAACTTCATGAAACCAGAGGGGCTGAAGCCAGATGATCCCACGATGATCCTCAACTTGACCCGAAAGTGACCGATAAAATAATTGTTGCATTACTTACTGAACACCCCTCGTAGACCTTTAGCTGCATTACACCTAAATCATTTGTGAACTATACGCAGTTAGTCATAAATGCTAACGTTGTTTGTAATTTAAAGTCAATTATCTTTGATCCTTTTCAATAAAATATTTTGTCAGGGTAGTTGCTAATATTTTTGCAAACAGTCAGAGAATAAATTTTAACACAAGGTGACAGTCATCCCCATCTGAAACATGTTAAGCTGCATGCTTTGCACATAAACAGACACCAAAATACATTCCCTTTAAGCCTATAAGTTCATAGCTGCACAAGACACCGTTTTCTACACAATATTAAGGGAAAACAATGCGTGTCGTCACCGCAGGGTACAGTATACAATCATTAAGACTGCGACGGTGTAAAGTGTGTGTATAGAGCTTTTAGATACTGTTGTTTCATTGTGCTTGCTGATTCCATAAAATGCAGAAACCAGCGTACTGAGACTGCTTTGTACTGCTCACACAGTACTGAACCCCACCTACACCTTCACCTCCATACCTTGTCGAACAGTCTGTGCGCCTGATGCTCTGCAATAACATCACCAGACGCTAAGATCGCCACAAGGTTCCCAACTCGGGAGTGTTACCGGAAACCCAGTTACAGTTTTCTGATCAAACAACTTGCGCGAGCAAAAAGGAAAGCTTCAGTAACAAATTTAATAATTGACCGAATTCAAAATTTCAATATGGTATCATAACTTATACATTAACAAGTATAATTTTAGGTTAAAAGCTTAATACAGTATCTCAAGAATTAAAGTTACAAATTGTGTACATATCTTGAGGCAGTGTAACTGACAGCGCACGTAGTACCCAGAAATTTTGATTCAGTGCTTGAGAATAATTGCACACAGCATCTTCGAACGAACTAGATGTAATTGGAAACCCTCGCAAGATTTTGTTGTTGTTCTTGTAGTCTTCGGTCCTGAGACTGGTTTGATGCAGCTCTCCATGCTACTCTATCCTGTGCAAGTTTCTTCATCTCCCAGTACTTACTGCAACCTACATCCTTCTGAATATGCTTAGTGTACTCATCTCTTGGTCTCCCTCTAGAATTTTTACCCTCCACGCTGCCCTCCAATACTAAATTGGTGATCCCTTGATGCCTGAGAACATGCCCTACCAACCGATCCCTTCTTCTAGTCAAGTTGTGCCACAAACTCCTCGTCTCCCCAATTCTATTCAATACCTCCTCTTTAGTTATGTGATCTACCTACCTAATCTTCAGCATTCTTCTGTAGCACCACATTTCGAAAGCTTCTATTCTCTTCTTGTCCAAACTATTTACCGTCCATGTTTCACTTCCATTCATGCCTACACTCCATACAAATGTTTTCAGAAACGACTTCCTGACACTCTTCTTCAGAAACGCTTTCCTTGCTATTGCAAGTATACATTTTATATCCTCTCTACTTCGACCATCATCAGTTATTTTGCTCCCCAAATAGTAAAACTCCATTACTACTATAAGTGTCTCATTTCCTAATCTAACTCCCTCAGCATCACCCGACTTAATCCGACTACATTCCATTATCCTCGTTTTGCTTTTGTTGGTGTTCATCTTACATTCTCTTTTCAAGACACTGTCCATTCCGTTCAACTGTGCTTCCAAGTCCTTTGCTATCTCTGACCGAATCGCAATGTCATCGGCGAACCTCAAAGTTTTTATTTCTTCTCTATGGATTTTAATACCTAACCTGAATATTTCTTTTGTTTCCCTTACGCTTGCTCAATATACAGATTGAATAACATCGGAGACAGGCTACAATCCTTTCTCACTCCCTTCCCAACCACTGCTTCCCTTTCATGCTCCTCGACTCCTATAACTGGCATCTGGTTTCTGTACAAATTGTAAATAGCGTTTCGCTCCCTGTATTTTACCCCTGCCACCTTTAGAATTTGAAAGAGAGTATTCCAGTCAACACTGTCGAAAGCTTTCTCTATGTCTACAAATGATAGAAACGTAGGTTTGCCTTTCCTTAATCTTTCTTTTAAGGTAAGTCGTGAGGTCAGTATTGCCTCACGTGTTCCAATATTTCTACGGAATATAAACTGATCATCCCCGAGGTCGACTTCTACCAGTTTTTCCATTCACCTATAAAGAATTCGCTTTAGTATTTTGCAGCTGTGACTTATTATACTGATAGTTCGGTAATTTTCGCATCTGTCGACACCTACTTTCTTTGGGATTGGAATTATTATATTATTCTTGAAATCTGAGGCTATTTCGACTGTCTCATACATCTTGCTCACCAGATGGTATAGTTTTGTCAGGACTGGCTCTCCCAAGGCTGTCAGTAGTTCTAATGGAATGTTGTCTAGTCTTGGGGCCTTGTTTCGACTTAAATCTTTCAGTGCTCTGTCAAACTCTTCACGCGGTATCGTATCTCCCATTTCATCTTCATCTATATCCTCTTCCATTTCCATAATTTGTCCTAAGTATATCGCCCTTGTACAGATCCTCTATATACACCTTCCACCTTTCTGCTTCCCCTTGTTTGCTTCGAAATGGGTTCCCATCTGAGCTTTTGATATTCATACAAGTGGTTCCCTTTTCCCCAAAGGTCTCGTTAATTTTCCTGTACGCAGTATCTATCTTACCCCTAGTGAGATAAGCCTCTACATCCTTACATTTGTCCTCCAGCCATCCCTGCTTAGCCATTTTGAACTTCCTGTTGATCCCATTTCAGAGACGTTTGTATTCCTTTTTGCCTGTTTCATTTACTGCATTTTGATATTTTCTCCTTTCATCAATTAAATTCAGTATTTCTTATGTTACCCAAGGATTTCTGCTAGCCCTCGTCTTTTTACGTACTCGATCCTCTGCCGCCTTCACTACTTCATCCCACAGAGCTACCCATTCATCTTCTACTGTATTTCTTTTCCCGATTCCTGTCAGTTCTTCCCTTATGCTCTCCCTGAAACTCTGTACAACCTCTGGTTTAGTCAGTTTGTCCAGGCCCATCTCCTTAAATTTCCACCTTTTTGCAGTTTCTTCAGTTTTAATCTACAGTTCATAACCAACAGATTGTGGTCAGAGTCCACATCTGCCCCTGGAAATGTCTTTCAATTTAAAACCTGGTTCCTGAATCTCTGTCTTACCATTATATAATCTATCTGATACCTTCTAGTATCTCCAGGATTCTTCCATGTATACAACTTTCTTTTATGATTCTTGAACCAAGTGTTAACTATGTTTAAGTTATGCCCTGTGCAAAATTCTACCAGAAAGCTTCCTCTTTAATTTCTTACCACCAATCCATATTCACCAACTACATATCCTTCTCTCCCTTTTACTACTCTCGGTTTCCAGTCACCCATGACTATTAAATTTTCATCTCGCTTCACTACATGAATAATTTCTTTTATCTCATCATACATTTCATCAATTTCTTCATCATCTGCAGAGCTAGTTGGCACATAAACAAGTACTACTGTAGTAGCCGTGCTCTTCGTGTCTATCTTGGCCACAATAATGCGTTCACTATGCTGTTTGTAGTAGCTTACCCGCACTCATATTTTTTATTCATTATTAAACCTACTCCTGCATTACCCCTATTTGATTTTGTATTTATAACCCTGTATTCACCTGACCAGAAGTCCTGTTCCTCCTGCCACCGAACTTCACTAATTCCCACTATATCTAAATTTAATCTATCCATTTCAATTTTTAAAGTCTCTAACCTACCTGCCCGATTAAGGGATCTGACATTCCACGCTCCGATCCGTAGAACGCCAGTTTTCGTTCTCCTGATAATCACATCCTCTTGAGTAGTCGCCGCCCGGAGATCCGAATGGAGGACTATTTTACCTCCGGAATATTTTACCCAGGAGGACGCCTTCATCTTTTAACTTTACAGTAAAGCTGCATGCCCTCGGGAAAAATTACGGCTGTAGTTTCCCCTTGCTTTCAGCCGTTCGCAGTACCAGCACAGCAAGGTCGTTTTGGTTAGTGTTACAAGGCCAGATCAGTCATTCATCCAGACTGTTGCCCCTGCAACCACTGAAAAGGCTGCTGCCCCTCTTCAGGAACCACACGTTTGTCTGGCCTCTCAACAGATACCCCTCCGTTGTGGTTGCACCTACGGTACCGCTATCATTATCGCTGAGGCACGCAAGCCTCCCCACCAACGGCAAGGTCCATCGTTCATGGGGGACTCGCTAGCTCGCAAGATATTGCTTCACTAATAATAACCCTCCCTCTCCCCTCCACGGATTAATGCAGTGAAACCCCTGCATCACACATGCTGCATCTGTCAGTAACATATTTTCCAGATAGTATCTACAGTTTCTCTTCAATGTACCTGCTAAATTGTATCATTGTGAGACCCATAGTTCAGCAGATGTGACGTTTTGTATATCTGAGTCCCTGTCATTGAAGACTATGGGATTGGTGGGGTACTAGGAAGCAGAACTAGGTCACGACGCACCCAACGACATTACGTTTTAAGAACTTTTTGCAGAACTATGTATACCGTATGCTTAATTGCTGGGCCACGATTTAATCCTTCACAGGGAAAACCAACACCAGCCGGGTAAGATACAAGATACACGATATCTGACCATTGTTGTGCAGCAATACACACAACTTATCAGCCAGGTCGTGAGTGCCATATACGTTTGGTATATCTTCCCTCTCGAATTCCCGGAACATCTGACTTTTTTGAGCCGTATCGTATCCAGACGAATTTTCATAATGAGTGCTTGCGATATCCGATTAGGGGCTGGTACGTCTTCCACCCTGCTTCATTTTTATCGTAATATTACAGTAACTACGCCTTCGAGAAGTAATTACTTTTTCCAGATGACACGGAGAGAGACTAAGTGTGCCCATAGGTCTTGAATTTTGTAAGCAGTCTTTACATTAGATTGGAAATAAACAATTTAACGTCAGTATTGTGATTCGTTGACTCTGTTATTTTTTAGGAGCGCAAGGGCACGTGGATGGTTGTGGGTCCGCCTCCATACGATCAACGACTAAACCTTGCTTCGCCCTGTTGGCAACATGTTTTTGGCCACGTTCTACGTACCCATTCATCAAGAGCTACTGTGTTTCTTGAAACCCTTGGTCACCAGTTACGGGAGACTTTCCAACCCTCCATTTGCCACTCACCTCATTAAACTTGTTGTCTCATCAGATATACGAAAGTCGTTCAGTAAGTATTGCAACTCTTTTTCCCCGGCCTATTTCGGTTGAAAAATGCGTAAATTGTTGTGGAATATCATGGAATATCCCCGCTTCAGGCCCAATAGTGTCATGAAGTTCCAGAAAGCGGCGGCGCTATACGTAGTCTCCAAAATGGTGTCTGTAACGGGGGTGCGTTCCAGCCACAGAGCGGTCATGGAATTTCTCTTGGCAGAAAACCAGAGCATCGCAGATATTCAAAGGCGCTTCGGGAATGTCTACAGAGACTTGTCAGGTGAGTGGTTGGCGAGACATTGAAAAGAGCTTGTATATGTGTGGAACGTCATCAAACAGCAAAATAACACTGCTGCGAACGATTGTCCAATCGAATGCCAAAGAAAGCAGAGGCGTAACTCAGACACGGTTCCTGTATTTATGGGCGTCGTTGTAGTCGATCAGACTATTGTAGACATCAGAAGACTAGTTCATACAGCTATGCACTTACGATGCATACGACAAACGAAAAAGTGAGTATCGTTATCTTTTGTCGAATGTCATCAAACTTAGAACAGTGGTGCGATCGTGTGCTGAAACTTATCCTGGTCGTACAATGTCTATTCGAATGACCCTTACAAACAAGACGCTACCAAGAATATGGAAGTGTGAAGAATAAAAGAGACGAACAATCAAAAATCGTGGTTTTTTTCAACATGTAGTGTGGGCTTTTCAAGAATAGCATCATTGGTCCCTTTTGTATCAATGGGCCTCTAAATATCCCCAAGTATCTACAGTTCCTGATATCTTGCTTTAATTACAGGAAGACACCCAACAGAATGTAATTACAGACTTTATCCAATAGGCAGTTGCTGACTGATGGAATGGCAATTCGAGAAAGACAAAACAACACACTCCATCACTAGATGTATCACTTCTGGGGGAACGCAAACAAGAAGCGTCCAATAAAATTTGCTCTGAGGGCCAATGCATTTAGCTTTGGGATCTCCCGACGTCCTAAACAACATAGGATGACGATCAATGCAGTTTATTCGTGTTTCAGACAGGGATAAGGTACTTATGTTTATTGCTCCTAGTGAAGCCGTAGAATTAGAAGAAAATAACTAATGAACACCGAATTTACCTGTCTGTTTATTCATAAAATAAGGTAAAGCAACCACTATAGCAGATCGATGTATGGAGTACATAAACACCGGCCACTAGATCATTTTCCGGCAAAAGTACTCACATTCACACACACAACCACACAGACACCCAAGCACACATTCCTGTAGCAATGGCGGGTAATTATTGATAGTTATAAAAGCCATCACCTGAGCTCATGGAGGTGCAGACAAAGAAGGGAAGGACGCACAGAAAGGTGGCGGGAAAGAGGCAGATCTGAGGATGGATAACTCCACGACGGCACAACAAGACAAAAATAGTAGAGAGTAAAAACCAATAAGAGATGTATGAAGAGTGAGAGGAGAGTAAGAGAGGGAGAGGGGAGGAAGGGGAGGAAAAAGAGAGAGAAGCGTGAAGATGAAGAGAGAGAAAGGGAGTGGAGACAGAAGGAAGGGGAGTTGGAAAATGGGGCTGGGGCAGTTGAGAGACAGAGAGGTAAAGAAGCGCGCGCACACACACACACACACACACACACACACACACACACACACACACGTGTGTGCACAGAAGAGAGAGAGAGAGAGAGAGAGAGACTGCATGGAGGGAGACTGGGTGGAGGAAGTGTGCTAAAAGAATGCAGTGCATGATCTGGACGAAAGTGGAATGGTGTGGATTTTATAGAGAAGGTAAAAGGCAGGAGCATGCAGGTGGAACAGGTTAGTGGAGGTTTAGGTGAGTGGGATTATGAGAGTCCTGGTTATCATGCAGACACAATTCTCATCTGTGTAGTTTATAGAAACTTGTGCAGAATGGGAGTAGATAATGGGCCACATAATGAAGCAGCTGTTTAAGTAATTTGTGTTGTCTTATGCAGCATGTTAGGCAACTGGATGGCCATACATGGCCACTTTTGCGGTTTCCCACAGTTTGGTGGTGGTCGTTCGTGAGATTACACTGTTGGTTACTTGGCATTTCCACATAGAATGCTGTACAGTAATTGCAGATTAGCTGATGGATAACGTGACTGCTTTTACACATGGCCCTACCTTTTATTGGGCAGCTAATGGCTGTCACTGAAGGCAGTAGCAGTGGTGAGTATAAGTGGGATAGATTTTGCACTTGCGCAGATCACGAGGGAATGGCTCATAGGGCGCAAGACTGGTAGTAAGGTTGGCATATGGGTGAACCACGATATTCTGGACGTTGCGTGGGCAGAGAAACACTACTCTGTGGAATGTGTGTAGCGTTTTGGATTGCGTATCCCTCATCTCAAGGCACAATAAGAGGAAGTCCTGGTAAAGGATCTGGTTGAGTTTATATGGGTCAGAGTCAAACTGGGGTATCAGATGAGTGCTGATCGATGGCTGGTTCACATGCTCACTGTTGTCTGGGGTGGATACAGCATGGAAGATTTGTTTGTGGATGAGTTATAGTGCCAGTCAGTAAAAGACTTGGTTAGATAGTCAAAATATTTCGACAACATCTGCTTTCGTCTACATATGCAGCGTCCACAGTTTGAGAGACGTAAAAAACAGACCTTTTGACATGGAATGGGTGACAGCTGTGAGACTGGAGGTACTGTTGGTGGATTGTGCTCTTGATATGAACATACACATTTACGGAGCCATCAGTTGTAATTGTCTAGGAGAATACGGGTAGTGGTGGTAGGTTCGTCACCAGGAGGATGTTGGGAAATGTAGTGTTCCACGGACCATGAGCTTGTGAGATATTGGTGTACAGGGATATCACATTCACAGGTGATAGTGATGGTAATGGTACAGGGACTCTGAGAGACAATGAGGGAAGTGAGGCATGTCTTCAATGTGGGTTGGTAGGCTATCGACATTAATTTGGGGATATTGATCAACAAGGCAGAGGTTCGTTTGTACCCACCACCAGTGGGATGACCAGTAAACAGGCCTGTGGGTTCAGTTTGAATGGTTTCAGGAGCAGCTGAAGGTAGTAATGATGGGTGTTGCTGGTATGTCGGAGAAGATGGATTCAGATATCAGATTTTGGGATGAGGAGCTGCTTCACTTTGTTCTTGTTCACTGGGGTGGAACTTTTGTCTTTGGGAAGGATGACAAGATCTGCATTGTTTTTCAGGTTTCATCCACACTGACAGCTGTCAGCTGTTCCATGTCAAAAAGTTCCTTCCTTGCAACCCCTATCATCTGTGGACGCTGCACCTGCAGTGGAAAGGAACTGTAGACTTTTTTTTTTTTTTTTGAGTCATCATTCTTCTGAATAAAGCTCCTCTCCTGCGTTAACCACTTCAACTCTGAGTAGCAAATGCACCCTACATATTCCTTTATTTGTTGAATGTGTTTCAGTGTCGATCATTTCTCACAGGCTTCACCCCCTACAGCCTGTACAACTGCCTCTAGTGCCATGGATGGTACTTCCTGAATTCTTGACCTATGTCCTGTCATCCCAGCTTTTCTTCTTGGCAGTGTTTTCCGTATGTTACTTTCCTCCCATATTCTCACCGAGATCCTTCTCATTCCTTGCCTTATCAGTGCACCTAATTTTCAACGTTCTTCTGTAGAACCATATGAAATGCTTCGACTCTCTTTTGTTCCAGTTTTCCCGATGTCAATGATACACTATCATATAAAGCTGTGCTTAAAATGTACACTCTCAGAAATTTTTCCTTAAATTAAGAACTATATTTGAAACCAGAGGACTACTCTTGACCATGAATGCTTTTTCTGCCTGTGGTAGCCTGCTTTCTATGTACCACAAGCTTCGTTTGCCATGAGTTATTTTGCTTCAAAGGCAGCACAATTCCGTTCAACCGATTCTCTATCTCCTCTTCGTTTTCCCTGAGGATGGCAATGTCATCAGCGAATATCATTCACATCCTTTCAACTCGAATTTTTCCCCCAATCTTGAACTTTGTTAATTTCCATCACGGCTCTTTTATGTATAGATTGAACAGTAAGGGTGAACGATTGCATCCCTGTGTTACACCATTTTTATTCTGTACATTTGATTCTTGGTCTTCCACATTTATTATTATCTCTTCGTTCTTGTACATATTGTATTTTTACCCATATTTCCCTTTAGTTTACTCCTACTTTTCTCAGTATTTCGATAAACTTGCAGCACTTTACATTACCTAACTTTTTTCTATGTCATCCAGTATTGTGAGTTTGTCTTGATTTTCTTCAGTTTTGTTTCCATTAGCAAGTGCAACGTCAGATCTGCGCGTCCGGTGCCACACATTTCATAAAGACAAAGTGATCATCATCGAACAGATCATCGATTTCCTTTTTCATTCTGTTGTATATTATTCTTGTCAGCAACTTGGATGCATGAGTTGTTAAGCTGATTGAGCTACAGTTTTCGCACTTATTAGCACTTTCGATCATCGGACGTACGTGGATGATGTTCTTCCGAAAGTCTGATGGTGTGTCGCCCGTCTCATAGATTCTACATACCTACCTGAGTAGTCGTTTGGTTGCCGCTTCTCCCAGTGAATTTAGAAATTCCCTTTTAATGTTATCTTCCCTTCTGTCTTATTTGATGTTAAGCCTTGTAGAGCTCTTTTAAGTTGCGACCCGCGATCCCATATATTCAAAACTGACTCGACTTTTTTCTTTCATCACATTCTTTTATCACATCATCATCTTCAAGTACTCCCTCTCACAGCGGCCATCAATAAATCTCGCATGCCATCTGCTCCTGTAATACCAACAAACCTGTTAACCAGCCATCGATCAGCACCGCATCCGTCTGGCCTTGCAAAGCTGAACCACATCCTCTAATGGGGGTTTCACCATCTCGCCATGCCTTTTGATGATGGATATCACACCCAAAACTCTACTGGCGTCGCATACTTGTCCGAAAGAACTTTGCGTCGTAATTCGAAATAACACAGGCTCTGCAGCATCGTATCTCTCCCTTCCGCCTCACCTTCTTTCCTCCCTCTTCATCTTCACCTCTCTCTCTTCTTTCCTTCTGCCTCCTGCCTCTCCGTTTCTCCCCTTTCATTCTGTCTGCACTTCATTTTATTCTACCCACTTTATACTTTTCGTCTTGTTTAGAGACTGCGCCATCTGTGATTTTTCTCACTACCCTGTCGTAGCGTCATTCATCAGCTGAGGCAACTGCTTACCATAATCGAATGACACTAATCAGTCTTGGAAGTGCCGCAGTAATGTTACGCGTTTGTGTGGTTGTGCTCGCGAATGTGTATATTTTTGCTAGAAAAATGAGCTAGCGTGATTGCTTTATTCTGTTACGTGTAACTGAGCTTCACGCATAGATCCGCTATAGATTAGTGATTGCCTTTCCCTTACTTTTCATATTGTTCCATCCAGGAAATTCCATTATTGCTTCACTCTGTCTTGACTCAACTTCCCGTCAGTTGGAAAATCTGTGCTTAAGTTGGCTTATTTTCCTTGTGGACTTTAAATTTTTCCTACGTACACGGATACCACGATTTAAATTGTATTAATTTTTCGTCACCTGTAAATGCCGTAACAATTAAAGTGTTTACTCGCTGTCAGTTACAGCGCATATGTATCTCTGTCACCTAAACTCAACAGATACCGTCACGACAACAATCTCACACTATTCATGGGAAGAGGCTGTTGTGCAGAGAGGAAAAAATCTTTGTTATTAGGTGGCTGAATCTGTCTCACGGTATTTCCCAGCCTACAGCGTCATTTCATTTTTTCTTTCTTTGTATGACTGAACGGTGTCTATCGTTTCCAAAATACTGGCGTTCTCCCACTTGTGCCATAGCTTATCGAGAGACTCTTTCCTTCGCTCTTTATGTGTCCAACGGCGGTATTCACGCTCCCATCCTAATCCCTGTGCCCAGTCGCGCATGGGAAGCTAAATTACCCATGTGAGGGCATATCTTTAGGAACCCTTAGCGAGGAGATAGTTCTTCTAGTTCGTAGAACTGATGCCCTATGTTGTTGCTGTCCAGCATTGAAATGTCGAGTGAGTGGCTGCATTCTGACCCGTCTGCCCGCCTCCACAATTTGCCGTAATTTACAGCAATTACTATGGAAAGCATGTACGACACTAGATTCTGGCGGAATATCGTTTTCCGCGAATAGATGTAGTTACAGTACGTAGCTGACACGCTGAAAGCAAACGCGAACAGCTCTGATGTGCAACCTTTGCTTCGGCGCCTGTAATTGATGCACCAACAATGATCAATTGCGAAGACGTTGTGCATGTTCACAGTTGAAAAACAGAGGCACTCTATGTCTTTGCCCGAACATGAACGTATTTCACGTTTATCTTTCATCATCATCATCATCATCATTTAAGACTGATTATGCCTTTCAGCGTTCAGTCTGGAGCATAGCCCCCCTTATACAGTTCCTCCATGATCCCCTATTCAGTGCTAACATTGATGCCTCTTCTGATGTTAAACCTATTACTTCAAAATCATTCTTAACCGAATCCAGGTACCTTCTCCTCGGTCTGCCCCG
Source organism: Schistocerca cancellata (assembly GCF_023864275.1). Taxonomy (NCBI): domain Eukaryota; kingdom Metazoa; phylum Arthropoda; class Insecta; order Orthoptera; family Acrididae; genus Schistocerca; species Schistocerca cancellata. The sequence goes on from NC_064632.1 coordinate 517,272,312, forward strand.
ACTCCTCCTACCCTCTACTGCTGAATCCATGAGTCTCTTGGGTAACCTTGCTTCTCCCATGCGTGTAACATGACCCCACCATCTAAGCCTGTTCGCCCTGACTGCTACATCTATAGAGTTCATTCCCAGTTTTTCTTTGATTTCCTCATTGTGGACACCCTCCTGCCATTGCTCCCATCTACTAGTACCTGCAATCATCCTAGCTACTTTCATATCCGTAACCTCAACCTTGTTGATAAGGTAACCTGAATCCACCCAGCTTTCGCTCCCATACAACAAAGTTGGTCGAAAGATTGAACGGTGCACAGATAACTTAGTCTTGGTACTGACTTCCTTCTTGCAGAAGAGAGTAGATCGTAGCTGAGCGCTCACTACATTAGCTTTGCTACACCTCGCTTCCAGTTCTTTCACTATGTTGCCATCCTGTGAGAATATGCATCCTAAGTACTTGAAACCGTCCACCTGTTCTAACTTTGTTCCTCCTATTTGGCACTCAATCTGTTTATATTTCTTTCCCACTGACATTACTTTCGTTTTGGAGATGCTAATCTTCATACCATAGTCCTTACATTTCTGATCTAGCTCTGAAATATTACTTTGCAAACTTTCAATCGAATCTGCCATCACAACTAAGTCATCCGCATATGCAAGACTGCTTATTTTGTGTTCACATATCTTAATCTCACCCAGCCAGTCTATTGTTTTCAACATATGATCCATAAATATTATGAACAACAGTGGAGACAGGTTGCAGCCTTGTCTTACCACTGAAACTACTCTGAACCATGAACTCAATTTACCGTCAACTCTAACTGCTGCCTGACTATCCATGTAAAGACATTTAATTGCTTGCAAAAGTTTGCCTCGTATTCCATAATCTTGTAGAACAGACAATAACTTCCTCCTAGGAACCCGGTCATATGCCTTTTCTAGATCTATAAAGCATAGATACAATTCCCTGTTCCACTCATAACACTACTCCATTCTTTGCCGTAAGCTAAAGATCTGGTCCTGACAACCTCTATCTTTATATTCACAAAATACCTTTGCTGATATGCTGCTGTGGTAATAACATGTGACTGAATAATAACATTCGTAATTCATCAACAATGATGTTACTCGTGCAGCGGTGGGCTGCCACATCACAGCTTGCGCGAGAAATGAAAGGGAACTCACGCAAAACGCCGAATAATTCAATTCTCCGATGCTTCAGGATGCTGTCTTCATTCCTAATTCAGTTTCTCATCTCGTCAAGCTTTAGTTGGAATAACACACGAAAAATCTACTGAGTGGTTTTCTCTCGACATTGAATTCGTACTCAGCATTTAACACTCAACGTTTTGTTCTTGAAATAGCTGAATAATATACCCTTTTTTCTATAAGTCTTCTGACTGGCATCATTTGGCCTGCCACGACTGTCTTTCCTGTACCAGCACGTCATAGGAATCGGCCAGCTACAACTTTCTTTCCCGTACCAACTCGTCACCTTAGTTGCGCACAACATCCTCAATTACGTCTTAATATTATCTATCTCTGTCTCTCCGTACGGTTTTCAACCTATAGAGCTCCTTCAAGTACCGTGAAAACTATTCAGTGATATCTTAAACATGCGTCCTATCATCCTGCTTGTTCCTCTTTTGTCAGTGTTTCCTTATGTTACTTTCTTTGCCGATTCTATAGCAACCCATCTCAGAGACTTCATTTCTGTTCGTATTCTGTTCTGCCGTCGTTCATGGTTCATCTCCCCTCAATGTTATGAACCAGTTTTACAATGTTAGAAATTTCGGCCTGAACAAAAGGACGATATTTAATACTGACGGCCCTCTTCTACCGCCCTCTTGCACCTGGGAATGTCCTCTTCCCTTGTTCTAGCGTCCTTTTCAATTCTCTCCTTGCTTCATCTATCATGGGCTTTTTGTTCACAAGAGAGAAGGATCCCTTAACTTCCTATACTTCGTGGTCCTCTTTTTTGAGATTAGTTCATCGTTACTCTCACTTTTGCTTTTTTTTAATACGTTAGTTTTTCTTCTGTCTATTATCATTCCATATTCTGAAGTCGTCAGGCTGTTTATTCAACTTGTATTTATTCTTTACTTTCACCTATGACAGCTGTGGCGTCAGAGTATTTTAACACTGATATCCACCCACTCTCAATTTTAAACTCAGTCCTGAAGCATTCTTTTATTTGATTCATTGCATTTCCGGTGTAGAGGTTGAAAAGTGGAAGAGAACGGGTACATCCCTGTCTTATACTCATTCTAATACCTGCTCTCCATTTCAGCCTTTCATTCTTATTGTTACCCCTTGGAATTTTTGTATACATTGTACAATACCACTTTTTTCCAAAAGCGCACACGTATTTTCCCGATAATTTCGGCCATTTATACTATTTTATACGTTTGTTCAGAAAAAAACAGAACACTGTGATCGTCTAGAGATAGGACGTTCATATTCGAAAGACAAGTACATTATCGTGTTCTGCAGCAAGTATTTGGCATTTTAATCATGTCGTCCTGCGGGTTCAGGGTCAACATCGATATCACAGCGCACCACCACCTACCGGTAAACTGTGCCTGAGGCTCTCGCTGTCGTTATAAACCGAAGGTAATTGATCAGTGTAACTTGAACAGACAGGCAGGATACCTTACAGACATATGCGTGAACCGTACTGTCAAATCCGTGAGTTCGAAAGAGGGCTCATTATTTGCGTGAGTGAATTTGATGCATTCATCCGGAAAATTGCTGTTCGTGTGGGACGAGATGTTTCGGCAGTGCAATCGGTGTGTGCCGAATGGTTCACGGAAGGCCGTAGAAACCCGATGAGATGAGTCAAGTCGCACTACCCAGACCATCCCCCGAGGAGATCGACACCTCATCCGAATGGCTTTGCAGGAGAGACCTGCTTCCTCCTCGACTCGGGGGCAACAATGGAACAGTGTAACTCATCGTACTCTATCAGGTGTGACAGTCCGTCAACGTTTATTACTACGTGGGTTACGTACGCGCCGTCCACTCCTCCGACGTCTTTTGACCAATGGGCAGAAACATGCTAGGCAGCAATGGTATATGGGATGACATCACTATGGACAGGAATGGCATCAGATGGTGTTTTATGACGAATCCAATTACTCCTTGTTTTAAATGATAACCGCATTTTGGTTCTCCGCAGACATGAAGAGTGGTATCACAGGACTGCATTCGAAAAAGATATACAGCGACAACTCAAGGCGTTGTGGTGTGGTGTGCTATTGGGTACAACTGGTGCGTATCCTGGGCACTGTGGCCAGTGTGACCTACATGAATATCATGGTATGGCTACAGGCCGCATTCTATCAGCACAACACCCCAGAGGGCATTGTTCAACAAGACAATGCACGACCACATGTTACCGTACAAACACGTGCCCTCTGGGTTTCACTATGTCAGCTTTTTACCCTGACCCGCCAGATCACTAGACTTGTCGCCAATCGAAAATGTGTAGGATATGGTGAAACGATGTGTGCAGCGCTGTGACTCAATGCCAACCACCACAGATGAACTTTGGAACCAGGTGAATGCAGTTTGGATTAGTATATCACAGGATCGCATTCACACCTTATACGCGTCGATGCCATTACGCATGGAAAACGTTATCAGGTCCTATGGCGGCCCTGTCCTATTAGGCAACAGGACACATGCTCAACCGAAGTGACTTTAATGTTAATTATTTCTGCGGAACATACTGAAGTAAATGTCCTGTGAATAGGAACGTCCTGTCTCTAGTCGTTCGAGCTGCTTATTTTTTTTCTGAACATGAGTGTACATTGTGGAACGATGTCCTATTAAGTCGACAAATCCTATAAACGAGTGTTAATTTTTTTTTTTTTTTTGGAAACTACATTGAAAATTAGGTATCATGATGTGGTAAGGAATGAGGAGGTTCTCCGCAGAAACGGCGAGGAAATGAAAATAAGGAAACCGCTGACAATAAGATGGGACAGGATGATGGTACATCTTTTAATACCTCAGGGAATAACTTCCATGGTACTATAGGGACCTGTAGAGGGCAAAAATTGTAGAGGAAGACGAAGATTGGAATACATGCAGCAAATAATTGAGGACGGATGTTGCAAGTGTTGCTCTGAAATGAGGAGCTTGACACAGGAGAGGAATTCGCGGCGGTTGCATCAAACCAGTCAGAATGAAGAAAAGTAAAATAAAGAATATCTTGTTCCCTCTCTACGTCCTCTTCCTTTCCTAAAGTCAAACTGACAGTCTTTTAACACAATCTTAGATTTCTCTTCCATTCGTCTGTACATTATTCCTGTCAGCAACTTTGATGCATAAGTGATTACAGAGAGGGGCTTGCCTTTTATAACCACATATATTTCAAAATTGTCACAACCAAATTTCATTAATTAAAACAATGTTCATAAAATCATCATTAATCAAATATGACTGAGTGAGCTAAACCACATAAACTTCATGACTTAGATGGACTGTTTTTCACATTACTCACGTCAAAACTTTGACTACTTCCGACAGCTAAAGAATGCATTAAGTCCAACAAACGCAGATCTCGCAAAACTAGCTTAACCAACTTTCATTAAATAAAACAATATTCGTAAATTCATTATTAATAAAATGTAACAGCCGTAAATAAACCTCACAAGCTTCATAACTTACATTGACACTGTTTTTCATATAATTCACAACTTCCACAACTAAGGGGGTGCATTAAATCCAATAAATCCAAATCTTTCAAAAAGGATCTAACAGATACAGGAGATGCACGGACCAGAAGGTGAAATAAAAATTTACTGAACTTTGATCTACAAGCAAGCTTGCGGAAAACCACAACGCTCCACCGGCAAGATGGAATTACCACACGTTAACAACGTAACCATAGACGCCGATCCAGGTCCTTAATTTTCACTCTTCCACCGTGATACCCGGATCGGAGCTTGCTCGCGTCGACCACCGCCAATTATCTGAAACATAACCACATCAGCGACAGGCAACATTCTGACGCAGCAGATACACAAGGATATTAACCCTACCAGTTGTCAATAAACCTTTAATTCTACCCGGCACAAATGAACCTTAAGCAGACTTAACATGCGTGACAGTGGGTCTTAAGATTTGATTAGACAACCTCTAAAGCAACAAATAAAATAATAAAATAGAAAAGGAATTAGGGAAAATATTTCGTCACGCTTCTGAACGCCAGGCACAAACTTACACACTACTTGGTACTCATTAAACACCGCTTAATGTCTATTGGTTGTGGATTACTAGCAGTCCCTTAAATGCGGTCAGCATATCGGGCAGCAAGATCAAAGGTAACTGAAACAGCCAAGATGGTTTTCAGTGCACAGGGCTATTCAGTTATCATGAAGAGAACCCACCGATGAACACTTCGACGACTCCACTTCATTGACTTTGAATCACATGCAAGATACACGAAGGAAATATGTCCTTCACATATCCAAGAAACCCCAGTCACCGTCGGTTGCGGATCTGCATTACAACGGCTAAACACGCCGCAGCAGCGGCCCACGCTCCTTCGTCGAACCGACTCGGTCACTCGCCACGTTGCCTACGGGCGCAACGCCAGACGTGACTGTTGCTGATACAGTTGACACCCGAACTGAAGACCCAGAGAGCGCGCGCCACAGTTAAATAGGCATCAGCTAAAGATACGAAGCGAAGCAGGTATCGAAAACCGACTCGGACGATTGTGATGAGAATCGATGGGGACTGGCGCCAGCGGCGCACCAGCTCAATAAGCTTTTAAGCAGATTGTCCCACAGTTATGGCATATATCTGCCTTCACTGTCTTCGGAAATGTCTGGACCTATTTTTCTGACAGTCTAATAGTATGTCTCCAGTCTCACAAATTCTACATATCAACTTGAATAATCGTTCGGCTGACACTTTCACCAATTACGAGTATTTCGGAAATTCGGAAGCAATTGCCTCGTGCCCTCATGGCTCACTGTTATCATGTATTCCAGCTCTGATTAATACTGGATCCCTTATTTGTCCCATAACGACTCCATCTTCTTCGTCTAACCCGTCATCGCACAGATCCTTCCCCTCATAGAGGCCTTGAATGTACTCTTTACACCTATCCGCTCTCTCCTCTGCGTTTAGCAATGGGATTCCTCCTGCACTCTTAATGTTGATTCCTTTGATTTAATTTTGACTTTTATAAGTGCTGAAATTGGCCTTCTGATATACATATATTTTTCGATTGCTTATTTCATTTTGGTTTTCATGCATTTCCTACTTGTTTCATTCCCAAGTAGCCTGCTGTATACTGTTTTGCTTTTTTCAGAGAATTTCTGTACTTCCTTCTTTCGTCCATCAACTGAAGTATTTTTTCGGTTTCCAAATGTCTCATCGTAGTTTTCTTCCATGCACCTACATCTGTTCACCAACTTGTATGATTCCGTTTTTAGAGATGTCCAGTCCTTCTCAGCCACCTCCTTTCTTATTGATCACTGCAGTATCCACAGCCTTAGAGAATTTCAAACGCTCGTCATCGTTCTTCCGTAGTTCAGTACGTATCTTCTTTCTATATACATTCTTCCGGACAGTTATATTAAAAACAGTATTATATAAAAAAACAGTCTATTTGTCATCATCACTAAATTATGACCTGAATCCATATCTCCTACTGGGTATGCGTTGCGATCGACTATTTAATTTCGGAATTTCGGTCTCTCAATTTTATCAACCTCCTGGTATCTTCCCGTGTGTCAAGGCCTTTTACACATATTCCTCTTCCTCTTAATAGTTTTGAAAGTTGTATTCGCTATTACTAGCTGAAGTTTATTGCAGAACTAAGTCTTTCTCCTGCCACATTATTAATACTGATCTCACATTCTCCAGTATCTTTCTTCTATCACTTTCCCTGCTACAGAGTTCGAAATCCACATGACAGATTATAATTTCTCATTACGTACTGTATAACTTGTTCAGTGACCCCATATACCGCCCCTATCGGTTCGTTTTCTTCTTGTAACATCGACATGTATAACTGAAATACAGTTCTTGCTGACATTGGTTTACTGTCTATTCTGATGAAAGCCGGCCGAAGTGGCCGAGCGGTTATAGGCGCTACAGTCTGGAACCGCGCCACCGCTACGGTCGCAGGTTCGAATCCTGCTTCGGGCATGGATGTGTGTGATGTCCTTAGGTTAGTTAGATTTAAGTAGTTCTGAGTTCTAGGGGACTGATGACCACAGCAGTTAAGTCCCATAGTGCTCAGAGCCATTTGAACAATTTTTTTATTCTGATGAAAACATTATGCTGCTGTTGACCCAAACTATAATCTTGGGAGGGACATGATTTTCACGTTTCAACTGACTTTATTACCCCCAACACTTCTCGACTGAGTGTATCCATTTCCCTTCGCATATGTCCTTGATTGCCTGTCACATTCATACAACTGATATTCCACACTCCGCACGAAAAATGTTGTTCCTACGTTGATTACTCAATGTTTTCGTCATGGTCAACCCCACATGCTGGTCCCTTACCAGGGATACGAATGAGATCCTAATGCGGAATCTTTTGCCGATGCAGGGTCCATCGTGTTACTATTTATTACAGGCTACACATCCCGAGGATAGACATAATGTCTCTTTACTGGAGTAGTTTCCACTGCCTTATGCGTCTGTCAACACTGAACATTTATCTCTCACGCGGAGGTCCCAGTTGTCGAACAGAATTTCTTCGCTGGAAATAACTATTCAGTAGTTATACTTTCCACTCCAAGTACGAAAAGTTCGAGATTAAAATGGGTGTAAGACAGGGATGTAGTCTTTCGCCCCTACTCTTTAATCTACACGTCGAAGAAGCAATGACGGAAATAAAAGAAAGGTTCAAGAGTGGGTTTAAAATTCAGGGTCAAGGGATATCAGTGGTAAGATTTGGTGATAACCTTGATGTCCTCTCTAAAAGTGATGAACAATTACAGGATCTGTTGCATGAAATGAACCGTGTAATAAGTCCAGAATATACCGGGTGATCAAATAGTCAGTATAAATTTGAAAACTGAATAAATCACGGAATAATGTAGATAGACAGGTACAAATTGACACACATGCTTGAAATGACATGGGGTTTCATTAGAAAAAAAAAAAGTACCAAAGTTAAAAAATGGCCGACAGATGGCGGTTCATCTGATCAGAATAGCAATAATTAGCATTACAAAGTAAGGCAAAGCAAAGATGATTTTCATTATAGGAAATGCTCAATATGTCCACCATCATTCCTCAACAATAGCTGTAATCGAGGAATAATGTTGTGAACAGCACTGTAAACCATGTCCGGAGTTATGGTGAGGCATTGGCGTCGGATGTAGTCTTTCAGCATCTCTAGAGATGTCGGTCGATCACGGTACACTTGCGACTTCAGGTAACCCAAAGCCAATAATCGCACGGACTAAGGTCTGGGGACGTGGGAGGCCAAGCATGACGAAAGTGGCAGCTGAGCACACGATTATCACCAAACGACGCGCGCAAGAGATTTTTCACGCGTCTAGCGATATGGGGTGGAGCGCCATCCTGCATAAACATTGTACGTTCCAGCAGGGGTTTATCAGTCAGGCTGGGGATGATACGATTCTGTGACATATCGGCGTACCTCTCACCAGTCACGGAAGCAGTTACAAATCCAGAACCACGCATTTCCTCGAAGAAAAAAGGCCCGATAACGGTAGATGTGGTAAATCCGACCCATACCGTGACATTCTCGATGTGTAATGGAATTTCCATGACAGTTCTAGGATTTTCGGTAGCCCAAATTCTGCAGCTGTGGGCGTTGAGAGTCCCTCGGAGCGTGATATGAGCTTCGTCGGCCCACAACACGTTACTCAAACAATCGTCATCTTCCGCCATCCTTTAAACGCCCACACCGCAAATGTCCTCAGCTTCACTAAATTGCCAGGTAACAGTTCATGATGCCGATGGATTTTGTACGGATAGCATCGGAGGGTACGTCTCAATGCCAACCTAACAGTAGTGTATGGAATGCCTGTGCGACGTGCGACTGCCCGAGTGCTGACTTCCCCGTGCATACGCGAACCCGCAACAGTCTCCATTTGTTCCTGAATTGTCTCAGCAGCTTTACGCCTTGTGCTCGGTCGACCACTACGGAGTCTATCGTCTAAACAACCCGTGGCTTCGAACTTCGAAATCATTCTCACCACAGCTGCATTTGTCAACGGACCTTTACCCGTTGGAATCATCTTCCTACGGCGATAGGATCGTTACGCTGAACTGGCATATTCCCCATTCTGATAATACAGCTTCACTAAATGAGCCTTTCCAGGTAACGTCGACATGCTGCAACTGCTGGCGCATCTGATTCTCTCTCTCATTACAGCTCCTTTTATACACGATTGTCATGCGCAGTCACTGACGTTTTGCTGTCCACCGCCATCTGTCGGACATTTTGTGAACTTAGTTTTTTTTTTGTTCTGATATAACCCCATATCATTCCAACAACGAAGTAGATTAAGTTAAACAATTTTGATACCTAGGCAGCACAATAACCCATGAAAGACTGAGGAAGTGGAATATAAAAACCAGACCAGCGTAGGCTACAAGAGCATTCCTGGCCAAGTGATGTCTGCTATTATCAAACGTAGGTCATAATTTCAGGAAGGAATTTCTGTGAATGTACGTTTGAAGCACAACTTTGTGTGGTAGTGAAGTATGGACTTTGGGAAAACAGGTACGGAAGAGAAGAGAACCGAAGTATTTGAGATGCGCTACTACAGAATAAAGTTGAAAACTAGGTTAATTGATGAAGTAAGGAATGAGAGGTTATCAGTAGAACCGGCGAGGAAAGGAATATGTGGACAAGGGATCTGATGATATGAGTTGGAAGAAATTGAGAAATAACTTCCTTGCTACAAAAGGGAGCTGTAGAAGGTAAAAACTGCAGAGGAAGACAGAGACTGGAATACATCCAGCAGGTAACTGAGGATATAACTTGCAAGGATATAACTTGCAAGTCTGAGATGGAAAGGCTGGTAAATTGGGTACTTCGTGACTGGCGTCATCAAATCAATCAGAAGATCGACGATGCAAAAAAAAAAAATTACTGTATTTTATTGTTCTGTTGTATGGACTCTGGCTCCAGTCAGCAATCAAACTATGTTTTAAGATAAGTGGATTAATACCTGTCAGTACAAGTTTCGATCTCAGTTCATTGTCAGGCTAAAATTCAGAATAAATGCTGGATTTATATTTACGCTTAACGGAAGATCAAATATTGAATCGTTATATTACGGGTAAAGTAAGTTCCGTGATGTCTCGATACAACTTCTTCTGGGGTATTCTTGGTGTTTCACTTCCGATATTTATGACGTGATTATTAACCACTGTGAGTAGGCTGTTTAGGTTTTTATATTGGTAACGCCAAATAGCGTTCTGTATGAAAATCACTGGCTGTGCCGTGTGCAGTCTGTGGCTGGTTTGCATTGTTGGAATTTGCTATTGTAGTATTGCACAGTCGGATGTGAACAGCGCGTAGCGTTGCGCAGTTGGAGGTGAGCTGCCAGCAGTGTTGGATCTGGGTAGATGGCGAAGTTTTGAGAGCGGATGATCTGGACGTGTGTCCATCAAAGAGAGTACCTTCGTAAGACTGAATGTCATGAACTGATATATATATATATAAAAATGACTTTTGAACACTATTAAGGTAAATACATTGTTTGTTCTCTATCAAAATCTTTTATTTGCTAAGTATGCCTATCAGTAGTTAGTGCCTTTAGTAGTTAGAATCTTTTATTTAGCTGGCAGTATTGGTGCTCGCTGTATTGCAGTAGTTGGAGTAACGAAGATTTTTGTGAGGTAAGTGATTCATGAAAGGTATAGGTTATTGTTAGTCAGGACCATTCTTTTGTAGGGATTATTGAAAGTCAGTGAAGGAAACAAAAGAAAAATTCGGAGTAGGTAATAAAGTCCATGGAGAAGAAATATAAGCGTTGAGGTTCACCGATGACATTGTAAATCTGTCAGAGACAGCAAAGGACTTGGAAGAGCAGTTGAAAGGAATGAACAGTGTCTTGAAAGGAGGATACAAGATAAACATCAACAAAATCAGAATGAGGATAATGGAAAGTAGTCGAATTAAGTCGGGTGCTGCTGAGGGAATTAGATTAGGAAATGAGACACTTTAAATGTAGTAAAGGAGTTTCGCTATTTGGGGAGCAAAATAACTGATGATGGTCGAAGTAGAGAGGGTATAAAATGTAGACTGGCAATGGCAAGGAAAGCGTTTCTGAAAAAGAGAAATTTGTTAACATCGAGTATTGATTTAAGTGTGAGGATATCGTTTCTGAAAGTATTTGTATGGAGTGAAATATGGACGATAAATAGTTTGGACAAGATGAGAATAGAAGCTTTCGAAATGTGGTGCTACAGAAGAATGCTGAAGATTACATTGGTAGATCACATAACTAATGAGGATGTATTGAACAGAATTGGGGAGGTGTTTGTGGGACAACTTGACAAGAAGGAGGGACCGGTTGGTAGGACATGTTCTGAGGGATCAAGGGATCACCAATTTAGTATTGGAGGTTAGCGTGGAAGGTAAAAATCGTAGAGGAAGACCAAGAGATGAATACACTAAGCAGATTCAGAAGGATTTAGGTTGCAGTAAGTACTGGGAGATGAAGAAGCTTACACAGGATAGAGTAGCATGGAGAGCTGCATCAAATCAGTCTCAGGACTGAAGACAAAAACGACAACAATAAATATTGTATGTCAGTTTAGTGTTGATCAGAATAGGTAAAGAGCGAAATGTCTGAGTACGTTCAGTTCTGCTCAGCTGTCTAAAATCAAATAACGTAAGAGGTTTATCAGCACTGTAATTCATTAATTTTTCTAAGGCGATGTTTCACCACTGTTGTCCCATGATATGGCTAAGATTACAGAACACTGCAGCCTTGATTAAGGGAAACGCCACGATCAGGCCCATAAGATCAAGCGATAGTCGATCTCTCGCCTTGTCATCCTCAGGAATTCATCATCGGAAGCAGCATAGAGGGGCGGGGCGTGGAGACCTGGAGCCGCTGCTTCTCAAACAGGCAACTCCTCAACTGCCTTCACGAGGCTGAGTGTAGTGAGGTCCAGGCCTCCCACAAAGGAAAAATACCTGGTAGTACCCGAAAACGCGCCCGGTTCTCCCGCATAATTCTCTGTCACGTTAACCACTCGCCTATAGAGGAGGACAAGCTTTACTTAACATTCAACAAAATTGCTTCACAATGAAGTTCACCGCCTCGTACAAGTCAACCAACGACAAAATAGCAAATACCTGATCACTTGTGAAAGAGACTGCAACCTCGAACAGTGTAACAGTGGAACAGCTACTTCCGAAAAAGTTTTCAACAGTATGAACCGACACATAGGCCTAAGACTCTGCATGGGGGCTTAATTAAAATTAAATATGAATGCAAATATTTTTAGTAGCTGTATGTCCGATTACGCAAGTCTCGTAAACGGCTGGCCCTGACTAGTTTTCGAACGCAATCTGACTGCATAGAATAACAACAAACAATGAAACAAAATTTTCGTTAACACAGTTAATTAACTAAGTCCGCAGCAACTATAAAATCTACGAAGCCAACATAGCACAAGTGTAGCTGTTCTGTATGTGGTAGTATGACTCAACGCACATCTGGCACGGTTCTCCTTCAACAAGACAAGAATTTTTAAATATCATTTATACTGACGTGATAAAAGAAAATTAGAAATACTATAATTGTGCAAGAAACCCAGAATTACACTCTAATACAAGAACACACGCCAGAGGCTTTGCTGACTGAACCTGTAATGAAGCATTATTCAGGACACACAAATAATAAGAAAATAAAGAACAGTAGTTAGTTACCTTAATTTATATTGACGAAAAGCACTCAGATCATTACAATATCTCCATTAGAACAACATCTGCTATCTCTCCCATCAATAACTGCATAAACATGGAACAACACTCTCCACTACCGCATCTCACTCTAACTTCAGCTACACGCAGTGTCCACCACAACTTCTCGGCAAGAACTGCCTGTCGCTGCGTCTCAATAATCACTGCCAGTGGAGGCGGCGGAACAATACCCTCTGGCGCGATTTTTGGCGCTGTGGCTCAGTGTAGGCACCTTTCATATGCCCTTCCTCCACGGGCTAGAATTTGATGGTATTTTTGCCAGCATTGGTGGTGAAAATACCACCAAATTCGTCAAAAAAAAATACAGACAAAAATAAAAGATAATATTAATACGTAAATATCATATAACTAGATAAAATTTTGGCTTTGCACTGACCTTTCAATAGCCTAATATATAAAATACACCAAGCAATACAAATTCTTTCATACATGTGACTTTACATAATAGTTTACACAAGTATTATGTGGTTAAACAGTTCAATCAATAGCGTCAGCAATGACGAATATGTACAGGTAAGAGTCTCATAACTTTTCACAAACAGTAATACACAAAAAATCAGTTTATACAAATTTTCACATAAAATGTTTACACAACAAGTGGTTGACAGTTCCAGCAGTAGCACCCAGCAATGTTGAGTAGGTGCAGACACCATCAGGTGACATCATTTCAGTAGAAGCAGTCCATCAGTGGCACCCAGCAATGTTGAGTAGGTGCAGACTCCAACAAGTGATATCATTTCAGTAGAAGCAGTTCATCAGTGGCACCCAGCAATGTTGAGTAGGTGCAGACAGCAAGAAGTAACATCATTTCAGTAGAAGCAGTTCCATTTGTGGTACCCAGCAATGATGAAGAGGTACACACAGCAACAAGTCACATTTCTCAGTAGAAGCAGTTCATCAATGGCACCCAACAATGTTGAGTAGGTGCAAACAGCAACAGGTGACATCATCTCAGTAGAATCAGTCCATCAGTGGCACCCAGCAATGTTGAGTAGGTGCAAACAGCAAGAAGTAACATCATTTCAGTAGAAGCAGTTCCATCTGTGGTACCCAGCAATGTTGAAGAGGTACAGACAGCAAGAAGTAACATCATTTCGGTAGAAGCAGTTCCATTTGTGGTACCCAGCAATGTTGAAGAGGTACACACAGCAACAAGTCACATTTCTCAGTAGAAGCAGTTCATCAATGGCACCCAGCAATGTTGAGTAGGTGCAGACAGCAGTCCATAATATTCACTATCACTGCTCACACAGTCCATCAGCAGAAATTAAACATGTCCTAGTGGCACCAATCATGTAGAAAAAGTACAAGTAGCAGTCCATAATTTCACCATCACTAATCAGACAGTTCAAGCATGAACAATAGTTTGAATGCACATACAAATGCTTTTACAATGCTCTTACACTAAACATACAAATCATAACAAACACACAAATGATATCAGATAATTGTCATATTACTATTACAAATACACAAACATCAGTAAACCTATAATATTTATGGGTGTCAGTGCAAGCCACTACAAACAAATAAAATAATATTTAGGAGATAGGTGGGTAGGATTAGGAAAGGAAAACACACAAAACACATTCACTCATCTTTCATCCACATTAAGTACTACTGTGTAATTGGATAGTGTTAACTGTGTGAATCCACTTTTGTCAAAATTTCATGTTCATCATGTGTATCAAGTAGTAGTGACAGCAATGTATAACAGTCAATAATAGTTAGGTCAACGTCATAGTCATCATGTCAAGACCAATGTTTGCCAAGCCAGATCAAAATGTACGGTTGCTGAACAACTGTCAGTGTGCCAAGATATGCAACTTCCTCTCTCCAAAAAAAAGTATATACTGCTTAGTGATTTAACAAAGTGTGTGTAGACAATCTTCCTTCCATTTTAGTGTTCTAGTCTGCTATCTTCATCCTCCTTGTTCCATATAGACCAACAACAAAAAAAAAAATATGCACCTCACTTATTTTACCTCTTATACACCATAACTCCAATCAACTTCATATAATCTCAATACCTCCATAATACCTCTTCCATACGTCGATACATATAAACCTTATTGCCAGTATCATTTCACTTCCATAACAACTCTTTCCTCTAGTCAGTCTCCTCGATCGAGTACAGATAAAATCCTAATGCAAACCTCCTCATCCCATACAATCCGAAGACACACTCTCAACACACAACCTCTGTGTAATCCATCTGACCAAAATCTTCTACTCATTATGAATTATAAACAAAGAATGCATACATGACCTCTAACAGACTTAGTTCGAATAACTCTCAGTAATTAAGTACGATTACGGAGTGTGAATGATCCTAATATTTCACAGTGTGTACACCACTTCAAGAATTATGGCAAACAGAAGCAAACATGTGGAGTATTTCTTGTGTCAAGTGTCACTTCCTATTTCAATTGCCCACGAAAAATGCAGTGTAATAACTGTGTTGGTATGTCATGTCGTTAACTTCCTCCCTATTGGCATACATTTATACAGCTTTCATAAAACCTCCAGCTCATGTGACTTCTATGAAGTTTCTTGTACTAATGTCATTCGCCGAATTATAGCAGTTCGTTTTCTTATCTTAAAAATATAAAGCACTGAGCGTAAGCAAAACAAGCAATAGCGAGTAAATATACCAGTAGTGAACAGAATGTCAACAAGTGGATGCAGCACAATTCTTACAACGAGGCTCTGCCAAGCGAACACTCTGTAACTAATACCATAGTGTAACCTAAACTCTATGTTCATACACAGTACAACAGCATTTCTATATACAAAATTAAAGAGTAGTTGTGACAACAAACAGAAATGTATAAATATGCAATCCATACGCATAGCAGCAAACATATCTTACGTAATAAACAGGTCATCAGCATCGTATAACCGTAAGCAAATGAATGTTCATATGTAATCTTAATAAATAAACATGAAGGCGCAAGCAAATAAGTAAACATGAAGGCGCAAGCAGATAAATCACAAAGTATAACTTACATACCTAACCACATCAGCACAATTAATCAGGTGACAATTATAATTTAAATAAATAGGCACAGCAGGCACATAATTAAAAATATGACATCAGTGAAAAAGCAGTGCAGCCAAGCGATGCATAATATACACAAGTAACAATCCAGTTCATTAATAATCATTGTCAAAATCAGTTAACGTACGCTAGCACGTCGCTTCACAAGTAATTTCATTGAACATGTAATTAGCACAAAGTATGAATCACGTAATCGCGAGCAGCAAATTACGTCTAAAGTACGTACCTAAGTGGAAATATGTTACCTGAAAAATAAACTCAATTAATAATTACCTTTTTAGTTTATTACTTTCTTCTTCGAAATGACATTTTTCCTGAAATTTTCTCGATAGCAAGTCGTCTTAACGTCGGACACGCACAGAATTTACCTGAAGTTCTTAAATATTTTATAGAACCGTATCCTGAAAAATAGTGAATGTTAATAACAGAATTCATCAAGTAACTATAGCTTTATACTGAATTTAATCGGAGAAATTAAGCTGTGTCTTTGTTTATGGCTGTCAGTGCATTCGCACTGAGCGCTCGATCAGCTGTAGGCGCGTGACGTAGGAAGTGATTGTTTGCGGTCAACGACTGCCTTGTGCAGCGCGCAGACTTCACTGTTGCTTTGAGTATATGCCGCCGCCAAAACACAGCGCGGTATCCTCTCCGTGTGTTTACATACAACTGTTAGTTTCTCAAAAGTATGTCATTCTACAAAAATTTTTCAAAAGTATATCATTCCACAAAAATTTTAACGTTAGATATATGATGTATTCCCTTAGAGCGTCGTGATTTAAGAGTTTCTACTTCGACAGTGTTATCATGAATAATTTTGCGAATTCTATATGGACCGTTATAAAGCAGAAAATATTTGCTACACAAGCCTTTTCCTTTGTGAGACAATCGATGAGCCTTAATTAACACCTTCTGACCAACTGACAAGATTTTTAAACGACCAGGACGCTTAGCTGATTTCTCTCTTCTAGCAGCCGCAAATGCAATATTTTGTAGAGCCAGGTTGACAACTTCAGAATGCCGCACTTTCCGTGTAGGCGGAAAAGGAACGATTTCAGAAATGCGATTTGTCGGTGCTTTGTTTTTTAGTATCAGTATAGGTGGTAAAGAAGTTGAGTCGTTAGGAAGTTCATTCAGAATGTTTTGAAAAATATGAAGATACTGATCCCAAGTTCTGTGATTCTGATGACAATAAAGACGACACAATTTATTGATTTCCTTCATCCATCTCTCTGAAGCGTTAGATTGAGGGTGAAAAAGTGAAATGAAAATTGGTTTAATTTTACAACGCCGTAGAGTACGAAGCCAAATTTTAGAACGAAACTGTGATCCATTATCTGATATAACCTTATCAACATGACCCACTTCTTTAAGAAAATGTTTGATGAAAGCATTAGATACTGAACGAGCTGTTGCTTTGCGTAACGGTGTAAAACACACATATTTTGATGTCAACTCCACTGCTACGAAAATGTACGCAAAACCATTAGTAGATCGAACCACTGGACCGAACAAATCGACTGCAGCCATGTCCTTTAATTTCGCTGGAATGATAGGAAACAACGGTGCTCTGTGAGAAACTGTCGGCGGCTTAACCTTTTGACATAATTTGCATTTGGCAAGAACAAATCGAATACGTTTTTCCATATTATTGAAGTAGCAATTTTCTCGTAATTTATGAAAGCATTTTCTGGGACCAAAGTGTGCATAACTGAAATGCGTATACCAAATCAGCTTATTAACCCACTCATCAGGAATACAAACTAACGAAACAGAGTTGTCGACCGATTTTCGTTTAAAAAGAATGTCATTGCAAACTAAATAATGCTGTCTAATCGCTACGCTTTCCTTTCTCTTCCACTTCTCCTTAATGTCCTTCCAGATTGGATCCTTATTTTGCTCCTTAGCGATGTCCTGGAGCGAAGACGAAATAAAGTTCTCAAACGCAACACCTTGAATATACATCAAACAATAATTGTTTTCCTTGCAGTCCTCTTCAGCACTTTGTTTCAAACCCATAGGTGCACGTGATAAAGCATCAGCAACAATATTTGAAGAACCCTGTATGTAAACAATACTAAAATCAAATTCCTGTAGCTACAACGCCCATCGTGACAATCTGCCGTGAGTTAATTTTGTTGACATAAGAAATTCCAGAGCTCGATGATCGGTGTAAACCTTAGTATGTCTGCCAAACAAGAATGTCGGAAATTTTGTAAAAGCTCAAACAACAGCCAAAGCTTCAAGTTCCGTAATCGAATAATTCTTTTCTGATTTAGAAAGAACACGACTTCCAAATGCAATAGTCCTTTGTACTACAACGCCGTTTTCTTCTATCTCTTGAAATAAATGTGCACCTAGGCCTTTGTATGATGAGTCCGTCGCCAAACAAAAATCTTTGGATAAATCCGGGTGTGAAAGAAGTGGAGCAGCAACTAAAGCATCACGGAGTTCTTCAAATTCTGACTGAGCTTCCTCATCCCAACACCAATTAGATTTCTTTCCAGATAGTTCACATAAACGAGGTGTGGCCAAATTGTCCAATCTAACAAAGCGTCTAAGAAAATTACAGACACCAAGGAAACTACGAACATCACGTTTTGTGGTAGGAACAGCATAATTACGAATAGCGTCTAATTTTTCTGGATCAGGAAGAATACCTTCTGTAGAAATAATGTGACCGAGAAATTTCACCTGAGAACGACCAAATTCAGATTTTTCCAAGTTTACTGTAATGCCAACTCTTGCAAAGATACGTAACAATGAATCCAAAATTTAGTTGTGCTCACTCCAAGAACGTTTAGCAATAAGAATGTCGTCAACATATGAAGTAATATTGTCACGAAGATAAACGGGTAAAATTTCATTTAAGCTACGAATGAATGCTGCTGAAGATACAGTAAGTCCAAACGGTAATTTCCGAAACTGGTAACAGTTACCAAAGGCTAAAAAGGCAGTATATTTTCGACAATCAGGGTGGAGTTCTATTTGCCAAAAACTTGCGCGCATATCAATCGTGGATAAAACTTTAATTCCATGAAAATGTTGAAGAAGTTCATGTAAATTTTGTGGACGGTCAGTTTCAGGAATGATGATGTCTGGAATCCAGAACCAAACGAATTGACCCATCCTTTTTAAGAACAACGTGTAATGGGCTAGTATAAGGACTGACTGCAGGCTCAATAATGCCCTGATCTAACATGTACTGAAGTTCATTCTTAACCTTGTCTCTGTAAGCCAAAGGAATAGCGTACGTTTTCCCGCGAAATGGTGTGTGTTCTTTTACTTTAAATAAATATTGTAAGCCTTGTATAGTTCCCGTGTGATGACTAAATACTGTAGCATGTGAAGTCAAAATGTGGTGCAGCTCTTCTCTTGCAACGTCATCTGGCACTTCAGCTTTCTTAACCTTTTCATTAATTAATTCTTCGCTATTAATTATATCATCCATCGCGTCTCTGTATCTATTGTCATTGTCACGAACAAACACATTGTCGTCATAATGCTCAACGAAAACATCAGAAGTAAGAAACCTTAAACATTTTGTATCTGACTCAGATCTTGTTAAACACTCGAAAAATTTCAAACATTTCGGCATTCCGGCAATAGTCAAATTCACACTTCCTTCTTTAAAGTTCAAAATTGCCCTATGTGCGTTAAGAAACTCCATACCTAATATAATTTGTGTACTGAGTAATGGAACAATAATAAAATTAGCAGAAAATTCGTATCCTTGACAATTGAAATTTAGGTTGGTCTGTTGTTTAACTTCTACACCTTTTCCAGAAATCGCTCCTCGAATTGTAGTTTTAGAAATAGGTAACACAGGACAGGCAATAGTCCTTTCACATATATGAAAAACTGATTCACTAATGACGTTCAGTGGGCTCCCAGAATCTAAAACTGCAGTGAACTTATTCTTACCCACACATACTTCAATAACAGGATGTAAAAATGCGTCTACATTATTTTCCTTTTCGTCTAACAAAATGTCTCTCATGTCTTCCAGGCGTACGTAGTGTAAAGCCGTAGTGTCATTACTTTCTGAACCGTCTATATTGCTGCCAGAAGCCGAAGCTGCTAGTCATTGTCGATTGTTTGCGTCACGTCTTTGATTATTCGCGTCATTTCGCGGATCCATTTCTACGATTTGCACTTGTCTCTCTGAAGTTCTGTCACGTGGAGGATGCCAATTAGGTCCCTCCTGTCTGTTAGATACAAATTCTTGGTTGTGTCTGTTATTAAAATTTCTGTTTTCTTGTCTGTCTGCATAGCTACTTCTTGTGTAGTTTCGACTGTCACTTCTGAAATTATTGTTGTATCTACTACCCTGATTATTTCTGTAGTAAGAATTTCTATTACTGTTTGAATAATTTCTGTCTTGATAATGCCGATTATTGTTTCCGTATGATTGATCATTCCGGTACGAATTACCGTTATTATAATTGTCTGTGTAATTTCTGTTAGAACGTCTGTTATTGTCATAGGGCTGGTATCTATTGTCCTGTCTGTTACGTCTGTCATTCTCAACATTACCCATATAACGCCCGTTCCGATCACTATCCCTTTTCTCTGAAAATCTACTGTAATTACTGTTACTGAAAAAATTACAGGAAGTCCCATCGTCGTTGTCATACTCAAGTTCTTGCAACAAAGTCTTAAAAGACTCAATGTCGTCTTTACATCTTCCGGCTAAAGCAATTTGTCTTATGGATTGTGGCAGCTTAGTTAAACAAATGCGAATTAATTCAGTCGGGCTATAAGGGTTGGAAAGGAACTGATTCTTTCGAATCATGTCTTCAAAATATTCTGCCGGCGTGCGGAACTCAGACTGTTTAAAATTACGCTGCATAATCAGACTATGTTTGACTCTGTCTTGTGTGTTTTCGGACCAATATGCCGATAAAAATGCATGATAAAAATCATTCAGATTATTACAATCTCTAATGAGTGCGCGCATCCGCGTCGCCGGTTCGTTTTCTAAATATCCACACATAAATTCCAGTTTGTGACTTAGTGGCCAATTTGGTGGAAGTGCGTACATAAATTGATCTAACCATGCACATGGATGTATGTCATTCTTAGAATTGCGGAAGATCTTAAATTTCCGAACAGTCAAAAAGTGTTTATAGTCAAAGTTTTCGCCTCGTGGCGACAAAGACCTACCGCGTCTGTCCCAGTCCGAATGCCGATTATTGTCAAGTTCGCGCGCCTGGCGCTCTCTTGTTGCATCCCGTAAATGAAACAAATTGTTTTCTTCAAACCCCTCTGGTATCTGTGATTCTAAATTTCTTCTGCTATCTTTTCCTACGATTTCGCCTTCAATTTGTTTGACTTGCTTTTTTAATGCCTCAAATTCCCTTTTCACGCGTTCATTAAATTTTCCCTGATTTTCAACATGTTTATTTATGCTCTGGTACTCTTCGGTTTCTGAAAATGGCAATGGAGCTGTGTCATCTGAATCTCTGTCCCCATTTAAACTAAGATTTGTCAATTTATCTGAAATCTCCTCCACTCTTTCCGATAAGTCACCAATTTGTTCTTTCTGTTTAGTTACGTCTTCCGTAAGTGTCGCGACTCGCGTTTCAGTATTAACGCATTTAGTAGTTAACTGTTCATACTGTTGTGTTAGGTTATTTAATCTGTCATTTGGTACGGATTCCTCGATTCTCTCAAATATTTGTTCCTTATCTTTTGCACGTTGTAAATTTAACTCTGAAAATTTCTGTACTATCACGCGATCTCTTTCTTCCTGTTCTCTATCCTGTTCCCTTTGTCTAATCTCTACTGCAACTAATCTATTATTGTGAGCATTCAAAATCGGTTGTACCTCTTCTCGAATTTCTTTCTTTAATTCATCTTTCATATTTTTGAAACATGTCCCTATTCGTGAATCTAACCGTGTTTCCAAAGTTCCCATCTCGGTTTTAATTGTTCCTATCTCTGTTTTTAATTCAGATCCTAACTGCGATCCCAATGAGTCTAACCGTGTTTCCATATCTGTTTTTAATTCAGATCTAAACTGAGTTTGCATTGTTCCCATATCAGTTTTAATTTCAGATCGTAACTGTGATCCCATATTTAATATAGCACTCATCAACTGCTCCATATTAAATGGTTCAGAATTCTTTTCGCCCCTAACATTTTCCGCAATACTAACTTCCTTCTGCATAACCATAAGGCTATCTGTGTTCGATACTATTCCAGAATCTTCTGTCGTTAATCTAGGATTCTGTGAATTTTCTGGTTGAGAAAAATTTTGAAATGGTTCCGGACTATTTTCTCGACTGATTAAATTGTTTTCCACTTCATTATTCATGATACTGTTTTCCTCTGTTGGCGAGTTCGCCATGTTAACAATTTCGTCATTCTCACTATCCATCATTTTTGCCTTTTTCATCGATCGCGTAATCATTTACAAAACATACAAAATTCGTCACTGTACGAAAATTTATACACAATGACACATTATCACCAACAATTTCAATCACACGAAATGCTTCCTTCAAACACGATTAACGAACAATAGAAGAATGACAATTACCAATCTACACATGCAAAATAGACTACAATTACTGAACTACAGATTACTACAACAATACTACTGTCTACTATTTTTGCAATCAGAAGAATTCCAAGGGACGATCCGAAGCAGCGGTCGCCACGTGCATGGGGGCTTAATTAAAATTAAATATGAATGCAAATATTTTTAGTAGCTGTATGTCCGATTACGCAAGTCTCGTAAACGGCTGGCCATGACTAGTTTTCGTACGCAATCTGACTGCATAGAATAACAACAAACAATGAAACAAAATTTTCGTTAACACAGTTAATTAACTAAGTCCCCAGCAACTATAAAATCTACGAAGCCAACATAGCACAAGTGTAGCTGTTCTGTATGTGGTAGTATGACTCAACGCACATCTGGCACGGTTCTTCTTCAACAAGACAAGAATTTTTAAATATCATTTATACTGACGTGATAAAAGAAAATTAGAAATACTATAATTGTGCAAGAAACCCAGAATTACACTCTAATACAAGAACACACGCCAGAGGCTTTGTTGACTGAACCTGTAATGAAGCATTATTCAGGACACACAAATAATAAGAAAATAAAGAACAGTAGTTAGTTACCTTAATTTATATTGACGAAAAGCACTCAGATCATTACAATATCTCCATTAGAACAACATCTGCTATCTCTCCCATCAATAACTGCATAAACATGGAACAACACTCTCCACTACCGCATCTCACTCTAACTTCAGCTACACGCAGTGTCCACCACAACTTCTCGGCAAGAACTGCCTGTCGCTGCGTTTCAATAATCACTGCCAGTGGAGGCGGCGGAACAATACTCTCTGGCGCGATTTTTGGCGCTGTGGCTCAGTGTAGCCACCTTTCAACTCTTCTCATAAAATGACATGGTAATTCTTCAGTAACATCGAATATTTGATCTCTGCCTACAGCGTATCATTTATGGTTAAGGATTTATAACAGGACAGAATTTTTAGCGTAATTCTTAATTGGCTTAAAATGTTCCGTAGAGAGCCTGGCTTTAAGTTTTATTCGTATTAAGTGTGCCATAAATGATTAAGTACATTAAAACCACGATTTACTTGATGGAGGTCTCACGCATCTGCGCATTCGAGTGTAAGCAGTGCAATACCGTAACAGTCACCGGTGGAATAGGGGACTTGTTAGATTCGTGTGGTATCACAGAGGGCATTAGTATCGACTCAAATACTATTCTCAATAAAAATTTTCTTCGTAACGTGCTTCGCCTATGGCAATCAGTCTGAAAGCACGTGCTTGTCTCGTATCTGTTTAACTTGCCGCCGGCCAACGTGGCCGTGCGGTTCTAGGCGCTTCAACCTGAACCGCGCGACTGCTACGGTCGCAGGTTCGAATCCTGCCTCGGGCATGGATGTGTGTGATGTCCTTAGGTTAGTTAGGTTTCAGTAGTTCTAAGTTCTAGGGGACTGATGACCCCAGAAGTTATGTTCCATAGTGCTCAGAGCCATGTGAACCATTTTTTAACTTGCCGTTTTGTTTGTTATCTATGCAAAGTAAAACGTCACTGCTTGAAAATGATAAAGAGAGTTATGTTTACGAATAGAAAAGGTTCGAAAAGTAATTCCAGTAGTATAAAAAACGTTTCGACTGGTGAGCGGAACCCAGTTAATCGATGTAATTTCGGCAAAATGAGAGCATTGCAACACCGGTGAAATAGAATCTATATGTGTTTAGCTGGTAGTGCCAATTACAGGTATTACAAAAAAACACAAGATGAAACACGAAACTCTTGTTTTTTTTTATTTCTTTTTTTTTCAAAACAGCTCTCTCCAAGTTGGTGGGTGCTATAGCTCACGTAATATACACCTAGACGACGAAAGTCGTGTGCTACCTCCTCCCACTTTATCGGACCTCGTTTTTCCCGGAGTAGTGCCGAAACTCGATGTGGCCTTGACTAAACAAGTCGTTGGAAGTCCCCCTAATGCAGTACGTGGCCCTGCTCCTTCCATATCAGTCCCTAAATGGGAAAATGTTGCCGGTGCAGGATGATGCGCACGAACTCTCGATTATACCCCATAGATGTTCGATGAGATACACGTCGGGCCGTCTGGGTGGCCGAATCATTCGCTCGAATTGTCCAGAATGTTCTTCAAAACAGTCGCGGAAAATTGTGGCCCCGTAAGATGTTTGGGAACATGTAGTCATGAGTGGCTGCACATGGTCTCCAGGTAAACAAACATACCCATTTCCAGTCTATGATCGGTTCAATTGGACCACAAGAACCACTACATTCCATGTAAACACAGCCCAAAGTATTATGGAGACATCACCACCTGGCAAAACGCCTCATTTACAACATGAATCCACGGCTTCGTGGGTCTACGCCATACTCGAGCCTTAGTATGAGCTCTTACCAACTGAAATCGGGACTCATCTGACCAGGCCACGCTTTTATAATCGTCAGGGGTCCAATCGATATTATCACGAGCCCAGGTGAGGCTCTGCAGGCGATGTCGTGCTGTTAGCAAAGGCACTCGTGTCGGACATCTGCTGTCACAGACCAGTAACGCCGCATTCTGTCGCACTGTCCTAAGGAGAACGTTTGTCGTACGTCCAACGGTGATTTCTGCGGTTACTTCACGCAGTGTTCCTAGTCTGTTAGCACTGACAAAACACCTCTGATCTCGGTCGTGAAGGAAAGCCGTCGGCGATGGCGTTGTCTATGGTGAGAGCTAATGCCTGAAATTTTATGTTCTCGGTAAACCCTTGACAATGTGGGTCTCAGAATATAGAATTCCCTAACGATTTTCGAGATGAGGCCGGCCGGAGTGGAGGAGCAGTTCTAGGCGCTTCAGTCTGGAACCGCACTATTGCTACGGTCGCAGGTTCGAATCCTGTCTCGGACATGGATGTGTGTGATGTCCTTAGGTTAGTTAGGTTTAAGTAGTTCTAGGGAACTGATGACCTCAGAAGTTAAATCCCATAGTGCTGAGAGCCATTTGAAACATTTTCGAGATGAAATGTTCCATGCGCCTAGCTCCAACTACCATTTCGTGTTCAGAACCTGTTAACTTCCGTCGTGCGACTGTAACGACGTTGCAAACCTTTTCACATGAATCAGCTGAGTGCCGTTGACAGCTCCGCAAATGAATTGTACATTTATTCCTTATCTGCACTATACTACCGCCATCTATATATATCAGTGTCCCATAACTTCTGCAGTTTCTTCTACACATGACGTGGGATTTTTGCGATGATTTTAACTTCGATGTTTGGAGCGCTTTTTTATGAAAAGTTTTTTGTCGACAAGAGGAGTTTTATTTTGGAGTGCCACTGTTTTGTTAAAAAATTTTTTTAAATCTACTGATATATAGCTATATGCAGTTCAACACCCCCAAAGCAGTAATCGACATTTTTTAAATCTACTGATATATTGCTATATGCAGTTAAACACACCCAAAGCAGTTATCGACATTTAGTTCTATGTTAAAAATTGTCACTCAGAGCCCCCACCAACCACTCTCGCACTCTGCGAAGGTATTTCGTCGACATCATGTAGTGTCCTCAGGGTGCAAATTTCTTACGAACAAATATAAGTAACACAATATGAAGGGTGTACAATAAATGTCTAAATTTTGTGATTTGTTTATAGTTTTATTGAAATAGAACCCATGTATAGTGGTTCCAAAATCGAGTGTCATCCTTATCCATCTCCTTAAGGGCTGTAGCGACAACTTCATACCCAGTCTCAGCGAAAAGCTATACTATCAGCAGCCGTTTGTTTTCGTATTCCGACAGGACGGATGGTGAGTAAAGAGAAAGTAAAAACAGAGGGTAAATAGAGCATAAAAAGAAAGAGGAAGAGGGAGAGTGAGAGACAGAGAGATAGAGAGGACGTGAGCCGCGCCTTCATAAAGTGAATCGCTGGAAAAGTTACCGCGTCGCTTTCATTTGCATACCACGGCGTCGCCCTTTGGGCAAACAGGCGGCGTTGCGTCCAGGGTCGGCCTGTCCCTGTGGCCCTTTGTGCTGCCCCCCTGGCGCAGCCCCCCGGCTGGTCCGGCCGACGTCCAATGGCCGCACCGCCCCGCAGGTATTCGCGGAATAAGATTTTAATTTCGGCGCTACACCAAGTTTCCCGGCGGCGCCGAGCGCTAAAACAATTGCCGGCCGCTGTCCTCTGGGTTGCCGGTGGGGCGCCTGCGGGAGCAAAAAGAATGAGAGAAGGTCACAGCCTCTAATTTACACGTTCCCTTACCCTGACCACCTCCCCCCCCCCCCCCCCCACCTCCTTCCACTTCACTCTCACTTTTTCCTCAACGTTTCCCCTCCACCTCCTCCATGCTACACCGCCCTCTTTTTTCTTTTTGCAGTGAAATGAGAAAATTTAACTAGTCATTACTCTGGCAAAAATTAAGTTTGGGAAGTTTTTTAGCCGGCGCCCCACGCGGTTCTGCTGGATACCGTGCCGCGAGTTTTAATGTTTAATTGAGAATCCGCGTTCGAGGAGCAAAACTTTCCGCCGAGCCGAGACGCCTTCGTCCGCCATGCCTCTCGCAGCCTCAGGGTCTTTCCCCGACCTCCGAGTGCCCACGGCCAACTTTCGCTTTTGATAAGGCGTGAAGTGGCGGTACGCCGCCTCCACCACGAGTTCCAGTCTCCCCTCCCGCTGCGGGTTATTAATTATATTCTGGACGTGATCAACTTCTCAACGACCTCTGTCGGCAAAACCTATTAAAATACTGCCGGATCTTTTGCTCGATCACTGTGGCCGCAACTGTTTCTTTGAACCGAGAAATCGTATTTTACGCTTCTTCAGAGCTCCTGTAAAAAGAATTCTCATCCTTGCAAAACCACTTAATTTCTATCACCCTTCCTAACGACTCGCAATCTAAACTTCCAGGTAGGTTTTCCTTTGCTGTTGTAGGGTACATCAAGTCAGCTTCAAATGCAAGAGGTGTTGAAAACAATAATGACATCAGCAGTACTAATGTAGCACCATTTAAACCATAAACAGATCTCTCTGATCAAAACTATATGCATGAAAATTTGTATCATGGCTGGGATTCGAACCCAGGTTTCCTGCTCACTACAAAAGAGCATTAACCACTACGCCACCCTGTCAGGGATTACTGTAGGATACCTTCCTCTTGGATTGAAGAGGAAGGCGTACTAGGGTAATCGGTGTAGCTGTGCAAAGCCACTGTGCCAGGGTAGCGTAGTTGTTACGTCATCTGCACTATAAGCAGAAGACACGGGTTTGCATCACAGCCATAGTACAAATTTTCATTTGCCGCTTCAGTCTTCAAATGGCTTATTCTTCGATGCCCCCAAAAAACCAGTCCTTTTCTGCTGCCAATGATACCACTAATGTGAAAAACGTCCTAATGTTTTGTGGAGGGCTATAACGATCTCAGTGGAACTATACTCTTATTGATAGTAAATTCGCTGCCTCCACCACAAAAAAAAAAGATACTAAAGTGACACTTTTTTAAATTGGTCATTAGTTGAACAAAGCATAGCTAAAATAGAAGAGAGATGTAGCATTTCACTGCCACCTGAATATAAATTGCTCATAATTCCCGGCACTCGCACGTTTGCTTCTGAAGCAGTTAATAAACCGGTCTGTGGGGAATGTAAGAGAAACTACACTGAGGTGACAGGAAGTCATGTTTGTAATAGCGATATGCATATGTGTAGATGGCGTTGGATGACGCACACAAGGAATAAAAGAACATATCGGAGTCAACATTCTGGGCGTAATGGTACGGACTGGAGTGCTGTCTCTTCAAATGCTTCCATAAAGATGTCTGCTGCAATAGGCGAGAGAGGGGAGCCCATAGCTGCACCATCTGTCTGTTCATAAAATTTCCCTTTTCACCTGAAATACGTGGTCGTTAAACAGTGGCACACTATATCGGAGATAACGGATGCCTTTCGTTCCTCTATGATGTTCATGGTGTCTTCTACAGGTATATTTGTGAATAAAGGCTCCACGTCGAAGCTAACCGCCAGGTCTATGGCCGTGATTTACTTTTCTTTTAAAAGACGGACTGTGGTTAACCTTCCCCGCCACATCTTAAGCAATGAAACGACAGAAATTCTGGCTAAAGGGATGAATTTCGCAGTCGCCCCAAAACGTGTCCCGAAAGAAGATATCAGCGAATCTGTCGATACTACGATTCATCATCAACCACAGGCTGAGGCCGAGAAGATTAGATAAGAAACAGTAAGGCTCCTGACCCATGGAAAGCATCATAAACAAAATATCAGTAAGGAGAACGCCACGCCATCGCAGAATAATGAACAGCTCTCATTTAGTAATAACACGAGCAGACAAGGGAAATGCGACCGTTGTCTGGAAACGGAAGATTATAAGAAACGAATGGAGGATCTTCTGAGTGAACCCATTTATAAGAAGATTAAGGGAGATCCGAAGACCAAGATAACGAAATCGACTCAAGCACTGCTAAAGAAAACTAGGAGAATTTCGACACGGCCAGAAGACTCACCCCACAAGTTCCACAAGAACAAGAATATATGATGTACCGAAGGTCCATGAAGAGGCCTTTCCTTTACGACCGATTGTGAGTACCACTAATTGTTTAACGACCACCTATTTCAGGTGGAAGGGGAACTTTAAGAACAGACAGGTGGTGTAGCTATGGGATCCCCTCTGTCGCCTATTGCAGCAGATATCTTTATGGAAGCATTTGAAGAAACAGCGGTTCAGTCCGCGCCATTACGTTCAGAATGTTGGCTCCGATATGTTGACGATACTTCCGCTATCTGGCCACACGCAGAGGGAAGAGCTACGAAATTTCCGCTAATACTTCAACCAGCCGAACAACAGTATCCAATTGAATATGGAGATAGAAAGCAATAGGGTGCTGTCTTCCCTCGACGTGGAAGTTTACAGAAAAGCCTAATGGTAAACTGGGTCATAGAGTATACAGTAAGCTAACCAGTACTGACAGGTACCTGCATGCCTCCTTCCATCATCACCCTACGCAGAAGAAATCCGCCCTGTACACTTTAACCAAGAAGGCTCACAGGATGAGCGATGAAGAACATCGAAGGAGTGAACTACAAAACCTCAAGTCCATTTTTTGTACCAATGGATGGGGAATGAAAGAAATAGATAAAACTACGGCGACAGATAAAACTATGGCGATATAGAATTAAGGGAATAGAGGAGAGCAAACGGAAGCATAAAACATCGCTCTATTACCGTATGTCCAAGGTGTCACTGAAAGGGTCAGCAAAATTCTACGCTGAGCAGGCATCAAGCCGATTTTTCGAAGCAGAAACAGAATAAAAGATGTTCTTCGCACAAAGAAAGATACAGTTGACAAAATACCTGCTGCTGGGCTTTACGAAATCAGGTGCGAATGTGGATTAGTGTATGTCGGCCAGGCTGGGCGACCCTTCAGCACACAGATAACTGAAAAGGAAAGATATATCCGACCAGGGCAGGCCGGAGTGGCCGAGCGGTTCTAGGCGCGCTACTGTCTGGAACCGCGCGGCCGCTAGGGTCGCAGGTTCGAATCCTGCCTCGGGCATGGATTGTGCGATGTCCTCAGGTTAGTTAGGTTTAAGTAGTTCTACGTTCTAGGGGACTGATGACCTCAGCTGTTAAGTCCCATAGTGCTCAGAGCCACTTGAACCATATCCGACCAGGACAGCACACCAAGTCAGCGGTGGCAGAACACCAGGATGAGTGCTGCAATCAGACTGTTCTCGTGAAGCACGCGTACCGGCAAAACAGTGTCTTATTTTCGGGAAGAAGATTGGAGAGACAACAGAAATAATCAAGCTACCGGCCAACATGAACATAGAAGACAGGTACCGACCTCCGACGTCTTGGCTGCCAGCAATAACAACGCTACGGGGCGATAGCTCACGTGAAGCAACACATACAGGCGCACCGGAGACCGCAGCGGCCGCAGGTACATTCAGTACTGGCGCGCCTCGGCCGGCGCTAAAAAGCAGGGAAACAACTCCACGTCACAGCGGCCGCCTGATTTTTCATTCGCCGATTTCCACCAACCACAAGCAGTAATACAATCACCAATGAAAACGTTGGGTTTCCACCAATGAAAAAGAAACAATAAAAACACCAATTGAGGCTTCTAACATCCCTCCCTCCTATCCTAAACAGCCTATTAGAATTAGATAACAGCGATGCCTGCAGGTACATAAGAAAAACAAAAACACCGTGATGAAGGTACATTGCAATAGGGACCGAGAACTGGTTAGTTTTATAGATACTGACAATGCGGTCACAAACCCAGAAAAACCATTTGTGACATTTAAAGCTAGGTGCTCACGCTGAGAATGGAATGGAAATTCCACTTTTAGATGCAGAGGAGCGAGCGGATAGATGGAAAGAATACACTTAAGGACTGTATGAAGCGGAACATTGGTTTGATTTGGTAGAAGAAGAAATAGGAGTAGATTTGGAAGAGACAGGCTATCCAGAATTAGACTCAGAATTTAAAAGAGGTTTGGAAGGTTACTATCAAATGCTATAGAAGAAATAGATAAGGGCACCATCAGAATTTTTAAAATTATTAGGGGAAGTCTCAACAAAACGACTATTCACGTTTGTCTGTAGAATGTGTGAGACTGGCGATGTACCATCTGGCTTTCAGAAAAATATGATCCACGAAATTCAGAAGAATGCAAGAGCTGAGGATTGCGAGAGTTATCGCACAATCAGCTTAACACCTCATGCATCCGAGTTGATGACAAGAATAGTATACAGAAGAATGGAAAAGAAAAATGAGGATGTATTTTATGACAACCAGTTTTGCTTCAGGATTGGTAAAAGCAACAAAGAGCCAACTCTGACGTTTCGGTTGACAATGGAAGAAAGACTAAAGAAAAATTAAGACACAGTCATTGGTTTCGTCGACACGGAAAGAGCTTTTGAGAATGACAAATGGTGGAAGATAATCGAAATTCTGAGGAAAGTAGCTGTAAGCTATAGGGAGAGACGAGTAATATACGACATGTACAAGAACCCAGAGGGAATTATAAGGCTGGAAGGCAGAGAACGAAGTGTTCGGATTAAAAACGGTGTAAGACAGGGTTGTAGTCCATCGCTGTTACTTTTCAGTCTCTACATCGAGGAAGGAATGATGGACATAAAAGAAAAGTTCAGGAATGGAATAGAAGCTTAACGTGAAATCATATCAACGATACAACTCGTTGACGACATTGCTAGCGTGAGTGAAAGTGAAGAAGAATTACATGCTTAATGGAGTGACCAGTCTAATGACGACAAAATATGGACTGGGAGTAAATCGAAGAAAAACGAAAGTAAAAAGTTACGAAGTAAATGGAGTTAAGGAATTCTGCAGTCTGGGCAGCAAAATCACCATTGACGGCCGGAGCAAGGAGACTAAAATGGTTCAAATGGCTCTGAGCACTATGGGACTTAACTTCTGAGGTCATCTGTCCCCTAGAACTTAGAACTACTTAAACCTAACTAACCTAAGGACATCACACACATCCATGCCGGAGGCAGGATTCGAACCTGCGACCGTAGCGGTCGCGCGGTTGCAGACTGTAGCGCCTAGAACCGCTCGGCCACACTGGCCGGCAAGGAGAACATCATAAGCAGACTACCTCCGGAAAACAGGGCATTCCTGGCCGTGTATGTCTACTAATCCGAACATTGGTCTTAATATGAGGCAGATTTTTCTGAGAACGTACCTTTGGAGCATAGCATTGTACGGTTGTGAAATATGAATCGTAAGAAAACCAGAACAGAAGGGAATCTGCGAATTTTAGGTATGGTACTACAGACGAATGTCGAAAATGAGGTGGACTGATAAGATGAGGAATGAGGAGATTTGTGGGCAGAATCGGAGTAGACAGGAATTTGTGAAAAACACTGACAAAATGAAGGGACAGTATGAAAAAAAGACAGTATGAAAAAAAGACATCAGAGACTATATTCCATAGCACTAGAGAGAGCTGTAGAGGTTACAAACTGTAGAGGAAGACAAAGATTGGAATACATCCAGTAAATAATTGAGGACATAAGTTGCTACTGCTATTCCGTGACGAAGAGTTTGGCACAGGTGGGGAATTCATGGCGGGCCGCAACAAACCAGTCAGAAGACTGATGAAACAAAAACAGAAAATAAAGAAACTTCCCTGTGTGGCAGGAACCGCAGTGCCACACTCCCCATCAGAATCACGCCGTACAGCTGTATCCGAATCGAACAACTTGAAATGGAGGAAGCTTAATCCTTTTCTAGCTGTGGTACCGCTGATTACGAAAGATCGATTCCTCCGAGTCTGTAATACGATTGTCGATGATACCTAAAATTGTCTATTCCTACTTGTTTGTCTGTTTTTACTTAAAATGACGTTCGTGTCACAAAGCACTTTATTGTGGTATCTGTGTAAATGTATTGTCAAACGTAATATGCTGTAAACGAATGCTAATGTAAAAATTTTACTTGTAGTACTGGTTCAGGCATGGGGCGTGTAGGTTTCTAATCACGTAAAACACAAATGGAAACCCATCTGTAACGAAACTGGCTTCCGGCAATAGAAAAGATGGATCTGGCAGGTCAAACTGCAAGGCTCCTTTGTGGGAACAGTCAGTTAGTAGCCAGCAGGCAAAATATTCGCGTCTTGTGAACTGAACGAGGCAAGGAGAACTGAAAGATTACGTAATAAAGCCTCGGAGCTGGACGTAATAGGCTTATCATTCATGGCGTTCTTTGGTTAGCTCTGTGCTACGAAAATCCGAGCTTGTTACACAGCAAGAGACATGGATACTTCTGCCGCCATTGTGAATGGCACTGGAGACCGACACTGCCACAACCTCCATGTCAAATTAGCAACTGCGAACTGTAAAATTACATGGACCAGTTATGTGGGTTCTTTTCCAACAATAACTTCGTGTTAATTTTTGTTTTACCCTCATAGTTTATCCTTAGTCATTTATCTAGACAGGTTCCTATCCCAAGTGCTCCGATAATTCCGAGTATCCTACTGTACTAAGCTGAAATGTCATTTCAGTGAACTTTCACGACAGTTAATAAACTTTGTGGAGTAGCAAATTTCATGATTATTCAGTAAGCATAAGTTTACAAGTGCTACACACACACACACACACACACACACACACACACACATTCCATGATCCCAGAGCCTGCATGCATTCTTCATGCTGGGGTGTAATACCAATTCCACCTGTACTCTCTACAGTTTATACTTCGATGCGTGCATTTCACAGGCGACTTGACCCGTGCTTGTTGCTGTATGGTCGATCACACGATCAGGCAACGTCTGCTCAATATCTGGTGTTCGGACATGTCCTTGGCGGGAACTTTGGCCGGCTCTCTGCGGCGCGAACGACTCCGTCTCTTGTAAGTTGGTGTTCACGGGGGCCGGCCGCAGTGGCCAAGCGGTTCTAGGCGCTTCAGTCCGGAACCGTGCGACTGCTACGGTTACAGGTTCGAATCCTGCCTCAGGCATGAATGTGTGTGATGTCCGTAGGTTAGTTAGGTTAAAGTGGTTTTAAGTTCTAGGGGACTGATGGCCTCAGATGTTAAGCCCCATAGTGCTCAGAGCCATTAGAACCATTTTGGTGTTCACGGATATACGTTTCTTCCCATTACGAAGACGTCTGTTGGCGAAGCGTTCTTTCTACATTCGTTTTGCTTTATGGGTGCTAAATACTGGCGCAACGTGCGTCAAATGTATGTGTGCCAACTCCTCTGACGACTAACGTTCCAATTTTGACTACGCGTCATTCACGGTACACCGTAACACACCTCACCATTGACACATGAGTGATGCACTCGACAACTGGCACCAGGGATAACGGTGTGTGTACACCACACGTTAATGCATCGATGAGATTCATATGATCGTCGTATGACACTCGTGCGCCTGTTTGGTGGTCAGGGGTTTACGCTATTTATCACCAGTTGCCTGTTCCAATGTACAACAGACACGGGGGATCTTCGTGGGAGTCCTACAGAGCTGCATGCGCCGTTGCAGTACATGCATGAAGACTGACAGTCGTCGGTTTGAGCAGTTCCTATGAGCCACGTTGGTGTTACGCAGGGTCCCATGTGTATATCCACAACACTTTAAATACGCATTTCTAACGGCTCCCTATTTCAAAAGTGGTTTATGGGCCCACTGTTACCTGTGTTTGACTCAAAAGATATGAGACACCCTCTGGAAATGGTGCTCTAAGTCGAGAGTGCAGAAGTCTGTGCGCCATTGATGGCATTCCACGAAGTAGGACAGAAGAAATGTACTCTTCATCGAAAAAGTACGCTTCAGTTGGAAGACTGGTTCTCGTAAACACAAATTGAAAGTAAATGACAACTCTGCCGCGAAACTCAACTTATGAAGTCTTCAAGAGCCAGTATTAAGAATGTAGAAATATACGAGTACTACAACCGCCTACGTACTGCTCCCATAGAGAAAGCACTCTTTATTCATGTGCTCACACGAGGATGGAACAAGAAACGACGGTAATATGTGTAGTAAGGGGACCAACGCTCATCATATTTGGTTTTCCTTGCTGCTTTGCAAAAATGAATGAAGATATGAAGTGTAGAAGATATGAAGTGTAGAAGATATGAAGTGTAGAAGCCAATCCACATTTGACTGGAGGGAAACGGGAAAATCATATAGGTACCATATCATCGTTATAACATACAGGACTGGTGGTGTTAGTGTTGATTTGTGGAGACACCCAACTATATTAGTACGTAAAGTTCCATATCTTCCTCAAAGGCGTACTGTTAAGGCGAGAATGTTCGGGATTAGGCATAGCAACAATTGCGACTTGGTGAGAATCTGTTAATAGACAGAAATATCCATACAATGTTACATTGGGCTGCTCGGCGTGGTTTTTAGGATACTGCAAACAGAGTAATTCAATTTCACATGACTGAAGATAGAAACGTTAGGGAAATAGTATCATACTAGTCAGAACTAAAATTGCATATTGCCTCAAGTTGTCAGTTGTGGCTCGGGCGGTTGGTTGTAAAGGACTCGCAACACTACCGGCTACTATTAAATAAGCAGTACACCGATGATGCCATTCCTCAGGAACGATACCTATTTTTGACAGTGAATTTTTGTTATGAATAAGATATCTATTTTCCGTTCCTGGAACGGTCACTATTGAAAGGAAGCAGTAGCAACAAAACGGTGAATTGCATCAAGATTCTATAATTTATAAAGTAAGCTGTTAATTACGTAGGAGGGAAAAGGTCGCCAGTATAATTAGCCCAAGTATTAGTAGCGTTCATAAAGCAAGTTAACTATTAAGACTTACTTTGCTTTATACTGAATTTCTGTTTTGCTGGTAACATATAAGACAAGAACACGATTTAGCAAGCAAGGCAAAGGTCCCGAGCTCGAGTCTCGGTACGGCACACAGTTTTAATCTGCCATGAAGTTTCATATCAGCGCACACTCCGCTGTAGAGTGAAAATTTCAACCAAGCTAACATTAGTTTGGCACGAGCAAAGCAGAACGAATATTAACCGATTTTAAACAACTGGCTCTTAACAAGATTTACTACCTGGATATTAAAGTTGCAAACGAATTATATTTATAGGTAAACGATTAACTGATGGTGGGGCATTACTAACTTCAACATGAGCTCCTTTTGTCGGTTTAGTTATTGAAAAATACTATCACTGTAATGTTTTCGAGATAACTATACCATTTCCATTGATTATTATTTGTATCCTGGTGGAGGATTCACTTCCTCGTGCTATTTACCTCAAATGGAACGTTTGTTTACTGGATCTAGTCCCATTTTAATAGCTGTATCCAGCTGGTTATGAATAGCATACAACTGTTAGAGAACAGGAAAGCACGCTTTATTAATGATGGAATTGTAATAGGAAACTTCAATATGTCGCAACAATTAGCATGGGGACTCGGAAATTAATCTGCCAGTAGGCTAAGACGAGGGACTGACCTTCTAGTTTTAACACAATATGAGGAACACTCTTAGCGTTGTATATATAAAAGTATAAACACTGTTACTTTCCAGTCTACGCAATAATTAATCCTTATGTTGGCTCTTCAAATCCTACCGGTCATGTAACTATTATGAATCATCTCAATGTATCCAGGCAACTGTAATACTCTACTGAGATTTCAATAAGAACATTCTTTGACTTTAATACATTAATTCTTTTCTTGGCTAATGAACATTGGTAAAACTAGCGATCCTTTATCACATAATGGAATCACAGACATTAGCTCCGAGCGGGAATTTATGGAAATCAAAGGGAAAACTCGAAAATTTGTGACAGACCCGGATTCGATACCACGTCCCCTGCTTACTAAGGCAGATGCTCTGGCGACTGAGCCATCCGGACACAGTGGTCATTCCAACTGCACGCACTGCCCTAGCACGCCTCCCGGTGGGCCCAGATTGTCAGCTTATCTACACGCCAATAATGTAGTGCCTCATGCCCATTATATCCATTACTCGAGACACTTCGCCGAGTTCCGTAAGAGTTCGAGCCTGGTGTGCATCTGCACTCATTACCCATCTCAACTTAATTTTATATATATATATATATATATATATATAAGTTGTGTCCATTCTTTCGGACATGTTGGAAAGACTAGACACCACACACAACACACACACACACACACACACACACACACACACACACACATATATATATATATATGTGTGTGTGTACAGGGTGTTACAAAAAGGTGCGGCCAAACTTTCAGGAAACATTCCTCACACACAAAGGAAGAAAATATGTTATGTGGACATGTGTCCGGAAACGCTTACTTCTCATGTAAGAGCTCATTTTATTACTTCTCTTCAAATAACATTAATCATGGAATGGAAACACACAGCAACAGAACGTACCAGCGTGACTTCAAACACTTTGTTACAGGAAATGTTCAAAATGTCCTCCGTTAGCGAGGATACGTGCATCCACCCTCCGTCGCATGGAATCCCTGATGCGATTATGCAGCCCTGGAGAATGGCGTACTGTATCACAGCCGTCCACAAGACGAGCACGAAGAGTCTCTACATTTGGTACCGGGGTTGCGTAGACAAGAGCTTTCAAACACCCCCATAAATGAAAGTCAAGACGGTTGAGGTCAGGAGAGCGTGGAGGCCATGGAATTGGTCCGCCTCTACCGATCCATCGGTCACCGAATCTGTTGTTGAGAAGCGTACGAACACTTCGACAGAAATGTGCAGGAGCTTCATCGTGCATTAACCATATGTGACGTACTTGTAAAGGCACTTGTTCTAGCAGCACAGGTAGAGTATCCCGTATGAAATCATGATAACGTGCTCCATTGACCGTAGGTGGAAGAACATGGGGCCCAATTAAGACATCACCAACAATGCCTGCCCAATGACTCGCATGTCAACACAAGCACCGAAGTCAACATTACCTTCCTTCAATTGGGCCAACTGGCGGTGAATCGAGGAAGTACAGTACATACTGACGAAACTAAAATGAGCTCTAACATGGAAATTAAGCGTTTCCGGACACATGTCCACATAACATATTTCCTTGATTTGTGAGTCAGGATTGTTTCCTGAAAGTTTGGCCTTTCCTTTTTGTAATACCCTATATATATATATATATATATATATATATATATATATATATATATATATATTGTCGCAAAGCCCAGGGTGGAAGACGCTAAGTAAAGATGGTTCATATGGTTTATTTTCCGTTCTTCCTTTTCTTCTGGTTGCCCACAAGTTTTTCATTGTTGGCAAGAATATAGCTCTTCTTTCTTCGCCCCATTTTGTTCCGATTCTTCGGGCTTTTACCTCTGTTTAACCTCCAATTTTCTACTTTTATTCTAAAATTGTTCCTTACGTCTATTTCTTCTTTGGTGATTTTGGCTAATTCCAAGTCTTTTTTAACATTTTGTATTAATTCCCCTCCACTAGCGAGGGAATCTACGCATTTTACTATTCATTTTGTTAGTCTGTGTTCAGGAAGCCTCGTTATGTGGCCATAGAATTTTAGGCGTCTTTTCCTCATGTCTGTCACTATGTTAGAATATTTTTCAGGTTTGGACATTTTCTGTAGTCTGTATCCATTTTTGGTCTATCTTGGTCCCAAAATTTTCCTAATTATTTTTCTTTCTTCTTTCTTTGGATTTTCTATATCAGTTTTCCTGTTTAGTGCCAAGATTTCGCTGGCATATAACTTCGTTTTTTTAAGTGATGTTTTGTAATGCCTAATTTCGTCACTTACAAATAGTCATTTTTTATTATAGAGGTTTTCACTAATCCTAAACGTTTACGATGTTTTTATATTCTTTCTTGTTACGCATATTCTTCAGAGATAATTTCTCCCAGATATTTAAAGTCTGATACTTTGTTAATTTATCCATATTTTGAAATTTTTTAGATTTTTTGTTGTAAACACTGTCTTTTCAAATTATGTCTGCAGAACGACTTTCTCTGTTCTTTCTTCTACAGTTTCTATCGGTTTTATAACCATCTCACAAGAATGTGCCATTAGTGTGAAATCGGCCGCAAAGGCCAAGTAGGAGATTCGTAGGTTTTTTTTTTTTAATTGCTTCCTAATGAAATTGATTTCCAGCAATTTTGTGTGTGTGTGTGTGTGTGTGTGTGTGTGTGTGTGTGTGTGCGTGCGCGCGTGTGTGTGTGTGGTCTATTCTTTCACTTCGAGCAACTACTAAGAGCTACGTTATTGCTAAGATGTGTACGCTGTGTCTGTCCATAACACAAGAAATATACATTTCCGACCATTGTTTCCCTACCTCAATATAATCGGTTGTGGACCCTCTACCATCTGTTTCAATTTGACACAAAAGACTTGAGACTACCTCTGGAAATGGTGTTGTTCGCCAAAATTATAGTAGTGTGTGCCCCATTTACGTCACTTCACAAAGTAAACCATGTTTTATGGAAGGTCTGAGACATCCTCTATAACACTAAGACACCGGTTTCAACGGCACAAGCTACACCGTCTGAGTCAGTTGCAAGCTTTAAAGAGTATTGTTCGGTCAGTTTCGTTGATTTTAGTCTTCAGATATAGGTCATGTTGTGAAGCGGACGTTCCTGTACTGACACGCTACCAACGTTTCTTCCACATGAAATGTACTTTTTGGCATATTTAATGACGCGGAGACGGTGGTATGTCTGTCTACCATCAGGGTTTCTAACATTACTATCCTGCAGAAGAGACACGGTAAGGAATTTTGTTGCATTAAGAGTAGGCTCCGCAAATAAACTGCACTTTGTTTTCATAAGAAGTCCAAACACCACAGATATATATATAGGGTCTACGGCGTTGTTATTCATTGTATTTCAATCAGACATCTGAATGAAACACCGAATATTTATATCTACTGAAAAATAGGAGTTTCAGTTTGTAGGGAAAACTTGGCAGCCATTTTTTTAATCCTTGCCCATATACCTTATTTCCAGTTTCCTCCTCTCCATGTGTCAACAGTAATGCCCTTCACCAGTCCGTACAGACCCGATGAAAATACCTACTGAGCTAATAACTTTGTTATCAGCAGGTAGTTCCATTCCAAAACGAATACGTAACCTGCTTTGGCACTCGACAAGGAGATATATTAAAAACAACTGCTCAATACATCTTATCGCTAAAACTATTCGACTGTGAGCGAAGTGTTACTTTTTTATAGCGGCGATATACGTGTAATCTACATGTTGTATATGTCCTTCATCTGCGCAGTTTCTGTTTTCCGTTCCCGTTAGGACTGACCACAAAGCAGCACAGTCTGATAATGGATCAGCGTCTAGACCGCTGTAAGGATAATAAAACCCAAATTTAAGTGATGTAAGATGGCACGTTACTACTTTTCAAATGTTTGCTTACTATCACTGCGAATAAGATCAAGCTTTAGAGAAACCTAAATAATTATTACAAGATGGCGGAGTACGAGGATTGTCCGAATAATACGTGTAAAAGTTGAATAATGTCTTTACGTTACAAGTTGTAGTCACCGCCAGGTGGGACTACTGCTGTAATCAATCCCATCAACGATCAGTTGGAGTCAGAGCACTGTGCGTGAAGATGGGAGTGTGCGGCAGGTTGTTGACAGTTGCCCTTTTTCACCTGCCGTCGGTATGGAGCTCTCTCTGATTGAGGAACAGCGCGTCAACAACAAGTTTCTTGCAAAGCTAGGCAGGAATGGCAATGAGATTTTTGAGTTTTTGAAACAGGTTTATGGAGACAATTCTCTGAAGGAACCAACCGTGGATGAGTGGTTAAAAAGGTTCCGGGATGGCCGAGAAGAAGTGAACGATGACTCTCGCTCAGGACGCCCGTCGACATCGAGTTCCAAAGCAAATCTTGAACGAATTCGGGCTTGTGTTCTTAAAGACCGTAGATTGACAGTCAGAATGATTGCTGACGAGCTGTCAATCCCCAAAACAATCGTTCACGAAATCCTGACACAAAAACTTGAAATGAAGAAATTATGTGCGAAAATCGTACCGAAGCTCTTGACGCCAGATCAGAAAACAAAGAGGGTTGAGTGCTGTGAGGAATTTGTCCCTCCCGTCAGAGAGTGAACGGAAATTTTTACGTTGAAGTTCTGACACGTCTCAGAGCTCGTGTGGCCCGAGTTCGTCCGGAGTTGGCAAAAGGGGGCAGGTGGATCCTTCATCACGACAATGCGCCCGCTCACACGTCGCTCGTTGTGCGCGAGTTTTTGGCCCGAAGCTCATCACCGTGACAGACCGCCCGCCTTATTCATCCAATTTAGCCCCGTGTGACTTCTTCATGTTCCCGAAATGCAAAATGGTGCTTCGGGGGCGGCACTTGGGAGATGTGGAAGCCATCAAGGCGGAAACGACACGGCAACTGAACAACATCACAACTGAAGACTTCCAGCAATGTTATCAACATTGGAAACGGCGTTGGCAGAAGTGTATCGCGTCTCAGGCCGAGTACTTTGAAGGAGACCGTATTGTAATACCTGAATAATTGTAAAATAAAGTTATTATTCAATTTTTATACGTATTTTCCAGACAAACTTCGTATATGAACTGGAATAAAACAGAGAGAGAGGTCGCAAATTTTCTGAAAATCGGTTTGTAAGGGATCTAATGGTAACTGTGGTAGCTTATCCGCAGTTATGTTAGTAAATTAAATATTCCAGTTCAAAAATGGCTCTGAGCACTATGGGACTCAACTACTGAGGTCATCAGTCCCCTAGAACTTAGAACTACTTAAACCTAACTAACCTAAGGACATCACACACATCCATGCCCGAGGCAGGATTCGAACCTGCGACCGTAGCGGCCGCGCGGTTCCAGACTGTAGCGCCTAGAAACGCTTGGCCACTTCGGCCGGCTAAATTTTCCAGTGCCCTGATGCATACAGATACGTTCACGAAATGAGCTGTGGATCTGTCGTTTGTTTGAGAATCGAATTAGTCTCATCTCGTCCAGTAAGAACAGCGATCTATCTGACTGGTCACTTTAGCCCTCTTTTTGTGGATATACTGAACATTGAAGTACAGCTGTTCCTTTGAACTGGCATCAATTTTCTGCATGATGAAGTAATCTGATTACCATGCTATCGCTTTCGGCTGTTTATTACGCTGGTGGCTTCCTCTCCCTTTCGAGAGGGTAACGACACTTTGTGACCGTAATTTACATGCATATAATACAGTATAACATTCCTACAACGGATACCAATTTCGTCTTTTCCGAATTATTTTACATGACCGTAAGAAGACTACATTAGGCATGGTCAACATCCAACGTTATTTGATGAAACATGATGCACAGCGATATGAAATGTACAACCTTTAAACTGATGTAACCTCGAGAAATAAAGTTATGTAAGAGAAAAGTTTCCTTCTTTGTTCTGTTTTCTTGATGTAGACGTTGAATACTTACATAATTTTTTTTGGGGTCAACATTTATTACCGAACGTTCTAAAATAATTCCTTTTCATATATAAAATCAGTGGGAACGAACTCAGAATTATACTTTTTTACGTGCGTTACTCAGGAGATTTTCAATTTCAGGTGAGCTAATCTAGTACCTTAAAAATCACTTATTCTCGTATTCAAAGGCAAGGCTATAAAGCCTGCAGGTTCAGCATGGTCTCCGCAACTATAGCTTAAAAATATATTATCGAATTAAGTAGTACCTGTTACTATTTTCCCCGCGCTTCACGTTTTCCAAGATTCCAGGTCCTAATATCCTAGACTTAGCCATGACCTTAAATCCTACGTGACGCTTATCTTTAGCCATAGATATACTTCTCTCAGTTATCATCCTTACCCATCCTGAGAAATTTACTTGATACATTTTCTGTTTACAATAAAAACCTTTGGCTTACTCTAGTTTTCGCTTAAAAAATTGCTGAAATTTTTCGGAATACCCTATTTTTCCGATTCTGAGTCAGGCACTCTCTCGCCACTTCCAACGACATAAGCAGCGAAGTAAGTGATGTAACTCACAAGTTGGAGTACAGTGCCGAGATACAATGGACTGGGTGCATGTTACAGGAGTTAACTGTTTGTGTAGCCGTAAGTGTGGGTTCTATGATTGCTGCTGGAAGGCTCATCGATCTAGAACACATGAAATATTAGTTCACTTTATTACTGATTTAATAAAAGAATTACCTAACTTTGCCACGCTTCTTTGCCACATGGTAGTTGTACAATATGCAACTGTCATTGAGCAGCAAGCTATTGCTTGATACACTTATTAACAAACCTCTTGCAATGCAAAATGCAACATTTACGAAAGTAATTATCATCAGAAACTTTAACAACTCGTTGGTCCTGCACTGTGATGCTGACTGCTTCAGATGAGGTCTTAAACTGGGGCAGAGGTCTGGAGTGCTCGCCACTACACTGACCTTCAGTGCGAGGGCGGTATTGTGCTGTTCTGAGAGGGAGGTGTGGATTTTTCGAGCGCCTCTCATTGGTTGTTGGGAATTGCAGCGAGCTCTCGCTGATCTCTGTGGTATCGATCTAAATTGCCGACTTTGGTATGGCACAATAAACCCTGGAAGATACCGCGTAAACCAAGAAAAGGTCAGTTCCAAGGATGTTGGGGATCCCAAGAGTGAAAAGTAAAGTACGTGTTGCTACTTAGTGTTGCTACCCAGATGATTTTTCAGCGCTGTGCCATCCATAAATCCATCCAGTCCATTGGGTAATGTGTATGTATAGACCTTGGAACCGGCTGATATCAGCTGTTGGTCCATCTACATCTTCACCTTCATCTTCAGCGATGTTCTGACACCAGCTATACTGTAGGTAACAGTTACGGGGAAGATGAATATTGTGGCGTTTCCCAGTGCGTCAGGCCCCTGCTGCTGACCACGAACACTGCTGCTGCTCCATCAGTGGATTCTCAGATTCCCCTGACAGAGAAAGTATTGTCGATGGCGGCTGCTGTGATAATGTATGGCTGCATCACACTCCAGCGCCCCCAACATAAAGATCTTCTGTTGACACCTGGGCGACGGTTGCGATAGCCGGACCCTGACATCACTCACGGGGTGGGAAAAAAGTGCTCCCCCTCACCCTGGTGACGAGATGCTTAGACAGCAAGCAGTGCCGCACTGAGCAGAGTGGCCTCCATGTTACATAACTGCCCAGCTGTTTTAGTTTTGGTTGGTTGGTTCACATGAGTTTAAATACTACTGCCCCATCTGAGTTTGCG
This sequence comes from Schistocerca cancellata, assembly GCF_023864275.1. Lineage (NCBI taxonomy): Eukaryota > Metazoa > Arthropoda > Insecta > Orthoptera > Acrididae > Schistocerca > Schistocerca cancellata. The sequence goes on from NC_064632.1 coordinate 517,316,543, forward strand.
GTAGTGGTGACGTTTGTGTCACGCTGAAGTATCTGGAATAGAGACAACGATATGCCGTCGTAACTGGCACTTGGTCGCCCTGTAGTACCTCCCGGTGGCTGGCCTGGTCTTGTCAACCGAGCGAGGTGGCGCAGTAGTTAGACACTGGACTCGCATTCGGGAGGACGACGGTTCAATCCCACGTCCGGCCATCCTGATTTAGGTTTTCCGTGATTTCCCTAAATCGCTCCAGGCAAATGCCAGGATGGTTCCTTTCAAAGGGCACGGCCGACTTCCTTCCCCATCCTTCCCTAATCCGATGAGACCGATGACCTCGCTGTCTGGTCTCCTTCCCCAAAACAACCAACCAACCAACCTGGTCTTGTCACACGGAAGGCTGCAATGCGGAGAAGCGGTGATCCGTTCAGCACGTTGTTTCCTGAGCGGGGTTGGCTGACATCACGATAATGGCGTTCCGTATCTGGCCCTAAGAACCGTTATAACGTTTTCCCGTTAGAAAACGTACATCCAAGATATTTGAAAGCCAACACGTTATGCTAATGTGCTAGCCGGGGAAGGAGAGGAATCCATTACTAATACAATAGGACTTTCAGATTCGTCCCCAAGTGTGGTAGGTCATTTCTATGCGGCATCCTCGCCATTTTCGTGGTTGTCGTTTCGTTTTCCTGTAATAAATTGGAACAAAGTATGAGTGTCGTTTCAGTTGACGGCAGTAAGAATTACTTTTTTAACTGATGCTAGCTGACAAACCCAGATTTTCCCGGGTATTCATTTCGTCAATTTTCAATCAGAAACGAAATCAAAAAATTATCTGTGTTTGCACTGAAGTAGCGAAAAAATTTCATTTCCATTATACGTGAAAAAGCTTTGAAATTTGAAGCAGTGGTACAAATCAATATGCATGCAGTACAAACGTATAAGTACAGTATTCAAGTTAAAAAAAAAGAATGACTCCGGACAGTTTGTGTATTGTGGACGCAGCTGCTTCGCGTGTCCGTTTGATATGATACAGCAGACTTGTGTAGGACTCCTCATCCCGATGGCGAGTCAATGTTCTGTGACATTGTTATCTTGTACTTTGGCAGAATGTCAGTGGAGTAAGAGGAGGACCCATAGCGTCTGTACTCCCGAGGAGCGGTTACAAAAGGTGTCTGACTCCATGATAGGAGTGGCGTAATTTAAACAGTGGAAGTCAAACGTGAACCCACCACTGGTGTTTCCCCAAGACAATCTCATGGCTTTGCTCAATCTTAAGTTAGATTCCGGAGTAAGTGCCACACTACAGTTTCCTGGGAAAGGGTTCATTGTGGGGAGTGGAGATGGGCACAGGGTTGAGACGTGCCTCGGAATGTACACATAACTATAAATCACTCTTGTGAATAGCTAAAAGGGTACCAACCTTGAATGTACGAAGTCTCTTGCAAACAGGAAATCTTGCTATCGTGAAGAGAGAAGTAGATCCCTACATATAAGCAGTCGCAACGAGACACACTGAAAAAATTTAGCCACCTCGTGACTCAGGCGAGGAATACGATTTTGACAACGTCTCTACGGCAACGCCCCTTCGTTGCCCTATAAGGGGCTAATGTTTTCGTCTACAAACTATTGCACATTGCACTACAAAGTTTTCAAAAGCGCTGCCACTTCTCAGGTATTTTCTTGATGTGATTGGACTGTACGAATGTCTTAACAGTGAAAAACACATGTATTAAAACGTCATGCATGATGCAGCAGTTTTTTATACATCTCAGTGTTCCAGATGTCATCTCCTAATCCATGCGTCCTGCGGTGATATAAATTTGCAGGCACACACGGTCTGCAAAATATGTTGAGAACAGAAGTATTGGAAAAAAGTAGTAAATTTAAAAGGCATATATAATTCGGCGGTTGTTCACTCATCTCAGTGTTCGTGAACTATGTATGGTACCATGATAGACTTTTGTAGGTGGATTTACCATCATGTGTGGGTAAATCCTGCGGCTTTTTTTGCGAATAAAGTTACTACCACAGAAATAATGCATTTAAATGACATGCATGACGCGGTTGTTTTTCGCGGATCTGATGGTCTATGATATAATATTTCCTTAACCCTATTACGTGGATGTTTCTTTCCTCCACAGATTGTTATCCAACTTTAGGGATACGTGTACCATATTTGGTTGAAATCGCTGCTGTGGTTTAGGAGGAGTATGTATGGACACCAGTTAACAGTTTCCCCAGACTGAATACGCCAATCAAGTACCTGACACCCTTAGTGCTGTCACTATAGGAAATTTGAAGAGTTACTCGTCCGCAAACATGCCATTTTTGGAATCAGGGTCGAACGGGCAGTCATGTCAGGACAGATGAGTTTGAAGAATGCGCCATTAGTCCGCAGGTCATCGAGGTGCAGTTTTCGCTTTGATGTAATGGGAATGACTGAAAACTTTCGGGAGCATGCAAGTATTTTTTCAGTCTCTGTAGATGCAGAGTTGTAAGACCAGCTTAGAATTTCTGAATAGAGCTATGTACGTTTCTCTCTGCTATAGGAGAGAACTTTCGAAGAGGACTTCAGTGACATGACGTAGGTGAAAATCGACATAATATCAACAAGATAAAAGCGCTGTAAACCATTGTCCAACCGTCAGGGATGCTGGTAATCTCCTGTGTATTGTACCAAAAGGAAGCAGAAACACAACTGAGATACGCTTCATGTGTTTTTTACCTGTACGCTTCAAAGCCATCAGTCGGCGATCTGCTGGTGGAGTCAACAGTTTTGCAGTGTACACAACATTGGAAAGACTGGGTATCGGTTTCGTTGTCAGAAATGCTAAAATAGAGTGCGTTTGTATGCTGGAACGTATGTTGATCGTGTCAGTGGCTCACGATCTGTCTTTGCAAACACCTTAAAATATCAAGAGTCTGTAAATTTGATGGCAAAAATACGTTATCGGTAAAGAACAGCAACAAATGAAAGAATTAAGTGTAGCATTTGACATTGATAACAATAACAAACGTATCGCTACGAGACAGCTTGAGTTCGATAGCGTTTTGACAGGAAGATACTATTTCCGTCCGGCCATAACATCGGGTTCTTTGACTGCTCACTAAGGTGGCGCATATGAAATGCAACTCATGAAATATTAGTTTACTTTATTACATTAATGAATAATAGATTTACTTAACTTTGTCACACTTCTTGGCCACAAGTGTGCTGGATAATTTGCAACTGCCATTGACTAACAAAACATCACTTAATGTGCTAATTAAGTAACTGTTCTCTTGATGTAAAGTGTTCAACCTATACTAATGCACAAGGCAGGAGCAACTTTAACAACCGTCAGTCCTACACTGTGATGTTGATTCCTTCAAATGAGGTCACGAACTGGGCTCAACCGCATATTGAATTAGGCGTGAGGGTGCTAATGTTACGGAGAGAGATGCGTCATCTTTTGGAGTGCCTCCCATACGCCGTTACGGATTGCAGCGGGCCCTCGCTACTGTGTGTGACATTGAGTCATGTTGTCGACGTTGGTGTGTCACTGCGATCTCTGGTCGTCACCACAGTCGGTGAGATCAGCCACAGGAGTGTTGTGCGAATACAGCATTCCAAGGCATTTCTTTCTTCCCACATTTGGCTTCATCAGAGACTTCGTGAGAATCACTTTCAAAACCTGTTGTAGTTCTCCAAGTGTTACCTAAGAAAACTTCTAAGTGATGCCGCGATTCCATATAGCATGTTCTCTGCGAATAAGGCAAACGATAGGCAAACCATCTTCGCCAATTGCAGTACTCATCAGTTGCAAGTCCATGATAGCTGCTAGAGATAGATAAGCAACGACTTTGGCCTGTCTGCGTGTGCTGCAAAATTCTCAAAAGTTTCGTCATTGGTTCTCGTTTTATTGATGGGACTTTAATATACACAAACAATAACTTCTCTAACACATACGCTGCCGTAGCAGGGGGGGGGGGGGGGGGAAGACATCTCAATGGACAGAAAGCGGTCAATGCAGTACAGACGCGATGAATGACCCACCCATTCAGTATAGATAGTTTCTTACCAGAAACCTTAGAGATTCAAGGACTGATCACTCGGAAAACACGAAATGACCTGCAAACTAGTGAGCTTAATACCTCTAGACTTTTGCCAGAGAGGATAACTAGAACAAGAAGGCTACAAGGAAATAACGACATCCAAGGACATGAAATACTACATGTCATAAGTCAGTGCCGTTATCAGATGAAATGTAACTTGCTGTGTTCTTTCTCTGGAATCGGTTTACAGCATATTCCAGTATTCAACGTTTTGAAACCTTGATATGGCAGTTACGAACGCACGGACCAAACGTGACTTAAGTGTTTGATCCCATTTGGTATGATAGAGCAGACTTGTGTGGGACTTCTCATCTCGATGGTGGGTCAGTGTTCTGTGACATTGCTATATTGTACTTTGGCTGAATGACAGTGGAGGAAGAGGAGGACCCATAACGTCTGTACTCCAGAGAAGCGGCTGCAAAAGGTGTCTGACTCTATGCTTGGGGTGGCGTAATTTACACAGTTGCGTTTCCAAGACAACCTCATGGCTTTGCTCAATCTTAAATAAAATTCTGGAGTAAGTGTCACTGCTGTGCCTGGGAAAGGGTTCAGAGTGGGGGTGGGGATGGGCAGAGGGTTGAGACGTGCCTCGGAATGTACACATAACTGTAAACCACTCTTGTGAATAGCTAAAAGGGCACCAACCTTGAATGTACGAAGTCTCTTGCAGGCAGGAAATCTTGCTGTCGTGAAGAGAGAAGTGTATCCCTGCATGTAAGTAGACGCAACGAGACGCACTGAAAAAATTTAGCCAATTCGAGACTCAGGCGAGGTTACCATTTTTCGAGATGTGAGGATGTGAGTAAGAGTGGCGTCATTATAATGATTCCTAAGAGCAACAGTAACGCTGTTGTAGATTATGAACCCGCTTGTGGTAGGATAACATCTATTAAAATGAAAGCTTCTCCCTGCAGTGCGAACATCGTTCAGGTTTATGATCTCACTGCAGTTTTATTGGACATAGATATAGATGAATATATGAGATACTAGAACATACCATCTGAAACATATCGGAAAATGGGCTATGAATGATCTAGGATGATTTTAAAGCGAAAATAGATGAGACTGTACATGAAGGATACGTGACTCCTGCGGTTGGGCTATACGGCTTGACTATTAGAAATGAACGTGTGGGACTGTTGCTCGTATTTCGTGTGAATAATATTTTGTCTTCCTGTAACAACCCTCTGCAACAAAATCCTACACAAGGATATGTCTTGGGGATATGGATACAAATCAAATTGATTTCATTTTGGTGAGGAACCGTTGGCGTACTTCGGTCCCGGATTGTAAGACCTGTCCTGATGCAGACTGTGGCAGTGACCATAGTATGCTGTCCATGAAATTTCGTCTAAGACTGAAACTGATCAAGTAGGCTAGAATAAGACAGGTTCGTGTTACGGACAAAAATTGATTTTATCATGTGGCGCAAGTTATGGCATATGTTGAATGCGCTTGGGGTACCACAACACTTAGTATCATTACAATAACTTCTTTATAACTGTCACACTGCAAACATAGATGCGGATGCTGACTACTCCGTGTTTTTCGATGTGTCATATGGAATCAGACGAGGTTTTCACCTCAGCTCTACACAGACGTGACTATAGTGACGTGACAGCGATATGCACACAAACAGGTGGAGGCAGTATTGAGTACACAGGCTTAAAAAAGACAGTGCATTGACAGACCTGTCAGTTTTACTCGGGTGATTTACGTGATAAGCTTTCCCATGTGATTATGGCCGCCCGACGGAAAGTGACAGACTTTGAAAGCGGATTGGTGCTCGGAGCTAGAGGCATGGGAATTCAGTTTCGGAAATTCAGTGTTGCGAGATCCACAGTGTCAAGCGTGTGCTGAGACTACCAAATTTCAGAAATTAGGCTCACCAGAGATAACGCAATGTCCAACGCCCTTCAAGAAACTGCTTCGAGCAGCGCCGTTTGCGTAGAGCGGTCAGTGCTAGTAGACAAAGAACTCCACACAAAACAATTTCGTAAATCAATGTGGGACGTACGTCGAACGTATCCGCTAGTACAGTGGGCGAAATTTAGCGTTAATTGGCTATGCCAGCATACGATTAACGCGAGTGTCTTTGCTAACAGCACGGCACTGCCTGCAATGCCTTCCCTGTACTAGTTACGTTATCAGTTTTACCTTAGACGACTGTAAAATCGTGGCCTGGTTAAATGACTTGGAAGAACTGATGGGAGGGTTCGAGTGTAGTGCAAACTGCACGATCCTATGGGCCCAAGTTGTCAACAAGGCGCTGTCCAAGATCTTGGTGGCTCCAAAATGGTGCGGGCCTTGTTCTCTTGGAATTGACTGGATCCTCTTACCCAATTGAACCGATTATTGATTAGATATGGTTACGTTCGGCTTCTTGGAGACAATCTACAACTATTCATTGACTCCAAGACAATGGTGGAATTTTTATGGGTGGCAATGAGCTATGCCACCGGGCCTCAGTTGTTTGCAATTGATTTGAAGAACATCCTGGACAATTCGACCGAATGATTTGGCCACCCAGATCACCCGACATTAATCCTACCGAACATGAAGGGGACAAAATGGAGAGTTCGTGAAAAAAATTCTGCACGAGTAACACTTTCGCATTTGCGGACGCCTGTAGACGCAGCACTGCTCGGTATTTCTGCAGGGGACTTGCAACGACATGTTGCCTCCATACCACTTCGCGTGGCTGCACAACGTCAAGGAAACCGACGTCCGACGTGATATTAGGAGGCATCCCATAATTTTTGTCACCTCAAGAAGTAATACCTAGCACAGTGTAACATCAGAGATGCACTAGATGCCTCGAATTGTGGAACTGCCATTGGCAGTACGAAATTCAACAACGTACACATTGCAGAAAATACTATCCTCTTTACAGGATGTGAGGAAGGACTTGGTGATCTGTCTCCAGGATCAAGATACGGTTTTGTGCCTTGAGGTAAATAGCAAACAAGATGAATTAATGGTTATTAATCGGCAAGATTTAGATCAAGTTTAATTTACTACCTTGCTTAAAAGATCTGGAGGCAGTGAGTAATTATGTACGTTTGGGATCTCTGATCAGTGACACATGAAATTTTGGCAGCTAAATAAAACAGCGTGTTGCCAATGGTACAGCAGCTATGGTTAAACTCATTAAGATTTTACACAACCGAGCAACATCAAAATCAACGTAGATGCGCTTGGTGGAATGATTAGCGTTGCTTGTGTTCATGTACGGTTGCGAGGCCTTGACCGCGAAAGCCAGTGACAAAAGCCAAACTATTGCCTTCGAGGTATCTTGGTGGAAGATATTACGTGTGCCTTGGGCAGATAAAAGAACAAATGCTTCCATTGTAGAATAACTTAACATCACAAGACGTTTATCTCCGCGTGTCAGCTAAAGGATCATCAAGTACCGTAGGCTCATCTTGAGTAGAGAACTGATTATTTTAGAGAAGACTATCTTAAAAGAGAGAACCCAAGGCAGGGGATCACAAAGAAAGTCGATGAATATACTGGTCATCCATCTCACACTACGTTAACAGGAGGTGAAGGCTGCTGTGGTTGAGACAATTACTTGCGTCTGGGAGTCCGTGGTTGACGATTGACTCTCTCCCCCGCACATTTTCTCCTCTTTGTGCGACGCACGTTGCTACACACAAGGTTTTGAAACAATAAACAACACTGGGGCAGACCAAGTATATATAATCGGGTTGTTTTCTGGTGCTGATTTGAGAAATAACAAGAATGCGAGACTAGTATTAACTGCATTTATTTTTTAAATCTTGCTCATAGCAACCTATAACTGCTTTTTGTTACTTTCAGAGCTGTTGCGTATCTAAAAATCGCTACTTAGGCGGAAAGGGAACCAAGATGATGTATTACGACTAAAGATAAAACGTTGAAAATTAATACTGTGCCATAATTTCTGAGTTACCGATAGATACATCAAAATTGAACTCTAGATCTCTCCTACAAATACGTATGCTGCCTGCAAGCATTGAACAAGAAGTGTGCTTCTGCCAGTGAAAAACGTTTCCTTTTTGAGTTAGAACAATGAGCAACTATTCATGGCAATAGGACGCTGCCGTTCCCGTATCAGATCAGTTTGTCGTTTGCACTTTTACTCTGCCACCAAGAGACAAGTGTCAAGGAGACCTTTTACCTACGGGAGTGACTACCCCTTTGTGAGTATATAAGATAGAAGAAATATGATTTCGGCTATTGTTCCTTAATTTCTAATGTAAACCTGTGTTCGTTCTGCACATAGGCTCGTGACTCGTTTAAAGCTTTGGGGCGCTTGCTTTATAAATTTCAGGTGCTGTATCAGTATTATATAATGCTGTACATACGAGTAATGTTTAAAAATTAAACATTTAACTCCCCACTAACTGCCCATTTAAGCTAGCTGCCTCAGTGATCATTAATAAGGAGTGAATGTCCAAATCACCCTTTCAACAAATCCTTACCTTACAACGGCCAAAGCAACAACAAAAATATTCAACTACTCAGGACACTGACAAGTACAGAAAATTCGTACATGGAAATCTTTCAAAAATCCAAACTTGGAGTAACATTTATATCTCCGTTCGGCCATCTAGATACTTGTTTCCATCCATTGTTTGAAGCGCACCGGCGTCATGAGGAAATGGTAAAGTTCCTTTAAACCAGTCTTGCTTTGGAATAATGTTTTCTGCGTTCACATAAAAAGCAATTCTTTAGCTGATTCCTGTTCAGTTTCAGTTATTCCTACGAAGTAGCTCCATGTGAGTGACTTAACACTAAAGTTAATTTTAACACCAACCTTTCTACGTAAGTGGTAACACAGCTGTCTGAATCACGATGGATAAAGAGCATACGAAATTACCAAAACGTCGAAGTAACTAATTTTCATTAAGTGTAATAAAATGTACAGAATCTTCCCTTTGTCTACAGTGCATCGTTGCTACCTCTCCTAACAACATACACTATGTGATATAAAGTATCCAGACACCTGGCTGATAATTACTTACAAGTTCGTGTCGCCCTCCATCGATAATTCTGCGGGGTAACCGGGGTAGACGCGCGGTCTAGGGCGTCTTGCCTCAGTGCGGGCAGCTTCCCAAGTCGGAGGTTCGAGTTTTCCCTCCGGCATGGGAGTGTGTGTCGTCCTTGGCGTAAGTTAGTTTAAGTTAGATTAAGTAGTGAGTAAGCTTAGGGACCGATGATCTCAGCAGTTTTGTCCCATAAGACCTTACCACTAATTTCCAAAAATTTCAATATAGTGTTCTCGCACCCTTAGCCTTGATGACAGCTTCCACTATCGCAGGCATACCTTCAATCAGGTGCTGGAAGTTTTCTCGGGGAATGGAGTGCTGCTCCGAGGAGAGGTATCGATGACGGTCGACGAGGCCTGTCACGAAGTCGGCGTTCCAAAACATGCCAGTGGTGTTCTATAGGCTACAGGTCAGGACTCTGTGCAGGCCAATACATTACAGAGATGTTACTGTCGTGTAACCACTCTGCCACAGGCCGTGCATTATAAACAGGTACTCCATCGCGTCGAAAGATGCAATCGCCTTCCCCGAATTGCTCTTGAACAGTGGGAAGCCAGAAGGTGCTTCAAACATCAATGTAGGCCGGCGCTGTGATAGTGTCACGCCAAACAACAAGGGGTACAATCCCCCTCAATGGAAACCACGACCACATCATAACACCACAGCCTCCGAATTTTACTGTTGGAACTACACACGCTGGCAAATGACGTTCACCAGGCATTCGCCATACCCACAACCTGCATCGGATCGCCACATTGTATACCTTGATTCGTCACTCCATGCAACGTTTTCCCACTGTTCAATCGTCCAGTTTTTACGCTCCTTATACCAAGCGAGGTGTCGTTTGGCATTTACCGGCGTGATGTGTGGCTTATGAGCAACCGATCGACCATGAAATTCAAGTTTTCTCACCTCCCGCCTAACTGTCATAGTACTTGCAATGGATCCTGACGCAGTTTGGAATTCCGGTCTGATGGTCTGGATAGATGTCTCTGCCGATTGCACATTACGACCGTCTTCAACTGTCGGCGGTCTCTGTCAGTCGACAGACGAGGTCGGCCTGTACGCTTTTGTGCGTACACACTGACCACGTTCCGAGTTTGTGAGTTCCGCGGAGGACCCCGTTCTGCTCTCTCGCGGTGTCTAATGACTATTGAGGACGCTGATATTAAGTACCTGGCAGTAGGCGGCAGCACAATGCACTTAAGATGAAAGACGTGTGTTTTTGGCGTGTTCGGATTCCTTGACCACATAATGTCCTATCAGTTGTGTGTATGTATGTACTCGTATTATCGTGAGGATAGTAATCTTCATAATGCGGGTGAAAAAGTTCTCTGTTCCTATTTATCCTACAGAAATATCTTGATAGTGGGCCAGATTCTCTTACAAGTGCTTTAGATAGCAAAGATGGTATTGATGCGAGCGCCACCTCGATGGGTAAACGTGCCTCTGCACTCCTGATTTGTCGGCGGGTCAACTCACAGAGTCGCACGTGAAAGATTCTACGGTTGCAGACAGGGATATGAAAGAGTCTTAAAAAGTAACGGAACAAAAAAACGCTATAGGAAGTCTGCGAGATGCGCAAGTAAAGGTGATTTAGCATCAACGATGGCGAAAGTAAAGAAAGTCTGACGGAATGTAAAGACAAGAAGGCGACTGGTAGTGTCCAAGCAGTGTGCAGTCGACACTGCATCGGCATCCATGTCTGCTGTTGTTTATAGTAATGCTCATAACAGCACATCACTGAGGTTTCGAATTCTTCTGGTGTATACGAAGGACAACTTCCCTGCTCTGGTATTAAGTAGACGTCCCAAAAAGGAGACGTTTCGATAACTCGGATCACAGAGCCTTCTGATCAACTTTATGGAATACTAGCTGAGAAACCCGGAGTTGGCCAGGACTTCCTTTATAGCTGTGCTACCACTCCCGTACCACGCGGCGTCTGGCCCTATCCTTAGTGTTCATGACGTCATATCTCCTGAACCGTGTGTCGACAATGAAATAATTTATTAGGTCCATTCAACGGTATATGTGGATAGTTTCTGCAAAATGTGTTACGAATGGAGTTATTAGCAACGAAGCACAAAATTTGTGATGATGTACACTGAAGGGCCAAAGAAATTCGTATAGCGCATGCGTACTCAAATACAGGGATGTGTAAACAGGCAGAGTACGGCGCTGCGGTCGGCAACGCCTATATAAGACAAGTGTCTGGCGCAGCTGTTTGGTCGGTGCTACAATGACAGGTTATCAAGGTTTAAGTGAGTTCGAATGTGGTGTTACAGACGACGCAAGAGCCATGGCACTATCATCGATACAGCGAAGAAGTGAGGATCTTCCAGCTCGACCATTTCAGGAGTGTGCTGTGAATATAGGTGGTGGTGGTGGTGGTGGTGAGGGTATAACGTCCCGTCGACAACGAGGTCATTAGAGACGGAGCGCAAGATCGGGTTAGGGAAGGATTGGAAAGGAAATCGGCTGTGCCCTTTCGAAGGAACCATCCCGGCATTTGCCTGAAATGATTTAGGGAAATCACGGAAAACCTAAATCAGGATGGCCGGAGACGGGATTGAACCGTCGTCCTCCCGAATGCGAGTCCACTGTGCTAACCACTGCGCCACCTCGCTCGGTTGAATATTAGGAATCGGGTAAAACATCAAATCCCCGACATTGCTGACGGCGGAAAAGGATCGCGCAAGAACGGGATCATCGACGACTGAATAGAATCGTTCGACCTTACAGAAATGCAACCTTCCCGTAAATTGCTGCAGATTTCAATGCTGGGCCATCAACATCGTGTGAACCAATCAACGAAACGTCAACAAGATGGCTTTCGGAGCCGAAGGCCCAGTCGTGTGCTCTTGATAACTGCACGGCCTCGTCTTGCCCGCAAATACCGACACTCAACTGTTGATGACTGGAAACATGTTGCCTGGTCGCACGAGTCTCGTTTCAAATTGTATCGAGAGGATGGAGTGTACGGGGATGGAGACAACCTCATGAATCCATGGACCCTGCATTTCAATAGGGGACTGTTCATGGTAGTGGAGGGTGTAATGGTGTGGAGAATGTGGATTTGGAGTGATATGGGACACCTGATTTATCTAGATACGACTCTGACAGGTGACACGAACGTAAGCATCCTGTCTGATCACCTGCATACATTCATGTCCTTTGTGCATTCCGACAGACTTGGCAATTGCTGCGCGGAGTAGCCGCGCGTTCTAGGAATCTTGCCACGGTTCACGCGGCTCCCCCGTCGGAGGTGAGAGCCCTCCCTCGGGCATAGGTGTGTGTGTAGTTCCTAGCGAAAGTTAGTTTAAGTTCGATTAAGTAGTGTGTCAGCCTAGGGACTGATGACGTCAGCAGTTTGGTCCGATAAGCACTTATGACCACCCGGGCAATTCTAACAGCGCAGTGCGACACCCCACACGTCCAAAATGGCTCCAGTAACACCCTTATGAGTTTAAACACTTCCGTTGGCCACCAGACTCCCCAGACACGAGTGTTATTGAGTATATCTAGGATGCCTTGCAAGTTGCTTTTCAGAAGAGATCTCCAGCCCCTCGTACTGCTACGGATTTATGGCCAGCCCTGCAGGATTAATGGTGTCAGTTCCCTCTAGCTCTACTTTAGGCATTAGTCGAGTCCATACCACTTCGTGTCGCGGCATTTCTGCGTGCTCGCGTGGGCCCTACCCTGTATTAGGCCGGTATACCAGTTTCATTGGCTCTTCAGTGTAATTCCGCAGGTACGTTCTACGGCAGTTGTGGGTACTGTCTGCGAAATATATTGCGAATAGATTTGGCTGCAAATAAATAATAAAGTTAGACGTTGTACATGATGTGGCGGATTTCCACGCACCTGACTGCGTATGACGTCATATCTCCTAAACTATGTGTGGTAGAGTGATATAATTTCGCACTTACCTTTACTGGTATATGTGAATACTGTCTGCAAAATGTGTGGGGGATACAGGTAGGGGTAAGGAAGTAATAAATTGTAACGTTATGCCTATCGAGGTATTTTTACTGCATGACCAGCGGAAAAGTAATAAGGTATAAAAAAATTTCTTTTCATAATTTTGTAAAGGTTTGAAATTATGTGTAAAGTTTGTTGCAAGTCACTAAGTGCTCTCATTCACAAATACTGGATGGATGAAGTCTTGGAATTCACGCGTCACGGAACACACGTCTCATCTACACTGCCCCCACCCCTTTTATAGGTAGGTCGTTCTTAACCCCTCCTCCCACTAGTGATTTTCACCTGACGGTATAGTAAATGTGTTAAAACACACACACACACACACACACACATACATATACAAAAATACAATCATATATATTTTATTATATGTATGAATTTTTACGAATGGCTCTCACCAGCACAGGTGACGGGAACACAGCACAGAAGCATTTTTAGCCGGTATCAGTGGTGCGATGTGACTTTCCACAATATAAAGAAGTTTCTTTCTCAGCAGTGACGTAAACCAACAACAACGAGTAAAGCGAGAAAAAGAAAACGGCAGCAGCTGCATATAACTTTTGAATTGGGCTCATTGTATAAGTTGGCCGAAGTGTCAGTGACAAGACACTCTTGCCATCAATAGATCGAGAGGAAGTCGTGGAAACTGTGTATAGTTGTTAACTGGTTATAGTACCATTGTGGACAATCGATCATCACTACAACGCATCACAGCCTTTGAGGGATTCGAAGTTGACCGAAAACGAATAGTTCCATACAGGGATGGAAGCGGTACCGTAATGATCAGGGCGTGGCGCCAGACGTCAGAGTCACATGACCAGAGCAAAGTCGCCCCCAAGTAGCGGGTGCGGTAGAGGTCACATGGAGGGCAAGTTAGATACTTTGTTCGTCTACCCCCTAATTTGATTCCCTTACGTATTTAATTGCTTTTTGTGCAAATTTCATTCCATACGAAAAGTTGAATTAGTGCCCTGAGACATTATATATCGAAAAAAAACAAAAATCGGATTAAAGTCATATTTATGTTTTTTTTCAGATGCAACTCCCAGACATCTTATTAACCAATAAACATTCAAATTATTACCAATATGGATTAATTTTATTTTATTTTATACTACTATTCTAATACATATAATATGACGCAAATATCACAATAAAACCATATTTTCTTCGAAAAGTTATTATTTTTCGTTACAATTTCTTTTAATGCCCTGGAAAGTTATGACAGTACTCGGACAGAAACTGCAACACATACTGCTACCGTTGATTATTTTTGGAAAAAAACTTATTATTATTATCCTTCAACATGAAGCTTCTCTCAGCCAGATAATTTCACGAAACCTTCATTTTGGAGCCACTGTGTAGGAACTTATAGAGGAAACTTGTCACGACTATCAAATCTGTGTAAAAATTCAAATTTCGTTATAAATAACGTATCCAATGCTATTGTTGACAATAACTGGCCGATCATGTAGTAAAATTCTGCGAAGTCCTTTCCTTTTTTTTTTATTGGCCTTTCATCTTACCGAAGCAATGTTGCCCACTGCGAAAGAACAGAATAGTGGCAACCTCCTCATCTCATTGTAGCAAAATGGCTCTGAGCGCTATGGGACTTAACATCTGAGGTCATCAGTCCCCTAGACCTTAGAACTACTTAAACCAAACTAACCTAAGGACATTACACACATCCATGCCCGAGGCAGGATTCGAACCTGCGACGGTAGCGGTCGCGCGGTCCCGGACTGAAGCGCCTAGAAACGCTCGGCCACAGCTGCCGGCTCATTGTAGAACTATAACTGTTTACGGGAATTAGTCAAATACCTGTCTTCCCCTGGAGTTTTTACACTCTACAGCTACCTCCAGTAGCATGGTAGTCATTCTGCGATGTCTTAATGCCACTTCTGCTAGTCTGGTTAGTCTTCTTCCCCTGATTTTCCGTAAGCTACCGGCTTCGACGGTTCTGTGATGAACTACTTTTTATCACATCAGTCCACCTAATTTCAACACCCTTCGATAGCAACACATCTGAACTGCTTCATCTCTTCTACCTTCCAGTTTCCCCACAATTCACGGTTCATCCCCATAGAATTCTGTGCTCCGTAGGTAGATTCTCAGAAATTTATACCTCAGATTAAGGCTGATGTTTGATAGCAGAACACCTCTCTTGGCCAAGAATGCCCTCTTAGCCTCTACTAATCTTCTTCTTCTATCAAGTTTGTGGTATTACATTTTTGGATCTCCATATATCCTTCTCTGTGACTAGCCAAATGATACGCCATCGATTTATCCCTATGTCAACTATATTTGCATATGAATTAACACATCCGCTGAAGCTGTAGTAATTCTGATTTTAAGAGCGTAGATTACTCTGAAAGATTATTTTGGAATATCTCCCAGATACGATATGCTCCTGAGGATTTGTTTGATTGTAAACTAATCCCTTAATATTTCAACACATTATTAATACTCCACTACCATGTTTTTTAGTGTTCCTAAGAGAAAAGCAGTTACTAAAAAGGCTAAATTTTCATGTTATTTTCCCTTTCTCCACTTCATTCTGACTGCTCCAGTATTCCTTGTGTGGAATCAAATGAATTTTATAAATCGAACTAAAGTATCAAAAATGTTTACTCGACAGGAATCGTCTGAAAATACTTTCCTCTAATTGTTGTATTCAAGCAAATAAATTTAGTATGTCAAAATCAGATGAATATGTAATCTCAATAAAGAACATCCAACAGCTCTCTGATCTTTCTCTGAGAGTAGTAAATAAAGTATGGTTTTTTAAGATATGTAGGACATCTGTAGTTTCTGGTTTCTTGTGGAGTTTGGTGGTGAATACCTTTAACTTCAGCCTCATATAAATGATAATTCTTTTTCTTCAGTTACGAATAGAGGAATGCGGGCCCATGTGAGGCAGAAGGAAATCAAAATACGCCCAATGTCAGTGCCTCATTAGGCCTAATATTTTTCGAAACGCCATTGCAATCAACTTCCACTTCCCTATGAACAACAGTTTAGCAAAACCGAGACTAATAACACCAGAATCTACCACAATGTACATAGTAACCTATAAACCGCTGAAAGCAATAAAGATTTACCCTGGACGATGGTATACCATCGATGATTCGACAAATTGTCCAACAACAAGCGGTACTAATTATGCTCATCAAGTGGATGTTCTGCAAGATAAAAATGTACGAATAGTCAGATGCAATACCGCTGCCACACGTTGACCTTAATTTCTGGAAGAAATTTCTGCAGATGAAAGTAAAAAATGGACGGTGGAATCCATACTTTTTAGTCGTCGTGTTATCCAAAAATACTTAATATTACATGAACTGATTAATAATAAATGGGGAGGCGCTAGCAGAGGGACTATATGGTGGGACAAGTTCTAAGACAGAAGGGATTAACCTTTATGCTACTGAAGAGAGTCGTAGAGAACGAAAACTGTGTGAGTTGGCAGATAGAAAATTAATAAGCTCTATCGAACGTGTTCTAAATTTTTTCATTCATTCCTTCAACCGGATCGTTTTTGAATAAGTGTGCAACAGACATAATGAGGACGTCCTGGGTTTAGGTTTGATACAATACATGCTAAATACGTCAAGGTGCTTCCCTTTAGCTTCAGTGTGTTACAGGGTGTTTCAAAAATGACCGGTATATTTCAAACAGCAATAAAAACTAAACGAGTACCGATAGAAATACACCGTTTGTTGCAATATGCTTGGGACAACAGTACTTTTCAGGCAGACAAACTTTCGAAATTACAGTAGTTACAATTTTCAACAACAGATGGCGCTGCGGTCTGGGAAACTCTATAGTACGATATTTTCCACATATCCACCATGCGTAGCAATAATATGGCGTAGTCTCTGAATGAAATTACCCGAAACCTTTGACAACGTGTCTGGCGGAATGGCTTCACAAGCAGATGAGACGTACTGCTTCAGCTGTTCAATTGTTTCTGTATTCTGGCGGTACACCTGGTCTTTCAAGTGTCCCCACAGAAAGAATTCACAGGGGTTCATGTCTGGCTAATAGGGAGGCCAATCCACGCCGCCTCCTGTATGTTTCGGATAGCCCAAAGCAATCACACGATCATCGAAATATTCATTCAGGAAATTAAAGACGTCGGCCGTGCGATGTGGCCGGGCACCATCTTGCATAAACCACGAGGTGTTCGCAGTGTCGTCTAAGGCAGTTTGTACCGCCACAAATTCACGAAGAATGTCCAGATAGCATGATGCAGTAATCGTTTCGGATCTGAAAAATCGGCCAATGATTCCTTTGGAATAAATGGCGGCCCAGACCAGTACTTTTTGAGGATGCAGGGACGATGGGACTGCAACATGGGGCTTTTCGGTTCCCCATATGCGCCAGTTCTGTTTATTGACGAAGCCGTCCAGGTAAAAATAAGCTTCGTCAGTAAACCAAATGCTGCCCACATGCATATCGCCGTCATCAATCCTGTGCACTATATCGTTAGTGAATGTCTCTCGTGCAGCAATGGTAGCGGCGCTGAGGGTTTGCCGCGTTTGAATTTTGTATGGATAGAGGTGTAAACTCTGGCGCATGAGACGATACGTGGACGTTGGCGTCATTTGGACCGCAGCTGCAACACGGCGAACGGAAACCCGAGGCCGCTGTTGGATCACCTGCTGCACTAGCTGCACGTTGCCCTCTGTGGTTGCCGTACGCGGTCACCCTACCTATCCAGCATGTTCATCCGTCACGTTCCCAGTCCGTTGAAATTTTCCAAACAGATCCTTTATTGTATCGCTTTTCGGTCCTTCGGTTACATTGAACCTCCGTTGAAACCTTCGTCTTGTTGTGTGTTCTAGGCGGTGGAATTCCAACACCAGAAAAATCATCTGTTCTAAGGAATAAACCATGTTGTCTACAGCACACTTGCACGTTGTGAACAGCACACGCTTACAGCAGAAAGACGACGTACAGAATGGCGCACCTACAGACTGCGTTGTCTTCTATATCTTTCACATCACTTGCAGCGCCATCTGTTGTTTAAAATTGTAACTACTTTAATTTCGAAGGTTTGTCCGCCTGAAAATGTACTGTTGTCCCAAGCATATTGCAACAAACGGTGTATTTCTATCGCTGCTCGTTTAGTTTTTATTGCCGTTTCAAATATACCGGTCATTTTTGAAACACCCTGTATGTCTCTTGTTGTTTTCCACCTAAATTATAATTTTACATTTTAAAACTTTATCTCGGTCACAGTTTCAATCCCAACCTTGTTAAATGTAAAAATTACAGCCTAGAAACGTCGGCATACATGTTCCAGTTAACATTCTGAGTAATTAACAGCTGTCTCTCTATAATGTTTTAGACTTTATTTTATTACAATTTCTCGATTATTTATCGAGAGAAATTAATACAGACTCGTTAGTAAGGGGCATATATGCAGTGAAGTTATCGTGTTTCCAAGCACAATGCGCTTTTCTGAACTGATTTTCTATCTATGCTATAACATTTATGAAAAGGTTATATCGCTACTCACGATGAAGATGGCACACTGAGCTGCAGACAAGCACAACGGAAAGATTGTTACACACTGAGTTTTGAGCAAAAGCCTTGCTCAAAAAAGTAAGTAAAGCACACACACACACACACACACATACACACACACACACACACACACCTTCGCACAAACAGGCACACCTCTAGCACAAGTGTCCCAATTTTCAGCCACTCTGGCCACAATGCAGCCGTTGCGTTGAATGAAAGCAGCAGTGCAGAGTGGGGTAGAGAAGGCAGAGGAAGAGCAGGGTATGGGTGGCCGAGATAATCCAGCCAGGCGGAGCGTCGGATGGCTGCGGGGCCGTGGTTGTGTGTGTGTGTGTGAGAGGTGGGGGTGGGGCGGGAGAGGGAGAGGAGAGGTGCAGAGAAATGAAAAGACTGGTAGGTGCACTGGCAGAGGGTGGCGCGCAATGAGTATGAAGTGAAGGGAATTTGGAGAACTTGATAGAACAGAGGAGGAAGAAACTCTTGGGTGAGGTGTGTGGGGACAGTAGGTTATCATACGTTAAGGCCTCGATAATTTTGTGAGTGGAGGATGTGTTGTAAGGTTAGCGACCATCTGTGCATTTCAGAATACCTATATTAGAGACGAGGATCCAGATGGCCCACGTTGTGTAGCAGCCACCGAAATCAGACATGTTACCTTCAACTGCATGTTGTGCTACAGGGTGGTCCACCTTGCTCTTCTCCACAGTTTGGGAGTGGCCATTCATTTTGGTGGACAGCTGCTTAATAGTACTTTCATTGTGCCTCTCTCAGCCTCAGTGTGTCATCTTTATGGCGAGTAGCAACGTATCCATTTCATAATTGTTTATATTTGAACCTGCATTTTATATTGCATGCTTTTATTCTGCCATTGATATGTGTTCAAGTTACGAAGATGGTAGCACACTGTTGTCAGTAATGGCGGTGGCCAACCTACAACCTGAGAAACTACAGTCTGCTCTGAAGTGCACCACATGAGGGAATCCCTTCTAAACTGATTATTGAGTTAATGAGCGTGGTGCGAGATATTGTTTCCCAGTTCCATGCACGACGGAAATTAACTTCATACTTCGTAAAAAATTACTTTACTTTCTATTAATTCATTTACTATAATTTAATCATAATAATTATCATTGAGATGTCAACAAATCGAGTGGTGAGGACCAGACGCCAATCAATCGCAATTAATTCACTAACGCGACGCACATGCTGTGTTGCTTGTTTCCTAGATCTCCAGTGACTTGGCAAACACTGCGGTCTGTTTGCCAGCTACACTGCACTCGCCAATGCAATCTGCAAATGACAGAGTTACGTTGTTCGAGTTAGACATGGGAACTGCCCCTGGCGAGGGATCTGAGAAAGCATAGGAACGAGTTCCCTGCATTAGAAAACTTTTTGTTAATACGTTGCATGAGAAAAATGTGAAGCACCTAGAGGACATGGTAAGATGCAAGTACAGTTATATACGGATACACACCATTGGCGGATAGAGTTGCAATTCTCTGTGACAGGTAGAACAGCCACAAGAGTGCTTTCGGCTGTTCATTTTTAGTGTAGTTATTGTTGTGCCCTGCTCCATACACAGTGGTAAGGAGAGGTAGGCTAAAGAGTGGTGCAGCAGCTGTCGTCGTAGAGAAGCTAGATGTGAGCAGAAATGATTAGCAAAGACATAAATACAGTAAACCGAAAATTTACTTAACTTGTAGCTTTCTCCAATTGTTGCGAAAAAACTTTAGAAGAGAACAAACAGTAATACAGTCCAGGTATTGCAAGAATCAAACCAAGAAGCAAACAAAAAGTTGTTACGTAGTGTGTGGGTCCCACTACTAATGCATGCGCACTTAGTTGAAGACTGCCTAAGAATGAATGCAGTCGAACACTGCTACTGAGACTGGGCCGTATAGATGCTGCCAACCATCCCATATCGGGGCATCAGAGCGCACTCACTGTCAGATCTTCTGAAGGCGTGGCTCAGCGGGGGCACATTATTGCATCCACCGGGTCCCTGTGTAGCGGCTATCGGAGTTTGTCAGAAAAGTGCGTTTCTGTTGTCAAATGTGATACGCATGTGGGTGTGGTATCGATTTATGATGTCAGAGATACCAGGACGGGTATGGTGTATTCAGGCTGTGGATAGAGTCAGATAATAAGTGATCACTGTGAAGGACAAGTAGATTCTCCGTACTCATATGAGACAGCATTATCAGCGCCTCACAGCTTTTGAAAGTGGCCGCATTAAGCGCCTTCATTTCGCCATGTAGACACATCATATGATATCCAGAATTGTGACACATTAGGATCCTGAATGTGGGTGACGTTATTAGGTTATTAACTGATACCACTATTAAGTTAGATACACTCTTACAAAATTTTAACTGCAGACGTGATACTCTTCAGTTTGCAAGAGATATGGGAGGCACTTCTATTAATTTAATGGATTTTAATACAGACATTAACATAACGAAACACTAATTTAGGATTTATAGAAACAGCTCCCTATATGGTAATGGCTGCACGTTCGTATTACCTACAAAGGAACACACACTCAGCTTTTTAGTCAATGATGCATAGCTTTCTAGCCTTATCTGAATTGTCTTTCCAACCAAATTAAAGACTGTAAAATTCATTGGTCCCGTTAACGGCTGTAGCTTTGGCTTCACTGATATATTCCATGCAAAAGAAAAATGTGTACATTACACTACTTCCGTACGCTGCCAACAGCAACCAGTCGTAGTTGAAGAATCTGGTGCTCTACACTATGTGTTGGAAAATTTTCTGATAACCTCCCAGAATAAAAAGAAGTTAATATCGCAGATACACACCGGCGATTTACGTTAATAACAACATATCTAAGTTGTTCTTCAAAAGATAAGCCATAATGAAATTATTGGAACGCAGTAGTGTGAACGAAGTTCATGCAATCACGGTCAGAGAGTACACAGATTGGTCTGAAACAGTTCAATAGCTTGTAAATGAGGTGCAAGGTAGGTTGTGCTGACAAATAATTGTCACGAAACAAGTTCGAACCGTTGCCCCGATTCAGAGTTAGTTAGCACTGAAGTCAGCTAATTGTGCCCGATCCTTGTCGTCCCACATCCAATTTTTCTATATCTGTGTTGTTCAGTTTTAGGAAAACAAACTAAGCACACGTTAAGCGACACCGTTAGGCGACACCGTCTCTGGCGGGTCACTTGAATAGCAGCACGCAATAACCGGATTGGATAACTTCAATGGAAATTAACTCGGAAACGGCGAACCGATCGAATTTTTTTGCTTTACATCTATTTCTCAGTACTACCTCTCTTGCACAACCTCATAAGCTTTTCAGGCTGTTGACGATTACCCTGCACATCGGTCTGCCAGGAATAGAAATTTGGCTTACAGAATCAGGAGAACTGGAAAGACAGATACGACGTTTGGGGAACATCTGTCAACAGAAAACTAAGAATTTGATGTAGACGATGAAGTGTTACACACTTTAAAGAAAATCAGAAAGGTGGCCGCTGAAATATTAGGAAGTAATAAAAATATTGCAACATCTCCCTTCGTTATTACTGCTAAAACCGTAGTTATGTGGATTCGTTATTGTAGCCAGACATGAAACTCACAGGCAGGTTAAAACTGTGTGACAGACGTGTCATGTAAGCTCATTTGCTCCACGTGAACACTTCAGTTTGCAACACGAATACTTTCTTACTCACCGTTCGTCTTCTGCAACTGCTTCCCTTAAGCAGAAGACATTGCACGATCGTGAGTCCGTTCATTGCACCCAGCTTTAGTGTAATGAGGATCACTACAACCCTATTACTTTGCCTGCCTATCGGCAGTAAGTACATACGCTTTCTTTTTGTGTTGGGAGCCTAAGATTATCACAAATATATTGTTGTGGAATGTATACTATTCCTAATATCGATCACTTGGAATAATAATCACACACAGCTGAGGTACAGTAAAATCCTTACTACTTACATGTTTTTGACTATGTACATCCTTCTCCAAGCACTTTCACCCTATCCTCTGACTGACGACATCCCTTCGTGCCTAGTCATTCTGTAATCTCTGTTCTCACATGCAAGCCAATCAGAGCCCTGAAACGGCAACTCTTCTTTATAAGGTCATGCTCTGGACAGCCAATGGGAGGTGAGGAAACGTATTTCTCAGTCGTTTCGTGTGCCCGACCAGTGCGTGACTGACCAGTGAATTTCATACCATATTGCACAACAGTACACAATGTGGGGCACAGCAGCTTCCTTACTTGCAAATACAATTCAAAGAAAGCATTGCCGATATGTATTTAATTCTTTGAATATCATCAAGTACATCATTTAAATGTTATGTTTACATAGATTTTAAAATGATATCAGGCAGAGACCGTCTACTATTCTCAATGCACTCCGTTAATAGGACTCGGACGTTTCGTTCAACTCTATTCAGAATATCTGTGGGTACGTTGGGGACAGCTTGATGAACGTTGATCTTCAGGTGAGCCAGGGTTCTAGGACGATCGTTGTAAACAAGTGATATGAGCCCCATTAACAATAGTCGTGGGACTAAACCAGGTGACCGTGCAGGACAGTGCAGATCTATCCTCAAGGAGACGAGGCGTTCTGGGAAGTGTTACCGCAAAGCAGTCATTGAAACACGCGCTATGTGTGCTTCTTGGACGGCACACATCTTCAATATTTATGTTGTTGAGTGTTGGCAGAAATAACTCGCGAATCATTGAATCATGTGGGCATAACGATCAGCAGTAACTGAAACCGCCCGTTCATTTTCTTCAAAAAACCATCGACGAAATATTTCATCTTGCGATGGTAGACAGTAAACAGTCATACGTTGGGATAGTAAGGGGCTTTGTGAATGTCGGGGCTCAAATAGTGCATTTTCTACTTATTTTCAGATCCAGAAAGATGAAATTGAGCCTCATCACTGATGAAAACAAGTATGTCTTGAGACATGCCAAAAAGTTCCTTACATTAATTTCTCGAGCCACAAAATCACGTCGACTGAGTTTCTACACCACAGCCAAGTCTTAAGGATGAAATTTAAATACTTCAGGAAGAATTCGCCTGACACAAGGAGCAGAGAACCAAATAGCACCCGCTTGTTCCGGACAGAGCATTGAGGGGATCGCCGGGCAGAAAGCGCTTCCATGTAAATGTTTCCAGGCGACCTCGCTGTTCGTGGAATCCCAGAATTTTTTTCTTCTTCACCTCACCATTTTTCTCACGAAACAGTCGACTTCTGACCAGGAACAAGACCACGAGGCGCAATATTCAACTGGTCGCGAAGTGCACGTTGCTAAACCATGATTGAGCGACCGTTAGACAAGTATGCCTCGATGGCGAAAGCACGCGCCACTTTCGCCCACTCCATGATGCCAACTAACGTACCGGAGTTACAAGAACTTAATGTTCAAATGGTTTTGAACACTATGGGACTTAACATCTGACGTCATCAGTCCCCTGGACTTAGAACTACGAAAACCTAACTAGCCTAAGGACATCACACACCTTCATGCCCGAGGCAGGATTCGCATCTGCGACCGTAGCGGTCTCGCGGTTGCAGACTGTAGCGCCTAGAACCGCCCGGCCCCCAATGCCGGCAACAACAACTTAGTGGCCGCCTTCTCAAATGTGCCTACCTTCACCCTCCTCCGAGCAACCGTCGCTACAGCGTACGAATTTCAAATATGCAAATTGTTCTGCGCGCTCATATAG
This sequence comes from Schistocerca cancellata, assembly GCF_023864275.1. Taxonomy (NCBI): domain Eukaryota; kingdom Metazoa; phylum Arthropoda; class Insecta; order Orthoptera; family Acrididae; genus Schistocerca; species Schistocerca cancellata. The sequence goes on from NC_064632.1 coordinate 517,340,883, forward strand.
GTTCCGTATATCGCACTATATGACTGGAATAGCAGTCTCCCTATGAAAATGCATACAGCGTCATATTTCAGGTTAGCGACATTTCAGCCCAAGGCCAATTTGCCAAAGATATTACGGTATGTTACGGGATGCCAGCGTACTACACAGCGACTGAACATTATCTCCTTTTACACCTTTGTCACATTCAGATGAAGTGTGCAGAAGGTAGAATACAGTACTACATGCAACTATAGTTTTATCTTTTGTTAGGAGCAACGGTTTCCAAATAAACTTTATTTTTCGTTTTTTGGTAAATGTAAAAGTTCATGTATAACATAAATACTTAATATTTTTCATTCAGTATACCATTGTTTAAAGTTCTGTTTATAGTTATATCTGTAATTTATACGTAAGTCGCTGATCGTTGAATGTTTGCTTCGTGATCAAATAAATAATATTTTGCACAATATCGGAAAAGAGGTTCTGATTCAATGCTGTGGTGGAGTTCTGTCAAACGCTGGCGGAAAATTAGTACTTGAATACTAAATTCAGAATTATCTACTGTAGTTTTTCAAACTTATCAATCGTAACGATGAGATACTGTGAAATGAGAGTACAAGGAAAAAACCGAGATGGCATTACGTGTGTCGAAAATAGTAATGATATGAAATGAAAAGCAGATGGAAATGGTGACACGAGTGCACACAGATGAAAGAGAAGTAAAAATGTACAAATTATGATAAATAGGTGAAAATAATGAAATGATGATGAAATACCTCCGAAATATGACAGGATCATAACGATGAGATGTGTGGGATGAAAGAACAGAGATTGAATGCATGTGTTGAAAATGGCGATGACATGAAATGATAAGAAGATGGAATTGATGACAAATAGACACAAACGGAACACACCAAAAAGTGTACAAATTATGGTAAATATTACCTCTGTCAGAAAAGTTCCGGGACAGGATTTTTTTAAAATAGAAAATTGAGCATACGAAGTAATGAGCCTAGCTCCTATCGAAGTAGTCCCCTTGCCTGTCTATTCTGTTACCAACATTTCTGGAGAGCTTGGAAGCCAACAGGAAAATTTTCAAGTGCGGTGCTTGTAAGATCATTTGTCACAGCCCGTTCGGTTTCGGCCATATCTTGATGAAGCTTCCTTTCAGTCGTCTTTTCATTCGCAGAAACAAGAAAAAATTGCAAGATGAGAGGTCGGTCTCATATGGCGGATGTGGGTTGGCAATAACAGAATGTATGAAAAAATGGCTCTGAGCACTATAGGACTTAACATCTGAGGTCATCAGTCCCCTACAACTTAGAACTACTTAAACCTAAGTAACCTAAGGACATTACACACATCCTTGCCCGAGGAAGATGTCGAAACTGCGACTCTAGCAGTCGTGCAGTTCCAGACTGAAGCGCCTGGAACCGCTCTGTCACAGCGGCCGGCAATGTCTGGACAGATACTCGGTAGCACATAACGCAGTACGGGGTCTTGCATTGCCATGCAGTAAAAGTCAGACCTGAGAATGCCACAAATCAGGGGGGCGACATCAAATTGCTCGTCGCAAATGTTTCAAGACTTCGACGCAAAGAATTTGTTTCGCTGTTTGAGCTGGATGAACATACTCAAGGTGAACTAATGCTGTACTATCAAAGAATGCGATCAAATATGCCTTCGTTCTCGAAGGTTATAGTTTGACTTTTGTCACGGCTGATGATCAAGGACTCTGCCATTCAGCAATTTGACGCTTCGTGTGAGGGTCATACTGATAGCACCAATTTTCATTTCCAGGAGCAATCTTTGACCGAAACGTGCGATCACGTTTGGTTCTAACCAGAGGTTAAGGGTAAATTCTTCGTTATTCTTCTCTCTGTTTCTCTGTTAATGTGTGAGGGACGAGTTTACCATTAAGTTTCCGTTTCCCTCAGTCTTCGCGTAACATGAGACACTGCACGATTCAACTTAAGTTCTTCGGATATCGCACGCACAGTTACATGACGTTCTTCTTGCAATAACTGTCTTACACGTTCCACGTTTGCATCGTTATGTGCTGTTAACAGGCGATCAGCTCTGAGATTTTTTGGCGCTGGGGGCTCTGTCTTCACGAAATCGCTTGCCCCATTCCAGAATACGACTACTTAAAAGTGCCTCGTCTGCATGGGCTTGCTTAATGATTGTCTACGTATCACTATGGGTTTTCCCTAGCTTAATGCATGTTCACGCTTTGCTCACTATCAGCATTCGTTATGTCACCGTGACTAATGCGCCTAGAACTCAAACAGCGTGTTGCCAAGCACAGCCCTGCCACCTAGTGGGTCTGTGCGGAAACATGGTCAAGGTATTTCGGGGACGCACACATGCCAGGTAACATAGAAACAACATATGTTGCTTTTCATAATTGCAAACTCAGAAATAAAGAACCTGTCCTGGAATTTTCCTGACCAAGAGAATGGATATAAATGTGTCCAATGAAGGTCAGAAGTGATAATATGAGTTCAATCATGCGAGTTATGAAGTTACGAGACAGCGTCGCAGAAGAGAGATGTGAATCAGTTCAGCGTAAAATAGCCATCTGTGCAGTTTGAACATGCTATGATTATTTCTCTAAATGGATATCACGCTACAAAATTGCATAATACTTACAAAGTGCTAACTCTGCAAAATTTCGGATTTTGTAAATAACATTAAATTTAATTGTCAAATTTTGAATCTACGATATCGCAAGACTATCCGCATTTTGGCGAATCATAAGCTAAAGCTTGGCAGAATGGGAATGCAGGGGGAGCATAAAGTTTCTGTCATTGTTTCATACCGAAAGTCAGTTTATCAGTTTGTTTAAATTTACGCAGTACTTGACTACTTCAATTTTCCAATACGACAAATAACTACTTTTGCTAATCTGAATTTATACGTAGCACAAGTGTGTTACTTCCGCCTTCTACCATAATTTTTAGGTTTTCGTTCACATGTTATATTATCTATCATTCTAAATGCAGCACTATTCGAGCATTTTTAAAATGTGCGGCTTTTTCCGACAGGAAATACATTTTATTTGAAACTATTTCTTCCCTGTCGCTCTGACAGAACTGGAAATTCTTCTCCTTTAACTAAGGACGTAAAACATAAGAACAAGTGCGCTATTCTCGCCATTTTGATATCACCCGCCATTTTCATCAGAAATATTGTAATGTGTGAGGGGGGACAGCAAAGCCGCCACATGCGACGTCATCATTGATGGAAAATGAGAAATGCTTTGCCAGAATTAATAGTAACCTTTTGTTCAAGTACGGTTATAGTGACAGTGCAAAAATGAAGGAACCGGTCTTAATTGCCTTGGGCATGTAATTTTTAGTTCCGTCCTAACATATCACACGCTTTCGCCCACTACATAAAATTGCCAGACATTATCCGTCCCTTTCTGTACCTATATTCTATCTTATATATACTATAACATTACTTTTTGAATCACAAAACGATTGTTTGCTGTTGTGGCCTTCAGTCCTGAGACTGATTTGATGGAGCTCTCCATGCTAATCTATCCTGTGCAAGCTCCTTCAACCTACATCCTTCTGAATCTGCTTAGTGTATTCATCTCTTGGTCTCCCTTTACGATTTTTACCCTCCACGCTGCCCTCCAATGCAAAATTTGTGATCCTTTGATGCTTCAGGACATGTCCTACCAACCGATCCCTTCTTCTAGTCAAGTTCTGCCACGAACTTCTCTTCTCCCCAATCCTATTCAATAGATCCTCATTAGTTACGTGATGTACCCACCTAATTTTCAACATTCTTCTGCAGCACCACATTTCGAAAGCTTCTATTCTCTTCTTGTCCAAACTATTTATTATCCATGATTCACTTCCATACATGGCTACACTCCATACAAATACTTTCAGAAACGACTACCTGACACTTAAATTTATACTCGATGTTAACAAATTTCTCTTCTTCAGAAACGCTTTCCTTCCCGTTGCCAGTCTACATTTTATATCCTCTCTACTTCGACCATCATCAGTTATTTTGCTCCCCAAATAGCAAAACTCCTTTACTACTTTAAGTGTCTCATTTCCTAATCTAATTTCCTCAGCATCACCTGACTTAATTCGACTACATTCCATTATCCTCGTTTAGCTTTTGTTGATGTTCATTTTATGTCCTCCTTTCAAGACACTGTCCATTCCGTTCAACTGATCTTCAATGTCCTTTGCTGTCTCTGACAGATTTACAATGTCATCGGCGAACCTAAAAATTTTGATTTCTTCTCCGTGGATTTTAATAGCTACTCCAAATTTTTCTTTTGTTTCCTTTACTGCTTGCTCAATATACAGATTGAATAACATCGGGGAGAGGCTACAACCCTGTCTCACTCCCTTCCCAACCACTGCTTCCATTCTATGCCCCTGGACTCTTACAACTGCCATCTGGTTTCTGTACATATTGTAAATAGCCTTTCGCTTCCTGTATTTTACCCCTGTCACCTTTAGAATTTGAAAGAGAGTATTCCAGTCAACATTGTCAATAGCTTTCTCTAAGTCTACAAATGCTAGAAACGTACGTTTGCCTTTCCTTAATCTTTCTTCTAAGATAAGTCGTAAGGTCAGTATTGCCTCATGTGTTCCAACATTTCTACGGTATCCAAACTGATCATCCCCAAGGTCGGCTTCTACCAGTTTTTCCATTCGTCTGTAAGGAATTCGCGCTAGCATTTTGCTGCTGTGACTTATTAAAGTGATAGTTCGGTAATTTTCACATCTGTCGACACCTGCTTTCTTTGGGATTGGAATTACTATATTCTTCTTGAAGTCTGAGAGTATTTCGCCTGTCTCATACATCTTGCTCACCAGATGGTAGAGTTTAGTCAGGACTGGCTCTCCCAAGGCCGTCAGTAGTTCCAATGGAATGTTGTCTACTCCCGGGGCCTTGTTTCGACTCAGGTTTTTCAGTGCTATGTCAAACTCTTCACGCAGTATCGCATCTCCCATTTCATCTTCATCTACATCCTCTTCAATTTCCATAATTTTGTACTCAAGAACATCGTCCTTGTATAGACCCTCTATATACTCCATCCACCTTTCTGCTTTCCCGTCTTTACTTAGAACTGGGTTTCCATCTGAGCTCTTGGTATTCATACAAGTGGCTCTCTTTTCTCCAAAGTTTTCTTTAATTTTCCTGTAGGCTGTGTCTATCTTACCCCTAGTGAGATAAGCCTCTACATCCGTACATTTGTCCTCTAGTCATGTCTCCTTAGCCATTTTGCACTTCCTGTCGATCTCATTTTTGAGACGTTTGTATTCCTTTTTGCCTGCTTCACTTACTGCATTTTTATATTTTCTCCTTTCATCAATTAAATTCAATATTTCTTCTGTTACCCAAGGATTTCTATTAGCCCTCATCTTTTTACCTACTTGATCCTCTTCTGCCCTCACTTCTTCAACCCTCAGAGCTACCCATTCGTCTTCTTCTTTCTTTCCCCCATTCCTGTCAATTGTTCCCTTATGCTCTCCCTGAAACTCTGTACAACCACTGGTTTAGTCATTTTATCCAGGCCAATCTCCTTAAATCCCCACCTTTTTGCAGTTTCTTCAGTTTGAATTTACAGTTCATAAGCAATAGATCTGCCCCTGGAAATTTTCTGCAATTTAAAACCTGGTTCCTAAATCTCTGTGTAATCATTATATAATCTATCTAATACCTTTTAGTATCTCCAGGATTCTTCCATGTATACAACCTTCTTTTCTGCTTCTTGAACCAAGTGTTAGCTATGATTAAATTATGCTCTGTGCAAAATTCTACCAGACGGCTTCCTCTTTTATTTCTTAGCCCCAATCCATATTTACCTACTATGTTTCCTTCTCTCCCTTTTCCTACTGTCGAATTCCAGTCACCTATAACTATTAAATTTTCGTCTCCATTCACTACCTGAATAATTTCTTTTATCTCATCATACATTTCTTCAATTTCTTCGTCATCTGCAGAGCTAGTTGGCATATAAATTTGTACTACTGCAGTAGGCATGGGCTTCGTGTCTATCTTGGCCACTATAATACGTTCTCTATGCTCTTTGTAGTAGCAAAACGATATTATGTAAGAAAACGTTGTTTTTGTACACACACGAGATTTACAGTCAAATGAATAAAAGAACTGTAATCCTATGGTTTTCAAACGTCAACGTAAATTATTAAAAAGCTGAACTTCGGAGGCTACCCGTCTTGTATGTTACCTTGTTATTTATTTGTTTTATAAGTGTAAGAATGTTATTAAATTTTCACCGTCGAGAGTCAATGAATTATGACGGCAGACGGCAGAAACGTGTCGGCCTGAGACAAAATCATTTCTTTTCAGCAATGGGAATAGTTACTTATATCTCCTATTTCTTCAAATCAGAAATAGATGCTTCTGCCAGATATTAATACCAATTGTAAGCCAGAACTATAATCCCATGGCTGTTGAAATGTGCCTCCTTGACGTAACAAAAAACATCACTCGAAACTAGGTATCATTCGCATGTTTTAAACCTTGTTTATCTGGAGGACTGGTCCATCATAGAACTTTCTCTACAGAGAGGGCTCATTTCACTACGTAGTTTATCTGCTTCTTTTGTGTGTTGCAAGATTTCGTATCGGGTTTCTCTTTTTTAGATTATATCGAGATTTACTAAAATTGGAAGTCAGAACCACCTCATGTCCAGTGACATAACATGCACAGCTTCTATCAATTAACCCTACAAAGCCTAATCAGATAACATTTTCAACAGATTTTTGCAAATGCTTTATGAAACAATTGATGAATTTCCGTCGAAGCACGAGGTCAAAAAACTTCATATCGGAGAAATAATTTTACTGAAAGACGATGTCTTAATTACTGTTAGTTAAACAAAATATTGATAAAGGTACATCTAAAAATTTCATAATACTTTACTTAGACGAAATCCAGTTTCAATTCAGTAGTCCTGTCATCAAACTGAATCGTTTGATGTGCATCACTATAGCAATATTTGGTTTTTATCGTTGTAATGATTATAATTTTTCTGTGTTTTCACTTCATCCTCTTTTAACCTGGTTTGTTCAAGACATTATTTACATGATTTCCATGCGAAAGGAATCATCAAATAAACGTGAAACCCCTGTATTTAGTTATCTTTATAATTAGTCATTAACATAGCTGAATGTAATTTGATTGATAAAAGACGTAATTCTGACGTAGGACTTGTTTATGCCGTGAGAATGACGTCAGAAGCCATTAGCAAAACTGCAGCAAGTGAATAAAGGGGTTTTGGCAACTGTGGCGACAGTCCCGACAGATGTAAATCTATTTGTTTTCAATATTTCATTGTGTTGTTTCTCCATAGTGAAAGGGTGGAAATACCGACGAAGCGAGAAATTTCTGCGTCCATCTCACTCATTTTCCTGTATTCGTATTGAACTGCAAGGTCTAATTAAAGTTACTGTTTTTAAACGTTCTAGAAAGAGTACCACTGCTGAGAATGGCATCAAATATGAACAGCATATTACTGAGGCAAAGATAAAAAAAAAAATGAAAATGAAATGATCGGATGGCATTGTTGGCCGTGGTGTTGGCCATGAAGTGGTACCTATTGAAGCTTGTACGGTTTTTCGTTGCAATCTTCTGTAATCCTGCGTATTTCCATGTCCAAGGAGATGGAAATGGGCTTCATCCGTCCACAGAAAGTTCCATGGCCGTTCAGTGTCCACTTTCATGTGAACTAGAAGTTCCACAGTGATAGCTAGCATGTTAGCAAGAAGCAGCTATTGAAGATACGGATTGCAATGCGGGATGTTTCCTAGGATTTTATGCACCGTCCATGCAGGGATGTCCAACGTTAGGGTAATTCCTCGTGCACTGCATGCTTGTACACCACCGCTCGACCACTCCAGCAATGCTGTGGCCACATCTTCGACAGACGTCGGATCAACTGCTCCAGGTCGGCCGGGGTGGCCGAGCGGTTCTAGGCCCTACAGTGTCGAACTGCGTGACAGCTACGGTCGCAGGTCGAATCCTGCCTCGGGCTTGGATGTGTGGTGTCCTTAGGTTAGTTAGGTTTAAGTAGTTCTAAATTTTATGGGACTGATGACCTCAGAAGTTAAGTCACATAGTGCTCAGAGCCATTTGAACTATTTTTGAACTGCTCCAGTGCGCTTCAAAAGAACCTCTCTTTTCGAATTTTGTAGTCATGTTCTCCATATCCTTAGCTGACATCGGACTAATGCTTTTTTTCATGCCCTTGAGAGCCCAGAACTTCTGCAGGGCTACTGGCACGCAGTCTCCATTCTTGAGCTTCATCACTGCTCCCAGTGTTTTTTTCTTTTTCATTGAATAATGTCACAAAATTGCAACTGTGTTTTACAGTTATTTATGATTTTCATCCCTTTAAGTGTCCGACATTAATCTTTTTAATTTAAAAAGGAAACAGTCCTCATATTCTTTTCTCTCTCATCTTTGTTACAGAAGTATGCTTTTGGCTTTTGTACTGCTGGCAGCCCACACCATTCCACCACATGGATCATCGAGGATGAACAAAAATAAAGAAAAAAAAAAAGCTTCGCCAGCAGCGTGCGATCCTTGATCTTACTGGGCGTCTCGAATACACAGGGCAACAACCTAATATAGCGCGGTTGATGGTGTGCATATTCTGACGCTCACAGCGGCATCTATATGTCCTATTTTCGTAATTTGTTTTCCTTTTTTATCGTGGCGTTTTCCCCTGACACAGTAACATGCTGGTTCTCTTTCTAAATCATTTTTAACCTGGATCTACGAAAATTTTGAAGTATTTGAAGGTTATTTATTTATTATTTATAAAATTAGTACAACGTGAGACGTGTAATGGGACCGTGGAGTTTCAACCCTGGACTACCAACAACCATAACACAATTATATCCATATGAGTGTGAAACTTCATTGTCGATGGCGGTCAGCTGTTTATTTTAATTTCAGTGCTGTCAAATGGTTCAAATGGCTATGAGCACTATGGGACTTAACTTCTGTGGTCATCACTCCCCTAGAACTTAGAACTACTTAAACCTAACTAACCTAAGGCATCACACACATCCATGCCCGAGGCAGGATTCGAACCTGCGACCGTAGCAGTCCCGCGGTTCCGGACTCAGTGCTATTGGTTTCGATCAGTAGACAATTATCAAGCCACAGCAAACCGTAACTACCTTGTCACTACAAACTTTGAAATGAACAACTTCGATGTAGGTAGAAAAACGTAGCTTCTGTTACAATAAATAATGTCCAAAAGACATGGATATGTAGGAGACGTGCGCGAGGCGATCACACATTTCATACTCAAGATGATTACTCATTCCGTCCCTTTTGATAATAGTCTACTGATAGAAACCAGTAGCATTGTGCATACAAGTAAATAGCTGACGGCCATCTGCAATGAAGTTTCACAATTACTTAACAGCTGTAAAGCTCCACCTCATCATAAATCTGAATACGAAATTTGCTCAAAAAATTCCCGAACATTCCTAATATCGCGCCAATGGTGTGTTGCAGCGAAATGCCGTTCGGATCCCTGCACGCACCTTTGTATAATGTGTAACTGTCGGAAGTTTCATTGTTGTATGTCTGTTAGTCATTGTTCAGTACTTGTATTGATTATAACATTGCGTCGCTCAATTTGCGAATTTAGTGATGGCAGAGTTAGATGAGCAAAGCGTCTGTATTAAATTTTGCTAGATACTCAAGCAAACCTTTACAGAGACGCACTAAATGATGCAGGAAGCCTACGGTGATGAATGTATAAGCCGTACTCAGTGTTACGGATGGTTCACACGGTTTAAAAATGGCAGGACAGAAGATGATAATCGTTCAGTGCGCCCTTCGACATCTACCGAGGACGCCCATCTCAGGAACGTCAACGAAACTGTGCGTGCCAATAGAAGACTCACTGTCCGTGAGATTACAGAAGAATGTTACATTTTAGTTGAATGACATTAAGAAATACTGACACAACTTCTTGGAATGCATCGTGTTGCTGTCAGTTTTGTCTCACGGCCCATGAATCAACACCAGAAAGACCTTCACCTCCCGATCTGTGAAGAGCTTTTGGACCACGTAAATGAGAACTAACGTTGCCTAAGAGAATCATAACTGGTGATGAGACGTGGGTCTACGGTAATTATTTTGTGACCGAGGTTCAGTCTTCACAATGGATCGAGAAAGATCCTGCAAGACCAGAAGAAGCTAGTCAGCATAGGTCAGTTGTGAAAGACATGCTGATAGTTGTCTTTGACTCTGGAGAATTAGTTCATCGTGAATTATTGCCACAGGGACATACAATTAATCGATGGTACTATCTAGAGGCGTTGCGACGCCTGCGAGATAATGTGAGAAGGGAACGGCCTGAAATGTGGCGAGACAATCATGCCTCCTGCATAACGATAACGCAACTGCACATCCATTCCAGTTGGTGCGTGACTATTGCACAAACAACGAAATCACTGTGCTGCCACATCCTCTGTCCTCTTCAGACCTGGGCCCTGAGGATGGTTTTATTTCCAAAGGTGAAAACCGCGTTGAAACGACCGTGATTTGCAACGGCAGTCGAGATAAAAAATATTCTCAGTCGGTGCCTCCCGCGAACCAGCAAGTGGCGTACCAAGATTTCTTCCAGAAGGGGAAACGGCATTAGGGAGGAGAGTATTTCGAAGGAGATGATGGGTAAGTAAAAGATAAGTGTAGAGGAATTTTGTGGATAAAGTTCGAGAATTTTTTGAACAGACGAGTTATATACACTGGCTCCTGCATCACGATCTGTGTTTTTTGGGGGGCTTGTAGCAACACTAACGTTATCCTACTGTATATGTAATACATTTTTTTCTTCTGAATTTCAATAAGATAGTATAATCGATGTTCTGACTTCATTTCTTGTTTGTTTCATGCCATTATGTTAACGAAGCTATAAACAATTTTCGATGTAAATTTTAATATTTATGTCAAATTTCAAGCAATGTTGTAATCGAAGGGAAGTGTACCTAATGTTGAAACTATTGTAAGATGTGAAAGTTGTATTTGTACGCCTGGTCCATACGTAGGCAATGTATTAGAATATGTGGAATGTAAAACCTTTGGTGAATACCCTGTCTGTAGGGGAGCGGTAAAAGGTGGAGGCAGGCGAGCGCGGGAAAATGCGTACGGGCGCGGTACGGCATAACGGGCTCAGCAGTAGTATTCGGAGTTGGGCATCGATCTGAGAAACACGTGCTGGATCGAGGAGGCTCTCCTGGAAAAAGTGGTTTCGTTGAGCCTCGGATGCGCTGTTTCCGACGTCTATAGAGCATGACAATATTCCATAGGCACTAAATGGAAAAGCATTGCGACGCCATGAAGAAGTAAAGTGCCGATATTTCATGAGCCATTGCTGTAATTGCACGTGTGCTTTGTGCCTCGCCGTCTCGCCGCCTGCCGACCTCCTCATCGATACGAACAGGTTGAAACTTTCAGTACTGTATTTGTGTGGACCAGTGTCACCTTTGATACATACTGTTCAATAACAACTTAAATTTTTCCAGAACTGTCCTATCAATTAATTATCCTCACAACTAACCTAGACAGGGTCCTTTCCACATGTTGTGCAATCCGAGTATCCTAAGATGAAGATTTAAAGTTTATGTTAATAATAATTACCTGCAGACCTATCTATGTTAGAATGATGTTTAAAGAACTTTGTTGTTAATGAAATACTGGACGAATAATATAGGTCTGACCAAGTTGGAAAATAATGTTGAAATTGGTTTAGTAATGAAATTATTTAAATTGAGACAAAAATAACGGTAGTTAAATGAGCAGGAAATAAGACAATAATAATGGTAAATCATATATTGGAAATCTAGAATGCTTAAGGCTCTCAATGATCAAACTTTCACTACAGTGATCATAACAGTTTCAGGGTCCCCCCCCCCCTTCTTCTTTCTTTCTTTTCTATTCATTTGAATCCTGAAGTGTGCTGAACTGATTTGACCAGCAAAGCTAAAGTCAATATAAAACTTAAATTTATCAGTGTTTTACCCTTCTTAAAATTGACATTGTATGTATGTTTCAAAAGTGCTGTTTCTAGGGTAACCTATGCCCGATTGCAGTCGGATCAATAGACAAAACGCAGTTTGTAGTAATCATTATAGTGTAATGTTGTGTATTTATAGCTTGTCTAAATTAGTACAGAAAGTGAAAATATTAGTTCAGTAGAACTTTCTGGTTCTAAAATTTACCATATAATGCAGTATTACTAGGGGTTGTTATGCTTGTACGTACATCCACTTGTACAAGGAAAAATCTCACTTAATGCCTAATTAGGCTGGCGACCGTATTATTAACAACTGGTAGCATCTACTGTGTATGTTTCTTGCCCGTCCTAACGTGTAGTTGCACTTTAGACTTGCTTGACTTATCATTGTTGTTACTGAGTGGGTGTAAGTCTGATTTTGCCTCCATTCAGGTACACGCGGTCAACATATTTACTAAAATCCTTTCTTATAAGGTGAAGCGCGTCAACTTACCATAGTACAGGCTTTAAAGAGTTAACGTACGCCTGAGCGTAGACGTTACAAGCTCATATGAACGCTTTTTCAAATGAGTCATTGGACTGCTCCCACATTCTAATGCGGTGATGTGAGATATGTCACTAGAAGAGTAACTTCTCACAGTCTGATGACACTGTCAGACCTGCAACGAGAGGTACTTATAGTCAGTGCTGTATTAACGGGACACAAGATACACCGTCTGACAAATCAGGGAGGCAGGTCACACACGGCTGCGGGGGCAATGACGAGTCCGCGGTCCGTGGGAGGCCAGCTAACAACATCGGCTTTAATTTAGCGCAGCGCTGTCCGCTCTCGTCACGTAGGGCAAAAAATGCTGCGGTGGAGTCCGAACTTCATAATGACCGACCGCGCGCACGAATTCGAGCTGCCGCGCGCGCAGCGGCCGCTGCGCTGTATCGAATGTACTGGAAGTTTCGGCCGCTCGCTGGCGAATGAAGAATGCAAGCCCGCTCTCCACCGGACGCGCCGAATCTCGTTTGACCCGTTAGCACAGCCCGCAAACCAAACAGTGGAACATACTGTCTGCACACATTGGCTACCAGTTGAAAACTCAACACCGCTCTGTTGCAAATTTTACTGGAAGTATCACTTGAAACAACTGCCGTGCACATCCTAACGGGACGTATAATTGGTGTGCTGCTTGCACACAGCGAACGGACGCTACAGGTCATACAAAACTACCGTGTACAGTAATTTCAGCAGTGTGTTAGAAGCACCCTGATTACATTTTATTAATAGGTTTCGCATGCTGTCATGACCTTCCTTTTATTTTTACAGCAATTCGGCACGTAATTTTCTTGTTCGTAATTCTTTCTCTGATGAAAACTACATACGATATTGCGTCGAAAATTGACGCGGTGAGCCAACCAGAGTGGCCGAGCGGTTCTAGGCGCTACAGTCTGGAACCGCGCGACCACTGCGGTCGCAGGTTCGAATCCTGCCTTGGGCATGGATGTGTGTGATGTCCTTAACGTTAGTTGGGTTTAAGTAGTTCTAAGTTCTAGGGGACTGATGACCTCAGAACTTAAGTCCCATAGTGCTCAGAGCCATTTGAACTATCTTTTTGGCGTGCTGAGACCGTGGCTGAGTGAAAATGAAAGTTAATTCCCACAATAAAGAAAATATCAGCAACCGTCAACGGTTAATAAAATTAGCGATAAACAGTGCCGTTACTGTTCCGAGCACGAGGTTAATTTTCAGACAGCTGTTCCCATCTCAAATTATGTTATGATGTACATTTATTATAAATGAGCAAATAAATGGTACAGCCAAATATCAGGTGCTGTGGAAAAGTTGGAAATTTTGGTGAGGCCAGAGAACGTAAAAAAGTAGCTTGACAGATTTGGCAACAGCTTAGAGACACACAATAACCTTGAAGAAGGTACGCAACATGGTGGAATTGTATCGACGGAAGCAAGCCAGATGCCATGTGGTACCACGGACAACATTCCACATCGCTTAGAATAGAATAGAAGGCAACGATCTCATTCCCGCATTTAAATTCTATATGTCCAATTTGCTATAAGAAGTAATTAAGATATTCATGACGTGTCGGCAACTTCGTGCAGGGGGCCTAATTATTTTTCAGGTATCATTAACTGTAAAGTTACAATAAAAGCTAAATTTGCATTGAGGGAGGTGCCGATACCTGACTATCTGACAAAAACGTTGATTGTGTGAGCCAGTCAGGGGACGATACACTCGACACCTTCACTTCGCTGTGGGACCTCGAGAGCGGCGGATGTGCCAGACCTCTCCATCGGCAGTAGTGAGTTGGCGGATAGGTTTGAGTATAGTGGTTGTAACACCCCAAATATAGAGCCCATAATGACCACCCTTGTTGCAAAGGAATAGTAAAACTAGTCATCCTGACACTGACGGCATCTACTGACATCAAAATTTATACTCTTGTCAGTTTGATTAACGGGGTTGTTATGCAAATACCAATTATTATCATAAAGAACGGACTGAATGAAAGAATACCATGAGATACAAAACAGAAAATATAAGAATTCAAAAATTAGTATTTACGAAGGCTAAAGCCCAGACCATAAATCGACCATACATATCATTTATCCCAGAACAGAATTGTAGTCGCTTAGAGCTGTAAGTTCGCTGTGACTACAAATCGGCAATGGAAATGTTAACTTCACTTCTCTCTTGTACGCGGGTAACAGTAGTATTCATGTTAAGCGCTGCAAGATTGTTTTGAAACTGATTTGAAGTTTAAAGTTGTTCGATACAGATTGGAAATATAAGTCAGAAGTCGGACTAAAGTAGGATCATGTTTACCGCTACACAAATCTCGGGATATTGATGTATGTGACAGAAGAGTGAATCGTGTGATTACCGATTTGAGATGGGACTTAGCCTTCATGATACTTAATAGTCACGAACATCAAAGGACACAGATAGAGACTGATCGCCGACATAAAATCGATTATTAGACTTGAGTAGGCTCCAACTAAACGCAGTCACGAAGAAATTACAATTTCGCCGTGTTGTCAGAAGTTAACGTCAAGGTCAGAATTACTGATGTTAACATATGCAATTCCTAAATGACATATCGGTGTTTGTGCTTAGAGTTGGGACAGATAATAAGTACGAAGAACAATAAACCTTATTCAACTTTAATTCTCCGTGTCGCCTACATCATTTCATGGACATTTCAAGTGTATTCGTGAAATTAAGTGATTATTCTGATAACAAAAGGTGCCAAGTGAATTAGTGACAATTTAAATGTGAACAGCAATAACTTTACACTAAAATTACGACGCATTCTGATCGTTGCCCAAGGGTATGTTATCTCTGGAGTTACGTCGTGCAGTTGTTGAATACGTGACGTAGGGACGCCTTGACTACGGAATAATAATTAACAAATTAATATTCTCGCAAAATTCATAATGTGGCCTGGGCTTGGGTGATGGAATAATGATTTAAGACACTAATTTTTAACGTTTGAATGACCATTCCCAGACCGGGCATAATAACTATAGTTGGCAAGTTCGCGTAATTTGAAGGGTCTGTCGCGTACCCGCAAGAGACTTTTGATTATTTCAGGTCAATGGATGCATCGCTACATTTATAAGTGAAGAAGATCGACAGACAACGAACACAACTGCTTTCATTACAAGCAAGGGCGGCGCACACACTTTGACGTGCTGCTCCATCGAGACAGTGATATCAAATGGTTCAAAGGGCTCTGAGCACTATGGGACTTAACATCTGAGGTCATTAGCCCCCTAGAACTTAGAACTACTTAAACCTAACTTACCTAAGGACATCACACACATACATGCCCGAGGCAGGATTCGAACCTGCGACCGTAGCAGCAGCGCGATTCCGCACTGAAGCGCCTACAACCGCTCGGCCACAACGGCCGGCCTGTGATATCATTTTCGAGATACAGTATCTGATAATAACCAAAGCACGCGAGGAGTTTTTTTCCTAATAGTAACAGATTGGCGTTGTCGTGATCGACGGACGCCGTTCCACGTCATCTCGACTGGGAGACCCATCACCATCGAGCTGAGAGAGAACAGCGCCACATCGTGCAGAGCATTGGTGACATGTCGTATATGAAATATCTTGATTTTTTTCATAGTCATTAGTTTTCGTGTTCTGAATGAGATCGTGTCCTAGCTGTTTTAGAGTAAATAAACAGGTCAAAATTTGGCTTGTGCTACCTTGAATTATATCAACATTGTACTGCGCTAAATGGGGCGTAGGAAAATCTAGTGTCTTAAGTAAGTTTTGTTTACTGTGGGCTGCTAACGGGTGGCAAAGTTAGCTACTTTTTTTGTCACTGCTGATGATCTTCCACAAAATTATATACAGTGGGTTGGGTGTATACTTTTGCTGCTGGGGACAGAGGTTAAACTATGCCAGGTGTAGACCTTTGAAACCGGAATTTGGTTACAACAATTACACGTCTGTTGTGTGAAACTGATAGACAATATTTTACTCAAAATAATCTCCATTGCCATTTATACCTTTCTCCCACCTCCCGGTAGGCTATGAACGCCACACCAAAATAGCAGTTCTTCTTTTGAAGCGAACCAGTTAGCTAGCCATTTTCGTACATTTTCATACGAATTGAAGCGTTGTTCAGCGTGAAAATGTCCCAGAGATGCTAACAGATGATTATCGGTCGGAGCCTAGCCTCGAGAATAAGACGCATGCCCTAGTATTTCCCAACTGAACGCCCCGATTGCTTCCCTGAGCCATTTTGCTATGTCTTATGTGGCTCTTATGGCGCCTTATCATTGACCAATATGACAATTTGTTGCCTATTTCCATATTCATGTCGTTTTTCACGTAAAGGTCGCTTTAAATCGATCATTTGATGTTTTTAGACATCGGTGTTAATGTTTTCAACAGGTTTTAGCAGCTCGTAATAGATGACACCCTTCTAATCCCTCCAGACACAGAGCATTGTCTTTTTTCCAAAGCGGTTTGGTCTTGAAGTGGATGTCGATGGTTTGCCTGGATTCAACCACGATTTACGGGGCTTAGGGTTCTCAAAATATATCCATTTTTCATCACTTGTCACTATTCGATGGAGAAACGATTTTCTTTTGCATCTGGCGAGCAGCATTTCACAAGTGGTCTTTCGATTTGCTTGCTGTCTTTCATTGAGTTCATATAGAATCCACTTTCTGCATCTTTCCCATAGCTTCCAACTAAAGAGAAACGGCTTTCTGCGTCACATTTAATTGTTCAGTGACTTCCTGTTGGTTTTGAGTATCGTCTTCATCCAGTAAGGCCAGAAATTCGTTATCTTCGAACATTTTCGGCAGTTTTCCGCCCTCATCGTTTCTCACATCAAAATTATCACTTTTGAATTTTTTGAACCACACGAAACACTGTGTTTTCCCAAGAGCATGTTCGCCGAAAGCTTCGACAAGTATTCCATTTGATTTTGCAGCAGTTATCTTCTAACGGACGGAAAATCAATGCTGTCCACAAATCGTAGTTCGTACAAAACTCGAAATGTTCACGGGTTTGAAACAGATACCGTTGTACTGAACTTGGCTTACTGCGTGTTGAGATTCGTCGTCAGACCTAACAGAAAGCAAATGGCGCTGCAGACACGGTTTCACGGGCCCCTACACTGATGGCCAGCACCTTCTGTAGGGAAATTCCGGTTTCAGACTTTTACAGCTGGTAGGCTGGGGGTAGTTGAGCAGCAGTATTACAAAACAGATCTTTGTCCGATGGATTGCGTAAGTTACGCAACATACACGTAGAAACACAATACAATTGCAACATTTCGAACTATTTCATATCACACCTGACATATTCCATCGCAACATGGGATATTCGTTATTATTACAGACAGTCTTTGGTATAGTTTCTCATTTGTATTTAGCCATCTTTGTACAAAAACATCTGTGGCCGTAATACTGAGGTATCCTCAAGCTCCATGCACTCCGCCTATCCTTCCGATAACGTCTATCCCCTACAACCTGATTTCTTTCCCCCATCTGCTCCTATTCATCGAACATATCCACATCCTCTACACCTCCTGCTGCCTTGACCCCTCTCATCCCCTGGTTGCTCCTGTCCTCTCCAATCCCCGCCCTCTGCTGCGCCATCACCGTTGTGTCCTCCCTACCCTCAACCTCTATACCCTTCATTTCCTTTCCCAAGGTGGCTTCCGTCGCGTCCCCCTCCGTTTTCTGCCCGTCCCACCCCCCAGAACACGCCATGTCCATTAATAAGTTCTATTGCACCTGGATGTGGTACACGCTATTGCTATTCCAAGAGGGTGTGTCCCGGAAAGTGTCGGATAACGTATTACTCCCTCCCACACATGTCTCTTTAAATGGCCACAACGAGAAAATACGAGAAAGTACAGCTATTACGGAGGTTCATCGGCTATCAATCTTCCCACACGCCATACGTGAATCGAACAAGAAGGAGGGATGAGATAGTGGTACCAGAAGTATTTTCTGCCACACACCGTATGGTGCTTTGCGGAGTATAGACGTATATAAAGATATTGGTCAAACTGCCTATGGGTGGGAAACTTGCAGTTTTCAGGAAGGCTCGATCAGCTACTGATGCGATCATTGCGATTCATTGGACTACATTTTACTAACTGAATAACTGGATATAACCCAGAAGCAAATAATTAATTTGTTGGCATGAAAATGTTTTTGTTACGGCAGACAGGAACAAACTTTCAGAGTACCCCTGCTCTTTTCATCCGATAGATTCTGGCATTACGTCATACGTTGAAGAAAATTTGTCCTGAAACTGACTACAAGAGGAGTCATAGAATGTTTTATCGTCTTAATCACCATGTATAAAACCAACTTAAACACAATTTTAAGAAACTGGAAAATGAACCTTTGCAGTTTTGTCCTAGAGAAGAACATTTCACCAGTTCATTTTAACGTGCATTTACATACACAGTAAATTTGCATAGAGATCATTTTGCTTTATTTCATTAAATAATCATCATTAATATGACGAAAGGTAGAATTAAGTTAATTTCATACTATAAGGTTCTAAAACAAAGTATCAAGATGGTACAACGTACTGTTTACATTTCGGTATTATTGCGATGGTAATAAAATGGTTGGTTCAAATGGCTCTGAGCACTATGGGACTTAACGTCTGAGGTCATCAGTCCCCTAGAACTTAGAACTAATTAATGCTAACTAACCGAAGGACATCACACACATCCATGCCCGAGGCAGGATTCGAACCTGCGACTGTAGTGGTCGCGCGGTGCCAGACTGTAGCGCCTAGAACCGCTCGGCCACTTCAGCCGGCGAGATGATAATAAATTGTTGAGACTTTTATTGCGTTGGCAGCAGCCATACGCTGTGAGATAACTCCGCGTGGTGCTAAGTACCTTAGGAACAGAAAATGAGCAGTTACCGACTAGTTATCTTGTTCGTTGTCTCGTTACACACACGTGCACCTTCGTTTATTTATTTTTTTCTTCGTTAAGAGGCATATTTTTCCGCTTATATATCGACGGTCCGCGAGTGTGAACCTTTCCAGGGCACAGTACCTTCCAAGGAACGATTAATGTGTGAATTTGCAGCTCGTCTTATGCAGAAAATGATTACTTCCACAAATCGAAAATTTGCGTAAATAATCATTATGCGTACTTATCAGGCAGAGAATATGTGTTTTTCCGCTAACGTTCGCTATCTATTCCAGATGATGACAATGAGTTTAGATAGCTATACATATTTTTCATTACTATGAAATAATTCATTTTCTGAAGGTCCTCGGACGTGCACATCTGGTCGTAGTACATAACTGTTAATTTGAATGTGGTCTTCGATAATGGTATACTGAAATAATCGCCATTTCTATACTCTAGAGTAGTGCATGAAATATTATCTGATTAGCAATTAGAAGTTCTTTTTAATGACAGCTGTGAGGAATTGTCTGGTCGCCAAGTCGATGAATTCTGGTACTTGAGTGAAGATTGTCCTGTTGAGTTTGCTGAAACTGATTGGTAAACAATAAAAAGATTCTTGCGAGTTGCAAACGAAAAGAGGACGTCTATGGACAGTGATCTCCTCTGAGAGTAAGTGTGTAATTGCTGTGGATAATATGTATAGTTAAAAAGAGCTGAGTGGCAGTTAGTTTCAGAAGTTATATTTTGTAATTTTGGCCAAGTGCAAAAGTTTTTGGAGGCAAGGAATGCTTCAAAATGCAGGAAAATGGCTGGAATTCCAAGGTAAGTGTCAAGTCTGGACTAGCATTAGGTATTGTGAAAAGTAATTGTTTTGAAGCTTAACAAAAAGTTTATTTACTGGCGGTAGCGAATTATTACTTGCACGATTATTAATTACTTAGATTAATGAAGTGGCTTTAGAGCATCAACAAAATTCCTGTATTGGAAATCACGTATTCCAAATGTATCAAAATTAGGAATGGTATTTTCTGCGTTCATTAGCACATACACCATACTGCTTCAAATAAAATATATCAACTTCTGAGAAAAATGTTTTTATTGAAGAATGGAGAAACAAATGTACGTGACAAAGATTTTCACGATTAGTGAGACTTGAGTTCCATTTCTGCCTTAGCGAATCATCGAAAAGTATTTAATTTGAATCTGTGTTATGCTTGTTTATTAATTGGCTGGAAAAGATGCAAAGAAAAATTTCCTGCTAATTGTTTTGTCTCGGGAGTGAATAGGGTGTAAGTGGCTGTAGTGTAATATGTGGCATACCACTTGCTTTAAATTTTAAAAACCGTTAACAGGTTTATTTATTGGGCAGCTCCATCTGCATTCCGCTCTGGAATTGAGAACTATCAAACAGCTATTTAGTTAAATCAAAATGGTAAAGTTTTTAACTAACCCTTGAATAGGGACGCCTGAATATGGCAAGAAGTTTGCCTGACGGAACATCGCGCATTCTGGACGGCGCCACCAGGCTGAATACCCGAGTAATATTCAAAGCTTAGTCGGAGAATATTTTATACAGGAGTGTAATTGCGAAAACTTCGTTCACATTTGAGATTCCATTGTTACATGAAATACAACTTACGGTAATTAAGGGCGAGAAGGGGGAAGACAACGATTTCCTTCCACGTTAAATATATCGTGATGAGGCTACCCCACAACAGAAGTACATGGCGAACGCAGTTGCCACATATCATAGCAGATCAGGAGAAAGAGTCTTCAGAGCAACATATGCTTGATGTTGTTGCCCGAAAAAAAATGTACGGATATTTCTATTTTGTGAAAAAGGTCACAAAGACCGCTAACCGGCGCGTTTACTATCTGGCTTATATCCTAATTAGGAGATTAAAGCGAAAATGTCATTTTTCAACACGACGGAGCACCGCCGCCCTTGCACCTGCGATTAGGTGCCTCATTGTCGAATCAGCCCAAATATATACTTCATCATTTGTATCTGAGGCCGTCTAATGTGTATGATATTTTGTGGGGGATTTTGAAAGACCTCGTCCATGTGCCACTCTTCTAACACATCTGGGTGAACTGTGACGCCGAGTACCACAGAAAATTTATGCAGTAATCGCAAACAGTGTCGTAAAAGAATGGGATGAATGTGATTATTGTATGGATGTTTATTGTGCGTCCGATGGAGGGCATTCGTGAAAGCTAAATGAAAACTTTGATCCTATATTCTGTGTATGCTCACTCAAACTGTATGATGTACAGTGCCTTGTAGTGACGTCACCCACGCACTGCATCTTACATTTTGCGCTGTACGGGGATTGTTTATCAAGATTTCTGTTTCGTTGATTATGGAAACTCATACGAATACCTTTTTACTGGTATGGTACTGAAACAAAGGTAAAATAAATTCATATTGTTTGCATTTAATTTTACGTAAGCACCTGCAAAACGCCGATTATGGATAGAGCAAGTTAAAAATGGAATGCAAATGACTCAAAATAATGACAAAAAAGAAACAACAGGTTTACTCTTGTAATGCTTGACATAAATGCAGAAATAAATATTTAACACATCAAATAAATAAAATTTTGAAATTTAATTTGAACTGTTATTTCTTGTTTTCTGTAATTTGTTGCTTACCTTCCTCTTAAACTCATGTGGGACTTCATTTTGAACAACATTAAATTGATTTTCATTCGCATTGTAAAATTTTTTTGTATATGACTTAAAAACATTTCAGTTGTGCAAAAAAAATGTTCTAATATATTCGTTCCTGAATCTCATTACTCTAGCGAACGATTCCCTACAAGATCGTGGAAGAGATAAGCGAGTATGATGCTCTTGGAGAAAATTATTTTCCTGCTACATATACTCTGAAAACAGTTTCAATAACATTTACAATAACCACCTGTTCGAAAGTAGATTGTTGTTCCAATTTCTGTTGGAGTATGATTGTTTCACATATCCTTTGCCAGGGTCTTTGATAGTAGTTTCCTGGGATGTAAGCCTCATATGCTGTAAAATTTAACATTTTGGTCGTTAATGCAACTGGACTTCTTTAGGAAATGCAGTTCGAATAAACCATAGTATTACACATCCATTATTCTAACTGGATTACATCTTCGTCAGCCAGAGATTCCAAAATCAGACATTAGATTGTAAGATTTACCAAGGAGCATAAATAGGATCAGATTACAATTCGCAAATGACGTGTAGACTAAAATGGAAGCGGATCCTCCGGAAGAATCAGTGTAGAAGGAAGTGGAATACAGAAACACTGAGGAATGGAGGGATGTGTTGGACTTTCGCCAAGGCTGTGGATTTTGTGATAAGGGATACCAGATCGGGCAGTTGAGGTGAAGAGGAGTGAACATATTTAAAAATGCCAATCACACGTGGTGGACAAACATAGGGAACAGGAACGTATCTGTGAAGAAACCTTGGTTAACGGAAGAAATCAATGGATCGACGAAAGGAGGGAGTAAAAAATTTTCGGGGAAGGGCATGAACACAACTACACAAATCACTTAATCAGTGAAAGAAATTGGAAGTGTAGGGTAGCTAAAACTACAGGAAAATTGTGGAGAAATCGAAAAACATTTGCTCATCGTGAGTTCTGACTAAGCATATGTAAAAGTCAATACAAGCTTCAATGAAATTACAAGGAATGGCGTTGACATTAAGAATGCGAAGAGCGTTGTACTGTTCTACGCAAAGGAGCGAGTGGGTACGCGAAGAGCGTAAAGTGAGCGACTCTCTTGTCTGATGACGTGACTGAGGAACAAATGGGAGTCGATATGAAAGATGTAGACGATCCTTTGTTAGAGCCGGAATTTAAAGAGCTCCTGAAGACTTAAAAAGCATTATCCCAGAATGGATTGACAATATTCAATTGGAACAGTTAATATCATTGGCAGAAACGGCAGTCAAACGGATATTCAGGCTTGTGGGTAGTATCTGTGTGACTGGTGACGCATCATCAGCTTTTCGGAAAAACATCATTCACACAATAACGAAGGTTTCAATGTCAGATAAGTGTAAGTATTGTAGTACAATCAGCTTAATAGATGACGCATCCAAGCTGGAGACAACAATAATATATTGAAGAATGGAAAAGAAACCTGAGTGTGTAGTTGACGATCAGTTTGCTTAAGGACAAGTAAAGGAACTAGAGAGGCGGTCAAGACGTCGCGCTTGATAATGGAAGCAAGTCTGAAGAAGAATCCACGCTCATGGGATCTGCCGATCTGGAAAAAGCGTTAGACAATGTGAAATTGGGCAAATATTAGAAACGCAGGAGAAACCTATAGGGAAAAAAGGCTCAAAGTCCTCGGATTAAAAAAGCTGCAAGACAGAATGCAACCTTTCAACCTTATTGTCCAATCTGTACGTCGAAGAAGCATGGACAAAAAAGAAGTCTCAAGGGTAGGATTCACGATAAAAGGATACCAATGATAAAGTTCGCTAACAATATTGCTGCCCTCAGTGAAACAGTCTAATAAGTACAAAATATGGAGTGAGAATAAACCTGAAAGAGACAAAAGTAATGAGAAGAATCGGAAGTGAGAATAGCAAGAAACGTTACACAGAAATTGTTAACCACGAAGTAGAGGAAGTTGAGGAATTCTGCTTAGAAGCAAAATAAGCGATGACGGATGAAGCGAGGAGAACATTAGAACCAGACGAGCACAGACAAAGAAGGCTTCCATGCCCAAGAGAAATCTACTAGCATCAAACAAAGGCCTTTATTTGAGGAATACATTTCTGAGAAGACACGTTTCGTTCACTGCACTGTGTAGTAGCGAATTACAGACAGTGTGGAAACAGAAACAGACGAAATTCAAGGCGTTTCAGATGTGATGCTACCGAAGAACGTTGGAAATTTGGTGGACCGATGACTTAAGTAATGTTTGGGTTCTCCTCAGAATCGGCGATTAGAGGAATATATAGAAAATACTGACAAGATGAATTGACAGGATTATGGGACTTGTGTTAAGAAATCAGGGTATATCTTCCAAGGTGCTAGAGAGCTGTAAAGTGTAAAATATGTATGGGGAAACAGATTGCGACATATAACTGAGGAAGTAGGATGGGAGTGCTACTCTGACATGAAGAGGAGAGGAATTCGTGAAGGGGTGCATGAAACTAGTCATATGACGGATCATCCAAAAAAAAAAGTTATGCATCCTTATGAAGGCATCATGCCACAGAGGTCAAAACATAGATAAAATCTACATAAGACGCTGTCTACAACAGGAAAGAACTTTATCGTTATTCAATGGATATTGAATGCGTTTGTGAAAATCTAAGAACTTACACTAACTGGTTTCACTTTCCCTTACGCGAGAAAGCCCTCCTTCCCGATCCGTTTCATGTTAACGCTTTCTTCCACGCTTTTGAAAGTGGTAGTTGTAGGTACCCAGCAATTACCAAACCACAAGATTGCGATTTTCTTCTAAGGGTTTACCTAAGTGGTTCAAATATGCACCAGCCAAATTTAAATCACGATGTGAAATTCATGGATATACGAAAGATGTGATGAAGCATAAACGCAGAGAATATGTGATACTCCTGCAAAAAATGTGAGCTACGAAGAGACACATACATACACAAAAGCCGACTGAGGTGGCCGAGCGGTTCTAGGCGCTTCAGTCTGGAACCGCGCGACCGCTACAGTTGCAGGTTCGAATCCTGCCTCGGGCATGGATGTGTGTGATGTCCTTAGGCTAGTTAGGTTTAATTAGTTCGAAGTTCTAGGGGACTGATAACCTCAGATGTTGAGTCCCATAGTGTTCAGACCCATTTGAACCATACACAAAATCGACGCTACTAGAAAAGATTTTTAAATGAAAACTTTGTAAATTATATCTACCGATAAGAAAACTTTCACTACAGAGGGAAACAGTGTAACGCTCAATCCCAGACTCTACTTTCCCTTAATTGGCTGTAAGATCTCGTAGTTATTTTTCACTTCATTTGTGACGCAAGCTATGTATCATGTTACACCCACTAATTCCAAGTGGCATAACTCGCAATAACCTATTAGTGCATAACCTATGAAATGGTAACGTCATTATTGCATAGTCCATTTAGGAATTCAGTTGTGACTTGTGATACACATTGACCCATGACAATTCCGTTGCCTAGATGCAGGTGCAATGCAAAACACATGACTACATCATTCCATGTGCCGCTCCTTCACACTCCCTCTTCTACCTCCTCCCACTCCCTCCTCCCACTCCCTCATCCCTTTTCTCCCTTTCACTCCAATCTCCCACTCCAAACATCACTAGCTCTTCCCTCACTTAATTTCACCCCTGATAAGCTACGCCACATTCTTGAAAATATGCCACCAGAGAGCTTCTAACCCGAAACACTCACCAGCCAAATGGGCTTACCAAGCCCAGTATTTTACTGCCAGAAAAAATGAAAAATTGAAACAGATAGCTTCATACAGCACGTTTGGGTAAGGTGCATGATATCATTCTCGTCCTGTGTTGATGGTACGTCTGCACATGATTGTTCACAATGCGTATATGTTGCACATGAGCATAAAGCCAATGCCTTACACATGCACTCTCTGAAAGCTATGAAGTGAGATAATCTACATAGCTGTATACATCCACTAAGGAGTTGGTGTATTCTATTTCACATGAAGGTTCAAACAGGCATGGAAGCTATACCACAGATCACAGGAAAAATACTAAGATATGTAGCTCCATTTGTTGCATACATTAGATTGTTATAATACAACCATAACTCATAGGCTATCATTTCGGATTCATAGGTTCATAATAGATCTACAAGACACAAATTACAATGTCAGTTTCGGAATATATCCACAACATATAGCTTAAATTTTCAGTTTACATCTTTTTTATATCTACAAGCTATATGTTACGATTTCGGTACAATATTTCTCCAATATATAACCTACATTTTCTGTACTTTACATTTACAGCGAATAGGTTACTTTTAAAGAAAATGTTGTGCTCACAGCGGCAGACTAACCCTGCCCTCTCGAAAATGCCGCCAGCCAACAGTGCTCACTTTATGAGAATATATGAAATTTTTATCATATTTTGTCGACAGTGCAAATTTTCATTATTTCATAGTCGCAACTGTAACCAGCTTTGATCACATCATACACTGAGCAGCTTGTTTATAAAAATTATTTAAAACACATTCTCAGCAATCACTAACCCTTAGCTACTTGTTGATGTGTGGTCGACACATTTCATTCAGCGCACTACACGTTGTACTTTAGCTTCGAAAGAGCACATATTTGCTCTAAGTCATATAAATTCTGTAATGATAACACCTTGTAATTCATCCTTCTTTAAACACACTTCGTTTTATTGACATATAAGATGTTATTAATGTTATTGGGGTAAGCTAACATTCCACCACACCACCTATGCCCATATTTTTTCAAGAACATCTTAATATATTACATACTTCCATGATATATTAAGCGACACCGGTCTGCGGAACAAATTTTAGTCCATTTTTGCTTCGAATATATTATGCATAACCCATAATGGGAATGAAGTACCAGCATCTTAGAAATAACTGAAGTAACTGTTTTTACTGCTACAGGTCTCTCAAAAATGATGTTAAGTCTACACAACACATTTTCAGACAAATTCTCGTTAAATACTACAATACACTTGAAATTCAGTATTGCAACCAGAGAGGGAGTTGCGCATCTACTCCCCAACTTTGTACTAGCTTCACATACCTTCATATTTTGTACATTCTGCTAACTTTTGCAAAAACCCTTATCACTCACGAAATATTTTCGAAATCGTACTCTGAATTGATACGTATCTCACCATTCACTTCGCAGAAGTCCATCTCATTGGCAGCAGCGAAAAGATCGCTGTTTGGGCCGCAATATAACTTGGGCAGTGAATTAAATGGCCCACCATTAAAGTGAGTGCAAGGCAGAAAATGAAATCATACTTTTTTCACAGCCCAGAATAGCACAGCATTTTATTTCTCGCAGTCTGTTTTAATAGAAAACCTGCACACTGTCGTTTAAAAATATTTAGCCTATGTCAGTTTAGCTATTTGCTAGAGCAGGGAGTAAAAATTTCAAACAAACATGCATGTAACATTACGTGATTGGTACACGATACTGGTGTGTAAGCCAGTACTGGCAGATGCGTGGGGCATGGGAACCTGCCAGTCATGTATGTCTGGTAGCAGAAGTACTCAGCGAATGGCCATGGGCTTGCAGGTTGCTTTCAAGTACACTCTTTCAGCTGCTTTTCAGGATCACTGTACATCCACTTTGGACTTCTTTTCAAGGCCATCAACAGAAACACACTTTTAGATTATCATAAATAGGAGAGCTTCTAGGAGTTTGGTTGGGAAACGATATAGAAAAATTACATTTACATTACAGACAGAAAGTAATTCCTTTTCTTATTTTTGGTTGGATTATACTTCAGAGAATTTAGTTTAATTTTAAATTCAATCATACATTGGAAAGATATAATTTTTTCCCAGCCAGTAAATCGATAAACACAGTGAAGTTACATTCTCGAAATGTAATACAAGTCCATCTTTTTTCTTGTCTACTATATGCCATTGTCCCACAGTAATTAGTTCTGTTCTTTCTTGCAATTCTTGTAGAAGAAGTACTTCGAGATTTTGATTCTGGATTTTATTTCCTGTACTGACCTACTGTAAAGCATTCCTGATATGAATCGGTGTATGAAGCAATCTCTTCACCTCCTTATTTCTGTGACATTCTGTACACAACATTAAGAATTAACTCTAGCATGCGAATGGCTGATAAGTGCAGTTACTCTACTGGTTTTAGACGCCCCAAAGAGCTTTTCACTTCTTATACGTCTAGTCTGCGACATTTAGATGCAATGTAATCACTCCTTCCTAGCAGGTCCAAATCGGAATCGTGGCTTCTAAGAAGGGTTTTCGTGTACCATTCAGTGTAGTAAGTGTCCTGTAATCCATCATTTTCTTCAAGTATTCCAGTGTACGGCCCGTTTCTACGGTATGAATGCGTGCTGTTGTGTTCTTTCCGAAATGTCTGAAAGAACAGACACCACGCAGATTCCGCAGCTGTGAAAAATCCTGAGTAAATTGTTGGGAGATCAGCGCTATCAGCTGCAGCGGTACATTAAGCGCAATCAGCGGCGACTAGTGAAAATATGTACCAGACTGGGATTCGAACTCGGGATCTCCTGGTTAGTAGGCAGATGCGGTGACCTCTGTGCCATCCACGACACAGCGTTATGGCCACTGCACGGACTATCTCGGCACATATCACGGCCGATCCGCACGCTCACCGATCGCCACCTATCCGCAGTCCCTCTCCGTTATACAAAGTACTCCCGTTCGCTACTCTGAGATTCCCACAGGAGGTCGGAAGCATTTGTTCCATCCGTACCGAAGTAGGTGGATCCACTGCCGGGCTAGGTTTACCAATTATATGAATGCATGGTGTCTATTCTTACGGAGATATACGAGGTGCATTCAAGTTCTAAGGCCTCCGACTTTTTTTCGAGTTAACTACTCACCCGAAATTGATGAAACTGGCGTTACTTCTCGACCTAATCGCCCTGCAGACGTACATATTTTTCACAACGCTGACGCCATGATTCCATGGCAGCGGCGAAGGCTTATTTAGGAGTCTGTTTTCACCACTGGAAAATCGCTGAGGCAATAGCAGCACGGCTGGTGAATGTGCGGTCACGGAGAGTGTCTTTCATTGTTGGAAAAAGCCAAAAGTAACTAGGAGCCAGGTCAGGTGAGTAGGGAGCATGAGGAATCACTTCAAAGTAGTTATCACGAAGAAACTGTTGCGTAACTTTAGCTCGACGTGCGGGTGCGTTGTCTTGGTGAAACAGCACACGCGCAGCCCTTCCCGGACGTTTTTGTTGCAGTGCAGGAAGGAATTTGTTCTTCAAAACATTTTCGTAGGATGCACCTGTTACCGTAGTGGCCTTTGGAACCAAATGGGTAAGGATTACGCCCTCGCTGTCCCAGAACATGGACACCATCATTCTTCCAGCACTGGCGGTTACCTGAAAATTTATTGGTGGCGGTGAATCTGTGTGCTTCCGTTGCGCTGACTGGCGCTTTGTTTCTGGATTGAAAAATGTCATCCACGTCTCATCGATTGTCACAACCGACGAAAAGAAAGTCCCATTCATGCTGTCGTTGCGCGTCAACATTGCTTGGCAACATGCCACACGGGCAGCCATGTGGTCGTCCGTCAGCATTCGTGGCACCCACCTGGATGACACTTTTCACATTTTAAGGTCGTCATGGAGGATTGTGTGCACAGAACCCACAGAAATGCCAACTCTGGATGCGATCTGTTCAACAGTCATTCGGCGATCCCCCAAAACAATTCTCTCCACTTTCTCGATCATGTCGTCAGAACGGCTTGTGCAAGCCCGAGGTTGTTTCGGTTTGTTGTCACACGATGTTCTGCCTTCATTAAACTGTTGCGCCCACAAACGCACTTTCGACACATCCATAACTCCATCACCACATGTCTCCTTCAACTGTCGATGATTTTCAATTGGTTTGACACCACGCAAATTCAGAAAACGAATGATTGCACGCTGTTAAAGTAAGGAAAACGTCGCCATTTTAAGTATTTCGAACAGTTCTCATTCTCGCCGCTGGTGGTAAAATTCCATCTGCCGTACGGTGCTGCCATCTCTGTGACGTATTGACAATGAACGCGGCCTCATTTTAAAACAATGCGCATGTTTCTATCTCTTTCCAGTCCCGACAATAAAAAATCGGAGGCCTTAGAACTTGAATGCACCTCGTATTGACACTGTGTCAGCCACTCTTAGCCTGAAACTCCTACTGTTTATTCACGATATGTGGCCTGAGGACTCAGTTGACGATTCAGTATACATCTCTTGAGTGTGGCTTCAGTGATTAAGAGTTGCTACGTAGGCTGTAGTGGAATTCGCTGTTTTCAGTGCCAGACTCATAGCTGCCAGAGATCGCTGTATCAGTTGAAGGACCGGCCGGCGTATTGTAATTTGGCGAGTTCCCCCCCCCCCCCCCCCCCACCACAAATCCCTAGGTGCTTCCCATTTGGCAGATCTGTGCTAAGAAGGCGTGACTGTGCGGCGTGTGTAACTTATTCACACATCACCTACAGAGTGCTCAGTCCCTCTTTCGTATCGCCCGTGTTGTTGAATCAGATGGACTGTGGCTGTCAGATGCCGTGAAGTCTTTTGTCGTGATCTATGATGATCCTAGCCCACTAATTACGTAGCCCTCTGGCATAAGTATTAGAGCAGTTCAGACCAAGGTTGTGGATGATTTATGGGTTACTGCTTAGTGGCAGTTTCTTTATTTATTTACTCATCAAGTACCGTAGGACCAAATAGAGGAGCAAACCTCCAAAGGCCGGCCGCGGTGGTCTTGCGGTTCTAGGCGCTGCAGTCCGGAACCGCGGGACTGCTACGGTCGCAGGTTCGAATCCTGCCTCGGGAATGGATGTGTGTGCTGTCCTTAGGTTAGTTAGGTTTAAGTAGTTCTAAGTTCTAGGGGACTGATGACCTAAGATGTTAAGTCCCATATTGCTCAGAGCCATTTTTTTTAACCTCCAAAGTCATGAAAAGTGTTAGTACATGAAATTACAACATAAAAGTAATAACCGATAAAAATAAAATGGATTTGGATCCAAAAAAGTCAAGCCATAAGTTTCACTAAACGCAGTCAGCAATATAACATAAGAATCACTTTAAATTTTCAGCGAATCCTTAACAGAATAGAAGGAGTGACCATGAGGAAACTCTTCAGCGTCGATATGAAACCTAACATTTTTGAATTCTTCTGATAGCTTACTGAAAATGGATGCAGCATTATGCTGCGCACCTTTCTGCATAAGAGCTAAGGAAGTCCGATCCAAATGCAGATTGGATTTCTTCCGAGTATTAACTAAGTGAAAGCTGATTATTCTTGGGAATGAGCTGAAATTGTTAACAAGAAACGATAGTAAAGAATATATATATATTGAGAGGTCAATTTCAAAATACCCATACTAGTGAAAATGGGTCGACAAGAGGTTTACGAATTTACATCACTTAATGCCCGAATCACCAGTTCCTGAGCCAAAAATATCCTTTTAGAATGGAAAGAGTTACTCCAAAATATAGTACAGTTTGGCACAAACGATTGAAAATAATAAAAGTAGACTAATTTTCATGTCGAACCATCACTTATTTCAGATTACATTCGAATAGTAAAAATGGCTGATTAAGTCTTCGAATAAGACCCTGAACGTGAGCTTTCCATGACAGTTACTACCTGTCTGAACACCTAGAGATCTAAACTTTTCAGTTTCACTAATCATACTTCCATTCTGTGAAATTAAAAGTCGGGTGTTGTTGAATTGTGTGTTAAAATCTGTAAAAACTGAGTCTTACTGTGATTTGGCATTAGTTTACTTTCTACAAGCCATGAACTTATATCATAAACAGCACTATTTGAAACCTAGCCAATGTTGCACACAACGTCCTTTACTACCAAGCTACTGTCATCAGCAAACAGAAATATTTTTGGGATGTAAATGAGATCCTGGATTGTAGCATCGCTTATCTGTGGTTAAGGAACTGCCATTACATCAGACAGCAAGCGTGTAACTGACGATGTGACAATACTGGAACAATATTACACAAGATTTGATAATACAATAATCAGAGGATCAGGTACAGATGTCATGGACGCAATCGATAGCACCGATCGACTGCTCTAAGCTAGCTGGTCAGAATATTTACGTTGAATTGAGGAGAGGCTTTACTGCGAGACATTATTCGCCATAACCCAGTTGTTCTAGTTATTTACGAGTGGTCAGCTACATTTGCCTAATGGGTTTCTTTCAGTACCGTAACCGCCCCGACAAGTATTGTTCCGACCTGTCTAGTGTATCTTACTTAATGTTACGAAGGCAACGAATGCAGTTGAGTGTGCACATGTCTCCACCGAGCTTGCTCGCACTCACACCTTGGTTTCGCCACGTGTCGAAAACACTCAGCACGGAACTCTTCGTGCCAAGGCTCTGGGTCATCAGAATCTCAACCTCCCCTCGGTCAAACTGAGACAGATCGCACGCCTTCCTCATTCCACACACCGACAGCACGATCAATAAAGCCGTCGGCACACGGACCGTGCATCCGAACGTTGAGCGTTGAGCGTGCCGAGTTTCTGACGTCACAGTGTGGAATAACAGGCTCGGGTGTCTTTCCGAGCGTGCAGAGCAATATCTGGCGTGTCAGATATTCTGAGCGTTCGTCTGAGCGTTGACCAATGAGATGGCACAACTCCACCTACGTCACAAGCACGCTGTCTCCCTTCAGTACAGAGTTGTGAGGCGCCATATTGGCATTCATTTCAAGCCTATATGTATATATGCTGC
The DNA here is from genome assembly GCF_023864275.1 of Schistocerca cancellata. Classification (NCBI taxonomy): domain Eukaryota; kingdom Metazoa; phylum Arthropoda; class Insecta; order Orthoptera; family Acrididae; genus Schistocerca; species Schistocerca cancellata. Next base: position 517,373,764 of record NC_064632.1, read on the forward strand.
TTCTGAGCACCAGCAAATTGAGAATCACTGGAAAACCCGTTGTTAACTGTCTGATTCGTTCCAATAAAATAATGGGAAATACGGAAGCGTCCGATCCCGCCCGTCTGCTTTGACCCATGACGTCACAAATATGGCGGAAACAAAAACAAACACACACACTCTCCACAAGAAGCCTAATGACACTAACGGGACAAGCGCAGGATATGGGGTGTTTTGGGTGGGGGGGGGCAAACTAAATATAAACAAATTTAGACGCCTTGCGTAGCTACAACGTGTAAGTGAAGACAGCCATGCATGAATACCCACCCACCTCCCCAGGGGTCGTAATCCCAGCAACCCATAAAGATGCTTCAGTAGCTGATTAGTGTTTTTTGTCTTAAAAAAAAAAACCTCACGGGATAGAACTAACAGATCAGAAAGATAAATATAATAAACTAAAACAGAAATTGGAGGCTACAGATAATTAAAATAAGTAATAAGCGTTTCTAAATTTAAAAAAAAAATCTCACGAGATAGAACGAACAGATCAGAAAAGTAAATAAAATAAAACAGGACTGGAGACAGCCACACTCAAACCAAACTCCGCACCGTCATGACGTCACACACAACACCCTTACGTCACGGGTCAAAGCCGACACGTGGGATCGGACGCTTCTGTCGACCCAAATAATGAGAAACATCATATTCGTGGCAAAAGAATTATTGTAACTTGCGTGTTATGAGGGTAGGCTATTTGAAGGCAGCGACACACTGAAGATCCACCCAAAACGCATTGTTCTTGGTACAATTTGTTATAATTAAATTTCAAGTAACATAATTATTTACGATTAACGTTTGCAGCAATGGGTAACATGCTATGATTTATTGTAAGCTGTATGGTATTGGTTTAGCGTAATGAATAGCGTCTCTGTCCTATAATTGCGTTTTGTTGGGGCGAGGGTTCGCGCCTTACAAGTGTAAATTTTTTTTCTTAACATTCGCGTTTTATTAGGTTCTGGTACTTTATTGTTAGTTTAATATAAGTATATCCTATAATATTTGATGATATGTAAATATAAGTTCACCGTTTATTGAGGGATGACTTTGTTCGATTGGCCTATCTACACAACAGCTTGCGCTACTTGTATAAAGATATTTTGCTCCTTTTTCATTTATGCTTCGTAATTCACAAGTTGCAAGGACTCTGCTACTGGGTAGGAACAGTGATCAAGTAAGACTGACCTTGGGGTTTTACTAAAATGTGGGAATGATGATATAATGTGTATCTTATGCGGAGAAGTATTCCAAATTTGTAACACACTGTCTGTAATGGAACTTTTATTAGCCTGTGTCGTTATTGATTGGACATGGTACGTTCCTTTTCATGGACGATGGAGGAAAAGTGCGTTTTAACACAGCTAAACGTGAGAATTTTACGCGCGCCCGTTGAGTAAACAGTGTGATTTACGAACTAGAAACATCCGTCAACTGCCGCTAGAGTGCGTTGCGATCGCGTATAGCACGTTGGGGCCCACGTACCGTATGCACAAGTCGCATCGATCCTGAGCGTTCAGCAGCACGTTGAACTTGGCACGCTGAACGTTAACGTTCGACAGCACGGTCCGTGTGCCGAACGCTTAATACTACATGTTCTGTGTGTGTGTCTGACTAGAATACATTAACCACCAGGTGACACTGCTAATACCTGGACGGTTTATATCGGTAGTAGGTCGGTAGCCACACTGTTCTGGCTGATCAGTGTATTTATGCACTGCCTCTGACTTTTCGTGACACATCCCTGAACTGAAGCCTAAACTCAACGAATGCTAGACTGTGGGGACTTTTAAAACATTTTACTGTTCCGTTCCTGTGCTATCTCAGTATTGCACAGTTTTCACATCCAGTGTTTAAAGTAGTTTGTAAACTTTGCTTGAACATCTACACAGACTTGTTCCTTATTTCCAATAAGAGTTCACATTCTATGGTTGCGCCAATTGTTTTCATTGTATTTTGGAAAGCAGTGGTCTAGAGTGCGAAAAACATGCTCGTCCGGGTTTAATACAACACTTCCGTGCAACATTTGTGTCATCTTTGGTGCAGCATGTGTTAACAATTTCCACATAGATTCCAGGTCAATAATTGAGCAATACAGAAGGGGGAGAACGCAGTTTATAATTGTTTATCAGTTCTGATTGTGTAGAAGGTTTACTTGTGCACCAGTCAAATTCGATGCATTCTTTATGTGCCAGCAGAAATATTATAAAACACTATAACACCAACACTAAATGCTGTGTGATATTATTTATTTAGCGTATGGCTAATACAGACATATCATGAAATTAAATTACCTATAAATATGTACATATTGACACACAAGAAACTTAATTTTGTCTTTACAAATGAATATCCAGTCCTTCAATTCAGCGCACTGCGTCTGGAGTTACTAGCAGGAAGTCCTCTTTGGCGCCGTGATAGGCTCGAATCCTGCATTCACTGACAGTGTGGTGAACAGTCTGGTGTGGAGCCCCGCAGTCACAAGCTGGATCAGGCAGCTTCTTCCACTAAAAGAGAGCATCCCTGCATCGCCACATGGCCGGTACGGATTCTATTGAGAGTAGACTAGGTCATGCGTGCCACTTGGAAGTTTAGCACCTGAGAAGATGTTATGCAGGTGCACATCTGTCACTGCTTCCTACCGACCTTTCCATTCTTCAAGAAGTTTGAAATTCTTAGCAACCATGTCAGCAGCATCGCACAGAGTTGGATGGCGTGATTTTAGTCTGTTGCGATTTAAAGGGCTGTGTGATAGTTTACACCACACAGAAGGGTTTGGCAACAGTACAGCAGAGCATATTGTAAATACTACTTCTTGGCATTTAATACTTTTACATAGTCTTCCACAGGGTCAAACACGCGACCCATTCTGCAGTCATGCATCATACCCTCCAATCTGGCACTACCATGTTGTTGTCCAAGAAATATTCAAACGTTCCTCATATATGCTTCTCAGAAAATCTTTTGAAAATAATAATATGCTAACTGATGTCTGTTTCCGATCCTGGGCCTGGTGTTTGATATATAAACTTTTACATTTTTAATTCTACAGCTGACGCTCATCCCTTTTTAAAAAGTGGACTCCAGCAGTTTTTCGTTGTTGAAATTCGCGTTTCTCACGCTTTCATAGCCGTCTGGCACAAAGATGACGAGGATGGATGTTAAGAAGTCACACATCTGAAGTTTGGTAAAAATCCCAGCAAATCCTGTCGTTATATGCAGTTCCATATGTCTATAATCTTCCACATGGAGCTGGTGCAATACACCACAGAAATGAGTCAGGAGAATTTACCCTATGGGTAATTGTTAATTGCACTATATTTTTTCTTTATCTACATCTACATATCTACATATGTACTCCGCTAGCCACTAGGCGGTGTGTGGCGAAAGGCATAATTCGCGCCAAAGTCTTATTCCCCCTCCCCCCTCTGTTCCACTCGCGGATGGCGTGAGGGAAAAACGAATGTCTGAACGCATCAGTACGAGCTCTAATTTCCCTTATCTTTGAATGGTGGTCATTGTGCGATTTTAAAGTTTGTGGTAGTAATATATGCTCTACAACCTCGGAGAAGATCGTATTTCGGAATTTAGTGAGCAGCAGCTTCCGTTTAGCGCGCCGTCTGTCTGCAAGTGTGTCCCACTTCCAACTTTCTATGAGATTTGTAACACTCTCGCGATGGCTAAATGAACCAGTCACGAATCTTGCCGCTCTTCTTTGGACCTTCTCAATCTCTTAAATCGGACCCAACTGGTAAGGGTCCTATACGGAAGAACAGTACTCTAAGACTGGACGAACTAATGTATCGTAAGCTATTTCCCTTGTTGAAGGACTGCATCGCTTCAGGGTTCTAACAATAAACCGCAATCTAGAGTTTGCCTTACCCGTTACTTGTGTAATCTGATCATTAGATTAGAGATCATTTCCAATAGTCACACCCAGATACTTGACGGAGGTTACCGATTCCAAAAACATGGGTGTTTATTTTTTACTAGTACATTAACGGGGATTTTCGCCTTTTCATACGCAGTAGGTTACAGTTACTAATATTGAGAGAAACCTCCAGTCATTACACCACGCATTTATTTTCTGCAAGTCCGCATTGATTTGTTCACAACTTTCGCGTGATACTACTTTCCTGTAGACTACAGCATCATCGGCAAACAGTCTAATGCCACTGTCAGTACTATCAACCAGATCGTTTATGTAAATCGTAAAAATCAGCGGAACTCTTACGCTGCCCTGGGGCACACCTGAAGTTACTCTTGTTTCTGTTGAAGTCACCCCGTTCAGGACGAAATACTGCTCCCTGTCTGTTAGAAAACTTTCTATCCATACGCATATGTCATCAGATTGACCGTAAGCGCTCACGTTTTGGAGCATGCGACAGTGCGGAACTGAGTCGAACGCCTTTCGAAAGTCGAGAAATATGGCATCAACCTGGGAGCGGGTATCTAGAGCCTGTTGTATATCATGCAAAAAGAGGGCCAGCTGTGTCTCGCAGTACCCCTGTTTCTTGCAGACCGTGCATTCTCTAATTATTCTTAGCAGTCCCCTTCACCACAGATTACCGCGTACGGTAGCCGCGCGGTCTATGGCGCCTTGTCACGGTCCGTGCGGCTGCCCCGTCGGAGGTTCGAGTTCTGCCTCGGGCATAGGTGTGTGTGTTGTCCTTAGCGTACGTTAGTTTAAGTTAGATTAAGTAGTGTGTAAGCTTAGCGACCGATGACCTCAGCAGTTTGATCCCACAAGATCTTACCATAAATTTCCAAAAATTTTAGCCACAGGTTTCAACCACCATAAAGTTGTAATAGAAAGTTTCTGCAAGTGTGTAAACACATTTCAATACTTCTTGTTAAGGAAAGTGCCGTTTTTGGTGTCTTTTTTGGTACCAATGTCAGATACGTGTTTGACCTGGTTCTCTGATAATAACCACAAATTAAAATGTTAGTCGCTTTGATAGCTGCAGTGGTTCTGCACTCTGATGTAATTGTGTTAATATGGCTTTCTCCAAGGAGCTGAATAGCCTTCAGCTGTTAGAAAAGATGACGAGACCAACTGACGAACTTTTTGACTTGTCACTATAGTCGACGTAGTCGTTTAGAGAGATTCAGCCACTGCTTAGATTATTAAGACAGTTCTCGATTCTTATCCCTTCTCAGTTACACACTTTTATTAGATTACATATTTCGATCACCCTTGATCATCTTCATATCTACGTAGTTGCGTAAGCATCCCGTCTTGTCTACTCAAAACCACGCATCACAGTAATGTTTGGTTTGTGGTTATCAGTGGAGAAGTGAGATTTTCAAGTGATTGACGGTGGTAATATAAAATTGTACCAAACCGGGTATGCTCCCGTACACGAAGAAGCCATATGTACTTACACCCATTACAGAACCGTTTTCAGAAAACGTTATGGCACTTAAAATACGTGATAAACCGGATTAGCTTGAAATGCAAGGAACAGAAACCTTTACTTGGGGTGGCAAGCTGGGAGCTGTACCAGAGGCGCCACAGCTGTAAGATTTGTTTAGAGGACGTATCACAGCAGCGGCCGCATGAGGTGCTAAGCTGAGAGGAAAAGTACAGGTGCCCAAATGCAAGATTGCTAAACACAGCTCATCACAATTAGAAGCGAAAACTGTCGCAGGTGAAGGTGCACGAGGTAAAACGGGTAGAGGGGAGGAGATCCTAAAATGATAAAGACACTTATAAGGGAAAACATTCTCGAACCAGCCCTGGTGACCGCGTGGACAGCTTAGAGAAATTAGGAAAATTGTTACTCATATTAATGAAAGAAATGAGTTCTAATTTAACAATTATCTGCAATATAAATTCTCGAAATTCGTGTCTGTAAAATGTGGCATTAAGAAAGACCGGAAACGACAATGCCACAATATTGGGAAAAATCGGACAGAAAGCACTCAAATCCCATTCTAGGACATAATAGTCCTACGGCTATACAATATGAAGTGGAATTACCTGAGGCCAAAATGGATGTACTACGTGATGAGCTGTCTTGGATACTGAAACAACACTATACAGCCAATTACAACCTTATGGGACTGGATATAAGGCAACATTCTGCTGTGGTTTTTCAAAGAATGCACGTGTTTGGGTAAATGAAATCAGAACAAGGCTTCTGTGTGCAAGGAGATGACCAGAAACAGAAACGTGATTGAGAGCAATAATAAGACAGTTGGATTGTACTGTTTATTTGGATGAGTTCCTATCGCACAACAAAGTTATATTACAAGTTTAATTCACAAATAACAAGTGAGCAAATGTATGAGTAACCGTATTTTCACTTTGCAAACGGCTTCGATGTGCGTCTATAATAAATGTTTATGCCTTTCTTTTCTAAAGAACGTGGTATTACTAGACTAAAGACATCAATTAATAACTGCAGAATGGCTGTGAATGTATTAAATGCCAATGTCGGCAAACAGTATTTACAATGTGGCCCGCTGTACTCCGTGTCAATCATTTCTATGTGGTTAAAACCATTGGGTAGGTTACACAATAGTTGCTTCGTTGAGTTTAACCGTGTTTAACAGTGTGTCTGCTGAGTTGATAAGAATGCACGAAAGTTTACTGGTGTATAACTAAAACTTCCTGCTAATCAAGACAGATAGTACTGTAACACATGTTTTATCTGACTATAGTTTAAATTATGTACTTGTAAACTATGTGAAAACTGTTAATACAGACTCCAACAAAAGCGTCATAAATATAATACAGCTCTAGAATCTTATCTTACTCAATGTAGGTCGTTATTCTCCACGGTACTGCCACATACAGTTATATCCTAATTATCGCTCGTTCCACAGTTCTTAATAAAAAGAATGAATAAGTCACACAGACTTAAACCATTCGCTATTAAAGAAATTATTCTATAACTGCAGTGGATGCGTTTTGCATAGAAAAGATAAAACTGAGCTGGAAGAGATCGAAGTCTAAAAATACTACAGCCATGAAGGAAGAATATAAAATGTTGCTTCGAAAACGAAAACGTCGTTGCAGATGTGCAAACAAGGCTCACAAATTACATTCAATACAATATATAAATTAATCAGGAAATGAATGGGAATATTAGACACGGGGATGTACCGTAAATACCACTGAAATTTGGCCATGCGTTAGAGTACTCAGAAAATGATAGATTACAGGATACGTATTATATAAAAGGACGCGCAAAATGATTATTGTGATACGCGTTGGCGTATTATGTTGAAAGACACACTGCTCACTAGGTGTATGTGCATTGTAGATCTGAGGATGGTCATTAGTGACTGAAACCGGTCATCATCTAAAGAATTGATATTGTGATCGAAGACTGGAATAAAAAACATCTGACAGTATGGGATCACTGTTTTTATATGCGACTAAGTCGCAGTTGGTGAACCAAATTTCGTCATACTGTCCTAACTGATACATTCGTTGTACGTTTCACATTAATTTCTGCGGCTATTTCAAGCAGTGTTGCTTGTCTCTCAGCATTGGTAACCCTATTCAAACACCTGTGCTCTCGGTCGTTGAAATATTATCATTGGCCACTGAGTTGCCCGTGATGAGAGGTAATGCCTGATATTAGGTATTTTTGGCACACTCTTGAGACTGTGGATTACAGAATACTGAATTCCCTAACGATATCCGAAATGGAATCTCCCAGGCGCCCAGCACCAAATCTGTTAATTCCCGCCCTGCGGCCATAATCACATTCCGTGCGAATCACCTGACTACAGATGACAGCTGCACTAAGGCGCGTCTACCGCCATCTGTATATGTGCATATCGTTATCCCATACTTTTGTCACCTCACTGTATGTCCTTATGTGATATATTTGTACCGTGTGACATGGTGTTTCCCTGAAACCAATGAAATAAAAAATGCTGTGGGATTCAGTCTAAAGTACTGATGTCTCTTTCCTTCTATTCTCCCTCTCTTTCTCTCTCTTCCTGTAACATTTAGGGTGACAAATCACGAGGTGGGTAGATCATCAGAAACGAGGCACCGTATCGAAAATTGATTTGCAAGCTGCACAATTTTCTGTACTCTTGTGATTGGTTCGCCGCGGACAAAATACCGCCGTGAACCAACGCAATCTGAGGGAACTTGTTGACGCTGAGATATTGGCGGGTGAGGCTTAGCGACGACGGCGTAAAAAATTGATGCGGTCAGCACGGCGGCGCATATTGGTCCAGTTACCAGTCAATCCGCGAGATTGCTCGTTCCTCAGCGGAGCGCGAGATGCATGCGAAATGTGCGCGTGCAGAAAGAGAAATTAGGGTTGCCGACTAGCCAGATGGACAGTCGACGGCTTGTGTTCTCGTGGCGCCTCATGTCAGTGAAAACGTTTTTTGTTTTTCCATTCGCTCGCTGCAGAAGTGGAGCTAATAAGGCTGGCTGGTTGCCGGAAAACATGCGGAAGTGAGTACGAGCTAAAGTTTGCGGCCGAAGCACAAAGCCAGTTGTCGACGCGGGGTCGAGCATCATTTACACGGGGTGCAGCTGAGCAGCATAACAACTAGCGATCGCAATTTCGTTGCCGAACTTGGACGAGTTCCGCGCGGCGCTGCGAACGCCGCCGGTTTGAATATTAACCCGCCTGCTAATGAAGGACGCAAAGTAGCGGGCCAAAGCTGTCACAAGACTAACCCGGCGCTGAAATTACTCTTCCCGATGGGGCGACAGTCTGTTTGCCGCGCGACGCGGCTCGCTCCATCAAACGAGTGCCTAATTGAAACGGCAGACAGGTGAGAATTACACGGGCTGTTTTAAAACGCACGCTCTGTAGATAATGAAGTGTTGCGACGCCGCTCTCTCTGCAGACGGATGAAGTTATTATCAAAATTTCTAATTAATTTTCGCGACAAAATTACGGTCCGTGTAATTTCACTTCGTAATGAACAGCAGTTTCGGCCTGTTCAATAGTATAATAAATTACAAATATTGCAAACCGAAGTTTTCTTCAAAGTGACAACAAATTCATTACGTTTACCAGGACAGAGTTTCCTAAAAAATTAACTATGGACTATGTTTCAGCACCTCAACGATAATAAGGAAAGAGCGGTAGTTCAGAAAATCACTCGGAAACTGTGATGTTTATTAAAATTTCCCATTTAACAGCTCAATGCCTCATATCTCCTGGCCGTATGCGTGTAGCAAACAAAGTAACTATCATGTTCACTGCCACCGCCATCACTTTATCAAGCGTTCCACTCGGTACACTGCTGCTTCCACCAGTTACATGTTCTTTGATCTGAACTGTAATGAAGGAGCAGTCCTTCCTGTTATGCAAAGTGTACGAGCTCATCAAAGAGAAACCTTATCGACCATGATGTAGAAACTACTATTTTTAATTTCTAACAAAATTATATAATTTCTTTGCTTGTGTGACTACTTCGAGAGATAGTTATTGCTGAAAGTTTGTAGAACTTGTAGTAGCTGTACTAGGGTAAGTAGATTCATATGTATGGAGTATTTATGAACGATCAACTAGACGGATTTATCGAATAATGGGAAGATTAACAAGAAGAAATCTAACAAATATCATACTGAATCACAGCAGTGTAACCTGACACATTACGATACGAGTCTTTTCTCGAAAATGTTCTCAGAATAACCGTAGGGCGCATGATCTATGACGACAGTATAGGCAACTTCGAAATCCACTTCTACTCCCTTGAATTACTGTTTTCACATGTAAGCACTCATGTTACTGCCGCATATTCTCGAATTAAATTTTATTATCCCACAATTACGTCATCGTTAGTCCGCAGCTCGTGGTCGTGCGGTAGCGTTCTCGCTTCCCACGCCCGGGTTCCTGGGTTCGACTCCCGGCAGGATCAGGGATTTTCTCTGCCTCGTGATGACTGGGTGTTGTGTGCTGCCCTTAGGTTAGTTAGGTTTAAGTAGTTCTAAGTTCTGCGTTTGTCCAAGATTAAAACATTCACTTCCGCAACCATTTCCGGTGTGATGACACGATGAGCCTGTCCAGTACGAGTATCGTATTCCAGGGACACCCGCCCCTCAAGGAGTCGTTTGCGCCATTCCAAAACACTTGAACGACTCACAATGTACTCGCCGTACACAACCTTCATCAGTCGATACATTTCACGGCCTCCAACTCCCTCTGCCGCCAAAGATCGAATCCCTCCTCCTTGTTCCTGCTTACTCGCCTGCATGTTCGCTAGTGTACTATAGGTTACGTGACCAGCTTCTCTTTGGCGTGAAACCACACAGGCGCTATGCAACATCAAATGGTGGGCACGAGTCAGTCCCTCTACCAATAGATAGCTCTACCATACCCGCAGTTACGTGTCGCCACTTTACGTGAAAGGTAAAGGTAGACGTCGCTAACCAGGATTCATTTGAATTAACCTCATACTTTCCGCTCCCGCTACGTGTCACTCCGTTTCCGACACGATGTATTTCCGCGTGGGTAGTGTACTCCATATTCCCTGTCATTAGTTAAATGAAGACTCTACTCAAGGGGAAAAAAGTCTTGTGCTGTGTGTGTTACCTCACCTCGTTGATGGTACATGAATATAAAATAACACTCGTCATTGTATTCGCCCAACTAAATCTATCCCACCTTCGATTACTGCTATTGTGCCAGACTCTATACTTCCCAGCGCGAAAATGTGAGTCACTTTTTAAGTTTAAAAAGACGTCACGAAGTGATATTACAGTATGTGATCAAAAGTGTCCGGACGCCCCGATAGACACGTTTTTCGTATTGTGTGCATTGTGCTGCCACCTACTGCAAGGTACTCCACATCAGCGACCTCAGTAGTCATTAGACATCGTGAGAGAGCAGAATGGGGCGCTCCGCGGAGTTCACGGACTTCCAAAGTGGTTAGGTGATAGGGTGTCACTGGTGTCATACATCCATATGGAGATTTGCACACTCCTAAACATCCTTAGCTCCACTGTTTCCGATGTGATACTGAAGTGAAGGGGCACGTACTGGCCGACGTAGTCTGATTGACTGACAGTTGAAGAGGGTCGTAACGTGTAATACACAAACATCAATCCAGACAATCACACAGGCAATCCAAACCGCATCAGGATCCACTGCAAGTACTATGACAGTTGAGAAAACTTGGATTTAGTACTCGAGCGGCTGCTCATAAGCCACACATCACGCCGGTAAATGTCAAACGACGCCTCGCTTGGTGTAAGGAGCGTAAACACTTGGCGATTGAACAGTGGAAAAAGTTTGTGTCTAGTGACGAATCACGGTACACAATGTGGCGATCCGAAGGCCGGGTGTGATTATGGCGAATGCACAAAGTGAACGTCATTTGCCAGCGTGTGTAGTGCCAACAGTAAAATTCTGAGACGGTTGTGTTACGGTGTGGTCGTGTTTTTCATGGAGGCTGGCACCCATTGTTGTTTTGCGGGCGCTCTCACAGCACAGGCCTACATTAATGTTTAATCACCTTCTTGCTTCCCACTGTTGAAGAGCAATTTGCGGATGGCTATGGCATCTTTCAACACGATCGAGCACCTGTTCATAAATCACAGCCTATGGCGGAGTGGCTACACGATAATAACATCTCTGACCTGAATCATAGAGAACACCTTTGGGATGTTTTGGAACGCCGACTTCATGCCAGGCCTCGTCGACCGACATCGATACCTCTCCTCAGTGCTCACTCTGTGAAGAATGAGCAGCCATTCCCCAAGATACCTTTCAGCACCTGATCAAACGTATGCCTGCGAGAGTGGAAGCTGCCATCAAGCCTAAGAGTGGGCCACCACCATATTGAATTCCAGCATTACCGATGGAGGGCGCCACTAACTTGTGAGTCACTTTCATCCAGGTGTCCAGATATACTTTTGAGCACATAGTGTATTTAAAATTGAACAGTTATTACCTGCCGGCAAAGAAGTTAAGGCAAGTTGTGCTGCATAAATGTTTTCAGCCGGCCGCGGTGGCCGTGCGGTTCTAGGCGCTACAGTCCGGAACCGCGGGACTGCTAGGATCGCAGGTTCGAATCTTGCCTCGGACATGGATATTTGTGATATCCTTAGGTTAGTTAGGTTTAAGTAGTTCTATGTTCTAGGGGACTGATGACCTAAGATAAGTCCCATAGTGCTCAGAGCCATTAGAACCATTTTTTTAACTTTTTGTTTTCCTGATTGATGTCTGTAATCGTCCAGAGGTGTAATTTTATAATCCAGTTTCAGGCCTTCCTTCATTTAATTGTCGCAATTATCAGAACAGATATTGGGTATTTGCACTGATGCCTCGTCGACGATTTCTTTTTTACCGTCACTACAGCCATTTTTTCCCGTTTCAAAAGTTCCTATTTGGTTCTCATTCTAGCACCATTTCTAGAAACCCTATTTTTCCCCTTTTCTTGCTATATAGTCTTCACTTTACATAGTGAACAATTCCGGTATCGTTTTCTGCCCGTTTCCATGTGTGTTAGCCAACCCTAAACGTAGTAGTCTGAAATATTTTGTCGTCTTGTCTTTTTCCGCGTCTCTGAAAATATCTGTTACCTATACCTTTATGATCGCTGTTGCATACGACACTGTTATCTATGTAATTGGTTTTTTTTCAGTTCTACTCTATCTTCGTACTGAATATCCTTATATCCCACGTTGTCTTGTGTTATTGTGTGATGTGGTTTAGTTATAGAATATTCCTTTGGTCATTGTTTGTGTTAATTATGGAGTTTACTTAGCGACAGAAGTCTTCTTCAGTCTCATTACACCGACGTTTATGTCGTTGTTATCGCGTTTCTCTGATTGTCTCCATCATGTCCTCCTTCCACGTAACTATGTTTTTGTAAGCATTGTGAATTTTTACGTCTCTATCTCTGACGCTAGTTTCCAGATGAGCGTTTTTGTAATTTGTCCCATTGATGACATAAAAAAAAGCTTTTACGTCATCCATAGAAGTACAACTAAACACGTCCTCGACTGTACTTCATACATTTGTAAGGGTGTGAGATGGTTAACCATGGCACATGAAGGTACTAGACACTTTAAATTCGTCTTGATAACTTTTTCTCCATTGTCTGCATTAAAGTAGCTGTTACCAACCCATTTTGTTTAAATGTAGTAACAGTGATAGTTCTCTGCATTGATATAAGGCATATTAACATTCTGCATTCCGATTTTACCGACGTTAGAATCTCGTGTGAGTGTTAGTAAAATTCCAGAGCGCAGTGTTCGCTGTGTTTTACAGATAACTCGGAATAGCCGTACAACAATAACGAGAATTTTGTCCACACGTTAGTAACCATGTTCCAGGGTATACATCTGTTACATCTGCACACCTATCTTACTTTTTGTAAGAACATGAAGGCTGTTATGTAAAGGTGAATGTCAGACACCTTGCACATTTCAGAGAGCAGGTTGTTTACACTTGTGCTCACATTCCGCAATATGTTCGGTAAAAACTCAAGAGGAATGGGCGAAGCAGGTAACATCAACCTTACAACGTGCTGAAGAACGCGTCAAACAAAAGCTGCAACCTTTATGTGTTATGACTATCATTTTTCTTATTCAGTACAAGTTGCGACGAACATAAAGAATTGATACGACTGTGCTCAGATTAATGACACCATCAATTTTCTTGTACAATTCCCTGTTGTCATGTCATGATCTTTCCGCTTGAAAATTACGAGAAGCATCCAAGTTGGCGGCTTCCTAACTGGTCACCATGTTGGAGATACAGTATCATACGCTCCCTCTTCTGGTATTTCATATCTGTTAAATATCTGATATTAAATATCTGTTTATCGCTCCTCTTTTCTCTTAGAGATGTAGTTCCAGGTCTGTGAAACGCAATGCAATTCAGCTAAAAATTCAGCTAAACCCAGGTAGCAAATGCAGTGAAGTAATCTTAGTCCAAACGATCTAAATTACTCTCATTGATGAGATTACTCGAGACGATTTGGAAGAGTTCCAGTCACTCCTTTTCCCAGAGAATCCGTCCAAAGCTTAGGAAAACCATAGATAGTGTAAACAAATATGGGCATACACGAATATAGATTAGATGACGGTTATGGAAAACTGATTTATTGTTTTCACCACGAATGGAGTGTGTATAATGTCAAAGGATTTTATACACTTTTTAAAGATGAAAAATGATTCGTACGACATTGCCAACTCAAAATAATCGCCTAATTTTCAGCAGCCTAATCGAAAAAGCTTTCTTTCTCTCCTCAGAATGGCCCCTTTTCACGCGGTCTACTTATTTAGTACAGGTAAATGTAATAGATCTGTGATTAATGTGGTGTCACGTTCCTGTACCGCGTTTTAACGTCCTCATCTGACGAATCAGTATCGAAAGCGTAACATACAGCCAGTACAAGATATACTGTTGAGGCGTCTGGAATTTCAAAATAGTTCAAATGGCTTTGAGAACTATGGGACTTAATTTCTGAGGTCATCAGTCCCCTAGAACTTAGAACTACTTAAACCTACTAACCTAAGGACATCACACACATCCGTGCCCTAGGCAGGATTCGAACCTGCGACCGTTGTGGTCGCGCGGTGCCAGACTGTAGCGCCTAGAACCGCTCGGCCAATCCGGCCGGCTGTCTTGAATTTAATGCAGCATATTAGAGCAAAGTCTGGCGTTTAGGAACTATACGCCACAACGTCATGTATATTCAGAAGCCTCTTTGCGACTACAAAATAGCCACCGCCAGTACCCCTCCGGAATCATATGCATTAACGTCCGCTCTTTAACTCCAGCAGATAAATGGATAGGTATTTTGTATGGCGATGGACCTAATATTATTGGTGCATGTTCTGGTCACGATCTGGAAACACTGGCTAACCAACTCTTGATTCGTAGGTAATAGGACGACTCTAATATAATGAAACGTAATACAATCAGTTCATTTCAGGCAGTTCTGTTCATGTCGAAATTCTGCCCTTGTATACCGTACGGGTATTCACAAAGTCTCTCCGCAGTGCCGTATGAGTGTTAGCCGCGCGTGCCGTGTGATTGTTCGCCTGCCTGAGTTACTCCCCTTCAAGTTGATTCTCCCAACATTCCACTGTTTTGTTTACGTCAGTAAAAATGGGTATTCAATAAATTAATAACTTTTATTTCACTGAGTTTCATTTCGGTATATTCACTGTGGTATACGGCACGCGCGGTTAACAATCATATGGCACTGCGGAGAGGCTTTTTGAGCACCCCATATCTATGAGCCAAACCAAATTGCTGGGTTGCCTATCTAGCAGTTTCCATAGGCAAAAAATATTTTCTTTTCAATATTAAGCATAATTATTGACCGCATTTAAAAATTAAAACTGCAGTCATAATCTGTTTATTGAGAGGTACAATCTGATGTTAGAAGTGTGGCACAACAAGACAAGTACTGCACTTTGAAATTGTGCGTTTATCTTGATGCAAATGTTGCGCAAATAAGTGGGTTATATTATTCCAATTTTTGAGAATAAGAGCACATAGCGCCTTCCAGCAGCTTTAGGCGCAATTTGATATAATTCACGAAAATGTTTCTTGATGAGTCTCCCACGAAAAGATGAAAGGGAGAAAATGTATAGCTTACCACATTTTCGGTGTTTATGCAGTGAAATTTTATCATCAGGCATGACGTTTCAAATTAACAGTACTTTGCTGCCAGCTCTATTCGCCGCACAGGTTGCGGACAGCATCCACGTATAATATTGAATGTACCTACAAAATTATATCATCGTGCGACACCCAGATCGGCATATACGCTGTCATAAAATATATACTGGCGGAAATAAATTTAATACGCCTGGAATGACGTAGTCGATTTTTATCCGAGGACGGCTTATACGACCTGGGGGATAATGGATGTATTGATAATGGATTAAAAGTTGCTCACCAACAGATAGCGTGGTTGCATGGCTACCAGAGCGACATCTGTGTATACCCTTAAATAGGGAATGCCCACAGCCAGAAGGCTCAGTGTAGTGCATATGAGCGAAGCAAGCAGGTAATCATGCCACGGAGATGCACTCCTGCTTTCTGCAGCCAACTGAGTGAGTTTGAAAGAGATGAAATTGTGGCATTTCTAGTGGCGGGATGATCCTTTCGGAGAATTTCCACACAGGTGGACATTCTGCGTCAGCTGTACAACGATGCTGGTATCAGTGACGCGAACATTCTCATTCCTGTAGATGAGGTTCTGGACGCCCACACAGCGCAGACACCCGCCAGGATCGTAGTTCTGTAATCACAGCAGTGGCAGACTGTACAGCTTCCACGCACAAGTAAGAGGGCTTGTGAGCCCAGACGTCCCAACACGAACTGTTACGGAGCGGTTATTAGCAGTGGCATTACGGGCACGAGCGCCTCAAACCCGTTCTTCACTCACCCCACGGCATCGAAGGGCATGGCTTAACTGGTGTTATCAGGAGATCCCTTGGAAGATGTACTGGACAACCGTGATCTTCAAAGCTGGAAGCAGATTCTGCCTGGAACAAAGTGATGCTCATTTACCCCAACGATGAAGGTCCCACATTTAAATGGCAATGCATTCACGCTGCATACGACCTGCTTTGATAGGGCTTTCCAGAAGGGTGCATTCTTTCAAGATGCATTGACACTCTGGGCTGCGATAATCTATAACTCTTGTCCACCTCTGGTGTTTCTGGACGGGACGCTAACCAGCACTCGATACACGCAAAATGTTATTATGCCAATTCTTTTGCCGTTCTTGCAAAAGGAAGGAGACGTGTTGTTCTACCGGATAATGTTCACCCTCACACTGTCCGTGGAACTCAACGTGCTCTTTTATACGTGCAGTAGCTTGTAACCTCCCAACAGAAGAAATAATATTTATAATAACCTCCCAACAGTAAAAAATATTATTATAACATTGCCATTTTACGTAACCTACCAACAGATAAATTCCGTAACGTACCAGTAATACAATGTGACTAACCTCCTAATAAAAAATGTGACTCATTTGTAACCTTTCAAAAATTAACTGTCTGTGAATCTAAACTAGTAAATTTACACGTCAGCAGTGCTGCGTCATGGCCCTGAAAGATCATTCTGAATAAATTGGAAATTCTTACCTCAATTAGGTCGCCGGATAACGCATATATATCTGCTCCTATAAGAAATTTGCAATGGTGGTCGCTAGATTGGTCATGTATAAGAAGAAACAACTGATTTTTCTTTACAATAATCAGGATGACCATGGATTGGAGAAATTAGTAAAATCTTTAAATTAACATGAATGATTGTCAAAAGTAAATTTTTATAAGAAAGATTATTATTAAGAGATCTCTTTTTAAAAGCATTTACATGGGACTTGATATAACATTACTACATATGCGCGAGGCTGCTTTTGCCTTATACTACAACGCTCAGGTACCTCCATCGCTCCACACGACCGGCCCAGCCAACTCGATACACCAGACTGCTCGCAACTACTTACCCTTACTGCTACAGACACTGCCCTTACTGCATACAACACTGCCCTCTAGTCTCAGATTCTCTTATAGCTTACATATCGCAGGCAGCGCGTGAGCAAACCATCGAAATTACATCTGCTCGAGTGCGCTAGCAACAAATTCCTTAATCATGGACCTCTTACAAGCTTTCCTGACGAGCACAATCTCCAGACGTGTCTCCATCGAGCACGTGTGGAATACGATGGGACGAGAAGTGACTCGTGAGACTCGTGCCTTTTTCTGGCGCTGTAGAAGCATGAGAATCTAGCTTTTGCTCAAAATGGAACCCGGTAAAACTTCAGTTTCACTCATGACATTTTAATTTATTACATTTTTACTACCAATTCTATTCGCAACACAATGCACATTATCTACATACAATAAATCATCTGAATGTAACATCAAAGTTACATCATTGTACGACATTAGTTCAGGAGATATGAAGTCATAAACGTCAAGCTACTAGAGAAACCAGCTTTTGCTTAAAATGGAGCGCAAATTACTCAGACTACGTTAATCCAGCGTTACTTTGCGACTTACAACAAATTATAAGCATTATTCCAAATTTTTCGCTTATGTAATATGGTAAGACATTCGTAAGGCAATCAGATGTTAAAAGCTACTTCATTCATGACAGTTAGATTCCGAATCGGGGGTTCACTACTGGTTTCACTATTTGAATATTTTCCACCTTCATTAGCAAGGAGGCTTGTTCATTATGAATATTTTCGTTCTTTTGTGTCATGTGGAATATACAGACGGGACAACTGTGGCCAAACACAGAAAGTAGTTTCAGCCTAAACACTAAAGGAGGGACAGCCGTGATTTCGGCACGTAATCTGTTCTCTGACTGGCATGATGTAGCAGTCTCACCTCGTCAAACACTTTCCTCACTGCCCCGGCACTCTGTGTGAGCGTGAGGAGTGGGACGATTGGGGAACTGCGGAGGTGCCATATGTAAATGTCAATGCATTCACACTGCATAAGACCTGCTTTTATATTTAACATTTCTCAACACTGTAGATCACAAACAAAAGTAATTTTCAACATTATTTACTTTTGGGGCAGTAAAGACATAGTGTATCTACTATCAGGTGGACAATTTCACAGATTTTCGTACTCAGAATGCCACGTAACCGTGACCTATTTAGTTTCTTAATCGAAACCAACCTATCCCACACACATGTAGATCGAAATATTTTATCAAGTTTGCAACCTTATTATGGACAGGTGGAAACTCTTCTTGAGGAAATCATCGTAGATCTCCTGGACAGTTTTAATGTTAAAAATATTGTATTTTAAATGAGAATAACGTTGCATATCAGTCAGTTCCATTTGCACATGCGCATAGGCGTTTCCAAGTGAAATGGAGAATTCTCCAGACAGAACCTAGTAAAAACATTGTACTCAAACCCTTTTAGAAAACTATCCTCGTAATTCCTTCAAGACCACAACGAATTGTTCTGACCTAACGATTTCTTTAACACCACTGAGCACAGGGAAATGGACGGCGTTTTTTGCCAGAACTTGCCTATTCCACAACGCGATTTTCTTTTTGAATGCATGCCCAGCAAATCAGAAATAAGTTGTTTATAACCTTGCAATTTCTTGTTATGGGCTGTGTGCATTCATGTCTACTTAAAATGCCATGTCTACAATCCATTCTGGATTTTCTGATTTTCGTCCCTGTTCTGCGATTTCCTTCATACATTCAACAACAGTTATAAACTAAAAAATAATTCACGCGTGCTCATTGACTTATGCAACTTTCTGTGCAGTAATATATAATATTTGTATACGTGCCGTTCAGTTCCATCGAAAACCATCACATCTAACGTGGAATAATGTCTACGACTTCAGAAAAATTACTATTCATGCCATCAGTTTCATCATGTGCTCCATGCTTGCAAATTTAGTAAAAGTACTTCTTGATGTACACAACAATGACTGCTGACTGTCGACCATCGTAATTTTTTGCTCTCTCGTCGTCAGCTAAATCTTGAAATTGTGCCTACATGATGTTGTAATGTTGATCCTTAGCAAATTTGTGGTAGCTGTTTATTATGCCCCTGTACATCGCATAACAGATGTTAAGGAATTCTTATACTTCTCTCCTGTCATTCCTATTCATTATAAAGACTTGTGACAATATATCACCAGACTGCCTCTTTTAGACCAAACACACAATCGACCTGTGAACTTCTTTTACGCTACTAACAAATAGCGTAAGGGAGATAACGCTGACCCCACGATTCTGCCAGCCCGAAGAAATTCGTGCCGACCGAAAAGTGTCGCACCGTAGTGTAATACGAAATATCGTCATGTACTAACTACTATCGAGAAGGACCGAGCAAAGCTGAGATAAGCCGACTTTCGGCCCACACACGACCCACATATCGTGGTCGCATGAAAGGCCCCACACCATGGCCACCGTGGCCTAGAGTGAGTTATCGAAGCGGACGTGGTGATCATTCTCTTACCCAGCAACATGATCAATCCTTACACTTACTTTCAAGTACATCTAAAGGAGCATATGAGATTTGTGTTTCTTAACGTAAGCTGGGTTCAAAGGTAAAAAATCACACATTCAGCGAACACATCAGTCGAGAAAAATCTTAAGACAGGCCCACATCCTCAGTGCGGCTCAAAATCGAGTATGAGACTGCGCAACGCTAATTTTCAAGTGGTTCCCACAAGATTTAAGAATTGTTAATGTAATTCATGTATTCTCAAGCTTTAGTTGAAGTGTTTTGTTTCCAGCATGAACATTTTAACTCTCTCTAGAGTCTATTAGTAAATAAATCGAAAGTTATTAATAATCCATTCAGAGAAATTGTTTTAGGCTACCTGTTCAGTGCAGTACAGTCTGGCATTCTCATGATGTATTTATTTTTTTACATAACGTGAGTGTCGAAATGTTTCCTATTAACAGAATATAGCATGCGAAATCGTCATTCCTTGCTTAATATTGATCTTTTAGGAATGAGGGAGCCCCCTGTGCTGTTTATTTGTTATTATTATCATCACGTTATTATGGATGATTCATGTTTCAATTGTTAGGATATTTATGATTTTTCGTAAAAAAATACGCAATGTTTAAAGAATTACACTGACGGAAAGAAACCACAACACAAAGTAGGAGTGGAGCGACGTAAACGAAAGTAGATCTATATCTACGTGATTACTATCTATTCACATTAAAGTACCTGTTAGAGGGTTCAATGAGCCACCTTCAAACTTCTCTTTACCGTTCCAGTCTCGAGCGACGCGTGGGAAAAAACGAGCACTTATATATCTCTGTGCAGTCTCTGATTACTCTTATTTATTGTGATGATTATCTCTCCCTATGTAGGTGGTCACGTGACAACAGAATGTTTTCGAAATAGGAGGAGAAAATTGGTAATAGAAATTTCATGACAAGATCATGCCGCAACGTAAAACGCCTTTGCTTTAATGACTGGTGTCGTGTCCTGACATAGGTGCGAGAGAGAGGAACGGGGTTACTGGTCAGTCTGCGCTCCCGACCGGTACAGAGCAGAAGGCAGAAGGACGATTCACAGTGAAGTCATTTGATTGTTTTATTCTATCTGAGCCAACACTGGCAAAGGCATTTACTAAAAATGCAGGTGGTGAGACTTGGTAGGAAACTCGTTGTGGAGACTATTCGACAAACAGGATTTTGAAATACATGCTTGTTCCAGAAAGGACTAACTAATACGCTGTAGGTTAATTGTAGGGTTAGAAAAACCATGAATAACACTGTTACAACAGAAGCAGGTCAAGAAGTCCCAGGAGTGGATGATAACCACAGTAGCAAACACTAGCAGCATCTTAAGGCAACAACTTAGTTGCAAACCAAAACATGCTGAATGTGACACTTCACTGAGGCAGTCCAAGTGAGAGAACAGACTTACGCGGAGTTGGACCGAGGCTGGAGTCGACGGACGCGGATTCGGAGCCCAGATCGTCTGACTGAGAACTCTGCCAAAATGCGGAATCCAGGGGTCTTAAAGAGTCGCGTGGGTGGACTATTTTTTCCACTTAGAGCCGCCCAGCCATTTCCACAGGTCTCTTTCAGGCGCCTGCCAGTCACGGTTTATTTAGGTCCCCTCTACTGCTCCTAAGGAGGTGATGTTAATGCCGTATTGGGTATCAACATTATTCAGCTGACAGCTGAACGTCACTACTCTACCAAATAAGGCTTGCAACATTATCTTTATACGTCATTTAGCCCCGCCCTTCGAGTACCACGGAGTAGGGGCTGCTAGGTCAACAATTTTTGGTGTTTTCTCTCTCTTTCTAACCTGATAGGCTTACTGACGTCGCTGTTCTCAGAGCTGGTATCAAGTTGGCTTTAAACGCTAGTACGTGCCTGTTGATAACAAAGTTCTACAGTGGCAACCTACCCCAGCGTCTAGACAACATGTGAAGTTGGATGTTAATTCCTTGAATAGTAACTAGCGCCCTGAGACCGCATCTGGGGGCGTCTGCATTTTCGCAAAGCTTTCCCCTCACGGTTTAGTTCATGTAACAATATCTCTCATAGTTTCGTCTGCCCTCAGCATCGTCCCTGCTTTCGCGCCTTGGAGCGCCTGTCCTCCTTTCTCACAGCTTCAAAATAACACTACAGCAGCAAGGAATAATCAATGTATTACACCTCCCCTCGTGGAAGAAATTCTTTGAAAATCACTTGTTAACAAAGCCGTAAATTGGCTTCTGTTGTGCTTAAAACAACTTATCTCTAGAAATGATTTTAATTATATCCGTTTTTGCTAAATACTTCAGTCTCTGAAGAGTCTTTTAATGTCTTGTCACAACATAAAACACTTTTCACTGCACGCATAGATCATCACTATAAAATGGTTCTCTTTTGTCCAATACACTTCATATGAAAACTGCGTCGTCACATATTGTTTTACAAAATGTTCACTTTACAAATACATCACATATACATTGAAAGGGTCCTGTAGCCACCTTTTATTAGTCCGGTAGCCCAATTTCACAAGTATTTCTCTTTCTTTTCCTTGTTTCTCTTTTCTCTTTACTCTCATAGTGGCGTGATTGAATGAATGTGGTTGTGTGTCACGTTGCTAGACGGTGGCGTAGTCTGCTGCAGAAAGTTTGCGATAGTCGTAGAGATTCAGCAGCGCTGGTAAAGAATAGCCAACTCTCGTAGTGGTCAAGTAGGCAAAGAGGTTTGCACTACTTGTGAGAAATCCACCTGCGTTAGGTTGGTGGCGGAAATGGCATCTTTGGGCTTTCCGGTCCACGCGGAGCGTGGAGGAGGCTGGAGAGGAAAAAGGGGGCAGTCTGCCGCCGGTACGGGAAGCGTCCACAGCTGTGCTCCAGTCGAAGAAGGGTGAGTTAGACTGACCGCGTGGCGCGTTGTTACTTGGCGAGGGGAGAGCTGTTAGCTTTTGGTCTCGCTTTTCAAATCTGGAAGATTGCGTTGCCTTGTCGCAGCAAGGAATGCTAAACTTCGGCAGATTTTTCTTTTAGCAAATTTCTGTAGCAGACTTGGATCCGCCGGAAGAGCGCCACACAAAGGTGTCGATAAGAAGTGAGCACTCGCTTCTGTATGAATGTCTGTTTGCCTTCAGCTGTGCCTGCATAAGCTTCCACCTTTCTAAATATTCAGAGCTTTGCCTTCTCGTAAATTTTCCTTACTTTATGTGTCTTTCGTCCGTGGGAAGCCAACCACGTGGTAGAACTTTATAGTTGTAGGGCTACCGGCACCACTAACTGGCCGATCGCATGTTTGTTTTAGATAATGTTAACATGATTGCGTGATGTGATATTGTTGGAATTTGGCACTATACCTAGAAATTGTGTCTCCACAAACCATGTGTTATCAGGAATCGTGTACATGCCTCACATCCTTATTTTAGGAATAAATGATTTTATCTACAATTTTCTCTTGTGTTCCGAGATTACGTTTTTGCACCTAAGCCACTCACCGCGTAGCTTTCCCGTTAGCACATCCAATGCGTTTCCTTATGCACAGGTCCAGTGATTAGTCTCCCCTTGTATTTCATCACAAATTCTTTAGATTAAGTCTTATTTTCAGGCCTGTTGCTGGGAGCTGATCTTATGCAGTGTTCATGCATTTTCTATTTTATTTTAAATGTTTGACTGTCGTGAACAGTGCACGGGCAATACTATTAATTACATCGTATCCGCTATGAGCGACCTCACCACGTGTGCATTTTTGTGAGTTTTTGGTCTGTGATCAAATTAATTTATTTTCCGACTCGACCAAACCTTCGATTAGTTGTATGTGGCGACCCTAATCTTCTCAAGTTAACTTCACAAGCAATAGGCATTTACATTCCCAATAATAACGTAATAACCCGTAGTAACCGGTTAGTTACAACATATACATCCAAAATTCAATATATTTACTTACTTAATTGCTATTCTTGGTTAATTGTTTTAATTTAATCCATAACATTTTGTTTTCATCACAGATATACAACAATACGGAAGTTGCATATTACGTTTAATATAAGCATTATCAAAAGAGTATACATTTTACATTATTCAGTTTACATAGAGTGACATGAATTACAAATTGGTTTCTTCTGTACTAAGGATGAATTTCTGCAGTGTCTTGTTTTATATTATGGAACTGGCATCGGTAGCGGGATACTTTCTTCAGCGCGTGCTGAAGTAGCAAATGCCTCATTTCGCTCGACACTACTTCGCCCGCTGTTTCGGAGGGGTCGTCTACTCCGGATGCGAGTCATTTCTGACCCTTCACACGTATTTACTATTGTTGTTTGCACACATATTCGGCCACAACAGTCATCTCCAATGCCTATCCACACATATTTGGAATAATCTCGGAAACATTTGCAGTATCGGTACAAACAACATATAAACAAAATTGTCTGTATTACAACTTCTATGTAAAACCAGAACGAATAATGATACCAAGAGATTTCCGCGAAAGTGTGCTGTTCTTGGAGTCCTATCTCTTCCTCTATTTCGGCTATTTTATGACCAGCGACCTTGAGGGCGTCTAAATGCTGTACTACATGCTCTAACGGCATGTCTAGCTTCAGCTCCGGTATGATGATGAGGATGATGTTTGGTTTGTGGGGCGCTCAACTGCGTGGTTATCAGCGCCCGTACAATTACCCAATCTTTGCTCAGTCCAATTGCGCCACTTTCCTGGATGTTGATGAAATGATGAGGACAACACAAACACCCAGTCATCTCGAGGCAGGTGAAAATCCCTGACCCCGTCGGGAATCGAACCCGGGACCCCGTGCTCGGGAAGCGAGAACGCTACCGTGAGACCACGAGCGGCGGACAGTCAGCTCCGGTATGTTTCTTAGTTCTTTGTTAATTATGCAACAATCAAACTGCATGGTTAGAGCGGGCACTATATCCTCACTAGTCACGTTCCTTCTTATGATTTGTTCAGACTGTATGAACACTTGTGTTCCGTATCCCTTGCACCTGCCGTGAAACGTCATTTTTCCTGTACCTTTTACTAGTACATCTGTGAGCGTGTTACCGTTACACCAAACTGTTAACTCTTCCTCTTTCGGGGCAACGAACAACCATTGATCCTGAGTCAAGGGAGCCCATATACTGTCATTCAGGCTCACAAACTTTTTAATGCAATCGCTAGGAATTTCCCTTACGGGTTGCAACATTCTTGTTTTACACGTATCATGATCGTGGGTAGACATTGAAACCAAATTTGGTGTAAAAAATATTCGTAAACGATCTATTTACTTACACAATAGTTGTTCGCTACTCAGTTTCACTTAGTGCCGCCTAGCTTCGTCAGTTAACAATTAATCTTTCTCGGGCTGTATTTACATGAATTAATTCTGATTTCCATCAACTTCTGAAGGTAAAGGTAACACTTTGTATAAATTGAACAACTCATTTTCCACTAATGGAACATTTAGTACATAACTTAGTATATTGCCTAACAAGATTAATTATATTAGGTTCCATTATTCCCTTTTTGTGCGTTTACAATTGCAGCAATTAACAACTCATTTTCCTATTCTAAATTCCATAAATATTGATACCAACTGTATCAGTTGTTCATTACAGTAGGAATAACAGCTTAGTGTTGTATTTTTTGATCTGTGCTATTAGCATATTCACTCATGTATCCATGAAGTTTCTCCATGTTCTTGACAGTTATTTCTTCGTTACGTGCAAGGCTAGATACTGTGTGATTAAAACTTGTCATAGTGGCTTTAACTACGCTAACTTGCTCTTTTGTCAGCTTGAGCAACTACCTGAGTTCGCTTTCAATTAAATCAATCTTTGATTTGAAAAACGAGGCATTCTGTTCGTCTAAGTTTCCAAACATAATTTAACTGATTTCTCCCACAAAATTCAAGACACCTCTTTTTCTACATGTCTCATGCCTTGTTAATTGCCCAATTAGACCTTGTGCAGTTCGTATCTTTCGTACATGCCATTCTAAAGCCTGTTTCACTGCCGTGAATTCCCGATCAGTTTCCTCATCTGTAATTTCAAGAAAATCCGGTTTTAGTATGATTCCTTTAATCTGTTAGCGTGTACTATTAAAAATTTGTTTCTTCTTAAACAGATAACTACATTCGGTCCTTTTGTCCTTACTACAGTGAAGGGACCATGCCACTAGGTGTCTAGCTTACGACTTCTACCTCTTCTGGCACTTTCATCGTACAACAGAACCTGATCACCTGTTTTGAAGTATTTTGGGTTCTTCGTTCTATCATAGTATTCCTTATTTTTCTGTTTACACTGTTTGTTATGATCCCTTGCGCACTGGTGCATTTGCCTTATTTTCTCGTAACACCTGTGGGACCTTTTTGCAATGTCTTAGGTATGTTGCATTCTTTACCGAAAAACATCTCATGGGGTGTCTAATTGGTGGCACTGTGAGTTGTGGTACTGAACACGAAGACAGCGAATTGAAGCCAGTCCTCTCAGTCTGTTTGATGTATGTTGATATAGTGTCTTAGGAATTCTGTTATGGTACGATGCGACCTTTCCAATGCGCCGTTCGACTGCGGATGGGAACAAGAAGTTTTTACTCTGTCAGTCCTTAACATTTTGGACACTCTCTTTAGCATGTCACTCAAGAAGTGGCTGCCGTTATCACTGAGTATTACAGCAGGCATTCCAAACTTCAAAATTATTTTTCCACGAGGACGAGCCACAGCGCCTGCGTCCTGTTTTTCTATGGGTTCGGCCACAATGAACTTGGTTAGCGAGTCTTGAAATGTCAGTATATACCTGTTGTTTTTCTCGGTTACCGTTAATGGGCCGACAGTGCCAGTATCACACCGATCGAATAGGCCTTGAAGCGTTGGTGTTATAACCAAAGGCATTTTTGTCATATTCTGTGTTATTTTGTTTCTCCGAGAACTGGGGCATTTTCTAATATAGCCCTCAATGTCCTTCTTCATACCGGGCCACGTTCGGTATTTTCGTATTCGATCGTAGGTTCTCACGATCCCTTGATGACCACCTATGGGTGCGTCATGGAATTATGGTAAAATTTTCGCCTTTTCTGCATTAGTTATTTCCTGTTGTTCGTGTACCTGACCTACCGGTGTTTCCTCATTTTTGTTTATACCTTCCGCCGTAATTGGCCCCGCTGGTGCTCGATCTCCTTGTGAGTCCGGGACCTGCTCTATGGCTGCCTCTTCGGCCGTGCCCTGACCAAGGCTACTGTCTCCGTCTGGGCGGTTATCAGACGCTCTGAGCTCTCTCACTCTCGACAGTGCATCAGCAACCTGATTATTTTTCCCCTTTTTATACACAATTTCGTAATCGTATTCTCCAAATTTCAGTCTCATCTTCATTAAACGTGAGGGCAGATCGCTAATGTTTCCGATCCACTGTAATGGCTTATGATCAGTACAGATGGTGAACTTGCGACTGAACACATACGGTCTGATATATTTGACAACCCAAACCACGGACAATAATTCCCGTTCGATTGTACTATAATTTCGCTCTGCATTGTTTAGGGTTCTGGATGCAAAGGCCACGCAGAGGTCTTTGCCTACTTCTCCTTGTGATAGAACAGACGCTATCGCAAATGAACTCACGTCAGTTGTAATGACAAACTTTTTTGAAATCTGGATATTGTAATATCGTTGGGGGGTGGGGGGGGCTTCTCTTTTAGCATTCGGAACGTATTTTCTTGCTCTGTACCCCATTATTACTTAACACCCTTTTTCAATAATTCATGGAGTGCTTTTCTCACTTTGCTGAACTCACTCAAGAAACGCCGATAATACCCTATTAATCGAATAAACGATTTCAATTCTTTTGTTGTTTGTGGCTGCGAAAACTCCACCACTGCTTTCAACTTGTTTGGATCTGGTTTTAACCCATCTGCAGTCAAAACATGCCCCAAATATATGATTTCCTTCCTTAAGTATTCACATTTGTCAACCTGCAACTTCAAATTATGTTGTCTTAGTTTCTTGAAGGCTTCACCCAATCGTGAATTTTGCTCTTCCAGAGATGGACGAAAAGCTACTATGTCATCTAAATAAATAAACATTTGGTCACCCTGCAACTCCGTTAGTACGGCATTCATCAATTTTTGGAAGGTGGAAGATGGTGAAAGAAGTCGCATGGGCTTTCTTTTGTACATATAATTAGCATATGTTGTACTAAAAGCTGTAAGTTATCTATCTTTTTCTTATAATTATACCTGACAGTATCCTTTTGCCGAATGAATCGTTGAAAAATATTTTGCTTTGCCTAAGCCAACCAGAATTTCTTCGATGCGAGGAAGTGAGAAGACTGTGTTGACAGTAATATCATCTAGCTTCCTGAAGTCTGCGACTGCTCGTCATTTCCTTTTACCTGATGCATTCAACTTTTTTGGAAACATAATTAAATGAAAATTGAAAGGGCTGGTCGAAGGAACGATTATATCGTCCTGTAACATTTGATTTATCTCTTGTTGCAACGCTTCTTTCTGTGCCTCCGGGATTCGGTATGGGTGGGAACAAATAATTCGCCCCTGTGCCTCAGGAATCGGTTGTATTCTATGTCGAAGCGTCTCGGTATATGTTAACTTGTCTCCAGGCAGATGGAAAATATCATTATGCAAAAAGCACACGTCTATTATGGACTGTTTTTCTACATCATTTAAATGATCCAATCGTTGATTCTCCTTCAGGAAACTGATTCTCGACTTTTTCTTGCTCGAGTCTTCTATGTTACGCACGGTCCGCTGTGGACTAGTGGTGAACTATGGAACTCCCTCCACTTTAATCCGAGGCATCTCAAGAGAAACCACCTCCTCTCGTGTATTTAACACCTCAATTAACCAATAGCCTTTACTTATTCTCACCAACGCTTCTGGGACGTACACTCCTTCTTGCAATACTTGGTTTTCTACAATGCCTTCCTCTAGGCTAGTATCTGGAAGATCTATCCAGAAAATCCTCTCCTCGCTGGGACCTAACTCTATTTTTGCCACCTGGCCTGTCCTAACCTCGGCAGCAACTTTTTCTTGTCGGCGACACGTATGTCTACTAGTATCATGTGTACTGCATTCTCTCTCTGGAATTTCATGTTTCATCGGCGGCCCCTTAATCCCCGGCTCTTGTGTACGTGGGTTTGGTGTCTCCACTTCCGCCTCGCGGGATTAGCCGAGCGGTCTAAGGCTCTGCAGTCATGGACTGTGTGACTGGTCCCGGCGGAGGTTCGAGTCCTCCCTCGGGCATAGGTGTGTGTGTTTGTCCTCAGGATAAGTTAGTTTAAGTAGTGTGTAAGCTTAGGGACTGATGAAGTTAGCAGTTAAGTCCCATAAGATTTCACACACATTTTGAACATTTTTTGTCTCCACCTCCGTTTAATGGATCTGCCCTTAATCCAGAATGTTCCTTTTGCGTAGTCAGTCACTACGCCATAAAACGTCCGTCCAGTAGCGTGCATTCCGCTGACCTCAAAATACCGCCATTTGCGACGTAAGTGGCGTCAAGCGAGAGCTCGCTGAAGGGCAGGGTGGACGTCTGTTGTTTTCTGATGAAAGCTGGCTCCTCTTCGGTGTCAGTGATGGCTCAGCGTTGGTTAGAAGGGGGCGAGTTGAGGGCCTGCAACTAACCCTTCTGCGTGCTATACACTCTGAACCTGTACCTGGACTTAAGGACTGGGGTGTGATTTCGTATTACAGCAGGAGCACTCTCGTGGTTATCCTATGCACCCTGGGGACCGATGACGTCAGCAGTTTGGTCCCATAGGAACTTACCACCACCATCATCCACCCTGTCTGAGAAATTGTACGTAAATCTGGCGATAGAACTTGTTGTGCTGCCATCCATAAACAGCATTCCGGTGGGTGTTTTCCACAAGAATAACGCTGGCCCGTGTACCGCTGTTGGAACCCAACATGCTCTAAGGAACATCGACATGTTGCCTGGGCCTATCGATCGTCAGATCTGTCTCTAATCGACATCATATTCGACATGATCTGATGACAACTCCAGCGCCATACACAAATAGCATTAGCCGTCCCTGCGTTTACTCACCAAGCCCAACAAGCAAGGAACTCCATGACACAAACTGACATTCAGCACGTGTACAACACAATGCATGCACGTTTGCATTATTGCATTTACCATTTCAGCGGTAACTCTGGTTATTAATACACCAGAATTTCATATTTGGAATGGACAATTTCACGCTTACGTTAACCTGTGACCTTTCTATGTTGATCACTTAAATGTGTGAGAACTTTTAACATTGCAGCGCATCAGCCATCGTGAATAATTTAATGATTATAAAGAATCCGCCTCGATGGCAAATAGAAACCGGATGTTCACCTAGGTTTCGGCGCGGATAACCACGCCTTCTGCGGAACATACTAAAACTACAAACTGCCTAAGAGGAAGTTTGTAATTGTAGTGTGTTCCGAAGAAGGCGTGGTTATCCACCCCGAAACCTAGGTGAACATCCGGTTTCTATTTGCAGTCGAGGCGGATTCTTTATAATCATTACTTAAATATGTGGCCTAAATGAATGCATTCAAGAAATTTGTGTATATATTACTTAGTTTTTGCTGTTGCGATTTATTTTCCATCAATGTATTCCATGTCAGATGTTAGAGACACAGATTTCTTCTGGGGTAGAAAAAAATATTCCATCTACCTACAGTCTGGTTCCTCGTCTCATCTGACGTACACGTTACAGTTAGTGTATATCAGTAAATTTATTTCAGAAGCAAGTGATGGTTTGATGGCTGATGCAGAGGTAGCATCCAACTGTGTGAAAGCAAGATGCAGGAAGTTTCCAAGGTTTCTATACATGGTGAACCACGTGGATATGTTTAGATGTCACCCAAAGGATCACGTAAAACATGAAACTGTCTTTAGTATCAACATAATCCCCCGAACACTCTTCGTCAGTAAAAACTTGTGATTGAAAATCAGTATTTATGGAAAATTATTCGTTAAATAACGTTATCCGTAAGAGGTATTGTTTGTAAATGTTTCCCACTTTGAGATGAACATGTAGTTACTTTACTGAGGAAACACAATACGGTCTTATATGACCTATTCATTGAGTGTTAAAACCATGACTTCGACGTAGACGGAAGCTTGTGTCAAAATTAAATATAAAAAGGACGTTCAAAAAGATTTGCGCAGTCGTCTCTAATTTTTTTATTTGTTGCAAGAGGAGAAAATAATTTTTTGTGAACATGCTTGGAGCATTTAGCTATACATCGAGCCTACTCAATGTAGCCTCCATCAGCTGTGACGCATCTGGCCCAATGTTCTGTCCAAGATGTAAGTGCACTTTGGTAAAATTCTGGGGATTGACTTTTACACCATCGATTGACACAGGAAATAAGGTCTTTCTCACTATGAAATGTTTTACCGTGCAGATGGGCCTTCAGACGACCAAAGAGGTAAAAACCAGACGGAGCCAAGTCCGGATTGTAGGGAGGATGAGGAACAATTTTCCAACCCATTTTCCTTATTTTCTCCTGCGTCATAATGGCTGTATGTGGTTGGGCAATGTCATGGTGTAGTGTGATGAGCTGACTCTGAGGCTGTAGTCTGTGGGTCTCGGAAGCACGTCGCAGCTTGTCCAAAGATAAACAGTAACGGTCACTGTAAATTGTGGAGCTAGGTTCCAAAAAGTCAACGAAAATGACACTACACTTATCCCAGAAGAAGGAGGCCATCATCTTTCAGCCTGCTGTTCGTGGAAGTCTTCGTTTCTTCTTCCGAGGAAAACCCGCAAAACGCAATTCTGTGGATTGGGTTTTGTTCTGAGGTTCGGACTAAAACAACCATTTTCGTCCTGACTCTTCAGTCAAGTTCTTCATGAGACCCTCGCACACATTCTTCCTCAACGTTTTCATTCCTCTTGTCAATAATCTAGGCACCCAACGTGCACAGATTTTTCTGTACCCTAGTGACTGTACCAGTCTACCAGTCTACCACACTACCCAATGACAAACGAGTTATTTCAGCAAGCTGCCGTGTCGTCACCCATCTGTCATTTTGGATGATTTGATCAATGGTCTCCTTATTCACATCACTCACTGCCGTCGATGGTCTACCGCATCATGGATCGTCCAGTAGAGAGAGATCACCTTCTTTAAACCTCTGCAACCACCGCTGGATACTGCTACGATCCATTGTGCCTTCCCCATAAATAGGGAGCAACATCCTGTGAATCGATGTGGCAGTGTCATCGCCGGTCTTGAAGAGGAACTCCATCACCGACCGTTATCGCAACCTGACATCTACTTCAAGGTTCATAATGGCTCACTGGTAAATAAAAGAAAATACTTTTATATGCCTACTTATAACTAACTGTTCCAAGGATGTTCACAAAAACTTTCGTTCTCCTCCAACAGCAAGTAAAAAAATTAGAGACAACTGTGCAAAACTTTTCTAACGCCCTATGTACAACAAAATACACAATAGGCCGGTTTCGGATGTAGAGCCTTTGCCAAACAGTAGTAGCATATACAGTAGATGCACGTCAAAATCATTTCTATCCTGACTATTTTTATGCTCTCATTTTGGGATAAGCACGAATCGAAAGAACCACTGAAAAATCGCTTGAAGTCCGTTTTTCATCCCTTCACTCAGGTTTTTTATTACAAAGAGCAACCAGCTCCCTGGGCGAACACGCCGAGCTACCCTGCCGACAACTACTCATCTATCGAGGCGGACGAAAGAGCCATTAGCAACCATACACTGATGGTCATGTGTATAATGAAGCAATGTCTACACCGAAAGTTTGTAATATTGTCTGCCGTACATATTATAAAGTGGTCGATTAAAGAACTAAATAAAACGGGTCCCTTTACCTCCCAGAACTCGTGTTAATTCATCAAAGTCAACCGGTTCGTTGTTAATTTTACAAATGTTTACAGCCACTCTGGAACCATGATTTCAACATTCAGCAGTTTATTGTTGAAGCATACATGCTGAAAATGACTTATTTAGCATTGCATCGAATCTACTTTTTCGTACGCAATATGACGAAAAGCCTATGTGGACTGTGCATGGTGTTTCTACACTACTGGCCATTAAATTTGCTACACCACGAATATGACGGGCTACAGGTGCAAAATTTAACCGACAGGGAGAAGATGCTGTGATATGCAAATGATTAGCTTTTCAGAGCATTCACACAAGGTTGGCGCCGGTGGCGACACCTACAACGAGATGAGGTGAGGAAAGCTTCCAACCGATTTCTCATACACAAACAGCAGTTGACCGACGTTGCCTGGTGAAACGTTGTTGTGATGCCTCGTGTAAGGAGCAGAAATGCGTGCCATCACGTTTCGACTTTGATAAAGGTCGGATTGTACCTACCGCGATTGCGGATTATCGTATCGCGACATTGCTGCTCCCGTCGGTCGAGATCCAATGACTGTTAGCAGAATATGTAATCGGTGGGTTCAGGAGGATAATACGGAACGCCGTGCTGGATCCCAACGACCTCGCATCACTAGCAGTCAACATGACAGGCATGTTATCCGCATGGCTGTAACGGATCGTGCAGCCACGTCTAGATCAAATACTGAGTCAACAGATGGGGACTTTTGCAAGACAACAACCATCTGCACGAACAGTTCGATGACGTTTGCAGCAGCATGGACTATCAGCTCGGAGACCATGGCTGCGGTTACCCTTGACGCTGCATCACAGGCAGGAGCGCCTGCAATGGTGTACTCAACGACGAACCAGGGTGCACGAATGGCAAAACGAAATTTTTTTTTGGATGAATCCAGGTTCTGTTTACAGCATCATGATGGTCGCATCCGTGTTTGGCGACATCGCGGTGAACGCACATTAGAAGCGTGTATTCGTCCTCGCCATACTGGCGTATCACCCGGCGTGATGGTATGGGGAGCCATTGGTTACACGTCTTGGTCACCTCTTGTTCACATTAACGGCACTTTGAATAGTGAACGTTACAGTTCAGATATGTTACAACTCGTGGCTCTACCCTTCATTCGATTCCTGTGAAACCCTACATTTCAGCAGGATAATGCACGACCGCATGTTGCAGGTCCGGTACTGGCCTTTCTGGATACAGAAAATTTTCGACTGCTGTCCTGGCCAGCACATTCTCCAGATCTCTCACCAATTGAAAACGTTTGGTCAATGGTGGCCGAGCAACTGCCTCGTCACAATACGCCAGTCACTACTCTTGATGAACTGTGGTATCGTGTTGAAGCTGCATGGGCAGCTGTACCCGTACACGTCATCCAAGCTCTATTTGACACAACGTCCAGACGTATCAAGGCCGTTATTACGGTCAGAGGTGGTTGTTCTGGGTACTGATTTCTCAGGATCTATGCAACCAAATTGAGTGCAAATGTAATCACTTGTCAGTTCTCGTATAATATATTTGTCCAATGAATACCCGTTTATCAACTGCAGTTCTTCTTGGTGTAGCAATTTTAATGGCCATTAATGTATTACAGGTTCACTTAATTTTTAATTCCCTATGGGCTTGCTACAAAGTTCATTCATTCTGTTTCAGATACTTTTAACCGAAATAAACAGAAACACGTTGCGATATAAAATCAGAAGTGGCGGTCTGTATTCTCTTCTTGCAGTTCATTTGTCGCTACAAAGAGCATTATATCAGAAGCGACAGCTCGGTGCAGTATGAGTTCCCTCACAGTCGCCACACAGCCATTACCTGAAAACGCATATGATATCAGAGGTCGTCGACTCGGCGCAGCTTGATGCAGGCTGTAACGAGGCGAATGAAATCGACTGGGCCGAGTGCCTCTCCCCCCCTCCCTCCCCCCCCCACCAACAACACTTCCTTTTTTTCCTTCTTCTTTTCACAACCCGGACCCCGCCCTACAAGCGCACGGCTTTGAGATGCAAATGCGGCGCGTTTGCGTCAAATTATTTGCTTTCGCCGACAGAGTGTTCCAGCCCGTCCTTAGCTGGCGTTCTCGAAAGCTCAGCACTAAAACTAGCAATTTGCGAGACGGGGCTCTCCCTCTCTGCTGTCTCTCATCTCCAGTCACGAGATTGCATTATGGCGGGCAACACCTGCTGCATGAAAATCACAGCGCGTACTATACGACGTTTTAGAAGTTGCAGTACTTCAGTTTTCTTTCATGTACAGAATCATAATTACGTATTTCTTTAGCTACAGTTCAAATAGAGTTTCAAAAAGATTCAGAATTTCCCGTTACACAACGTTCTACAGAGCTTGAAGTTGGGAACCCTTAGGGTCAAATGTGTATGGCTGGTAGGAAATTATACTCAGTACTTTGAGATCAGAAGCTCTCTCGCCGTTTCCTACTGTTTATTCCTTGTTAGGGGCTCATATGTTTTAATGATTTGGTGGATTTATTTTACTTTAACTTTGTGGGCGGATACTGTTCAAGTCGCCACAATCGTCTTTTATGCTGAACAACAAAAGTCGTGTTCGCCATGTGTCCGCCATTCTAGTAATATTTGTTCTCTGCTAGGCCGTATTTTGATTTCGGCATGTCGTATTTTCTGTGGCTCATATTGGAGACTATCGCAACATTTGCCTAAACGAGCGTTGTAAAGCACCTGAATGCCACATTCATTGTCTTCGGTGAAGCTGGCAAACGGTCATTATACTGTCTCGCGGACTCGAACAGCGTGTGTCTCACCTCCCAGTCTGGTAAGCTAGTGCACTGCACGTTAAGCTGCACGAGCAGATCACTTTGAGACCATCAACTAGTGACTGAAAATGAAATTCAGTTCTTTTTAAGGACAGAACAGGACCGTTGCTAGGTGTTTTGCCGAATCAGGTGGGGACTGAAAAATGACGCCCCTTCGTTTTTACTAGCATCGGCCTCCCCAATATCCTCTCCTCCACCACCATCAATATGAAATGGCATAACAATGCCAATCTCCTATTGTTAAAGGGGAAAGATAAGCACAGGTGTGCAAGTCGGGACCGATAGAGCAGAGAGGGCTGTGAGAAGACGTCAGCCAATTGCATGCTGACCGACCCCTCTCCAGGATGACAACGCTACAGCAGCGGCCCATATGCATAGAGGACATAAGCATCACGCCCGACTGGTTGCAGCCCAGTTCTACAGCAGCTTCAAAACTATCAAGATGGATAGAAGCGCCAACTCTAATCATTTGGTTGTATTGTCCATGTAACACGAACTAGGAAACTGTTCTACTGAAGAGATTTCTTATTTTTTCTCCCGCCCTTTGCTTGCGACACACCCAACACAAAGTTAAGTATTGTATTATTTCATTTATAATAAAACACATTAATATGATTTGTTTGACTGTCGTCTAGCGATCCGAGAAAGCAGAATACCTAGACACCACATACGCGTATTTGATGACGAGCAAGGAGTCATAACAATTGCCAACTAGGCTGGACGTAACACCTATTATACTCGGGGAGGCGCGCCGGCCCCGGATCGAATCCCCCCGGCGGATTAACGATGGTGTCCGGTGTGCCGGTCAGCGTGGGTGTGGTTCTTAGGCGGTTTTCCACATCCCTCTAGGTGAATACCGAGCTGTACCCACGTCCCGCCTCATTTACACAATTCCCAGAGATTTGAAATACATTCACACTATTTCACGATTTACACTAGACGCAGACGGCTGGGGTACACTAATTCTGTCCCAGTGGCGGCAGGAAGGGCATCCGGCCACCCAATAAAATTAACCATGCCAAATCCGTACTTAACCCTGCCAACCCTGCGCAGAATGACGGTTAACTGCAATATCGAAAGAAAGAAATACCTTTAATAATTAATCTAAGTGGACTGCCCGACCTCACTTTTTGAGGATAGTACTCAATTTTCATGCTTTGTCCTCTGTTCCTTTAAAAGCGATTGAGGACAACAAATGCCCTTTTTCCGACCCTTGCTGCACATAAAATTTCCCGCCCTAGTCGGCCGCCCAGTCTGGCCTAGTGGTAGAACAGCCCTTTGACTGAAGCACGCATCACAGATGGGAAGAAATTACGATTATGGCAGTTTTTCATAACTGACAATCACTGTTTTAAGGAAAAGCCTACAAACGTTATCGTACATGTCAGCTAAGAGTAGCACGCCAGTTCTTAAATAAGCCTAAAACTGAACAGTCTCCAAGTGTTTGACACTGGAACACATTCGATATATAGAGGATGATTGGTGCTCACGTTCTGTTACCGTTTTGTCAGTTAATAAAACTTTAAGCTTTTCAGTGGAGGATGAGAGACCGTCCAGCGATGTGATTAGTTGCTCAGACTCATAACGAAAAATTCCCCTCTCATTAACTATATTAAACTCTCGATTATCAGGAAAATATGTCCCCAGTAACTTGACCTTATCAGGTGCTATTTGTGATGCACACTTTTAGAACGAGCAACTCAATAAACTTAGGGGTTCGATAAATCAGTAATTTTTATTGAATATCCGCAGATGGTGCGCTACTCCAATACATCCAGTAAAACATTTGTGCACGTTTCCATACTAGATGGCTGAAGAGAAACCTGACGTGGACTAAAATAAACGTTTCTTCGCCATCCGCTGCATTTCCTTCCTACATTTTTCTGATCCAGAAATATCCATCTTAATACTTCTGATTGTGGAATTCCATAGGAATCATATAGTGTGACCCGTAATTCACAATGTGCTGCCCGTCGGTAAGCACAGGTGAAGCGTAAATGTTCTAATTAACATCGTTTTCCTAAAACAGTTCTGTTCTAGGAAGATATGACAGACCTCTTCATTGTGATGTGCTAATTCTTCTTCGAGATTTATTTTCGTCATATCAGTTTTCAACCTAAACTCATTCTCACGCTCATCGATTGCATACGGAAGTTCAATCAAACGTTTCATGCGCTCATTGCTTCCGTAGAATATGGAATACAGTGTTTGTACATGGTTGTGATGGATGGCCTATGTAGATTTACCGCATCGGAGACACTGCTACAACTGTGAGTAGCAACTGGTTAAACACGCACTCCGTGTCAGTTGGTATTGTTGTGTTCTTCAGTCCAGAGACTGGTTTGATGCAGTTCTCATTGCTACGGTATCCTGTGCAAGCTTCTTCATCCCGAAGTACCTACATCCTTCTGGGTGTGTTTACTGCATTCATCTCTTGGTGTCCCTCTACGACTTTTACCCTCCATGCTGCCCTCCAATACCAAACTGGTGATCTCTTGAGGTCTCAGAGCCTCTCCTCCCAACCGATCCCTTCTACTAGTCAAGTTGTGCCACAAATTCTTCTTCGTCCCAGTTCTATTCAGTACTTCCTCATTATTTACGTGATCTATCCATCTAATAAACAGCATACTTCTGTAACCGCACATTTCGAAAGCCTCTGTTCTCTTCTTGTCCAAACTATTTATCGTCCATGTTTAACTTCCATATATGGCTACACTCGATAAAAATGCTTTCAGAAAAGAATTCCTGACTCTAAAATCTATACCTGATGTTAACAAATTTCTCTTCTCCAGAAATGTTTTCCTTGCCACTGCTACTCTACATTTTGTATCCCCTCTACTTCGACCACCATCAGTTCTTTGCTCCCTCAATAACAAAATTCATCTACTGTTTTAAGTGTCTCATTTCCTAATCTAATTCCATTAGCATCAACTGATTTAATTACACTACATTACATTATCCTCGTATTGCTTCTGTTGATGTTCATCTTATATCTTCATTTCCAGACGCTGTCCATCCCGTTCAACTGATCTTCCAGGACCTTTGCTGTCTCTGACAGAATTACAATGTCATCGACAAACCTCAAAATTTTTATTACTTCTTCATGGATTCTAAGTCTTACTCCATATTTTGCTTTTCTTTCCTTTACTGCTGGCTCAATATACAGATTGAATATCATTGACGATAGGCTACAACCTTGTGTCACTCCGTTGCCTACTACAGCTTCCCTTTCATGCTCCTCGACTCTTATAACTGCCACCTGGTTTCTGTACAAATTGTAAATAGCTTTTCGTCCCCTGTGTTTGACCACTGCCACCTTCAGAATTTGAAAGAGAATATTGGGGTCAAGATTGTCAAAAGCTTTCTCAAAGTCTACAAATGTAGAAACGTAGGTTTGCCTTTCCTTAAACTATCTTCTAAGATAAGTCTAGGGTCAGTATTGCCTCGCGTGTTCCAACTTTTCTACTAAATCCAAACTGATCTTACCCGAAGTTGGCTCCTACCAGTTTTTCCATTGGTCTGTAAAGAATTCGTGTTAGTGTTTTGCAGCCGTGATTTATCAAACTGATAGTTCGGTAATTTTCACATCTGTCAACACCTGCTTTCTTTTGG
This sequence comes from Schistocerca cancellata, assembly GCF_023864275.1. Taxonomy (NCBI): domain Eukaryota; kingdom Metazoa; phylum Arthropoda; class Insecta; order Orthoptera; family Acrididae; genus Schistocerca; species Schistocerca cancellata. Next base: position 517,412,982 of record NC_064632.1, read on the forward strand.
ATTGGAATTATTATATTCTTCTTGAAGTCTGAGGGTATTCTGCCTGTTCCATCCACCTTGCTAATCTGATGGTAAAGTTTTGTCAGGGCTGGCTCTTCCAAGGCTGTCAGTAGTTCTAATGGAATGTCGTTTACTTCCGGGACCTTGTTTCGACTCAGATGTTTCCGTGCTCTGTCAAACTCGTCACGCAATATCATATCTGCCATTTCATCTACATCAACGTCCTCTACAATTTCCATAACATTGCCCGCCAGTACATCGGCCTGGTATAGATTCTCTATGTACTCCTTCCACCTTTCTGATTTCCCTTCTTTACTTAGAAATGGTTTTCCATCTGAGCTATTGATATTCATACAAGTGATTCTCTTTCTCCAAAGGCCTCTTTGATTTTCCTGTAGGCAACATTTGTCTTACCCCTAGAGATATATGCCTGTGGATCCTTACATTTGTGATTTAGCTATCCCTACTTAGTCATTTGCTCTTCCTGTCGATCTAATTTCTGAGTCTTTGTATTCCTTCTTGCTGCTTCATTTACAACATTTTTATATTTTCTCCTTTCATCAAATACATTCAGTATCTCCTCGGTTACTCAAGGATTTCCATTAGCACTCTTCTTTTACCTACTTGATCCTCTGCTGCCTTCATTATTCCATATCTCAAAGCTACTCTACTTCTTTTACCCGTTCTGGTCAATCGTTCTCTAATGCTCTCTCTGAAACTCTCTACAACCTCTGGTTCTTTCAGATTATCCAGGTCCCATCTCCTTAAATTCCTACCTTTTTGCAGTTTCTTCAGTTGTAGTCTACAGTTCATAACCAATAAATTGTGGTCAGAGTCCACATCTGCTCCTGCAAATGTCTTACATTTTAAAATCTGGTTCCTAAATCTCTGTCTTACCACTATATAATCTATTTGAAATCTTCCAGTGTCTCCAGGCCTCTTTCACGAATATAACCTTTTTTCATGAGTCTTAAACCAAGTGTCACCAATGATTACGTTATGCTCAGTGCAAATTCTACAAGGTAGTATCCTCTTTCATTCCTTACCCCCATTCCATATTCGGCAACTACATTTCCTTCTATTCCTTTTCCTACTATCGAATTCGAGTCCCCTATGACTATTAAATTTTCGTCTCCCTTCACTATCTGAATGATTTCTTTTATCTCCTCAAACATTTCTTCAATCTCTTAGTCTAATCTGAGTAACTAGTGGGCATGTAAGTTTGAACTACTGTGGTAGGCGTGGGCTTCATGTCCATCTTGGCTACAATAATGCGTTCCCTGTGCTATTCGTAGCAGCTTATCCGCGCTCCTATTTTTTATTCAATATTAGACGTACTTCTGCATTACCTCTATTTGAATTTGTATTTCTAAACCTGTATTCACCTGACCAAAAGTGTGTTCCTCCTGTCACCTTTTTTCTCCAATTACCTCTGTATCAAACTTAAATCTATCCCTTTCCGTTTTTATACAGGGTGTTACAAAAAGGTACGGCCAAACTTTCAGGAAACATTCCTCACACACAAATAAAGAAAAGATGTTATGTGGACATGTGTCCGGAAACCCTTAATTTCCATGTTAGAGCTCATTTTAGTTTCGTCAGTATGTACTGTACTTCCTCGGTTCACCGCCAGTTGGCCCAATTGAAGGAAGGTAATGTTGACTTCGGTGCTTGTGTTGACATGCGACTCATTGCTCTACAGTACTAGCATCAAGCACATCAGTACGTAGCATCAACAGGTTAGTGTTCATCACGAATGTGGTTATGCAGTCTGTGCAATGTTTACAAATGCGGAGTTAGCAGATGCCCATTTGATGTACGGATTATCATGGGACAATAGCCGTGGCGCGGTACGTTTGTATCGAGACAGATTTCCAGAACGAAGGTGTCCCGACAGGAAGACGTTCGAAGCAATTGATCGGCGTCTTAGTGAGCACGGAACATTCCAGCCTATGACTCGCGACTGGGGAAGACCTAGAACGACGAGGACACCTGCAATTGACGAGGCAATTCTTCGTGCAGTTGACGATAACCCAATGTCAGCGTCAGAGAAGTTGCTGCTGTACGAGGTAACGTTGACCACGTCACTGTATGGAGAGTGCTACGGGAGACCCAGTTGTTTCCGTACCATGTACAGAGTGCAGGCACTATCAGCAGCTGATTGGCCTCCACGGGTAGACTTCTGCGAATGGTTCATCCAACAATGTGTCAATCCTCATTTCAGTGCAAATGTACTCTTTACGGATGAGGCTTCATTCCAACGTGATCAAATTGTAAATTTTCACAATGAACATGTGTGGACTGACGGGAATCCGCACGCAATTGTACAATCACGTCGTCAACACAGATTTTCTGTGAACTTATGGGCAGGCATTGTTGATGATGTCTTGATTGGGCCCCATGTTCTTCCACCTACGCTCAATGGAGCACGTTATCATGGTTTCAAGCGGGATACTCTACCTGTGCTGCTAGAACATGTGCCTTTACAAGTACGACACAACATGTGGCTCCTGCACATATCAGTCGAAGGGTTCGTACACTTCTCAACAACAGATTCGGTGACCGATCGATTGGTAGAGGTGGAAAATTCCATGGCCACCACGCTCTTCTGACTTCAACCCTCTTGACTTTTATTTATGGGGGCATTTGAAATCTCTTGTCTACGCAACCCCGGTACCAAATGTAGGGACTCTTCCTGCTCGTATTGTGGACGGCTGCATCAGCGCATCAGGGATTCTATGCGACGGAGGGTGGATGCATGTATCCTCGCTAACGGAGGACATTTTGAACATTTCCTGTAACAAAGTGTTTGAAGTCACGCTGGTACGTTCTGTTGCTGTGTGTTTCCATTCCATGATTAATGTGATTTGAAGAGAAGTAATAAAAAGTGCTCTAACATGGAAAGCAAGCGTTCCCGGACACATGTCCACATAAAATATTTTCTTTCTTTGTGTGTGAGGAATGGTTCCTGAGAGTTTGGCCGTACCTTTTTGTAACACCCTGTATTTTCTAACCTACCTGCCCCATTAAGGGATCTGAGACTGCACGCTCCGATCAGTGGAACGCCAGTTTTGTTTCTCCTGATAACGACATCCTCTTGAGCAGTCCCCGCCCGGAGATCCGAATGGGGGACTATTTTACCTCCGGAATATTTGATTTGTTTAAAGTGGGTTCAGTCAATTACATATGAATCTAATTTTTCTATGGAATGAAAGTAGCACACACATTCCAAATAAGTGACTGATGATAAGCAGTAATACTACTACGTGCTTGACTTGATAACTTATTTACTTAATATAAACGTTGTGTATTACCAATCAGCATCAGCTGCAGATTTACGTGTTTCCCAAGATAGTGGTTTGAGATATTTAAGGTACAACTCAAGATTGTTTCTCATCCTCTTGTGGTCAACGTCGAACGCCACAGAGATTTATAGAGATTGTTTCGTTCTGTTTTGGAAAATGTGAACATGCTTCAGCTTAGCAGCAAATGGTATGTTGCCAAAATTTAATTTGTTTTGTGCGAAAAATAGAAACATGTTGTATATTCTGGTTTACGGGATGCAGTTTGGCTAAATTGGACCACTTAAAGCAGGCATAGTCATATGACTGCACATTTATTACAGCACGTTTATCTGCTAGCACTTTGACCAGTTTTGTGTATAATCCTGGGTAAAATCCCTTTTGTCATTTACATTACCCAAAATTCTCTCTTGTAAATCCAAGTTATTCAACAGTTGACAATGTTGAAAACCAAGCATCACTAATTTCAGATGTATGAAACCTATGTCCTTTGCATTAGGATACATTTGTTATGTTTCCCATGATGTCGGTAAAAGAAATTTGCAGGAAGCCTGGAAATCATTTTATGAAGCTGGTTAATCACACAAACTTTTGCCTCTAAAACGTGAAAACAGGCACCCAATAAATGTCTACGTTCCGTACACCCAACAGTATCACCTGGCACATCTCTGGTTATACGACTTCAAACACAGCTTCGACAGCAACCCATTCAAGATCGTTGGTTGTACCTAAATTAATGTGTTATGGTGACAGTTTATATTTGGACAATGTCTGCAACGTTCAGCGTATGGAGAGAATTCACTGTCAATGAGTTTTCATTGGTCTGCATCAATTGCTGCGCCCAGATTTTCTGCAGTCCTTCGACTGCTGAGCACATCGAGTACTAGATGGCAAGCTGCTTGCAGATTCCGCGATATACCTGGTGGTTATCGTAGAATTTTCCCTATTTAACGCGTTATAACACGGAAACTAATTACCATACGAGGATCAAACTTGTCAGCATTAATGTCAATCACATGGAGAAGAGAAATACTGTAGAATCAATTCAATTTAATGAGTTTTAATGTGCTGCTACGGTGCATCATACCATTACATACCGGTGCCATTACTGCCACAAAGGGGACTCAGTATGGCGCCCATCGGTGTTGAGAAGAGCCCGAAAGCACAAGATTGTATTCTGCGCGGCAGAATGGAGCATGTCCATAGGTATGCTGGCTACGTCTCTTTGTACGCTGCGCCTCACATCAGCACATGTGTGCCTGTTCCCCCGGTATACCCTGTCCTTCAGGTAGCCTCACAACCAGAAATTACAGGGAGTGAGATCAGCTGATCGCGCCTGCCAAGCATTTGAAAATGATCGGCTGATAATTCGATCGTTTCCAAATGTGTTACGGAGAAGACTTCACGAGCGATGTGCGGTGGGGCCGCATCTTCCATCAAAACTGTTGAGTTCAATGCACCTCTCTTTTAGGGCGGGTGCGAGAACTACCGCAGTAACGCTGGCCCATCTCCCGGCACGTCTTTGGTCTCTGAGCGCTGACCTATTCAAAAAAGAATGGTCCAATAATGGACGTAGGCGTGCAGCCACACCATACGGTGACACGTTCACCATACGCAGGAACTTCATGCACAGTACCCGGAGGTGAGGATCCCCACACTCTGCAATTCTGTGTGTTCCACCTCACCCGTCAGAGAAAAATGAGCTTCGTCTGTTCACAGGTTGGTTCAGGGCCAGCCCTCGTCAACTTCAATCCTTGCGAGAAAATGGAGAGATGAGTCAACACGTCATTGTGCGTCTTGTGGTTCAGGTTGCTGTACGTCATCGATCTTTTACCGATGCCATTCGACAATGGTTCGAATCATCTTCCATACAGTGAACTATGGGACGTTCAACTGTGCTGACACAGCACGCGCACTGCCAGACGATCGGCAATTGGGGGCAGCTTCGTTTGCCAGAGCAGCAGCGATTTCATCAATCACCTCTGGTGAAACCAATCGTCGGCCTCTTCCCGGAGCGACGCCCAGTTCTCCAGTTGATTGGAACTTCTTCATCATGCCCAGTACAGCAAGTGTAGAAGTAGGACCCTTTCGTAATCCTCTCAGCCGGCGATATTCTCGAAGTGCAGCTGCTCATTACTGTTGTTTGATAACAGAGCTTCACCAATAATGCCCTGCCCAAGCTGATGCTGATAAGTCAAAAAGTGCGCTGCGAGTGTTCAGGTGTGTGACACTTGAATCACGATGACTGTTCACGTGAGCTGGTGGGCAAAGTTGAAACTAGGGGTTGGGGTTGTAGTCGGGCAGGAGACCACACAGCGAGGTCATCGGTCACATCAGATTGGAGAAGACCGGGGAAGGAAGTCGGCCGTGATCTTGCAAAGGAACCATTCCGGCGTTTGCCTGGAGCTATTTAGGGAAATGACTGGAAACCTAAATCAGGAAGGCCGGACGCGGGACTGAACCGTCGTCCTCCCGAATGCGAGTCCAGTGTGCTAACCACTCCGCCACCTCGCTCGGTCGTTGGAACTGGACGGTGGTGCTGTGACACATGGAAATCATGCACCCCATACTCTGGACAAGAATGCTACCAAGTTTGCTACTCGTACGCTAATTACTTTCCGTATTATCAAGTGTTAAATAGGGAAAGTTTAATTATAATCACCAGGTAAAATGAAGAGCATTTTTGAGTTACATGTAAATTTGGCTGCATTCATGCATATGACAAGGAATGAAACATACGTAACATATGAGTGAATCATAGACTGCGTAAGCAGAAACGTTCCAGTACTGAAAAGAAGACTTTGCCTTTTATTATAGAGAAATTCCACGCATATCGAATTTCGGTGTGTTTTTGTGGGAGGTGACACAGTCACTGCCCTGTCCAGCTTCTTATCTCTCCAGCTTCTTACAGTATATGTAAAACTGAATAAGGAAAAATTAAGTATGTTTCACATCAACTAATTATTAGATTTAAGTTGTAAGGTTGTTAATACTAACATGAACTGTTTGGTTTCTCACATAACCTTGAAACAAAGTAATTTTTTATTAATGTTGACTGTTAAACAATGCAAAATCATTATCTTTCTCGAGTGGAAGCGATGCTTTCATAACCTAGTTTCCCTCTTGAGTCAGCAGGTAGGGGGAGGGTTTCCACAGAATCTCTCATGTTCTCTGAATTCCTGCTGCATCAGGAAGTGTTAGATAGGGAAAGAGTCTGCACTTGTTCATTTCTGTAATCTCTTACGTGAAACACCTACTCCTCAAGTTTCCAGTAGTTTCCATGCTTGTTCAAACAGGCAAAAACGTGCGAAGTCCAACTCTTGTCAACGTGTGTATCATCTTTATCATCTTTGTTGACGGAATCTTAACTACTTTTGGTTTAAGATGGGTAGAAAATGACCTGCAGATGATTTTAAAAGGGTGAAACAAGTTGTTGCTGAACGTTTATCGATTAAAAAGGCCGCTGAAAATTTTAAATTACCTCGTATCGTTCTGCCAGTCACATTAAAGAGTGGAGAAAATTCAGACCTGAACTTCCCGAGGAAATATGCACACCTTGTTAGAGCTACTGGCAGATCACTTAACACAGTGGGTGTTACTGGAGCAGCTCCACCTGAGCACCGATTCAGTTGGTGTAAAGAGCAGTGCCACTGGACTTTTTATGATTGGAAATGAGTGATATGGTGGGATGAACATTACCTGTCGTCAGTGAAGTACAGAGGTGATGGTGTTACCTTAGGGGGGTGTTTTTCATGGTAGGAAGTGATCGCCTTACTTTACTTAAGAAAACGCTAAGTCGGAAGGATATGAACACGACTTACAGTATTAGGAACTGCTTATAGCAGGGGAAAAATTTGGAGGAGATGACTGTCTGTACTGAGATGGTGGCGCAGCTTGTCATAAAGAACATCTGTTAATCAATGATTAGCGAGGTTTGGCATTCCTATTACGTACTGGTCTGAGTTATAAGATCGACTTCAGCGTCCAGCATTACGAACTTCTCTGCCTCTTCAGGAAGAATTGGATCCCATTTCTCTACAGACATACACATGTCTTATTAAAAGTCTTCCTACCAGAGTCCATGGTATCATAAAGGCAAAGGCCGGACATACCTCTATTGATTTTACAGTTTTTCAGTTAATGCATAGGTAATTTGTTGCTGCTCTTTGCTGTAATGTGGCATCACATGCGGTATGTGAGGCACTGATTAACTACAATCGTGAGATGATGAGGAGACAGAGGGCAAAAATGACTCAATGTTTGTGTTTGGTATAATCGGGGCAATAATTCACATGATAATGGGCGTAGGAAGTACTGAAAGGAAGCTGTGATTGTTGTTTGAGAACGTTCCACCAGCTGAAATCGACACAAACAAACTGTGTGTTCTTCTTGTAACTTCACTGCATCGACGCTAACCGAATGCAGCGCCTTAAATAGTGTCCAGCTGCTCGTCTCTCTTATTACAAAGGTCTGAAGGGTCTCGTAGTGCATGAACTACGTGGCGGCTTGGATTAATACACGTGACGTAAGAATGAAAAAAAAATTACAAGAAAACCATGATCAGTCAGTGCACAGACATGCTGAATTCCTTTAGTATGAAATGCAGAGACAGAAAAAACACATTCAAGATAGAATTTGTTCAGTTATGCAGTGTGTCGTGACTTGCATTCCTAGAAGATCATGTGTCGTGCGAATGTAGGAAACCCGAAATATAATGCCGCATCAACAAGACAGGATTTTCTGACTAATCTTTCTTTGGCTGTCGGAAATTGTCGACTCAGCACGGTGATGTGTTATAAGATCTGAAAAACTCAAAGCAGTGTCTTGTCGTTGTTACTGCAGCATAAAAGACACCATCATCATAGTTTCCACCGTCGTTTTTTTCATTTTTCTCATTAAATATAAGTATGACATGCTCCACGCACTACTACACCTAGAAACCGTATACCTCATTAATCACCGAGCTACGTGGCGCAGTGGTCAGTACACTGGACCCACATTCAGGAGAATGACGGTTCCAACCCGTTCCCTAAATAGGTTCAGGCAAGTGGCGGGACTATTCCTTTGCAAGGACACGGCCGACTTCCTCTCCCAATCCGATGGGACCGATGATCTCTCTTTTTGATCGCCCTCTCCCCACACCCCCACCCCATTAAACCAACCAACACTGCTAATCATTTATTTGCAGTGAATTAAGAGCGGGGCTTCATCTGCTTGCATTTTACAGAACCTGTAGGATCTGCTCGTCTATAGAAGTGCAGTACCCACAGAGAGACTATTGGCAGTGGGTAAGGGGCAGTGCCTTCCAACATCAAGGGTGACCCACTTCAACACCAAACTTGGACTGGCAGAGCCGGTTCATGAGAAAGACCACAAAATACGTCTCTTACCAGGAATCTCGTGCTTCAGCGGAAGTGAACTTCACTTTCTCTACAGCGGACGCCTGTGCATGATTTAATTTATAACGAGTGGATCTGTAAGAGGAATGAATGTCATATCTCTAAAAGACGATTCTTGGGGCTCCTTCTTTGATTAGCAAGTGTCTTTAGTTATCACGTACAAAGTCAGTGGTTTTGGTTGCATTGCAAATGCTTTTTCAGAAGTGAGTGAACAGATAATGCATTCACATGAGAGCGAGTGGTTCACAGATGCCACACGCTTTATGGTTTTTGAAGTTTATGATACGTATGAATGTTTTTCTTACCCTTAGCTGCTTCTGTTTCAGTATAACAAACTGCTTCATTGTTACATCAAAAATATGTTATTCGTACTGTTCTCAGTTTTTATATAAATTTAATTCGCTACCGTTTGGATTTTTTAAGGCCGAAACGCCAGTCAAATCATGGCTGTGTAAAGCAGAGGTCTCGAATATTTAGTGAAATTGTGGTGACATAGTGTTTGCAATATGTGATATTCTTAAGCGTTTGGATGATGCGTAAATTCGTATGTTTCCGGTATGTGTGTGTTTGTGTTTGTGTGTGTGTGTGTGTGTGTGTGTGTGTGGTTGGGTGGGTGTGTGTGTGTGTGTGTGTGAGAGAGAGAGAGAGAGAGAGAGAGAGAGAGGCACTGAAGATTCAATGTGTTTTACTGTAGGAAAAATCTGATAAAATAATGTTATTTATAATTTTTAAGGTGGTGAGGTGTGTATACACAAATAAAACGAAATTTAATCACGAGAACACAAGAGGATAGATAGAGAGAGAGAACTTATTATGTTATATATATCGTTGTTGTTGTCTTCAGTCCAGAGATTGGTTTGATGCAGCTCTGCACGCTACTCTAACCTGTGCATGCCTCTTCGTCTTCGAGTAATTAATGCAAACTACATCCTTCTGAATCTGCTTATCATATTCATCCCTTGGTCTCCCTCTACAATTTTCACCCTCCATGCTTCCCTCCAATACCAGTTGGTGATACCTTGATGCCTCAGAATGCCTTGTACCAACCGATCCCTTCTTCTAGTCAAATTGTGTCAGAAATCCTCTTGTCCCCAATACTGTTCAGTACCTCCTCATTAGTTACGTGTTCTCCCCATCTAATCTTCAGCATTCTTCTGTAGCACCATATTTCAAAAGTTTCTGTTCTCGTCTAAACTATTTAACGTCCATGTTTCACGGGCGCTGATGACCACGCAGCTGAGCACCCCACAAACGAAACATCATCATCATCATTACCATCATCAATGTTTCACTTTCATACATGGCTACACTCGATAAAAATGCTTTCAGGAAAGACTTCCTGACTCATAAATCTATACTCGGTGTTCACTAATTTATCTTCTTCAGAACGCTTTCCTTGCCATAGCCAGTCTACAGTTTTATTTCACTCTACTTCAACCACCATCATTTATTTGGGTTCCCAAATAGCAGAACTCATCTACTATTTTAAGTTTCTCATTTCCTAATTTAATTCCGTCAACATCACCTGATTCTATTCGACTGCATTCCATTATCCTAGTTTTGCTTTTTTTTATGTTCATCTGTTATCCACCTTTCAAGACACTGACCATTCCGTTCAACTGATCTTCCAGGTCCTTTGGTGTCTCTGACAGAACTACAATATTGTCGGCAGACCTCAATGTTTTTGTTTCTTATCCATGGATTTTAATTCTTACTCCCAATTTTTATTTTGTTTCCTTTACTACGTACTGAATATATAGATTGAACAACATCAAGGATAGGCTACAACGCTGTCTCAGTCCCTCCTCTCTTTACGTACTTGATCCTCTGTTGCCTTCACTATTTCATCTCTGAAAGCTACCCATTCTTTTTTTTTAGTATATTTCTTACCCCTGTTTTTGGCAATCATGCCCTATTGCCCTCCCTGAAACTCTCTGCAACCTCTGGTCTTTCAGTTTATCCAAGTCACATCTCCTTAAATTCCTGCCTTTCTTCAGTGTATTCAGTTTTAATCTACAGTTCATAACCAATAATTTATGATCAGAGTCCGCATCTGCCATTGGGAATATATTACAATTTAAAACCTGGTTCCTAAGTCCTTGTCTTACCATTATAGAATCTATCTGAAACCTTGCAGTGTTTCGAGGCCTCTTCCACGTGTACAACCTTCTCTCCTGAGTCTTAAGCCAAGTGTTAGCTATGATTAAATTTTGCTCTGAGCGGAATTCTATCAGGTGGCTTCCTCTTTCATTCCTTACCCCCAGTCCATATTCATCTACTTCTTTTCCTTGTGTGTGTATGAAAAAAGGAAACGAAAAAAGCTTTCCACACCACTACTGGATTACTTTGTAAGAGAGATGGCATGTACAAGGAGTACTGAATTCAATGTGTTAAACACATGGGTGCATGCGCATGTGTGTGCGTGTTTACCGGACTCACAGCCAAATATTTTAGAAAATTAGGCCTTTTTAAGTAAATATGTTTTAAGACCAGGTCAGATATGTGGAAGTTATTTCTGAAATATTTGATACCTTCAAACTTGGTGCCTTTTTATGCTCCTCAAGTAATTGCCTCATTTTACTACTATACCGAGATTCACTGAGGAGGGTGAGGGAGAGTGAAGTGGATGACGGTGAGGGATCACAAACTGACTAGTTCTGTCATGATGCATGTTTAAAATCACATTTCTCATCACTGCCACCTGACATTTTTATATTTTACACTATCACCATCTCTCATTTCTAAAATTTTCCACCTTCATCTTCCTGCATTTTTTAAATTTGCATCGCACCCATCTTAGCACATTGACTAGCATTGTATCTTGAACTCTGTGAACAAGTTAACATCGATATGCTGCTCCTTTCTTCTGAACTTTGCATAATAGTTAAATTAGTATGCCTAGAGGCTTTTCTAACATTTTACATTCAAACGAACTTGAAAAGTGAAATTGTTGGTGCCAGTTGCCTACAAGCAGGGACAGGTCAAACGACTGTATACACGTGTTGTCAATAAAATGGTGGATGGTGAAATTTCAAACATTCAAGTCGATGAATGGCACAAAATTTAAAAATTCAAGATGTTCAAAAATTAAGTTTTTAAACATTGAAAAATCTAAGATGGTTTAAGTTGTCCGTTTATGGTTGTAACACCTCTTCCCCCATTTCCTTGCCCCCACCCCTTTCGCCACCCATTCCCTCCGTATCCCGCTCCATCAATCACATTCCACTGTTTCATGGGGCATTAAAAATAATTACCAATCTCAGTGTACACGCAGAGCATCCATCTTGTTCATGTTGAAAAGTAACCACACAATCAGCGTATCTGCAGCTTGTTCAAAAGTACTGGAGCGACCTGAATTATTTATCAGAATGTTATGTAAAGTTCTGGCTCACAGTAAATTAACATCTACAATATGCCAGGAAAACACACACACACACACACACACACACACACACACACACACAAATACATGTGCATACTTATAAACATAACTAAAAGTAATAGTTCATGCAGATTACTGGTCAGACTCAGAAAGTTTCATCTCGCATGTGTAAATTTCCTTGGAAACTTTATAACATTTGTTGTGGAACAAGAGAATGAGTATCAGACAACCTAAATTGCTAGAAACCGAAGTTCACTTATAAATTTAGATATTTAACTAGAATTTTCTAGTCTAAACCTGGCGACTTCTACACTCGATCTATTAACACTCGGTTATCTGTGCCGATCAGTACAGAGAATATATATGGTATGCCGAAAGGTTGGAGGGCGAGCAGTTTCGAAAGGCGGATAATGGCGGGACAGATGAGACGAAGGGCTACAGTGAGTTTGACCGTCTCCCTCTTGCTGGCGGTGCAGCGAGAATGAGGAAGCAAGAGCCACGTGGAGACTTTGTATAGGGGATGTTACAGTACCTGCTGTGGAAGCGGAAGGGACCTGAACTTCAGTAAGGAAGGACCCTAAGCTAGTTTGTATTAACAGAACTTTGTTGCCAATACGGACGGAGTCTGTGGCTCCGAGTGCAACCTTAAAACGAGCAACAGATGAATAATCGACATGTTCACGGAATGTGAAAACTTTCTCCGTCGACAGAAGGCTACAACATATCTTGTGTGGCTCGAAGTAACTCTTGACTTCCAGTTATAATGCTCTGCCTTGAGTAATGTTCATAGTCCTTCGTCAATGGACGAGTTTTTAGCATCACAAAAGAATGTAGCTGTACTTTCAGTATCAGTTCTGTTTATTCTTCACCATTCGCTAGCCGCATCCATCTGCTCGACAAAAGTTTCAGTAGAAGCACTGTTTTAGACTGTTTTGTTCCCTTGCATCTAGTGGTGATTTAGCTTTTATAGTAGCGGCCAGTGTTAAACGAACTTAGAATGGCAATCGTTTTACGGAGGGCTGGTTGAACCGCCATGGAAGTCGCCCCGGATCAGATGTAATGAGAGAGTGCTATTTGAAAGGCTGCCGCTCTGTATTGATGTATTGGCTCATCTTAACTATGAAACTGAGTAGATACAGCATTACCCAGTCAACATTTCGCCGTATGTAGTTCCACGCCTTAAGGTCATTACTTCGGATTTCATGATCGGTATTTCATTAATTATTTAAAAAAGCTATTAAAACTCTGTAATTGCATATTGGTGCCGTGTCATATTGAGTGGCTTAGCTTTAATTACTCAGCAATATATAATGTGCTAAATTACTTCTGCAATCATCTGATTTCAAGTTTAATAAAAACTCACTTGAACAAATCTTCTTCTTGAAAATTATTATTCTTGCCATTTTAGCGTTGTGACTGATTTGGTAATTTAAAGGTGACTGCTCATTGTAATTCATTGACCATGTTGCCAAAGTAATGTTTAACCTGCCTTAAAGGAATTTTTATTGAAAGTTATTTTGCTGCTCTGCTGTATTCCATGGTTTAGTTTTGCCGTGATTACACTGTAGTATTTAAGCAGATAAGTCACTCCTGAGGTTGCTGGAATGCTATTTAACCTGCTTTAAGGAAAATTTTATTAAAAGTTATTTTATCATTTTGGCTGCTATGTTGTATTCCACAGAGTAGTTTCATTGTGACTGTTCGTTTGTATTAAAGCTGGACAGTCACTGCTGAGGTTGCTGGAGTACTATTCAACCTGCCATTAGCAAATTTTATTGAAGTCTATTTTGTCATTTTGCTGCAATCTTGAATTTCTCAGTTTAATTTAATGATGACTGCTCGTTACTATTTAAGCTGGTAAATCATTGCTAGCTTTCCTGAAGTACTGTTTAGCCTACCTTAAGGAAATTTTCTTTAAAGGTTATTAGTGTCACTTTGCTGTTCTGTGGTATTTCACAACTTCATTTAACGGTGACTGCTAATTAGTATCTAAGCTGATAAATCACTGCTCAGGTTCTTGAAGTGCTATTTAACTTCAACTTAAAGAAAGTTCTCTTGATGGCTGTCATTTTGATGTTGTGCTACATTACGTAGTCAAACTGTAATCACTTATTATTGGTGTTTTTTGGATTTTATTAGTGTCTTGGGGCTAAGCTTTCAATTTGTAAGCAGAAAGCAATTGTCAACAAACCCCGATATTCCTAATAAATAAAAGAGCATTTCTGTCGTCTGTCAGTTTCCAGATCCCCCCGCCCATATCATAGTTATCAATGACAAGTTTTACTTCAACTACTATTTTTCAGAATGCTAAAGAAAATCAACTGTTCTTCTTTCCTGTCATCACAAACAGATGACAGCATTCGTATATCGAACAGCGGACAGTACTTGGTGTAAGGCAAAACATACTAATTAATTATTTTACATCTCTAAATTGTTCTATGATGATTGTGAACTGTCACAATGTTCTTTTCACATTTTAAATATCTCCAAAAATACGCCTATAATGGAAATAATGTAACGTTTAAATGAAATATTACAATGTTGTTGTCCACTCAAAAACATATTCCTCTAATTGGTGCCTAAAACACGATTGTGAAATCTTAAGTGAATATCTAAATGCCATTTCATGCCTAATTAGTTACAACTAACGTTATAAACAGACAGTTAATATTTTAAGTTAGACTTGAAAACTATGCTGTTAAATTAATCCGACCAGACTAAATAAAATACATGTTATGTAAAATACTACATACGTATAGTGATAACAGATAGGGACCCCACATGTTATTTACATGTACTGTGCATCTCATTTGTGACCCGTGCTGCGGAATTAAGATACAGGTATATGAGATAATTCTATTACTTGCTGTTGTTAGGTGTATGCCGTGCTAATCATCTCTATCGTCCATTTGTCAGTGGTACGCAGTCTTGTCCCGACCAGAAGTGTTCGTGCCCTGCAGTTTTTCTTGAAATTTTCAAGGACGAACTCGGTGCAGTGTTTGCCTATGATACCATTACCACCATGAAAAACATGCTTATCCTCATTATGTCTCTTCCGAATTTGTACTAAACGCATTGTCTGAAAATTATTTCGATCAGTTAGTTCATGAGCCCACGCGAGTAGGAAATGGTTGCGGAAACGCACTTGACCTCTTAGGAGCAAATAATCCTGAGCTAATATCGAGCATCAAAACGTGTACAGGGATTCGTGAAAGCAGGGTTGTCATAGCGAGCCTGAATATTGTAACGCTCAAATTCACTTGACGCCTTCCTGAGAGACAATCACTACTCCTTCCAAATTAACAATGTAAATGCAGACCATAAATAGTATCGAGAGCAACTAAGGGATTTATAGCAAATAAATTAAGAAAAGAAAATTAACAAATGACGGAGCTGATCCCCCTTGGCACACAGCACAGGTCAGAACATTGTTCCAGAAACAACGAGAAAAATATGCCAAATTTAAATGAACGCAAGATTCCAAGATAGAGGACCTTTTACCGAAGCTCGAAATTTATCGCGGACATCAATTCAGATGTTCATAATAGTTTCCACAACGAAACTTTGTCTAGAACCCTGACTGAAAATTCCAGGAGAACCTCGTCGTATGCTAGCGGCAAGATACTATCGGTGCCTTCTCTGTGCAATAGCAATGGAAATACTATCGACGACAGTGCTGCTAAAGCAGAGTTACTAGACACAGCCTTCCGAAATGACTTCACAAAAGAAGACGAAACAAATATTCCAAGATTCTAATGAAGAACAGCTGCCACCATGAGTAACTTAAAAGTAGATAGCCTCGGAACAGTGAAGCTACTTCAATCACTTAATAAACTCAGGTCTTCTAGTCCAGACTGTATACCAAATAGGTTCCTTTCATAGTATGCTGATACAGTAGCTCCATACTTAACAATCATATGCAGTCGTTCGCTAGACGAAAGATCCGTACCCAGGGATTGAAAAGGTGCATAGTTCATACCAATAGTCAAGAAAGGAGGTAGGAGTAATCGATTAAGTTACAGGCCCCTATCATTAACGTCAATATGCAGGAGGATTCTGGGACATATATTGTGTTCAAACATTATGAATGTCTTCGAAAAGAATGGACTATTGACACACAGTCAACAAGGATTTAGGAAAAACTGTTCTTGTGGAACGCAACTAGCTCTTTACTCATACAAAGTGTTGGTGCTACTGACAAAGTATTCCAAATTGATTACGTAGTTCTAGATTTCTAGAAGGTTTTCGAACCGTACCACACAAGCGGCTTGAAGTGCAATTGCGTGCTTATGGAATATCGTCTGTTATGCGACTGGATTCGTGATTTCCTGTCCAAAAGATCATAGTTCGCAGAAACTGACGGAAAGTCGCGGTGTATAAAAACAGAATTGATTTTTGGTGTTCCACAAGGTAGTATTATTGGCCCTTAGCGTTTCCTTATCTACGTAAACGATATAGGAAACAATCTCAGAAGCCCTCTTATGTTGTTTGCCGATGATGAAGTCTTGTATCGTCTAGTGAAGTCATCAGAAGATCCAGACAAACTGCAAAATGATTTAGGAAAGGTATCTATATGGAACAAAAATTGGGAATTGACAATAAATAATGAAAAGTGTGAGGTGATCCACATGAGTGCTAAAAAGAATTTGTTAAAAGTCTGTTACACAATAAATCAGTTAAAACTGAAGGCCGTAAATGGAAAGAAATAAGTTGGGATTACAATTACGAGCAACTTAAATCGGAAACAACACATTGAAAACGTTGTGGAAAAGGCCACCCTAAGACTGTCTCTTATGTATAGAACACTTAGCGAAAGTAACAGATCTACATCTACAACTACATCTCCATGTACATAGATACTCCGCAAGCCCACCGTAAGGTGTGTGGCGAGGGTACTCTATACCACTATTTAACACTTACCCTTGTGTTCCACTTTGAGATAGAGCGAGGTTGAAACGACAGTCCACTGTCCTCCGAACGAGCCCTAATTTCTCTTATCTTATCGTCGTGGTCCTAAAGCGTGATGTATGCTGGCGGGAGCACACTCATTCCGCAATCACCTTCACATGCCGGTTCCCTAATTTTCATAATAGTGTTTCCCGAAAATAGCGCCGCCTACTTTCCAGGGATTCCCATTTGAGTTCCCGAAGCATCTCCGTAACACTTACGTTCTGTTCGAATCTACCGGTAACAATTCTGGCAGCCCTCTTCTGAGTTTCTTTGATGTCTTCCATCAATCCGACCTGGTACGGCTACCAGACACTCGAGGAGTACTGATGAATAAGTCGCACCACCATCCTATATGCGGGACAAGCTTCCTATATGCTGTCCTCCTTTACGGGTGAACCACGATTTCCTAAAGTTCCCCCAATAAACCTACCACACTTTTCACATGCTCGTTCCAACTTATATCGCTTTGCAACCTTACATCCAAATATTTAAACGACTTGACTGTGCCACGCTGGACACTAGTAATGTTGCTTCCGAACATCACAGTTTTGTACTTCCTACTCATCCACATTAACTTACATTTTTGCACATGCCGGGTTAGCTGCCATTAATCGCACCAACTGGAAATTTTGTGTTACTCGTCTTGCATCTTCGTACAGTCACTCTACGAGGTGCATTCAAGTTCTAAGGCCTCCGATTTTTTTTTCTCCGGACTGGAAAGAGATAGAAACATGCGCATTGTTTTGAAATGAGGCCGCGTTCATTGTCAATACGTCCCAGAGATGGCAGCACCTTATGGCAGATGGAATTTTACCGCCAGCGGCGAGAATGAGAACTGTTTCAAATATTTAAAACGGCGACGTTTTCCTTACTTGAACAGCGTGCAATCATTCGTTTTCTGAATTGGCGTGGTGTGAAACCAATTGAAATTCACCGACAGTTGAAGGAGACATGTGGTGACTGGGTTATGGATGTGTCGAAAGTACGTTCGTGGGTGCGACAGAACATCGTGTGACAACAAACCGAAACAACCTCGGGCTCGCACAAGCCGGTCTGACGACATGATCGAGAAAGTGGAGAAAATTGTTTTCGGGGATCGCCGAATGACTGTTGAACAGATCGCCTCCAGAGTTGGCATTTCTGTGGGTTCTGTGCACACAATCCTGCATGACGACCTGAAAATGCGAAAAGTGTCATCCAGGTGGGTGCCACGAATGCTGACAGATGGCCACATGGCTGCGCGTGTGGCATGTTGCCAAGCAATGTTGACGCGCAACGACAGCATGAATGGGACTTTCTTTTCGTCGGTTGTGACAATGGATGAGACGTGGATGCCACTTTTCAATCCAGAAACAAAGCGCCAGTCAGCTCAATGGAAGCACACAGATTCACCGCCACCAAAAAAATTTCGGGTAACCGCCAGTGCTGAAAAAATGATGGTGTCCGTGTTCTGGGACGGCGAGGGCGTAATCCTTACCCATTGCGTTCCAAAGGGCACTACAGTAACAGGTGCATCCTACGAAAATGTTTTGAAGAACAAATTCCTTCCTACACTGCAACAAAAACGTCCGGGAAAGGCTGCGCGTGTGCTGTTTCACCAAGACAACGCACCCGCACATCGAGCTAACGTTACGCAATAGTGTCTTCGTGATAACAACTTTGAAGTGATTCCTCATGCCCCCTACTCACCTGACCTGGGCTCCTAGTGACTTTTGGCTTTTTCCAACAATGAAAGATACTCTCCGTGGCCGCACATTCACCAGCCGTGCTGCTATTGCCTCAGCGATTTCCCAGTGGTCAAAACAGACTCCTAAAGAAGCCTTCGCCGCTGCCATGGAATCATGGCGTCAGCGTTGTGAAAAATGTGTACGTCTGCAGGGCGATTACGACGAGAAGTAACGCCAGTGTCATCGATTTCGGGTGAGTAGTTAATTACAAAAAAAAAAAAAATCGGAGGCCTTAGAACTTGAATGCACCTCGTACTTCGACACCTTGCCGTACACCACGATATCATCAGTAAACAATCGCAGATCGCTGCCCACCCTGTCGGTTAAATCAGAGAGCAACAGTGGACACCCCTGACGATACCCCTGTCACTGACGGACACTCACTGTCGAGGACAACATGCTGGTTCTATTATTTAAGAAGTCTTCGAGCCACTCACACATCTTTGAACTCATTTCATATGCTCGTACCTTCGTTAACGCCCTGCGTGTGCGGTACCGCGTCAAATGGTTTCCGAAGTCTAAATTCGATTCCCGGCGGGGTCAGGGATTTTCTCTGCCTCGTGATGACTGGGTGTTGTGTGATGTCCTTAGGTTAGTTAGGTTTAAGTAGTTCTAAGTTCAAGGGGGCTGATGACCGTAGATGTTAAGTGCTCAGAGACGGAAGTCTAAAACTATGGAAGCTGCCTGTTGCATTTCATCCGGGGTCAGGGATTTTCTCTGCCTCGTGATGACTGGGTGTTGTGTGATGTCCTTAGGTTAGTTAGGTTTAAGTAGTTCTAAGTTCAAGGGGGCTGATGACCGTAGATGTTAAGTGCTCAGAGACGGAAGTCTAAAACTATGGAAGCTGCCTGTTGCATTTCATCCGTAGTTCCCAGTACATTACTAAAGAGATTTCCTACACTAAGCTTGTCCGCCCTCTTTTGGAGTACTTCTGGGTGGTCTGGGCTCCTTAGCAGACAGGATTAACGGAGTACATCGAGAGAGATCAAAGAAAGGAAGCACGTTTTGTATTGTCCCGAAATGGGAAGAGAGCGTCACTGCGTAACAGTGAATTATTGAGAAGATGGTTCGATGAAACCTCTCGCTAGGCTCTTAAGTGTGATTTGTAGAGTATCCAATTAAATGTAAATGTAGTTTTCACGCGGACACACTTACATTAAGGATCCTGACAGTTTGAAGTCAATGCAGCTTGTTTTATTTGGACACCTTAGTTTTCCGTGTGAGGTTTGACGATTGGAAACTCTCTGAAAGTACACTCGCTGCCGTGAACATGCGAACACTCTTAAATGTAGTGGATGACTTGCCATGTAATTTGTATAAGCGTTTCCACCAAGCTGTACAAATGCTGAAATACAACAGCGTGACTAATAGTGCTGTGTGTTGTCTGTGTGTCACGTTGATCAAGCAGTTTTCATCGAGACGCTGTTGAACCCGAGCAGAAAATGATTGCGAGATGCGAGTTGTTGACTCACATCTCCATAGTGCAAATGAAAGTGACATGGAAGTACTTTCGATTGTCTGCGTTCTTGGCGGCAATCAAAATTCGAGACAGAATTAACTTGTGAGAAGTACTGCATAGACCCATTTGTTAATTAACTAGACGTGCATTGTCGAAATTTACGCCTGCAGTAGTAATTTCGGAAGTATGAATTGCACTTTTACGCTTGTCATGTTTGATGCAGTTGCTAATTTCAGTTGTGTTGCCAATTACCATGCCATTAGTTTTGATGCTACTACCGTAGACAAGCGTTTGTGTGGCCCAACGTCGTCAAAGAAATAAGTGTATTTGTTATAATGGAATTTCTACTGTTTGTTGTATGAACCATTGCACGTAGATCACAATAAGCCACATCTATAAAACTTACCCACTTTCCTCTCGAAAGAGCTTCCTGCCATTCAATCTACCAGGTCAACTGATGAATAAGATTCAACTCGTCGGCTTTGGCCAATGATACCATACTTTAGTCATGGATATTAACCTGTTTATTTTCGAGTCATAGATAGTAAATTGGTTATCTTCTGTGGTGAAGAGTCATAATTTTAAATAGAAATAAATGAATGTGTTATTACGAGGAAGATGCTGGATAAGCTTCCTGTTGCTAGTGATAATTTAGAATCATTAGCGCACATATTTCGAATTATGCCTTCGTCTGATAGTGAATCGCTCCAATTGCTGTTATCTCCGTGACGCATTTGTGTCTTGTACTATGTAGGTCAACTGAAGAATGGATACCAGTACTAGCGAAAGCAAGAAAAGCGACGTACGTAACACTGGCATCCTGGTCCTCAGTTGAACTACAACCTATACAGGTCAGCTGAAGTACGGTTTACAAATTTTACTTTTGTCGCTTTTTTCGCCTTCGGTGGTAGTTATATCCTGTTTTTCAGTTGGCCGGCCCGTGTGGCCAAGCGGTTCTAGGCGCTTCAGTCTGGAACCACGTTGCTGCTGCGGTCGCAGGATCGAATCCTGCCTCGGGAATGAATGTATGTGATGTCCTTAGGTTAGCTAGGCTTAAGTACTTCTAAGTCTAGGGGACTGATGACCTCAGATGTTAAGTCCCATAGTGCTTGGAGCCATTTTTTGATACGTTGTTCAGTTGACCTTTAACCGTCAGCTGAAGTTGTGGATACAAATTTTACGATTGTCACTTTTTTCGTCTTTGCTAGTATTAATACCCTGTTCTTCAGTTGATCTATAGAGGTGAAATGCAATACAGAGTCAACATTTTATGTTTGTCGCTTTTTTCGCCTTCGCTAGTATTAGTATGCCGTTCTTGAGTTTATGTATACAGCGAAGACGAAAAACCCGACATACGTAACATTTGTATATATGGCAAGTGAGGTACTCCATGCCAGTGTTACGTATGTCGCTTTTTTTGCTTTCGTTTATTGCTAGTATCCTATCCTGCTGCTGAGCTATATAGATCAACTGAAGAATAGGATACTTGGCTTCCGTATTGTGAAAAAGTTCGAAATATGGATGTACGTGATATATGTCAACGATCTGTATTCTCAGCATTCGTCCATGCATTTGAGTCTTTCAGTGCATCATCTGTGGTAGCCCGTGACGTCATTGGTCAAAGCTGATGAGTTGTATCCCATACTTCAGTATTTCAAGTCATTCTGCCGTCCAGATGTCCTGCACACCTGACGTCCAGCCTGTACTACTAGCCATTTATCCACACGAAACAATGACGCCAAAGGCTGAAGCTGTTTGTTTTAGGGAGGGTTTTTCCTACGATACTGTCCTGCCTAATTTCAGGGTGACGAAGAATCTGTCCAGCCATAGAAACCTACTCAGGGACATATCTTCCTATCATGGCCAAAACCAAATTTTGAAATTATTGTAAAAACCAAAGGCGGATATTCAGAAGAAGCAGAACTTGTAACCACAATACTGAAAGCACCTTTACCATGTATTTTGAGAAATCTATCTGCTACCACAATAGACACTGCACCAAGAATTACGTCATTCTCGTATATTCAGCAACATATATTACAAAATGTTCCAACTCATGTGTAACGAAAATAAGTAACAGTGCTATGTATATGATCTATTAGTAAACGGCAAAGTATTCCTTCGAAATTTTGTAATTTGTAATCGAAAGACTAAGCAATAGTTATCGTTAATATGAAGCTTTAAACTGTGAACAGTTGGTCATGAGGTGTAAAAACAAAATAGCGTCTGTAATTCTTTGAAACGTGGGAATGTACTTTTCCCATTAATTTTCGTCAGTTCCGCGTGAAGGGTGTCTGTTGATTAAACGATGCTTCATTTTGATTAACAAATTTGTCCCGTTGATTACGGAAGAGCACTTTGTGTTTATTTATCATTGCGCATTGATTGATTTCGATGGATTTCGATGTAGATCTTACCTACGTAACTACTGGTCTTTGGAGTCAGTAGCTTGGTCAATGTACTTTCAGAGCATAGTCGCTCCCTGTAAGTATGTAGAATCTGAAAGGGAGGAGGAGATACAGTCGCATGGGGTCAGTCACTTCACTGTGGTCACACGCGGGCAGTCAGAAGTAGTCTCGCCATGTAACGCAGCGCGTGTTATTGTGAGATAGTGCTGAGCGCTTTTACGTATGATGTGCCTGATATTGCGAGTTTGTGGGGTCAGACAATGCTGCAGGGGAGGAGGTCGTTTGAAAGTTGTTTGAATCACACAGATTGCGACCTGCTACTTCTGCTACAACTGAGTTGAAGAGAAAAGTGCGTAAAGTTGGAACTGGTATTGAAAGTAGTTACACTACTGTATCTTGAGGGAGCAAACAATATTTCGTGAATTAGCTTTCACGTCTCCTTTGTTTATTCCACTCAGTGGTACGAAGTGACGTGCCTTTTTCTCACTTTCGTTGTGTTGTGAACAGGAAGTGCGACAGGTTTAGCTACGAACCGTGTAGCACAGTGACAATTAGACAGAGATCTATATACAGCTTTTTGATTACATTTAACCAGTAATCAGGAGTTAGTAGGTCGTTGCTTAATTCATTAAACAGTTTGGTAATATCGCTGGGTTTTTATTTTTATTTCATTGATTTATTTTTTTAATACTTGCGATTCACGAATCTAACCTAACGTGACTGTTTTATATGTAGCTGATGGTTTGTGTTGTATTAATTTATGTGGAGATTTGTCACAGTAATTACTCTACTACATTACAAGTTTAATTCAAGTTCCCATTTTTATTATCTTAGATAGTTCTATCCCATGCGTTTATGAAGTGATATCAATTTAACATTTTGTGCTTAAATCATATCCCGATTTTTAACTTATTTCTGCCTAAGTAACATGTCTATGAGGAGTCACTCTCTCATAATAGGATCAGTTTGTAAATTTGTTAGTGGCATACGGGACTTGTTTATTGGTTGAGCCACTCTAGAATATCTTAATGGTAATGACAGATTGTACCAATGCGTGTACTTGTACCAGTGTCTCTCTAAATGTGCTTGTATATAGTCTCATATATAGTCTCATACACAATGATACGTCTACAAGACGAGTACACTTGTCTATTTTCAGTCACCGTACGTCTGTAGATCCTGTCCTCCACGATTTAATTGAGCAAAGGTTGTGTTGTGCTCTCTATTACTTTCGTTTATTTTTTGTTTTGTTTACTTTTCTGTGCGTCATGCTGAAATTTCGCGCAGTGATTTGATGCTAATATTTCTACAGGGAATATGAACACTTGTTTGCAGATCTGAAAACCTTTTTTTCTAGGTTTACTAGTTTAGCAGGATGTTAAATCATTCATCTTTTCATAACTTAGAGGTCTGTGAGGTGATTCTGAGGTTATTTCATTACTTGTTTGCTTTGTTCTGGAACTTTCAGTCAATTTAACATAAAAAAGATCAATAGCTGATCGAAATGAGACAAGGAGCATCCAGTTTGAAGAAAGCAGAGGAGGAAGAAGACCGAAGGATACGTATCAATCTGATTCAGGGGATTTTTCGGTTGACTTCATTAATGTGATTAGCGAAGGATTAGAAGCAGTTATGGTTAGTGGTCATCCTAGTGGAAGTCAGGGTATCAGTAGTGTAGAAGTATGTGAAATTCTGTGTAGTGGTGATATGGTTCAGCCACTGGAATTTAGCAATGAACATGGTGCCAAGTGAGATCATTCCTCAGCTTCGATAGTCTGTAGTCCGTAGGTTCAAGAATGAAGTGTCAGCGTAGCTACAGAACAGTGTTAGATATGAAGTATTACTAGGCTTGAAGGAGAATTATAGAGCAACTAATACGAGAATGAAGCTTTATGGCAGTAAATTAGAAACAATTCGGAGAATCTTATGGGGAACAATTAAAAGTAAAAGCAGCTCTTCGCAAGTGCAGAAGTGGAATCTTGGCAGGAGAATATAAAACGCGATCAGAGACTTGTAGGAATGGCCTATCGGAGGAAATGAAACTAGTGTGAAGAGGGTTATGAGAAATTACAAGAGAAAGTTAAGGCCGTTGAAGGGGACATGACTGAGAAATTAAGCACTAACTTTGACATTTTACTGAAGCCGGTTAATAATCAAATACAAGTTATCAGTCCTTAAGGCAAAACGTTTGCAAACATTTACCTAATGAAATGAATTCATCGTTAGGGGAAGTGTTTCAAGGGAAGTTTTATTGTAGAATATCTAGTGCTAAGAATGAGCTTCGTACTACAAAACAGTACTACAAAACAGTTGCAAAAACAGTAAAAGTAGCTGTTAAGGAACAGGGAACTGTTGCAAAATGATCTTCAAGGTACAAGAGAGCGTTCTCAGAAAACAAAATTTGAGTTATCATTAAGAACAGAGATGATACCAGGTCAACATGCTGTCATTCAAATGACGAAAGAAGTTGTGGGTACTGCCAAATTTATACCATGATTAGAAGAAAACTAAAGATTACTAAACTAAAGATTAGAAACTAAAGATTGCCACTGAAAGGGAGAGTTGACAAGTAGAGGAAAAAGGTAGATGAACTATGTCATTTTGGTGCTCAGTCTGTGATTAATTAAAATCAGCGTTCTGTTACTATGGTCACAGTCAGGAATAGTGTACTCAAGGAAATAAAATCGTTACTGAAATTCAAGGATGAGCAAACAAAAATCGGTGGGAGGAGAAGGAACCCAGGAAAGGAATTAAATGGCTGACTCTAAAAAATTGAAAAAATTTTCGGTAAAGGTGTTAGTGAAGTAGTTGATGTCAAATATATGTTGGTGACGAATACATGCTATGTATTACCTGTTCATTTTACAATTTCCGACTGCAGAACGCGAATCTAAGCGTTGTTTACATACTAACGGGGCCGAAAACGTCCGACCAAACTTGAGAGTACACGAATGACTCACTGGCTCGGCATTGTACGGTCACGTTATTCTCATAGTGTGTCAATATACTGCTGTATATTTTTAGCGTCTGCTAAAATTGATAGTGATCGCCTAAATGTGCGCTACCGGGAAGTACAATTAGATAGGAAAGTCTCGATTAATAACGTAGTTTATTCCTCTCGAAAAGAAAAACGGGGATGTTTGATAATACCGTTAGAAAAGGTTCTGGAAACAGCAGCAGTAGAAGCAGTAGCAAAGAGTGTAAGGACATTGCGTAATGTTGTGAACGATGTTAAGAAAGTCCGACGGAGTGCCCAGGAAATTGTGACACCGAGAAAGAAGAGAGTGAGGAAGAAATCGAAGTGTCTCGACAACTATGATAAGTGCTTACCCAAAAGAAAGTCCTTGAAAAATTGCAACGTCAAAATAGGAAAACCCATTCATTGAATCCCTTACATTTGAGTGAAGGAAGATACAGACATTAATTTTACGGGAAAACGAGCCACTTTCTGGAAAATTTTAAGGATATGGGTTTCATTGCAAAAAATTTAAAAATAGACGAACATTTCCAGTTGAGAGGAAGGACATTGTAGCAAGACGTGCACTCTTCCTTAGAATCTTGAGAGGAAACGAGAAAGTGAAAAGAAACCCATGTTGTACACTGATGAAACATGCGTGCATACACACTATTCTATCAGTAAATATTGGCAGCATAGTGACTTACCAGGTGTGGCGGAAAATGAAAGTTCTAGACAAAGAGCAATAGTGCTTCAAGAGGGAGCAGAAATGGGGTTAAATGAGTGTGCAGAGCTCATTTATTATTCGAGGTCAGCAACGGAAGATTATCACAACGAAATGAACAGTGAAAATTAAATACAGTGGTTGCAAGAGTGCCTAATACCAAATATTCCATGTGGAGGCATTTTGGTATTAGACAATGTGCCCTACTATTGTGTTCACGAAGGTAAATTGCCTAACACATCTTCTCGTAAAGTAGGTATACAATCTAGGCTGACTAAGTATAAATTTCCATTTGGTGCGGCTTTAACATGCTATGAGCTCTTGGAAGTTGCGAAACGTTAGAAACAGGAGCCAGAGTATACATTGGATACAGTACTACCAGAATCCGGGGAAGGATTTACAATGATATGCCTTCCACCCTACAACTATGACTTGAACTCCATCGAACTTCTCTGGAGTTTAATGAAACAGCAAGTTTCGCTGAACAACATCAGCAGCGTTACCCTTTACCAACTCAGACAATGATTACGGCTGCAATTCGGACCGTTACGAAAGGCAATTGGTAGAAAGCGTGTGATAAAGTGGAAACTATTATGGACGAATACTGCACAGAGTCGAGCTGATTGACGATGCTCATAGGAGAATAATTATTCAATTTCAACCAGACAGTGACAGTGAAATTTCGTTGCGTAGCTCTAGGGATAGATCGGATTAGACAGATTCAAAATGATCAAAGTCAGCTATTTCGGACGTCAGCAACAGCTCTACCGAGTCAGCAGATGAGACAGAACTGCATGCATGTATGTATGTGTTCAGCCCTTACATGTGGATTACAGGTTGTTGAAAGTATTGTATTAACGTTTTCCACTAGGTCACATATTTTGTTCCTGTCCTTCTTTTTTATTTGAAATCCTTATGTATGTGATTTTAATTATTTTTATTTATCCATCATAATATTTAAATGTTCGGAAATGGTGGTGTATTGATTGACAAAAGTAGAATAATCTGTTTCTATTGGTTCTGCAATGCCGTCAGAAATGTATATTGTGGGACAAGATTTGTTAATATAGTGATACACGTCATTTCGATACACATTTGAAGATAATGTTGCAGCAACTGACAAGAGTTGAACCACTGCCTGTCACTCAGTAAGCAGACGTGTTGTTCACAGCACCGCTTCTGCTGACAGTATGGCCTTTTTTTCGATCGTATAGATTCTCGCGAGAATTTCCGAATTTCTTTTTCGTCGATTACTTGCAAACGGAACCCGGTCGTATGCCACATCGATTCAAAAGTCGACCCCTCACTCCCCTAATGGTGACCTCTCTTTCATAGTAATTACATCGTACACCAAAATTTCTATTTCATTTTTATTTAGTTTGCTTTCCTGTAGAATTATATTCGAAGAGCGAATGTATTTTTCTCTGTTTCACGCTCTACTCTAGTTATTAGATTCAAAAATAACAGTTTTGCTTTGATTCCACACGATTCTCTGTGGAAGAATGTGTTAACAGCTAATTTATTGCGCGTTCGCTTCAGTTATTAGATCCTAATACAGCAGGTTTTATTTCCTACGTTTTCCTGTAGAAGAATGTGTTAAAGGTGAATGTGTTGTCCCCTAAACGCGTGCGCAACTGCATTGTTCGACCGTAAAACAACAGTTTTATATTGTTATTTTAAATTCCAATTGGTTTTTTGTCAAGAGTGTGTTAACAGAATGTACATTTGTTTTACCTGATGCTACATTTCCATTGAGCGCAGTTATACAGTTCGTGCGTCATCCGCCACCAGCCAATAGCAGTACACGTCATCGGTAAGCAGCATACTCAGCTAAAACGATAATTGTAAACCAAACGGGTAATAAGTGTGCCTAATTCTAGCTGTCATTGTGAAAGCAACAGATTACAGCCGAGTAGTGGAAATCCTTACGGAGTTAAGGTACATAGTGAGAAAATATATTCTTTTCATTATAGAAACTTTTTAACTGTGAGAAAGTTTCAAGTTTTTAGAAAGACACCCAACAGCATTTATCCTTGATCTTGGTTGCAAAAATTGGATTACTCCCATCCAACTACTTTGCTATATAGTCACAAGGTTGAAAATGTGTGTAGTTATCTATTAAATGAACCCGCAGAGTGAATCTGTAATCTAAATAGTGGTACTGAATCATATGAGGAGTTTACACAAAATATTCTTGTTTGCATGTTGATCTGAAACAGCACAGGGCAGAGTTAAATATAATAGTATCCTGACGATGAAAAAGTTTTAACAATTATTCTGGTTTTAGCTGTCCTGTTCAGTTCTTTGAAAATATGTTACAGAAGATTGAGTTTTTATGTAATAATTTTGGTACTACTGACTTTATTCGCTTATGTCTTCCGAATTTGTCTTAACGTTTACCAGAAATCATCCTTCCTAGTCGTGTTAATGATTTAGTAAGTTTTCAGAATTTTTACAGAAACTGGTATGCCACTGAGGAACCAGATTTCTATACTAGCCATGTCAATGAAGTTTAATATCCAAATGCCCGGTTTCATCAAGGAAGAAGCTACGATATCAGGGAAAATGATTCATGATGTGTCAAATATGGGAATGACAAATTGAGATCATGAAATAATGGATGTATGTGGAATAACAATAAATTTGGGAGATGTCTCAGTAATCATGTTACTGATGATCTGACAAAAATTAAGGTGCAGAGATTGTGGAGATCAGATAAGCTGATCCAAGAAATAAAACACAGATGGCGAGTATATCACCTCATGGTTGACAGCTGAGTTCTCCAGCCTCGTTCGGTGCTGCCAATGAAACAAGCAATATTTCCAGAATGAGATTTTCACTCTGCAGCGAAGTGTGCGCTGATATGAAACTTCCTGGCAGATTGAATTTTTAATGTAGTCATGCGTATCTTTCAAGTGGAAGTATGTTCTTAAAGAGATTATATGTAGTGCATTTCTATTACTAGCCTAAAACAAGGGTCTTAGTATCGGACAAGAGAATCAGAATAAGGTTGAATAAATAGAAGAGGTCGACAACTTAGCGAAAAGAAATTCGTATGTGGTTCTTTGCTATCACGTTTTTGTATCCTCTGAATATCCAAGTATTATTAAGGGCTTTTCGTATTAGGTTAAATTTCTTTGTTAAGCCGTATTCAATACCAATAATTTACAATGAATGAGTTAGAGATCAAACTGAGAAAATACTACAAGAAGGATTAATGAGACCAGTGGTTAACTCTTATAATAAGTTAGTGCTGGTTGTGTGAAAAGAGGGGATGACATTAGACTAGCGTTAGATTCAAGAAAAATTAATACAATAATTATTCCGAAATCAACTGATACTAGAAGAGTTATTACAGATATTTCAGGTTGTTGAGGTCCTAACCACGTCTGATACGGTAGCACCGCTTATGCAGGAAATGTAAAACATACTAATGCTTTGGTTGCTGCTAAGTTACCCATCACCTTGCATGACAGTTTGGGAGCATTTTTTTAAAGTTTTCAAAGAGGTCTTTCGTTGGATCTAAAGAAGTAGTACACAACGCACGTTAATCATTTATTAATCGTAGGACAGTGTTGGGAGAATGACAATGAGGGTTGGGTATGCTGATGGGTGGTTTTAAAGGATAGGGGGTGACTGTTTACTTCAGAAACTGAGAATCTGCATTGAAGTAGGTAAGGTTTCTTGGCCACATTGTTATGGCGTCTGAGAATTTAGTCTAGCAAGAAACAGTAGACTCCATTACTGGCTTCCCAGCACCCAAGACAAGGGAACAGATTTGGGCATTTTAGGATTCATCAATTTCTACAAACTTGTTCACGTTGACAGGCAAGACAATTTCTTGAGATGGGATCCAGAGGCACAAACGAAATTTGAAAATAGAAACGGATTCTTGCCGAGGCGTTTCTTTTGTGAGATCCCAACTTGATTATGGCTTGTTGCTCAGCCGTCATTTGGCCAGGTTTTTATTGTATCTTCAAGAATTCAGCTTCAAGATAGTTTACATTCCAGGTATGGCCAACGTTGTTACTGATGCACTTTTGAGGTCTCTGTTAGGGTTAAATTATGACCTACAGGAAAATTTACAGCCGATCATTTTTAGTATTATGAACATGGAAAAGTGTTGCTGATAGTAATTTTATTAGATCCTCCCCATGATACAATGCTAATGATCATGACAAAGATCTGATATGGTAGTAAGAAAATATAAACTGAGACATCAGAAAAACATCGCCATTCGACGCGACTGCTTAGATAAAAATGATATTTCACTGAAGAAAATAGTGTGGAGAGAATTGTTATCATTTATTGTATTACATAAGTGTCATGAGCTGTTTGTGTAGTAATACATACCTTATGCTTTTTCAGATATGTTATTTTTCATAAATTTTTAAGTAACTGGAACCTTCAGTAACTACAATCAAACAAGGAGTGAAGATGTTGACGATAGCGAACAGAAAATTTTTAATCAGTAGAAATGACGACGTATTATACTTAATCTGAACAGATAAAGGGGAAGTGATGGGGGACTGTGTGTACTCATCTATGGAATGAGTGGAATTAATCTTGAGTTGTACAGTGTTATCAATTGGACATGATTCATGGGGTGTGGGTTTATTTTCTCTCTCACACACAATGGTATGCTATTTTGACATTTCTAAATTAGCGCAACCGAGATTTTAGTCTCCAAGTATTCATCTGACTTGGAAAGTATTTGATTAGTCTTATGTGTTAGAATTAGTCTTATGTGTTAGAATAATTGTTGTTTAGATAAGGTTCTATGTTGCGAGTGCTGTTCTACCTTTTTTTCATCATTTTGGTATTTCTCGTTTCCGCCATAAGGCTGAACGTCGTAATAAAGGAAGCATTGATGATAGCTAGTAATGTCATATGTGGCCATGAACATATTTTATTAACACTTTTATTGTGTACTTGGGGATCCTTTGCATTATTACCTAGGCTATGTAATTGTCCATCTCCAGATGTTGTTGTAATTATCCTTGTCATGTGCAAGTGGATTCTGATTATTAAATATCGTCGCCTCTTGTACCTGTTTGTCTAGAGGAAGGGATATTCTACTGCATGAATGGTTCAGACATACCGATGCATTCAACTAGACGTTGCATTTTACTGTTAATGTTTCCCAAGATAATGACGGATTTTTTAAATGTATGATAGTAATGATGAATGGTAAATTTAAAATTCTAAAGAAGCTAAAAGTGTATGGGTAGTCTTTAGTAAGGAGTGTTTGCAAAAATTGTATTTGAGTTTAGATTTTTCAAATAAAGAGCTATGTATAAGGCCTTAAGAGACAAAAATTGGTACTGCAAAGGACACAAACCATGGAAAAGTCTCACACTCAATTAAATAAAATGGATTTTCACTGCTACATTAAATTTCAAGATGATGCATCTATCTGTGTAATATCACGGCCACTGTGAGGGCATGCCTAAGGTATGGCTTAACTGGTTTTCACTGTTGAATGAAAACTAAGGATATGGACCGCTTTGTGTAATATCACAGGCACAATCAGACTATATTTAAGCTTTTAATTTGACTGTTTTACGCTGTTTCCTCTTTGTGTTGCATCAAAGTTACAGTCTAGGCAGGTGTTGAATGTCTTCTACTGAATCAGTTCTGTGGTAACAGCCATATTAGATTCATTCTAAATATCTATGTGACACGATGGTTTATAAACACTTTGTTCATTATTTCCTTTTCTGCTGGGCCTACAGCATACAATACATCTTAATACGACTTTTTACATTGAATTATTAAAGGCAAACAGCTGATAGTTTAATTAGTTGTACTTCTTCTTTAATACAGGCTTGTTTCGGCTATAGACCATTCTCAAGTACGCCTGTACTTGTTGCAGTTCTTGAAACCACTCACGTTTACCAAAGTTGTACACAAACGTTAATTCACATACACAGGCTGTTTGGGGAAGAAAACTCAACATTTTACACAGTGACAGTATACGTAATTCTGAACAAAATATGTTATATGAACATTGGTCCACTATTGCTTCGTTAAGTAGGTATGGGTGTTGAAAGGAACTTTAATTCTGCAAAATTGATGCGCACAACGTGAACGTATACGTAATACAACTCGACGACAACGTGATTTTATTGCAAGTAATACAGGGTACATGCCATGTTAACCCTATACAACCTACCCCGTATTATGCTCATGTGACGTACGTAGTACAATCACGCGTT
Source organism: Schistocerca cancellata (assembly GCF_023864275.1). Lineage (NCBI taxonomy): Eukaryota > Metazoa > Arthropoda > Insecta > Orthoptera > Acrididae > Schistocerca > Schistocerca cancellata. Next base: position 517,445,507 of record NC_064632.1, read on the forward strand.
GTTTTCGTAGTTGTGCCGTGTAAGCCGCATTGTGTAGTGTACCGGCGACGGATCGGTTAGTTGAGTAGTGTATGGTGTTAACTGGGTCCGTACAAACGCTGCTAACAATGCCACCCGTCTACGGTAATGAGGGATGCGCGGATATGGTGTATGCTTTGGCTTCTGCCACAGGCGCTTTCCGACTCGACGATTACCTGATCACAGGGTGTGTACCGAAGTGTTCATCACTTTGCGTGCAACAGGTTCTCTGTCGAGTAGACATTTTTCGTCCGAGCGTGCACGTCCTCAAACTTTTTAAGAACAGGAAGATATTATCGCAAGTGTTGAGCGAAGTCCCAGTACGAGCATACGAAGAATGTCCCTGCCTACGAATGCCCCACAGACACGTGTATGGGGTACTCTGCATGCGGAAAACCTGTATCCATTTCACATACAGCGTGTCCTAAATCTTCACGTTGGCGACTATGCTCAACAGCTTCAATTCAGTCACTGGGTAATTCAGAATAGTCATTTGCATCCATACGAAGACCACTTTTCACGACATGGAATAAGGAACACACGCAATAATCATCGATGGTCACGGGAATATACATGTAGATGTAGATGTAGGTGTAAAACGCTTCAGTTTTCAAGTTCGTTTTTCCATACATGTTTGTTGCGGCGTGATCGGTAACATTTTGACAGGTCCATTTATTATCAATCAGCGACTGACGGATGAGAGGTACCTCCATTTTTTGGAAAATTCATTTGTGGAGCTATTGGAAGACGTTCCTTTAGCCAAGCGAATTAGAATGTACCTTTAACATGACGGTGCCCCTTCACATATTACCTTACGTGTGAGGGACCATCGCAACCGCACCTACCCTCATCGCTGGATTGGCCATGGCGGAGCTATTAACTGGCCTCCGAAATCACCTTTATATTTGTGTTTATGGGGTTGGATGAGATCAGAAGTGCACGAAGTGATGGTAAATACACGAGAAGAACAGCTTCGTCGTATCATGGACGCTGCTGAATTGATTAGGAACCGGCCACAGGCATTTGAACAAGTAACACAACATGTTATCGCTAGAGAGCAAAAGTGCATTGACGTTCATGATGGGATATTCATACCTGTTCTGTGAACTGTACAATATCTGTACGATAAATGATAAATGTTAAAGGTGTTTGTAACAGAAGTGGTACGTCTTTTTCAACTGAATACATGTGAAATGTCTGTTGTAATGCATTACAAACTAAATGCAAAGTAACTAAACATTGTGTAATACTATGTAATATAACTGTACTTCTCTGTAACATTATTTTCAAGAAAATCACGTTACGGTCCAGTTGTATTGCGTATAAGTTCAATTTGTGCACGTCAGTTATGCAGAATTAAAGTTCCTTTCAATACCCATACCTCCCTTACGAAGCATTTGCGGACCTATGTTCATATAATACTTTTTGTTCAGAATTACTTATACTATCACTGTGTAAAATATTGACCTTTCCTCCCTAAACACACTGTATACTTAAGTCTAGTTCGAGTATATGCCCAATTTGCAACAGTGAGTACACTATCGACTGTTTGGTTATTGCTAGACTGTTGTAAGTCACGTAATTTCAATTTATTCTAGAATTTTTTCGTGGAATGCTTTAGACAGTATAGCAATCGTGACCTTTCATGGTAGGGCATGTATCACGTACGTCAAACACAGAGCTCAGAGTAAAGATATACGTCATAGTAATAAGTTTGTAAAGATCGGGCTACACAGTGTGGGAACCTAGTGCTCGACAGGTGCGTTTACCTGCTCGAGAGCACCTAATTTCCGTGGTTCAAGGAGGAATGAAGGAGCTCTGAAACCATTGAAGACCTCCGGCACCCGGGAAGATGAATGTAACGTGTATATGCGCCTGTTGTTTCATACTATTCGCAGACATGTTAATGAGAGGACTTTGACGTTAATCTTCCCATGAGAGTTGTAACTTCTAGTATAACGTGTTACCGTTTATGAAAGTTTGCAACAACATACAGAGTTAATTGGAACCAATCTACATATTATTTAAGTAGAAAACCAGTGGTTTGTTTTAAAGTGACGTTTAGAAATCTGCACGGAATAAAGAAGTTTCATTTGAGGAAGAACAGGGCACAACATACCTGGGCCATGAGTTAAACCACATGAGTTGCAGGGTTGAATCTATATCAATCTAATAAGGCAGAGCTAAGGCGACGGTGTTAGGTGAACCTGCATCGAGTAGTAGGTCTTGAGCAGACGTTGCCCAAGCAGTCAGAACTCGCCACACAAGAAAAATACAGCAGTGACCAGGCATTAAATAAACACTTCAGCATCTGGACTGACAGATTATTCTCATTGATGCTTTTTGTTTATAGTGCTATCTTTCCTAGTCAGTGACGTTAGTAGTGTTTCATTGATATTATTATTTCGTTATGGTGTATATCTATGGCTATTATTCGTTCCCGTTTCTATTAGTTCTCGAGTTCCAAAAATCAGTAAAATTTTCTCGTTAATTTTTTATTGAAGATCGGTTTGTTCATTGAGAATATCTTTTGGATGATTTTTCATGTGTGTATATTTCTAATTCTTCCAGAAAATTCATAGCATATCCTTTTGGTATTTTGTGTTGTACAGCACATTGAAAATACATCACAGGTTCTTCAACAAGTCGGAACTGTGACAACATAGAGAAGTAGCTAATTGTTGCTAATTGATTTTTGATTGTCGGTATGGTTTCCATGTCGTAACCGATCGGACGGTAATAAACGAGTACTCTTCGTAGTACGTCAACGGTATCTGTGGCACTCGCATTCATATTAAAGTAAGAAATGTTCTTCCATGTTCTTTACTAAGTATTGAAGGAGATTCTGTCCTTTGCACTTTTGTAGAAAAATCACAGCTTTTCAGTTCAGAAAACAATTCGACAACATCAGAGCTTTCAATGTTACAAGGGAAGAAAAGCTGAACAAACACTAATCTGTATGGTAATACGTTTTTGATATAGTTGTACCTTAACGATGCAATACTTACATACCAACAAAGGCAGTAAAAGACCAAAGCAAATGAACAAAATTATTTACTTAATTGAAACCTTTGAACGCAAACAACAACAAAAAGAACTGAACAAGCTTTTTAACATTTTAACGAACAGAACGGAAAATAAACACAAACAGTAACATTCATTAACGTAAACAAGAACTGGCTTTATGGGCTTCTTGAGAAAGCCCGTTTCTGCGGCGGGCCTGTAACAACAACCAGACCGTTCCCCAAGTGCAGCGGCAGTCGAGCACAGGTGTGGGCGGCTGTGCTGGACGCCGCATCAGGGTCCACTTCCAGCGATGCCGCAGCCTCTGGTGCTGCCATCTGCCAGTAAGAGAAATAACAGCTGCAGCTAATCAATAGGAAAATGTATTTTTTGTGTTAAAATTACACAAGTTTTATACAAAATTACGTGTCACCATTCTGATACAAGTAAGACTCTGAGAATGTTTTGAATTAAGAAACCTATTCGACGAGCTTCATTCATAACAGAACTCCGTATGACAGACGTAAAACAGTGCCTCGACAGGAATTCTTTCCAATACCGATTTCTGAAGTTGTTTTTTACCTATTTATGCGTGTCCTCGAACATCAATAGAGAGAGAAACTGTTGCTGAGAAGCTCTAAGATAAATGTGGTTTATGTCTCAAACAATAACGTCATATGGCCACCACAAATTTACGGGATACCGGAAAAGAACTAGCTTACAAACCATAACGCGCCTAAGAAAATACTGAAATCAGAGAGGATAATAAATTGATTTGAGTGCTGTAATCGCCTGGTTAGTGTGACATACGACTTAAAGATAAAATCTTGCGGAACAGGAACGATGACAGTATCTGGTAAATGGATACCACTGACGAAATCGCGCTTTCAGCTGTCATCCCTACCCAGAAGACCTTCGAGACTACTTTCTTCTGCAGCTATTCACAACTGAAGGGATTTAAAGATAAAGCTATCGTCAGTGAAAACACTGATTTGAACACAACTATGCTGTACCAGGCATCATCCTACTGGAGGTTCTATGCAAGCGCATTCCTCCAAACTTTGACCGACCTACACCCAGGCAGATATAGGGTTACTTGTAATTTAACAAGACTCTGAACCATGGAAGTACACAGCATTTTTTCATATTAACAAACATTAACAAAGGTGATAGAAGTGACCTGTGACGAATAAAAATCTTCGCACTGACCTGATATCAAACTTCAAGCCTTTAGATTCGTAATCTGGCACCTAAACTGTGAGTCATCGAGGCATACAAATAGGCCTTGATCTGCTATAAAATCAAACACCAACAGCTTATCAAGAAAAGACAATATTCATGACCTCATGATATGTAACCTGTTGACGCCCGCCTAAACAACTGTAGTTAGAGAAGTTAACTGCATGTGGTGCACGATCAAGTATCCAAAGCCTAAAACGGATAAAAGTACGTCTAATGCCATAGGTTTTCGTCCCAAAGCACTTTGGTACTGTGCTGGCAAGATGTGGGAGAGGATAGTAAAACAAAGTCTGTACAGTGGTTGAAAACACCACTGGGTGCTACATGGTTCTCAGCTCCACTCGATTTAACACTCAGCGCAAATACCTGGACCTAACATTTGATATCCAGAATACCAATCGCTTAAAGTTACTCGATCAGTCTCGAGAATACAATCTGTGACACATTGGAATAATTGGTAACAATGCAAAGGCATTTGACCATAAGAGGTAAGTACCCATAGCTCTACATGTTTATCGAAATGACGTAGCTTCCAATTTATCATCACTGAGTCAGATACTGATGCAACAACAAAATAATAAGAGACCTTCTCTATTAAACACGAAGACAAGTGTGTCGGGGTCCATACAAGATATTCATTCAGCTAGGCAGACACACAGCACAAACAGAAAAATCAGAGAGTAGGTCGAAGTAGTAAAGCAGATTCGTCCAACACGAACCGCTAGCGGGGTTGGGGGGAGGGAATTGTCGATGCGGGGGAGAGCTAAGTGTGAGTACACGTTGGCTGCTAGATGTGGCAGGTCGGCGGGCCGATCGTCTGCCATGAAACAACACACTGGATGCCACTGGAAGGTACAATCATTATATATTTATAAATATTAATTCACTGAGACGGAATGATAATGAACCTAGCTTGTAGAGTGGTACACCAAGTAGTGTAACAAACACAGGTAATAAACATATGTATTACTAGTTGTAAGATCACCGTGTGCCAGCGGATGTGTGTTTGAGATTCAGAAAAAGTACTCAGGACACACTAGGTGTATTGAATATGATCACGATTTGAATAAATGCTGTAAGGGTGGCACTCGTACAACTGCAGAGGCATCATGACGCCATTAGACAGGCAAATGCCACTATGGTGATTGTATTAGATAATCCACATCACAAGATACACAACCAAATTTAATTTGCAGTCCGCTCGTGGTCTCGCGGTAGCGTTCTCGCTTCCCGAGCACGGGGTCCCGGGTTCGATTCCCAGCGGGGTCAGGGATTTTCACCTGCCTCGTGATGACTGGGTGTTTGTGTTGTCCTCATCATTTCATCATCATCCAGGAAAGTGGCGCAATTGGACTGAGCGAAGATTGGATAATTGTACAGGCGCTGATAATCTCGCTGTTGAGCGTCCCACAAACCAAACATCATCATCATTATCATTAATTTGCAGTCGTAGAGCTACATTTCTAAATGACGTCTCTCAGGCTCGATCTCTTGCTGAACTTAGATTTGGAGAATATATCCAACACATTACACTTTAAAATCTTGCAAATTAGAAATTGGACGGCTTATTTACGTTTCTCACAAACGCAACAGGAGGAGTAGCGAAACCAATCCTTAATAGTTGCTGAATGAATCTATCAATATGAAATAAAACTTTTATCGACACTTATTCAGGGCTGCTATCCTGCAACAGGTGACAGAGGCTTGAAACAACGACGAACCTAGTAAGGGTCAGTTTAAACTACAACATACGTGGTACTGCTTTAAATCAAATTTACTATTTGTGCGTAACTCACCTCTGCTGAGCAAACTGTAGTCTTGACCGATTCCAGACACATCCCCACATCTTCCGTAACAGCGACTGGCATCAAAGCAGCTTCGTCTTCTACCTGCCAGCAGAATGATAAAACGTCTTATGCATCTATGTTCACAAGTAACACCATTGTAACAAATATCATGAAACCACCAACCTGGCATGATGAAATTACGTAAAGGTTGCTTCACGTTGTATGTGTGGTGTAAACGAAAGGTATGTGTCGCTGTGATGACGCAGTTTAATGAAACAGTGAGGCTTGGAAATAGTTGCCAGACTTCTTTTGCGATAATTAGTGGAGATGAAGTCATCACTACATGTTTTTCTATTAGCTGTATGTATTTAGGCTGAATTTCTAAATGACATGGTTCCTTGCTGTACGTGATTTTCGGGACTCTATCGAACACATTACATATGGGAAAATAGCTAACCATTCGACCCACATAAGTGACTCTGAAATGTAACGGAAGAAATAGGGGCCGTTCGTCAGCGATTGCTGAAGGATGCTACCAGTATGGACTGAAACGTTCATCATGGTTCTTGAGCGTTGTTGTTACAAAATAGCTATAAATGGTGTAAAGCTACAATATACGGGCTATTGTTTTGAACCAATGTAAGTATACCCGTGAAACTCACCTCTTCTGAACCGATTGTAGTCTCCACCGAATCCATACTCTTCTCCGTATCCTCCACAGCAGTGGTTGACATCGCTTCATCTTCTTCCTCCACCTGTTGGCAAAATGATAAAAAAATTTCCATTTACCTTCGCATTACACAATTTTAATGGTGGGTCGATGTTTACACATAATACACGTTGTAACACGTATCATGATACCTCTAAAAATGATGTATATAAATTATGAATACAGTATTTCGCTTCACGTTATACGTGTGCTGTGAACGAGTGTCTGTCGCTGGGACGACATGCTTGAGTGAAATAACAAGGATTGGAAATAGATGACACACTTCTTTCCGATAATCAATGCAGGTGACATTATCACTGCAAATTTTCAAGTTAGCTGTATATAACTATGACATTTACATCTAGTATACATTTCTAAATGACATGATTAAGGCTCGACTACTGCTGCAGGGGTTTGGGGAATCTGTCCAACATACTACCGTTGGGACAGCAAGAATGTAGCTGACCATCTACGTTACTCAGAAACGTAACAGGAAGAGGAGGGACAAGTCCTCAGTGGTTGCTGAATGAAACTACAAGTATCGACTATAAAATCTGTCATCCTCATAGAAGCTTGTTATTCGATAACAACTAACAGAACTTTGAAGCTAAGATGAACCTCTTAATGGTTAGTTTAAACTACAGTATACAGGTTATTACATTAAACCAAAGTTACTGTAGCTTCGAAACTCACCTCTGTCGAACAATCTGTAGCCTTGACAGACTCACGACCCTTCTCAGTATCCTCCATATAAGCGGCTGTCATGATGTCTGTTTCCTTCTCCACCTGTCGGCAAAACGATGAGAAATTCTGAGTTTAGCTACACACTACGGAAGTTTGATGATGCATCGATGCTTAATCATAAATCGCTTTTATATCACTACAATAAATATAACCATATCGTAAAAAATGGAATATAAAAACTATGGAAAGGTCATTTCAGATTGTGTTTGTGGCGTGAACGAGAATTATCTGTTGCTACGACGTCAGAGTTGAGTTAAATGGTCATTCTTTGCAGCAGCTCCCACAATTCCTTTCGAGATGTAATACAGAAGATGTGGTTAGCGGGAATTTTCCCTTAGCTGAACGTTTGTTGCCTACAAACCATAACCCAAGAGATACCGTTACTTTTTTCACATATAAATGTCACCCAATCTACCACTATGAATTTTAGCTCAATCTATGGATTGCTAAGATGTTCTGATTAGGGATGTATCGACGCTCGTCCATTGTAGCAGAGTTCTGAAACTCCTGCGATTATTTGCAATCTTAAATACAATTTGTCCAATGTCTGCAGAATTTAATTTCTATATGTGTGAAGTATAATACCCCTTCACTTACATTAGTACATAAAATAGAAATTCGAAGTTCGAAGGGGAATACATTGCTATAGAAACACTGTAAATAGTGATCTAGCGAGACCGTGATACAGTTTACGAAGCGTGGACTAGTAAAGCAATTAGTGAAATAATTACAGCTAAGTAACAAGTAGCCCACGTTATCGCCGTTTGCAGTAGTTTTAAAATCTTCATGTGCCCAAGGAATTGCCCTGGTTACTTAGAAAAAGTGCTCAACATACTTCGTGCAGTGAACGTAATCTAGATTGAAATATACAACTGTTTACACTCTGTTAGGATACTTACATTCTACAAGTTACACAGTCAACGATAATTCAAAGACAGAGCTTGAAATAAATAAGTGATATTAATTGCTACAGTTCTAAATGACCACTCCGAGGCTCGACCTTTTGTTGTGGTAGGATATGGGGAATCTATGTAACTCACTGCATTTGGGAAAATTAGAAACTTGTCGACAAATCTATTGTACGTTACACGGAAACACGATAAAATGGGGAGTGAGCGAATTATCAATGGTCGATGAATGGCACTACCTCTATATCAATGTAACTGAGGGTTATTCTTCTGAAACAAATGTGAAAGGTTTAACTCGTGTGGGCTACTGCTTTAGTTACTGTATCTATGAAACTCACCTCTCCTGGAAACCATGTAGTCTTGACTGGCTGATGACCGTCGTCGATATATGTGATCAAGACCTCCTCATCTTCCTTCTCCACCTGTCGACAAAATGATACGTAGTCTAGAGTTTACCTAATCATACTACACAGGTCTAATGATCCGTTGGTGTTTACATATAAATCATTTATTTGAATAGGAAGATATGCCATTTTTGCTAGAAAGGGGACATTAGGAAATTAAGAGGATTTACTTTACATTAGTACTTATGGTGAAAACGAGACTTTTTCGTTGACGTGATTCGCCGTTGGGTGAAATAGCTGTATTAGGCTACAGTTTGTACCTTTGCTATCGGTGAATAGCTATGAAGACACTGTCAATATACATTTTTTAAGTATGAGGACATATCTAGTCTACAAACTATAAAATAAAAGAATCAATTACTACAGAAATGGTCCACACTGCCTACATAGTGTGAGACCAGTTCACACAATTTTTGAAGAGTGTGTTCAGCACCTGATTTTTAGCGGTTTGGTTCCATCGCAACTTGTTCAATTGGCTTATATTCTGCAAGCGACTCATCTTCCCTATCGCTGTAGCGTAATCGCCCAAATATCGGAATAAGAGACAATAGTACCCCTGATGCACGACCGAAAGGCGATGGAATATTCTGTACGTTGGGAACATTACGAAAGTACACAACCGCTATAGGGTACAATGCCAACGAGTCAATATTGTACTGTATCCACTTATGCAAGTAGTTTGGTGTATCAGTCAGTAGAAATGTGACATAGAAAGATATGCTCACGCTTAGGTAAGGCAGATTCAGACGTTGCTTCATTCAAAGGATACTGGGAAAATGCCATCAGACTTCTAAAGAGATTTGCTAAAAACCATTCGTACGACCCATCCTAATATACTGCTGCCACACAGGGCACAAAAATGGTCAATGGTTTGTCCGGCTTACGACAGAGCGTCTCCAAAATGTCAAGTAAACTAAACTAGCATACGTCTGAAGACCGACGCCAACCATCACATTAAAGCTTACCTACTAACCACAAATAAACGATACATCTAGGAACATGCTGAATTGTCCTGCTTTGTGGTACAAGACAAAGAGTGCGGCTGAGACGAAGTAGCTGCTAGATACTCCACCTATGGTGTTACTCATTCATACCTAGAGTGAAACAATGTCATGCCATCAGTATCAGCCATCCGCCGCCATAAAGGGCTTCTGAACCCGCAGCAGGATGATCTACTGGAAGAGAGGGGTAGCCAGCTGCGAGTGATTTAGCCCAGGGCTCTGTCAGGACTCACCCTTGTTTAGAGGATAGCTGTCCTAATGAGCGTACACTATTCCCAAATCCTTTTATTTCTTCTAGAGGGAACGCTTGCGTAAGACTGCAGGATCTATCCTACTGAGCAACATCACGCTACATCCCACTAAAACGCAAGGTAACAAGGAAAGAAGGAAAATGAGGGCTTAATATCCCGTCCACCGTCAGGTCGTTAGAGACGGTCCAGAGTCTCGGATCGGAGAGGATAGGAAAGAAAATCTTCCATGCCCTTTCTAAGAACCTATTGCAGCATTCACTTTTAAGCGATTTTGGGAACTGAATGGAAACACAAATATGAATATCAAGACGATGACTAGAACCCTAGTTCTCAGAACACGAGTCCAGTGCGTCTCCATGGCTCCGCCAAGTCAACGAAAACCTCTCCTTTACACCATAAGGCGGTAGAAGCGATCTCGTCCCTTCAGAAGGGGGCAGACTGCTGCAACACTGGTCCTATTGTCGTCTGTGGAAGGTTTCATAAATTGTGACAGTGTCTTAAAAAATGGTCGTATGTGCTCCAACACATATATACAACATTTACAGCAAATATTAAGTTTCTGAGTGGCCGATTCCATTTTAATTAGCAGTAAGTAAACCTCTCGTTTCCTGCAGTTTCCGGAGTACCTTTACTTTAACAAATATCTGGTCTAATTATATTTTGAGAATTCCATTTCTCTGATTACGCTCTGTCATATAGTTTATTGCTGTAACTTTTTGTCGTAGATGGTTGATGATGAATGAGTTGTTCTGTAAAGCAATCGACACAAAAGCTCCATCATGCTATGGCCACCAATTTAAGACTCTATGGCTATTGGCACTAAAACAAGACCCTTCTACTTATTCGACTTAATGGCTTCAGACAGAGGACATAGGACGCACCTAGTAATTGTGCTTTCTCACTTACGAAGAGAGATAGTGTATTCATCATATGCGTAATGTGTATACATCTTGTCTACAACCAAAAACAACTGCACCATAAACCATTGTACAGTGCTGAAATGACAGTGTGGTAAGAACTTTCCTAAGTAATGGTTAGCGAAATTTACTTTTTTGAAGAAGGCGGCGCTTATGTAACAGTAAATTATGAACGTTGAGTTGCAATCCTGCAGAATTTCTTGCGGCCACAACATGAGGTATAAACTTGACAGAATATTCGTTGCAACAAGATGGAGCCACATCCAACACACCTGATGAATGAATGGCAGTTGTTCGAGAAATGTTTCCTCAATACTTGATCTCACGCTTAGGCGATGTTCACTGGGTATATGCTAGTCATATATGTCGCCTTGCTTCTTCTTCTTATGGTGCCATTTGAAATGCAAAGCTTATTTCTGCTAGACCTCATTCACTCATCGATCTGAAGTTTGCAATACGTGAAGAAAGTGCTGCTGTTTCACAAAAGTCACAAAAATTGTGCCGAACTTAAGAAAAACACTTTTATTGTAAATGTAGGAAGAAGGACGTCATGTTTCCAATGTTATCTTTAAAAAATAACTACAAATTTGAAAAAGAGTAACTTACGTACTGGACTGGAGTAAACATATTTTATAAGTGATCAGTCACACTAGTTTGAAATTGATGCATTCTTTTTGCACCTTGCTGTAAAAGCGTAAGGAATAATTCTAATGATTTTTCCTTGGCTGAAGCTGATAATACTGATACAGAACGATACAAGGATACAGGGATAGTGACAAGGAAAGTAGCAGTTACAGCTCTGCTGACTGAAACTGAGTTTCGCTCTGCAAGATTGTGAAGGTCAATAGTCCATTTACAGTAAGTCGTCCATATGACGCAACACTAGCTGGCCTTGCTAAAAGGATTCCGGCTGCTGCTGAGAAGGCTGGCTACTGTGCTCCACCTGCCAGGAGACACGTGCGGCGGCGTCACTCACCTTGGTGCTGCCGTGTGGTGAGTCAGCGCTGACGGCCTCCCCCTCTGGCTCCGTCTCCTTGCGGACCCCGCAGCACAGCAGCAGGCACCGGAAAAACCGCCACATCTCTGCACAGAGGAATCACATTTAGAGCTGCCCCCACCTTCCGTGTGATAGCGACGTAGTAGCAATGTCTCACAGCTGCGGTGCGAAGAATACAAACTCTTATAATATGGTTCATGAGGGACGATGCACGACTCATGCAATAGTTGGAAATTGATCACATTGCACACAGTCATTGGAGACCATACGACTTAGACAAAGTTGAACTACGAATTGTAATAAGCAAAAAAATATATTAAAAAAGAATTAACCAGATTCCCGGTCAAAACAAGTGAGTTCTTAGGAACAGATTACAAAAAGATCGACGTGCTGAGACTGAACTTTGAAGTTGATAACATTAAACAGTGCCCCAGGTACCGATGGAATCTTAGCCTGAGTCTGCGCAAGTTTTGCTGGGGAGATAACTCCCAATTCAACTCGAAAATACGCTGAAGATCCAAAGAAACTGGTACACATGCCCAACATGTTATAATTCCCCCCCCCCCCCCCCCATCGGGAACACGTAGAAGTGCCGCATCATGACTTGGTACGGACTCGACTAATGTCTGAAGGAGTGCTGGGGGGAATTGACACCATGAATTCTTCTAGCTGTCCATAGATCCGTAAGTGTACGAGGGGATGGAAATCTCTTCTGAACCGCACATTGCAAGGCATCCCTGATATCCTCAATAATGTTGATGTCTGGGGAGTTCGGTGGCCGAACGAAGTGTTTAAACTCCGAAGAGTGTTCCTGAAACACTTTGTAGCTTTTCTGGAAGGGTGGAGTGTCGCATTTTTCTTCTGGAATTGCCCCAGTCCATAGGATTGCACAATGGACATGAACGGAAGAAGATGATTAAATAGTATGCTTGAGTGCGTATCACCTGTCAGAGTCGTATGTAGACGTATCAGGGATCCTATATGACTCAAACTGCACTCGCCCCTCACAATTACAGAATCATCCGCTTGAACAGTCTCCTGCTGACATGCAGGGTGCTTGGATTCAGGAAGTTGTCTCCATACCTGTACCTGTCCATCCACTCGATACAATTTTAAACTAGACTCGACCGACCAGACAACTTGTTTCCAGTCATCAACAGTCCAATGTCGGTGTTCATGGACCAAGGCGAGCTGTAAAGTTTTGGCTCCGAAAACCCATATCGATAATGTTTCTTTGAATTAAATTAAGGACAACAGAGGCATGCCATCCTAAACTCTCTGAATTCATCAGAGCGGTGGAACTCAGGAGGGATTCTGGCGAAATATTAAATTTACGTTTGCCCACATTGGTCACTGCTTACGTAGCATTCGAAATTATGAACTTTGTTTTGAAATTGTTAACGAAATTCCACAAATGTCAGTAGAACCATATCGGTAAGTCCCAAAGATTGCTGATGAGAAATAGCTGTGGAATAGATTTTCTAATGTAAACAACGGTGTGACAGCGCTGCGTATGTACTTTGCAGAATTATCCTCTCCTGGCTTGACATTCTAATTCAGGAGAATCACGTTTTACACGACAGGCTGCCACACTCCAACGCGCTTTGCGGTCGCCTAGGGCACCTCCGTCCACAATGGGAGAACACAGCGCAGGGATGGGGAACATGTGTGCATCTACGTCGCATTTTTCCCAAGTAATGTTTAATAAGGCAACGATGTATCATCAAACATATCGAATAACTAAATTGATACCGCATATTATACTTTTTTCCCTGCTTATTTTCTGCATTTTTATCCTTATGATAGCCCACGAACGCACTCGAATTTTACGAATAGAGCTCTTATACAGCAGTCATGAAAATAAAAATTGTTATTTTATCTAAATGATAGTAAAACTTATGTGACACTTGCTGTTGTGAATTCGATGCCAAGTAATTTGTATTAGGTTCATACTTCGTAACTCTTAGCGGAATGCAAGGTGAACGCCAATTATCGGGCAACCGGCTTCATATCGAGTGATTAATGTAATTCATCTCATAAAATAACGATTAACACGCTCAGGGGTATGGACATAACAGAAAACGCCAGCTTCTTCTGACAGCTATTTGTGTCTGAATTGAATTACTTGTTTCCACAATTTTAATGTCGTCATTTCTGTTCATATTGCCTGATAGCCTTTTTCGTTCGTTTACTTCTAATTCTTTTCTTGTTTCGGTAAACTTTTCAGCCCAAACTGAACTAATCTAGAAATCCGTCACCATCATTTAAATTTTTTCAGTTTCCTATCAATCAAATTTAAATAAGCTCAGTTTATCCAATGAAGTCACATCAGGATATAAAATAATTGTTTCCGACAACTCTTTGAGCTCACAAAATCTAGATGAAAATTCTTCTAGTGTCTTAGCGAGAAAAACTCCTCACTAACTTATCGTGGACTATCTTTTCGTGTAATTTCAAATCGATAGCAATTTTTTCAAATGTTGGAGTTACTAGTTTTTGGAAACAATATCGTTATTGAAATGTTGCAGTTTAACCTCGAAAGCGCGATTAACATCTGCTATAGCTATTTTGCGTTACGCTGAAACCATTGAAATGCTGTACTAAGTTCGTAAACAATTTACCAGTAAACAATTTTCCCCTCATTTTGTAAAAAAAGCCCGATTTCTTCCCAATAATCACCAAACTTCGGACGTACGCTGCCGTAGGTCAACTAGGGAACATTGTTATACCTCTGTAAGCCATTGTACACTGCGCTTAGTACATGTAACAACCTTTCGAGCATCCTTTTATTAGAAGTTTGCCACTTCGTCCAATATCAAACGAAGTTAAAGCGAAGTTGCGTACAAGTCTTGTTGGTGTACCATGCAGTGAGGTTGAAGAAAAGGATATCCAGTGTGTGTGTGTGTGTGTGTGTGTGTGTGTGTGGAAAATCCTAATGAGACCATTTCTTTTGTCCATCGTTTTGAAAGCACCATCAGTTGTTATCGAAAGAATTTAGTTTCAGTGTGCTTCTTTTGCAGAATACTAATTTTTAACAGCCTTAGAAATATGTGTGTCCTTACTAGTTGCTGGCTACGATATTATCTCAGTCAATTGTTCTTTGATGTCATTTACAACACAATACGGATCAAATGCAACAAGAGAGGCATATTTTGTTACATCTATACTTACGTCAATATACAGCGAAATATAAGAAGAGGACTTATTGTCATTTTTATATTCTCCGCCAGTTTTCGCATTCCTCCGGTTATTGTGTTCTAGATCAGTAGCTTTGATACGCACAATTATCTCTATTTTATTTTCAGAATCTTGAAAAAGTGATGGGGCACAAGCTTCCTTCAATGACCCCTGCCGCAAGAGGGTTTTTCATGTTGGGCAATGGTATTTGCAGCCGGGTAACTTGGTATAACAGTCCTTGAGACTATATTTAATCATAGATGGCGACTGCCTATTCCTGTCTTTAATAGCACATGCAGTGAATCCCTTTTGCTTCTCCTTGCCTTTTTTAGAGAAAGAGATTTGTCATTTGTGTCATAGCGCCGTTTGACAGGCGATGTTCTACATATCACAGTCCTAGAACTTTAAATGAACACAGTTTTATTGCTTTTGTTAATTGAGCCATACTTCTCATTCCACAGATTTTAAAATTCTCTATTATACATCTCTTGCATTGTTTGTTTCTTTGTCGAACTACACATGTTGAATAATATTCACAAGTTAAAAACGGTACTATGAAGTTGTATTTGCAGCACACGATCTAAGTGTGCAAGAAATAAAGGCAAACGGCTGAATACTGTTTCGCTGCGGCTATTTCACAGTGCAGTACTTGTCGCTACAGGTCGGACGTGAACCTGAGCGATCTACCTGTGGATGACGGTATATTATACTACTGCATTTGAGTACACCGTGACTCTCAGAGAGAGTGGCACGGTTTCGATGAACTTCGGTAGTATGACTTCAAGGGCAAACGAGATAATGAGTTATTTACTTTTTCTAGCCCTCCCTAAATTCCTCAATCAATGCCGTGCCAAATCATTTGGTCTAATGCCACTAATGACATGCGTTCTTTTGGGTCACCGTCCCTGCGAAAGGATCTGTACCGCAGGTGATAACTAATTTCGTAGAATGGCGAATGCAACACAACATCAACCAACAACCACTGCGGCTGGAGTAGGGGCAGGAAACCAAACAGAACCGGCGGAGTTAACACTTCTCATAAAATACCCACAGAGATCCAGGCTTAGCATCCCGATCATCGGCATATGAATGCACGGACAATGAAAAATCTCAGACAGGTACATCATGTTCACACAAGGTGGTGAAAACGTCAGATCTGTACAATGAAGACGTCCCACTTGACGGAATCAGAAGAGTGGGAAAGAAACTGCACCCGGAAGGGGAACATAATTACAAGGGGACCGAAGCAAGTGCTGTAAGATACCACGACCCACCAATCGATTGTTAAACGACTAAGGATCTAAACGAACCCAAACACGGACACTCAGTACTGCCGGCAGTATGTTGAAGATGTGATTGTAATTGACTCTTCTGAATCAATGAAAAAGGCATTGACCACACTCGCCATCAGTAATTCTTCTCATGCACAGAATAAACACGACACGCGTATGTGACAGGTTCCCAAGGAAGCATAATGGGGAACGGGGAACCATCGTGACCAATAACGATTTGGTAACACAATACAGGGAAACACAGAATCATTTCCTGACAGCAGTGCAGCAAAAGTTCAACAATCAGTATAATCACCACGGTCACATTTCCACCTGGATGGATGTTACGGAATAAAATTCACATTAGAAGTGTGCACCATAGTCATATCCTTGCGACTATTGGCGAAAACAGAATCGATTTATCGACTAAGATAATTTCCAGTAATATTTACCTATCTGATCTGATTATGGCCCTTTCTTACCTTTGGCCAGGGTTTCACACATGCGGTATATATAACATCATGGTTACAAAAGGAAATAAAAACTTTGAAAAATAATATCAAAGTCATTTGTTTGTCTGCAGTGGCTGTGTGACTAACTTTTACTGTTTATGAACTGAGGAAGTTAATATTGGCATTACTTGTGCTACTGCAGCTGCAGTCACTAATATGGTAATGCTAATAATATTAATAATAAAATCCTAATAATGATGATAGTGATAATAATAATAATGGTAATTGTGACGTGAATAAATATAATGAAAGTGGGTGATAAACGAAGAATTTATAGGTCTAAAATTAGATGTTTTCTGAAGCAGCGAATTTTGGGAAACGGAAATTCAAGGAGACTACATCGGCTAAGAATACTGGGAAATAACGAATATATGGTTATAATGAAGAACGTGCAAAGGTAACTAGTGCATTCAGGGACAATCACAATCTATTACCTGAATTATGAAGCTGGGGATGTTATTGAGTTCCGTAATATAACGTAGGAGGTTCTTCCAGAGTCGGATTCCTGCTACTGAGAAGGACTTAGAGCAAGCGGCTGAACGATGGAGTAGCAGGGAAAGGATTTTGTTGTGATGGCAACGGGTGTTCCCGCCGTGTTGTTCCAACAAGAGCATTAACGTCGAGGAGAGATATGAGGCACAGTGTTCATTGATAGGACAGTAGAGAAGATAAATTATGTGAAAATGTCTGCACGCAGCAGGGGTAGCATGGCACGTGATGGTGAAATGTGACCAAAAAGTCGAAAGTCACAAATAGAACGAACACGGGCACTAATAACCAGTTACAGGCGCCGTGAGTTTTTCTGAGAAAGACCTTGAGGAGTAATATCGCTGTAATCACGAGCAGGAAGTGTAAGTGTTTGTACAAGGTTACTTTTCTGGTCAAGTGGGAAGAGCTTTACTTTTATTTGTAGGGCACGGAGAGATGCTGATGCCCTCTTGCACATTACAGTAACGTGTTCAGTCCAATTTCGATTTTCATCTATTATTACTCCTAGACTAATTGGAGTTAATTTGATATATAGCCCATTTAGGGTTCAAGATAGTAGGGATTCGCTACATTTCGGTCTAATGAGCCTAGAATGACTAACCAGTGTCGCTTGTGTTTTGGATGAGTTGAGCTTTAACCCTATATCCTGGGCACATTTTGATAGTGGACACAGGTCGGTACTGAGATTCTCGATATCTGTTTTCCGCTTTATAGATTTGACAGTTGGTGGTCGTCAGCGTACATGCGGTATTTGGAATACGACAGACATTATTTACCTTCAATGTAAACAGCATAGGACCTAATACCGAAGCCTCGGGGACGTCTGGTACCACATGCATTCTTTGTGACTTCATGGTACTGGACTTGATCCATTTCTGGCGAGATGATAGGTATGAGCGAAACTGCTGCACTGCACCAGGCGAGAAATTTAGGCTGCTAAGTTTGGGAAGTAAAATGTCATCGGAGAAGGTTTCAAAGGCTTTGCTGAAATCTAACAAGCACACGACAGTTTCCTCTTGTGCATCTATGGAAAGCTTCAGGTCCTCTCTTACCTTTAGTAAGGCAGATGTTGTACTGTGTTGTTTACGGAAGACTGATTGGTATTCGTCTATTAGGTCGTTTGTAGTTAGGTAGTCTGTTAGCTGGTCGTGGACTATGTACACTGAGGGTTTGGACAGTGCAGAAGAATGCAGACAGGTCGGTAATTAGAGTGTACTACGGCAGCGTCCTGTTTAGATAATGACTTAACTTGTCCCTGCCTCCAGGCAGCAGGAAAAGCACTTCTATTTAAGGACAGTAGAGGATACCTTTTAGTGGGCAGTAATGGGTCAGTAACAAGCTTCCTCATTTGGACTATCATGCCACCATGTACAATAGATGGTGATCTGATAGGCATCATCGCTTTCAGGACTGTGTTGCAAGTAATAAGCTTTAGACAGAATTTTTTGTGGTTACAGTCGTTTACCTCATGATGTAATCAATGAGTCTCTGTTTCGTTTGAGATTAAATTGTAGGTAATGTGAAGTACCTGTTCAGTTGATCGTCTGGGATAATGGGATCAGCTCTTCTCCTAAGATTATAGGCCGCTTTGACGAAATTCTTTATAAACAGGACGAAGATTGCCGCAAACGCGTGCGCCGATGACCTCACTCTAATTTTAAATTATGAGCTAGAATAGATTTTTACAGAAGACATACTCAAGGAATAAGTAACGTCTACAGCAGGCAGAATCAGCAAAGATGCCATTGACCTGGAACCTGGTTCTCCATATCGGCTGCATCCATAGTTGCTTACATTTCACACACACAAAAAAAAAAAAAAAAAAAAAAACACTATCACGTGATCGCCTCGACGAGTCCCCCTCAGCTGGCAGGAGAAGCTTCAAACAATGAAAACAACATGAAAGAGTGTAAATCCCAAAGTATAGGAAGAATACACTATCATACTGTAGTAGTACTTATCTATTATCCAAGCTCAGTCATCTGAATCCAGTACAACCCAAACCTGAAAGCTATGCGAGGTAAATACTTCCCATGGCGTGGCCACGTGTATGGAGGTGCAGTTTTGTCCATACTGTCTATCCTAAACACTGCCAAACCGCGTATCGACCGACGGTCGATTGGAGTGGAGAAATCCACATCATCATTACATTACAATATTCCTAAAGTATACAAGCAAGACATTCTGGTAGAGTACAGGAATCATGCTACAACAATCTTCGAAATATTTTGAGCGACAGATTGAATACTGCAGATTTATATCGATCCACAACGAAATAGTATTATTATTATTATTATTAATGGAAGTTCAAGAGAAGGACGTGATTCGCTCTGCAACTTATGTCTAATTCCATAGGCCTATATCTCATTTAATGTGTTTAATTAACAGAAATGGGAGACAACACATTCACATACAAGAACCGTGAGCTAGTCATTAATATCATTTGCCTAAGTATCGCTTGTACATTTTGGTGTAATACACGTGAAATTTTACTTCAGAGAAAAATTCGCACTCTGTAGCAGTAGTTGCAGTTCTGCAATTAATTTACAAAATTTGTATGGAAAGAAGTTCAAACAATATACACTGATGCACCAATGAAACTGGTATAGGCATGAGAATTGCAATACTGGGATATGTAAACAGGCACAATACGACGCTGCGATTGGCAACGCCAATAGAAGACAAGTGTCTGGCACAGTTGTTACATCGGTCTCTGCCCCTAAACTGGCAGGTTATCAAGATTTAAGTGAGTTTGAACGTGCCGTTAAAGTCGACGTGCGAGCGATGGGACACAGAATCTCCGAGGTAGCGATGAAGTGCGGATTTTCCCGTACGACCATTTCACGCGTGTAATGTGAATATTAGGAATCCGGTAACACATCAAATCTCCGACAATGCTGCGAACGTTTAGCAAGATAGAAGTGCACCCCTGCTTGAAATTGCTGCAGATTTCAAATCTGGGCCATCAACATGTTTCAGCGTACGAAACAGTGAACGAAAGATCATCGATATGTGCTTTCGTAGCCGAAGACTCACTCATGTATCATTGATCACTGCACGGCACAAAGCTTTACACCTCGCATGACCCCGTTAACACTGACATTGAACTGTAGATGGCTAGAAGCATGTCTCGTTTCAAATTGTATCGAGCCGATGGACATGTACGGGTATGGAGACAACTTCACGAATGAACTGAAACTGCGAGTCGGCAGGGGACTATTCAAGCTGGTGTAGGCTCTGAAATGGTGTGAGGTATTAGCAGATCGAGTAATATGGGACCCCTGACACGTCTAGAGACGACTCTGACGGGTGACACTTACGTAAGGATTCCGGATAATTAATAACCGTTGTGCATTCCGATAGACTTCTGCAAATCTAGCACAACAATGCGACACGCCACACATCCTGAATTGCTACAGAGTGGCTCCAGAAACACTTTACTCAGTTTAAAATCTTCCACTGGCCACCAAACTCCCCAGATATCAACATTATTGAGCAAATCTGGGATGCCTTGCAACGTGCTGTTCCGTAATGATTTCCACCCTATCCTACTCCTACGGATTTATGGACAGCCGTGCAGGATTCATAATGTCAGTTAACTCCAGCACCACTTCAGACATTATTCTAGTCCATGCCACTTCGTGTTTCGGCAGTTCTGCGAGCCCCGCGGGGACCTACGTGATATCATGTAGGTGTACCACTTTCTTTGGCTCTTCAGTCTATATGAACCATACTAGTACAGTTTCTGTTATATCCTAGCCAGTAATGCCAACCGAGCCCGCTGCCAAAAGGTTGGCAGCATCAAAGTCCGGACGCCGTCCGCATAAGCAGCGCCAGCGATACAGGAAATCGCCGCAAGTCTGTGCGCGCCACCGCTGGCTTCTGGCTTCTTAAGCGCTGGAGTCGCGAGAGCTAGGACAGTTCTGTATTCGCCGCTCAGTTGTATACTCGCCACCGATTTGTGTACTTGCTAGTCAGCTGTGTGTTCATCGCAGCAGAGTTTGTTTGTCGTCAGCCGACGCTGACCTAGCCGCTCCGACTCGAACTAGACAGATTTCTGTAGACACGGAGTTCACTACTATGTTTCTGTATCTTCGTTAATAAAGATAAGTACCGACTTTTATTTAATCAGAGTGTTTGGGTTTTCATCTTTCTGTTCACTGTTCCAGCGGACCGGTCGGCCCGCTATTAAAAGTGTGGCGGTGACTTCGTAAGCCGTTTCTACAGCGAAGTGTTTGTCGCTACGAACGCCGCCACAAAAGTTTCAACAATACATGTACTTGAGGACTACATGAAGTAATGTAAGATATGAGGCCATATAATTAAATATCTTACAAGAAGAAATAACTTCAGTTAATGTACTCTTTAATACATTCCTCAAAATACAAAATACCCACTGCTATAATCAGTATTTTTATTGTAATATTTTATTATTAGATATTCCATTTTTAGTGTTAATAACTGAAGGATATACTGGTGACCGTTAAGCTATACTACATTTATAAATCCTTACAAATTTTTATTTATAGTACAACAAAAGATTTAATAAATAAATAAAACAATGTGCGTCAATTACTCCACGAAAAACTACACACAATGTTTTCAAGGATCAGTAAAAAACTGAATAATGTGGGATCATAGCTCCACCTCTATGAAGTCAGGATTAGACTGACTGCAGTGCGCACAGCGGCCTTTAGGCAGTTATTCTTGTGACTATTCATATCCGAACAGAGCAGGAATACATTGTAACCTGTGAAACAGTTACTTCTGCCATGTACTGCACAGTGGTTTGCAGAGTACTGATGCAGATGTAATCACGAGCAGAAGCTCAGTCGGCATAAAGACCACGGCGATCTGTAGTATTATTACATCTGTACAGTTTACTATAAGCAGTGTGATCCGTGGTACGTTCTGATGCTTTGTCGGTGTATGCGGTGTCATCTTCGAGGATCACGTTTCTCCATAGCAATTGATTCCAATGGTACGCTATAGCGTTGTCCCTGAAGAGTGTCCACGAATTAGATTTCCAGTGCACGCTTTTTAGGTCACCTTAAATTCCGTCGGCCGAGGGCGTGGTTTAGCTCTTTCCCGGATTACTGGTTTATATGTGATGCAATTCGACCGTAAAGATCTTGTAGTGCGCTACGGTAATCACAAAGAAAATCTAATCAGCATTCTGTCGCTATATTTTGCCTTATCTTCCGTTACCTTCAGTTTGACAGTTTGCCTTAAATTCCAGCGAGTTAGGTGACTGCTTTCACTGGATTCTTATTCTTTGAAAGTAACTTTCGAGCAATACTGAGATATAGCTCATTCATTAAATTCTTATTTTGGCTCCCTCATAGATGTTTTTTTTAATGAATGTGTACTATTTCGTGTAAATCGACGGACGTGTTGTCAAAAGTAATTTTAAATACTTCATACAGAAACCTGTAACATCACGAAACTACGCAGCTTTTCTTTTGCGACACTAACTTCGCAGTTGTCATGGGGCTATGATTTGGGAAAAAAATTAATCATGTGACAGTGCCAACCCATTGTTAATTCCTCATCAACTCTACAGAACAAACTGTGTCTAGACACTCGAGGACTGTAGGTGTCGAACGAGTATTATTGATTCGTCCCGTATGCCAATAAAATATTCTGTTTGTAAGTATATATTTCGGTCCCAGAGTTTTATATGGAGGTGGGCAGATCACAGTCGATTCTAGTGATGGATAACAGTCGATAATGAAACTATTCTAGAATATAAGCTGGCAAGACTGTAGAGAAACTGAGCACTATTGGAAATCGGCACGCCTACGTACTGACAACAATGTGAAAAGAGCGTGTGGCGAGAAGCGTGCAAGTCCTCCTTGGTGAACGACGGATACCGTCATTTCTTTCGCCTGCATGTTGGCTTGCATTTACACCTAACGACGTCGACTGAGATATGGCTGGTCGACCTGTTGTTCTTCAACGTCTTCCGCAAATCACTTCTGATGTTTCCTGGACTCAGTAATTAGAATAAATTTCTCCTCGAATGTATCCAGCCCCCTTGATTCCATACGATCTCAGTTATAGTCACTAATGCCAGTTCCTTGGAACACCAGACCATATTCGATTCTCCTTCCAAGAGTCACAGACAAATCTGTAATCTTCAACGTGTATGTCCTGTCATGTTCGTAATGACATATAGCGAGTATGCATCGACGACGTTGACACTTCTAGTAAATTTTGCGCAGTTTTGTATTGCACATCGAAAAACTGATCATTCGTCGCCATCGAAAAGGTACATTGACAAAATCTTGAACTGCCAGCTAGTATGAATTTTTTTTTTTTAGTCAGGGAATAATACACTGAGTCGTGACACTCACTTGGATCTGTCTAACTGAACTGAGTGTTTCCAGCCCACAGCCAGGGGTGTCTCAGACGTTGAAGGAAGCTTTTCAAAACTCAGTACATGGTCTTCAGCATTTAAAGCGTCTCAGGAGAATGGAGAAGGCCGAAAATGGCCGAAGTACATCTTGAGGTACTTTGCAAGGATGGGTTCTCCGTAATGTGACACAGATGTGCTGACGTATTGAAGCCTTGCATCTTGTCGTGAGCAGTGCCACTTAGGGCTCAGATGGTTAGTTATTTCTCACGAGAAAGTTCAAGTCTCGCTTCAGTACGTATTTATAAATCTTAAGCTTAGACTGTACTGAGAATAAGCCGCTCTACGTAAAGGCTACATTCCGAATGTGAGTAAAACACAACTCATATACTGTATATAGGAAATTGAAAATATCTCAGTCGTGCTAATTGTAATTACAAACCCTGCACCCAAAAAGAGAGAAGTATACCAATAAAATCACACGGACAGTTAACTATGAAGTAATGTCACCAGTTTAACAAAACGTTTACTGAATCTGAAAAGGAGTCAATAATCGCTGCGCTCTGTAGATTACGTAAATCATGTAGCTGAAATTGTCAGCTGGCACCTACATTAGAGAGGGGTTTCTGTTAATGGCAAAACGTGTCTAATTGCGATCGAGAACAGACGGGGTCAAAAATCACATACCTGTTTTTGTACGAAGTGTTCTAACTCTCTCTTGATACTTCTTCTTAGATGACGGGAAGAATCTGAAACGCTTTTTTTACAGTAGACTCACTTTTTCACCAGCAAATCAACGCTCACGAAAAATAGACGCTCCTTCAACGACAGAGTGCAAAGAACGAACGTTGCTACGTAACGGCAATCACCGTCTCGGGCGATATTGCATTGTGGACAATCTCCCCGGCAACCGATTGTTAAACACTAGCACAGATAGCGTCAACCTGCGACAAATTTTTAAAGATACCATTCATTTCTGTCTTTCCCACATCGCCACTCTCTAGGATAACATTTGTTATTGTTGTACTCTTAAGCCAAAAGAATGGTTTGGAAGAGTATAAATCACAAAGCGTCATTACATCCAAAATGTCATTCCACGACACATTATTGTACCTCTGACTTTTGTCTGCCGTTGTAATAAATTCCGTTCTAGACGTTTAAAAGACGTTAGCTGAAATTACTTTATTAATTTTTTGTTTGGTGATATGATATTCGATTATAAAAAATACCGTCAGTGATAGTGGAAGTTACGTAACTGTTCCATTTGCTTCATATTTCGTTAACTACAACGTCGTGTTACATGACAGGTTATGCGGAAGTAGGTTTCACAGGAAATACCACCGCACAGCTGCCACTTTGTTAGTGAAACATGCTAACGACGTTACTGAGGCCAGTAGTATGTGGCAGCACAGCTTACTGTGGGCTTGCGGCGCCGCTGCAACGCCTGCGACGATCCATCGCCTTGGGTTCACTGTCACCGATCAGTGTCCGTACAGTCCCGAATTGGCCTCATTAGATTTTCATTTGCTTCCAGAACTTAAAAGATACCTTTGAAGACTTCATTTTGACAGCGACGAAGTGTTGTAAGCAGATGTTAAGTTGCAGCTCCGTGAGAAAGAATCAAACAATCTACAGGTGAACAAAGTCAACATTCTACAGTGACGCTATCCACAAAGTGTCTCTAGCTGGGAGATGCGTGTTGTCGCCAGGTTGAATATGTGAGAAATTAACACGTAGCCATGAAGAATAAAGGTGTAGGATATTAATATTATTTGTCTTACTTACAAAACATTATAAGTAATGACATAAAATTTTCAGAGGCATTACTTTCCCCACCCTCTCGTAGTTTTGCAGTTCTCTAGAACTGAGTTCCCGCAAATATTCTGTTGTGTTGTCGGTAGTTGCGCAGTTGGTAACGAAAGACAGAGCATTAGAATCTTCATAAAAGATGCGTACTACACATGTCTTCCTGCAAGGTTCGGTGACAAAGACAAAGACTGTGCGCTGCACATGGTATGACGTTATTTGTATTGAGGGACTGACAGTTTGGAAATATGGGAAGAAGAAATCAACGGCTCTTGCAATTCCATAGTTTTGAGGGAGCTGCAGGATCGTGCCTGTGATTATTATACTCGTATGGTTGACACTGAGGTACAACGCTGAATGTGAGACGGGTATAAAGTATGTTGGCGGTTCTTGGGCCTTACAACCAAATACGTGTAGTGAACCTACCTCTGCTCCTGTTCCACTTGCCGTTCGTGAATGTTTGCAAAACCGACAATAGCTTTGAATATGAATACAATGATGGTGATGATTATGGGCAGGAAGAAAGTAGTTGGAACATTACTTGGTCATCAATTTTTCTGCTCCAATGTCGTCTTACAGTTGTGAATGGGACAACTCAGTGAAAGGCAAGCATTGGAAGGCAACTGACAAAAACAAAATATCTTGCGCAGTTCAGAGACTATAATAAATAAACCAATTGTTAATTTTATCAGGCTTGGTTACTTAATCGGGCCTGGATTAATGGAAAGCTACACAAAAAGCACATCCAAAAGAGGGTGACTGCTTCTTGCACTTAATAACAATGTTTCCAAAAGGATTTAATGGCAAATTTAAGGAAGGTATCGCAATGGCACCTCAGATCGGAAATTTAGTGAAAGACATTTGTTTGAAAGTACGACGAAACGGGACAGGCAACCACAGAAGCCCCACGTATAGAGAGTGTGGAGTATACCAGTAATTCAACAGATATCATAGGTTTCCTCCAAATCGAAAAACACGGCCACAGTCTGGGATTTCCCCAGAAAACCATTCGTGGAATGAGTGTACAAAGTGACGAGATTATCAATTGCAAAACGCCGCACTCGAAATCCACTGCGAGACTCAAGCTACCAAACCAGCCAGGCATGAATCATACATTCCATCACGTTGCAAAAACAGCTGATGAGAGAAATGGAGCGGCAGCTAGAAGGAAGGTGTTTGTCCTTACAGGCGAAACGTGGCCTTTGCCCATGTGCGGTTGTACGTATTAAGCACAAAGTGTTTGCCCGCAAGAGAAAGGTGCTGCAACATCTGAACGTGAACAGCGTCTGGCCCTGGGGCGGAGGATTGGAAAGAGGTGAGAGCACGATCTAGCTCCCTCATAGTATAGGCGGCATTGCACCACTCACAATTCAGAGAAGAGAAGGGTAACGCCCGAGCCTCCTCCGCCCCTTTACGATGAAGGAAGGCAGGGTGACAGTGGGAGGAGCTCGAAGTCTCCTCAAAATGGCGGCCCACACTATTGGAGACAGCAATAGGATCCACGATGGTATCATCTGCTACTGTCAGGCCGGAAATTGGGGAATGGATCTTGGTCCCAAACAGCCGTCGGACGTTGGCCCACATGACTCAAGCGAGAGTGGAACTGTTAAAGAACCAGTAAATGAAATCCAGCTAGCTATTTGGTTATCCCGATGAATGCGACGACACTGTGCACGCAACTTTTTATAACTAATGCAGTTTACCATAGTAGGATGACGATTAAACACGCGGAGAGCATGTCTCTCCACGTGAATTGCGTGGCAGCACGCCTCAATTAGCCAAGGGACTGGGATACGGCGTGGTAAAGAGTAAGAGTTAGGAACGGAACGTTCTGCGGCGGTAAAGGCAACGTCTGTGAGATATTCTACCTGATCATCACAAGACCGAGAGTAAAGCTTCAAATCGGTCTTAGAAAGGTGCCATGTAGGTGTGCTCGTAGCTGGGGTAGGAGTCAGCAATCGGACAGCACACTGAAAATGATCGCTCTAGTATGTGTCAAAGAGAACGGACCACTGGAAACGATGGGGAAGCTGGAGAGTGCAGAAGGATAGGTCCAAATGGAAATAGGTGTGCGTAGAGTCTGGAAGGATCGTGGGTGCTCATGTGTTAAGGCAGAAGACGTTAAGTTTATTGAGAGGGTCAGCCAAGAGAGCACCTCTCAGACTGGTTCCGGAAGCACCCCAAAGGGCATGGTGCACATTAAAGTCACCAAGCAGCACAAAGGGGTGAGGTAGCTGCACAATAAGCTGCAGGTGGTCTACCCTGGTGACATTATATGACGGAAATATGTAAACAGTATGCAACAGCTTGAAGATGGGAACTCAGGGAGATGGGTTGACTATGAATGTCATCCTGAGTAAGCAGCATATCTCCCCCATCAGATGGAGTGTCGTAGTTGGGGGAAGGTCAAATAGACTGGGAAGAAATGCGAGAGCTCAAAGCAGCGTAAGGAAAGCAATACTGTTCCCTGAAGGCAGAGAACAAGTGAATTCTGCGATTCTAAGAGCAGCCATAAATCCCCTTTGTAGGATCAAAGACTGCGAACGTTCCATTGGAGGAGAGTCTGACGAGGGATAAACGTCACCTTGGCAGCTGACGAATGCCTGACTTCGATGTCTCGCTGCTACAGGGCACAGATGCAGAAGGATCCTGCTCCATGAGGTCTGCAGAAGCATCAGCATTGTCTTTCTGCAAGCCTGCGGAGTCCAGGGCAGAAAATTGGTTGATGGTGTGCACTGGTGACACGGAGGTCGACCTAGCTAGGGTATCACGTGGCGACACCGTCGAAGAAGATCTCCGATGAAGTTAAGGAGAAGACCGTTTGCCTTTGTTTGATTTCTTGGAGACTTTCCTGGTGACAGAGGAAGACTCAGATGATGGTAGGCGGGAGAGACGTAGGAAGTCTTCAAAGGAGTCTTTAGTCCTTTCTGGCCTGGTGGTTGTGTAGCTGGCGACTACATCACGTGAGGCGATAGTTGGTGGTGTGATGCACAGCTGGTGGAGTTGACACGGAAGCTACCATAATGCTGGGCTGTTTTACAACCGCGATGCTAAATTTCCCTCACCCAGATCTCCTTGAAAGCCCACTCATCGAGATACACAGGACAGTCGCGGGAGGAGGCTGCATGATCGAAATTTGCAGTTGCTGGAGCAGGGAGAAGGAGGTGCACAATGGCTTTCGTGAGCATCCCTGCAACAGGTTACACATTTGGCTGGATGTCGACTAGACTCTTGACTGTGATTGTAACAATGACACTGGTAGTAGCGCATCAGGTTCGGAATATACGGTTTGGCTGTGATAATTCATAACCTGCTTTGATCTTCGATGGAAGAACCACTCCATCAAAAGTGAGAAAGAGTGCGCAGTGTGGGCTCTAAGGCGGCATCTATTCTTTCATCACCTAATGGACTACTATGACAGACTGATCAGAGAGGGACATTTGGATTTCTGAATGGATCAGACCATCAAGAAGCCTAGTATAAGTAATACCAAGGGAAGAATTCAGCTTTCTATCGACCTCGACAAGAACAGGGTACCCGTAGAAGAGCTAAAACGGAAGCAGTTGTTGTGATTGAGAATTGGAAGTAGTCTTCAAAAGCAAAGTGCCTTTGTATAAAGGAGAGCGGGATTTCACAGGGCCAGGAAGCGCATCAACATATTTCTGATTAATAAACGGATTTACCATAGCAAAGCACTGACAGTCTTCAGTACATGAAAATAGGAGGAACCATGGAGCAGGTCAAGGGTCTTTGAATCACCAGCCTTATTCCGTTTACATTTCATAGCCTTTGTCTGTGAAGCTGATTGGCTCATTTTGAGAAAATACCCTGTGAATACTACCATCTCTGACGGTGCACTTCTTCCAACTTGGGGCCCCCTTCAGAAGGGGGCGCAATCGCCTTAGGTGATACTTCACACTTCAGGTCACGCCTCCCAAACACCTGATAGAGGGACCAATCGGGAGTTTGGAAAGGTAGCACCTTAGGCAATCACCCCTCTCTAGGCCTGGCATGTACCAGTCGACCTGTCGACCTGGGGCTTGGAATTACGCGTTACCCTGTGACATGTTACACGTCAGACATGTGGACCGCCCTACAGGCATGCATAGGGAGGAAGAAGGGAAAGAGGAACCTCAAATGTCGACCGAGAAAAACGATTGGAGAAGGTGACCGAAGAAAAAGAAGAAAGAAACGAAGAACATTGGAGAGTCTTCTGATATTGACTACCGAAAATGCTGAATACATTTCCGAAAAAAACCAGACTGATTTCCCAAGGGAGGGGAGAAATAACAGCAAGAGAACCGACATCTAACATGGAAGGGAAAGGATGCTGCAAAGGATGGGGCCCTGTGGTAGCTCAGCACGAACCCACCAAAGAGCAGCAAACCCCCTGGAGGGACTGACTGGGAGGCGCGGCGCTGATGCTCCCTCGTGTCGGACGACGATAAAGTCCCCCAACATAAGGCGAAAGCAAAGGCTGCATGGTGCTAGGGGAGCTGCATCTTGAGGGACAGCTGGCTGACAGACTTGCAGTACCCACAATGCTGTGTGGGATGAGTGACAGGCAATTTGGCTTTCGGCTGGGGCAATTAGCGTTTGTCATTATATTGCCCTGGCGGCTGAGGCCTGTGGCTCATCTCTGCACTAGCAAATGCTGGCAGCGGTGGCTGAGCGGTTCTAGTTGCTTCAGTCCAGATCCGCGCAACTGCTAAGGACGCAGGTTCGAATCCTGCCTCGGGCATGGGTGAGTGTGATGTCCTTAGGTTATCTGGGTTTAAGTAGTTCTAAGTTCTATGGGACTGATGACCTCAGATGTTAAGTCCCTTAGTGCTCAGAGCCATTTTTGAACCACTAGCAAATATCAGCATCATGGTGGACATCATTCGAGTCTTTGAACACTGTGGTGACTTTCACTCCTGACCTGTTTGCAATCGAAAGAGCGTCCAGGGTCGCTCTTTGGTTGTCTAAGAAGCTATTGTGAGGGAAGGGTGCGTTAGCAAAAAGATAACTATGTGGTGTCCACAGAAGCTCTGTCTTCGTTCAATTGTTTTCGGTTATCAATATGGAACAATTATTGCATTGTCTATAACTAAGCGGCGGTGTTCTAGAGATGATACCCTACGGAGAACATCTTCTTTGCTGGTTGGATACCGAAGCCGAGGGGATCTAGAGCCTAATACAAACGGGAAATTAATGCGTCATCAGAATGGCGCCAAAAATCTAAAATGACGATTACCCCTAATAAATTAAGGTATCTGCTATTCAAGCATAACTATTCAGAAATCCGACTGTAAGGATCGATGGCTCACCGGTTCCTCAGCTTCATGAGGAACTGGTCATTGCCAAACACATCGATACTGTGACCCAGAGATCGCAGTGCTCAATAATCGTATGTGAATCAGGGTATATGAAGTTCCACTGCCAGAAAATCTAATTAAATATATGTCATAACAGTATGATCATTTTCATAGTGGGTTAAGGCTCTGAAGTTTGGGCTCACAGCATTACGAGGGCCACGCCTGCAAAGACAATGTGAGGAGTGCAGCGAAACAGGAACATGTTACTAAGTTCATTTGGTGCTTATAGGAATAGTCTGGGAGCGGCCTTGCTGGTGTCAATTGGGCTTTTGCCCCTTGACATCAAAATAAGGGAGCAAGCAGCGTGGAAGTGGGTGAAGAAGGGTAAAATTGAGAAGACGGCTGAGATCTGGTGGTTTCAGGCAGGAGATGAACCATGGTCAAATAAAGACGAGGGGAGGAGGTGTGGAAGGAGTCCTGGGAGACTGATAAAATGGGTCAAAGAACATACCAGCTTCTGCAGAGCATCAGGGAAAGATTGCAGCTAAAATACATTCCACCGAGTAGAAGTCAGTTGCCTTTTCTCACAGGATGTGGGCTCTATTCGACATATATGTGCCGGTTTGGGAAGTGGGCTACACCCTCGTGTGACTGTGGAGCGTCGGAGGGGACCACTAACAGTATGGTATATAAGTGCCCTAGGCATAACGATGTGGCAGCCGATCTGAAACAATAATTACCCAATTATGACACCTACCACCTGATTAGACATGACACCTACCACCTGATTAGACACCAAAATACCTTTGAAATTCTTAGCAAACTGGCGAACTATGTATCAGCTAAGATTTTGAGGGAATATCTGGGAGACATTAATTAACAACAGAACACGAAAGGCAAAGCATATTCGCACTCCTGTACAGCGGAGGCGTGGACTGGAAGACCGCCGTTACGGTCCGAATCCGCCACGTCATGGAACAGGGGGAGGTCGGTCAATAACTGATTATAAGTACTGCACTAGTCTGCTAGAGTTAGTTTAGTTTAAGGAGGAATAGTCCATTGGAATTAGCAGTCTTGTATACTGCACCGAAGGTCAAGTTTCCTGGGCCACGACAGTGCCAGGGGCATGCCCACTGGTGTTAACTCTGTGTGCGCGGCTTGAATAGTATGTTTATAGATTACTGGCACATCTGTAACGCTGCAGATAGTGTACTAGTGCAGAATTAAGCAGGAAAACATGTTTTCAGTAGACTCAATAACACACTAGAAGTAGCTTGCCCAATAGAATTAACTGTAATGTTGGCCACTTACCTAATAGCATCATAATTCTGACGGATAGCCATGTCGCAATTAAAAGGAAATTAAAAGAATTTGTTAATGCCAACTCCTTCTACTCATTAGATGAATTTTTGGATATAGTAAGTGGGTAATTTCCCGAACTCCCACAAAAAATAAGTGTCATGTAGTATTTTGGGTATGTAACATCTTGTATAGACACCTTTTATTAACCTGACACGTTCCACATTAGTGCGAAGTGTCGTATTCATTATCTATGGAACAAGTATTAATCTAATCTAATCCAATGTAATCTGTAATAATAGTGCTTGGGATTAGCTGCACGTAGAATAATAATTATACATTGTAGGACCCACAAATCACTTACGTACTAGTTCATCACTGTATCATTATCAATGTTATGAATACATTTTTTTTAATTTTTTGCATATGTTACTGGCAGTAATCTGGTATTTGCTGAATTGGACTATTTCGCAACAAACATCGTGTGTAGAACCATATTTCTTTTTATTTGATTTGCTCAGTGAATGGTTTCGAGGGAGCCTAGCTGTACGAAGATGACAACTACACTCTCTCAAAACCGGACATTGGGGAAGTAAAATAAAAATAAAAATATTACAACACGCGGTATTGGATTAAAGATAATCTTTTGCACCCAAGGTAAATGTAATTACATACCCGCCATACCAAAAAGTAAAAGGAAGGCAATAAAATTACAGATAGAATATACTACATTAGAAATACGAAGAAGGACAATACTAGATACTCCCACTGTGTTTTTCTAAAATGATTGTTGGCTAATAAATGCTCACGCCACTTGTGTCCTCTTTATGAAAATCGCGCTGGCGGGACACGTTGAAGTAATGTCACCAGTAAAACAAAATTTTGACTGAATCTTAAACTAAATCAATAACAGCTGCACTCTGCAGATTACGGCAACTCACGTAGCTAGAACTGCAGTCTGGCGCTCAAATAGAAAGGATTTCGATAAGACTCTGTGAATCTACCTGATTGTGTTGGTGGACAGACGAGATTTCTAATCGCACACCTAGTTTTGGACGAAGTGTTTCGGGTTGCTTTTGACGTCTGTAATAATTTGTTGACCTGAAGACCCTTGAACAACTTTTTTGTACGGTACGCTCACTTTTTCACGAACCAATAGAACGTTTATTAAAGCTAGACGCTTACTCAAGTACACAGTGTTAAGAACGAACGGTGCTACTCAACGGCTTTCGGCACTTACGGCGATATTGCAGTGTTGACGGGGTCCCTGGTAACCTAATATTAAACGGGGGCCCAGAAAACGTAAACTGCTACAAGAAGCTTAAGTTACCATACATTACCAGCTTTCCCATACCACACGTTTTTAAACTAACAGTTATTGTTCTCGTTAGCCCAAAGAATTATTTGTATAAGTCACCTAAAGTTATTGTATGAATGGTGTCATTCTCCGATATGTTGTGACAGTGACCTTTTACCTCCTTTGAAATAAATTTCTTCGGATCATAAAACAGGAGTGAGCTGAAAAATTTTTATTCAATATTTTTGGAGATAATTGCTGCAGTTACACACCTATTATGTTAGCGTTCGTTATCTTCGTGTTATTTGCAAGAGAAGTCAGTCTTAGGACAGGTCCCAAGTCCCAACCACACATGCCAGAGCTTCTACCAGATGTTCTTCCAGACCGAAGTCCTAAACCCGAGTGACTCGCACCTCCTCAGATAAAAGAACAAATTCTGTTTTCCCGCAAAGTGCACAAAATACATCGACTTCATCCCGTCTTGAGCGAATTACAGGGCTTTAGAGGCGCTAAATCTCCCATCCTACACGACGGCACAAACTCATGTCCAACCTGCGCAATAGTTAAGAAATCTGCGTTTCTGGAAAATAAGGAAACCGCCAATTACTGGCTTTTTTAGGTTTTCGCGGTGGGAGAAGATATTTTTCTCCGAAGTCGCGTCGCAAACGTGGCGGAAGTGGCAACAGGCGAACAGATAGAATCTTAAAGATCTTCATCTGAATCGACTGACCCTTAGAGCATGCTAGTCCTAGCTATGAGGTGTCAAAGATTTCTCAGACGCCAGAGTTACTAATACGACCGAGGCGGCCGATGGAAGCGGGTCACAGGCCTATTTTCAGTAGCGTCGAACACAAAAGCTTATGAATTATTATTAGGTGTGGCGCTGCAGACAATGCTAATTTCATGACTCCACTGAGCAGACGTGTCTCTTCAGTCCATTGCCACCAGCCCAGCCTTCGGCTGGCGCCAGTGTAGGTATAGTGGCATTGTCCTGCTGGAGACCTGTCTCGACAAGGGGGTGCTCTGTCTGCCCTGTGAGGCTGTGGACCTGTCTGGCAAGATTTACTGAGGTATAGGGTCACCACCATTTGCTTTCAACTTCCAACATGCCGTTTCTGTGAACTAAGAAACATAAAAATACCTCACTCTTTTAGTGCCCTACCATGCTCCATTAGTGCCTGCTCAGGCTGTTAACCTTCTAGAGTCTCACTCATGTTGCGTTACTTTGTGACAAAATCTTTATGAAAAATAGGTGAGAGAGTAGCTTGTCTTCTGTGACTGCCCTCTACCTGCCATTGATTTCTGCATGGGTAGTGTCTCACTTCAATATTGGTTAGTGTGACACGAACTAGGGGAAATCATTGAAAGTAGTAGGAGAATCTGATCCTTATAACCGATATAGTGTGTGAGGAAAAGCAACTTTGCCAGTCAGGATTTCCCATGGTTAAAACACATCCTAGCTTGACCTCAGGTCCCAGAATCAGACGACATGTCCTCTGAACTACTTACATCGTTGGCAGAGTTGCCCATAACTAAACTATTCCACCTGGTATGCAAAACCTATGAGACATACGATATACCCTCGTCTTTAAGAAGAATGTAATAATTCGTTGATGTAAATCAGTTTGCATTCCAGACAAAAGTAGGAACACGCGAAGAGCTACTGACTTTAGCTGATTTAGAGAAAGCTTTGGATAATGTCAACTGTAATACATTCTTTGATATACTGAAGGTAGCAAGGGTAAAATACAAAGAATGAAAAATTGTATATAACTTATACTGCCAGCAAGACGCGTTGGGTTCTGATGATTTTTGCTGCCATGTAATTATTTGTTATCATCCTCTAGCGGTCTGAAATGAATTGTGAGTAATGGCTTCTGCCGTCCATGTTGATCCTGCAGGTCTTCCTCTGAGCATTTTATTTCTTTCGAATCCATCGTACAGATTCGTTGGTCCATGTATAATACTCTCGCCTAGATGTATATACCAAACTCTTTCACTTTATTCTCTTAACCCTTATTATTATGATTTTCTATCCCATCTGTTCCCTTAAACAAGTATTTATTGGTCCAACAATCCTTCCTCCGTTGCTCACTGAGCAACATTAATTTTTTTAAATTTCTTTTTGCATTAAAAGTCCATGTTCCATAGCAACACTTTGAGCCTGGCCATAAAAGCGGAATGTAAATTTTTCTGAAGGCCTATCAGAATCTTGGTTTGAAAACCTATATACTTTACAAGTAATATTCGAAAACTTTTTTGACTCTTCAGTTTTATTTCTCGTGTTGGATTGCTATTCTACGGTACAAAATGTCTGAATGTAAGGTAGTCCTTCTAATGTTATATTACCATGCGACAGCTGCAATTGCCTGGTCACATAGACTTAAACAGTTGTCTGATTTTCAACAAGGTATCATTGCAAAAGTAGCTTACAAACGAAGTTTCAGCAGTGGTTTCGATTAACAGCACGCATTCAGAGTAATAAACATTACTGAGAAAAACTACAATACAAGTCTGTTGAAAGTTTTTTTCTAATAGATTGTAAGTTCATGTAATATTTTCTTTAATGATCTGAGATGTGTTTCTGCTTCAGGTTAACTGTAGAGAGAGGATCGGAGGGAATACTGCCTTGAGCGAAGCACGTACTGTGTGCTTGAATGGACAGTGAATGCAGCCAGAACAGACGCAGAGGAGCAACAGGAGACTTCTGGACTACTCCAGCAGAGCCTGCAGATGGGACGGAGCACGTGCCTGGCTACGTTTCAGCTCTCCTAGAGTCTGGACCACCTGTTTCCGTCGACAGGCGCAGCGCCAGGTTCTGCCTGGCGACCACAGTCACCTCCTACCACAGCTTGGTCGCACAGATCGCTCTCTCTCTCTCTCTCTCTCTCTCTTTCTCTCTCTCTCTCTCTACCGACAGTATAATGTTCGAGTTTATTGCCCTGCAAAACTGAAAGTGCACTACTGTATATTTACTTAGCTACTGCATGTCGGAGATTTTTGTGTTGAAACATGACTTAATTTCAAATGACTCCTCAGTTCCAGTTCGGTCTACAGCTTCGTATTTACTCAGGAGTAGGGAGAGAGAGAGAGAGAGAGAGAGAGAGAGAGAGAGAGAGAGGGAGAGCGAGAGAAGGAGACATAAATCATATACACTTCCGAATAATTTAAAGTACAGGACTGAGAAGCGGCGCTGAAGACCTGATCATTAAACTGACGGCTAATTGGCGTCATAGAAAGGAAAGTCACTTATATGAAAACTAAAATTACATTTCTGTCATATGTTTATTATTAGCTGTATTACCAGTTTCGGATGATTAACCCTACGTCTCCAGGAATATGAATGTGGCTTTCAAGTTTCAAGCACTACTGGGCAAATATCTACATCTACATCTACATACATAGTCCGCAATCCACCATACGGTGCGTGGTGGAGGGTACCTCGTACCACAACTAGCATCTTCTCTCCCTGTTCCACTCTCAAACAGAACGAGGGAAAAGTGACTGCCTATATTCCTCTGTACGAGCCCTAATCTCTCTTATCTTATCTTTGTGGTCTTTCCGCGAAATATAAGTTGGCGGCAGTAAAATTGTACTGCAGTAAGCTTCTTCAAATTTCCTCAGTAGCGATTCACGAAAAGAGTGCCTCTCTTCCACCAGAGACTCCCACCCGAGTTCCTGAAGCATTTCCGTAGCACTCGCGTTCTGATCTACTAGCCGTCAACTTCATTATGGGAAAGGCACTAGGTAGACTAATGTCAAGAGCTTAGGCATTGGATGAGAATCGAAATATGCTGTGCGTCGATGTACACCGTTTTACCCAGACTAAGTTGATGCTAACCAAATCCCCCCGCTGAAGTCAGCGCAGGTATACTCGTTTTCATTTAACGCTGCAACAGCGCTTTTTTGAAACTGAAGATTATAACCTCTGAAAACGAAACGTGTCGCCGCTCAGTAGCCTGCCGCTGCCATAACCTATTGTGTTGTCATTGCGTTCCTAAGTGTATAGAACGTTCTTTCTCGGCACTGACTCATTGCGTAATACGTTAGTGCTCTCAGTATGTGTGTACATGGTGAGTAGCGTAAGACTTAGGCACAGGGACGCTGAGACCCAGGAACGGGACCCTCCTCCAAATGTAGGAATCCAGTTTTATTGTCATCTAGAAGATACTCTGACGTGATTCATACATAATGTAATTCACGAAATGTTTGAGATTCACAAAAGCCTCATTCGGATAAAATATACAATAAATTTAATTTCTTATTAAACATTAAACATATGTTCTTAAATGCAGTTTACTCTAAGGCATTTATTGCTGGTAGAGGTTTAGTGAACAAACTGTTGTTTATCTAGTAATAGATATCAACGAGAACGCGAAGCAATTTTGACACATGTATGGTCCGAACACTGTTACCTTTCCAAAAAAGTAGATAAAAATTCGCTTGACGTCTTCCTGAGGGACAATCTCCACTCATACCAAATTAATAGTATAGGTGTAGACCATTTGTGGCTTAAATTCAAAGAAATAGTATCGGCAGCAATTGAGAGGTTCATACCAAATAAACTAACAAACGATGGAGCTGATCCTCCTTGGTACACATAACGGGTTAGAACACTGTTGCAGAAACAACGAAACAAATATGCCAAATTTAAACATACTCAAAATCCACAAGATTGGCGATCCTCTACAGAAGCTCGAAACTTAGGACTGAGTTCAGTGCGAGACGCCTATAACAGTTTCCACAATTAAAATTTGTCTCGAAACCTGGCATAAAATCCAAAGACATTCTGGTCGTATGTGAAGTATGTTAGCGGCCGTCTCTGCGCAATAACAATGGAGATACTATCGAAGACAGTGCTGCCAAAGCAGATTTACTAAACGCAACCTTCCGAAATGCCTTCACAAAAGAAGACGAAGTAAATATTCCAGAATTCGAATCGAGAACAGCTGCCAACATGAGTAACGTAGAAGTAAATATCCTCGGAGTAGTGAAGCAACTCAAATCACTTAACAAAAGCAAGTCTTATGGTCCAGACTCTATACCAATCAGGTTCTTTTCGGAGTATGCTAATGCATTGGCTCTATACTTAAAAATCACATACAACCGTTCGCTAGACGAAAGATCCGTACTCAAAGACTGGAAAGTTGCACAGGTCACACCAAAATTCAAGAAAGATAGTAGGAGGGATCCCCTACATTACAGGCCCGTATCGCTGAAGGAGTAATGCAGCAGGATTGTAGAACATATATTGTGTTCGAACGTTATGAGTTACCTCGAAGGAAACGGTCTATTGATACACAGTCAGCATGGGTTTAGAAAACGTCGTTCCTGTGAAACACAACTAGCTCTTTATTCACATGAAGTGCTGAGTGCTATTGACAAGGGATTTCAGATAGGTTCCTTATTCCTGAATTTTTGGAAGGCTTTTGAGACTGTACCACACAAGCGGCTCGTATTGAAATTGCGTGGCTATGGAATATCGTCTCAGTTATGTGACTGGATTTGTGATTTCCTGTCAGAGGTCACAGTTTGTAGTAATTCACGAGAAGTCATCGAGTAAAACAGCCCTTTGCTGTTCCTTATCTATATAAACGATTCTGGAGACAATCTGAGCCGCTGTCTTCGGTTGTTTGCAACTGATGGTATCGTTTATCGACTAATAAAGTCACCAGAAGATCAAAAGAAACTGCAAAACGATTTATAAAAAATATCTGAATGGTGCGAAAAGTGGCAGTTGACCCTAAATAACGACACCTGTGAGGTCATCCACATGAGTACTAAGAGAAACTGGTTAAACTTCGGTTACACGATAAATCAGTTTAATATAAAAGCCGTAAATTCAACTAAATACCTAGGTAATACAATAACGATCAACTAAAATTCGAAAGAACACATAGAAAACGTTGTGGGGAAGGCTAACCAAAGGCTGCGTTCTATTGGCAGGACACTTCGAAAATGTAACAGACCTACTAAGGAGACTGCCTACACTACGTTTGTCTGTCCTCTTTTAAAATACTGCTGCGCGGTGTGGGATCCTTACCAGGTATGACTGACGGAGTACATCGAAAAAGTTCAAAAATGGCAGCACGTTTTGTATTATCGCGAAATTTGGGAGAGAGTGTCACAGAAATGATACTGGATTTGGGCTGGAAATTATTAAAAGAAAGACGTTTTTCGTGGCGACGGAATCTTCTCACGAAATTCCAATCACCAACATTCTCCCCCGAATGCGAAAATATTTCGTTGACTCCGACATACATAGGGCGGAATGATCACCGCGACAAAATAAGGGAAATCAGACCTCGTACGGAGAGATATAGGTGTTCATTCTTTCCGCGCGCTATTCGAGATTGGACTAATAGAGAATTGTGGAGGTGGTTCGATGAACACTCTGCCAGGCACTTAAATGTGATTTGCAGAGTATCCATGTTGACGTAGATGTAGATCTTAACCACATTAAGTTCGGCTGCGTGTTCGATGAAGCATTATTCTGTATTACTCAATCAGTAAACATTCGTGGAAATTGTACGGAGCATGACATGCCACTGAACTGTATGTAGAAAACAGATGTCCGTGAAGAAATCACGCGAAATGTTCAGATGCGGAGCTGAAAGTTCGCTTACAGGGTGCTCGGAAACAGTCTGCAAAGCCTGTCAGGATTTTCAGGGTATGTTCTGCTAAGAGATAACTCATAAGAAAAAAATTAGATACGTTACGCCGGTTCCGAGTCAATTAGCTCTGAAGATCGCCCATCAGGCCATTGCGCGCTCAAATTCATGCGGCCTGCAAGGTACAGTAATACTAGTGTCAGTTGTTCTCACAGCGCAAATGACAGCACGTAAGACTGATCTGCCTTTTTCTCACGTTCGGTTCTGTAGAGTTCCTCCTCATTTCGGTCGTAAGTCACTTACATTTACATATAACTCAATTCATCTGAGCAATTTTGTACTTCCTTCTCTCGTCGACCAATTGAAAAACCTCGTGTGTTACCCATGGTTGCTTGGCCTTAAGCTCCCTTGTATCAGTGTTCGTCTGCCCTTTTTAGGGACGTAAATCCCTCTTCAACTAAACTGTCCGGTATGGTATTCATTATGGCAGTGTCTACAGACCTCAATAACTTCAAAAGCATCTCATCATTCCTCAGAATTTCAATATCCAACATCTTCCCAGACTGATTCTATTGGTCGATTCGCTTAAACTTCGCCGCGCGGTGTAAGGCGCTTGTCACAGTCCCTGCGGCTGCCCGCGCCTAAGGTTCGAGTCCTCCCTCGGTTATGGGTGTGTTTGTGTTGTGCATAGCTTAAGTTCCTTTAAGTTAGATTAAGTAGTGTGTAGGCTTACAGACCAATGACCTCTGCAGTTTGGTGCAATAAGACCTTACCAGAAATTTTCAAATTTTTTTGCTTTAACTTCACACTACTCTGCAAAATTAGTAAATTATTCTCTGACTGTAGGATATTATTACTAAAAATTATTGTTCTCAACTTTATAAAAACTCATCATCATCATCATCATAATTGACATTATCAATGAGACACTGTTACTTACACTGTTAACACTCCATTCATATAAATCTTCCTTTTAATTCAGTGAATTACAAGTATTTATGGACAAAGATTTTCAGTAGCGAGTTTAGTAATGCGTTCCATTTTGAAATTAACTGTAATAGCTTTGTACCTGAATTATTTAAATTTCTGATCCCAAACCGTAAGTTTAACCCTCTGACACCCAAAATAATTTCATGTCAGTCACATAGTCCCTTCCCTCCAGTTATTGTTTTACCTCAAAAATACACTACTGGCAATTAAAATTGCTACGCCACGAGGATGACGTGCTACAGACGCGAAATTTAACCGACAGGATGAAGATGCTGTGATATGCAAATGATTAGCTTTTCAGAGCATTGAAACAAGACTGGCGCTGGTGGCGACACCTACGACGTGTTGACATGAGGAAGGTTTCCGACAGATTTCACATACACAAACAGCAGTTGAGCAACGTTGCCTGGTGAAACGTTGTTGTGATGCTCCGTGTAAGGAGGAGAAATGCGTACCATCACGTTTCCGACTTTGATTAAGGTCGGATTGTAACCTATTGCGATTGCGGTTAATCGATCGCGACATTGCTGCTCGCGTTGGTCGATATCCAATTACTGTTAGCAGAATATGGAATCAGTGGGTTCAGGAGGGTAATACGGAACGCCGTGCTGGATTCCAACGTCCTCGTATCACCAGCAGTCGAGATGACAGGCATCTTATCCGCATGGCTGTAACGGATCGTGCAGCCACGTCTCGATCCCTGAGTCAACAGAGGGGGACGTTTGCAAGACAACAACCATCTGTACGAACAGTTCGAGGACGTTTGCAGCAGCATGGACTATCAGCTCGGAGACCGTGGCTGCGGTTACCCTTGACGCTGCATCACAGACAGGAGCGCCTGTGATGGTGTACTCAACGACGAACCTGGGTGCACGAATGGCAAAACGTCATTTTTTCGGATAAATCCAGGTTCTGTTTTCAGCATCATGATGGTCGCATCGGTGTTTGGTGACACCGTAGTGAACTCACATTGAAAGCGTGTATTCGTCATCGCCATACTAGCGTAACACCCGGCGTGATGCTGTGGGGTGCCTTTGGTTACACATCTCGGTCACCTCTTGTTCGCGTTGACGGCACACTGAACAGTGGAAGTTACGTTTCAGATGTGCTACGACCGACCCGTGGCTCTACCCGTCATTCGAGCCCTGCGAAACCCTACATTCGAGCAGGATAATGCACAACCGCATGTTGCAGGTCCTGTACGGGCCTTTCTGGATACAGAAAATGTTGGACTGCTGCCCTGGCCAACACATTCTCCAGATCCCTCACCAATTCCTGGTCAATGGTGGCCGAGCAACTGGCTATCTATGCACCCAAACTGCGTGTAAATGTAATCATATGTCAGTTCTAGTATAATATATTTGTCCAATGAATACCCGTATCATCTTCATTTCTTATTGGTGTAGCAATTTTAATGGCCAGTAGTGTATATTTATATGGTTATCATGACATCGCATACTTTTATACTAGTTCTTCAAGACTAGTTAGCAATAGGTGTCTGCAAGTTTACCAAAAAAAGCGATTACGTTGCATGATGATGATGATGACGATGATGATTTGTGGTGGAGGGCGCTAAACAGCTATGTCATCAGCGCCCTTGCATTAATGTTATACCAAAGAAGACTTTCCCAATCCATGGAACAAGATCGATAAATCGGAAAACTACGTTTGATCCCACCACAGAAAAGATAAAGTACACCCAAAAAGGTGACGTTCATAAGAGCTGGTAATAGAACCCCAGCAAGAGGCAGCGGGATAATTAAATAAAGTCATTGGTAAAATACCTGAAAGGATGCCGTTAAAAAGGGGCAAATAAACGTGGCTGGATGACCACTTAGAAATAGTACGTGACCCAGCAACTCTTTGATACATTAAGATTTCACACCCAGTATTTTGGGAAGAATTCCGGACACCACACAAAATTTTAAGACAAGAACAACACTCGACTCGTTATCAGTTAAAATAGAGGGAAGATCCTGTGGGAAACCCATTTCAACTCTCAGGTCATCATATAAAACACACTCGGTTAAAAGATGTCGTACTGACAGCTGTATTCCACTTCTCTGACATACTGGGGGCTGTTCCCGACGTAAAAGAAAGCCACGTGTCAATTTTCTTATTTTAACGCTACACTGGGACTGACTAGTGAGGAGGAGGGAGAGGGAAATGGATGAGGGTAACAGGGTGGAGGTAAGGAGCACAGATGGACTAGTTCTGTCAACACGTATTTTTAAAATCCTCACCATATTACTTTTTTTTCACCACTGCTCCCTTATATTTTTATATTTACCACTTCTACATCCGCGAGCAGCCGGATACTAATGCAAGCATCAGAAAAACAGAAGAGAAACTATAGCGATGCAAGGCAGGAATACCACCAGTGGACAGGACTGACACCCACGCTGGAGTCGAGAACCAGGCTGAGCGAATGGCGGACCCGACACCGCAAGAGCAAGTCAATAGGAATCTACGGAACAATGAAGTGCAACAGACCTTCAACACAACCATGTCAAAATTTTAAGTATGACCCACAATCCAAACAGAGACCAAAGACGGAAACAAATCGCAAAGCGAAGTCGTCAACGAGTAGACAGTAGTACGGCGGAGAACGCAACGAACGCTATCAGATTAAGTACGCGACTGACTGAGCGGTCCCTCTTCTTTCTTTTTCCTTTATTGAATTTCGATTCCACCCGACAGGGGGCGGGCTGGCAGCAGTTTAGTACGCTGCTCGTCAGCCTACAGAATTTTTAAAACATAAGAAGATAAGGCCCGCATATCGTGGTCGTGCGGTAGCGTTCTCGCTTCCCACGCCCGCGTTCCCGGGTTCGATTCCCGGCGGGGTCAGGGATTTTCTCTGCCTCGTTGTGGCTGGGTGTTGTGTGCTGTCATTAGGTTAGTTAGGTTTAAGTAGTTCTAAGTTCTAGGGGACTTATGACCACAGCAGTTGAGTCCCATAGTGCTCAGAGCCATTTGAACCATTTAAGAAGATAAGAAACAATAAAAGCAGGCGATAAAACGGTGACTTAAATTGTAAAACGTCGGAAAAATGTTGAAAGTTAAAACATAAAATAAAGGGTGTGTGATGCTAATAAAATACGCAGGATCAGACAGGTAAAATAGTAGACAGACATTTAAAAAAAACGCCGACACTCTGGTTTCTGTTCACAAGAGATATAAAAATCACACCAAGCGACAGTATGATGTCGGCTGACCGCTGTGGCCGTGCGGTTCTGGCGCTGAAGTCCGAAACCGCGGCACTGCTACGGTCGCAGGTTCGAATCCTGCCTCGGGCATAGGTGTGTGTGATGTCCTTAGGTTAGTTAGGTTTAAGTAGTTCTAAGTTCTAGGGGACTTATGACCTAAGCTGTTGAGTCCCATAGTGCTCACAGCCATTTGAAACATTTTTTTGACAGTATGATGTCTGTTTGCGACACTTCAGAAAAAGGTGCACAACACTTGACAATCACCGGAAACACCGCTCTAAAAAGTCGGCGCGAAGATGACACACCACAGCCAAGGGCAGATAGGGCGGGGGGACTGGACAGATGAGAGGAAAAAGGGGGGGGG
Organism: Schistocerca cancellata; assembly: GCF_023864275.1. Lineage (NCBI taxonomy): Eukaryota > Metazoa > Arthropoda > Insecta > Orthoptera > Acrididae > Schistocerca > Schistocerca cancellata. The sequence goes on from NC_064632.1 coordinate 517,490,159, forward strand.
GGGAAGAGAGGAAAACCGAAAGGGAGGAACTGACAGAGGGAGAGGACTCACAAGGGGATAGGGCAGGGCAGATGTGAGAGGGAATGGGGAAAGGCACCAGAGGGAAATGCAAAAGGACTCGGGTGGGAGAAGAGAGGCAGAGAGAAGGTATGCAGGGAAAAAAAATAGACTGGAAGTGGGGGAAGGGGGCCCTGGAAAAGGACAGAGGAAAGGACGGACAGGCGAGCATCAGGGTTGATAGGAGGGATAAATGGAGGGAGAGAGGGCATAATCTGGGAGGGGGAGTTGACGGAAGCTACCTTGGGAAAGGAGATGCAAGGTGTAGAGACAAAGGCTTGGGGGAACACAACAGAGAAGGCACGGCAGAGGGCGGTGGTTGGAGAGGAGAGGCGCAACCAAGAGATGAGGGGGATCAAGGTGGTGTGAGGTTTTAGAGTATGCAGATATGTTCAAAGAATATGAGCAGATGGGGGCAGGGAATCAGGCCATAGAGGATCCACGAGGGGGACGGGAGGCATATATGCAAGGCGAGGAGGAGTGCATGACACTCGAGGGTCAGGAAGGACTTGTAGAATTTTTTGGGAAGGGGATCGAATATCCAGGCTCAACTGGCATAACAGGGGATGAGACACATTATGGACTTGTAGGTGTGGAGGATGGTAGAGATGTGCAACCCCCATGTCCGGCCAGAGAGGAGTTTTAGGAGTGAGAGGCGGTTGTGGACTTTGGATTGGTTAGAGCTGGGACGAGGGATGTAGGTGAGGTGGTGGTCAATGGTGAGGCCAAGGTAGGTGAGGGTGGTGGAGGCAGATAGGAAGGACGCACATGATAAGGGAGAAGTCAAGGAGCCAAAAGGAGCGAGTGGTATGACCTACGATGATTGCCTGGAAGGACTGATTTTCAGGAGCCACTGGTTTCACCATGTGGCAAAAAGGTCATGGCGATTCTGGAAAAGGTTTTGGGACCGTTGGATGGTAGGAGTGAGGGCAAGGAATTCGGAGCCATCGGCATACTGCATGAGGTGTACTGGCGGGGAGGGGAGGTTGGGGCATATCTGCTGTGTGCAGCAGGTAGAGGAGAGGGGAGAGGACAGAACCCTGGGCACACCTACAGAGGGGTAGAAGGTGAGGGCAATCGGCGTTATGGATGGTAACATAGAAGGGGGCTGAGCGGTCGAGGTGTGGTGGTATTTATACCGGCTGCGAGGGACTCCATTGGCCGGTGTATTCACGTGCCGACGCGGTGGCGCGGTCACTAGGCGAGTGCTCCGCTGCGCCGACGCTGCCCTCTATCGTCCATCGAGATCCATTTTCTCTCGCGGACATTCAGCTTCCGTGGAGCGCAATACGAGACCAAAAACCACCATCTGTAATTTCTAATATTTCCCACAACTTTTGTCCTGCATATTTGAATTTAGCATCACTGCGTCTTACAGCTCTATCAGTGCAAACTTGAGCTCTGCAGCAATGTTCGCATCGACATTGTACTCCTGTCTTATGAACATTGATAGCGTAATAGTTAAAATAGTACACATAGAGGCATTCCTGAGATTTTACACTGAAATTACCTCGAAAAGTGAAAGTATTGGTGCCAGTGGCCTACATACAGAGGCTGGCCAAGTGACTTTACACACATGTTTTCATCAAAATGGTGAATGGCGTAATTTCATAAATGATAAATGGTGAATGGCAGAAAATTTGAAAACGCAAGCTGTTTGTAAATTATATTTTAAAACATGAAAAGATCGAGGATTGTAGAAATAGTCTGTTCATGGTTTGTAACACCGCCCTCCCCTTTTCTCCAGCCCCTTTGTCCTCCTGTCCCATTGCCTCCCCTCTCTGTCAGTCAAATCCCATTGCTTTACAGGACATAAAAGAAATAGCCCATCTCAATGTACACGTATAGCATCCATCTTCACCTTGTACGTAAGGAACCACACGAACAGAATTTTCACATCTTCTTCTAAAGTACGGGAACGACCTGAATTATTTAGCGAAGTGTTGTATAAAGTCTGTGACTTGAAGTATTTCTACATCTATGATACGTCAGGAAAACACAGACACACACACACACACACACACACACACACACACACACACACACATACACTCAGACATATGTACATACATACATACACATGCATACTACCAAAACTGAAAGCAATAATAGTTCATGTAAATTACTGGACAGTCTCACCGGTAACTTTCATCTTGCGTCTGTAAATTTCTTTGGAAAATACGAAACATTTAATACAGAATTACAGAACGAGTATTAGACATAGACTGCTAAAGACTATCGTTGACTTATTAATTTAGTTCATTAATTAGGTATTCCTAGTTTGAACCTTGTGACTTCGTACACAGTCTATTAACGCTCTGGGTCTTTGCCGACCGATACAGGGAATTTCTCTAATCTGCCGAACTGAACTTCAGTAAGATAGAATCCTAAGCTAATTTGTATTAGCCGAAATTTGTTGCCCTTACGGCATCTGTGGCACAGAGAGCAAACTTATGATGTACAAAGGATGAATATTTGACATATTGGCGAAACCTGAAATTTTTATCTCCGGCTCCGAAGCTTCCAACACTTCTTGCGTGGCTCAAAGTACCTGCTGACTTTCAGTTATAGCGCTCTGCTATGAGGAACGTTCATAGTCCTTTGTCAGTGGACGGGTTTCAACATCACGAAAGAGTGTAGCTGTGCTTGCACTGTCATTTCAGTTTACCCTTCACCGTTCACAACCAGCACCCACGTACTCGCCAAAAGCTTAGGTTGAAGTGTTCTTTTACACCGATTATTTGCCTTGTATTTAATGTTGGATTTAGCTGTTGTAGTAGCGGACAGTGTTAAACGAACTTAAAATTGCGCCTATTCTGCGAGGAACTTTTTGAACCGCTGTGGAAGTCGCCTTCATCAGGCGTAGTAAGACTGTGTGAACCCGCGAGGAGCTATTGAACCTTATTTAGGTATTGCTCCATTTTTATTTTGATACTGGGTAGTTACAGAAGTATGCAGCCAACATTTTGGCGTATGTAACTGCACGCCATGAGGTCATTTCTATGAATCTCGTGTTTGGTATTTGTGAGGGATTAAAAAAAGTTATTAAAATTGTGTAACTGGAATTTTGGTGCCGTGTCATATTGAGTGACTGAGCTGTCATTACTCAGCAGTATGTAATGTGATAAATTACTCCTGAAATCAGCTAAGTTTACATCTAATGAAACCTCACTTAAGCATATTTTAATAAGAATTACTATTACTTCCGTTTTAGCTCTGAGTCTGATGTTGGGGTGACTGTTCGTTATAATTCACTGCTGACGTTGTCAAAGTACTGTTTCACATGCCTTAACGAAAATTTTACTAAAAGCTATCATCGTAGTTTTGCTGCTACTTTGTACTCGTATCACACAGTATAATTTTAAGATAACTGCTCGTTACTACTGCAGTTGTTAAGTCACTGCTGAGATTGCTGAAATGCTATTTAACCTGCCTTAGGGAAAATTGAATTTTAAGCTGCTTCATCGTTTTGTGGATCATTTTGCTTCATGCTACAGTTTAATTTAATGATGACTGCTCGTTAGTAGTTGAGTTTATAGGGCACTACTGACTTTCTTGATGTGCTATTACACTTGTCTTCCGGAAAATGTTATTAAGAGTCATTATTGTCATTTAGCTGCTTATGGTATTCCACAATTTAATGTAGCTGTTACTACCCATTATTAGCTAAGATGATAAGTCACTGATGAGGCTTGTGAAGTAGTATTTCTGTTGGAAGTTGTTATTGTCATTTTGAGGTTGTGCTACATTTCACAATCAAGCTGTAATCATTCATTGTTCATGTTCTTTTGGCTTTTGGATTTTAATGACGTCTTGAGGCTCAGGCCTTAATTTGTAATAAACACGAGACAATAACCAATAAACTCTGATGCACCTGTTAAATAAAGGCTTATTCCCTTCATCTACCACTTCCGATAACAACTCCCCCTCCCTCCCACCCGCTACCCATATCAAAGTTATCAATATCAGTTTTTATTCAACTCCTATTTTCCAATATTTCAAAATGTTGAAGAAAATCAGCTGCTGTTTTATACTGTATATGCTTCTCGTCACAAACACATGGCAGCATTCATATATTGAACTGTAAAAAATGATTGGTGTAGGGTAAAACAGACTCTTAAATTAATTATTTTCTACATATAAGCTGTTCTATGACATTTGTCAAATGACACAATGTCCTTTTCACGTATTAAATATCTAAAAAAAAACTAAAAGCAGAGAATGCAATGTTTACGTGAAGTATCACAATGTTATTTTCCACACAAAACCACACTTCTCTAATTGGTGTTTGAAACACGATTGTGAACACTAAATTTTGTAGCTTAATGCCTATTTAGATACAAATAAATTACAGAGAAACAGTTGATTTTTCAAATTTGACCTGAAAGATGGAGGCAGTTTACATAATCTGACCTGACCGAAGATTGTAGCAATACATTTTAGTTAAAATACTACATACCTATAGTGATAACAGATAGGGAGCCAACATGTTATTCACTGAAGTATACACACAGGTGACATGTGCTGCAGAATTAGGTTACAGGTGTACGACGTAGTTCCATCACCTGTATTTGTTAGTTGTATGCAATACTCATCATCTGACGTTATGGTTCATTTGTCAAAGGTATGCAATCTTGTCCCAGTTGGATGTGTTTGTGCCCTGCAATTTTCCTGGAGAATTTCGAGTAATAAACTCAGTGCAGAGGAGGCCTCTGAAGGATCGATACCATTACCACCATGAAAACCATGACTATCCTCTTAATGACTCGTGTCATATGGTCACAGATATCTTAATTTGATTCATGGTTTGAAGTGAATGAACTTTGAATTATCTGGAAGGTATGGTTCGTCATGTGAGATTTAACGATTGAAAACTCTTTGAAAGTAAATGCATGGCCCCGATATAGCGAACATTCTTAAATCTACTGAATGACCTGCCATTTGACTTGTACAAGCACTACAACTGTGCCGCACAGGTGCTGAAATACAATAGTACGAATAAGAGTGCTGTGTAATGTCTATGTCTGTCGACTAGTCAAGCTGTGTTCATCCAGACGCTTTTGAACACAGGAAGTAAATGACTGCGAGAAGCGAATTGTTAAGTCACATCTCCGTGATGCAAACGTGAGTGACATGAAAATACTACGAACTGTCTCTATCCCTAGTGGCGTTTGAACTTCCATAATATATTAACGTCTGAGTAGTACTGTACAGACCCGTTTGCTAATAAACTAGACGTGTCCCATCGAAATATAAACCTACCTACAGTAGTTTGAACAGTATGAATTCCACTTTAGTCTAGGCACCGTTCATGCAGTTATTTTCTTTTATGTTAGCCCTTACTGTACCGTTGGTTACGATGCAACCACCGTACACAAATATCTGTGCGTCACATAGCAGTCTCTGAACTAAGTGTCTTTGTTATAACAGAACTGCTAATACTTAATGTTAATAAATACGAGTGTTGTAACTTTAACACTGGCAATTATTTATTTTCAGCTCTTACAAAATAGATACGTGTTTCAAAGTTTTACTGACCTTAAAAGTAGTTACCAGCTTTGTGTATAACCCGTTGCCGGCGATGTGGAAGTCGTAGGATACTCTTAACAGTGCCAGCTGCGTTGACAGTTCGAGCGGCGTGGTATGTTGCCCGTCGAATTTGTTGCAGTTCTGAAGCGAATGCCGTGAAGTGTTTCCTTCAGTTTAGAAATGGAGTGGAACTTACGAGGGCTTAAGTCAGGGGAATGCAGCAGGTGATCTCACACTTAGCAGCCCAACCAGTCAAACAAGTCAGTAACGTGCTTGATCATTGTCCTGCAAAATAATGGTCAGGTCCTGCATAAAGTATCATCACTTCTGTCTCTATACTGTTCATTTTTGGAACACAACTTACGACCAACTTAGAGACGTAAGTGATGACACTTTCTGCAGGACATGAACGTCATTTAACAGGCAATGCTCAAGCACGTACAGTGCAAGCTGTAACTGATTTGTTTGACTGATAGGGCTGCTGAGTGCTATACCCCTGCAGCACTCCCCTGACTTAAGCCCTCGTGAGTCCAACTGGATTTCTAAACTGAAGAAAACACTTCACTGCATTCGCTTCAGAACTGCTACAAATTAGTCGGGCAATAGACCGCGCCGCTCGAACTGTCAACACAACTGGCGCTGCTAAGATCATCCTACGACATCCTCATCGCGGGCAACATGTTATTCACAATTGTGGTAACTGCTTTGGAGATAAGTAAGACTTTGAAAGAAGTATCTATTATGTACGAGCTGTAAATAAATCGTTGCCACTATTAAAGTTTCAACCCTGGTGTATGTCTAGTTGGAACATACGCCCATATATCATCAGTGAGTGAACTGTCGACTGTCTCTTTAATGCTAGACTGTTAGTGACTTAAAATCCATTTATTGTAGTACATTCTCGTGAAATACTATAGATTGGTAGACTGACAGTTTATCCTCGTTGATGCTTCGTTTGTTGCGTAATCTTTGCTAGTCAGTAATGTTAATATGAATCACTGATATCATAATCTTGGTATGGTATGTGCCTATGGTTATCTTTTCTTTTCGTCGAGTGTGTGTTTTCGTCCGTTATCTATTTTCCAAATGTCATTAAAACTTTCTAGATCTTGTTTATGTTTACGATCTAATTGTTCAGTGAAATTATCATTTGGATGATTTACCTATGCGTATATATTTCTAATTCTTCCAGAAACTTCATGACATGTACTTTTGGTGTTTTCCATAGTAGGGCACATCTAAAATGAATTACAAGTACCTCAACAAGTGGACGCAACTAGACAGAGAAGTAGCTGGAAGCTATAGCTAACTTTTGCAAATAAACGAAATTTTATTTTCATTGTGGTTTCCATTTCGTGTAGGGTCGGATCTTAAAAAACGAATAGCCCTTGTAATACGTCGATGGTGTCTGTCGCACACGGCTGCATATTAAAGTAAGTAATACTCTTCAACGCCCTTTGCAGAGTATTAAAGGATATACTCTCCTTTGAAACCATCACAGGTTTTCTGCTCAGACAACGATTCGGCAACATCAGATTCAGCATTATTGCAAGGTAGAAAGGGGGGAGGTAGAAAATGTTTGCATAGTTGGAATCTGTAAGGTTATATATGTGGTGTCACCGCCAGACGCCACACTTGCTAGGTGGTAGCATTTAAATCGGCCGCGGTCCTCTAGTATACGACGGACCCGCATGTCGCCACTGTCAGTGATGGCAGACCGAGCGCCACCACACGGCTGGTCTAGTGAGACGTACTAGCACTCGCCCCAGTTGTACAGCCGACTTTGCTAGCGAAGCTACACTGGCAAATACGCTCTCGTTTGCCGACACGATAGTTAGCATAGCCTTCCGCTACGTCAATTGCTACGACCTAGCAAGGCGCCATAGCATTTGATAATTAATATTGTGAAGCCTGTACAGTAACAAGAACGATGTTTTACAATTGTGGATTAAAGTTAAGTATTCTACCAGTTACTCTTGTTTTGCTAGTCTTATTTCTCTGACCTGTTCCAGACCTCACGCCAGCCTGCGTGAGCTTAATCGCGTGCCTTTCGGCTTCCTCCAAACTCCGTGAATTGTCTGCTGCTAATTCACAACAATATAATTCAGATATACTTCTATATTTGGGTTCAAATGGCTCTGAGCACTATGGGACTAAACATCTGAGGTCATCAGTCCCTTAGAACTTAGAACTACTTAAACCTAACCAACCTAAGGACATCACACACATCCATGCCTGAAGCAGGATTCGAACCTCCGACCGTAGCGGTCGCGCGGTTCCAGACTGAACTGCCTAGAACCACTCGGCCACCACGTCCAGCCCTACCTTTGGGACACAATACTTCCATAGACGTCTAACAGTAAGATAGAAAAGTGAACAAAATTATTTAATTAATTCAACTTTTTATTTATTGTGAATTTTATCACCTTACACAAGGCGGGCTGCCAGCACCAGAGTACGCCAATCTTCAGCCTTAAGTTTTACAATAAGTAATACATAGAGGGGGCACAGAGAATACAATCAAAACGGCGGGCAAAACAATGTAGACACTAAAAAACCAAAATATATGGAGCCGTTCACGCTGGACGAGAAAACATCACTGACACCAGTTGACACGGCGCACATAAGATGGATGATGGCGACGGTACACGTGAACAGCGGCGGCGTGACGGCGAACAAACTCTAAACGCAAACGAAGGCACACATACGAGACACTGATGGCGATGACCTCCGGCGCGCGAATGTTCACTGTGCGTGTGCGAGTCAATTAATTCAACTTTTAATTGAACGTTTTAAACTTGAAAATAAACACAACATGAACGAGAACATTGAACAAACAGACAAACAGAACGTGAACTAAACGGATACAATAACGGACTTTTAAACTTTTTTATCATCAACAAGTAATGGTTTTATGGGAATCTTGTGAAAGGTTGTTTCTCAGGCGGGCCTGTAACAACGATCACCCCGTTCCCCAAGTGCAGCGGCGGTCGAGCACAGCTGGGGGCGGCAGCGCCGGACGCCCCATCAGGGTCCATATTCAGCGATGCCGCAGCGTCTAGTGCTGCCATCTGCCGGGAACAGATATAACTGCTGAAGCTAATCAACAGGGAAGTGTGGTGGCTGCGATAAATAACACAAGCTTTGTGCACAATAGTTTATCATCATCACAAATTTGTCTCTGAGACAGTTCTGATTTACGAGTCTATTCTTGGAGCTTTATTCGTAACAGGAAGCATTATGACAGATGCTAAACAGTGCCTCGACGGGAATTCCTTCCAACACTCAAATCTCGGAAATTATTTTTCTCTATTTATGCGTGTCCTCGAATACGTGACGAACAGAGGTGATGTGAAAGTGATGGTGGTTAAATACATACATAAGGAACACTAGTATCAAATCATGGGCTTATTATGCTTCAGTGGTACGTTAGGTCTATGACCTCCAGTAGAGAAAGTCATCTAAAAGAAACTGTTACTAAGAAGCTGTAAGCGAAATGTGGTTTATACCTCAATGAAAAATGAAATTTGGCCACCCCAAATTTTGGCACCCTAGCATGTTGTGCTGTTTTCTGCAAAATGGTTCAAATGGCTCTGAGCACTATGGGACTTAACTTCTGAGATCATTACTCCCCTAGAACTTAGAACTACTTAAACCTAACTAACCTAAGGACATCACACACATCCATGCCCGAGGCAGGATTCGAACCTGTGACAGTAGCGGTCCCGCTGTTCCAGACTGTAGCGCCTAGAAACGCTCGGCCACAACGGCCAGCTGTAGTTCTACAGGTGCAGCCTAAGTTAAAGGCGGTAGCTTCAAGTTACTCAAGGTTCTGCTACACAAATGCAACAAATGGAAGTGAGGGAAGTGTCTTGGCCAAAGTGCCCTACGACAGTTCTACAGTTATTGAGATTTACTGACACTACGCTGTGTACCTGTGAGTGGTGAACAATGTGGCATCTAGTTCTATACTTGAAACGAAATAAGACATTGATAAGTGAGATCATTAACCTCTGTAGTGGAACAACAGTGTTTCGACGGCGTTAATGAAATGAAGTTCGTCAGTTATGGATGAATGGAAAAGCACAAGTCTGCAGACGATTACGTGCCTAAGAAAATACTGTTATAAGAGAAGAGAATCATTTGATTAGAATTCTCTAATCCCCTGTTTGAGAGACATACACCAGTGACGTACGGCACACCGTTAAATCTTATGGAAGAGGAACGTTGACAATATCTAGTAACTGGTACCGTTGACAAAATAGTATTTCCAACTGTAATTAACAAATCACTACAAAGTTGCCTTCAGAGACTGCGTTGATATCCATCACTGTCTTCGGCAGTCATTTACAATGGAGGGGATTTATAGGTAAAACTATCGTCAATAAAAAGGTCCACTTGAACACAGTTTAGCTTTACTAGATACCATTGTGCTGGAGATGCTATGCAGGTGCCTTCCTCTAAGCTTTGCACCGACTTACACCCAGCAGGATACAGGGCCACTTGTAAGTTAAGTGGACTCTGAACCTCGGAACGACACAGCATTCTTGCATATTAACAAACATTAACAGAGGTGATACAGGTGACCTGTAACGAATAAAAGTCTTAGGACTTACATGATATCCAACGTCAAGCCTTGAGATTTGTAATCTGACACCTACTCAGCCATCGAGCCATAAAAATAAGCCCTGTACGGCTATGAAATCAGGCACCAAATAGCTCACCAAGAAAAGACAATATCCACTACCCGGTGAACTGCAACGTATAAAATATTTAGGGTTAAAAACGTAATTGACAGTGGTGCAAGAACAAGTACTCAAAACCTAGAACATTCAAATTCCAACTCTGTACCTAAACAAAAACAAACAAATACATCTAATGGCTTAGGTTCTCGTTCCATGGCACTTTCGTTCTGTGCTGGAAAGCTAATTCAGTGAATAGTAAAATAATGTGTGTACAGTTGTTGAAAATGGCGCTACCCTCGATTTAACACACAAAGCAAATAACAACAACTAACAGTTGATGCACAGAATAGCAAGCTCTTAGCGTTACTCCTTCAGTCTCGAAAATATGGTCTGTGACACATCGGAAAAATCGGTAACACTCGAAAGGCGTTTTGAGCATAAGAGATAACTATACAGTTCTACATGTTTATCGAAATGATGTAGCACCGAGGCTAGCATCACTTGGGAGACAAACAGATCTGCTGAAGCAACAAAAAAGTCATAAGAGACCTCTTCAGTTCAATTCAAGATGACGTCGATAAATTTCAAATGCCAGGATACAGATGTTATTGCAGACCAATCTATAGGTATCTGACGGAACGACCCAACATTAAAAGTACAGCGAAGGAGGAGAGATATTAATAGAAGTTATCGATTCAGCTGGGAAAACACACAACGCAAACACTTAATTCAGAGATAAGGTCGAGATAGTACAGCGGACGTCCAACACGAACCGCAAGGGTTGGGGCTACAGTGTGACGACGACTTGTCTGCCAAATATCAGAGGCGGGTAGGCCAACCGTCCACCGTAAAACAACACACTGCACGACACTAGAAGGAGAATACAATCACTGTGTATACTAATTCGTCGTAACGGATTGATACTTTATGAACTTTATTTCTAGACTGGTACAGCAATTATTTAAACAGCCTCAGGTAATAAACAGGCGTCATGTATACTAGTTGTAAAATCTTCGTGTGTCAGTGGAAGTGTATTAGAGCTACAGAAAAATTCCTCGTGATTCATTAGGTGTGCTGAATATAACCCCGAATTGTATAAATGCTGCAACGGTTGCATTCCTACAGCTGTAGAGGCATCATGACGTCCTTAACAGATTCAAATGCCACTGCAGTGATTGATTTAGATAATCCACTTCACAAGCTACACAACCACATTCAATTTGCAGACACTGAGTTACAGTTAGAAGAGATATCGCTCAGGTTCGATCTCTTGCTGAATGTAGATTCGGGGAATATATCAAACACATTAAAATCGCGCAGATTAGGAACTGGACGAGCGATATCCTTTTCTCACGAACACAACAGCAAGGGTAGAGACCAATCCTCAATAGTTGCTGAATGAAGCTATCAATTTGGACTAGAACTTTTATCACAGATATTCAGGCCTGCTGTTCTGAAACAAGTGACAAAGGCTTAAAACAACGACAAACCTAGTAAGGGTCAGTTTAAACTCCATCACACATGTTACTGTTTTAAACAAAAGTTACTATGTCTGTGTAACTCACCTCTGCTGAAAAAACTGTAGGCTTAACCGAACTCAGACACTTCTCCGTATCCTCCATAACAGTGGTTGTCATCGGAGCAGTTTGCTCATCCACCTGTCGGCGTAATGACAAAACGTCATGAGTTTTCCGTACATATTACGCAAATGTAATGATGCATCATTGTTCACACGTAAATACCTTTTACATCATTGTAACAAATATCATGAAACATCGAAATAAGACGTCATGAAATTTAGTAAACGTTGCTTCACATTGCTTGTGTAGTGTGAACGAGAGGTATGTGTTGCTGTGACGACGCAGTTGAGTGAAACCGTACGGCTTGGTAATTGTTGCCACACTTCCTTTCCGATAATTAGGAGAGATGACGTTATCATTACGTGTTCTTAAATTAGCTGTATCTATCTAGGCTAAATTTGGAAACGACATCACTCAGGTTCGGTCCATTGCTGTGTGTGATTTTCGGGAATCTCTCTAACACATTCCACTTCGGAAACTAACGAAATTGTCGACCCACAAACATTACTCTAAAACGTAAAAGGCGGAAGAGAGGCCAGCCGTCAGTGGTTGCTAAATGATGCTACCAGAATGAAGTGAAAAGTTCTTCATTGTCGTCGAGGGTTGTATTTCTCAATCAGATGGCAATGATTTAAAGGAACGATGTGTTTAGTAAGAATCGTTTTAAATAAGAATATGTGGACTACTGCTCTAAACCAACGTTGCTACATCTCTGAAACTCACGCATTCTGAACTGACTGTAGCCTTGACTGAATCCAGACACTTCTCGGTATCCTCCATAGAAGTGGTCGACATCGGATCGCCTTCCTCCTCGACGTGTCGGAAGGATGATAAAAGTTTTTGAATTTAGCTGTACATTTCGCAAGTTTAATGTTGGGCTGATGTTCACACATCAATCAATCACATTTTCAGAAATATCATGATGCGTCGAAACACTACACGTAGATATTATGAAACTGTAGCTTGACATTGTATGTGTGGTATGAACGAGAGGTACCTGCCGCTAGGACGATATAGTTAAGTGAAATACCTAGGCTTGTAATCAGATGTCACACTTAATTCGGATAAACAGCTCAGGTGTCATTACCACTACAAATTTTTCAGTTAGCTATAAATACCTAGAATAAGTTCAAAATGAGATTACTCAGGCTTAAACCTATGCTGTACGGGGATCTGGGGAATGTGTCCAAGACATTGCCTTTGGTGCAACTAGAAAGTAGTCGACCCAGCTACGTTACTCTGAAATGTAACAGGAACAGGGAAGGCAATCTTCAGTGGTTGCTGATTGAGGCTACCTAACATCAGATCATTCTTACAGAGGCTTGTTATTTTGTGACGACTAACAAAGGCTTGGAGAAAGGTAGAACCCTTTAATGGTCAGTTTAAACTGCAGTATGAGGGCTGTTGCTTTGAACCAAAGTACTATGACTGTCAAACTCACCTCTGCTGAACAAACACCAGCCGTCATAGACTCAAGACACTTCGCAGTATCCTCCACACAAGTGGCTGTAATAATATCATCTTCGTCCTCCACCTGTCGGCAAAACAATGAGAAGTTTTGAGTTTACCTACACATAATGCAAGTTTGTTGATGTGTAGATATTTACATATAAATCACTTTGTTATCACTGCAATAAATATCATCATATCTCAAAACACTAAATATTGAAACTATAGAAATGTCACTTCACATTGTATTTGTGGCGTTAACGAGATTTATGACATGAGTGAAATGGGCATTCATTACTGTAGTCACCTACACTGCCACCGTGAATTTCGTATCAGTCCATTGATTGCTAAAATATAATGACTAGAGAAGTATTGACGCTTGGCTTTACAACAGATTTTTACATCAATGAAGCTCACCTTTCCTGGATGAAATGCAGTCTTGATAGGCTGACGACCGTCATCGATATATGCGATCAGGATCACCTCATCTCCCTTCTCCACCTGTGGACAAAATCGTAAACAGTTTTGTGTTTACCTAATAATATTACGCAATTCTTATTATGCGTCGATGGTTACACATAAATCACTTGTTGGCGTTGGAAAACATGTTATGTTTCCTCTATAGACGATTTTTGGAAATGAAGATAAAATTCCTTTACATTAGAATGTGTGGTATAAATGAGAGTTTTCTGTCAGCGTGATATCACAGTCGGACGAAATGGGTATGCTAGGCAATACCTGCTACACTCCATATCGACTTTTATGTACTGAAGACACTTTCCCTGAGCATTTTCCGACTATCTCAACGTACACAGTCTACAAACTACAATACAAGAGATCACACTTGTACGGAAATCGCCCACACCGCCTTCATCAGCGTAGTGAGACCAGTTCACAAAATATTTTCAGCACTTGATTTGTAGTTCTTCAGTTCCATTGCAACTTGTGACATAACACTGTTGTCACTTTACGGATGCACTCCTACAACGTAATACTGCCCACTGACACTACTAACTAGTTATATACACACATATCGTTTACAGTTGTTCATTGAAGTTTGCACTGTAGTTACTGTGCTGACATTGCTTATAGACAAGTAATGAAATCAGTCTCGTAACAGACGGCATATGCTGGGATCAGCCGTAATGATGCAACTAACACGGATTTCACTACCATCGGTCATGCGACACTCCCTTCACAATGTCGTCTTATGATCACCTGAAAGATATGGATGATGCCAGTTTAGGAGTCGGAGTATTTCTTGGCTTTTGAATGGCTTCTGTCTCATCACCATGCATATCCGTATCGTACAAAATAAAATCATAAGGGATATCAAACGCAATTTGTAACTGTATTGAGGATTTCTTGGTGAGGAGCATACAGTGTGTAATGTTGGATGGAATATCGTTGAGTGATGTACTTCAGGTAACTTCAGTGGTACCTCTGGGACAAGCTTAGGACCCCTCTATGTCCCCGCAGGCTACCAATTACCTTGGAGAATACTAGACCCTTGTTGTAACTACACAGAAGTATAAAACTGAGCACTTCACTAACCAAAAGAACGTACTCTGCCATCTCGCTGACGTGCATCCTGAACAGTACTACCTATTCTTCCGATATTTGGGCAGATTACCGTACGGTCATTTTGCACGTGTCCGCCCCGATAGCTGAATGGTCAGTGTGACGGACTGACGTCCTAAAGGGTCCAGGTTCGATTCCCGGCTGGGTTGGGGATTTTCTCCGCTGAGGGACTGGGTGTTGTGTTGTCTTCATCATCCTTTCATCGCCATCCAGCGCGCAGGATGTCCAATATGCCGTAGAGTGTAATAAGAGCTGCACCAAGGCGGCTGGACCTGCCCCGCAAGGGGCCTACTGGCCAGTGAGGCAAAACCCTCATTTCCATTTTTCAATCTTCCAGGTGAGTCACTGGGACAGTTTCAGTAACTTCACATAAACATGTTGAATATACACCCGTTGTGTCTGACGCACGTGCTATCACTGTGCAGTATTGTGTCAATTGGTTTACATTTTCAGAGCGACCCACTTTCACTGTCACTGAAAGGTAATGGGCACAAATATCGTAAGAAGACAGAATAGAATGCCGAATGTACGAATGAAAGGCGATGAAATATTCTGTCTGTCGGGAATGTTTCGAATGAACGCAGTTTTTAATGAGCACAATACCTGAGTCTCAATTGCAATCTATCTAAACGTACAAGTAGTTTGGTGTATCAGTATGTAGACATGTGACATGGAAAGATATGCACACTCGTAGGTAAAGAAGATGCAGACGCTGTTTCATTCCATGATACTGGGAAAATGCTACCAGTCTTCAAACGAGAATGCTTACAAACCACTCGTACGACCCAGGTTTGTCTGGCTTACGACAGAGTGTCACGGAAACGTCAAGTGAACTGAACTGGCACACGTGTGAAGTCCGATGCCAACCATTCCGTTAAAGCTTAGTTACTAAGTTCCAAGATACAGTATTAAACTAGGAATTTAGGATCATACTGCAATCACCCATGTATTAATGTCGTACGTACCATGAAGATAAAGACAACTAATTACAGAACGTACCGAGGCATTTAAGCACCCACACTTCCTGCGTTATATACGCTTATATAACGGGAAGAAAATGTAACGTATGACACAATGGTAAGTATCCCTAGCCACAGGCTTCAGAGATGATTGCCGAGTAGTAATACAGTATAAACACTGCACTACATCTATGATATACTAGCCTTTTATATGTTAGTGCAAGTAGATGATTTACACGTTTCTCTGTTATGTTCCTTGATTGTACTGTTCAGTCGTACAAGAGAAATGGTGCCACTGAGTAGTAGTAGCTGCTAGATACTCTACGTAAGGCACTACTCATTCATACCTAGATTAAAACAAGGTGATGCCATAAAAAATCAGCTCTTCGCATCCTTAGTGGGCTGTAGTACGAGTAGCAAGACGATCTACTAAAAGTGGGGTAGCCAGTTGCGAGTGATTTAGTCAACAGCTCGGTCAATGCCCACCCTTCTTTATCGGATAGCTGTCCTAATGAACGAGCACTATTCCCAAATCTTTTTACTCCTTCTCCAGGGAACGCTTGTGCAAGACTGCACGATCTATTCTACTGAGCAACACCACGCTACATCCCACTAAAACGAAAGGTAGCAAGGAAAGAAGTAAGATGACGGTTTAACATCCCGTCAACAGTCGAATCATTAGAGACGGTTCAGAGTCTCGAAACGGGAGGATCGGAGAGAAAATCTCCCGTGCCCTCTCTAAGGAACTACGTCAGCATTCATTTTACACGATTTTGGGAAATTAAGGGAAAACTAAATATGGTTATACAGACGACGACTGAAACCATTGTTGTCTGAACACGAGCCCAGTGCGTCCCCATGGCGCCGCCTCACACGACGGTAGAAATTATTTCGTCCCTTCACGAGAGGGCAGACTGTGCAGCATCTCTGGTCCTATTGTCGACTTTGGAAGGCGTCATAAATTTTGAGAGAGTCTTTCAAAATCTTCGTATGTTCTCCACGGCATATCTACGGTATTTGCAGCAAATATTTAGTTTCTGAGTTGCTAATTTCATCTTAATCGGCAGTAAGTAAACCTGTCTTTCCTGCATTTTTTAGAGTATCGTTACTTTAACAAAGATCTCATCTAATTTTATTTTCAGAACTGCATTTCTGTCATTATCGCCTGTCACATGGTTTATTGCCGGAACTTTTTGTCGCAAATGGGTGATGATGAACGATTTTTTTTTGTAAAGCAATCGAAACGAAAGCTCCATGATGCCACAACCACCAGTTTAAGACTGTATGGCTTCTGGCACTACAACAACACCCTTCCACATATTCGCCTTAATGGCTTCAGACTGAGGACCTTGGCGGCATCTAGTAGCTGTGCTTTCTCATTTACGAAAAGAGATAATGTATTCACCTTAAGTGTAATGTGCATATGGCCTGTCTACAACCTAAAAGAACTGCATAATAACCCACTGTACACTGTTAAAATACCAGTGTGGTGTGGAGTTTCCTCAGTGGTGGTCCTTGAGGCTTATTTTTTGAAGCAGGCGGCGCTCGTGTAACAGTAAATTATGAACGTTATGTTGCAATCCTACACAATTTTTTCGCCCACAACATGAAGGTTTAACTTGACAGAAAAGTCGTTGAAACAAGATGAAGCCACATCCCACACAGCTAATGGTTTAATGCAGTTGTTCGAGAAATGTTTACTCAATACTTGATCTAATGCTTTGGCGATCTTCACTGGATACACACTTGCCATATATGTCACTTTGCTTCTTCTTCTTATCGTGTCATTGGAAATGCAAAGTTTATTGCCGTAAAACTTCATTCAATCATCGATCTGAAGTTTGCAATACGAGAAGAAAATGCTGCTATTCCACAAAATGTCACAAAAATTATATAGAATTTTAGAGAAGCACTTTTAATGTGAGTGCAGGAAGAGGGACGCCAAGTTGGTAATGTTAGCTTTAAGAAAAACTGCAGATTTGATATAGTTTAACTAACATACTGGACTAGTGTAAACATATTTTATACGTGATCAGTAATACTAGTTTGAAATTAATGCATTCTTTTTAAACCACCCTGTAAAAACACAAGGAATCAGACATATATCTCTAGTGATACTTCGCTGACTGAAGCCAATGATAATGATACAGAAAGATACTTTCTAAAGGTATTGATAAGGAAGTAGCAGTTACAGATCCGCTGGCTGAAACTGAGTTTCGCCATGTAGGATAGAGAAGGTCAAGAGTCCATTTACAGTAAGTAGTCCATATGACGCAACACTAGCAGACCTTGCTAAAAGGATTCTGGCTGCTGCTGGGAAGGCTGGCTACTGTGCTCCACCTGCCAGGAGCCATGTGTGGCGGCGTCACTCACCTTGGTGCTGCCGGGCGGTGAGTCAGCGCTGACGGCCTCCGCCTCTGGCTCCGCCTCCTTGCGGACCCCGCAGCATAGCAGCAGGCACCGGAAAAACCGGAACACCTCTGCACAGAGGAATCACATTTAGAACTGCCCCCACCTTCCGTGTGATGGTATCGTTATGGCAACATCTCACAGTTCTAATGCGAAGAACACAAACTCGTTTAATATGGTTCATAAGGGACGACGAACGACTCATGTAGTAGTTGGAAATAGCTTACATTGCAGACACTCATTGGAGACCATACGACTTAGGCAAAGTTGAACTACTAAGGTAATAAGCAAAAATTAATATTAAAAAATTATGTAAAAAATTACTGGTCAAAACATGTCATTTCTTAGGAACTGATTACAGAAAGATCGACGTGTTGAGACAGAACTTTTAAGTTGTTAAAATTAAACAGCGGCCAAGGCACTGATGGAATCTTAGCCTCAGTCTGCACAAGTTTTGCATGGGAGACAACTCCCATTTCAACTCGAATATACGATGAAGATGGAAACAAACTGGTACATATGCCCATCATGTCATAGGGCCCCCAGGGAACACGCAGAAGGGCTGCATCACGACGTGGTATGGACTGGACTAATGTGTGAAGTGGTGCTGGAGGGAACTGACACCATTAATCCTTCACGGCTGTCCATAAATCCGTAAGAGGACGAGAGGAAGGAAATGTCTGCTGAACAACACGTTGCTAGGCCTCCAACGTATGCTCAATAATGTTGATGTCTGGGCAGATTGGAGGAAAGGAGAGGTGTTTAAACTCAGAAGAGTGTTCCTGGAACCACTCTGTAGTAATACTGGACATTTGGGGTGTCGCATTGTTAAGCTAGAATTGCAAAAGTCCATTAACATGCACAATTGACGTGAATGGAAGCAGGTGTACAGAAAGTATGCTTACGTGTGTATCACCTGTCAGAGTCATATGTAGGCGTATCAGGGATCCTATATGACTCCAGTTGCACTTACTCCACACAGTTACAGAATTTCCACCCGCTTGAACAGACGCCAGCCGACATTCAGGGTGCATGGATTCATGAAGTTGTCTCCGTACCTGTACACGTCAACCCACTCGATGCAATTTGAAACTACTCTCGACCGACCAGACAACTTATTTCCAGTCATCAACAGTCTAATGTCGGTGTTCATGGGCCCAGGCGAGGAGTAAAGCTTTATGTTGTGCAGTCATCAAGGTTACACGAGTGGGCCTTCGGCTCCGAAAGCCCATGTCGATGATGTTTCGTTGAATTAAATTAAGGACAACAGAGGCACGTCTTCCTAAACTTTCTGAATTCTTCAGAGCGGTGGAAATCAGGATGGATTCTGGCGAAAACTGAAAATTTACATTTGCCCTCATTGGTCTCTGCTAATGTAGCATTCGAAATTATGAACTTTGCTTTGAAATTCATTAAGAAATGCCACAAAAGTCAGTAGAACCATATCGGTCAGTCCCTAAGATTGCTAATGAGAAATAGCAGTGGAATAGATTTTGTAATGTAAACAACGATGTGAGAGCGGTGCGTATGGACTTTGCTGACTCATCGTATCCTGGCTTGACACTCTTGGTCAGAAGATTCTTGTTTTATACGACAGGCTGTCGCACACCAACGTGCTGTTGTGAGTTCGATGCCAAGTAATTTCTATTAGGTTAATACTTCGTAACTTTTAGCAGAATGCAAGGTGAACGCCATCACCGGGCAGCCGGCTTCGTAGCGAGTCATTAATGTTGTCCATTTCAAACAATAACGATAAACAGGTTCAGGGGGATGAACATAACAGTAAACCCCACCTTCTTCAGACAGATATCGGTGTCTGAATTGAATAAATTGTTTCCACAATTTCAATGCCGACATTTTTCTTCATATTGCCTGATACTCTTTATAATTTGTTTACCTCTAATTCTTTTCTTGTTCAGTAAATTTTTCAGCGCATACTGAACTAAACGTGAAATCCGTCAGCTGCATTTAAATTTTTTCAGTTTCCAGTCAATAAAATTTAACAAAGCTTGTTTATCCAATGAAGATACATCAGGACAGATAATAAATATTACTGTTTCCGACAGCTCTTTGATCTCAGAAAATCTCGATGAAAATTCTTCGAGTGTATTAGCGCGAAAATTCCTCAGTGACTTCTCTTGGTCTTTATTTTCGTGTAATTTCAAATCAATGGCAGTTTTTTCCAATGTTGTATTTACTTATAGTGTTTGGAAACAATTCGTTATAGAATAGTTGCAGTTTAGCCTCGAAAGTGCGATGAAGATCTGTTATAACTGTTTTGCGTTAAACTGAAACCACTGAAATGTTGTAATATGTTCCTAAACAATCTTTCCCTCATTTTGTAAAAAGAGCCTGATTTCTTACAAATAATGCCCAAAGTTCAGCGTACTCTGCCGTGGGTCAATTAGGAGACATCTTTATACATCTGTAAGCAACTGTATACTGCGTTGACCAAATGTAAAAACATTTAGAACTTTCCTTTATTAGAAGCTTGCCACTACGTCCAATATCAAAGGAAGTGAAAGCGAAGTAGCATTCACGGCTTGATGATGTATGATGCAGTGAAATTCAACAAAAGAGTGTCGCATGTGTTCGAGGAAAAACCTAATGATACCTTTTCTTCTGTCCACCGTTTTGAAAGCACTATCAGTTTTTGTCGAAAGAATTTTTCTTCAGTCTGTTTCTTTCCCAAGATGCTAATTTTTAACAGCCTTCGAAATATCTGTGGCCTTACCAGTTGCTGGTAACGATATTATAGCAGTCAATTGTTCTTTGGTGTCATTTACAACACAATATGGAGCAAACACAGCTAGAGGGGCACATTTTGTTACGCATAACCCATGCCCGAGGGAGGACTCGAACCTCCGATGGGGGGAGCCGCGCGACAGTAAATCGTTACTGAAATTCAAGGATGAGCAAACAAAAATCGGTGGGAGGAGAAGGAACTCAGGAAAGTAATTAAATGGCAGACTCTAAATAATTGCAAAAATGTTTGATAAAGGTGTTAGTGACGAGTTAGGAAATAGTTGAGGTCAAATATCTGTTGTTGGCGAAGACATGCTATGTATTACCTGTTCATTTTACAACTGCCGACGGCAGAACGCGAATCTAAGCGTTGTTTACATACTAACGGGGCTGAAAGCGTCCGACGAAACTTGAAAGTACACGAATGACTCATGGGCTCGGCATTGTACGGTCACGTTATTCTCATAGTGTGTCAGTATACTGCTGTATACTTTTAGCGTCTGCTGAAATTGATAGTGATCGCCTAAATGTGCGTTACCGGGAAGTACACTTAGATAGGAAAGTCTCGATTAATAACGTAGTTTATTCCTCTGGAAAATAAAAACGATAATGTTTGATAATACCGTTAGAAGAGGTTCTGGAAACAGCAGCAGTAGAAGCAGTAGGAAAGAGTGTAAGGACATTGCGTAATGTTGTGAACGATGTTAAGAAAGTCAGAGGGAGTGCTCAAGAAATTGTGACACCGAGAAAGAAGAGAGTGAGGCAGAAATCGAAGTGTCTCGACAACTATGGTAAGTGCTTACCCAAAAGAAAGCCCTTGAAATACTGCAACGTCAAAATAGGAACACCCATACATCGAATGCCTTACAATTGAGTAAAGGAAGATACAGACATTAATTTCACGGGAAAACGAGCCACTTTCTGGAAAATTTGAGGGATATGGGTCTCATTTCAAAAAATTTAAAAATAGACGAACATTTCCAGTTGAGAGGAAGGACATTGTAGCAAGACGTACACTCTTCCTTAGAATCTTGAGAGGAAACGAGAAAGTGAAAAGAAACCCATGTTGTACACTGATGAAACATGCGTGCATATGCACTATTCTATCAGTAAATATTGGCAGCATAGTGACGTACCAGGAGTGGCGGAAAATTAATGTTCTAGACAAAGAGCAATAGTGCTTCAAGCGGGAGTAGAAATGGGGTTCAACGAGTGTGCAGAGCTCATTTATTATTCGAGGTCAGCAACGGAAGATTATCACAACGAAATGAACAGTGAAAATTATATACAGTGGTTGCAAGAGTGCCTAATACCAAATATTCCATGTGGAGGCGTTGTGGTATTAGACAATGCACCCTACCATTGTGCTCACGACAATAAATTACCTAACAAATCTTCTCGTAAAGTAGGTATACAATCATGGCTGACTAAGTATAAATTTCCATTTGGTGCGGCTTTAACATACTGTGAGCTCTTGGAAGTTGTGAAACGTTACAAGCAGGAGCCAGAGTATACATTGGATACATTACTACCAGAATCTGGGGAAAGATTTACAATGTCACGCAATCCACCCTAAAACTATGACTTGAACTCCAATCGAACTTCTCTGGAGTTTAATGAAACAGCAAGTTTCGCTGAACAACATCAGCGGCGTTACCCTTTACCAACTCAGACAATGGTTACGGCTGCAATTCGGAGCGTTACGTAAGGCAACTGGTAGAAAGCGTGTGATAAAGTGGAAACTATTATGGACGAATACTCCACAGAGTCGAGCTGATGGACGATGCTCTTAGGAGCATAAATATTCAATTTTAACCAGACAGTGACAGTGAAATTTCGTTGCGTAGCTCTAGGGATAGATCGGATTAGACAGATTCAGAATCATCAAAGTCAGCTATTTGGGACGTCAGCAACAGCTCTACCGAGTCAGCAGATGAGACAGAATTACATACTTGTATGTATGTGTTCAGCCCTTACATGTGGGTTACAGGTTGTTGAAAGTATTGTATTAACGTTTTTCACTAGGACACATATATTGTTCCCGTCCTTCTTTTTTATTTGAAATCCTTATGTATGTGATTTTAATTATTTTTATTTATCCATCATATTATTTAAATGTTCGGAAATGGTGATGTATTGATTGACAAAAGTAGAATAATCTGTTTCTATTGGTTCCGCAATGCAGTCAGAAATGTATTTTTTGCTACAAGATTTGTTAATATATTGATAAAAGTCATTTCGATACACATTTGAAAATAATGTTACAGCAACTGACAAGAGTTGAACATCTGCCTCTCACATAGTAAGCAGACGTGTTGTTCACAGCACCACTTCAGCTGACAGTATGGCCTTTTTTCGATGGTATAGATTCTCGCGAGAATTTCCGAATTCCTTTTTCGTCGATTACTTGCAAACGGATCCCGGTCGTTAGCCACATCGATTCAAAAGTCGACCCCCTACTCCCCTAATGGTGACCTCTCTTTCATAGTAATTAGATCGTACACCAAAGTTTCTATTTCATTTTCATTTAGTTTTCTTTCCTGTAGAATTATATTTGAAGAGCGAATGTATTTTTCTCTGCTGCACGCTCTACTCTAGTAATTAGATTCAAAAATAATAGTTTTGCTTTAATTCCAAACGATTCTCTGTGTAAGAATGTGTTAACAGCATATTTATTGCGTGCTCGCTTCAGTTATTAGATCCTAATACAGCAGGTTTTATTTCCCACGTTTTCCTGTAGAAGAATGTGTTAAAGGTAAATGTGTTGTCCCCTAAACGCGTGCGCAACTGCATTGTTCGACCGTAAAACAACAGTTTTATATTGTTATTTTAAATTCCAATTGGTTTTTTGTCAAGAGTGTGTTAACAGAATGTACATTTGTTTTACCTGATGCTACATTTCCATTGAGCGCAGTTATACAGTTCGTGCGTCATAGGCCATCAGCCAATAGAAGTACACGTCATCGGTAAGCAGCATACTCAGCCAAAACGATAATTGTAAACTAAACGGGTAATAAGTGTGCCTACTTCTAGCTGTCACTGTGAAAGCAACAGATTACAGCCGAGTAGTGGAAATCCTTACGGAGATAAGGTACATAGTGAGAAAATATATTCTTCTCATTATAGAAACTTTTTAAGTGTGAGAATGTTTCAATTTTTTAGAAAGACACCCAACAGCATTTATCATCGATCTAGGTTGCAAAAATTGGATTACTCCCATCCAACTACATTGCTACATAGTCACAAGGTTGAAAATGTGTGTAGTTATCTATTAAATGAACCCGCAGAGTGAATCTGTAAACTAATTAGTGGTACTGAATCATATGAGGAGTTTACACAAAATATTCTTGTTTACATGTTGATCTGAAACAGCACAGGACAGAGTTAAATACAGTAGTATCCTGACGATGAAAAAGTTTTAACAATTATTCTGGTTTTAGCTGTCCTGTTCAGTTCTTTAAAATCATGTTACAGAAGATTGAGTTTTTATATAATCATTTTGGTACTACTGACTTTATTCGCTTATGTCTTCTGAATTTGTCTCAACGTTTACCAGAAATCATTCTTGCTAGTCGTGTTAATGATTTAGTAACTTTTCAGATTTTTTACAGAACCTGGAATATGCCACTGAGGAACCAGATTTCTATACCAGCCATGTCAATGAAGTTTAATATCCAAATTCTAGGTTTCATCAAGGAAGAAGCTACGATATCAGGGAATATGATTCATGATGTGTCAAATACGGGAATGACAAATTGAGATCAAGAAATAATGGATGTATGTGGAATAACAATAAATTTGGGAGATGTCTCAGTAATCATGTTACTGATGGTGTGACAAACATTAAAGTCCAGAGATTGTGGAGATCAGATAAGCTGATCCTAGAAATAAAACACAGATAGTGAGTATATCACCACATGGTTGACAGCTGAGTTCTGCAGCCTCGGTCGGTGCTGCCAATGAAACAAGCAATATTTCCAGAATGAGATTGTCACTCTTCAGCAGAGTGTGCACTGATATGAAACTTCCTGGCAGATTGAATTTTTAATGTAGTCATGGGTATCATTCAAGTGGAAGTCTGTTCTTAAAGAGATTATATCTAGTGCATTTATATTACTAGCCTAAAACAAGGGTCTTAATATCGGACAAGAGAATCAGAATAAGTTTGAATAAATGGAAGAGGTCGACGACTTAGCGAAAAGAAATTCGTATGAGGTTCTATGCCATCACTTTTTGGTTCAATGCCATCACTTTTCTGTATCCTCTGAATATCCAAGTACTATTAAGGGCTTTTCGTAATAGGTTAAATTTCTTTGTTAAGCTGTATTCAATACCAATAATTTACAATAAATGAGTTAGAGATCAAACTGAGAAAATACTACAACAAGGAGTAATGAGACCAGTGGTTAACTCTTAATTCAGTGCTGGTTGTGTGAAAAGAGGGGATGACATTAGAATAGCGTTAGATTCAAGAAAAATTAATACAATAGTTATTCCGGAAGCCACTGATGCTAGAAGAGTTAAAACCAATATTTCAGGTTTTTGAGGTCCTAACCACATCTGATATGGTAGCATCGCATATGCAGGAAGTGTAACACATACTAATGCTTTGGTTGCTGCTAAGTTACCCATCACCTTGCATGATAGTTTGGGAGCATTTTTTAAAGGTTTTCAAAGAGGTTTTTCGTTGGATCTAAAGAAGTAGTTCACAACGTACGTTAATCATATCTTAACTGTAGGATAGTGTTGGAAGAATGATAATGAGGGTTGGGTATGCTGATGGGTGCTTTTAAAGGATAGGGGGTGACTGTTGACTTCAGAAACTGAGAATCTGTATTGAAGTAGGTAAGGTTTCTTGGCCACGTTGTTATGGCGTCAGAGAATTTAGTCTAGCAAGAAACAGTAGACTCCACTAGTGGCTTCCCAGCACCCAAGATAAGGGAGCAGATTTGGGCATTTTAGGATTCATCAATTTCTACAAAATATTTGTAAAGCTGACTATCTTGGCCATGGCACTCTTGTTCACGTTGACAGGCAAGAAAATTTCTTGAGATGGGATCAAGAGGCACAAACGAAATTTGAAATTAGAAACAAATTCTTGCCGAGGCGTTTCTTCTGTGAGATCCCAACTTGATTATGGTTTATTGCTCAGCCGTCATTTGGCCAGGTTTGCGTTGTATCTTCAAGAATTCAGCTTCAAAATAGTTTACATACCAGGTATGGCCAATGTTGTTACAAATGCACTTTTGAGATCTCTGTTAGGGTTAAAATATGACCCACAGGAAAATTTACAGCCGATCATTTTTTGTATTATGAACATGGAAAATGTTGATTATAGTAATTTTATTAGATCCTCCCCATGATACAATGCTAATGATCATGACTAAGATCTGATATGGAAGTAAAAAAATAAACTGAGAGATCAGAAAAACATCGCCATTCAACGCGACTTCTTAGTTAAAAATGATATTTCATTCAAGAAAATAGTGTGGAGAGAATTGTTATCATTTATTGTATTACAAAAGTGTCATGAACTGTTTGTGTAGTAATACATACCTCATGCTTTTTCAGATGTGTTATTTTTCATAAATTTTTAAGTAACTGAAATCTTCAGTAACTACAATCAAACAAGGAATGAAGATGTTGACGATAGCGAAGAGAAAATTGTTACTCAGTAGAAATGACGACGTATTATAATTAATCTGAACAGATAAAGGGGAAGTGATGAGGGACTGAGTGTACTCATCTATGGAATGAGTGGAATTAATCTTGAGTAGTACAATGTTATAAATTGGACATGATTCATGAGGTGTGGGTTTCTTTTCTCTCTCACACACAATGGTATGCTATTTTGACATGTCTAAATAAGCGAAACCGTGATTTTAGTCTCCAAGTATTCATCTGACTTGGAAAGTGTTTGATTAGTCTTATTTCTATGTGTTAGAGATAATCTTGTTTAGATAAGGTTCTATGTTGCGAGTGCTGATCCACCTTTTTTCATCATTTAGGTATTTCTCGTTTCCGCCATAATGCTGAACGTCGTAATAAAGAGAGCATTGATGATAGCTAGTAACGTCATATGTGGCCATGAACAAATTTTATTAACAGTTTTATTGTGTACTTGGGGATCCTTTGCATTATTACCTAGGCTATGTAATTGTTTATCTCCAGATGTTGTTGTAATTATCCTTGTCATGGGCAAGTGGATTCTGATTATTAAATATCGTCGTCTCTTGTACCTGTTTGACTAGAGGAAGTGATATTCTACTGCATAATTGGATCAGACGTACCGATGCATTTTACCGTTAATGTTTCCCAAGAAAATGATGGATTATTTTTAATGTATGATACTAATGATGAATGGTAAATTTAAAATTCTAAAGATGCTAAAATGGTATGGATAGTCTTTAGTAAGGAGCGGTTGCAAAAATTGTATTTGAGTTTAGATTTTTTAAATAAAGAGCCAGGTATCAGGCCTTAAGAGACAAAAAATGCAACTGCAAAAGTCACAAATCATGGAAAAGCCTCACACTCAATTAAATAAATTGATTTTCACTGCTTCATTAAATTTGAGGATGATGCATCTATCTGTGTAATATCACGGCTACTGTGAGGCCATGCCTTAGGTATAGCTTAACTGGTTTTCACTGTTGAATGAAGACTAAGGATGTGGACTGCTTTGTGTAATATCACAGGCACAATCAGACTATATTTAAGCTTTTAATTTAAGTGTTTTATGCTGTTTCCTCTTTGTGTTGCATGAAAGTTATAGTCTGGCCTGGTATTAAATGTCTTCTACTAAATCAGTTCAGTGGTAACAGCCATATTAGATTCATTCTAAATATCTATGTGACACGATGGTTTATAGACACTTTGTCCATTATTTCATTTTCTGCTGGGCCTACAGCATACAATTCATCTTAATACGACATTTTACATTGAATTATTCCAGGCAAACAGCTGATAGTTTAATTAGTAGTACTTCTTCCATATTACAAGGTTGTTTCGGCTATAGACCATTCTCAAGTGCGCCTGTACGTGTTGCAGTTCTTGAATCCACTCACATTTACCAAAGTTGTACACAAACGTTAATTCACATATACAGGCTGTTTGGGGAAGAAAACTCAACATTTTACACAGTGACAGTATACGTAATTCCAGACAAAAAATGTTATATGATCATAGGTCCACAAATGCTTCGTTAGGTAGGTATGGGTGTTGAAAGGAACTTTAATTCTGCAAAATTGATGCGCACAACGTGAACGTATACGTAATACAACTCGACGACAACGTGATTTTATTGCAAACAATGCAGGGTACATGCCATGTTAACGCTATGCAACCTACCCCGTATTATGCTCATGTGACGTACGTAGTACGTAGTACAATCACACGTTGTTTGCGCAGTTGTGCCGTGTAAGCCGCATTGTGTAGTGTACCGGCGACGGATCGGTTAGCTGAGTAGTGTATGGTGTTAACTGGGTCCGTACAAGCGCTGCTAACAATGCCACACGTCTACGGTAATGAGGAATGCGCGGATATGGTGTATGCTTATGGCTTCTGCCACAGGCGCTTTCCGACTCGACGATTACCTGATCACAGGGTGTTTACCGAAGTGTTCATCACTTTGCGTGCAACAGGCTCTCTATCAAGTAGACATTTTTCGTCTGAGCGTGCACGTCCTCAGACTTTTCAAGAACAGGAAGATACTATCGCAAGTGTTGAGCGAAGACCCGGTACGGGCATACGAAGAATGTCCCTGCCTATGAATATCCCACAGACACGTGTATGGGATACTCTGCATGCGGAGAACCAGGTATCCATTTCACATACAGCGTGTCCTAAATCTTCACGTTGGCGACTATGCTCAACGACTTCAATTCTGTCACTGGGTAATTCAGAATAGTCATTTGCTTCCATACGAAGTCCACTTTTTACGACATGGAATAAACAACACACGCAATAATCATCGAAGGTCACGGGAAATTTACAGACGCTTCAGTTTTCCAAGTTCGTTTTCCATAAATGTTTGTTGCGGCGTGATCGTGATCATTTTGACAGGTCCATTTATTATCAGTCAGCGACTGACGGGAGATAGGTACCTGCATTTTTTGGAAAATTCATTTGTGGAGCTATTGGAAGACGTTCCTTTAGCCAAGCGAATTAGAATGTACCTTTAACATGACGCTTCCCCTTTACATGTTACCTTACGTGTGAGGGACCATTTCAACCGCACCTACCCTCACCGCTGGATTGGCCATGGCGGTGCTATTAAGTGGACTCCAAGATCTGTTTTATTTTCTCGTTAATTTTTTGTTGAAGATCGGTTTGTTCATTGAGAATATCTTTTGGATGATTTTTCATATGTGTATATGTTTCTAATTCTTCCAGAAAATTCATAGCATATCCTTTTGGTATTTTGTGTTGTACAGCTCATAGAAAATACATCACAGGTTCTTCAACAAGTCGGAACTGCGACTACATAGAGAAGTAGCTAATTGTTGCAAATCAATTTTTGAGTGTCATTATGGTTTCCATGTCGTAACCGATCGGACGGTAATAAACGAGTACTCTTCGTAGTACGTCAACGGTATCTGTGGCACTCGCATTCATATTAAAGTAAGAGACGTTCTTCCACGTTCTTTACTAAGTATTAAAGGAGAATCTGTCCTTTGCATTTTTGTAGAACGATCACAGCTTTTCAGTTCAGAAAACAATTCGACAACATCAGAGCCTTCAATGTTACAAGGGAAGAAAAACTGAACAACCAGTAATCTGATATAGCTGTACCTTTACGATGCAATATTTACATACCAACAAAGGCAGTAAAAGACCAAAGTAGATGAACAAAATTTTTAATTAATTCAAACTTTTGAACGCAAACAACAACAAAATGAACTGAACAAGCTTTTTAACATTTTAACAAACAGAACGGAAAATAAACACAAACAGTAACATTCATTAACATAAACAAGAACTGGCTTTATGGGCTTCTTGAGAAAGCCCGTTTTTGCGGCGGGCCTGTAACAACAACCAGACCGTTCCCCAAGTGCAGCGGCAGTCGAGCACAGGTGTGGGCGGCTGTGCTGGACGCCGCATCAGGGTCCACTTCCAGCGATGTCGCAGCCTCTGGTGCTGCCATCTGCCAGTAAGAGAAATAACAGCTGCAGCTAATCAATAGGAAAATGTATTTTTTGTGATAAAAATTACACAAGTTTTATACAAAATTACGTGTCACCATTCTGATACAAGTAAGACTCTGAGAATGTTTTGACTTAAGAAACCTATTCGACGAGCTTCATTCATAACAGAACTCCGTATGACAGACGTTAAACAGTGCCTCGACAGGAATTCTTTCCAATACAGATTTCTGAAGTTGTTTTTTACCTATTTATGCATGTCCTCGAACATCAATAGAGAGAGAAACAGTTGCCGAGAAGCTCTAATATAAATGTGGTTTATATCTCAAAAAAATATGAAATTTGGCCACCACAAATTTACGGGATACCGGAAAAGAACAAGCTTACAAACAATAACGCGCCTAAGAGAATACTAAAATAAGAGAGGATAATAAATTGATTTGAGTACTGTAATGGCCTGGTTAGTGTGACATACGACGTAAAGATAAAATCTTGCGGAACAGGAACGATGAAAGTATCTGGTAAATGGATTGCTCTGACGAAATCGCACTTTCAGCTGTTATCCCTACCCAGGAGACCTTCGAGACTACTTTCTTCTGCAGCTATTCACAACTGAAGGGATTTAAAGATAAAGCTATCGTCAGTGAAAACACTGATTTGAACACAACTATGCTGTACCAGGCATCATCCTACTGGAGTTGCTATGCAAGCGCATTCCTCCAAACTTTGACCGACCTACACCCAGGCAGATATTGGGCTACTTGTAATTTAACAAGACTCTGAACCATGGAAGTACACAGCATTTTTTCATATTAACAAACATTAACAGAGGCGATAGAGGTGACCTGTGACGAATAAAAATCTTCGAACTGACCTGATATCAAAAATCAAGCCTTTAGATTCGTAATCTGGCACCTAAACTGTGAGTCCTCGAGCCATACAAATAGGCCTTGATCTGCTATAAAATCAAACACCAACAGCTTATCAAGAAAAGACAATATTCATTACCTCATGATATGTAACCTGTTGACGCCTGCCTAAACTACTTTAGTTAGAGAACTTGACTGCATGCGGTGCAAGATCAAGTATCCAAAGCCTAAAAAGGATAAAAGTACGTCTAATGCCATAAGTTTTCGTCCCAACGCACTTTGGTACTGTTCTGGCAAGATGTGGGAGAGGATAGTAAAACAAAGTCTGTACAGTGGTTGAAAACACCACTGGGTGCTACATGGTTTTCAGCTCCACTCGATTTAACACTCAACGCAAATACCTGGACCTAACATTTGATATCCAGAATAGCAATCGCTTAACGTTACTCGATCAGTCTCGAGAATACAATCTGTGACACATTGGAATAATTGGTAACAATGCAAAGGCATTTGACCATAAGCTCTACATGTTTATCGAAATGACGTAGCTTCAAATTTTGCATCACTTTGGAGACAGATACAGAAGCAACAACAAAATAATAAGAAACCTTCTCTATTAAACACGAAGACAAGTGTGTCGGGTCCATACAAGATTTTCATTCAGCTAGGCAGACACACAGCACAAACAGAAAAATCAGAGAGTAGGCCGAAGTAGTAAAGCAGGCACGTCCAACACGAACCGCTAGCGGGGTTGGGGCAGGGGATTGTCGATGCGGGGGAGAGCTAAGTGTGAGTACGCGTTGGCTGCTAGATGTGTCAGGTCGGTCCGATCGTCTGCCATGAAACAACACACTGGATGCCACTGGTAGGTACAATCACTATATATATATATATATATATATATATATATATTAATTCACTGAGACGGAATGATAATGAACATAGCTCGTAGAGTGGTACAGCAAGTAGTGAAACAAACACGGGTAATAAATATATGTATTACTAGTTTTAAGATCTCCGTGTGCCAGCGGATGTGTGTTTGAGATTCAGAAAAAGTCCTCAGGACTCACTAGCTGTATAGAGTATGATCACGATTTGAATAAATGCTGTAAGGGTGTCACTCGTCCAACTGCAGAGGCATCATGACGCCCTTAGACAGGCAACTGCCACTGTGGTGATTGTATTAGATAATCCACATCACAAGATACACCACCAAATTTAATTTGCAGTCGTAGAGCTACAGTTCTAAATGACGTCTCTCAGGCTCGATCTCTTGCTGAATGTAGATTTGGAGAATATATCCATCACTTTACACTTGAAAATCTCGCAGATTAGAAATTGGACGGCTTATTTACGTTTCTCACAAACACAACAGGAAGAGTAGGGAACCAATCCTTAATAGTTGCTGAATTAAGCTATCAATATGAAATGAAACTTTTATCGACACTTATTCAGGCCTGCTATCCTGCAACAAGTGACAGAGGCTTGAAACAACGACGAACCTAGTAAGGGTCAGTTTAAACTACAACATACGTGGTACTGCTTTAAATCAAATTTACTATGTGTGCGTAACTCACCTCTGCTGAGCAAACTGTAGTCTTGACCGATTCCAGACACATCTCCATATCTTCCGTAACAGTGACTGGCATCAAATCAGCTTCGTCTTCTACCTGCCAGCAGAACGATAAAACGTCTTATGCATCTATGTTCACAAGTAACACCACTGTAACAAATATCATGAAACCTCCAATCAAGGCATGATGAAATTACGTAAAGGTTGCTTCACGTTGTATGTGTGATGTAAACGAGAGGTATGTGTCGCTGTGACGACGCAGTTCAGTGAAACAGTGAGGCTTGGAAATAGTTGCCAGACTTCTTTTGCGATAAATAGTGGAGATGACGTTATCACTACATGTTTTTCAATTAGCTGTATGTATTTAGGCTGAATTTCGAAATGACGTCACTCAGGTTTGGTCCCTTGCTGTACGTGATTTTCGGGACTCTATCGAACACAGTACATATGGGAAAATAGCTAAGCATTCGACCCACATACGTGACTCTGAAATGTAACGGAAGAAATAGGGGCCGTTCGTCAGCGATTGCTGAAGGATGCTACCAGTATGGACTGAAACGTTCATCATTGTTCTTGAGTGTTGTTGATACAAAATATCTGACAATGGTGTAAAGCTACAATATACGGGCTATTGTTTTGAACCAATGTAAGTATACCCGTGAAACTCACCTCTTCTGAACCGATTGTAGTCTCCACCGAATCCATACTCTTCTCCGTATCCTCCACAGCAGTGGTTGACATCGCTTCATCTTCTTCCTCCACCTGTTGGCAAAATGATAAAAAAAAATTCAATTTACCTTCGCATTACGCAATTTTAATGGTGGGTCGATGTTTACACATAATACACGTTGTAACACGTATCATGATACCTCTAAAAATGACATATAGAAGTTATGAATACAGTATGTCGCTTCACGTTATACATGTGGTGTGAACGAGTGTCTGTCGCTGGGACGACATGCTTGAGTGAAGTAACAAGGATTGTAAATAGATGACACACTTCTTTCCGATAATCAATGCAGGTGACATTATCACTGCAAATTTTTCAGTTAGCTGTATATATCTATGACATTTACATCTAGTATACATTTCTAAATGACATGATTCAGGCTCGACTGCAGCTGCAGGGGTTTGGGGAATCTGTCCAACATACTACCGTTGGGACGGCAAGAAACTAGCTGACCATCTACGTTACTCAGAAACGTAACAGGAAGTGGAGGGACAAGTCCTCAGTGGTTGCTGAATGAAACTACAAGTATCGACTATAAAATCTGTCATCCTCATAGAGGCTTGTTATTCGATAGCAACTAACAGAAGCTTGAAGCTAAGATGAACCTCTTAATGGTTAGTTTCAACTACAGTATAAGGGTTATTACTTTGAACCAAACTTACTGTGGCTTCGAAACTCACCTCTGCCGAACAATCTGTAGCCTTGATAGACTCACGACCCTTCTCAGTATCCTCCATATAAGCGGCTGTCATGATGTCAGTTTTCTTCTCCTCCTGTCGGCAAAACGATGAGAATTTCTGAGTTTACCTACACGCTACGGAAGTTTGATGATGCATCGATGCTTACTCATAAATCGCTTTTATATCACTACAATAAATACCACCATATCGTGAAATATGGAATATCAGAACTATGGAAAGGTCATTCCAAATTGTGTGTGTGGCGTCAACGAGAATTATCTGTTGCTACGACGTCAGAGTTGAGTGAAACGGTCATTCTTTGCAGTAGCTCCCACAATTCCTTTCGAGATGTAATTCAGAAGATGTGGCTAGCGGGAATTTTCCCTTAGCTGTACGTTTGTTGCCTACAAACCATGACCCAAGAGATACCGCTACTTTTTTCACATATAAATGTCACCCAATCTACCACTATGAATTTTAGCTCAATCTATGGATTACTAAGATGTTCTGATTAGGGATGTACCGACGCTCTTCCATTATAGCAGAGTTCTGAAACTCCTGCGATTATTTGCAATCTTAAATACAATTTGTACAATGCTTGCAGAATTTAAATTCTATATGTGTGAAGTATAATACCCCTTCGCTTACAGTAGTATATAAAACAGAAATTCGAAGTTCGAAGGGGAATACATTGCTATAGAAACACTGTAAATAGTAATCTAGCGAGACGGAGATATAGTTTACGAAGCGTGGACTGGTAAAGCAATTAGTGAAATAATTACAGCTAAGTAACAAGTAGCCCACGTTATCGTCGTTTGCAGTAGTTTTAAAATCTTCATGTGCCCAAGGAATTGCCCTGGTTACTGAGAAAAAGTGCTCAACATACTTCGTGCAGTAAACGTAATCTGGATTGGAATATATGGTGTGACGCTGGTCTTCCTACAACTGTAGATTCATGAGGACGTGGTTAGACAGGCAAGTATCATTGCCTCGAATATGTATATTACACTCTGTTAGGATACTTACATTCTACAAGTTACACAGTCAACGATAATTTAAAGACAGAGCTTGAAATAAATAAGTGATATAAATAGCTACAGTTCTAAATGACCACTCCGAGGCTCGACCTTTTGTTGTAGTAGGATATGGGGAATCCATGTAACGCACTGCATTTGGGAAAATTAGAAACTTGTCGACAAATCTATTGTACGTTACACGGAAACATGATAAAAAGGGGAGGGAGCGAATTATCCATGGTCGATGAATGGCACTACCTGTGTATCAAAGTAACTGAGGGTTGTTATTCTGAAACAAATGTGAAAGGCTTAACTCGTGTGGGCTACTGCTTTAGTTACCGTATCTGTGAAACTCACCTCTCCTGGAAACCATGTAGTCTTGACAGGCTGATGACCGTCGTCGATATATGTCATCAAGATCTCCTCATCTCCCTTCTCCACCTGTCGGCAAAATGATACATAGTCTAGAGTTTACCTAATCATACTACACAGGTCTAATGATCCGTTGGTGTTTACATATAAATCATTTATTGGAATAGGAAGATATGCCATTTTTGCTAGAAAGGGGACATTAGGAAATTAAGAGGATATACTTTACATTAGTACTTATGGTGTAAACGAGAGGTTTTTGTTGACGTGATTCACCGTTGGGTAAAATAGCTGTATTAGGCAACAGTTTCTACCTTTGCTATCGGTGAATAGCTTTGAAGACACTGTCTCTATACATTTTTCAATTATGAGGACATATCTAGAGTACAAACTATAAAATAAAAGAATCAATTACTACAGAAATGGTCCACACTGCCTACATAGTGTGAGACCAGTTTACACTATTTTTGAAAAGTATCTTCAGCACTTGATTTTTAGCGGTTTAGTTCCATCGCAACTTGTGACATAACGTTCTTGTCACTTTACTGTCGCAGTGCTACTACGTAATGCTGCCCATTGACAACTGACTGTTCCAAAGCACGAACACCGTTTACAATTGATCGTTGAAGCTGCCACTATAGTTACAGTGCTGACATTGCTGATACTCAAGGAATGAAATCAGTCTCGTAACAGATGGTGTATTCTGGGATAAATCGTAACGATGCCAACCAACTAACATGGATTTTATTAACATTAAACATATGAGACTCCTTTCGCAATTTCCCTCTTATGACTATCTGAAAGATATGGATGAAGAGAGTTAAGGAGTCGGTGTATTTATTTACTTCTGTATGGCTTCTGTCTCATCACCATACATAACGCCAGACTTTCTTGAGACGATGCAGTTGTCTGCAAAAGCATACTGGCTCAATAAGACGTGATTAATTTTTTTAAAGGCGATGTATATACCGGAAACTTGTTATAACTGTTCAGAAGTAAAGATGGAGCACTTCACGAAGCTAAACAACGTATTCCGTCATCTTTCTGACGTGCATTCTGGACAATATTATATGTTTTTCCGATATTTGTACGAATTACGGAAAGGCCATCTTCCAGGTCAGTCCCTGGAACAGTTTAAACAACTTCACACAATGATGTGGAGTAAACGCCCATTGCGTCTGATCCACGCGCGTTCACTGCATAGTACTGTTCAATTGGGTTACATTCTGTAAGCGACGCATCTTCACTATCGC
Organism: Schistocerca cancellata; assembly: GCF_023864275.1. Classification (NCBI taxonomy): domain Eukaryota; kingdom Metazoa; phylum Arthropoda; class Insecta; order Orthoptera; family Acrididae; genus Schistocerca; species Schistocerca cancellata. The sequence continues at coordinate 517,526,783 of NC_064632.1, forward strand.
TGTAGCGTAATCACCCAAATATCGGAATAAGAGATAATAGTACCCCTGATGCACGCCCGAAAGGCGATGGAATATTCTGTACGTTGGGAACATTACGAAAGAACACAACTGCTATAGAGTACAATGCCAACGAGTCAATATTGTAATGTATCCACTTATGCTAGTAGTTTGGTGCATCAGTCAGTAGAAATGTGACATAGAAATATATGCTCATTCGTAGGTAAGGCAGATTCAGACGTTGTTTCATTCGAAGGATACTGGGAAAATGCTATCAGCCTTCCAAAGAGACTTGCGAAAAACCATTCGTACGACCAATCCTAAGATACTGCTGCCACACAGGGCACAAAAATGGTCAATGGTTTGTCTGTCTTACGACAGAGCGTCTCCAAAATGTCAGTAAACTAAACTAGCATACGTCTGAAGACCAACGCCAACCATCACATTAAAGCTTACCTACTAACCACTAATAAACGAGAAATCTAGGAACATGCTGAATTGTGCTGCTCAGTGGTACAAAACAAAGAGTGCGGCTGAGACGTAGTAGCTGCTAGATACTCCACCTATGGTGTTACTCATTCATACCTAGAGTGAAACAATGTCATGCCATCAGTATCAGCTATTCGCTTCTTTAAAGGGCTTCTGAACCCGCAGCAGGATGATCTACTGGAAGTGAGGGGTAGCCAGCTGCGAGTGATTTAGTCCAGGGCTCTGCCAGGACTCACCCTTGTTTACAGGATTTCCAAATCCTTTTATTCCTTCTAGAGGGAACGCTTGCGTAAGACTGCAGGATCTATCCTACTGAGCAACATCACGCTACATCCCACTAAAACACAAGGTGACAAGGAAAGAAGGAAAAAGAGGGCTTAATATCCCGTCCACCGTCAGGTCATTAGAGACGGTCCAGAGTTTCGGAACGGAGAGGATAGGAAAGAAAATCTTGCATGCACTTTCTAAGAACCTATTGCAGCATTCACTTTTAAGCGATTTTGGGAACTGAAGGGAAACACAAATATGAAGATCAAGACGATGACTGGAACTCTAGTTCTCAGATCACGAGACCATTGCGTCTTCATGGATCAGCCTTACACGGCGGTAGAAACGATCTCGTCCCTTCAGAAGGAGGCAGACTGCTGCAACACTGGTCCTATTGTCGTCCGTGGAAGGTGTTATAAATTGTGACAGTGTCTTAAAAAATGTTCGTATGTGCTCCAACACATATATACAACATTTACAGCAAATATTAAGTTTCTGAGTGGCCGATTCCATTTTAATTAGCAATAAGTAAACCTCTCCTTTCCTGTAGTTTTCGGAGTGCCTTTACTTTAACAAATATCTGATCTAATTATATTTTCAGAATTCCATTTCTCTGATTACGCTCTGTCATATAATTTATTGCTGTAACTTATTGTCGTAGATGGTTGATGAAGAACGAGTTGTTCTGTAAGGCAATCGAAACAAAAGCTCCATCATGCTACGGCCACCAATTTAAGACTGTATGGCTATTGGCACTAATACAAGACCCTTCTACTTATTCGACTTAATGGCTTCTTCGCCAAGTAATGGTTAGTGAAATTTAATTTTTTGAAAAAGGCGGCGCTTATGTAACAGTAAATTATGAACGTTGTGTTGCATTCCTGCAGAATTTTTTGCGGCCACAACATAAGGTATTAACTTGATAGAAAATTCGTTACAAAAAGATGGAGCCACATCCAACACACCTGATGAAACAATGGCAGCTGTTTGAGAAATGTTTCCTCAATACTTGATCTCACGCTTCAGCGATGTTCACTGGGTATATGCTAGTCATATATGTCGCCTTGCTTCTTCTTCTTATGGTGCCATTTGATATGCAAAGCTTATTTCTGCTAGACCTCATCCACTCATCGATCTGAAGTTTGCAATACGTGAAGAAAATTCTGCTGTTTCACAAAATGTCACAAAAATTATGCTGAACTGAAGAAAAACACTTTTAATGTAAATGTAGGAAGAAGGACGACATGTTTCCAATGTTATCTTTACAAAATAACTACAAATTTGAAAAAGAGTAACTTACGAACTGGACTGGAGTAAACATACACTCCTGGAAATGGAAAAAAGAACACATTGACACCGGTGTGTCAGACCCACCATACTTGCTCCGAACACTGCGAGAGGGCTGTACAAGCAATGATCACACGCACGGCACAGCGGACACACCAGGAACCGCGGTGTTGGTCGTCGAATGGCGCTAGCTGCGCAGCATTTGTGCACCGCCGCCGTCAGTGTCAGCCAGTTTGCCGTGGCATACGGAGCTCCATCGCAGTCTTTAACACTGGTAGCATGCCGCGACAGCGTGGACGTGAACCGTATGTGCAGTTGACGGACTTTGAGCGAGGGCGTATAGTGGGCATGCGGGAGGCCGGGTGGACGTACCGCCGAATTGCTCAACACGTGGGGTGTGAGGTCTCCACAGTACATCGATGTTGTCGCCAGTGGTCGGCGGAAGGTGCACATGCCCGTCGACCTGGGTCCGGACCGCAGCGACGCACGGATGCTCACCAAGACCGTAGGATCCTACGCAGTGCCATAGGGGACCGCACCGCCACTTCCCAGCAAATTAGGGACACTGTTGCTCCTGGGGTATCGGCAAGGACCATTCGCAACCGTCTCCATGAAGCTGGGCTACGGTCTCACACACCGTTAGGCCGTCTTCCGCTCACGCCCCAACATCGTGCAGCCCGCCTCCAGTGGTGTCGCGACAGGCGTGAATGGAGGGACGAATGGAGACGTGTCGTCTTCAGCGATGAGAGTCGCTTCTGCCTTGGTGCCAATGATGGTCGTATGCGTGTTTGGCGCCGTGCAGGTGAGCGCCACAATCAGGACTGCATACGACCGAGGCACACAGGGCCAACACCCGGCATCATGGTGTGGGGAGCGATCTCCTACACTGGCCGTACACCACTGGTGATCGTCGAGGGGACACTGAATAGTGCACGGTACATCCAAACCGTCATCGAACCCATCGTTCTACCATTCCTAGACCGGCAAGGGAACTTGCTGTTCCAACAGGACAATGCACGTCCGCATGTCTCCCGTGTCACCCAACGTGCTCTAGAAGGTTTAAGTCAACTACCCTGGCCAGCAAGATCTCCGGATCTGTCCCCCATTGAGCATGTTTGGGACTGGATGAAGCGTCGTCTCACGCGGTCTGCATGTCCAGCACGAACGCTGGTCCAACTGAGGCGCCAGGTGGAAATGGCATGGCAAGCCGTTCCACAGGACTACATCCAGCATCTCTACGATCGTCTCCAAGGGAGAATAGCAGCCTGCATTGCTGCGAAAGGTGGATATACACTGTACTAGTGCCGACATTGTGCATGCTCTGTTGCCTGTGTCTATGTGCCTGTGGTTCTGTCATGTGATCATGTGATGTATCTGACCCCAGGAATGTGTCAATAAAGTTTCCCCTTCCTGGGACAATGAATTCACGGTGTTCTTATTTCAATTTCCAGGAGTGTATTTTATAAGTGATCAGTCATACTAGTTTGAAATTGATTCATTCTTTTAGCACCTTGCTGTAAAAGCGTAAGGAATAATTCTAATGATACTTCCTTGACTAAAGCTGATAGTACTGATACAGAACGATACAAGGATACAGGGATAGTGACAAAGAAAGTAGCAGTTACAGCTCTGCTGACTGAAACTGAGTTTCGCTCTGCAAGATTGAGAAGGTCAAGAGTCCATTTACAGTAAGTCGTCCATATGACGCAACACAAGCAGGCCTTGCTAAAATCATCCCCGCTGCTGCTGGGAAGCCTGGCTGCTGTGCTCTAGCTGCCAGGAAACACGTGCGGCGGCGTCACTCACCTTGGTGCTGCCGTGCGGTGAGTCAGTGCTGAAGACCTCCCCCTCTGGCTCCGCCTCCTTGCGGACCCCGCAGCACAGCAGCAGGCATCGGAAAAACCGCAACATCTCTGCACAGAGGAATCACATTAAGAACTGTCCCCATCGTCCGTGTGATAGCACCGTAGTAGCAATGTCTCACAGCTGCAGTGCGAAGAATACAAACTCTTATAATATGGTTCATGAGGGACATTCACGACTCATGCAATAGCTGGAAACAAATCACATTGCACACAGTTATTGGAGACCATACATGTTAGGCAAAGTTGAACTACTAATTGTAATAAGCAAAAAATTATTTATAAACCAGATTCCCGGTCAAAACAAGTGTGTTCTTAGGAACAGATTACAAAAAGATCGACGTGTTGAGACTGAACTTTGAAGTTGATAACATTAAACAGTGCCCCAGGTACCGATGGAATCTTAGCCTCAGTTTGCGCAAGTTTTTCAGGGGAGATAACTCCCATTTCAACTCGAATATACGCTGAAGGTCCAAAGAAACTGGTACACATGCCCAACATGTTATAACACCCCCCTCCCTCGGGAACACGCAGAAGTGCCACATCACGACTTGGTATGGACTCGACAAATGTCTGAAGGAGTGCTGGAGAGAACTGACACCATGAATCCTTCTAGCTGTCCATAGATCCGTAAGAGTACGAGGGTATGGAAATCTCTTCTGAACCGCACATTGCAAGGCATCCCTGATACGCTCAATAATGTTGATGTCTGGGGAGTTTGGTGGCCAAACGAAGTGTTTAAACTCAGAAGAGTGTTCCTGAAACACTCTGTAGCGCTTCTGGAAGGGTGGAGTGTCGCAATTTTCTTCTGGAATTGCCCCAGTCCACAGGATTGCACAATGGACATGAACAGAAGAAGATGATTCAAAAGTATGCTTGTGTGCGTATCACCTGTCAGAGTCGTATGTAGACGTATCAGGGATCCTATATGACTCCAACTGCACTCGCCCTTCCCAATTACAGAGTCTCCATCTGCTTGAACAGTCTCCTGCTAACATGCAGGCTGCATGGATTCATGAAGTTGTCTCCGTACCTGTACCCGTCCATCCACTCGATACAATTTAAAACTAGACTCGTCCGACCAGACAACATGTTTCCAGTCATCAACAGTCCAATGTCGGAGTTCATGGGCCCAGGCGAACTGTAAAGCTTTGTGTTTTGCGGTCATCAAGGTTACACAAGTGGGCCTTCTGCTCCGAAAACCCATATCGATGATGTTTCTTTGAATTAAATTAAGGACAACAGAGGTATGCCATCCTAAACTCTCTGAATTCATCAGAGCGGTGGAATTCAGGAGGGATTCTGGCGAAATATTAAATTTACGTTGGCTCACATTGGTCTCTGATGACGCAGCATTCGAAATTATGAACTTTGTTTTGAAATTCTTAACGAAATGCCACAAAAGTCAGTAGAACCAAATCGATCAGTCCCAAAGATTGCTGATGAGAAATAGCTGTGGAATAGATTTTCTAATGTAAACAATGGTGTGACAGCGGTGCGTATGGACTTTGCAGAATCATCCTCTCCTGGCTTGACATTCTAGGTCAGGAGAGTCACGTTTTACACGACAGGCTGCCACACACCAACGCGCTTTGCGGTCGCCTAGGGCACCTCCGGCCACAATGCGAGAGCACAGCGCAGGGATGGCGAACCTGTGTACGTACGTCTCATTTTTCCCAAGTAATGTTTAATACGGCAACGATGTATCATCAAACAAATCGAATAACTAAATTGATACCGCATATTATCCTTTTTCTCCTGCTTATTTGTTGCATTTTTATACTTATGATAGCCCACGAACGCACTCGAATTTTACGAATAGAGCTCGTATACAGCAGTCATGAAAATAAAAATTGTTATTTTATCTAAATGAAAGTAAAACTTATGTGACACGTGCTGTTGTGAATCCGATGCCAAGTAATTTGTATTAGGTTCATACTTCCTAACTCTTAGCAGAATGCAAGGTGAACGCCAGTTATCGGGCAACCGGCTTCATATAAAGTGATTAATGTTATTCATTTCATAAAATAACGATTAACACACTTAGGGATATCGACATAAAAGAACACGCCAGCTTCTTCAGACAGCTATTTATGTCTGAATTGAATTTCTTGTTTCCACAATTTTAATGTCGTCATTTCTGTTCATATTCGTTGATACCCTTTCTAGTTCATTTACTTCTAATTCTTTTCTTGTTTCGGTAAATTTTTCAGCCCAAACTGAACTAAACTAGAAATCCGTCACCAGCATTTAATTTTTTTCAGTTTCCAGTCAATCAAATTTAACTAAGCTCAGTTTATCCAGTGAAGTCACATCAGGATATAAGATAATTATTACTGTTTCTGACAACTCTTTGAGCTCAGAAAATCTAGATGAAAATTCTTCGAGTGTCTTAGCGAGAATAACTCCTCACTGACTTCTCTTGGTCTGTCTTTCCCTGTAATTTCAAATCGATAGCAATTTTTGCAAATGTTGGAGTTACTTGTAGTTTTTGGAAACAATATCGTTATTGAAATGCTGCAGTTTAACCTCGAAAGCGAGATTAACATCTGCTACAGAAATTTGCGTTACGCTGAAACCACTGAAATGCTGTAATAAGTTCGTAAACAATTTTTCCATAAACAGTTTTCCCCTCATTTTGTAAAAAGGCCCGATTTCTTCCAAATAATCCCCAAACTTCGGACGTACGCTGCCGTAGGTCAACTAGGGAACATTGTTATACCTCTGTAAGCCATTGTACACTACGCTTAGTACATGTAACAACCTTTAGAGCATCCGTTTATTAGAAGTTTGCCACTACGTCCAATATCAAACGAAGTTAAAGCGAACTTGCATACAAATCTTGTTGATGTACCACGCAGTGAGGTTGAAGAAAAGGATATCCAGTGTGTGTGTGTGTGGAAAAACCTAATGAGACCATTTCTTTTGTCCATCGTTTTGAAAGCACCATCAGTTGTTATCGAAAGAATTTTGCTTCAGTGTGCTTCTTTTGCAGAATACTAATTTTTAACAGCGTTAGAAATATGTGTGTCCTTACTAGGTGCTGGCAACGATTTTATCTCAGTCAATTGTTCTTTGATGTCATTTACAACACAATACGGAGCAAATGCAACGAGAGAGACATATTTTGTTACATCTATACTTACGTCAATATACAGCGAAATATAAGAAGAGGACTTAATGTCATTTTTATTGTTGTTGTTCTTTTACATTCTCCGCCAGTTTTAGCACTCCTTCTTTTATTGTGTTCTAGATCAGTACGTTTGATACGCACAATTATCTTAATTTTATTTTCAGAATCTCGAAAAAGTGATGGGGCACAAGCTTCCTTCATGACCCCTGCCACAAGAGGGTTTTTCATGTTGGGCATTGGTATTTGCAGCCGGGTAACTTGGTATAACAGTTCTTGAGAATATATTTAATCATAGATGGCGACTGCCTATTCCTGTCTTTAATAGCACATGCAGTGCTATCCCTTTTGCTTCTCTTTGACTTTTTTAGAGAAAGAGATTTTTCTTTTGTGTCATAGCGCCGTTTGACAGGCGATGTTCTACATAACACAGTCCTAGAACTTTAAATGAACACAATTTTATTGCTTTTGTTAATTGAGCCATCCTTCTCATTCCACAAATTTTAAAATTCTGTATTATACATCTCTTGCATTGTTTGTTTCTTTGTCGAACTACAAATGTTGAATACTATTCACAAGTTAAAAACGGTACTAAGAAGTTGTATTTGCAGCACACGATGTAAGTGTGCAAGAAATAAAAGCAAACGGCTAAATACTGTTTCGCTGCGGCTATTTCACAGTGCAGTACTTGTCGCTACAGGTCGGACGTGAACCTGAGCGATATACCAATGGATGACGGTATATTATACTACTGCATTTGTGTACACCGTGACTCTCAGAGAGAGTGGCACGGTCTTAATGAACTTCGGTAGTACGACTTCAAGGGCAAACGAGAAAATGAGTTATTTACTTTTTCTAGCCCTCCCTAAATTCCTCGTTCAATGCCGTGCCAAATCATTTGGTCTAATGCCACCAATGACAACCATTCTTTGGGTCACCGTCCCTGCGAAAGGATCTGTACCGCAGAGCATAACTAATTTCGTAGAAAGGCGAATGCAACACAACATCAACCAACAATCACTGCGGTTGGAGTAGGGGCAGGAAACCGAACAGAACCGGAGGAGTTAACACTTCTCATAAAATACCCACAGAGATCCAGGCTTAGCATCCCAATCATCGGCATATGAATGCACGGACAATGAAAAATCTCAGACAGGTACATCATGTTCACACAAGGTGGTGAAAACGTGAGATCTGTACAATGAATACGTCCCACCTGACGGAATCAGAAGAGTGGGAAAGAAACTGCACCAGGACGGGGAATATAATTACAAGGGGATCGAAGCAAGTGCTGTAAGATACCGCGTCCCACCAATCGATTGTTAAACGTCTAAGGATCTAAACGAACCCGAACACGGGCAGACAGTACTGCCGGCAGTATGTTGAAGATGTGATTGTAATTGACTGTTCTGAATCAATGAAAAAGACATTGACCACACTCGCCATCAGTAATTCTTCTCATGCACAGAATAAGCACGACACGCATATGTGACAGGTTCCCAAGGAAGCATAGTGGGGAATGGGAAACCATCATGACCAATAACGATTTGGTAACACAATACAGGGAAACATAATCACTTCCTGACAGCAGTGCAGCAAAAGTTCAACAATCAGTATAATCACCACGGTCACATTTCCACCTGGATGGCTGTTACGGAATAAAATTCACATTAGAATCGTGCACCATAGTCATATCCTTGCGACTATCAGCGAAAACAGAATCGATTTATCGACTAAGATAATTTCCAGTAATATTTACCTGTCTGATCTTATTATGGCCCTTTCTTACCTTTGGCCACGGTTTCACACATGCGGCATATATAACATCATAGTTACAAAAGGAAATAAAAACTTTGAAAAGTACTATCAAAATAATTTGTTTGTCTGCAGTGGCTGTGTGACTAAGTTTTACTGTTTATGAACTAAGGAAGTTAATATTGGCATTAGTTGTGCTACTGCAGCTGCAGTCACTAATACGATAATACTAATAATATTAATAATAATATCCTAATAATAATAGTAGTAATAATAATAATAATGGTAATTGTGACGTGAATAAGTATTATGAAAGTGGGTGATAAACGAAGAATTTGTAGGTCTAAAAATAGATGTTTTCTGATGCAGCGAATTTTGGGAAATGGATATTCAAGGAGACTACATCGGCGAAGAATACTGGGAAATAACGAATATCTGGTTGGAACGAAGAACATGCAAAGGTAACTAGTGCATTCAGGGACAATCACAATCTATTACCTGACTTATGAATCTGGGGATGTTATTTAGTTCCGTAATATAACGTAGGAGGTTCTTCCAGAGTCGGATTCCTGCTACTGAGAAGGACTTCGAGCACGTGGCTGAAGGATGGAGTAGCACGGAAAGGATTTTGTTGTGATGGCAACGGGTGTTCCCGCCGTGTTGTTCAGACAAGAGCATTAACGTCGAGGAGAGATATGAGGCACAGTGTTCATTGATCGGACAGTAGAGAAGATAAATTATGTGAAAATGTGTGCACGCAGCAAGGGTAGCATGGCACGTTATGGTGAAATGTGACCAAAAAGTCGAAAGTCACAAATAGAACGAACACGGGCACTAATAACCAGTTACAGGCGCCGTGAGTTTTTCTGAGAAAGACCTTGAGGAGTAATATCGCTGTAATCACGAATTGGAAATGTAAGTGTTTGTATAAGGTTATTTTTCTGGTCAAGAGGGAAGAGCTTTACTTTTATTTGTAGGGCACGGAGAGATGCTGGTGCCTTCTTGCACATTACAGTAACGTGTTCAGTCCAATTTCGATTTTCATCTATTATTACTCCTAGACTGTTCGCTGAAAGAGTTAATTTGATATATATCCCATTTAGGGTTCAAGATAGAAGGGACTCGCTACATTTCGGTCTAATGAGCCTAGAATGACTAAGCAGTATCGCTTGTGTTTTGGGTGGGTTGAGCTTTAACCCTATATGCTGGGCACATTTTGATAGTGGACACAGGTCGGTACTGAGATTCTCGATATCTGTCTTCCGCTTTATAGATTTGACACTTAGAACCAACTGGAGGTAGTCAGCGTGCATGTGGTATTTGGAATACGACACACATCTAATACCTGCAATGAAAAAAGTATAGTACCTAATACCAAAGCCTCGGGTATGTTTGGTGTTGCCTGCATCCTTTGTGACTTCATGGTACCGGACTTGACCCATTGCTGGTGAGATGATAGGTATGAGCGGAACCGCTGCACTGCAGCTGGCGAGAAGTTTAGGCTGCTAAGTTTGGGAATCTAAGAAGCAGATGACAGTTTCCTCTTGTGCATCGATGGCTAGCTTCAGGCCATCTGTTACCTTTATTAAGGAACATGCTGCATTGTGATATTTACGGAAGACTGATTGGTATTCGTGAAGTAGTTTGCGTTTAGGTAGGTAGTCTGTTAGCTGGCCATGGACTATGTACACTAAGGCTTTGGACAGTGCAGGAAGAATGCATACAGGTCGGTAATTAGAGCGTACTATGGCAGCGTCCTCTTTAGGTAATGACTTAACAAGTCCCTGCTTCCAGGCATCAGGAAAAGCACTTCTGGTTAAGGAGTAGTTGAGGATATCTTTTAGTGGGCACTAATGGGTCAGGAACAAGGTCCATCACTTGGACTACCATGCTACGATGTCCAATTGATGCTGATCTGATACACATGATCGCTTTTTGGACTGTGTTGCAAGAAACAAGCTTTAGACAGAATTTCTCGTGGCTACAGTCGTCTACCTCACGAAGCAATCAATGAGTCTCTCTTTCATTTGTGACTGAATTGTCGTTGTAGGTAATATGAAGAACCTGTTCTGTTGATCGTCTGAGATTATGGGAACAGCTGCAGCTTTTAGTTTGCCTCTACCAAGGCCATGCACCTTATTCCATAGCACAGAAGGTATATCTCTGTTGTCGGTTAGTGTATTAGCATGCCTGAGGTTTGTATGCTCGCAGTTTGACAGACTCTGTTCAGCTTCTGCTTGTCAGTAATATGTCATTCAGGAGCAGTGCGCTGTTCGTTTTCCGGATGTGCCGCGTCTGTGATATTCATGACATGTATTAGTTCTTCGGTTAGCAAATGTGCAAGTTCCCTCTTACTTTCCGGTCCTTAAAAGGGCATATATGTCATTTAGTTGATTTACTTTGTTTGTGAGCACATGATGTTTTAGTTTTATGTCCGACAAAGAAATTGGTGGCGCCCCCCACTCCCAGCTATCTTTCGCGCTTCAGTTGCAAGTTCAGAAAAATTAGTACGTTTGAACCGTCTGTATGTGGTCAGTTGCGGTTTCTTTACGGACAGCCTAGCGATTACATTATAAAAATTATGTCATGGTTGGACATGCAAGGTGCAGATATTTGAGAGGTACGAATTATTCAGTTACGGGAGTGCAGAATGGAAATCTACTAGCTTCAATTACTATGCATGAGATTCATGTTTCATTCTGAAGAACACAGGTCATTCCCGTTTTCAAGAAGGAACGTCGAACAGATGTGCAGAACTATAGACCTATATCTCTACCGTCGATCAGTTGTAGAATTTTGGAACACGTATTATGTTCGAGTATAATGACTTTTCTGGAGACTAGAAATCTACTCTGTAGGAATCAGCATGGATTTCGAAAAAGACGGTCGTGTGAAACCCAGCTCGCACTATTCGTCCACGAGACTCAGAGGGCCATAGACACGGGTTCTCAGGTAGATGCCGTGTTTCTTGACTTCCGCAAGGCGTTTGATACAGTACCCCACAGTCGTTTAATGAACAGAGTAAGAGCATATGGACTATCAGACCAATTGTGTCATTAGATTGGAGAGTTCCTAGATAACAGGACGCAGCATGTCATTCTCAATGGAGAGAAGTCTTCCGAAGTAAGAGTGATTTCGGGTGTGCTGCAGGGGAGTGTCGTAGGACCGTTGCTATTCACAATGTATATAAATGACCTTGTGGATAACATCGGAAGTTCACTGAGGCTTTTTGCGGATGATGCTGTAGTACATCAGAGAGGTTGTAACAATGGAAAATTGTACTGAAATATAGAAGTATCTGCAGCGAACTGACGCATGGTGCACGGAATGGCAATTGAATCTCAACGTAGACAAGTGTAATGTGCTGCGAATACATATAAAGAAAGATCCTTTATCATTTAGCTACAATAAAGCATGTTAGCAACTGGAAGCAGTTAATTCCATAAATTATCGTGGAGTAGGCGTTAGGAGTGATTTAAAATGGAATGATCATATAAAGTTGATCGTCGGTAAAGCAGATGCCAGACTCAGATTCACTGGAAGAATCCTAAGGAAATGCAATCCGGAAATAAAGGAAGTAGGTTACAGTACACTTGTTCGTCCACAGCTTGACTATTGCTCACCAGTGTGGAATCCGTACCAGATAGGGTTGATAAAAGAGATAGAGAAGATCCAACAGAGAGCAGCGCGCTTCGTTATAGGATCATTTAGTAATCGAGAAAGCGTTACGCAGATGATAGATAAACTCCAGTGGAAGACTCCGCAGGAGAGACGCTCAATAGCTCGGTACGGGCTTTGGTTGAAGTTTCGAGAACGTACCTTCACCGAGAAGTGAAGCAGTATATTGCTCCGTCGTATGTATATCTCGCGAAGATACCATGAGGTTAAAATCAGAGAGATTAGAGCCCACACAGAGGCATACCGACAATCATTCTTTCCACGAACAATACGAGACTGAAATTGAAGGGAGAACCGATAGAGGTACTCAAAGTACCCTCCGCCACACTTCGTCAGGTAGCTTGCGGAGTACGGATGTAGATGTAGACGGGACGAAGATTGCAGCAAACGAGTACGCAGATGACCTCACTCTAATTTTAAATAAGCAATATGAGATTTTCTCAGGAGACATACTCAAGGAATAAGTAAGAGTCCACTGTAGCCAGAATCAACACATATGTGATTGATGTGGAACCTTGTTCTCCATATCGGCTGCATCCATAGTTGCTTGCATTTCACAATATGAACAAAAAAAACACTTTTACATTATCGCCTCGACCAGTCTCCCTGACATATTAGAACTCAGCTGGCAGGAGAAGATTCAAACAATGAAAACAACATGAAACCGTGTAAATCCCGAAGTCTAGAAAGAATACAGTGGCATAATACAGTAGTACTTATCTATTATCGAATCTCAGCCATCTAGATCCAGTCCTACCCACACATGAAAACTATGGGAAGTAAATACTTCCCATGGCGTCGCCACGTGTGTGGAGGTGCACCTTTGTCCATACTGGCCGTCCTTAACATAGCCATACCGCTTACCGACGGTCGATTGAGGTGGAGAAATTCACATCGTCATTACATGACAATATTCTTAAAGTATACATCCAAGACATTCTGGTAGAGTACATGAATCATACAACAACAATCTTCGAAATATTGTGGCTATCAGATTGAGTACTGCAGATATATATCGATCCAGAACGCTAAATCTGCAGATACTTCTGCAAGTACTATATACAGAGTGGCGCACGAAATCTGTTACCAATTCCTTCTTTCACAACGTACGACGCACATTAGATATGCCGCTGGGATCTCTACAGCAGTACCAGCAGAGCTTGGAAAAAATTGAGTTACGAAATGACGTGTAATTCACGATACTGCAGCTAGGAGACTAGTAAGCTACAATGGCTGACAATGGATGACTGACGACACAGCAGCGATCGGCAATTGTTTTACTTTTTCATGAAACGAAAAGCCTTGTTGTGACTCAGAGGCGTTTTCGACAACAGTTTAACACACGATGGGTCCCTTGCAAGAAGACCATCCACAGATTGTACGATAAAGTTGTACAGGAAGGAACAGTATTGGAAGCGAAGCGACCACGGCTTAAGCCTGCTTGTTCGCCGGATGATATTGAAGCGGTACGAGTTGCTGTACTGAGAAGTCCCGGGAAATCGTGTAGAAAGGCAGCAGTGTAACTGGGAATATCCAGACGCTCCGTTCAACCCATTCTTAAAAGTCACATCCATATGTACCCATACAAGATTACCTGTGCACCGAAGCTCACTGAAGAACACAATCAGCAGAGACTACTGTTTGCTCAGTGGGCGGAGGATAGGGAAGAAACTCTCAGCAACGTTTGGTTTTCAGACGAGGCGCATTTTCATTTAGAAGGTGTGGTTGACAAACAAAATGTACGCTTTTGGGCCACTGAAAACCCACAAATGCTTCATGAATGACGACATTATGCTCCGAGGATTACAGCGTTGGCAGCAGTTTCCAGTCACGGACTTTTTGGTCCCTTTTTCTTTGAAGAAACTATTAACAGCGAGCGTTATTTGAGCATTCTTCGCAATAACTTCATTCGCCAGCTTCTTGCTACTGCCTTGCCCTTCAACACGCAGTGGTTCATGCAAGATGAAGCAAGGCCACATACTGCAAACACTGTGTTGGAGTTTTTACACGACCATTTCGACATGCGGATCATTTCACTCAGGATTCCAGGTCGCTTCAATGACGGACAAAATTGGCCCCCCAATGGTCCAGACCTCAATCCATGTGACTATATTCTTTGGGGGTACCTAAAGGAAAAAAAATTTCCAACACGTCCACGTGATTTGATGGAGCTCAGATGACTTAATCTTCAAGCTTGCAGTGAAATTACGGAAGACATGTGCCGTAGAGTAATCACTAACGTCAGTGTTCATTTGAAGGAAGTTAGGAAACGAAATGGAGGACATACTGAGCACGTGATGTGTTAGAACAAATCCCCATGGACGGCTCTTCACTGTAGTATATGTTCCTTTCAGATTGTATTGACAAAAAAGTTTATATTCAAAAACAAAATGGTAACACATTTCGTGCGCCACCCTGTAGAATTTAGCTATTTAAGAAAAGACACACTGAAGCAGATCTTAGCAAGTGTCTTCCAACAATTAATCCCAATCGTTCCTAAGCTTCCAAAGGCAATCCAGTGACTTCACACAAACTGATGACTAGTTTAGAAAAACGTACAGGCATTGATTTTACACACAAATATTAAAACTAAATGTCATAAACGAAACCTATTCAACTTCTGCTACACAACATTAAGTGGAATGAGAGCTCAGTCTTATGCGGAATGTGTGGAGCTGAAGCTAAATGGAGCACACCTCTCTATGGAAGAAAACGAATAGAATTTTCGATTCAATGAAAGAAAGCTATCTATCATGATGAGAACCGCCACATACGAAACAGATGTCGACCATATTTTGCTGCCAGAAAACTCAACACAATGATTTTGCCTGGCTTACTGGATACTTTTAGCTTTCCTCGCTCAACTCAAGGACAATGATATACAGAGTCACATATCAACTCTTTGATATTGCATCACTGGAGCCTTAAATCCCATCTAGTAAGTATATATGAATTGTCAGTGAATAATTATCTGCATGTCATTCTTGAGACTGCTTAAGAAAGAAAAACTGAGACGAACAGTACACATTAGTCAGTAACATAAACCAAACAAGGAATAAGACAGTTGAGAGAATCATTTTAAATTACAAATAAAGTTTTAAACTGCAAACAGTTTTATAGTCACATGTGAGGCCCACTCATGTATCATTGATCACAGCACTACACAATGCTTTACAGCTCGCTTGGGCCCGTCAACACCGACATTGGACTGTTGATGAATGTAAACCTGTTGCCTGCTCGGATAAGTCTCGTTTCACACTGTATCGAGCCGATGGACATGTACAGGTATGGAGACTTCATGAATCAATGGACCCTGCGAGTCAGCAGGGGACTATTCAAGCTGGTGGAGGCTCTGAAATGGTGTGGAGCATTTGCAGTTCGAGTTGTATGGGACCCCTAATACGTCTAGATACGACTCTGACAGGTGACACGCACGTAAGGACCATGCCTGATCACTCGCATACATTAGTGTCCATTATGCATTGCGATGGACTTGTGCAATTCTAGCAGATCAATGCGACAACCCATACATCCAGAGTCGCTCCAGAAACACTCTTATGAGTTTAAAAACTTCCACTGGCCACCAAGCTCCACAGATATCAACATTACTGAGCATATTTGGGATGCCTTGCAACGTGCTGTTCCGAAGTGATCTCCACCCTGTCGTACTCTTCCTTATTTATGGACAGCCGTGCAGGATTCATAATGTCAGTTGCCTCTAGCACTACTTCAGACATTATTCGAGTTCATACTACTTCGTGTTGCGGCTGTTCTGCGTGCTCGTGGCGGCCTACATGATATCAGGCAGGCGTACCACTTTCTTTGGCTCTTCAGTGTATATGAACCATTCTAGTAAAGTTTCAGCAACAATACATGTACTTGAACACTAAAGGAAGTGATGTAAAATATGAGACCATATATTTAATATCTTACAAGAAGAAATAACTGCATTTTATGTTTTCTGTAATAAATTCCTGAGAATACAAAATTTCCAATGCTATAATCAGTATTTTATCGTAATATTTTATTATTAAATACTCCATTTTTAGTGTTAATAACTGAAGGATATACTGGTGATCGTTAAGCTTTGCTACATTTATAAATCCTTGCAAATTTTTATTTATAGTACAACAAAAGATTTCATCAATAAATAAAACCATGTTCGTCAATTACTCCGCGAAGACTTACACACAAGGTTTTCAAGGACCAGTAAAAAACTGAAGAATATACCACCATATCTCCACCAATACGAAGTCAGAATTAGACTGACTGCAGTGCGCACAGCGGCCTTTAGGCAGTTATTCTTGCGACTATTCATATCGGAACAGAGCAGGAATACATTGTAACCTGTGAAACAGTTACTTCTGCCATGTACTGCACAGTGGTTTGCAGAGTACTGATGCAGATGTAATCATGAGCAGAAGCTCAGTCGGCATACAGACCACGGTTATCTGTAGTATAATTACATCTGTACAGTATACTATACAGAGTGTGATCTGTTGTACGTTCTGTTGCTTTGTGGGTTTATGTGGTGTCATCTTCGAGGACGACGTTTGTACAGAGCAGTTGATTCCAACGCTATAGCGCTGTCCCTGGAGGGTGTCCACGCATTAGACGATTTCCAGTGCACGCTGCGTAGGTCACCTTGAATGCCTTTGGCAAAGGGCGTGCTTTAGCTCTTTCTCAGATTACTGGTTTATATGTAGATCAATTCGACCATTAAGATCATGCAGTGTACTAAAAGGATCGCCCAGAAAATCTAATCAGTATTCTGTTGAAAAATTTTGCCTTATCTCCAGTTACTTTCAGTTCTACAGTTTGCCTCAAATTCCATCGAGTTCAGTGAATGCTATCAGTGGGATTCTCATTCTTTGAAAGTTACGTGCCAGCAATACTGAGATATAGCTAATTTATTAAATCATAATTTTGGCTCCCTCAGAGATGTGTACTATTCTGTGCAAATCGATGAATGTGTTGTCAAAAGTAATTTCAAATACTTCATACAGAAACCTGTAACATCACGAAACTGCACAGTATTTCTTTTATGGCACTGTCTAACTTCGTAGTTGTCATTGTGCTATGAAATCGGGAAATAAAAATGAATGAAGTTCCAATGCCCACACAATATAATTCCTCATCAACTCTACAGAACAAACTCTGTCTGTACAATCGAAGTCTGTATGTGTCGAACGAGTATTATTGACTCGTCCCGTCAGCCGATAAAATATTCTATTTATAATTATATGTATGGCTGTCTCAGAGTTTTATAATTAGGTGGGCAGATCCCAGTTAATTCTAGTGATGGAAAACAGACGATAATTAAAGTACTCTAAAATATAAGGTGGCAAGACTGTAGAAAAATTGAATACTATTGGAAATCGGCACGCCTACGTACTGACAACAATGTGAAAAGCTCATTTAGCTAGAAGCGTGCAAGTCGTTGGTGAACGACGGATACCGCCATTTCTTTCGCCTGCATGTTGGCTTGCATTATCACCTAACGACGTCGACTGAGATATGGTTGGTCGACATGTTGTACGTCAACGTCTTCCGTAAATCACTTCTCATGTTTCCTGGACTAAGAAATTAGAATAAATTTCTCCTCGAATGTATCCAGCCCCCTTGATTCCATACAATCTCAGTTATAGTCACTAATGCGAGTTACTTGCCATATTCGATTCTCCTTCCAAGAGTCACAGACAATTCTGTAATCTTCAACGTCCACATCTTCTCATGTTCGTAATGACATATAGCGAGTATGTATCCTCGATGTTGACACTTCCACTAAATTTTGTGCAGTTTTGTAATGAACGTCGGAAAACTGGTCACTCGTCTCCGTCTACAAGTTACATTGACAAAATCTTGAACTGACAGATAGTATGAATTTTTTATTAGTCAGGTAATAATACACTGAGTCGTGACACTCACTTGGATCTGTCTAACTGAACTGAGTGTTTCCAGCGCACAGACAGGGCTATCTCAGACGTTGAAGGATGCTTTTCAAAACTCAGTACATGGCCTTCAGCATTTAAAGCGTCTCTGGAGTATGGTGAAGGTGGAAAGTGGCCGAAGTACATCTTGAGATACTTTGCTAGGATGGGTTCTCCGTAATGTGGCAGAGATGTGCTGGCGTATTGAAGACGTGCGTCTGGTCGCTAGCAGTGCCACTTAGGGCTCAGATGGATAGTTATTTCTCACGAGAAAGTTCAAGTCTCGCTTCAGTACGTATTTATAAATCTTAAGCCTAGACGTACCGAGAATAATCCGCTCTACATGAAGGGTACATTCGGAATGTGAGTAAAACACAACGCATATACAGGGTATCGGAAACTGAAAATATCCCAGTCGTGCTGATTCTAATTACACACCCTGCAGCCAAAAAGAGAGAAGTATACCAATAATATCACACGGTCAGTTAACTTCGAAGTAATGTCACCAGTTTAATAAAACGTTTACTGAATCTGAAAATGAGTCAATAATCGTTGCACTCTGCAGATTATGTAAATCTAATTGTTATCTGGCACCTACATTATAGAGTGGATTCTGTTAACGCCCACCGTGTCTAATTGCGATCGGGAAGAGACGGGGTCACAAGTCACATACCTGGTTTTGTTCCGACTCTCTCTTGGCACTTCCTCTTAGATGACGGCAAGAATCTAATACGCTTTTTTTACTATAGACTCACTTATTCACCAGCAAATCAACGCTCACGAACTGTAGACGCTCCTTCAACGATAGAGTGCAAAGAACGAACGTTGCTACGCAACGGCATTCGCCACCTCGGGCGATATTGCATTGTTGTCAAGCTGCCCGACGACTGAATGTTAAACAGTAGCACAGATATCGTCAACCTGCAACAAAATTTTAAAGATTCCATAAATTACTGCCTTTCCCACATAGTCACTCTCTAGGATAACAGTTGTAATTGTTGTACTCTTAAGCCAAAACAATTGTTTGGAACAGTATAAATCGCAAAGCGTCATTACATCCAAAATGTCATTCCGCGACACATTATTGTATCTCTGAGTTTGTCTGCCGTTGTAATAAATTCCGTTCTAGACGGTAAAAAGACGTTAGTTGAAATTATTTTATTAATTTTTTGTTTGCTGATATGATATTCGATTCTATAAACTACCGTCAGTTATAGTGGAAGTTACATAACTGCTCCATTTGCTTCATATTTCGTTAACTACAGAATCACGTTACATGACAGGTTATACGGAAGAAGGTTCCACAGGCAATACCAACCCACAGCTGCCACTTTGTTAGTGAACCAAGCTAACGACGTTACTGAGGCTAGTGATACGTGGCAGTACAGCTTACTGTGGGCTTGCGGCGGCGCTGCAACGTCTGAGACGATCCACCACCTTGGGTTCACTGTCATCGATCAGTGTCCGTACAGTCCCGAATTGGCCTCATTAGATTTTCATTTGCTTCCAGAACTTAAAAGATACGTTTGAAGACTTCATTTTGATAGGGATTAAGCGTTGTAATCAGAAGCGAGGGTGCAGCTCCGTGAAAAAAAAATCTTTCAACAGGTGAACAAGTCAACCGAGTGGATCTAGGCGTTCAGTCGAGAACCCCGCGACTGCTACGGTCGCAGGTTCGAATCCTTCCTCGGGCATGGATGTGTGTGATTTTTTTTAGTTTAGTTAGGTTTAAGTAGTTCTAAGTTCCAGCGGACTGATGACCACAGATGTTAAGTCCCATAGTGCTCAGAGCCATCTGAACCATTTTGAACAAGTCAATCATTCTACAGTGACGGTATCAACAAAGCGGCCTCTCGCTGGGAGATGAGTGTTGTCGCCATGTTGAATATGTTGAGAAATT
Organism: Schistocerca cancellata; assembly: GCF_023864275.1. Taxonomy (NCBI): domain Eukaryota; kingdom Metazoa; phylum Arthropoda; class Insecta; order Orthoptera; family Acrididae; genus Schistocerca; species Schistocerca cancellata. Next base: position 517,547,078 of record NC_064632.1, read on the forward strand.
AATTCATAGCCATGATGAATAAAGGTGTAGGATATTAATAATATTTGTCTTATTTAAAAAAACATGATAATTATTCACATAAATAACTCGGAGGCATTACTTTTCGCACGCTCTCGTAGCTTTGCAGTTCTCTAGAACTGAGATCTCGCAAATGTTTGAATACCCCAAACATAGTCTGTTGTGTTGTCGGTAGTTGCGCAATTGGTAACGAAAGACGCAACATTAGAATTTTCGTGAAAGATGTCTGCTACACATGCCTTCCTGCAAGGTTTGGTGATTAAGAGAAAGACTGTGCACTGCACATGTCATGATGTCATTTGTGTTGAGGGACTGACACTTTGGAAGTATGGGTAGAAGAAACCAATGGCTCTTGCAATTCCGTGGTTTTGAGAGAGCTGCAGGATCATTCCTATTATTATTATATTTGTATGGTTAACACTGAAGTACAACGCAAAATGTAAGACGGTGTAGTGTAACGACGTATAGGTTTGTTTATAAATGGTTTTTTTTCGACATATGACCATGTGCAGACTTCGTCACCTACGTCAGTTACAACCCACTTCAAAATGATTTATATTATTTTTAAATTGTCACAGAATGGTTCTTGAACGAAACTGTAAAACATCAGTTGAGTCGTATGCAAAGAATTTCGTCACTCGGGCCAATTGGTTTGCGTAAACTTTCTCAATTTAAATTTCGTTTGTTTCTCCTCAGAACTTATATTGATACACTTTATCTTGACTTAATCGATATCAGAATCACACATTGATTAAACTTTTTAGATTCAAAGTTGCGATGAACGCCGTAAGAATCACTAATCTTGTCAAATATATTATTAATCCGTTCACATAATTCTTCATAAATAAATCTTCAAGACACGTGTTTCAACTTTAGTAGCATACACTATTTTATTAGCTTCTTACACATACAGATGTGAACTTGAGCGTTGAGAATTAGTGACTGACTTTTCAACAAGATTAAGCTCTATATGACGTCATTGTTGTACAAAAAGAGTATAAAAATTCATTTTTAATTTTTTAGAAGCACGACGCAACAACTCGGTTCCAGGATCTTCTGTTGCTCCTCGGCTGTCGACCCGCGACGTATAGCGGCCAGCGACCAGAGAGGTCTGGTCGCGGCAACGAAGATGCTGTCTCCGTTCGTTGCGCCGCCCTCTCCGTACATGAAACACATAAAAAAAATACAAAACTTTTAGATAATTCACATCTATTACAAATAATAAGAAAAATATATAAACAAACTAAATTAAACTTATAGTCACCTGCAAACTGGGCTGACTTTGGTGGATGGGTGACGCTTAATTTCGTCCCACTACATACCCCACCCACAAGCTCAGTTTGTCAGGTTTTAACCGAAAATAAAACTTTTCAATATACAATATTTAACTTTTAATACATTTTCCTCACATTTTACTTAACCTAGAGTCCTTGCTCTTAGATAGATTTAATCTTTTTAATACGATATTGTTGCGACTATTTGTCATTTACTCTTAATTGAGCCATTGTGGTAATTCATAACCGAATATATGGAGATTACTCCTCTTCATTTAATAGTTGCCAGTAAATACTAATTTAGTACGTTCTTTAACGTTGTTACATTAGGACAGAGCGTTCAAATTGTGATAAATTAGTCTCAGTTTTATTCATTTACTAGAGTTACTCTTTCCTAAACTGTACATTACTAATTAGTTTCTCACAATAACTAATAGTACTACTTACTTTACTTCATTCTTTTCCCTAATACCTTATTTATGTCTGAGGTCAAGAAGAAATCAAGCAAAACTTTCTTTAGGATCTCGGCACGGCTTTCTTTACCTTCGGACACCTTGTTGGGTAATGGCAATTTATTTAGGAGAAACAAGCGAGAGAGCCCCGTTTGGTGTGTTCTATATTAACACTATTACAAACCTCTATTAAAGGCACTCTGCTATGTTCTCGTGAGCCATATAGCTCTGGACGCCCATGGTCCCTAAAACTATTAACCATCCCCTTTGGTTCCTACTATCCGAGTAAATTTAAAATATGCAAAATTCCTTTTGACCTAAGAGCAAAATTTCTTCCATATAAATCCCCCTTTTGGTTATCTTCCTCTTTTTGAAGTACCAGTAGATTATTGTAGAACACTTGTTTAAGCTTTCTATTTAATTCTTTAAAATAATACGTAATTATCACGAAAAACTTCACATGAATAAACTATGAACGCTCTTCCGTGTGTAACATATACCAAATATTAACTTATTTAGGAATGAAGGGTTTCATTTGATCAACACTATATAATCCTTTAATTACACCTGATGAAGGTTCCATAAGAAGTAACGCTTTGGGATGTACAATCTTATGTACAACATATGGACCTTCAAAGATAAAGAAGAATTTTCTACATTCCTTACCGATCTTAGAACTTTTAGGATGAGATCGTACTAGCACAAGATCTCCTACCTGAAGTGAAGGTTCTATAGCATGTTCATTATAACTTTTAATTCTCCGTTCGGCATTTTTAATAATCTGTTCGCAAACTTTTTCGTATGGGATGCCTTGTTGGATCTCATTTGCTGGTGGCCAAGGTAGAGCAGCTAGTAAAGGCTCACCTATAATTCGTTTGCCTAAAATTTCTATAGGTGACAATCCCGTCGTTAGGTGAGGCAATTCATTTAATATCTTTTCGAATTCAGGCATTAGTTTGGCCCACCGAGTATGTTTATGTGCACAATAAGTTCTACATAGTCGTCCTAATTCTTTCATGACTCTTTCTACTAAATTACTTTGAGGGTGATATTTCGAAATTAAGATATGTTTGATTCCATATTGTTTTATCATATCTTGAAATCTTTGACTAATAAAGGCACTACCGTTGTCAGACATAAGTCGTTTAGGAATGCCCCAGTTAACAAAGTAATTTCGGGTGAGGCAGCGTATAACGCTTGCTGTATTCGCTCGTTTTAAAGTATATAGCTTCACATGTTTGGACCAACATTCCATTACAACAAACACATAAGTTAATCCTCCTGAACTACGAGGCAGAGGGCCGAAAAAATCTAATGACAGTAGATCCCACAGACCTCGAGGAATTACAGCATATAATTTATAACGCTTAGATTTGTTATTAACTTTAACCTTTTGACAGGTTTCACAAGCCCTAATAATACTTCTCACAATACGGGACATATTTTTGAAATAATAATACTTCATTAGATGTTTAATACATTTATGAATTCCAAAATGCCCATAACCTTCATGAATATAAGTAATTAACTCGTCCACAACAGTTTTCGGAATGCAGATTTTCCATCTCTGGTGTTCCCTCTGTGCTTTCCAATACAACAAGTCGTTAAAATATAACCACACACCCCGGGTGTTAACTGTTTCGTCCCCATTACTAAGGGTTTGTATAAGGTCCCTATATTGATCATCATTTCTTTGAGTGCATCTAATAGCAGTTACTATCCGTTTAACCTTACGTTCGTTCTCCTGAGTTAAATGGAAATAAACATGGTAATTTGTTCCTGGTTCTTCTACAATGTTAATATTCTCCATTCCTACAGGGAGTCTCGACAAAGCATCCGAAACTACATTCTGAGATCCTTTTATATACCTGATTTCGTACTGAAATTCTTGCAAGCATAATACCCAACGTAATAGTCTACGGTGAAGTAACCGACAATTGTTCAGAAAGATTAAAGCCTGATGATCAGTATATACAATTGTTTTTCTTCCCATTAATAATCCTCTAAATCGTTGAAAACCCCATACCACTGCGAGAGCTTCCTTCTCGGTTACAAAATAATTTCTTTCGTGTTTATTTAAAGTTCTACTAGCGAATCCAATAGGCCGATATAATCCCTTTTCATTGGTCAGATCACCTTGGAATATTACACAAGACACACCATAATCAGAGGCATCCGTACACATACAAAAGTCCTGATTGAAATCTGGGTGGTATAACATTTTGGCTTCGGTTAACGCTCCTTTTAGCTTATTAAAAACTTCTTCTTCCTCTTGTCCCCAGAGCCATACTGACTTCTCTTTCAATAAATCTAGTAATTTAGGATTGACAATATCCTGCCCTGGAAGAAATCTTCTCAGAAATCCTACCATTCCTAAGAATGATTTCAGTTGTTTCCGATTTCTAGGACTCGGACATCGAGCAATAGCTTCAATACGTGCTGGGTCTGGCCTAATACCTTTACTGTCCACTATATGCCCCAAAAACCTCACTTCCTCCTTTCCGAAGTAAGACTTAGATAATTTTAAAGTAATTCCTCTGTCAATTAAACGGTCAAACAATTCCCGTAATATCGTTACGTGTTCTTCCCATGTTTTAGTGGCTACCAAAATATCATCTACATATAAAATAATCTTTTGTAACAATTGCTGACCCAAAGCAGAATCTAATGCCCTAATGAATGTTGACACTGATATATTAAGTCCAAAAGGTAAAACTTGGAACTGATATGATCTGCCTTCAAAAAGAAAAGCCGTATATTGCCGTGAATCCGGGTGTAATATTACTTGATGGTAGCCAGCAGTTAAATCCATTGTACTCATATAACGTGAACCAGCAATCTTAAGAAGTACGTCCTCCATAGGAATAGGTCTGTCTCTTTCCATCTCTATAATTTTATTTAACTCACGGGCATCCAGAACCAGTCGTACCCCACCAGTAGCTTTCTTAACTACGCACAAAGGACTGTTAAAAGCGCTACATGATCGTTCGATAATGTTTTGTTCTAGCATCTTACTTATCTCTCTACTAGCCGGTTCTTTGAATTGTACTGGAATAGGATAAGGTTTCTTAAAGAATGGTTTTTGATCTTTAATCTTAAGTTTACAAACGTAATTTTTAATTCTCCCTGGTTCATCTGAGAAGACGGCTCTAAATTCTAACAACAAAGATTCCAACTCTTCCTTTTCTTGTTCGGATAGACAATTCGTAGAATAACATTTTTCTTTCACTTCGGTTTCGATACTGCTACTAGCCTGACCTTGGTATACTTCATATTCAAGATCACTAAAATCTGTTAATAGGCTCATGGTCTGTGCGTACTTAATCTGTAAGGATTCGTAGCAATTTTCAGGTACTTGATTATCAGAAAACCTCACTTTAAAAGCACATGCCTCCTTATGGATGGTTAAGGAAGAGTCTTTAAAATCTAATATAGCTTTATATTTACACAGCCAATCTATACCTAAAATTAGGGCCACATTTAAGTTGGCTACGACAAGTACAGAGTGAGCAATTAATTGTTTAGCAATCTCAAAAGTTAAATAAACTTCCTCAGTAATATTTTGACTTCTTTTACCGGTAACTCCTATAATTTTCACCCCAGTTACAGGTAAGGTTGGGAAATTCCAATATTTTCTTTTAAGCTGGAATAATTCTTTCGATAAAATACTTACTTCGCTACCCGAATCAATTATAATAGTTATTTCGGTATCTTTAATATAACCTTTAATAACGGGTTTATAAGTTATATTCTCCCTTATCAGATTGTCTTCCTGAAGTAAATCTTGTTGCCAATTACCTTCCATTTGGCAGCTTAATGATAAACTGCAATTGGGTCTTGTATAATCTCGACTAACAGTTCCCTTTAGTTGACCCGTACTAAAGGACTTTACTAGTTTTCCGAACTTTCTATGATAACGTCACCTACCACTTGACCTTCATTAATTACTTGAGGATGATTTATTTCATGATCGCTATTGTGTAATTTCCGCATTTTCGAGTTATTGCCACGATTTTGTTGGCTCTCTTTATCTTTAGATTGACGCTTTATATAACAAAACCGGCTATGATTGTTGTTATTAGCTTTTCGTGGTTTTGAATTATTATTATTATTTCGAGGATTGTCATTTCTACCAAATCTAAACTTCTCGTCTTCCCTTTCTCTATTAAGTATATCTAACTGCTCTAAATATCCTAACAATTCGCACGGCTGTGACCATTCTTTTTCTATCATTCTTTCCTTTACATAATACGGTAACCTACTAATTAGGACTCGTATTAAATGACTTTCAATAATTGGTTCTTCAATTAATTTAGCACGGTTTAAATGCCATTCAAAATAATTCCTATAACCTCCCCACCGCTTAGAATATGGAGGAGGGTCTAGCAACTCTAAAGTTAAGTGCTGTTGTTTTCCTCTTGACCAATAATGTTGTTTAAACTGCTTAACAAAATCCTCCCAGTCCCTAAATTCATTTCTATGCAGTACTGCCCACTCCGCAGCTTCTGCTTCTAAATGTCCTATTACAAATTGAATGCGGTTTTCATTACTCCATTTGGGAGATAATGATGTTTCAAAAGCTTTTATAAAGATTATAGGGTGAAGTTCGCCTCCTGGTTTGAATACAGGAAATCGACTTGCCACATTTGAATTTGTCGTTATATCATCCAGACATTCTGCGAGAGAAATAGTCGGATTTTGTTTAGATTGCGGAGACGGAGTTGCATCGGATTGGCTTGCCGTGATTTCTTTATTCATATTGTTGTCGTCCGAGCTAGCAAATTCGATGCGACTGTTGTCTCTGATTATGTTATTACATCTGCTATTTGAAATGTTTTCGTGATTATCTAATTCCGATAACCGTTTAGTAATTTCCTGTATTCGCATTTCTGTATTGGAAACGCGATTAGCTAATATCGATTCTTCACTGTGTTCACGATGTGAACGCTCTGTACCTTCGTCAATGTTATTATCTTTGGCAGTCTCAAGGTTACTGCATATTTCAGTAATCAAAAATTTCATGTTTTCGATTTCGGTATGGTCCTTTTCTACTTGATGAGTTAATGTCTCTAATTCTACATTATCTATTGAAGAAATCTCTACAGGTTTGGTAGAGACCTCTTTAATAGATTCTAATAATTCCCTACGAACAGTTTCTGTTTGCATAGAAAATTCATCTCGTAACATATCGTTATTTTTCTGTATTTCATTTACAACTAAGATATTGACATTATCTAGTCTCTCGGTTAAGTCAGTAATATCATTTCGCATACGAGCTTTTTCCTCACGTGATTCCTGGATATGTTCTTCTAACCTTTTACAATTATCAGCAATCTTATTACTAAGTCCTACTAGTTTTTCCTGCATTTCAACTTTAGAAGCCTCTATTTTATCACTTAATCTAGCAGTAGATTCTTCGTTAGACTGTTTTAATTCCTGTTTTAGTTCCTCTTTTAATCTAGCAATAGATTCTTCGTTAGACTGTCTTAATCTAGCAGTAGATTCTTCGTTAGACTGTTTTAATTCCTCTTTTAATCTAGCAGTAGATTCTTCGTTAGACTGTTTTAATTCCTCTTTTAATCTAGCAGTACATTCTTCGTTAGACTGTTTTAATTTAGCAATCGCCCTAAAAAGGGATCTCATGCTCCTATCGGACATAGACTGCTCTTCGTCTGACGTTTCACTTCCCGACATTATTGTAAGATCTTAACTAGTTACACACGCAGACTTGTAATCAACAATCCTGTAAAAGCACACTCCCTATGTACAACACTGCACTTCCAACTTGAAACAAACTCACCGGACACTAATATTGTAGTGTGTAGTTCTCGGTGATCAGTGTGCTGCTATGGGCTGCAGATGTAACAGCCGTCGATGCAGCCGCTGAGATGCTGCGACCCCGCTTCCGCAACCGGCAGGACGCTGAGTCGAACACCGGAGACGTCACTGGCTGCAACCACGCCCGGCACCGCCGTAGACAGGCGAAGCCCTCAGCAACACCTCTAATACCAGCCGGAGGAACGCCCTCCAGCTGACGTACTGGGCCTGTTAGTTTAGGGAGAAAAAAGGTTGTCGGGGTTTGCAGCGTTCAGCTGCTGCCCAACAGATGCGTTTTCTCTTGGAATAACTGCGTGACCGTACTGCTTGGCTGCGCTCCGTCAGATGCCCATACCCGCGAAGTCGCCGCTGGCTGGTGAAGGCTCCACGAGAACTCGCGTTGACTTCCGAAGGACTCTTGATGTTTTGTTTCGTACCTGTATGCCTTAGTTGCACACAAGTCCTGTTTCTAAGGTCGCCACGGTGTAGTGTAACGACGTATAGGTTTGTTTATAAATGGTTTTTTTCGACATATGACCATGTGCAGACTTCGTCACCTACGTCAGTTACAACCCACTTCAAAATGATTTATATTATTTTTAAATTGTCACAGAATGGTTCTTGAACGAAACTGTAAAACATCAGTTGAGTCGTATGCAAAGAATTTCGTCACTCGGGCCAATTGGTTTGCGTAAACTTTCTCAATTTAAATTTCGTTTGTTTCTCCTCAGAACTTATATTGATACACTTTATCTTGACTTAATCGATATCAGAATCACACATTGATTAAACTTTTTAGATTCAAAGTTGCGATGAACGCCGTAAGAATCACTAATCTTGTCAAATATATTATTAATCCGTTCACATAATTCTTCATAAATAAATCTTCAAGACACGTGTTTCAACTTTAGTAGCATACACTATTTTATTAGCTTCCTACACATACAGATGTGAACTTGAGCGTTGAGAATTAGTAACTGACTTTTCAACAAGATTAAGCTCTATATGACGTCATTGTTGTACAAAAAGAGTATAAAAGTTCATTTTTAATTTTTTAGAAGCACGACGCAACAACTCGGTTCCAGGATCTTCTGTTGCTCCTCGGCTGTCGACCCGCGACGTATAGCGGCCAGCAATTTCCTCTCTGGTCGCGGCAACGAAGATGCTGTCTCCGTTCGTTGCGCCGCCCTCTCCGTACATGAAACACATAAAAAAAATACAAAACTTTTAGATAATTCACATCTATTACAAATAATAAGAAAAATATATAAACAAACTAAATTAAACTTATAGTCACCTGCAAACTGGGCTGACTTTGGTGGATGGGTGACGCTTAATTTCGTCCCACTACAACGGGTTTTAAATATTTTAGCTGTTCTTGGGCCTTGCAACCAAATACGTGTAGTGAACCTACCTCTGCTCCTGTTCCAATTGCCGTTGCTGAATGTTTACAAAATTGACTATAGCTTTGAATGTAAATGCAATGATGGTGATGATTACAAGCAGGAAGAAGGTTCTGCGCTACAATTAATTGTTCAAAACTAACTAACTTATTTAACTTCTGACTTGATTCTTAGAAGAGATGCCGCCGCATTTCTGGGGTCAAGTCTCAGAGCTATACATCTTACATTACATGAGCGTCATTCTCTTGATACGGCAACATAGAAAAGGCATGGATTAAATTCGGTAAAAGAGAAGACCACATGGTTTTTGTTGTGATACTGAACTTTCGTTACAATTTAAAGTTTTTAATTGCTCAAATTTTGGAAACTTGTGGTAAATTCCTATGGGACCTAACTGCTGAGGTCATCGGTCCCTAGGCCTGCACACTACTTAATCGAACTTAAACTAACTTATGCTAAGGACAACACACTCACCCATGCCCGAGGAAAGACTCGAAACTCCGACGGGGGCAGCCGCTCGAACCGTGGCAATAATGGTTCAAGTTAGCTGTTTTATCTGAAAACTATATTTTACGTAAAAGAAATTCATTAAGCTACATTGAAATACAAAAACTACGAAAATCATTATGCAGATGTTTGGAAGTAGTTGGCACGTTACTTGACCAACAATTTGGCTTCTCAAATGTCGTGTCACAGTTGCGAATGGGACAGCTAAGCGAAAGGGAAGCATTGGAAGGCAACTTACAAAGAAAATCTTGCGCGGTTCGAGAATATAATAAATAAACCAATTGTTTATTTAACCAGGCTTGTTTATTTAATCAGACTTGGATTAATGGAAAGGTTCACTAAAGCACATCCAAAAGAGGTTGACTGCTTCCTGCACTTAATAACAAGGTTTCCAAAAGTTTTTACGGCAAATTTAAAGACAGTATCTCCATGGCAACTCAGATCGGAAATTTAATGAAAGACAATGTGTCTGGATGTGCTATGAAACGGGACAGGTAACCACAGAAGCCCCATGTATAGAGAGTGTGGAAGATACTAGTCCTGCAACAGATATCATAGGCTTTCTCCAAATCGAAAAACACCGCCACAGTCTGGGAATTCCACAGTAAACCATTCGTGACATGGGTGGACAAAGTGACGAAATGATCAACTGCAAAACGGCGCGCTCGAAATCCACACTGCGCAGAGGTTGGTAAACTGTGAGACTCGAGCTACCACATCAGCTAGGCATGAGTCGCACATTTCATCACCTTGCAAAAACAGCTGGTGAGGGAAATGGCGCGGTAGCTAGAAGGAAGGTGTTTGTCCTTACCGGGCTAGGTATGGGTATGACAGTGGCTTCACGACGGTGCTTGGGAAACGTGGCCTCTGCCCAGATGCGGCAGTGTTTGCCCGCAAGAGAAAGGTGCTGCAACATCTAAATGTGAACAGCATCTGGCCCTGGGGCAGAGGATCGGGAAGAGGTGAGAGCACGATCTAGCTCCCTCATAGTAAAGGCGGCATTGTAGCACTCACAGTTCAGAGAAGAGAAGAGTAACGTCCGAGCCTCCTCTGCCCCTTTCCGATGGAGGAAAGCACGGTGATATTGGGAGTAGCTCGAAATCTCCACAAAATGGCGGCCCAGAATATTGGAGACAGCAATAGGGTCCACGATGGCATCATCTGCTACGTCAGGCCAGAAATTTGGGAATGGACCTTGGTCCTAGATAGCCGTCTGACGTTGGGCCACATGACCAAAGAGGGAGTGGAACTGTTAAATGAACCAATGAATGAAATCCAGCTAGCTTTCTGGATATCCCGAAGAATGCGACGACACTGCGCACGCAACTGTTTATAATGAATTTACCATCATAGGATGACGATTAAAAACTCGGAGAGGATATCTCTGCGCGTAAACTGCTTCGTAGCACGCCTCAATCCCCCAAGAGACCGGGACTCAGCGTGGTAAAGAGGAAGTGCGAGGAATGGAACGTTCTGCGACGGTAAGGATAAAGTCTGTGAGATATTCTACCTGGTCATCACAACTGGGGAAGAGTATAACTTCCAGTCGGTCTTAGTAAGCTGCCATTTGGCTTTGCACGTAGGTGGGTTAGGAGTCAGCAAACGGACAGCACACAGAAAATAATCACTCGTGTATGTGTCAGAGAGAACGGACCACTGGAGGCGATGGGCAAGCTGGGCAGGGCAGAAGGATAGGTCCAAATGGGAATAGTTGTGTGTGGAGTCTGAAAGGATCATGGGTGCTCCTGTGTTAAGTCAGAAGACGTTATGTTCATTGAGGTCAGCCAAGAGGGCACATCCAGGACTGGTTACGGTAGAACCCCAAAGGGTATGGTGCACATTAAAGTCACCGAGCAGCACAAAGGGGTGAGATAGCTGCACAATAAGCTGGAGGCGGTCTACCCTGCTGGCATTATGTGACGGAGGGATGTAAACAGTACAAAGGGAAAAGGTCAAGTGATGAAGGAAAAGGCGAATTGCAACAGCTTGAAAGTAGGAAGGTAGCGAGATGGGTTGACTATCAATGTCATCCCGTGTAATCAGCGTGACTCCCCCATGAGATGGAGTGCCGTCCTTGGGGGGAAGGTCAAAAAGGACTGGGAAGAAATGCGAGAGCTCAAAGCAGTCATAAGGACGAAATTCGGTTCCCTGAATGCAGAAAACAAGTGAATGTGGTTATTCTAAAAGCAGTCTTAAATCGTCTTTGTTGGATCAAAGACTGCTAACGTTCCATTGTAGGAGAGTCATGATGAGGTAAAGACAAGGGGGTTCAGCTTGGCAGCTGACGAGTGCCTGCCTTCGATGACTCGCTGCTACAGGGCACAGATGCAGAAGGATCCTGCCCCATGACGTCTACAGAGGCATCGGAATTCTCTTTCTGCCAAGCTGCGGAGTCCAGGGCAGAAAATCGCTTGGTGGTGTGCACTGGCGACACGGTGATCGGCCTGGTAAGGGTATCACACAGCGACACCGTCGAAGAAGATCTCCGAGTAAGTTAAGGAGAAGACCGTTTGCCTTTGTTTGATTTCTTGGAGACGGCAGGCGGAAGAAGACTCAGATCTTGGTTGGTGGAAGGAAGATAGGAATTTTTCACAGGAGTACTCCTTCTGTCCTTTCAGGCCTGCCGGTTGTGTAGCTGATGACTCCACTACGTGAGCCGAATGTCTGGTGGTGTGCTGCAAATCTGAAGGAGGAGACAGGGACGCTACCACAATGCTGGGCGATTTTACAACCGCGATGCTAAATTTGAGGTCGCATGTAAGCGTAGGCTTCCGCGGCCGTTGTCATCTTCAATAAAATTCTTCAGGGTATCAGACCGCATCGTCATAATTTTAAAACGCTGGCCGAAACGTTGGCGCATTTTAAAATTATGACGATTCGGTCTGATACCCTGAAGAATTTTATTGAAGTTGAGGTCGCATGTTTGCGTGGCCATGACCTTTGTGGACCGAGATGTAGAAAGAACGGTACTGTATTTATCAGATCGTATAATTCAGGGCCTCCAAGAAGCCAATAACTAGCGAGCGTCCGGGTAAGATACTTTTTCCTTCACCCTTTTTCCTTGCCTATTAAAGGGCAACTAATCAGGATCGATGGCTCACCGGTTCTGAGGCGTCACGAGGCTCGATATCTGGAAGTCGTCATTTACGAAATGTGGAACTTTGGCACACACATCGACACCGTGATCCAGAGATGGCAGGAAGTGCTCAATCATCTTATCGGAATCGGGAATATGACATTCCACCTCACAGAAAATCTAATTAAATATATGTCTTAACAGTATTCTCATTTTCATCGTGGGTTACGGCTCTGAAGTTTGGGCACACAGGCTCACGAAGTTCAAGCCTGCAAAGACAGTGCGCAGAAAGCAGCCGAACGGGAACATGTTACTAAGATAATTTGCCGCTTATAGTGATAGTCTGGGAGGGGCCTTACTGGTGTTAATGGGGTGGACCCTGTGTTAATGGGGTGGACCCTTCTTCACATGCTGCTTAAAACTTTGGACCAGATGTTCCGCTTCATCATTTGAGCAAGGATGAAATGGAATGCTACAGATGTGTTTGATGCCATTGGCGTCACAGAAATTCTTGAAGGCGTAGGCCATGAATTGTGGGCCGTTGTCAGAGACCAATGTTTGAGGCAACCATATGGTGGCCAATACTTGGGCTAGGGTGGGAAGGGTACCTTCGTCCATGGTGGATGCTATGCATGTGACATAGGGGCACTTTGAGTAAGCCACCACGTAGGACCCAAGAAAGGACCTGCGAAATCGAGACGGATGCAGTCCCAAGGGAGATGAAGATGTATGCCAGGGGGAAAATGACTGAGGGGGCACTGCCTAGTGCAACGTAAATGCTGCACAAGGATGGACTATCTTCTTGACGTCACCACTGATTTCTGGGCACTACACATGACGACATGCCATAATGTTCATATGGGATATGCCTCAGTGACACCTGAGGCATAGACTCAATAACTGAAAGTGCAATTTGGCCGAAATAATCACTCGATGTGCATCTGTGTCAGTATTCAAAGCGATGACCTCATCTACAACTGAGTGTCAGTCAGAGAGCTATTTCGAAGCGAGGAACTCAGTGAGATAATGCGGCCAGCGATTGATTACACAGAGAAGGATCTGTCACATGGCGCGGTTCCAGCGTGTTGCAGTGGTCACACACGTGACCTTAAGGGGAAAATCGTCCAACATATGTTGTCGTTCGGCATCGATGTGGAAGCAGATGACCTGCTGTTAGTCGAATTCAGGGTCTGGGCCAGGTGGTAGACGAGACAATGTGTCAGCAATAGAAGGGTGGGCAGCTGGCATGTAGCACATAGAATCACTGTATTCTCTGAGGTACAACACCCGATACTGGAGTTGTAGCACTGTTCATTCTTGGAGCTTGAAATACTGTCCAAATGACAACACCAATAGCTTGTTATCAAAAATTCGAAAGAACTGTAACCCAAAAAGGTCGACATGAAATTATTTGACTGTGAACACTATTGCCAAGGCCTCCTTTTCGGCCTGTGAATAGTTGTACTGTGAGGGGGACAGAGCCTTGGATGCATATGCTATAGGCTGTTCAGAGCCATCCCCATTTCTGTCTGCCATGGCAGCTCCAATACTGTAGGCCACAACCGATGGGTGGATGGGAGAAAAGGGAATGAGGCACAGTGCAGATGTCAGCATGGTTTCCAATTTGACAAAAGTCAGGTCACCAGTGGGGGTCCAGGTATATGGGACCCATTTTATATGCAACTGACTGAGAGGTTGTGCTACATGGGCTATCTGGGGTAACAATTTAGCATAAAAATTGAGTTTGGCCTGAAACGTTTGCAATTCAGTTAGGCTCCTCGATTGAGGCAAAGAAATGATGGGAGCAACATTCAGATTAGTAGGCCGGAGACCCTCTTAAGAGATAACACCGCGAATACTCCACTCCTGGCTGAAAACATTCGCACTTTCCCAAACGGTGAGGCAGGTCCGTATCCTGTGGGTTCGTGAACAGGGTGCGGAGATTTCCCAAATGCTCCTGGCGGGAGCTTTCTGTGACAATAAGGTCATCCCAGTAATTGACACAATCTAGAATATGCTGTATCAGCTGTGCAAGAAATCCTGGGAAAATTGCAGGAACTGAGGAAATACCAAAAGGGACTCATTTGTGCTTATACTAACCCAAATGGCATGTTAAGGGCGAGAGTGTTCTATGATGCCTCATCTAAGGGTAGCTGGAGGTATGCATCAGCGAGTTTTATCTTGGAAACGTATCCTCCCTGTTCCAGCTAGTTTTGTGAAGAGATCTTCTTGGCAGGAAATAGGAAAGGTTTCTGCCTATGATTGATCCCTACAAAAGCAAACAGATGCATTCGGCTCCCAGACGATCATTTGGGCTGTAGCCCATGCACTAGATGTGAGAGGTTCGACAATCCCAGCTGCCTGCAGACGATCGAGTTCCTCCAACATGACAGCCTGTAAGGCCACTATAATCAGTCTGGTGGGCTAAAAACAAGGCATGGTATCATGCCAAATCGTGATGTGTGCCTGGAAGTCTGAACCACCCCCTAATACTGATTGTCCTCCCAAACAAAATCCATCACCCACGTACAGCTGATGTCAGAATACTGACGTTGCTTTTTAGCACAACATCTGAACCTATGGCCTATGGTATGGGGATTAAAGTAATAACTGTTGTTGTCAAAGTGTCTGTCACGGAAAAGAAGGTTGACTATTGTGCTTTTCTCAAAGAGAATTTCATTAAAAATAGGGAGCTGGTGGATTTTTCATACATTACAGGCGATAGGGGCCACTAATGCCTAGTATCTGTCAGATCTATGCTGTGTAACTTAGTCGTCTATCAGCACACACTGAATCAGTAACAGTAGTGCGTTTCACTAAGCAATACATGCACTTAGCTAGACTGTGTCCAGAATAAAAGTGGCTGAGGTTTAAAGATAAGAATTAAGTAGAATTATTCAATTTTTGTTTGTTTTTATAATCGCTGGTGTTCCAAAATATGTACTGATAAGGGCAAGGCTTTGGAAGGATCAAGGGTGTCAGAGTCTGAGACAGTGTGTGTGTTACCAGAAACAGTAGTACATTTAACAGCAAAATGGGGAGATGAATGGTCTACTTGGTACCCCAGAGCCAGATGTGGTCGTCAAAGTGCTCCTGCAAGACATCAAACACTCTCCTACTTCGATGAGGTCAAGCACCGCCTGTCATGAGCTACATCTTGTCGAAAACAGGGTCACTTTGCATAATGGGGATTAAATCATCTCTCAAAACCTCCACTTACCATGTGGTAGTCACCGTACCATCAAGGAATATCGCACCGACTATTCCGTGTACTTTCCCACTGAAATATAGATTTGTCAGCATTGAGTTTAGTGGCTTCTTTCACTGGAAAGTCAATTGATGATAAGTAACCATTAGTGGAGGTCTCAGGAATTTGGTGGAGATGGAAGGATACATCTGAGAGTATCAAAATTAAAATTAGCTAGACAAGCAAAAAAGCTAATGTGGATTACATGGAGGGTCTCAAGGCCGCTCAAATATTTGAATAATTTAAAAGAAGGTCACTTCAAAGATGAGGCATGCAGAACAGCGCCAGGCATGTTAGAGAACAATTTGATGCCATAGAAAGGAGGCATCAAGAATCGGTAGAAGAATTTACAGATAGGATTAGGAAGATCAATGGTTGTATGAGTGAGTTTGGACAGGATTCCGTGGTGAATGAAGTACTATCATAGAAGGATGAGCAGAGAGCGATCGGCACATTTTTTAGAGTCTTGACTTTGGAAATATCGAAGAGAGTGCAAACAGCTATTCGACTTCATTTGCTCACAACTGTTAGACTAGCAGTGGAACATAGGGAACCTGATGTGCTGACTGGATTCTAAGTCAGACAGGCAGTGCTGTTTGCCAATATGAGTATTATGAATGTGGACAAATGTGGCATGTGCGAAAGAAATGCAACCAGCCATGGAACAGCGGGAACAGAGGCAGAGATCAGCATGGAGTTAAGAGTCATTTAAAGGTATGGGACCAACGAAACAGGCTTACTTTTTCCAAATTTTCTAAAAAAAAGTACAAACTGTCATGCTGAAGCGGTAGTGGTAGGACGTTCCATTTGACTCTGTAGGGATGACTATAGTACCGATTACAGTAGTTTATGGTACCATGATAGGAAGCCACAAGATAGTATCTCGTTACACCGTGGTCACTGGGATATGGAAATGTTAATAAAACGTGTTTTATTCATTCAGTCACTCTTTCTATATCCTATCTTTCCTCTCAAATGCATGAATGGTTGAATATGTGTATGCATATATAGCAGAAAGCAGAAAACTAACCAAGGATCTGTAGAAGGTGGTCGCCAAAGACATATAGAAGGTGGTGATTTGCCAAGGAAGTTCAGTGTAAAGGGCTGATCAAAGAGTCTAGGAGAGTCTTTCCCCAAGTATCGATAGTATAGACGGAGGGATGTCGCTCAGCCAATAGGTCGTGTCTTCCTCACAGTGGTCCAAATTGGTGAGATGTTGACCCAGGGATTCGCTGTGTTCGACAATATGCAGGTAGAGGGCTCAAAGTGCCGATGTTTCCATACCAGGTGCCCAGCTGGTAAGAAAATTGGGTAGATAAATGAGCTACATCATCGTTGATCATATTCATAATGTGTTAGCTAAAGTTACTGTTGATGGCGAAAGGTTTAAAAAATTGTGATTTTTGTCCTTTTGACTGATTAGTACGTTGTAATTGTACAGCTAAGAATGGTGCTGGTCTTCAGCGTGGCACATTTGCGTTCAGGAAATTTTCAGTTAATTGTCTCACAGGAAGAAGGTCTTGCAAAACGAATTTTTTTCATGTATGATTTTATAAAGTTTTCCTAGGAATTCACAAGCTTTTCTTTGTAAGCAAGTAATGAGCACACTTGCCGCTAACCTCTCTAAGTTGCTTGAGACACAGAATTTCAAGGTTTCTTGCTTCATGATCGTCTCCAAGATGTATCAGCTAAATGTATGGGATAGATAATGGTTTCACGTGGTTAATGTTGGTGTTTTCAGCTTTTTTCCTCGCAGCTTGAGATTCCATAATAGTTCGTGTCACGTTTCGGTAGCTAACAGTAAACTGCAGAAGTTGGAATTCAGTAGGAATATATTTTGTACTAAATATTGATTTCAAATCAAACTGAGATGTTTCGTGGGTTTAATTTTGGTACTTCAATATGTTTTATTTGTAATGGGAGACTGTATAGTGGTCCATACCATGTGTTAGTATCGAAATTTAAACCTCGTATGTTGCTGGAATCCTGTGAGAATCTTTGATGCACTAATTAACTAAGGGAATTTTAATTATTACGTGAGATAATTCTTAAGAATTGTTGGTAGAATTTAGGACTTGTTTTCTTTGTATCTAGTGGGAATGCGTATGTCGCGCCAAATTCACAATGGTCATTGTTCTTTAATGTACTTCTTTGTCATCGTACAACAGTACAACACGTAATAGTAGCCCAATGACAGTCATTTAATTGGTTTATCATGATAATTTTGTGAGTGGCCTAGGTGATGAGTGGTAGCACCACACGGTAACCCACGTGTGGCAAAGAGTGCCGGTCCACGATACAGAACGTACGACTTGATAGTATTTTGGTCAACAGTAGAATCGTGGTCTTAGGTGTTTGGCTACTACCGGCCATAAACTGCGATTCAATCCTGAGTATCTGTAGTCATCAGTTTCATTAGGTAACTATGATTCTGGCTAACCCAAGGTAGATACACGCAATTTTTTATCCAGCTACATTTTATTGCACATCACGGTGAAGATTATAAGAAGGCAGAGAATATCTCATGTAAATCAAGTTATTTTCATTAGTGGGGTCTGATGAAAAATTCCGAGACTGACCGATGTCTATTTTTGTGGCCGTCTTCTTATTAGGTGGCAATAAGTAAAATTCAAAAGCCATCATCTCCTTATTAAAAGAATTTAAGTGAATTCTGGCCGCCACAGAGGCCTCTTCCATGATACGCAGGGAGAAAATTTACCAAACTGAACGAAATTCGACTAGTCTCATTTACCTAACCCACCAATTGATAGTAATATGTAGATCATAGTGGTTAATCTAAAGAGTGTTACTGTTAATGACTTTTGAGTGAAACGATCACTATGCGACATATCTATGTAAACACTCCTCCATTTCCTAATAGTATAATGCTCTTACAGTAATTATAGGAGACCACATAAACTTTACACTGGAAACTAAAATTTGTAGTAATATAAATAAATGTTGAAACTTTCTGGCAGATTAAAACTGTGTCCCGGGCCGGGCAACGAACTCGGGAC
Organism: Schistocerca cancellata; assembly: GCF_023864275.1. Classification (NCBI taxonomy): domain Eukaryota; kingdom Metazoa; phylum Arthropoda; class Insecta; order Orthoptera; family Acrididae; genus Schistocerca; species Schistocerca cancellata. Next base: position 517,565,889 of record NC_064632.1, read on the forward strand.
CTTTGCGTTTCGCGGGCAAGTGCTCTACCATCTGAGCTACCCAAGCACGACTCACGCCACGTCCTCAAAGCTTTACCTCTGTCAATACCTCGTCTCCTACCTTCCAAACTTTACAGAAGCTCTTCTGCGAACCTTGCAGAACTAGCACTCCTGGAAGAAAGGATATTGCGGAGACATGGCTTAGTCACAGCCTGGGGGATGTTTCCAGAATGAGATTTTCACTCGGTAGCAGATTGTGTGCTGATATGAAACTTTCCCGTGAAAGACAAAGGTCCCGAGTTCGTGTCTCGGCCCAGCACACAGTTTTAATCTGCCAGAAAGTTTCTTATCAGCGCACACTCCGCTGCAGAGTGAAAATATCATTCTGTAAGTAAATGTTATCATCAGAAATTTTGTTGTAAGTAAATGCTGTTATCAGAAGTTTTAAAGTAAATAAATGTTATTGTCGGAAGTTTTATGCAAGATTAGAACACTTCTGGGATGTAAGAAAAATACAATTTCCTTATCCGATTTCCTGTAGTACTCTTGAGATAATAATAACCTCCAGTCATCTCCTCTTAATTGAATCCAAATTAATAATAAGAATCAAATGCAGTAGCAAAGTCAACTCATTGATAACGCCATGGAGAAGAATTACTCGATGAGACAACGTGAAATGTTGTGCCTTGTCTATGGAATACTTCAATTGTTATCTCTATGGAAGGAAGTTCTGAGTGATAATGGGTCACGCAGTATTGAAATGGTAGCTGTAGCTGAAGGGTCCAACTAGAAGGTTCACACGATGGCAGTACAACTGCTTTTTATGGTATGTAAAATCCTGGAACGAAACACAGGCGTGGAGACGAACTGAGTAGGAAAATAAAGGTATTGCAGATAAGAGATAATAAGTTTACGGGATGACAGATGGCCCAGAAGACGGATGAAAGTGTAAATACTTTCATATATGTGGTTTCTGTTCTTTCAGACATGTGCACCTAATAGGTCTGCGAAGACGCGGCTGGCAAAACTGGTAGGTGAGAGTGTAGTGGGTGGTGGTGGGATCACTCACGAAACAATTCCTGTAGTAGTTGGTGCTAGAGCACACCTTTTTTAGACTGAAGTCAGATGATAGGCGTACCTGCTTCAAGGAAGTCCCTCTAAATAAGAAATCGTCTTCAGAGGACGTCATGTTTCGAAGCAGAGAAGGAATCAGCATATTTCATCAAAATATAAGAGGTACTGGTAAAGTTAGTGAACTGGTTATACATATTGACTCTAAAGTTATTGATATATCGGAGCACCACTTAAATAATTTGACACTTCAGAGGCATCCTTTACCAGGATACGGATTAGCAAGATTTTTTCAAGGAGTTCCTTTCGGAGTGGAGGAGTGGCCATGAAAAAAAAAAGTATTCCGTTTGAGTCCATAGATGTATCACGGCACTGCACTGAGTAGATATTTGAACATGTGCAGAGGCAGTTGAATTTAATGAAATTAAACTTCTGACTTTTGTTGTTTGTGCGTTCCTTAACTCTGACTTCATAGCCTTTCTGCTCAAGCTAGAGAGGGTCCTTGATTCACTTTATGAGAAGTACCAGAACTTAGTTTGATGTGGTGACTTCAGTATTAATTTTGTGTTGGATTGTGCAAGAAAAAGGATGTTGGTAGATCTCGTAAACTCATATGATCTGATTCAGATTGTGTTTTTTCCGACTAGGCTGCTGGTGAACAGTAGCACAGTCATAGACAACATTTTCATTCTTTCTTCATTACTAGAAGGGCATTCTGTTAATGAAAGGATGAATGGTCTTTCAGACCGTGATGCACAATTTGTAACACTGAAAGGCTTTTGCACTCAAACAAATGCCACATATAATTACAAACTATTAAGGAAAGCTAATCCAACGGCAATAGAGACGTTTTTAAACCCCATCAACGAACAAGAATGGCATGATGGTTATAGTGCCGATAACGTAGATGACAAATATAACGCTTTCCTTTAACACATTTCTCTTGCTCTTTGAGAGTTACTTTCCATTGGAACGTTCTAAATGGGGATACTAGTTGTAAAAGGCATCCTTGGTGGTTGAGTAGTGGGATAAGGATATCATGTAGAACAAAGCGGGAAGTATATCAAAATGTTAGAAGTAGTACCACCAAGTTATAGTAGCCCATTACAAACAGTTTTTTAGGTGCTCAAAATGTTATTAGCATGGCAAAAAGTATGTGTTTTGAAATAGAAAAGCTAATTCACAGGATAAAATTAAAGCCAGTTGTGAAGGAAGTGTCTCGTCAGCAGCACAAGATAGCCGATATAAAATCCGTTCGAAGTAAAAATACTTCTTTTACTGATAACTACAGTATTTAACAATCATTTTCTGAGCATTTCTGGTGAATTAACTAAAAATTCAGTTTCTACAAGAATCATGTAACTCACTTGGATAACGCCTTTCCGAGATTGACGCCTGGAATACTCCTCTGTGATACCGACAAGGGGGATATTGAGTCAGTAATTAAATTACTGAAAGGTAAGGACTCTCGTGGACATGACGGAGTGCCTTACAGAATATTAGGGTGCTGTGCTGCACATACTAGGCCTGTACTTAGCTATATTTGTAATTTTTCGTTTAGAAATGGTCAATTTCCTGAACGATTAAAGCACTCAGTAGTAAAGCCGCTTTATAAAACGGAAGGAAGGGATAACGTAGACAATTTTAGACCTATTTATATCCCATCAGTGTTTGCTAAAGTCATTTAAAAGGCTGTGTATGTAAGAATAATTGATCATTTTATATCCCATAATTTTCCAGCAAATGTACAGTTCGACTTTAACAGTCGTTTAATAACTGAAATTACTGCATTCTCTTTTATCTGTAAGGCAATGAATGGGTTAAACGAAAGGTTTCGAACGCTAGTCATTTTTTTATGAAGGCGTTTGATTGTGTTGATCACAAAATATTGCTCCAGAAGTTGGACTATTACAGAATATGGGTTCACCTCCTATTCCAACACCAGACAGAAAAATGTCATTATTCACAGTCTTGAGAATGACTGTGATGTGGGGTCTCAGTGGGGTATACTCAAATTGGGGGTGACCTAGGGATCAGTGTTGGGGCCGCTCCTGTTCCTTATTTATATAAATGATATGCTCTCTCGTATTAAGGGTAACTCTAAAATATTTCTTTTCGCTTGGTACTAAAGGATGTTGTGTGCAACATTGGCTAGATTTCAAATAGTGCTGTTCTTGATATAAGTTCATGGTTTGTAGAAAACAAACTAACACTAAATCACAGTAAAACACAGGTTTTACAGTTTCTAACACACAATTCTACAAAACATAACGTTTTTATTTCACAGAAGTATCATATGATTAGCGAAACTGAACAGTTCAAATTTCTAGGTGTTCAGATAAATATTGAACTGTCGTGGAAAGCCCACATTCAGGATCTTGTTCAGATCCTTCATGCTGCAATATTTTACTATTCGAATGGTATCTGAAGTAAGTGATCGTTCGACACGGAAATTAGTCTGCTTTGCATATTTTCATTCGCTTATGTCGTATGGTTTTAAATTTTGGGGCAACTCTTCCCAATATCAAAACATATTTTTGGCTCAGAAACAGACGGTTTGGGCAATAAAAGGGGTAGGTTCACGAGACTCTTGTTGACCCCTGTTCACTAGTCTGTGTATTTGACATTGCCGTCTAAATATATGTATTGTTTACTTTCGTTTCTTGTTAATAATGTCCGCTAATTGACAAGAATACGCAGCTTTCGCTTAGTTAATACTCAGCAGGAAACCAATCTGCATTTGGATAGGACCCCCTTAACTCTTGTGCTGAAAGGTCTGCGGTATACTGCTGCATCCGTTTTCAATAAACTACCACAAGAATTCAAAAATCTTAGCAGTAATCCATGCGCTCTCAGATCGAAACTGAAAAGTTTCTTCATGGATCAGTCCTTCTATTCTGCTGAGGAATTCTTTGAAAAAATTAAGCTCAGTCTTATGCTATATTTCTGATTGTGTTTAATTAAGCTGATGTCTTGACTTTTTGGGTTCATAAAACTTTTATTTTTAACTGCTATTACTTTTATGATGTAATTTTATGTACTGACACGCTACATGACCTTGGAGATTTGCTCCTCAATTTGGTCCTAAGGAACATTACATGTAAATAAAAACAAAAGAAATAACAGACACTACTTATATTATTAAGGAGAGACTGGCTTATGATCCATTCAGTGCAGCTGCACATCAAGCTCAAACTCTTACAAAAATAGGCGGAATACTGTGAGTATAAAGATATTGGGCCAGGGGCTCTACATGCTCTACGTCAGTAGTGTGTGAATAAGTTGATGGTTTTGATCTGACAGAGGGGATCTTGTCCTCAGGCAGGGTATATCAGGAGACAAGATGGAGAGTGTGGGGACCTTACCCACGCTACTGGTAATTGTCTGAGTGAAAGCATTGTGGAAACAACGTTTGGAAGGGTGAGTGCTTTTCGCGAAGCAAGGGTGTGTAGTAATTAGCAGTCAGCGCTGGGTGAGACAAATGTAATTTAAAGCATTAGAAATACGGAACGAGATGAGAAGACTAGAAAAAGCATTCGACACTCTGGTAAGATACGGGAGATTGCATGAAGATACTTGGGACTTACGAGAAACTAAGAGGTGAGATGAGACAGGTTCTCTACATCTGCATCATACTCTGCGAGCCACTTAATGGTGTGTGATGGAGGGTACTTTCGTACGACTGTCTGTCCCCTTCACCCGGTTCCACTCCTAAATAGTGCATGGGAAGAATGATTGTCGGTAAGCCTCTGTATTGGCTCTAATTTCTCTAATTTTCTCCTTGTGATCAATATGCGAGTTGTATATGGGATGAAGTAATATGTTTCCCGACTCCTCCTGAAAAGTGCTGTCCCGAAATTTCAGTAGTGAAACTCTCCATGATGCACAACGCTCCTTTTGTATCGATCTATAATTCTGGGGATAACAGCACGCACAAGGAGGAGGAGAGGTCTGATCGACGCAGGAGGTAACATCGGCAAACTGTGTTTGTCGTAGCTAACTATGAAGTTATCAGGACGATAAAAAATATGGTGGAAGTGGTGAAACAATGGCGAAAGGAAAAAAGGCAGTAAGTGAGTGTCACACAATGCAGATCGCAGATTTAGAGACACATGTCTTAAACCATACTCCGTTATTACGCCAGCTAACTGGGGAAGAACAGTGAACCAGAACGTAAAGATGCTGCAAGCTGAGGTGTAGAATCTGGATAAGGAACAGTGATAAGGAAGTAGTTCCAGCCCTTGAAAACAGTGTTTTGGAACTACGCAGAGAACTGTTGAAATTGCGAGAAACCGTGCAACAGGGTTTGTGAGAGCTGCTGGGAGTGAGCTTCATGTCATCAGATCAGTATGTGGGATGGGAGGGGGAGGGGGGAGGCTGCAAAAGTTGCAAAAAGAGCTACCACGGGAATTAAGGTTGGTCATGGAATCTAGCCATAAAGACCTTCCGTTCTATTCAAATCTACCCAGTGTGGACGTGAAGACTGATGTGGCAAGGATATACTTTTCTGTCTACCTTCTAGTTGCAGTGAAACTGGCACAGTATCAGTGTTACATAGTCCTTGTAGAACCAGACTGGAGTGCATTGCTAATGAACAGGACGTCAGTTATTTAATTATTCATTTACTTATTAACAATTACAGAGTGACTGACAAAATTAGTAACTACAGTGAGTCGTTTACTTCTACAAACTAGACAACTTTCAGAATGTTAGTACTTTTCTTGTTTTTTGCATAATTAAATTAATAATTAAAATACAAAGTACATAAAGTACAATTTGGGAAAGGAAGGGAAAAACAAATTGTACTATATTCTTAGGAAGAATATAATACACGAAAGGATAGGTAGCAAAAGAGGTCCCTCTTCCTAGCTATTTCAAGTGAGAGGTCTTCGGTAAACACTTCGAGACTGTCACACCTGAATTAGCTAGTCTATTCTACCATAGCTACTACTATATGTACAGGGTTATTACAAATGATTGAAGCGATTTCACAGCTCTACAATAACTTTATTATTTGAGATATTTTCACAATGCTTTGCACACACATACAAAAACTCAACAAATTTTTTTAGGCATTCACAAATGTTCGATATGTGCCCCTTTAGTGATTCGGCAGACATCAAGCCGATAATCAAGTTCCTCCCACACTCGGCGCAGCATGTCCCCATCAATGAGTTCGAAAGCATCGTTGATGCGAGCTCGCAGTTCTGGCACGTTTCTTGGTAGAGGAGATTTAAACACTGAATCTTTCACATAACCCCACAGAAAGAAATCGCATGGGGTTAAGTCGGGAGAGCGTGGAGGCCATGACATGAATTGCTGATCATGGTCTCCACCACGACCGATCCATCGGTTTTCCAATCTCCTGTTTAAGAAATGCGGAACATCATGATGGAATTGCGGTGGAGCACCAACCTGTTGAAAGAGGAAGTCGGCGCTGTCGGTCTCCAGTTGTGGCATGAGCCAATTTTCCAGCATGTCCAGATACACGTGTTCAACCGTTTCTTCGCTCACTGCAGGTCGACCCGTTGATTTCCCCTTACAGAGGCATCTAGAAGCTTTAAACTGCGCATACAATCGCCGAATGGAGTTAGCAGTTGGTGGATCTTCGTTGAACTTCGTCCTGAAGTGTCGTTGCACTGTTATGACTGACTGATGTGATTGCATTTCAAGCACGACATACGCTTTCTCGGCTCCTGTCGCCATTTTGTCTCACTGCGCTCTCGAGCGCTCTGGCGGCAGAAACCTGAAGTGCGGCTTCAGCCGAAGAAAACTTTATGAGTTTTTCTACGTATTTGTAGTGTGTCGTGACCATATGTCAATGAATGGAGCTACAGTGAATTTATGAAATCGCTTCAATCATTTGTAATAGCCTTGTATGTATGTTGTGATATTAACGTTTGGTATTAACGCTACCTCATTTGTGTATACGGTATGACAGTACTGTTTTTAATACAACTGCTTCCTCCACTTGACCGTCTCATAAAATGGAGAGAAGTCTCCGTACTTGACTTCGAGCCTTGTCTCCCAGAAGGGTGCTTGTTGTCTACGTTGTGCACCTGCGAATGTGTATTTCAATCTTATTATACTGAATATGTAGATTTATGCACATGTTTAAAAAATTCATTTGTTTTACAGTATGCATCATGTACATTTCACAAATTACATAAACTACTTGTTTGAAAATAATTATCCAAAGAGCTAAATGTTTACTTCTTTTACTTGCACAACCAGAAAATTCATTGTTTCATTTCTACTACTAACTTACTTCTAAATTCGATGTATATATTACTTGTAGTATTATTGCAGTCATGTGATCTTCTACTATGCTGTATTTATATCTGGTGGTACCGGAGTGTTCATATCATCATCTGTGTCTGTATGTTCACTTGTTCTCATATCAGTATTTGAATCTCTTTTTTCCCATGCATCATGTGATGCTGTGTACATGGAATAATCCTGCAGATACTAAAAGGTATCAGATAGATTATATTATGGTAAGACAGAGATTTAGAAACCAGGTTTTAAATTGTAGAAAATTTCCAGGCGCAGATGTGGACTCTGACCACAATCTATTGGTTCTGAACTGTAGATTAAAACTGAATAAATTGCTAGAAGGTGGGAATTTAAGGAGATGGGACCTGGATAAACTGACTAAACCAGAGGTTGCACAGAGTTTCAGGGAGAGCATAAGGGAACAATTGACAGTAATGGGGGAAAGAAATACAGTAGAAGACGAATGGGTAGCTTTTGAGGGATGAAGTAGTGAAGGCAGCAGAGGATCAAGTAGGTAAAAAGACGAGGGCTAGTAGAAATCCTTGGGTAACAGAAGAAATATTGAATTTAACTGATGAAAGGAGAAAATATAAAAATGCAATAAATGAAACAGGCAAAAAGGAATACAAACGTCTCAAAAATGAGACCGACAGGAAGTGCAAAATGGCTAAGCGGGCATGGCTAGAGGACAAATGTAAGGACGTGGAGGCTTATCTCACTAGGGGTAAGAATAGATACAGCCTACAGGAAAATTAAAGAGACCTTTGGAGAAAATAGAGCCACTTGTATGAATATCAAGAGCTCAGATGGAAACCCAGTTCGAAGCAAAGAGGGAAAGGCAGTAAGGTGGAAGGAGTTTATAGAGGGTCTATACAAGGGCGATGTAGTTGAGGACAAAATTATGGAAATGGAATAGGATGTAGTTCCATTAGAACTACTGACGGCCTTGGGAGAGCCAGTCCTGACAAAACTCTACCATCTGGTGAGCAAGATGAACGAGACAAACGAAATACCCTCAGACTTCAAGAAGAATATAATCATTCCAATCCCAAAGAAAGCAGGTGTTAACAGATGTGAAAATTACCGAACTATCAGTTTAATAAGTGACAGCTGCTAAGTACTAACACGAATTATTTACAGACGAATGGAAAAACTGGTAGAAGCCGACCTCGGGGAAGATCAGTTTGGATTCCGTAGAAATGTTGGAACACTTGAGGCAATACAGACCTTACGACTTATCTTAGAAGAAAGATTAAGGAAAGGCAAACCTACGTTTTTAGCATTTGCAGACTTAGAGATAGCTTTCGACAATGTTGACTGGAATACTCTCTTTCAAATTCTAATAGTCGCAGGGGTAAAATACAGGGAGCGAAAGGCTATTTACAATTTGTACAGAAACCAGATGGCAGTTGTAAGAGTCGAGGCTCATGAAAGGGAAGCAGTGGTTGGGAAGGGAGTGAGACAGGGTTGTAGCCTCTCCCCAATGTTATTCAATGTGTATTTTTAGCAAGCAGTAAAGGAAACAAAAGAAAAACTTGGAGTAGGTATTAAAATCCATGGAGAAGTAATAAAAACTTTGAGGTTCGCCGATGACATTGTAATACTGTCAGAGACAGAAAAGGACCTGGAAGAGCAGTTGAATGGAATAGACAGTGTCTTGAAAGTAGGATATAAGATGAACATCAGCAAAAGCAAAACGATGATAATCGAATGTAGTCGAATTAAGTCGGGTGATGCTGAGGGAATTAGATTAAGAAATGAGACAAAGTAGTAAAGGAGATTTGCTATTTGGGGAGCAATATAACTGATGATGGTCGAAGTACAGAGGATATAAAAAGTAGACAGGCAATGGCAAGAAAAGCGTTTCTAAACAAGAGAAATTTAAAAAACTTCCTGGCAGATTAAAACTGTGTGCCCGACCGAGACTCGAACTCGGGACCTTTGCCTTTCGCGGGCAAGTGCTCTACCATCTGAGCTACCGAAGCACGACTCACGCCCGGTACTCACAGCTTTACTTCTGCCAGTACCTCGTCTCCTACCTTCCAAACTTTACAGAAGCTCTCCTGCGAACCTTGCAGAACTAGCACTCCTGAAAGAAAGGATATTGCGGAGACATGGCTTAGCCACAGCCTGGGGGATGTTTCCAGAATGAGATTTTCACTCTGCAGTGGAGTGTGCGCTGATATGAAACTTCCTGACAGATTAAAACTGTGTGCCCGACCGAGACTCGAACTCGGGACCTTTGCCTTTCGCGGGCAAGTGCTCTACCATCTGAGCTACCGAAGCACGACTCACGTAGCTCAGATCGTAGAGCACTTGCCCGCGAAAGGCAAAGGTCCCGAGTTCGAGTCTCGGTCGGGCACACAGTTTTAATCTGCCAGGAAGTTTCATATCAGCGCACACTCCGCTGCAGAGTGAAAATCTCATTCTGGAAACATCCCCCAGGCTGTGGCTAAGCCATGTCTCCGCAATATCCTTTCTTTCAGGAGTGCTAGTTCTGCAAGGTTCGCAGGAGAGCTTCTGTAAAGTTTGGAAGGTAGGAGACGAGGTACTGGCAGAAGTAAAGCTGTGAGTACCGGGCGTGAGTCGTGCTTCGGTAGCTCAGATGGTAGAGCACTTGCCCGCGAAAGGCAAAGGTCCCGAGTTCGAGTCTCGGTCGGGCACACAGTTTTAATCTGCCAGGAAGTTTCATATCAGCGCACACTCCGCTGCAGAGTGAAATTCTCATTCAAGAGAAATTTGTTAACTTCGAGTATAGATTTAAGTGTCAGGAAGTCGTTTCTGAAAGTATTTGTATGGAGTGTAGTGATGTATGGAAGTGAAGCATGTACAATAAATAGTTTGGACAAGAAGATAATAGAAGCTTTCGAAATGTGGTGCTACAGAAGAATGTTGAAGATTAAGTGGGTAGATCACGTAACTAATGAGGAGGTATTGAATAGGATTGGGGAGAAGAGAAGTTTGTGGCACAACTTGACTAGAAGATGGGATCGGTTGGAAGGACATGTCCTGAGGCATCAAGGGATCACCAATTTAGCATTGGAGGGCTGCGTGGAGGGTAAAAATCGTAGAGGGAGACCAAGAGATGAATACACTAAGCAGATTCAGAAGGATGTCGGTTGCAGTAGGTACTGGGAAATGAAGGATAGGTTAGCATGGAGAGCTGCATCAAACCAGTCTCGGGACTGAAGACCACAACAACAACAACAACAACAACATGTGATGTAGGGTGTGTTTCGGGTCGCGATCTTGTATATGGTCGTTGTTGTTTTTAAGTCTTGGGTAGCACTCTTGGTACTTCTTAAGTGATGCACTTAAGTATGGTCCAGGTATCCGGGCCCTTATAACTTGCCCTATGCCTTATTTTTATGGCGTCGGCCTTAGGACCGTGAGTGTGCAACATTTTAGTGTTATGTGTTTGGCGGATCCATGTTGCCCACATTTACACAAACCACTTTTGCTAAGGCCAAAGCGGTGCAAGTGTGTAGGGTAAAAAGGGCCATGCCTCATCATCAAATATACTATACCGCGACTTGGGTCATAGTGTCTGAGCCTCAACCGTTCCCGTATGTTTGGGAAGTAGGAGAAAACCCGACGGCTCTTTTCAAACGCTTCGCATTCGTTTTCCCATCTCTCAACCTTCCAAAGACTTAATTGGCGTTTATTTGTAATATGCTCCCCTGTTATATACATCATCCAGGCTTCCTTTTCTGAGCCAGAATTCTGCTGCTCTGTGTCCAATGGTTATGTCAATGAGGTATGTGCAAAGTAAAGTCGTAGGACCTCCATGGACAAGCTGCCAATCGCACCTCACACTCTGAGCAATACACTTCTTTGTCCACGTCTCCTCGCAATTGTTGTTTGGTTGTGAGTGACAGTCGATATGCCTAGGCACATGCTGCGAAACACATTACAGATTCTAAGAGGGTATTATGATACGTCTGAAGTGTCTGCAATGGTAGTCCGCAGTGAGCTGAGTTTGACGTGGCGCGTTTGTGCATTGGTTTTGTTGCTTTTTGAGTTGTAAGTCTTATGTGCTCGTTGAATGTAAGTCGTTATTGTTCCTTTCCGGTGTATGCTAGTGTTGTTCAGCCTAATGTTGGGGTTTCTCTGCAAGGCCCCTTCGATTAGTAAATATTCCGTCCTGTTTGCCACAGTTCTGTGCTTACTCGTACTATGGCTACACCACGGGCTAGAGATGCTCAGAGAGTACCTGCTGAACATGCTTCTCTATGGTGATAAAAAAGGGAATCGCCAGCAATATCAGACAGACTTACGAAGAAAAATGGATGACATCTACACAAATGGCCCCGTTACTCTCCCATTTGCCCAAGAAGAGGTAGCGTTAGCAATCAAACAATTAAAGAATAAGAAGACTCTCTGTCAAAATGGCATGCAGCCACAAACACTAAAAATACATTTGCACAGGTCACCTATTTTCTGACAGTCACTGGATGAAGCACTGCTGGAAGGTACAGCCCCTTATTTTTATAAGGAGTTGTGTAGCCACCTTTTCGAGTTGCATTCTCGAGTTTGCAGTTATTACCACCACCAAGTCGACAGCATAGCCTACTGTATCCTTCACCCTATCATCTTTGTCCTGATTGCTTAGGAGCGGTTCCTTGGCAATATCCCAGAAAATTGACCCACAGATTCAGCCTTTGGGACACCCTTTTGTTATTTTCTTGATGACATTTTGTTTTTCTGCTTGCCTTTGCACTACCCTATCTTTGAAATAGTCGAGTAAGCAATTGTATAACACTGTTGGTGGCTGCATTCCTCGTAGCCTTGCGAACAATGCAAGCCATCAGAGACTGTCTAAGGCGCCTGTTTTGTCTGTTGCTATCGTTACTGGGCATTTTTGTGTGTGTGTCCGGTATTGTTTCCAGCACGCGGGTAACTGCATCGTCTATCTATTTTTATTCGTCTAAAACCATACTGATGTTGACTAAGGCAGAAGAGCGTCAAGTGTTACTCTTTGTTTTATTGCTAACGTTACCTCTTCTTGGGCAAATCGGAGAGTAACGGGGACATTTGTGTAGATGTCATCCATTTGTCTTCGTAAGGCTGAGTGATGTTCCTGGTGATTCGCCTTTTCATCATCATAGAGAAGCATTTTCAGCAGGTACTCTGCTGAGCATCTCTAGCCCATTGTAATAGTGCTGTCTCTGCGCCTAGGAGTTATCATTACTGTCGGCATCTTTACCTTTTCTGTTAGAATTTTAAATGGTTCCTATCATATATTGATTAGTTTCTGAATTTAGAAAAAATTGTTCCAGTGATCTTGTCCGGTCTTGTATAATTTGTTTCTACATTATTGCTTTGCATCACTGCATAGTCACAATCTTACCTCTGTCTCTTGTGCTGTTTATTCTTTTTGGTAGTTTTCCTTTCCTCTCTAGCGATTTTCCTTAGTTTTTGTGGGAGTTTCTGTTTCGGTGCACGGGCGATCCTTGGGATAGCTAAGTGTTGTGTTTTTTGAAGCAGGTCCGTCAGAATGTGAGCTTTATAGTCTATGCAATCACTGACTGTATGCAAGGAAAGTTCTTCAACCACTTCCCTTAATTGTTTCCAGTCAGCTTTGTTTAAAAGAAATCGTTTTTGTTGAAGTGAAGTATGTGTGTTCGTGTTTGTGTATGTGCTGGAGTGGATGAGAATGGCGTTTTGGTTACTATGTATGGGATTTTCTGCTAACTTCCATTTGTTGACATATGTTACGGACTTCACATTTTTTAGGGAGATGTCAATATTGCTGGTTCCTCCTGCATTGTTGCAGTCTGTAGGTGTTTGCCCTAGTTTGTTTAGAATAAATAGGCTGCATTTAATTAATGCATCAGGTATGATCTGTCCCATTTTGTCTGTTCTGTCTGCTTGCCATAGAGTTACCGTGCAAGATGTCAATAAGTATGAGTAACCTTTTATCCCTAGGAAAGTGTAACATATTTCTTACGTGGCCAGCAAAAGGCTATCTGTCATATGAATACTGTGTATACGTGGGTGTGTTAATCCATCCGTGATTTCAGCTGTGGGTACGTGTTCAGAATATAGTTTTGTTATTTTTGTGACTTTGTTATTTAAGTTCGCTATTACAATTGCAGCCTTAGATTTTAGGTTCCGGTAATTGTTGTGAGATGTTTGGGAAGCCCTGAAAGTCTCCGGCCACGCATATATGTCTGCTGGAGACATGTAATATCTGCATGTTCTTCGGTCAGAAGTCTATCCAGTTCCAGTCCAACCAAAGTGCCCTCATTGTAGTTTAATTGTAAGAACTTCACGGCGGGGGGTATCTAGTAAAGACATAGCATGTGGCGTTGGTTCAAATGTCTCTGAGCACTATGGGACTTAACTTATAAGGTCATCAGTCCGCTAGAACTTAGAACTACTTAAACCTAACTAACCTAAAGACATCACACACATCCATGCACGAGGCAGGAATCGAACCGGCGATCGTAGCAGTCGCGCGGTTCCAGACTGTAGCGCCTAGCACCGCTTGGCCACTCCGGCCGGCATAGCATGTAGGTGTTGTCTCTTTAGAGCCAGAATGAACGCGCCCATACGCCCTGACCAAGTCTTTAAAAGCTTTATCTGTATTTGAACCACCACCTCTTCGTGTGAATGCTTATCCTAGGAACCTGCAGAGCTCACGATGGTCGGTTGGCAGGTCCTCTGTGCTGGGAATCATTCTTTCTGTCTGCTCTGTTGTAGGGAAACATATTTTTCCCCTTCTAACGCACTGACTATGAACGGGACGTCATGCACAATAATGGGCCCTACTTTCTGTTTACCTGCCACAACTTTGGCAATAACACATCTGAGCTTTCCTCAGCCCCGGTTGTACTGACCGGAGGAATCTATAGAAGTGTTCCCCCGCGAATCCGACTGCTTGTAGCCTTACGGTAGTACCTCAGTTTAATCAGTCCATGGACAAAGACATTGACGAGAAGGAGCAGCGAATCTCCATGGTGATGTTAATACAGCATGTGGGTCAGTACGGAGATAACTAGCATCAGAAAAAAACAGCGTTAACCATTGTTATACAAAGTACGGCAGCGACACACTCTGCTAAACGCAGTATTTGTTTGCGTGCACAAGAAGTAGAACACGAGACAAAGTTTAGATCCTGCCACTGTTCACATTCTAGTGTACCGGATTCTCAGAGCCTACGAGGTAGCAGAGGGAACTATAAGTATCAGCTAAGTTAAGCTAAAAAGGCACTTTCGGAGATCAGAATAAAACATAGTGGTAAGAGTAATGTCGAGCAAAATAGTGGGTGAGAGCCAACTGGGCCTGCTGTCAGGGAACTTATCACACTAGTTTGCATAAGGTGATCTAGGTACACATGAACCAAGGGACCAGGTCTTGTTAAACACGAGGGAAATGTACTGTATCAACCATATCTGATCATTAATGAATGAAAAAAATGGTTCAAATGGCTCTAAGCACTATGGGATTTACCATCTGAGGTAATCAGTCCCCTACACTTAGACCTAATTAAACCCAAGTAACCTAAGAACATCACACACACCCATGCCCGAGGAAGGATTCGAACCTGCGACCATTAGCAGCAGCGCGGTTCCGGACTGAAGCGTCTAGAACCGCTCGGCAACAGTGGCCGGCATTAATGCAAGAAGTCAGAAGTGAACTGCAGGGCGCCAGTTGTAGAAAAACGTGTATGTTATGCTTTGCAAAAAACGCAGAAGAGCCAAAGAAACTGGTAGATCTGCCTAATATCGTGGAGGGTCCTGCGAACACGCTGAACTGCGCCAACACTACGTGGCACGGACACCACTAATGTCTGAAGCACTTCTGGATGGAAATGATAACACGTATCCTGCAGGTAGCGATGTAGTGGGGATTATCCCATACGACCATTTCATGAATGTACCGTGAATATCAGAAATCCGGTAACACATCAAATCTACGACATCGCTGCGGCCGGAAAAAGAGTCTGCAAGAACAGGACCAACGACGAATGAAGAGAATCGTTCAACGTGACAGAACTGCAACCCTTCTGCAAACTGCTGCAGATTTCAATGCTGGGCCTCAACAACTATCGCGTGCGAACCATTCAACGAAACATCATCGATGTGGGCTTTCGGAGCCGAGGGCCCACTCGTGAACCCTTGATGACTGCATGAAACAAAGCTTTACGCCTTGCCTGGGCTCGTCAACACCGACATTAGACTGTTGATGACTGCAAACATGTTGCCTGGTCGTACGAGTCTCGTTTCAATTTGTGAGAGCGGACGGACGTGTACGGGTATGGAGACAACCTCATGAATCCATAGACCCTGCATCTCAGCAGGGGATCCTTGAAGTTGGTGAAGGCTCTGTAATGTTTTGGGGCATGTGCATTTGCAGTGATATGGGACCCCATGTACGTCTAGATCCGTGACACACACAGAAGCACCCTGTCTGATCACCTGCATCCATTCACGTCCATTGTGCGTTTCGACGGACTCGGGTAATTCCAGCAAGACAATACGAACCACACACGTCCAGAAATGATACAAAGTCGCTCCAGGGACACTCTTATGAGTTTAAACACTTCCACTGACCACCATATTCCCCAGACATCGTCATTATTCAGCATATCTGGAAGTCTTTGCCGCGTGCTGTTGAGAAGAGATCTGCAGTCATAGCAGCAGTAACCGATCTGACAAATGCGCTAGACACTTGTTGTTTTATAAAGGCGTTGCCTACAGCTGAGCCATATACTGTCTGTTTATATATCTCTGTATTTGAATACGCATGCGTATACCAGTATTTTGGCTGCTTCAGTGTATAACACAGCGTATGCTATGTTGAAAGGCCAGCTAGCTTGGCAGGGTGAGGAAACAGTTGATACAGCAGTACGCAAGCGGTAGATTCCCTAAGCGTCTCCACACTGGCGGCCGCCGAAATGTGTAGTATACGTGCCGCAAGGCATTCCAAAGGAGAAAAAACAAGCGCAGCTTGAAAGAGTATGGACGCCATTCTCATTAAAGTCTCTTATGTTAGTATCACGACGTTACCACCATGGGGCTGTGCAACTTCGCTGTCGTCTGGAATACTGTCCACGGACCACATTTCGACTCTGCATTAGGGCAGTCCACGCTGAGACCGTGGAATCTGGAGCCGGCAGCACCAGACCTGGGAACCGGCTCACTGGCCATCAATTGATGGCCAATGAGTCACTGCCATTACGTCACCGGGCTACTGCGTTTTATTCAGTGCGATATATGCAATCATTGCTGCTACTCACGTGGACGCATCTAGCTCAGGCTGCCCGGATTTGGGGTGGCCACTGATGGAAGTAGGTTACCTCACGAACACAGGACGCTGTTGAATGTTGCCGCCAAACTGCCACGTCCTGTACTGAATTATTATGGGGTGCTGTAATAAAACATTTATCATTACAGACTGCTTAATTGGCGCCAAACGGCGTCCCACAACACAGTCCTACCAGTCCATTATATCACCGCTATTGAAGAATGGAAAATGGCACCTCAGTACAATTTCTGCTGAACAAAATTGTACTTCATCTATGTAAAGTGTGCTACACGAGCAACTAAGTGAGTCAAAACAAAGCAGGGTGAGCAGCCTCCAGATACTGGGGTTGAAATATGAAAGCAGTTCCATGTGACAAATTGTGGTAAGTGTATTTGCCTCATTATTCTACAATACGACATCCATATGTCAGAGTTTCAATACTTTGAACTTGGCAATAGGTGACTTTAAATATAAGCTCTGCGTGATCGGTACACCCGTGAAGAGAACATTTTCAGCGATCATATCCCATTTTCCAGCATGGTATGGTGGGCTGAGTGAACAAAGGACGAAGATGTCGAATTTAAAACCATTCCGCGTCCTGGAAAGTTTTTCCGGAATCTGCAGGTAGAGGTGCAACAGCTGGAGAGAACGGTAGAGCCCCTGCCAGGGACGAAGAGGTGCAGAGTGCAGCATATTGCTACCTATTCCTCTTCGTTACTGTGTGATTCTCATGGAAAACACAGTATGTCCTAGTCTGTGAAAGATGGCTTCTACCAGGAGAAGCTTTACTTTTGAGCACGTATCACTACCTTAAAGCGGCAGACGGCCAAGGAGGCTACATAAGCACCCAACCCGACACTAGGACAGATAAGGCAGCTGAAATTTGTCGATGCCAGTCGCCCTCACGACTGCTCACTGCTGGCAGCTTGTGGCCACCGCACAGTGCTGCCTTCACTGCTGCCTTGTCTCCAGAGTGAGCCACTTCCACACACGAGTGCAAAGCAGACGAAGTACAAAGGAATGTGAAGCATGTGGACCAACTTCTTTACCAGACACCTCAGTTGGATACTGATACATTGTCGGTGTGAGCAAACTTCAGACCCTCTGACCACTGTTCATATTTAGCACTTGTTAGATTTACGTAATGAATCTTTCTTTGTAACTTTCATTTTCTAGGTGGAGCTGGCTGTTCGAGTACAGACCCATTGTACAGACAGGGATTTTACAGCAAGTACCAGGGCAGTTGGCAGTGGGGCAGGGAATCCTAACTGGGTATACTTAGGACAGGATTTCGTAGTGCAGCTTTGCTGTACAGGGAAGGTAACCCTCTCAATACGGAAAGAGTGAATGGGATGTAATTTAAATGTGGGACAACATTTACCACTATAAAATCAGAGATGCTAGTGTATGTTAAAGCATATTTGTATATTTTTATGCCGTGTAGTGTCTGCTTGAGCTACCATGCGTTCTTATTTAATGATTTATATACTTATTTGCTTCTTTCATTGGAGTCTCATCGGTGCTGTCACTGCTATTGTAGCCGGCCGAGGTGGGCGAGCGGTTCTAGGTGCTACAGTCTGGAGCCCCGCGACCGCTATGGTCGCAGGTTCGAATCCTGCCTCGGGCATGGGTGTGTGTGATGTCTTTATGTTAGTTAGGTTTAAGTAGTTCTATGTTCTAGGGGACTGATGACCACAGAAGTTAAGTCCCATAGTGCTCAGAGCCATTTGAACCATTTTGAACCGCTATTGTAGAATTTTGTTCTTCTCAGCCAAATACCCCAGCAGCCTGGGAGTAGGCCAGAGCGTATCCCAGTTGGGCACCTCACGAATATCTTGCACGGGAGTAGTTGACTGAAGTTATTTAATTTACTTCTGGAGCACTCAGTGCTCTCAGTGTGAATGTGTGTGTGCGTGTGCATGTTTGCTCTGTATCAGATTGGTTCTTTTTCAACGAAACAGGCTATTAATCTGGACCTGGTTAGAAGGACCTGAATCCTAATTAGAACGAATTTTAACACATGGGAACCTTAAGGCATTAGACTACGTGAAGTCGATAAGGGTAACTACGTCAAAAAGAATACACTAAACAGATTCAGAACGATGTAGGTTGCAGTAGGTACTGGGAGATGAAGAACCTTGTTCAGGATAGCTGCATCAAACAAGTCTCATGACTGAAGACCACAACAACAACAACGACAAAACGTCTATGAACCTAGAGAAAATGTTCTTTTGTATTTGACACTCACTACATAAAGCTAAAAGTGCATGCCACCACAAGGTATTTTTATAAGACAGTTAATATGTTAGAATGAACCACACACCTTAACACACATTTGAAGAAAATAAAGTATTTTTAAATGAAGATATATCCAAGAAATAATTAGCTCCAATAAATATAAATATTTCCAATAAACATAAATTTTAAATAATTTTCTACCGGGAGTCCTGAACAATATTGAATTTGTCTTGGACCGCCACCTCTCTGGATCACTGCTTCACTCAGACAACCTAAGAGTAGTACTGCACCTCTCCCTGACCCTCAGACAATCACAGCAGATGTGAGAGTTTGCGTCACAGGGAAGTGGCAGTGCTAGGCAGAAGTGTACGAAGTGTTGGTCACACAGTGGGGGCGCGCAGAAGCCGCTGGATATGCAGCACGATGCTGTACACACGTTTGGAGAGAGTTGCCGTATCATTTAGTTTGTTTTTAAACAAAGTTCATAATTCTGCTTAATTCCGCAAGTCTCCATTTTCCATCCTTGCCAGTGCTCCTAGCACGAGCGGCAGAAGTATAAGTGCAAAAGTTCTTTAGCGAAGTTCTGATCTATCTTCAATAAAATGGGAGGAATACTGTAAAACAGCACCAAAACAGTAGACAGCGTCATACATTTGTGTGGTTCCAAGGCATCCATGGTGGTGTTGGGTAGAAACACTTCATTTCTCTGCATTCCTATTCCATTACATTTCGGGCATGCAGCCGCGCAAATAATATTTCTTCCGCTGATATTTCGGCCGCGTATCGTCCGGCCATCCTCTGAGTATGTCACAAGACTTCCAGGTCTTGCGACTCACTCTGAATAAGGCCGGACGATTCGCGGCCGAAATATCACTGGAAGAAATATTATTTGCGCGGCTGCATGCCCGAAATATTACAGACTATTAATAACGCCGCGAAAAGCTGAAAATGCACACTGTATTCCTGTTTGTGTATCTTGAAATGTTGGTGTTTGTGTAATACTGGTGAAATAAATCGTCAAAATTGTAATGAAAGCTCCAAAAAGTGTAAGTATCGTCATACGCTGATGTGGCTGCTGGGAATATGTGGTGGTGCTATTGGGTAAACACGTTAAGACCCGTAAATATGTGCGTTACTCAAAAGTGAGACACATTCAGCGAAGAAGCTCCAAAAACAGTGTATACCATTACACTTCGCTGAAAATACGAATGGGGGACACTTTGATCAAAAATGCGAAAAAAGAAGCACTGAAGCTATAAAATGGCGGGGATACGAATACCTTAAACCGTAATTACGAATGGCTGTAATAGTCTGCAGGAAATTTGCAAATGAAACTACACTCCGAAACAGCCAACGGTACCAACCGAGCGCTGTGTCATCTGTAGCTAATAGGCGTAACAGGACGCAGATATCGAGGGGCATATGGTCCTCATACCGCGCATTCCACTGTTGACTGTATTTCTGATTCGAGCCGCTACATCTCAATCAAGTAACTCCCCAACAGGTCTCACAAGGTTTCAGTGCACCCCAGCTGCCAACAGCTCTCGCCAGACCCGGATGGCCAGCCATCAGACTGCTAGCTATGCCCGAATGGGCATAACTTCAGTGATCTGACGGGAGCCAGTGTTATCACTGTGGCAAGGCTATTGGCTAGAAATTTGCAAATATTACCACAATTTTCTGCTGTTACTTGAGCGAACTGCAAGGCGCAAGTCCCAAATCCCGTTCTATGATGGTGGGTACCATAAGGCGGGTGGTGGTGTGGGTGATGGACGAATAGGAGCACATTACATTAGTGAGAACGGGGAGAATAATATTTTAGGATATGAAGTTGGCCGGCCGGGGTGACCGAGCGGCTCTAGGCGCTACAGTCTGGAACCGCGCGACCTCTACTGTCGCAGATTCGAATCCTGCCTCGGGCATGGATGTGTGTAATGTCCTTAGGATAGTTAGGTTTAAGTAGTTCTATGTTCTAGCAGACTGATGACCTCAGATGTTAAGTCCCATAGTGCTCATAGCCGTTTGAACCATTTTTTTGAAGTTGTCATGAAAATTAGGCTAGGACAACTCGATAAAATTGACTTGCCGGTCATCTTAGCTTTGAATCATGGTATATATAGTGTCGTTTCTAGCCCATTAAGTAAGTTCTAAATAAATACTACATGTGTAGTTTGTTTACATAACGGTCATCAAATTAAGCAAGTGCACATGATCTGTTTGTTTATATAAGAAGAAATATGTGCCCATCTAAGTCGAAATAACTCAGGCATCCTAGTACGACGGGACTACCAAATTACATAACGAATTGAAGAATAACAAGAGGCCAAGATATTAATATACTACTGGGAAACGTAGTTATTATTCATTGTTCTTTTGTAAGATTATCTGCGCACACAGGGTCAGCCAGTATGCGCAAAACTGCATACATGCACAATGTGCAGCACGCATCTGGGCAAAGGTTTGGTTTAACTGGACTTTGCTCAGTTCTCTGAACTATTTGGTACAGTGCGACATTTCATTTAGCTAGAGTGGGCGAGGCTTTTAGAGGAAGTGAACGAAAAGTATGGAGACTTTCTATATTGCTACAAATTACGTTAGCTAAATCAAGAAGCTTTCCAGGAACGACATTTCCATTTAAAATGCTCCAGTGTTGAACTTCTGTAGGAAAAGGAAAGGCAGGAACGAAAATTAAACATCCGCAATGGATTGCAGACCTTACATTTTCAGTGGAATTGACTGCATACTGCCCACACTAAGACAATGAAATCTGGAGAACAATTTGTTTCTGTTTTGACAGAGATGCATTCAAAAAGAAAATCGCGTTGCGGAAGGGAAAAGCCCCAGCCAAAAAACCAGTCCATTCCTCTAAGCTCACTGGGATCAAACAAAACGATAGTTTTGAAGAACTCATTGTGGCCTTGAAATAATTACAAGCGTTGTTTCGTTATCTTTCCGAGGACACTGAAAATGTTAATTCCTTTTGAGACCGTTTGCTGTTTAAGTTGAAAGTGACCCTTTCCATGCGTAAATGTAGAAGACTGATCATGAATGTAATTTCCATTTAAAAGACATATTCTTTTGTGTAGTAATTGTCTTAAAAGTCTAACGCTGTGTGACTTTGGAAGAGCTTTCACGTCTGCATAAAGAGGCTGAGAAAGTGATACGGTATTCCCATCAACGTAAGTGCGTGAAGAGAACTTTGAAGTATGTAACTAAATCAGTCACCATTACATTGCAACCTCAGTGCGAAAATCTGTGATATCGTATATAAACTGAAGGTGGAGAAGGGAAAGAAAGGACGAAAAAAGGAAGGGATCACTGCTGTCAGCTGTATTGGAAGATCATGCAGAATCAGCGGCTACAAGTGAAAATGCCTGCTGTACCCGGATTCGAACTCGGAATCTCCTGCTTACCCTGCAGGGACGGTAACCACTGCGCCCTCCGGCACACTGCGTTAGTGCAACTGCACAGACTATCTCAGCACACATCTCGGCCTCCTACACTCCCTTCGAGTGCCACCTATCCACAGTCCCTATAAATTTCCTCCATATACGCTCTCTGAGACGTCCGAAAGAACAGGCACCACGTATTCATATAATCTGTCATATGGTCTGTCTGCCTTTAAGCACACTGTTCGTACCAGATAAAAATTGTACTACGTCTTCAGCGTGCCAAAAATAATTAAATGATACTGAACATTAAATTTGTTTGTGTTGTGTTGTGTAGTGGTGGTGGACGTATGCAGCCAGGCAGCATGCATGCCAGGCGGTGTGCTAGGGCTGTGCTCGCCTGTTGAATTCTTGGTCGTCGCTGTGTCAAAGTGTAGCCTGCAAATGGTAATCTGTGCCTGCACGTATGGTACTCTGTAGAATCCTCAGAAGTGCACATCCATCTAGGGTAAAGTGCTTTCTTCATTGTGGCAGACTTCCACACGTCTTCAAATCGTTTCCCACGTAGTTGATGGAGACACTGGTATTTATATTTTTATGCCGAGAAATTAATGACAAACACGAAATATAAATAAAACATTTTGTCATAAATAGATAACTCGCACATACACTGAGGTGACAAAAGTCACATCATCCCCGCATAATATGTTGTCGGACCTCTGTCATAAATAGATAACACGCACATACACTGAGGTGACAAAAGTCAGATCATCCCCGCATAATATGTTGTCTGACCTCTTTTGCCCTGTATGGTTCAGCAAATCGACGTGGCATGAAGTCAACAAGTCGTTGGGAGCACCAAGAAATATTGAGCCAGGCTGCCTCTATAGCTGCCAATAATTGTGAAGGTGTTGCTGGTGCAGGATTCTATGCAAGAAGATCTATCGATTATATCCAATAAATGGTCGACAGGATTCGTGTTGGGAGATCTGGGTGGCCACATCATTCGCTCGAACTGTCGAGAACATTCGTCGAACTGATCGTGAACAATTGTGGCCAGATGACATGGCGCATTTTTAACCACAAATATTCTGTCCTTGTTTGGGACCATGAAGTCCATGATCGGCGGCAAACGATCTCCAAGTAGCCGAACATGACCATTAACAGTCAGAGACTGGTTCAGTTGGACCAAAGAACACGGTCCCTTTCACGTAAACACAGTTGACACCGTTATGGAGTGACTACCAGCTTGAACTGTGCCTGGGTCCATGGCATCTTTGCGTCTGCGCCACCTTCGAGCACTATGATCAGCTCTTACCAACTGAAATTAGGACTGATCTGACCAGACCACGGTTTCCCAGTTGTCTAGGGTCCAACTGATATTGTCATGAGCGCGGGAGAAGCCCTGCAGGCAACGTCCTGCTGTTAGCAAAGCCACTCGTATCGGTCGTCTGCTGCCGTAGCCCAGTCACGCCAGATTTCATCGCACTGCCCTAAGAGATACGTTCGCCTTACGTCTCACAGTGATTTCTGCGGTTATTTCACTCAGTGTTGTTTGTCTGTTAGCACTTAAAACTTTATTCAAACGTCCCTGATCTCGATCGCTAACGTAAGAAGCCTTTCGCCACTGCGTTGTCCGTAGTGAGAGGAAATGCCTGAAACTTGGTATTCTCGTCCTACTATTGGAACCGTGGATTTCAGAGCACTGAATTCCCCGACGATTTCTGAAATGAAACGTCTAATGCGTCTAGCTCCAACTACCATACCGCTGTCACAGTCTGCGGCCATAATCACTTCAGAAATCTTTTCATATGAGTCCCCCGAGTACAAATAACAACTCCGCCGCTGCACCTCCCTTTTATACCTTATGTACGCGACACTACTGCCATCTGTATACGTGAATATGGCTATCCCATGGCTTTTGTCACCTCAGTAACGATCGTCAGAGTCCGAGGTTTTTCTTCCTTCTTTTTCGAAACATCTACTAACAGCTTCTCTTCAGAATACGGGTACAGTGCCCCATAACAGCTGTAAGCCCCATGCATCTCTTGTTACTTTTCCCTCCAATCTGTTACCTCTCCCCACTTAACCTCCAAGCAGCAAACAGGTAATCGGCTTGCTATCATGATGCCATCGCCTCATCGTTTCATCGATAGCATGGTGACGACACATTTTTTCCATCACAATCCTATATAAAATCCTCTACATTTGTATCTAGCTGTTAATTCATGTTTATGTCCCCGATATAAAATTTATAATCTAGGATTATCCTTGCTGTGCGTTTTGTTTATTTTCAAGCTGAAGTATTTCCATATCTGACGAAGATACATTTTTCAACATATTATTCCGTTTTTCTCCAAAACGGCGTTTGGTCCATTTAAAACGGCCTAGAGAACATCGGCGTGATTTTCAGATTCATTTATCTCCTTCTGATATTTATTTCCAAAGTGCTGTATTTAACTGCATTCATTAGAAACGTTTTCTTAGTTCACATGCTCAGTGTAATCCAGATGTGTGACAACTATTGTTGACTACGTTCTAACCAAATATACGTCAAGCCGGTACTGCATTGTTGAGTTGTGTGCGGACTTTTAGAAATGCATGTACTATGGTCCCGTTTGACAATGACGCACGGATAAAAGCCGAGACACCGGAAAGAGACCTTTACAAATGGTTCAAATGGCTCTGAGCATTATGGGACTCAACTGCTGTGGTCATAAGTCCCCTAGAACTTAGAGCTACTTAAACCGAACTAACCTAAGGACATCACACACATCCATGCCCCAGGCAGGATTCGAACCTGCGACCGTAGCGGTCGTGCGCTTCCAGACTGTAGCGCCTTTAACCGCTCGGCCATACAGAACTTTACATTTCGCGGGTAAGTGCTCTACCATCTGAGCCACCTAAGCATGACTCACGCCCCGTCTTGACAGCTTAATTCTTCCAGTAACTTGTCGCCTACCTTCCAATCTTCACAGAAGCTCTCTTGCAAAGGCCTCGGGTTTGAGTCTCGATCCGGCACACAGTTTTAATCTGCCAGGAAGTTTCACATATGCGCACACTCTGCTACCGAGTGAAAATCTCATTCTGGAAACATCCCCCAGGCTGTGGCAAAGTCATGTCTCCGCAACATCCTTTCTTCCAGAAGTGCTAGTTATGCAAGGTTAGCAGGAGAGCTTCTGTGAAGTCTGGAAGGTGGGAGACGAGATACTGTCAGAAGTGAAGCTGTGAGGACGGTGCGTGAGTCGTGCTTGTGTAGCTCAGATGGTAGAGCACTTGCCTGCAAAAGGCAAAGATCTCGAGTTCGAGTCTCGGTCCGGTATACAGTTTTATTAGGCCAGGAAGTTTCACATCAGCACACACTCCGTTACAAAGTGAAAATCTCCCTCTGTAGATACATTACCTGTATATCAGTCTAAATGTGAGGTAAAGTTGCACTGTTTAATTAGCTGTATGGCGGTTTCATTCTGGAAACATGTGCACAATATTTGTGACCGCTTGCCTGGTACACATCGGGTGACCTGAGGGTTGTTAGAACATCCATACACTGGATTCCTTGGATTTGTATCATATTCAAAGGACTTTTCCGAGTGCTTATGATATTCATGGTGAAACAACAATACAATTTCATTAGAAATACAGAAGCCTCAAGCCGCATGTCACTGGGTATGTAAGGCCAAAATAACAGAAAGAAAGGGTAACCTCTAAAACCGCTGCAAAGTTCCACATCCTACTGCTGTTACAATACTCCTATGGATAACAGCTTGCCGGACGAGGTGGCCGAGCGGTTCTAGGCGCTACAGTCTGAAACCGTGAGACCGCTACGGTCACAGGTTCGAATCCTGCCTCGGGCATGGATGTGTGTTATGTCCTTCCGTTAGTTAGGTTTAAGTAGTTCTAAGTTCTAGGGGACTGATGACCTCAGAAGTTAAGTCCCATAGTGCTCAGAGCCATTTGAACCATTTTGATAACAGCCTGCATCGAAACACTTTCTCCACAGGCCATTGCTTGCTGCATGCTGGGAAGTATATCATATTTAATATAACGCATAAAACATGGTAGGTGCAATGTAGGTTATGTTAGACATATAGGCCTCGAGATTTAGCATTTACATCTTCCACATTTTGAAATGCAATTAGCCTATAGTTATCAGCACTTTTCTCCTGTTTCTCAAATTGTTAAGCTGCAATTGGGCCGCTGTCCAACAGCGTACTCATCTCCAGTTATTTTACTACAGTGGTAAACTCCTTCCACACCTAAGAAACTATCCTATCAGATCCTATCATTTCTGCATGATGGCGAAGAACCTCTGTATGTCCTGAAAGTTCATTTGCACTGGATAGTAGCTCCCAATGTCAGAGACCTCCAATGTGAGACTTGGGTTAGGGAGGGTTGACTCTTCAACAGTACAGGTGGCGCGTATGTGTGTAGTTTTGGTTACTTTTGAAACATAGCTTTGCAAAGATGGAAACAAATTGTTGTTTACTGGATGTGGACACACACACACACACACACACACACACACACACACACACACACACACACACACACACACTCAAACACACGCATGCACGCACACACACACACACACACACACACACACACACACACACACACTAAAGGTCCAACATTCACAATTGGGATTCTTAGCCAAAGTCCGACAGTGTCTTTCAGTGTACATTTTATCATTTGATGAGAAATGAGCCTATTTTTTCTACTGGTATAATACATTCCCAATGGTGTTAAAGAGCTATCATCGATTTCGGTTATGTTGATGAGACTGTTTAGGTCAGCAACAACCAAACACTTCATTAGATTTCTTAATCAGTGGGTGTTCTGTAAAACATTTCTTTCATGGGTGGATTACATTCCATTAATACTCCTGCAAAATACATGAAATGAAATGGCTCTGAGCACTATGGGACTTAACAGCTGTGGTCATCAGTCCCCTAGAACTTAGAACTACTTAAACCTAACTAACCTAAGGACATCACAAGAAAGTGCTTGTGACAAGCGGAAAAAGGAGATACCAAATGGAGTCCCACAGGGTTCAATCTGGTGTCAACTCCTATTCTTCATTATACAAATGATTTTCCACTTAATATTCAGTAAGATAAGTGGGTACTTCCTACATGAAATACTAGTGTTATAATATATCACATCAGAGAGGAAGCAAAATAAGTGTTGGCAAATGATGTTTTTGAAACGAATTATGAAGTGTTTCTCTGAACAAGGGCTCTCCCTAAAATTTAAGAAAACACACATCACTTCTGTACAACAGAGTCGTATCTACAACTGATGTAGCACTTGGACAGTGATGAATAAATAGGATAGAACGATCAAAATTTATGGGAGTAATGAAGACGAAATTTTGAACAGGAAAAGGCAATTTACTAAGCTCATTAAACAATTAAATTCAGCTCTTTTTCCTCTTTGTATAAGTGCTAATCTTACAAACAAGCATATAAACTACCTGGCATATTATTTCAATCAGTAATGTCTTACAAAATAATTTTCTGTGGTAACTCATCGCTTAGAAAAAAACATTCTCAATTCACAAAAGTTAGCATTAAGATTAACAAGTGCTGTTCACCCATGGACACTGTGTAGGTACCTCTTCAAACAACCACGTATTTTATCTGTTCCATCAAAATACATATATTCATTAATAAAATTAAATCACAAATAATACACCACAAGTTGAGGAGAACAATGATGTTCATACAGGGTGTTTCAAAAATGACCGGTATATTTGAAACGGCAATAAAAACTAAACGAGCAGCGATATAAATACACCGTTTGTTGCAATATCCTTGGGACCACAGTACATTTTCAGGCGGACAAACTTTCGAAATTACAGTATTTACCACTTTCAACAACAGATGGCGCTGCTAGTGATGTGAAAGATATAGAAGACAACGCAGTTTGTGGGTGCGCCATTCTGTACGTCGTCTTTCTGCTGTAAGCGTGTGCTGTTCACAACGTGCAAGTGTGCTGTAGACAACATGGTTTATTCCCTAGAACAAAGGACTTTCTGGTGTTGGAATTCCACCGCCTAGAACACAGTGTTGTTGCAACAAGACGAAGTTTTCAACGGAGGTTTAATGTAACCAAAGGACCGAAAAGCGATACAATAAAGGATCTGTTTGAAAAATTTCAACGGACTGGGAACGTGACGGATGAACGTGCTGGAAAGGTAGGGCGACCGCGTACAGCAACCACAGAGGGCAACGCGCAGCTAGTGCAGCAGGTGATCCAACAGCAGCCTCGGGTTTCCGTTCGCCGTGTTGCAGCTGCGGTCCAAATGACGCCAACGTCCACGTATCGTCTCATGCGCCAGAGTTTACACCTCTATCCATACAAAATTCAAATGCGGCAACCCCTCAGCGCCGCTACCATTGCTGCACGAGAGACATTCGCTAACGATATAGTGCACAGGATTGATGATGGCGATATGCATGTGGGCAGCATTTGGTTTACTGATGAAGCTTATTTTTACCTGGACGGCTTCGTCAAGAAACAGAACTGGCGCATATGGGGAACTGAAAAGCCCCATGTTGCAGTCCCATCGTCCCTGCATCCTCAAAAAGTACTGGTCTGGGCCGCCATTTCTTCCAAAGGAATCATTGGCCCATTTTTCAGATCCGAAACGATTATTGCATCACGCTATCTGGACATTCTTCGTGAATTTGTGGCAGTACAAACTGCCTTAGACGACACTGCGAACACCTCGTGGTTTATGCAATATGGTGCCCGGCCACATCGCACGGCCGACGTCTTTAATTTCCTGAATGAATATTTCGATGATCGTGTGATTGCTTTGGGCTATCCGAAACATACAGGAGGCGGCGTGGATTGGCCTCCCTATTCACCAGACATGAACCCCTGTGACTTCTTTCTATGGGGACACTAGAAAGACCAGGTGTACCGCCAGAATCCACAAACAATAGAACAGCTGAATCAGTACATCTCATCTGCATGTGAAGCCATTCCGCCAGACACGTTGTCAAAGGTTTCGGGTAATTTCATTCAGAGACTACGCCATATTATTGCTACGCATGGTGGATATGTGGAAAATATCGTACTATATAGTTTCCCAGACCGCAGCGCCATCTGTTGTTGAAAATTGTAACTACTGTAATTTCGAAAGTTTGTCTGCCTGAAAATGTACTGTTGTCCCAAGCATATTGCAACAAACGGTGTATTTCTATCGCTGCTCGTTTAGTTTTTATTGCCGTTTCAAATATACCGGTCATTTTTGAAACATCCTGTAACTACAACACTAGACGGAGAAATGGCCTCTTTTACAAACTGTTTAAACTGCAAGTGGCCAGAAAGGTGTTCAACATCCAGCAACAAAAAGTCTTAATCATTTTCCCAGTAAGACAAAACTTCTGATTAGGTAGTAAAGCAAGTCTTAAACCTATTTAAAATCATTTCTGCTAGAAATTTCCTTCTATTCCATTGATGAATCTCTGTTTAAAAACAGACCACCAGTAAACCGAAAAACTGAAACGGAAAAATTAGGTGTAGTTCGATAAGCAGAACAAAAAATTACCGTGTCTTCATTTATGTTTTTACTAACAATGTACACATCTACTGTAAACTGACTCGTTGCACATCAGCTCAACAAGTGAATCATTCAAATTCTCTATGGAACAACTAACAAAATGGCTTAATTTTCTGGCACTAGTGTGACATATAACAATAAACACATCAGTTCACATGTTAATCCAACATAGAACAGATTTTAAGCTTAGATAGTCATGTTACACAGTAAAAGAAACTATGATGATGGTCATCTTTCTAACTAGGTAGTATGGTATTAATCTCTGTTAAGTCACATGTAGTCGTAGGTAGACATACTAAAAGTAACATGCACGAAGGGCCTAAGTGAGTACTGCAACTTGTAAAAACATCAATTTTTTCACCATTTTTTTTACTTTCGTACTGTATATTACACTCACACCAAGCTGTCACATAGTGTGAACACTGTCCACATATTGCAATTTAAAACATGGTCATTCTTCTTCATTCCAAGTTAACCTCATTTGCAATACATCTGATAAAAGCACTTGTGTAGTTGCCTAACATGACATTTGCATGTTCGACGTTACACTGAAATATACACTTCACAACGCGGAAAGCCGTTTTAATATGGCCTGGCCACAGATTTTGTTTATCAACTCTAATATATACTGCAAACGAAGAATATTCAGAATATGAAACTTCCGGGCAGATTAAAACTGTGTGCCCGACCGAGACTCGAAGTCGTGACCTTCGCCTTTCGCGGGCAAGTGCTCTACCATCTGAGCTACCGAAGCACAACTCACGCCCGGTACTCACAGCTTTACTTCTGCCAGTATCTCGTCTCCTAACTTCCAAACTTTACAGAAGCTCTCCTGCGAACCTTGCAGAACTAGCACTCCTGAAAGAAAGGATATAGCGGAGACATGGCTGCCGGCAGGATAGCTTCTGTAAAGTTTGGAAGGTAGGAGACGAGGTACTGGCAGAATTAAAGCAGTGAGTACCGGGCGTAAGTCGTGCTTCGGTAGCTCAGATGGTAGAGCACTTGCCCGTGAAAGGCAAAGGTCCCGAGTTCGAGTCTCGGTCGGGCACACAGTTTTAATCTGCCAGGAAGTTTCATATCAGCCCACACTCCGCTGCAGAGTGAAAATCTCATTCTGGGGATATTCAGAATACCTCGACGATTTATAAAGACACTCCGTATTGCAGTGGCATAGTGAGGGGGGAGGGGGAAAATGGGGTCTATCATTCCCCAGGACCCAGTTGCAGAGTGGCGCTAAATGTTCTCCAAGACAAACAACATACCCCAGATAATATATAACGATTAGAGATAATTCTATATATTATATTACTGTATGCAGTTTTGGATTGGGAACGGCAATACAGTTTAGTGTTTCAAGCTGGGCGCTAAGGGAGAGGTGAGACCGCCGAAAAGTATTGTTCACCAGTCGCCAGTGAGGAGATGATGCAGAGAAAGTATCATGCCCCTGGCACCAATATGTATGTTATTCCACTGCTGCAGTGCCATTTGTGATGTTAATTTTGATGAAATATCACCAAACACAAAGGCTATTGAGATTATTTATGCGGTGACAGTGGTTTCGCTTCTTCGGCTGAAGATGTGGAAGTTTAGGTGGGATGGGCAGTACCTGGTTGTCAACTAACACTTGATATGTGTCAGTTTGCTACACAGCTGCTTCCACTCTACCTGAACGATTCTCACCTTCGTATGCCACAGCGCATTTTCAATTTCCAGTGTACTTCAAAGTCAGTGTCCAGCATTACCCTAACATTAACACATGTAGACCCATTGATCGTCAAACAATCCACATTGGCGAACAGTAAGAATGTTCTCCACCAGTGGCCTTTTACCAACATGGGGGAGGGCAAAAAAGTTGAAAACTTTGGGTCCATAGTGGTCAAGTAGGATTAAGGTTATGGTGGGGCAAGTACTGCCCTAAATTTCCTTGATATATGTCCTGTCACAGGAAAAAAAGCAGGTTCTAGAATGGATGTATAAAGGTAGAGGCAGATGTATAGGTGTGAGAAATGCAGTTGATCCATGAAGTAGGTTGTGTACAAAACATTGATGCTAGCGATATGGCAGCATTATCTGCCAAGGAACCAGATCAGGTGGCTACTGCCTGGATCGTATAGGTTTGTATACTCAATTGGAATATGTAAGAGAAAGAACGCTGTTTGAAAGTCGACGTAGATAGGCAAAAACTGGATTTGGGTATGTATCGTGGTTTACAGACAATTAGTTTTTCACTTGAGCATAGCGTAAATGTGAGATGGAAAGGTAATCGACAGTACTGGTGCCTCGTACCCTCCGATATACACCATACAACGGCTTGTAGGGTATCTGATTAGATGAAGGATCTAAGGAAGATGATGGGATTGTCTACAGGATGGCAGTAGCGAATTCCAGGAAGTTCTGCTGGGAAATATTGCAGGGACTGGTAACCCACCTGAACATAACTAAAACTAAATACTTAATACAACTGAATCAGATAACCTCTACAATATCGTTGAAACTCTCATAAAAACAACAACCAAGGATTGATCATTGGAGCGAGCTACTGCAGAACAATACGCTGGGGACATTAGTTTCACAGAAATATTAAGGGAATGTAAACAGTTTACAGAATACTGCTAGAGATGAAATTGAGGCATTACGTTTTTGGTTGCGCTGACCTGCTAATCAATCAGTGTCATTATTATAATAGGCTCCGTCAATAGTTGTGTAGCACAGGTAGGAAAGTAGTATTTCGGTAGAAGAAAAGACAGCATATATCTCGTGAAATGCTACAGGGTAAATTTAAAGAAACTGCCAGTCTGATCGGGAATCCCATGTGTGAATATTGGATCTGTGTGTGCGTGTGTGTGTACCAGATAAGACGCATAAACTTCCACTAAACAACCATTTGCTTCCATCTTTGGGCAGATATGTTTCTCAGATAATCACCACCACACACATATGATCTGTCTACTCTGGAGATGATATACATCACCCCAATCTTAATCTGCTATTGGAAGTCTCCGACTTTTGGAGTTACAATCGAATGAAAATGAACTTTCATAATATACACCGGTTTCTCGCTGTCATGCGCAGGTCATGGATCAATTTTGTAGATATGAAAGTAGTTTATGACTACAGTAAA
Organism: Schistocerca cancellata; assembly: GCF_023864275.1. Taxonomy (NCBI): domain Eukaryota; kingdom Metazoa; phylum Arthropoda; class Insecta; order Orthoptera; family Acrididae; genus Schistocerca; species Schistocerca cancellata. Next base: position 517,598,785 of record NC_064632.1, read on the forward strand.
ACAACGAGGGGGAGGCACACCTCTGGATTATCGCCCAAGTTCTAAGGTACAGGAACAGGAAAGAGAATGAAGTGCTGTTGACTACAGAACAAGAGCATTTCAAAATCGGAAGAAGTAAATTCTATATGTGGGAGAATGAACGTTTGTTGGCAGATTTGTAGATGACAAGAATATGGGTGAATCGTTGCTCGAAAAAACGGGAGTGAGTATTGATCTCCTTAGCACTTCTTCCTTGTATCGTGAGCTAAAATAGTACTTCCTCCCATAAACGGCTCGTGAAAATCACTGCAACATCGAATGTGAGGGTAATATGATCGTTTTAGTGAGAGATATACCTTCCACAGAGCCTTCGAGAATGGAACAGCGATGGACGGAAGCAGTACGAGTTCTTGTTTCAGTGTGTGGCATATGCTCGTAGATTACACCAGTAATCTCATCATAGTACCTCTGGCATGCAGTATACAACGACTTCTGTACGATATATTTAGGTACAGGCTGTTACGAGCATCTGTAGGAGGGCTTCCGCAGCAGTAGCATGTATCAACTTGCTGAGATATTCGAGATTTATTTTTATCACTGGGGTATCAGTATTCTGTAGAAAGGGGCAGGTTTGGAGTGGAGACAGGTTATGTGCACAGGGACTGGTTGGGGGTGGAGACAGATTTGTGTCTAATGGAATGTTGGTGATGCTCGTGATACAAATTAGGAAGGATATTACGAAGCACTTAAAAAATACAAACATTAGATTTACAATGTAGAGAGATGATGCAGCATCCCCGGAATTCTGGATATGAACCTTCTAACAACACTAAGACCGACTGTGTATGTATCACGCAAGTGGTCCAAACTAGAGTCCACATGCCAATTACAGACACTGATCTATAACTCGTTAAACAGAAAATCATTAAAGTATTTGTATAGAAAATAATTGAATTCAGAGACCATCTACAGTTATTTTAAATAAGGACAAAATAGGAAAAGCTAGCCACACTATGCATCTCACTAAAATTTTTGCACAATTCGAATAAATCAGGTTAGTATCTGAGGTCACATAATATTATGCTGCAATATACAGGAGAGGTGACAGCACAAGTGTATACTGTAATAAAGTAATTCTGAACCATACTACAGTAATTATATGTATTGCAGCACTCAATTAGAATCTTTACATAGATTATGGAGGTCATTACACAGAGTAAACTCGTTATAAGCAGTCTGTCGGGATGATTGACTCCAAATAATAACGGCTCATCGTAGCCAGTTAAGGGATATGTTATAAACTGAGACGGTGGCTGAGGCTTCTTACATGGAGGCTGCTGGGTGGGGCGTCTACCTAATAGGCCTGTATAGTGCTGGAAATGCTACACTTCGAACGATGGAGATTTTTAATGGAAGAATTTTTGAAGGCAGTAATATATGGAACATTCACAGAATAACAGCTTGAAAACACTTATTCAACTGATTACAGCATTGCTCAAATGACCTGCGAATTTACAGAGGTTTAGTGACATACATTCTTTATGAGTGCTATTGGAGATGGATGGTACTGACCACTGGTAAAATCGCTGACCATTCTGTTGGAATGAGAGAAAAATACTATAGTTCTGGTCCGGTGATATTCGGGTTTGCAGCCGGATCCCATCAACACTCTGCCACGATATTCCGGCCCAGAGACGTCCGGCCATCCTCAGGTGAGTAGACGAGGTTTCTAAAGAGAATGGCTATACTTCGCGTCAAATAAGGCAGGCCACGCACAATTACAATAACAAGAGGCAACCCTCTGAGGAGACTGATGACGAGTATAAATCACCTGCGTTCCTCCCATGTGTGTCTTCTAAAATAGGCGGATTACTTAGGAAGAATAATATTAATGTCATCTTCCGTCCATCAGCAAAGAACAGGGCCCTAGTTGGGTCCGTTAAAGACGATTTATAATGGAGAATGGCCGGTGTTTGTAAAATTTCCGGTGACTGAGGCTGTGCATATATAGGTCAGACGACACGAACGGTCCAGGAACTCTCTTTAGAACACGAAAGACACACCCATATGCGGCAGCCTTTAAAACCGGCAGTAGCAGAACATTGCATTTCCGTGAGACATTCAATGGAATACAATAACACCGAAATTTTGGCATCGGTTTCCAGCTTCTGGGACTCTGTAATTAAAGATTTCATTGAAATACGTCTTGCTGATAATTTAATGAGTCATGATAACGTCTTTCACCTGGATAAAAATTGGAATCCAATTATTAAAATTAAGCGGTCCCAGCGGAATCGACATGCTCAACCGAGACTTTACGATTAGATTGTTCTTACTTCACCACTGAAGGCAGCACACACAACTTGGCTACCTCACGCATGTCACCTCACGCATGTCACCTCCCAACGCAAGCGCCGTAAGTCGCCAGTACGATTTGCATGCGCGGAATTCGCTATAAATACCTTCAGTACTCTTCAGTACTTCGCCTACTCATCTGAGGATGGCTGAAATATCGTGGCAGAATGTTGATGGGATCCGGCTGCAAACCCAAAAATTACTGGAAGAAGAAATGCGCAGAGAAAATTTCAGAATTCAAATACTACATTTATCAAATTGCATGTGGTCCGCTCGAATACATAGAGCAAAGGGATGGTAGTGGTCGAAGACGTTATTAATCGTCTTTTTTATCGAAATATGTTCCCAGGGATATCTCGAATGGAGGATCGGCTGCAGCACTGGACAGCTGCTGCACCATTACCTCGCTTGTCTGCATTGTGGTAATAGGGACAGTCGTGCTCAAAAGTATCCGAACGACCTGAATTGCATTTCGCCTGATTCGCATACAACCCTCGAACGCAGGTGTCTAGCAGGTCCTCTAATCGCTCCTCGATACAGTAGTTTGACTAATGAAAATGGCTCCAACAAATCACCACTAGAAAACACTGATCTGTATCGCAACAACTCACGATTTAAAGTAATACCACGGTACTACAAATATCAGCGAACACCTTATTACAGATAAGACTGTCCTTAGGGCATGTACGCTCACATTTATTACAATAAATGGCATACTGAAATGTTACCACTCTCATTATTACGTCAGATATGTAATGCACGTAGTAAGTTCGTCGTCTTCATGATTTCCTCTTCAAAGTAACATACCGTACTTATTATTTAACCCAAAACGACATTAAAAATTTAAGTTATTCTCGAGCTGCTAGTGACTGACGGAAACTAACAGTCATTCCTGACTAGGCACACAGAGAGTGATATACCTCGATTTTAGACAGTATCAGTTAGCAAATATCAACTTTAAATTACATAACGTAAACATTTTTAACGGACGCGAATTGCTACCGAGCATTTATTGTCCCTGTTGACGAACTACGAGAGATGTTAAATATTGCTTCTTCACAAGTAACTTACATGAAATGCCGTAAGGTAAAGCTTTGTGTTTGACAGGGATTCGAACCCAGACCTTAATCGTATTCTTATCGAAGCACAGTCAACTGTGACATATCGGATTTTGTCGGCAGTAGCAAGATGTTTTAACTCAAATGACTAGACGAAACATTAGTTTTTTTTCCTTCCCAGGACTCCAACCCGACACCGATTGCTGTTATATTCTAAGAAAACGAACGTTAAATATGGGTTTGTTACACCAGCAGCGACATGTGAGCATGTTTGAACTAGAAATAATATGACGAAGAGTTCAGTGCTGACTGGTAATCGAACCCCACGCATATCGTTGTTGACTACACACAAAGAGACGTCAGGTACCAAATTATTCTCCACCAGCAGTTCGGAATAACATCCTTGAACTCAAAGTGATCTCACAAATAGTTCTGTGTCTCACTGGGAATCAAAACTGTTAGATATCGTTAGTGTTGACAACAAATGAAAAAACATTAAAAATCAAAATTATTATCAACCAGCACATAGGTGTTCTCATGCTAGAGATGGATAAAACATAATGAAACCTTTTTTACCGGGCTTGGATTCGAAGCCACTCACGTGCAGTAAGTGGAGATGTTGAGGAATCTGCAGTTTTGAACAAACAACAAATTGTAGCCGAGCTGTAGTGTCACGAAGGGATCAAATTCCGCGTTAAGGGCGGATTGAGTTGCATTCCCAGTTCCGAACCAATTTTATCGACACACAGAAGCTCAAATAAAAGATGGAATAAGTGTTCTGTGAGCCTACATAGCGTTTGTTTCGTCACTAGAATAAAATAACTAGTATACTGGTGATGGGGTTTCTACATGTCGCCACTAATGAAATTTATTGTGGTTCAACCTAATGTCTATTTGGCAGGGAAGGTATATCATGTTTAATGTGAATTTCAGACCACAATGCCATTTTGCCTTCTTCACTTGGCGTAGCCAGAAGACAATATAAATTGTCTCTCCCTGTCAAAAAACATCGGCAGAAGAAGGAATCGAACCCACACCATAAGTGTATGAATCTATCAGCCATCCAACAGACCACAAAGTCCTCTGCTCTGTGGGTTATTTTTCTATTGTAACGCAGTTGCGCCATACAGGATGAGAATTCTGACTCACATACTCCCTGTAGTGGTTTGCAGCATGTTCAGTACAATCATTTACTTGCTTGACCGAATCGACATGAACTAGCTGCCTCGGCTACCCAGAGCATACATTCGACTCCATTTTGTAGTCAGCAAAATAAAATATCCTAACTGCCACCTACACAGAACTGCCAACAGTGTAGGATGCAGAATTTAAAATATTCCTTCCACTTGACCTACTCTATTGCGCTATCTGTTTGTTGAAAACGTCGTGCGGTGCAAAAGAAAAGCTGTAAAGCTCTCAGAAGTCTACATCCAGCCTTACGCATTACTTCACAACACTGTGGAATGCGTAAGTTCTGGAGAAATTGTTGTTAACCCATCTAGCTGCTGTAATTACGGTTCAGCTATTAGTGTAATGGTAATGTAGACAAAACGTCGCGAGTTCAAATACACTCAGTGCTACATTTTTTAAAACGCAATTCTGCTGTCTGCTGAAGTTACCAGTCTAATGGAACTTTGAACATAATTCCCTTCACTTCTCAGCCCAAAATAGTCGCATGTACATAAAGGGCCAACTACTGCGACACTTTGTTCTTTTCAGGTTTAATAGACGGCCAGGCAGCAGATGCATCTCGAAACTTTTGTATTATTTATGGGGCGAGCACATCGTGCCAAAATATGTCAGAAAAGTATTTTCTACATTACCTGTCGTGTGGTAGTGACATTTTATTCTTCTTCAAACCTTGTTTGACAGCCTTAACTCAGAACAAGTTTTCTACATGTAATCAATAAACTGCATGTGCATTGTCAGACTGTTATTGATAACTTCAGAGAATGCACATGTATCGTTGATGATTATTTTCTCCCAAGAGTCTACTATTGTTTAAACAATACTAAAAAAAGCCCAACGAAAAGTGTGCATTGCATTATAAGAAGTGAAAGAAAACTACCCATGGTAACCTTACGACGAACGTCTGTTTTAATAACCTGAGTATCTGTACAGAAGCGTGCCTCTATCGGACCGCAATAGTAAAATACTACTCACTTAGATATCGATTGGGTCTGTGATTAATTGGTATGCTGTGTCATACTCAAGAGGTACGCAAATGTAGCATTTGATAAATAAAGTTATGTACTCCTAGAATCCCAAAATTTGCTTGTCAGCAACTGAAAGAGGCAATACCTCCTGTGCAGCATTGTAAGTTTTTCACCATTGCACTATGATCCGAAAGTATTTTCTTGCGTTTTCCTTATCGATGTTTGTTCTGACTGCTTGTAACTCTTTCACAGAAAGGATAAAAGCGTGACAGTCAGCGCGAGTGTTACCGCGAAGCAGAACAGACGCTTTCTGTACAGGTCAGCACATTACCACAGAGGTATCGAAGTAGTATATGATTGTGATTCCTATTACGAGGCTAATAGCGGCTAGAACTCGTAAACCGCTATTTAAAGGGCGACATTAGTTGCGATTTCCACGTGCAACGACTTTCCTGGGCTGAGAACCGTAAATTTACAACCTTTTGTTACACCTCAAACGATACTAACTCAGATTATTCAATGGAAATGACAGGAAAAAATAAAGTGAACTTTGAGGCTTAATTCCGTGCACACCAGGAAGTAACTCGTCGATAACAGAGTTCCCAAACATACCTTGCCTTGTTGCCAAATGCAGTTACAGCACCAACAGGAAGAAGACGAACCGATGTGTTCCTACAGAGGGCTGGGCAGTGACCATAGCTGGTATCTCAAAATCGCGGAAGGCACAGCCTGAAAGACGTAATGCGTCTGATTCGCATTTCTGTAACTAGGTTTAGGGACTGGAGCGTAGTTACTAATAATACTCAGAACTGACTGCAAACCAAGCATCAGAAATCAGTAACTCTCGTAGTTGTCTTTATATTTCTTTCGTAAGTGTAGTTAAAACTGAGAAACGCAATCACGAACGTTTTCGTGCCTGGTCGATAGTCGAGCACAACAAACAAATTAAAAAAAAAGCAATGTTTAGCGTGTCTGTGTGTGTGTGTGTGGGGGGGGGGGGGGGGGAGAGAGAGAGAGAGAGAGAGAGAGAAATATAAAAAAGAATGAGAGTGAGAGTAAATCATTGTTGTTTTCATGATCTGTGGAACAAGTACAGGGTTATTACAAATGATTGAAGCGATTTCTCAGCTCTACAATAAATTTGTTATTTGAGATATTTTCAGAATGTTTTGCACACACATACAAAAACTCAAAAAGTTTTTTTAGGCATTCACAAATGTTCGATATGTGCCCCTTTAGTGATTCGGCAGACATCAAGCCGATAATAAAGTTCCTCCCACACTCAGCGCAGTATGTCCCCATCAATGAGTTCGAAACCATCGTTGATGCGGGCTCGCAGTTCTGGCACGTTTCTTGGTAGAGGAGATTTAAACACTGAATCTTTCACATAACCCCACAGAAAGAAATCACATGGGGTTAAGTCGGGAGAGCGTGGAGGCCATGACATGAATTGCTGATCATGATCTCCACCACGACCGATCAATCAGTTTTCCAATCTCCTGTTTAAGAAATGCGGAACATCATGATGGAAGTGCGGTGGGGCACCATCCTGTTGAAAGATGATGTCGGCGCTATCGGTCTCCAGTTGTAGCATGAGCCAATTTTCCAGCATGTCCAGATACACGTGTTCAATCGTTTCTTCGCTCACTGCAGGCCGACCCGTTGATTTCCCCTTACAGAGGCATCCAGAAGCTTAAAACTGCGCATACAATCGCCGAATGGAGTTAGCAGTTGGTGGATCTTTGTTGAGCTTCGTCCTGAAGTGTCGTTGCACTGTTATGACTGACTGATGTGAGTGCATTTCTAGCACGACATACGCTTTCTCGGCTCCTGTCGCCATTTTGTCTCACTGCGCTCTCGAGCGCTCTGGCGGCATAAACCTGAAGTGCGGCTTCAGCCGAACAAAACTTTATGAGTTTTTCTACGTATCTGTAGTGTGTCGTGACCATACGTCAATGAATGGAGCTACAGTGAATTTATGAAATCGCTTCAATCATTTGTAATAGCCCTATATTAATCTAATCTAATCTAATAATACTGCTGACTAGCCATGAAGATTCATGAATTACAGAAATTTTCCCCAATATCAGTAACCAAATCTAAACTTGAAAATAAAAGGCGGCATTTCTTGTAATAAACTGGGACCCCTTCCAAGACCCTATCGTCTCTGTTAACTAACCACGAAATATATCTGATATACCTCAATTCAGAAGCAAAAAAGTGTGCACGCAATTAAAGATGAAGTGCATGATGTGAAGTTCTGTGATGGAGATACGAACCCAATACGTAATTGGACTGTCAACTAACTAAAATCAAATGTTATGTATCGGTTTTTCTTACAAGCTGCTAGTTGTTTCAATCTAAAATAAGGATACAATTTTTTCTGTCTGTGCTACAATCGAACCGCACACCTTCCGTCCTTCTTTATCATCCAGGAATACAGTTTAAGTATCAATTGGTTACTCACCAACAGTAAGATGTGTGCGTGTTTGACCAGAAATAACGACACCTACAGCGGATGATGATCAATCAAGTACAAATAAAATAAGAGCCTAGTTCCTTTAAATCTCTATCGGTTCATCAAATAAAATAAAATTTGCTAATGTATGTACGTTTACGCTGTCGACAGTATTTCTGTCCACCATGACTTCCACCTATGTCATTTACCAACGTAAATCTGCTCTGCCCAGTTAGTTATGAAGTAATGCGATGTTTAATGAGGATTCTGAATTATAACGTCTTTCTCTTGAGGTTCCACAAATATAAAGTGAATCTGTTTGTGCCTCTTAAAAGTAAATGCCTGAACCCACGCATTCCACCTGTAATAGTTCGTGCCACGAGACCATTGTGGCCATATTTCCCAGCCCCAGGAGTGTGCTGTAACGGATCATTAGTCACGGTGGAAAAATGCGGTGCTATTAAATGGTTAAGTAGAAGCAAGATTCTGACTTGGAGATTACGCTATTCGCATGTCAGCAGGTTGTAAACACTCTTCTAGGCATCATAACCTCGATGTGAAGCCATTTCCAAATTTTCACTAATTCAGCAAATTTCTTAGTTAAAGAAAATGCACTGTAAAGTGTGAAGTTACCGGATAATTTGATTATTACACGTCAATTTCTATCATTTTATTCATACCGCTGCTGGAACACATGTGCTTGAGCATCATGTAATGCCTTTTTGCCATTATAGAAGTAGTTGCCCAAGAACAGGTTCTTTCCCCGTCTACGGAATTCTTTTCATATTAATATCAAACATCAGCAGTTACTCGTAGATTACATTGAAACTAAAGTAATTGGTGAAGACGTCACTTGATAACAAAAACTCGCTGTCTTATTTAATTTACTCTCGCCTATAAATGGCTGTCGAACACTGCCAAACCAAAAGCCAAGGGATCTTACTGCCTGGTGCTCTCTCTTCCACTTCTGTATACAATATGGCTGATCTTAACGGGCCCTTTATCATTACAGGCCCTAGCCCGTGCAACATCATACTGACAACAGTAATGTGCTCTTACTGACAGCCTCACTGTTCGTTTTACCTGATTTTGTAATGATTTAAGTAAAACAACATGACCTTCCAGTGTCGTTTTTTCTCATATGACGCATAATGGCAATGAAGACTGAGGCCTGTAAGAGAGACCATTTATGTTGTTTAATTCTTCTCCTTTTCTGTTTATGCCAACTTGAAAGCACTACGTTCATTTCAGTTCCCTTTACTATGGTGCGGGGACGTACAAGTGCCAACGTAGGCACAGACAAGAAGTCCGTTATTTTAATGCCAAGCAGATTGCGCAGTGGTGGCTACATGGCGGCAAAGTGATAAATAGCAAGACTACGAGTATGGAAGTCTCGTGGTTGATCCCTGGTCAGTTCTACGAATTTTATCTCCAATTTTACACTTATTTCCTCTTGGGCAGTGTTTGTTGATGTGAAAAATGCCTAGTTGCACTGCGGCCCCAAAGCCACGTTAAGCTGTACGTTCCTCTCTTAACTGTCTATGCAAGTCAACTGAAAGGTCGGAGGAAAGCAACGGCATACCATCTCTAACAGGACCATGCCTAATTAAACACTGTGGTGTTCAAACCAATGATCTAACAGATGATTGCTTTAGTTTACTATGGGTTCCAAAGTTAATGATCTTCAGGTTATCAACATTTTTGTGTTCTCATGCTGTAGCTTTGATACCAGTGAACGTAAGTAACCGGCCGAGCACTGTCACCGTACGAGTTGTCAAGGTGGTAGACGACGATGCTGTCGATCCCAGGTACAGTCTTGTTCTTGGGTATGTTGCAGTACAATACCCCTTTATGCCTTTCTGTGTATTTCCAGATATGCTTTTGTACTCTTGGTACGCATGCACATTGATATCTGATAGTGCTGTATTTGGCAACATGAATCAGATATGTTTTCCGAGCAATATATCAGACAATACGCCAGTGCAGCGAGATTTCGTTTGTATGTTGTGCATGGTGCAAGAAATATTTGTGTTTTACTTGCTTCTGTGATAGTTTCAGCCCACTGAATGCTCTCAAGCTCACGAGTACACTATCAATAATTGGAATTACGCAATAATACACTTAAGGTGTATTTTTGCATTATACAACCCGATGAAAATAACTGTAAATAGATTATATGCCAACTTGCTTATTACTAGCGCTTCTTGATGCTTTCCTCAAAAAAGGGAGAAAGAGAGACAGAGAGAGAAAACAGGAATGTATTTCAAATATCAGCTCGGTGACGCCATGTTCGTCTTGTGATGTAAAGCAAGGATAGTTGATAGGTAATATCTCGTTGTACTATAGATATGTATGGCTACAGGGTTCTCTCTTTTCCCTCTGCAAACAACTGGAACAGAGTTCAGTAACAAAGTGATAAGAACACCTATACAGTGCACCAATTAAACACTCAACCTCTCTTGGTTATTTTGTTAATCATTAACAATTTTGTGTAATGCAGTAAACATCCTTGATTACTACTTTGTTACTACTACCTTGTTATCGTTATTCATCACCTCACAACAACTTTCCTATCACTCATTGCTGCCGATGCACGTAACGAATTGAGCAGGATGAATGGAATGTGGGATGTTTCGTCACAGAGAATATACACATTTACTCGACTACTTGTTTTCAGGGTAATATGAAAATCTTACTAAGAGAAGACAACAATGGGATGCCAATGATGCAGGCAGTAATACCCAACTATTAATGTCGACTGACAAATTGGCGTCTCAATTTATTTTGATTATACTTCGTTAGCCTTCTTGCCACCTCGTTCTAATACCTCGTGGGAGCAGGCATAACGTTTTGCTTTTTGAACACTGTGCAATAACACATAAAGATAGTAGATGGAAGGATACAGAGAAACTATCAGACTCATGAGTGTGGATCCACGTCATCATTAGAAGACTAAACAAGAGTGAAACATTACGAAATCAATGAATACGCTGGTTACTATACATTATTTGTATAGATCTGAAGATGAAAAACCACAGATCTGCACAGTGCCCGCATCTCCACTTTAGTTTCTGTCTTAATGGGCATAATTTTAGTTTCGTCTCTTCTGAATTTTCAAACGTATTGATTATTACATGGCACAGTATAATTGGTTAACTGTGTTTTTGATAGCTTCCGTTCCCACCAACATTTTTCTACAATCTCGTGCAATTCATGAAATTCTACCTGTACGATGACAAGACTGCACATAGATGCAATCGATTTTGGGGTGCAAAGTGTTTATCTTACTTTTCGAGACAGGTGGGCAACGTTTATTTCCAAAGACTTTTTATTGTACTGAAATAATCTTTTGTCACAAAGTAACAGGGTAAGTATTTTATTCGTATGTATTTTGTGGGAAACTGTAATCGTGATGGAAGTTTATACACCTTAATGTTTGACACAACTGGTAGGAGAAAACGCTGCATATTAACCAAACCCCGTGCCTCCTCTCCGTATGACACGAGCACAGGATTCTCCTTGCATACCGCTACAGAGCTGTTCTTAGCACAGCTGAGAATTGGCAACATCGTCACAAAAATTCGGCAACACTGTGACAGTGCAATCAGTTCCACGTATGGTACGGAATTGACTTGCTAAATTCACTTGATATTCCCTTTCCATTTGAATGACAGTGCAGTATAACCCCTAGAAACTGAGAAAGAAAATTCAAATTTTTGGCTAAAGAAATGCTATTCTTTACGTAAGTGACAACTTCTATTATCGTTCACGATGCGTTTTGAGGCTGAGCGACCAACACCATAATGAGAGTGGCGTGCTGGCAGCAGTGTGTCCGTAGCCCCGTGCCCCCACCCATATCTCGTGTCGCAACGGCTTAATGACTTGTCAGTTCTAATCATGGCAGAGATCAGCATGTGTGATCTATTTTTTCTGATTTATTTTATGGAGCTACGAATTTCCTGAAACCATTCTGTAACGAAATCGGAAGAAAACCTTTACACATCAAGTCCTCTTGGTAGCTCGACACAGCAAGTTGTGTTAATGGTCAGAGATCTTGGCTTTCTGACTGCCAATCTGCTTCACAATACAAGCGTCTCTGAAGAAATTCGAATCGACTGTCAATGACACGAATTTCAATATTGTTCATTACTTAAGAGTCACATGGCAGGGTGATAAGTATGAAGGAAATGAACCTCTTGATTACTACAGGGCTTCTAAGCAAAATCCACAGTAGCAAATAAGAACTCTCTCCAGACATTTGCTAATAGCGGCTCTTAGCAACTTACATTTTCTCTGGGTAGCTTCAAATATCGGCAATTTTGTAGCCTTAAATCCAACTGAATATTTTAAACATCACTTTTGAACAGCCTTCACTTCTCCATTAATTAAAGTATGACCTCAAAACAAGCAATTTGCCTGAGTAGCTATGGAGCAGGTTCTGAAAGGTGTTGACACAATGTTTTGCATCCAATTACCATAGGGAATCAAAGAAAGAAACCAAACACATTACATTTCATTTATTCTCTGTGCCTTGGCTAACACATATGAATCTATGACAAAAATTAATTATTTGAAAAATCTCTGGTGAAAGGAAAAAGAACAGGATGTGACTCTTTAACTGTAGCACCCTGGATCAGGAACAATGAAATTAATTCTGTGCCACATTGATGTATTGCATACTAGTGCTATAAAATACTCGTCAAATAGAAACGGTTTTGTGCCTCCACTGCTATCGAGTGTGAAACACAAATCGTAGACAGATTTTATAGGTCACCACTCAACAACATTAAAGCATGTTACACCATCGAGAGTGAGGATTGGAACAGACGTTGTCAGCAGAAGGCGAGGCAGTGCAGTGCCTCAGCCCCCACCGGTAGGCAGCAAATGGGTCCCAGAGAAATTAGACGCATGCGGTGTTCAGAGGCAGGGGGCTGTCCAAGAAATCTCCCGCTAAAATAGTGTTGAACCTAACTGTTATTACCAATGTGACAGAAAGCGAAATATATTGTAGATTCTCTTAAATTACACTCTTAGCTTCAGCACCAAGAGGAAAGGGGCGATAAAAGTTTTGTCGACTTGTGCTTTCTGTTGCCAGATGTCGTATTAGCTAGTCTCGTGTTATACCTCAAGACTACAGTCATAGTCAAGACTTACGTACTCAGACTGCAGTCAAGACTTCCTCTGGGAAGTGCCGTAGTCTACAATGTTGCCAGGTCGAGCATGTTGCCGGACATAGAATTCTGAGTTGAACTTGACTGTATTGTCCACCTTACGTGAACCACTCGGCGGTCAATTTTTTGGTTTGACACTGAATCTACAACACATATTGCACGCTGAAGACCCAGAAGAATTGAAAAAATTAAATTAATTTATGAGAGCAACATTAACTACAGCGTTCAAAGTATTCGTAGTAGTGTATACGTGTGTGTAAATGCCTTCCAATGCCCACTCAAGGAAGACAAGGATACACAGTCTTGCTTCAATATTACAAATATGACCCAGTTCGTGAATGAACTCGGTCTTAGATTGATAATGATTTTGAGTATTTAGCAGTACTGTACCCATTGGAGCTAAACTCGTTTTCAAACAATGTTTCCCACGGTTACAGGAACATTCCTTGTAATACCTCTTGGACAAAATACTTACGCAGTGCTATCAGACGAAAAGATAACCTGACACAAACTGTGGGAAGTTTGTTTTACAACCTTAATACGTGGATAAATTGCTTTTCCTATTTGAGATATCTGTGAACGTTGCTGCATGAGACGATTTAAAAAGAAACTAAATTCCTTCAGCTACGACAATGTTTAAAGAAATCGCCTTCATGGCACTAAATCGTGGTTTGTGAATCGTTTACCAGCAATACTCTGCCGCATTTCGCTCGTTGGAAGACAAAAAGCTTACTGATAAATTCCAGAGAAGGAAAAGGGGGACGAAATGTCTCCCACGGGAAGGTCATGTAGTTTTATTTAAATGACTACAAATTCAGGTAAAACGTACAGTGAGGTTGTCAGTAAGAGCACATTACTGTTGTCAGCACGATGTTGCACTGGATAGGGCCAGTAATGATTAAGGGCCCGTTTAGATCAGCCATATTGTGTACAGAGGTGGAAGAGAGAGCACCACTAAATTCTACAATCCGTATGCATTGCATACACACAGAAAATATTGTTACAATGTACCTACGCAGCGCAGTGGTTTAATTGTGTATTTTCCGGTGCGAAAGAGCACTGGCAAACAGTCTACGCTACGTTAATTTATTTAAACTGGAGTCACTCTGAGCTAGAATTTATGGTCAGTGACTAAGTGTAAGGTCAATGGGTCGGATGCGGGTTTTGCAACTGTGAATTACTTTGCCACATTACAAAAGCGAATATTAAATTTGAACTAATATTGCGAAAATTTTGTACTTGGATAGCTTAGAATGCAAATCTTTCTGTTTACTGTAAAAGAAAACAACTGATTTTCTAAAACATTCTCTGTCATACACAGCTTGAAACTGGTCATGTCGAACAAATCATATGGATGATATGAGTGCGATATATATCGGAAGGCAGTAAGATCCCTTGGCTTTTGGTTTGGCAGTATTCGACAGCCATTTGTAGGCGAGAGTAAATTAAGAAAGGCAGCGCGTTTTTGTTATCAAGTGACGTCTTCACCAATTACTTTAGTTTTAATGTGATCTACGAGTAACTGCTGATGTTTGATATTAACATGAAAAGAATTCCTTAGACAGGGGAAGAACCTGTTCTTGGGCAACTACTTCTATAATGGCAAAATGGCATTACATGATGTTCAAGTACATGTGTTCCAGCAGCGGTATGAAGAAAATTATAGTAATAATGACGATAATAATTGAATTTCCGGTAACTTCACGCTTCACAGTGGATTTCCTCGAACTAAGAAATTTGCTGAATTAGTGAAGGTTTCGAAATGGTTTCACATCGAGGTTATGATGCCTAGAAGAGTCTTTACATCCTGCTGACATGGGAATAGCACAATCTCCAAGTCAGAATTTAATAGCACCGCATATTTTCCGCCGTGACTAATTTTGTAAGCTAAACATATGATCCATTACAGCACACTCCTGGGGCTGGGAAATGTGGTCGAATGGTCTAGTGGAACGGACTATCGCAGGTGCAATGCATGGGCCCAGGAATTTACTTTTAACAGGCACAAACAGATTTACAATACCTCTGATAACCTCAAGAGAAAGACGTTATAATTCAGAATCCGCATTAAACATCACGTTCCTTCACTACGAACAGGGCAGAGCCGGTATATGTTGGGAAATGACATAGGCGGAAGTCATGGTGAACACAAATACAGTAAACTTACTTACATAAGCAAATTTTATTTTATGTAATGAACCGATAGCCATTTAAATGAACAGGGTTCTTATTTTATTTGAACTTGATTGAACTACAAACGTTGAAAAACTTGGTGCTGGACTGTGAGTTGAATTTGTATCTCCTCTTTCGAGGATCTGAATCAATCGTAACAGTATAGTTCAATCATTTTCTTCCTTTTCTCAAGACTGCAGCCTTCTCTGGGTCTCCTCTAAAGGTAAGAATATGGGTCCGATTCCTGATCCAGTACAAAAATATTCATAATTTCATTTAAAGCCCTATTATGTGCACACCGGCCTGCTTGTCAAAATCAACATGCATTTTTAATATCTGTTCATATGTTGTCAACATTCGCAATAGGTGTCGTTATTTTTGGTGAAACACGCATACATTTTACTGTCGGTCAGTTACCAATTGATACTTAAGCTCTATTCGTGGATGATAGAGAAGGACGGTAGGTGTGTGGTTCGATTGTCGCTCAAGCATAAAAAATTGTATCCTTATTTTAGATTCATAGAACTAGCAGCTGGTATGAAAATCCGATACATAACATTTGATTTTACTTAGTTAACAATCCGATTACGTGTTGGGTTCGTATCTCCATCACAGAACTTCACATCACGCGCTTCATCTTTAAATGCATCCACACTTTGTTACTTCAGAATAGAGGTATATCAGACATCTTTCGTGGTTAGTTAACAAAGACGACAGGGTCTTGATAGGAATCCCAGTTTATGACAAAAACTGTCGTCTTTTATTTTCAAGTTTAGATTTTGTTACTGATATTGGCGAAAATTTCTGGAATTCATGAATCTTCATGGCTAGTCAGCAGCATGATATAATTAGATTAGATTAGATTAATACTTGTTCCATAGATCATGAATACGACATTTCGTAATGATGTAGAACATGTAATTTTAATGAAAGATTTCTTTACATACCATGTTGCAATTTCTTTACAACAATTATTTACTCTCTCTCTCTCATTCTTTTTTATATTTATCTCTCTCTCTCTCACACACACACACACACACTCACACACACACACACACACACACACACACACACACACACACACACAGACACACACACACACACACACACACACACAAACACAAACATTGCTATTTACTTTTATTTGTTTGTTGTCTCGACTATCGACTTTCTCAGTTTTAACTACACTTACGAAAGAAATATAAAGACAACTATGAGAGTTACTGATTTCTGATGCTTGGTTTGCAGTCAGTTCTGAGTATTTTTAGTAACTACGCTCCAGTCCCTAAACCTAGTTACAGAAATGCGAATCAGACGCATTACGCCTTTCAGCCCGTGCCAGCCGCGATTTTGAGATAACAACTATGGTCACTTCCAAGCCCTCTGTAGGAACACATCGGTTCGTCTTCTTCCTGTTGGTACTGTAACTGCATTTGGCAACAAGGCAAGGTATGTTTGGGAATTCTGTGATCGACGAGGTACTTCCTGGTGTGCACGGAATTAAGCCTCAAAGTTCACTTGATTTTTTCCTGTCATTTCCATTGAATAATCTGAGTTATTATCGTTTGAGGCGTAACAAAAGGTTGTAAATTTACGGTTCTCAGCCCAGGAAAGTCGTTGCACGAGGAAGTCACAACTAATGTCGTCCTATAAATAGCGGTTTACGAGTTCTAGCTGCTAAGAGCCTCGTAATAGGAATCACAATCACATACTTCTTCGGTAGCTCTGTGGTAACGTGCTGACCTGTAAAGAAATTGTCTGTTCTGCTTCGCGGTAACACTCGCGCTGACTGTCACGCTTTTATCCTTTCTGTGAAAGAGCTACAAGCAGTCAGATCAAACATCGTTAAGGAAAACGCGAGAAAATACTTTCGGCTCATAGTGCAATGGTGAAAAACTTACAATGCTGCACAGGAGGTAGTGCCTCTTTCCGTTTCTTACAAGGAAATTTTGGGGGTTCTAGGAGTACATAACTTTATTTATAAAATGCTACATTTGCGTACCACTTGAGTATGTCACAGCATACCAATTAATCACAGACCCAATCGAAATCTAAGTGAGTAGTATTTTACTAATGCCGTCCGATAGAGCCTCGCTTCTGTACAGATCCTCAGGTTATTAAAACAGACTTCCGTCGTCAGGATATCATGGGTAGTTTTTTTCATTTCTTATAATACAGTGCACAATTTTCGTAGGGTTGCATTTAGTATTGTATAAACAATAGTAGACTCTAGGGAGAAACTAATCCTCAACGATATATGCAAATTCTCTAAAGTTATCTATAACAGTCTGACAATGCACATGCAGTTTATTTATTACATGTAGAAAACTTGTTCTGCGTTAATGCTGTCAAACTAGGTTTGAAGATGAATAAAATGCTACTACCACACTACAGGTAATGTAGAAAATACTTTTCTGACGTATTTGGCGCGATGTGCTCTCCCCATACTTAATACAAAAGTTTCGAGATACATCTGCTGCCTGGCCGTCTATTAAACCTGAAAAGAACAAAATGTCGCAGTAGTTGGCCCTTTTTCCACATGCGACTACTTTGGGTTGAGAAGTGAAGGGAATTATATTCAAAGTTCCATTAGATTGATAACTTCAGCAGACAGCAGAATTGCGTTTTAAAAAATGTAGCACTGAGTGTATTTGAAGTTGCGACGTTTTGTCTACAGTAAACTACACTTACCATTACACTAATAGCTGAACCGTAATTAAGAGCAGCTACAGAAGTCAACAACAATTTCTCCAGAACTTACGCATTCCACAGTGTTGTGAAGTAATGCATAAGGCCGGATGTAGACTTCTGAGAGCTTTACAGCTTTTCTTTTGCACCGCACGACGTTTTCATCAGGCACATGGCGCAATAGAGTAGGTCAAGTGGAAGGGAATACTTCCTATTTTAAATTCTGCATCCTACACTGTTGGCAGTTCTGTGTAGGTGGCAGTTACGTGGTTTTATTTCGGTGATTACAAAATGGAGTCGAATGTATGCTCTAGGTAGCCGAGGCAGCTAATTCATGTCACAGAACACTTATTCCATCTTTTATTTGAGCTTATGTATGTCGATAAAACTGGTTTCATTATGTGTTATCAAGCTCTAGCATGAGGACAACTATCTGCTGGTTGATAGCAATTCTGATTTTTAATGTTTTTTCATTCGTTGTCAACACTAACGAAATCTGACAGTTTTGACTCCCAGTGAGACACAGAAATATTTGTGAGATCAATGTATGTTCAAGGATATTATTCCGAACTGCTGGTGGAGAATAATTTGGTACCTGACGTCTCTTTGTGTGTAGTCAACAACGATATGCGTGGGCTTCGATTACCAGTCATATTATTTGTAGTGCAAACATGCTCACATGTCGCTGCTGGTGTATCAAACCCATATTTAACGTTCGTTTTCTTAGAATATAACAGCGATAGGTGCCGGATTGGGGTCCTAGGAAGGAAAAAATTTATGTTTCTTCTCGTCATTTGAGTTAAAATATCTTGCTACTGCCGAGATAATCCGATATGTCACAGCTGATTGTGCTTCCATAACAATCCGATTAGGTTCTGCGTTCGAATCCCAGTCCTACACAAAGTTTTACCTCACGGCATTTCAAGTAAGTTACTTGTGAAGAAGCAATATTTAACATCTCTCGTAGTTCGTTAACAGGGACAATAGATGCTGGGTAGGAATTCGCGTCCGTTAAAAATGTTTACGTTATGTAATTTAAAGTTGATAGTTGCTAACTGATACTGTCTAAAATCGAGGTATATCACTCTCTGTATGCCTAGTCAGAAATGGCTGTTAGTTTCCGTCAGTCACGAAGTCCTTGCTTAGTCTGCATGACCTGCGTTTGAATCCATATGCAGAACGAGACGGTTAGTCGTGTCATTTAAAGTTCATACATATTCTGAACTAGCAGCTCGAGAATAACTTAAATTTTTATGTCTTTTTAGGTTAAATAATAAGTACGGTATGTTACTTTGAAGAGGAAATCGTAACTGCGACGAACTTACTACGTGCATTACCTATCTGACGTAATAATGAGAGTGGTAACATTTCAGGTATGCCATTTATTGTAGTAAATGTGAGCTTATTAGCCTTAAGGACAGTCTTATCTGTGATATGGTGTTCCCTGATATTCGTAGTATCGTGGTATTACTTTACATCTTTAGTTATTGCGATACAGAGCAGTGTTTTCTAATGGTGATTTGTTGGAGCCATTTTCAATAGTCAAACGACTGTGCCAAGGAGCGATTAGAGGACCTGCTAGACAGCTGCGTTATGAGGGTTGTATGCGAATCATGCGAAATGCAATTCAGGTCGTTCGGATACTTTTGAGCACGACTATACGTGAGGAATCGTGGGGTGTAGGATCCATCAATGGCGTTGGCCCAGCGAGGTAGAAAGACTAGTGGCTGCGGTGTGAATGTCAGTAGATTGTGACCGTAGAGTCACGTGACAAGTGGCAATGTGGTACTCTTTAGTGCACATGGGGTTTACTACACGGTGTAGCGTTTAATATAGACATTGCAGTTATTCTTATATAACCATAGTAGTGGTGACAGATTGCATCACATGGCTATGGTGGTGATGGGTTGAGGTGTATGAAGTGGTGGCCCCACAACAAGTGCAGATAGAAGCTAATGATTGTCCAACACGATGCGACCCTTATGGTTGGAGGGAGTCACTCCATCATTTAGCTTGTTTTTAAGTAAAGTTCACAGCACTGCATAGTTCCCTATTACCATACTTGTTGATGCTCCTAGCAGCAGCACTGGAGTGTAGGTGGAAAAGCTATTTAGCGTTGATCTATTTTTCATGAAATAAAGTGGGAGAAAGCATAAATTACATCATACATGGGTGTGGTTGCAGGGTGCGCATGGTGGTGATGGATGTCACAGCAGTTAACGGCTCTGTATTTACGACTGTCGTCTTGAAAAATGGGTACTTGGAGGAGAGTTGGAAAAACCTAGCGAATGCATAACAGTTTTCCAAAAGATGTAAGTAGCATCATAAGATGATGTGTACGTTTATGATGGTGCCAGCTGCTAAACATCTGAGGTTCTTCAGTTATGCTTGCAGTCTTGAAAAGCAGGATAAACTCTGCAAAGTACTCCCAAAATATGTGAATACCGTTATTGTTTCAGAAAATACCAACTCTGTGGGAAACTGAAATAAAAACGAAGCCCTGAGACTGTGAATAGGGTCATACATGGCAAAAATTCCACTTGGGAAACATACTCTGCTGGAAATTACGAGTAAGGAGACCCGAAAGCGTAAAGATCATTGGTTACAATACTCAGCTGGAAATTTGCAGATATCGTACAAATTTGCTGCTGTTGCTCGAGAAAGGTACAGATCTGTCTCAGGATGCTCGGTACTTTAAGAGGGGCATGGTGTGAGTCTGGATGAATAGTTCCAAACATCATAAATGGAGGAGGCGAAACCTACATTTTTAGGTAATAGATAACGGTCACTAAGATTATCCTTGAACAACTGGATTAACGTAGATGTCTTTCCGACCAACTTGGCTATAAATAAATTTTAATATAATGGCATTTTAGAAGCGTTAATTAAGTCCCATATATACAAAGCAACTGTGGCTCGTTTACATAATGGTCATTAAGTAAGCCTCAGGCAAGAGGCTGGTTTGTTTGCATACAGAGAACAGTGGGCCAGTAACGTTGAACTGATGCAACACTCCTGTTCTTCAACATGTAATGACTACAGCAACTTTCTCACTTCTGTGTCTCACAGTAACAGTATCTTCGTGCAGTGTGTCTACGGCTGAAATTTTCCATATCGACAGATAGCTCAGAACCCAAGTTTTCTCTTATATTCTGGGATATTGGGTCTCCATCTTGGTTTCCTTAAAGCTACTCCCTTATGGTCTTCTGCCCAGGTTTGTTCTTAAGGTATGTATAGCCTTCGTCATATTAAGGAGTTGAAAGTTTGTTTTGCTCATGTAACTCTCAGAATGCTCACCTAGTACATGGCTAGTTCTACTGTGCTAGCTCGAGGGATCCGTCAGTAAGAAGAACCCCAACTTAACAATCACAGAACGTCAAAACTCATCCAGTATGTAAGACTTACTGGGACCCTAAATCTACATCTGACTGTCTCTGCACACAATATCCTTCAATAAATGAACTTCCGTCGCTCTAGATCAAATCAGTTTCACAGATTATTGAGCACAACTGAACGATAATTATCTCCATTAAAACGTTAATATTTGTTACATGAACACATTTTGCACTGTAATAGTTTTAATTTTGTACCATTACACTGTCACATGCCACCGTCAGGACGAAAAAAGTCATAATATTTAACTAAGTTTGTTGCGTAAATTCTGAAATTACGGTTACAATCAACACTCTTGCTATACTTAGCTATGTTTTAAATAATGTACTTCAGTATCAATGTTAACATCAAAAAATCTCGCCGGCCATTCAGATGACTGATTTCAATCTCAGTTAACACCTACCAGTGACTGATGTCTTTCAAAATATTTTATTTCTTCTACTTACCTTCCAAAAGCTTCTGGAATTTTCTTGCTGTCCATGTTAATGTTGTTAATGTTTTCTTGCCGGTACTGCTCACATCACACCCATCCAGATACTCCATCCTCTGATGAGCTGAAAAACAACATGAAGGGTTGTTACTGAACATGAAACTAATTCCCAAAATAATTAATAAAAGTGAATATCCTCCACTTAATCCCTAATTCCGCCACTCAGCAAACACCTTTACTTCATCTGCCTAGGGTTACTGCTTTAAGGGAGAAATAAGACACTGCATGTACACCTGACATATCACCATTATATCCGACCCAACCTGTTGGAACAAATTCTCACGAACTTTGCTAATACAGTGGAACACATTAGCAGTAGGATTAACGTGAATAATTCCACATTAAGGCCACATGTGGAGAAAACAGCTATGTTCCAGAAAAGTATCTATATTATTCAAAAGATGAAGACTCCAATCTTTGTTCGAAACAGAACCTCGTTAATGTATTTATTTTAGTATTATATTCATTATAATCAGTGGGTTCCAGTCTCATCATTTCTAACACTTCCCATTACAAAATAATTACATATCCGTTACTGACTATGATCAATTCAACTATAAAGGTATTAAATTCTCACAAATATACATAGTTCCAGAAACCATCTCTCTTAATCTTAAACACATATACATCAATAAGACCAATCCTTTCCACAACTATCTTTCAGCGTTTGGTTCTTGTAATATAAATACGATCACCTCTCCATTGTACATTTACTATATCACTTTATGTATAATACAAACATAAACATTATCCTTCACCTCCAGCCCTCAAACAGTAAATCATGTAATATAAATTTAGTTAGTTTCCACATTCATCTTTCGAGCATAAATACATATCAGTACATGACAAGTATCACAAATGTCAATATATTGCCACTTCTAATAATAACTCAACCAACGTACAGTCAATAAGAATATTTACTTTTCTGGCTTTCACTTATATTTTAGTTGCCACTGGAATAATTATTTTCAGTACAATTTAATGCTAATCTACGTTTTCCTCTTTGCGGAAAAAAGCGTGGTAATGTAAATATATTTTCATACCCCCGTTTACATTTTTATTATTTGTTATTACTACTTAGAATGGGCAGTATACTCAAGTATACTTACCTACTCTGTAAGCAAAATATCTTTTAAGATATTGTGTTAAACGCCAGCAGGAAGAATACAGCATGTTCACCTTGCATTACATTTTATTTTTTATGTACAGTAACATATCATGATTAGTTACAGCGGGTGGACACGAATATGAAAACACCTAAACACAAACTCCTTACCATGCTTAACTCAGTGTAGGAAAATATTTGGCATTATAAACTGCTTCCAGACGTATAAGATTGAATACCTACAGGTCCTGCCTGCTTTTCGTGCTGCAAAATAGTGGCAGGCGCAGGTAACTATCTTGGAAATGGATAGCGATCACCCACGCTTTTCTCAAAATTATATCACGTAGACAGTAACAACGATTTCTGGTGTCTATGGTGGCCACTGCACATGTGACAATTCATTCTTTTGCTCACAAAACCAGACCTGGAGGATGCGAGCTCTGTGAACAGGAGTCCTGCCATCTTCGAACACAGCATCATTTGCGAACAAACATTGTACCATGTCATGGACCAGATCGTCCAAAATGGTTACATAATCCGATAAAGCGATCTTACACAGTAACTAGGGAAAGGGGGGGGGGGCATGGAGTAGACACCGCACTTTTCGTATTTAAACTCAGCCAGAATTTGGAGACAGTGTGAGATAAGACTCATCCGACCGAGTGATTTTGTCCCATTGATCAATAGTCCACTTTTTGGGCTCCAGCACCGCGCTTCCTCTTTTAGACCTTTGTAATTTGACCGTGATACAAATTACTTAGCCCTGACGCAATGTACTCACAATCACACTGAACATTGTTGCAACCAAAATCACAGTGGCAACGTATTCAGGACATTGCACAGATGTCGTTCACAGTCATAGACAACAATGTTACTGGCAACCTCGGCTAGCATCTACAGCATGTATTTCTCGTGGTGTTACCATATTTTTGTCCAATCCCTGTATGTGGGAGTAAGCGATAAAATAGTCATTCACCTCTCATATCACGCTCTAGTCTCAAGCTGTTACCGCGAATTGACAACAATTTTTATCTATCTTATCAGGTAACTAAGTCTCACAACGAACTGATGATGTATAAAATCAACATCCTACAAATGCAAGCCTCTTCGGTACGATTATTTACACATTTAAAGAATGTTTAGTCTATTTCCCGCAGCAACTAATATTCTGAGAGGTATTTCCTGTCATAAACATTACACTGTAATAGGCATAACGACAGAGCACAACACTCCGTTTCCTTATTGTGGTTCTTCTCCGGAGTAGAATAGAGTTTAGTTTAACTATGCAGTTCAGGGAAACCTTTGCACAGCACTCATGACACATAACGTTGGTTATTTTGATCGGAAATCTCTTTTTCAACCAAAGTAAATCAGTAGTACAACCACCTGTGTAACGGAGCAAGAACAAAACCTTTATTCTCAGGGCAGTTCAATAGCGTTCAGAAACGTTGTGAGCTGTAAATACGTGTGTAACTTACAACATGACCTGTGCTGGGCTGATGGTTTAAAACGTGCACGCGTAGCTAGCAGACAAATAAACATACGTTGTCATCGCTGTCCGTATCTGCTGCCACACCGGTAACGAAGATATTGATTCTTTTCTGAGTTGTTATCAAATAAAGATAATCTTTGAGTTGAAAATAACTCTGAAGATACGTATTTTTACCGTGATTACTCTGAACATTTACCGTGTCCAGAAATTGCATTCCAGACCAGACACAATATGTAGAACATTATAAATGAATTAATGTAAATGAATCTTTTTCGTTCTCTAACATTTAAATTCTTTTATCTTGGTCGATAAATATTATGAGGCGTGAAGGGAGTAAATGAGACTGCTTATGTAACCTTTACCACACTCATAATTTTCTGGCTTAGCACCCGCTGCTTCACTGGCATAGACTGCATGGTTTGCCGAATTTTTTTTTTTTAATCGAATTTTTAAGTTGTTCACAAACTGCTACACCTTCTAAGCTTTTCACGCTAATCGAGGCTAAAAAAGTATGTTTTTTCGGAAGGTACTTCTGTCCAGAAAGCGATTCTAGTAGCTGGAGTGCAAAGCTTTTTTAATCTTGCATTTTGCTTTCTTGCGGAGATATTTCTTTGCTGACGTAAGCTCTCGCCAGCACACCGGTCGCAAAGATGTATTGCGAAGATCGATTAATAGGCGCTGGATGAAGCACCCCTATCACAAGGGAGGCCAGAGACACACCGATGAACAACATGCCACCAACGCCCTCTGAACAGCAAGTATTTAGGCTGCCGCCGCTGACCAGAGGTCTTCGCTCACTAACTCAGTCACTCAGTCACTAACTCTCTCTCCAGTCTAGCGTCTGTCAGTAGACGCACCGAGCGGCATAGGTAAGCACAGTCTACGACAGTACATTGCGACCAGAATAGTGTTCATTGTGGGACATTTACTTTATCCATAGCGATACTGAGGTTTGCAGTAGCAAGATACCGATATTATCTTCAAGAGGTCTACTACGGAAGAGCTTGTACCACAACACATGGACTCTATAAAAATTAAGCAGCAGCTGTCCGTTCATTTAAACAAACAACTGTGTTATTCCAGGTATGCATTTGTGTTGTAGAAAGAGGATACTGGCCATCCATAACACCCTTTCCCTTGATTCCTACGGTACAAGACTCTAAAATATCCATAGCAACTTTCATCCCCTAACAAATATTATTTCACAAGTAGTCCTGTTGGAAGAATATCCGCAACTAAGCATTATACCAGAGGTTCGAAATACCGCTTCAGTTGTATACTTCTTTTATCGTTACGATCGGCTTCGGGTCCACATATGCGCATCCACAGGTGTCGCAACTGTGTTGTGGGCCTCCGAGCGCCGCGGTGGACGTGTACTAGGGGTGGTGTGCTACCTATGAACGCAGAAGAGTCACCAAGATCAGAAACAACACGAATTACTATCATTTCGCTGCATATATTATACAGCACCTATTTCGATAAGATTTTATCTGTAGAATTAATAGGCTAAGGCCATTCTGACATTACTTACTATGCTGTTACATGTGTGCTATTATGGCTAAGATCTATTTTCTTCTTCTTTTGATTGGGAACGTTGATTATTTCTGGCCGACGAAGAGAAATGGTCTAAGTGGTTTCTTTTATTAAACACTTTCGATTGCACTGGATTCATATGAGACACAGTTCGGTCACTTTTCACAGAATTTATTTCTCTTCTTCCTTTTTTTCCTTCAGAGTTTCCTTTTTATTTTTAATTCTTTTTCGTATTTCTTTGCATTGTCGGTTCTTATCGACATGCTTTATGGTTTGCAAGAACGGATTTATGGTGTGTCGCAGATCAGTTTTAAATGAGCGTCATCACTTACTTTTTGTTCCGTGGAAAACTGGGGAAAACCATGAACAAGACCTTCGATCCTATGGTACAATTACTCCCATTTCATCGAGAATTTCGCATGACATTAAATGCGTCGAACATCTACTGTTTTGCTATCAAAAGAATTCATTTCTCTCCGTTTAGAAATGCTACGTTGAATGTCCTACATACAGATATTTTTTGTTTGCAGGAGAATTTCCATGATTAACATTGAAGGTCTGCTCATTTGGGAATTACATTTTGTACCCACCCTGGTGAGAATTTTCCATTGACTTTAAATATAGAAATAGTTATCTTTTTGCTATCAGGTTTGTTGAGTTTTTCCTTTCGTTAATCATTTTTCGTGGAGTGTTACCAAATGGTTTATTTGTTGTTTGAATTAAATTTATTTGGCTGAATTTATTCTTGCTGTTGACATTTTAATTCGTCAGTCTGGAAGTGTTCTTCTATTCCACTCAAGGGAGTACATACTAATGCATGAAAGGGAACTCTTGCAACAACAGCAGAGGTTACAGCCTCTAGAAACAGCACCCATCACTTATTGTCGGCATCGCAGGAAACAGTTGTATACAAATATAAACAACAAATGCATTGAACAGAGTATGAGTCATATCTGAGCCCAGCACTTGTGACTTCGATAACTGCTACTCTGAGGGAACTTCTTCGAACAGTTTCTGAGTAACCGGTGGACACGTTTCCACAAATAGGCAACTATGTGTCACCGAGTGGCAATGTATGGGTGCGCACATGTGTGAAGGATTGTTGACTTGCTTATGGCGCAGTGTGCAGTTTCGGGTTAGCTATTACCGTAGACATGTTTATCTTCCAAAGGGGCTGACCACTGGGACAGAAGCGGCAACCTGACCTATGACCGTTGATTATGAGAGGCTATCTGAATTCGAGCTACTAGCCACTCAGCCTTTTGACGAACAGGAACCTGGCCTCGAATTTCTTCTCGTCTGTAAACTAATGGAATCCTTACAGTGAGCATCTACCTCTATCATCGAGCAGCAAATTGAACTTATTAAACAGGTATCCTGAAACCATATCATGCTGGCTACGCATCCTGCAAGTGTGTTTCCTGTGCCTTGGATACAACCAGGAGAGATTGTGCTCATGATTGTTTTTTGGCCGCTTTGAGAACGCACCACGAATTGCTGCGGCATGTGTTATTCGCTGAATTTTCTTGCTAACAGCACCAAGCGAGTAGCTGATGCTGTTACTAAAGGTGCACAGTTATTTGGCGCACATTGCGGCTTTGTGTGTTATGTTGTTGCTCTTTTAGTGAGCTTCGATCTTAAGAAATTTATTTTAAATCTTAATTGCTGGTTTGCATTTTATGTCCTTGTCTAAGATGTCATGTTGGTTTGTGCCTGTGTCCCTTCATTATTAAGAACTTCAGTAATACAATTTCGTATATTGCAAGGGAGCTTAGTATCATTACAATTTATTATTATTGTTATTATTACTATTGTTAATGTACGCACAGGGTACAGGAGCCCAGAATGTGGCGTCACTGCATAGTCCTACATGCATGCTATCGTGTGCCTCAACTGACAACAAAAACAAACGGCGACCGTGACGTAATATTTGATTTCTGAATGCGGCGGCCAATAAATGAACCCATCTCATTTTATTAAAACAGCTAACAAGCCAGATAATTTGAATGGTTCTGTTGTATTTTTTAATGCTTGAGTGACATTTTAGATAAGCTTGATCCTTTCTGATATTGCCACCATTTTCTGTCGTTACCTACAGTTCTGCGCACGTCTGCTACCCCAGTGGGAGGAAGTCCCCGTATTTAAAGTTTATGCGCGTCAGTTCATATATTAATTGATTATCAAGAAATTTCTTTATTATCAAAATATTTGATTTGCTCGTCGCCACAAGGCATTTTACTTGATTTATTAATTTGCTGCCAAAAGATGTTTCACTTAAAAATCTAAGTAGTAAGATACCACTGATGGAATGTATGTGCTGGTCCATTTTGCTTTTTACTGCAGTAAGGCGCTTATTCAAACCTTAATTCTATGTGCCCATTGATGGCGTATCCTTTTGGTTAAAGAAACTATAATAAATATTTGCACGTACCGCCATGAGACACTTTTCATTCCCTGACTTGCAACAGGCCGTTGTCCGCGAATTCTGATATAAAATTATTTTTCTTATCCTCTAAAAGTGGGCCTCACCTAAACATTCACTGTCGCATTCTATATACGTTTCATACAATTTCAAGGTGTCACACTTGCGTAAATTTAACCTATGTATAAGGGTGAGATTTTTTCATTCTTACAAAGAACTCCCTTGGGTGCGAAGTTTCAAGTTCCGTTTTTAGTATGGCTGGTTTGAAAGTGTTAACCACTATGATACATATAATGTCAGCTGCTCATGAGAAGTCATGTGCAAGATGACAGAAAATGAGAGTCCGAGAGGTGCAGAAATCAAGCTTCTATGGCATGTATGTATTACACTTCACAAATCTGAGATTCAAGAAACGTTCAAAACAAACAATTAACTGCACCAGTAACAATAAATGAAAAGTAGTGAGCGACAATGATTATATCATGAAGTTCAAACGCGAACTCCTTGGGTGTTACAAACTGTGCCGGGCGTTCAGCTATGTATCCACTCTCAAAGAACGCTTATGCAATCATATTAAGAGAACTGATGGAATGTGAGGACATGCAACCGGATGGGAAACAGTTTGCCTTGGACCTTCTCGCGAAACTGGCTATCCTTTAAGGCTTCGCTGCTGACAGCGCGCTAATATGTTTTATGTAAACGAGAAAAAACAAAGATCCCTAGGCTGACTTTTTTCATTGTTTCCTAGTGGTGTGAATAACAATGTCACACATTTTCCGGGATGGATAGTTTGCTATAAACCAATATGTCTTTTATACACAGACCCGCACTCAAGCAAACGGAAGTTATTTTGACCAGCTATTGGCCAAAGTAAGTGCACGTACCATACCTGTATTTCTGTTACGGCCATTTCCCCTCTCTTGCTTTCTGTAGCGTAAATATTTCCTATTGCCTTTGCAAGATCATCCACTCGACAAAGAATCATAGGGAGCTGAGCACCTCTCAGTTCTCGCAGCACAAAAGATAACAATCCAGTCAATTTACCATCCAGATTAGCAGTTAGCGTAATTGTTTATGAATGCATTGATACCTCTAATTTCCTAGGTTCTTTTCAGATGCGTTTCCTCTTCAAATTCCGGTCTGTCGAAGATGAAAACATGTTCCCTACTGAACGATGGCGATTTGTTTATGTCATCCACAAATTTTTGGACTGATTTCGCAGTTTGCTGTGCATCATCAAGTTGACGTTTTCTCCTGAAATTTCATTATCTTATGTCTGAGCCTCTGAATCGGAACTTCCGCTCGGCTCTGTACCAAAGGACCCAGCCGGTTCTGTTGATGATGCTTCTGATGTAGAGGTCCCCTTAATCTCGAAAATAAGACTGGTTGTTTTTACAACTTCGCTAGTCACATGGTACCAGAGACTAACTGTACCAACGCAAAGCGATACACATTCTACTCCCGACATGTACCACTACCTACTTGTCTACTGTCCTGTGTTCTGCATGGCATCCAGAAGCCGTCTTTCCACATCTAGAATGACTTCACCCGGTACGCACACCAAGTATTCAGTGGATCCCTTCCCCACTACATCCTTAAGAGGCCACCTTATGCACCTGATGTTGGAGCTCCCAAATACCAGTAATCTCACTCTGTATGAATGCTCAGACGTTGCAGGCCGAGTGGCTTCCTCTGCACCAGAGCGAGCGACTTCATCTGGCTCAGTGTCTTTGTCAGTCACACACAACGCGTGAAACCCATTCGTCAGACGAACTTGAAAGGCCCTCCGATCAGCCCCATCAGAAAGGCTTTGACTGCACGCCACATCTGCGAACGACCTTCCACTAGACCATGGGTGCGGGGACAACCTCGGTGTTGACAGTATCTGTGGCGGCCACAATAGTGGACCGATTACGAGACAGATGTTGAAAGTGCTTCAGATTTCCTGGCCTGGTTCCTCACACCGACGACCGTAGATAACAGGCTCAAGCTTTGTGACCAAAGCCAATACTGCCTAGAGCTGTGAGCAAATGGTCACCAACTGAGGTCGCATCTGGACGCAGCAATCACAGTCCCTATCCATACTAAAGGCGGAGGAAATTTACTCTAGACAGCAACGACACAGACAACGGAAAATAAGTCCCTCTTGTTTGAAGCTCATAAAAATAATTCACAAGTGGATGGTGTACACGCCTGAACTGACGATATAACCGACAATCTATCCATCCTTAACGTACGGTCCGTTACCACTAAACCTACCACCAAGACCGTGCACAGCATCGCTATAATTATTAGGCGACATTCCGAGATCTGTTGACTGTCACTCCCAGAATCTTGCAGTTGTTAAAATGAATGTCGGGTACATGCACGTTTTCAAATGTGCTTTTATATAGGTCCGTGGAGTTGACGTTAAAATCAGCATCAGTATCCGGCACCATTGTGGTTAAGATGTCGCCCACATAGATATTAACAGCATATTATAGAACTCAATATGCCGAATTTATCGATTTAAAATTGCTTATGTCTTTCCTGTAATAATGAGTTACGCAAGTTGTCAAGAACTCAAGCGAAGCCGTAATTTAAAAAGGCCGTAACGGCTTTTATTGTATTTTAAAATGACTGTCGAGTCATGTTCAAAGGTGACTGAGACTAATATCCCTCGCTACAAACTCATATGTTCGTTTACATTATCTCTGACGAAGGTCAGAGACGATACGAATTACTAACATTTCGCTGCATATATTACAGTAGTGCCAAAACCAGATTAAAACTTTACCACATTTTCCACGATAGTCACCAGTTTCTTTTTATTTTTTAAGAACCATCTCCATTAATTTCCTAAGCTTCAGTTTCATTTTGGTATAACCTTTGCTTGTTGCTGGACACTGCAGAGGTGGGACCCCTACCCCCTCCCCCACCCATCTATCCCCTTTGTCCCAGGTGAGATCTGGCAGCGCCATTAACAAAAGCGTCATGGCCGAGAGACAGCTGCCGCCGTCTGGTGGAACCTCCAGTGCTTCAAGTAATTCGCAAGACCGGTTGGGGCGAGGTAGGGGTTGTGGGGAAGAGCAGAGGAGGCGCCACACAGCGCTGACTCCCACGAGCCCCCTCACCCAAGTGCCTCGTGTGTCGCTGCACAGAGGCACAAGCTTACAGGCTAACTAATTAAACTCCGGGTTGCGGTCGCGAAAGGCGTCTGCGATAAACCTCGCCTTCCGATACGAAATGAGAGTTAAAGGCGCTGTGCTATTCCCTTTCGGCCACCCTTTACGAGTACGAGCACACTGTCTGTGCACTAACAATCCATGCTGGAAATAATTTTAATTCGCAGAACGTACAAGAAGGCATGTGCACCTGCTAAACTATACAGGGTGTAAACGGTATAATACGCCCAAAACTATACAGATGGTACATCTCGGGGTGCTTGACGAAAAAGTCTAATGACATTTTCTTGTATCATGTGCTTTATTTTTGTATTATTAAAACCTAATGTTCATAGGATAGACAGTATACGCATTTCTGTTTACGTAGTCAACCGACAGTACCTGGCGTGCCGAGCATATTGCCTATAATGTCGGGGCGGCCAGAGAAAGGCAACTAGCCGACCAGAGGATTGAAATCATTAGACGTGTACAACGACGTGGTGTGATAATCAGGTGGTACCGAAAAAAGGAATGTAAATGGTTTTTGGGTTGTCAAGAATGCGTAATTCGCTTTACGTGAATTGAATACAACCAGTCTGTTTCTCAACAAATCGATAACGAAGGTCGTAGTAGTAATGACAAGCTAATATCAAACGCAATATATTTCCATTAGTACAAATTCAATCAATCACCAAGTAAATAGTTGTGCATTAATTACAATGAACTGTTTCACCTTTTAACGGAAATGCCATAACTAATACTAAATTCACATTACTTCCCTTCTGTACAACAACTTCGAAAAGAAAAGAAAACCCATTACTTCGTTTTCTCTTACACCAATACTACAATAAATGTTCGAAATGACCACCATTCGCTTCTACACATGCTTACGGAGAACCCAATTTCGTCGCACTCGTTCACACACATGCACATTGGCCTTTATGGTATTGGCAGCATCTAAAATCTTCTGCGTCAATTTGTCCACATTATTTACTGGCTCAGCATAAACAAGTTCCTTCATATGGCCCCAAAAGTAAAAATCCAGTGGATCATGGCTGCGTACTGGCCATCGACGTGGACCCGAACGCCCTATCCATCGTCCTGGAAATCGACTATCCAAAAATCTGCGTACTCTGTGACCAACGTGGGGTGGAGCACCCTTTTTTCGGAACCACGTGTTATGACGTATGCCTAACGGAATGTCTTCTAACAACGTTGGTAACAATGTTTCCTCTAGAAACGTTCGGTAATAGTTACCAGTCAAACGTGCAGGTAAAACATAGGGCCCAGTAATGTAATTATCGAGCTTACCCGCCGACACATTTACGGAAAATCGTCGCTGAAAATGTGTTGCCACTACGTGGCGAGGATTGTGTACACTCCACGTGTACATGTTATGGAAATTTGCTATTCCGTCGCGAGTGAAACACGCTTCATCTGTGACGAGTATTTTGTTGACAAAATCATTCTGCGCACTGTGTAACAAAAACCACTCTGAGAATTCACGTCGAGGAGGGAAATCTTGTTCTTCCAATGCTTGTACGCGTTGAATGTGGTAAGGCCGCAGACGCTCCTCTTGCAAAGTGCGATGAACGACAGTGTGCGATATACCCACGTGGCGGGCGATGCTTCTAGTAGTCTGAGAAGGATCCTCCTGGATGTGGTCCAGAATTCTTTCCTCAGCTTCCAATGTACGATCGGTGCGTCGTGCGCCTCTGCCTTCTGCGCGGGGCAATAAAGAGCCAGTATCTCTCAATCTAAGGAATGTAAATACGTACTCGTCAGTTGTATTTTGTCATGATGTAACAAAAACGGATAGCATATCAGAACAGAAGATACGTTTCGCATACGGACGAAAATTTACAAAGGTGCAGATAACTACTGTACTTTATTAAGATGTAAATGCATAATAATCGCATACAAGTAGAGAATTACAATGACACAAACCTTTGGTGCACACCAGCAAATGTCTTTCGTGCAGGAAGTCATCGTTGTGGGAAGCGTTCTCGATAAATTCGTACAGCTGCCCTCGCAACACCTTTTGCCTCGCCATTAATTAAATGCATATCGCATAGTTCAGCTATAGTAAATCTGCTTTCCATCCTAACAGTTAACAGAGTTGCAGTAACATCTGCACAGGTTACTCGCCTACTGTCGTCGCTCGGTGTACTACAATGACGCAGCCACTCAGGCCGCAGTTGCCTATGTGTTTACGATTTACGCTCGCGATGTCAATATGCTCAGCGGGCAATAACAGGAACCGATTGCTTACGTACGTGCACGGCCAAGTATCTACTTTTCCACAACCATTATCCTGAGACGAACTGTTTTTATCTGGGACAACCGTAGGAAATACGCAAACATGTTACTAGACTTTTTTGTCAAGCATTGCGAGATGTGCCATCTGTATAATTTTGGCGCCTTATACCTTTGACACACTGTATAACACGATCGAAAGCACAGCACTGCATGAATCGATGGAATTGTGTCGATATCACAGGATAAGATCTTCTCAAGCTTCTAGTCATGTCAAGTGGTTGCGCTGAACATCCATGAGCTCTCGGCCGTGCGACCCAACAATCAAAGTATCGCAAGTAATTTCGGGAGAAAACTGCCGAGAGGAAGAGTAAAGAGTTCGTGTTTCTGCCATTATGTCGTTCACTGACAGTAAAATTAAGAGTCTTCTGAAAAGAGTGACGTAAAGTCAACCTGTGAATCCTCTGGTAAAATACAACACATGAGACATGCGAAAATATTATAAAACTCATGCTCCACGCATTTTCACAGTACCACATGAGCGTAGACACCGTTACGTCAAGCATATGATGTCCACAACAGAATAACGTCACATTTAATATAAGAAGTGTCATCAACGATTTAGATAAATTAGCGGTAGCTAATCATGGTTTGCAATCTGGAACTAAGAAGGCATTTGACGAGGCCTCCACCATCGCGAGTGCGACCAATCGGGTTGCATGGGAATGTGCTTGTGGTGTGGATGAAAAAATAAATTACAATCTCTCTCCTCAACTCGCCGAAAATCAAAGTTCTAAGCCGTTAACAAGTTTTGTATCAGCTCGCAGCCCCCACGTGCTCCTGCATGAAAAGACTTACCAGCACATTAGACAGCTCAAACACTTACATGGGCCACCGTAAATTTGGTTGGACTTACAAGTATTCTGTCTTTGGTCTATGGGACGCCACCTCACATTCGTCGCAGTGTGCCCAATGTTCCAAAAAACTATTTACTATACATGTAAGTAGGATTTGGTATGTAAAAGTCACTTACGCACTCGCGTATTTTTTAAAGTTTCACAACTTCGGATTACTTCCAATACGAACATAGAAAAATGGAAACTCACAGTTCGCAATAAATGAATTCCAGAGCGTGACAAAGATTCTTAAGATAATGGAGGCTATCGAATAAACCAAGGTTAGTTGCGTGAGTTATCTTTAGAAAACCGTGAAAGTTTCACAGTATTTCAAACTATAAATTCCACAATGGCTGCACACTGAAACATCGTAAGTGCGGCTTGTATCACACGCAACCCGAAAGGTAAAAAGTTCATCAGATGCCGAAATATATCTATGTCCGAAAGTAGGAACTCTGAATAATTTACAAACGTGAACTAGTGGTATTTAATCGCTCATCAGATTCCCCTAAAAACTGCCGCTGTTCACCCCGGAAATCACTGTCAAGCACCACTGAAGTCAGTTAAACTACTGAACACGAAAATTGATGTCATTCTTAATTTCAACCTCTGATGCACATATGATACATGAAATCAAACCGATATTTTCCGAGAAATATTACTGTGTTATCAGTTTCCTTTCATCTGCCATACAGGAATATCTATGGTTTTCCCAGTTTTCGGATTTACAAGTGTAAATATTAACAAACAATTTAAATTATAGATCAAATAATTTCATATGTACCTTAAGTTTACAATTCTGCCGCTACTTCTAATGTTTGTCTATTTCTGTAGTAGGAAAATCTGTTTCTAAATGCACGAAATACACTCCTGGAAATGGAAAAAAGAACACATTGACACCGGTATGTCAGACCAACCATACTTGCTCCGGACACTGCGAGAGGGCTGTACAAGCAATGATCACACGCACGGCACAGCGGACACACCAGGAACCGCGGTGTTGGCCGTCGAATGGCGCTAGCTGCGCAGCATTTGTGCACCGCCGCCGTCAGTGTCAGCCAGTTTGCCGTGGCATACGGAGCTCCATCGCAGTCTTTAACACTGGTAGCATGCCGCGACAGCGTGGACGTGAACCGTATGTGCAGTTGACGGACTTTGAGCGAGGGCGTATAGTGGGCATGCGGGAGGCCGGGTGGACGTACCGCCGAATTGCTCAACACGTGGGGCGTGAGGTCTCCACAGTACATCGATGTTGTCGCCAGTGGTCGGCGGAAGGTGCACGTGCCCGTCGACCTGGGACCGGACCGCAGCGACGCACGGATGCACGCCAAGACCGTAGGATCCTACGCAGTGCCGTAGGGGACCGCACCGCCACTTCCCAGCAAATTAGGGACACTGTTGCTCCTGGGGTATCGGCGAGGACCATTCGCAACCGTCTCCATGAAGCTGGGCTACGGTCCCGCACACCGTTAGGCCGTCTTCCGCTCACGCCCCAACATCGTGCAGCCCGCCTCCAGTGGTGTCGCGACAGGCGTGAATGGAGGGACGAATGGAGACGTGTCGTCTTCAGCGATGAGAGTCGCTTCTGCCTTGGTGCCAATGATGGTCGTATGCGTGTTTGGCGCCGTGCAGGTGAGCGCCACAATCAGGACTGCATACGACCGAGGCACACAGGACCAACACCCGGCATCATGGTGTGGGGAGCGATCTCCTACACTGGCCGTACACCACTGGTGATCGTCGAGGGGACACTGAATAGTGCACGGTACATCCAAACCGTCATCGAACCCATCGTTCTACCATTCCTAGACCGGCAAGGGAACTTGCTGTTCCAAAAGGACAATGCACGTCCGCATGTATCCCGTGCCACCCAACGTGCCCTAGAAGGTGTAAGTCAACTACCCTGGCCAGCAAGATCTCCGGATCTGTCCCCCATTGAGCATGTTTGGGACTGGATGAAGCGTCGTCTCACGCGGTCTGCACGTCCAGCACGAACGCTGGTCCAACTGAGGCGCCAGGTGGAAATGGCATGGCAAGCCGTTCCACAGGACTACATCCAGCATCTCTACGATCGTCTCCATGGGAGAATAGCAGCCTGCATTGCTGCGAAAGGTGGATATACACTGTACTAGTGCCGACATTGTGCATGCTCTGTTGCCTGTGTCTATGTGCCTGTGGTTCTGTCAGTGTGATCATGTGATGTATCTGACCCTAGGAATGTGTCAATAAAGTTTCCCCTTCCTGGGACTATGAATTCACGGTGTTCTTATTTCAATTTCCAGGAGTGTATGTGAATAATTTCAGTAAATGTACTATCACAGTCCGATACAGTTGTACGAGATGTATCCATAGGCACCACATTTGTTACAATCGGATAATGCGTTGCCAAAATATTCACTTTTACAGTTCATAAATTATTTTTAACGTTTCACATAAAATAAGTTATTAACTAATGCAGATATCGAAGGCGCGTCTTCTCATGCGTAATCGTCCAACTTTTCTGCTTCAAATGCGCCTACTGGCTCTTCAGTGACACATATGGCTCAAACTGTCTTAATTTTGGGTAAGCTCTAATTTTGCACTGGACGGGAACAGCGGCCATGAGATATGAGATGCCATTACGCTGCCCAACGGACGAGTTTTCCTGATCATGCGGTCACCTTAGCGGCCGGTGGAAGTCCAGAGACTACGCCATCTGTGGAGCATAGTGTGAAACTGGCCCTCCTCATGCTCGTGTCAAGCTGATACCAGCTGTCAACATGAATATGTACCGATGTTACCCGCTGCCTGTGCGTCCGCGGTGGCGTGTTTGCGACGGAATAAAGCGTCTCTTCCCATTAAAATAAGCTGTCGTGTTACGCGAGGTGTAATCGTTTCTAAGACAGCGTAACAAAATGAACTGTGCACATCAAAGTTAGTAATATCACTCTCAAAGAAAATGTGCGGCTTCTTGTCCAGTAGAGCGTGTAACCAGGCCATCATCAAATTAAAGAAGGTGAAGCGTATACGAAACGAAATCATCGCCTCGTTGTGTCATAGATGCCTATGTAATGACCAGGACAGCAAGTACATGGCGCCGAGGTACAACGGTAACGAAATAGAAACACTTACCGGCGGTTTGTGAATAAGTAACCAACTGACTTGGCTGGAAATTGGAGAAGATTTCATGCAAAATTGCCCTACAGTTCCTGATTACTCATTCTTCTTACTAACTCCTTTGCTTGGACTACTTTGTGTATGGGACAGCCATCGTTGATGTCTTAGTGTATTAAGTTTAGGGCTACACGAATAGTGGCACTCCATCTTATCTTTACGGAATAATTGCTGAAGTATTTATTATGTATATATTAGAAGTTGATCAAAGCAGAGCGTGTGTAATTCGGAAGTCTGTGCAAACTGTATTGGTATTTGAGTCCTGACGCATTCAATACTTTCTATATGCAATTTTTTTTGTATAAAATGGCACTTGCCTAAATTGAAACCGGAATAATAAGATACAGTTATTAATTCGTTGTATAACGCGGGAAAGCATTATACAGTTCCACTGTATTAAATGTAATGATTCGTTCTCTTTGTCAGCGTTTCTCGATTTTAATCATTACTGAAGTTCGCCGGCGCACCTATATACTGTCATGCTCAAAAGTATCCGAACGACCTGAATTACATTTTGCCTGATTCGCATGCAACCCACATAACGAAGCTGTCTAGGAGGTCATCTGTCGCTCCTTGGTACAGTCGTTTGACTGTTGAAAATGGTTCCAACAAGTCGCCATTAGAAAATACTGCTGTGTATCGCAATAACTCAGAATTAAAGTAAAAACAGGTTACTAGAAATATCAGGGAACGCCTTATCACAGATAAGACTCTCCTTAAGGCTTGTAAGCTCACATTTATTGCCATAAATGACATACCTGAAATGTTACCCCTCTCATTATAACGCCAGATATGTAATGCACGTAGTAATTTCGTCGTATTCATGAATTCCTCTTCAAAGCAACATATCGTACCTGTTATTTAACACAAAATGACATTAAGAAAGTAAGTTATTCACGAGCAGCTAGTTGAAAATATGTATGAACTTCAAAAAACACGACGAACCGTCTAGTTCTGCATATGGATTAAATCCCAGGTCATGCAGACTAAGATTTCGTGAGTGACGGAAACTAACAGTTATTCCTGACTAGGCATACAGAGAGTGATATACCTCGATTTTAGAAAGTATCAGTTAGCAAATATCAACTTTAAGTTACATAACGTAAACATTTTTAACGGACGCGAATTCCGAATTCCTACCGACCGTCTATTGTCCCTGTTAACGAACTACGAGAGATGTTAAATATTGCTTCTTCCCAAGTAACTTCCTTGAAATGCCATGAGGTAAAGCTTTGTGTTGGACAGGGATTCGAACGCAGAACCTAATCGGATTTTTATCGAAGCACAGTCAACTGTGACATATCGGATTTTGTCGGATGTAGCTAGATGTTTTAACTGAAATTACGAGACGAAACATTAGTTTTTTTTCCTTCCCAGGACTCTAACCGGGCAGCTGTCACTGTTACATTCTAGAGGAGAAAACGAACGTTAAATATGGGTTTGTTACACCAGCAGCGAGATTTGAGCATGTTTGAACTAGAAATAATATGACGAAGAGTTCAGTGCTGACTCGGAAACAAACCCCACACATATCGTTGTTGACAATACACAAACAGACGTGAGCTACCGAATTTTTCTCCAACAACTGCTCGGAATTATATCCTTGAACTTTCAGTGATCTCGCAAATAGTAATGTGTCTCACTGGGGGTCAAAAACGTCAGATATCGTTAGCGTTGACAACGAATGAAAATGCATTAAAAATCAAAATTACTATCCACCAGCAGATAGGTGTATTTAGGCTAATGCTTAATAATTCTCAAGGAAAACCTTACTGCCGGACCAGGATTCGAACACATTCACGCGCAATATGTGGAGATGCTGAGGAATCTGCAGTTTTCTAGAAACATCTACTTGTAGTTGAACTGTATTGTAACGAAGGGATCAAAATCCGCGTTAAGGGCGGTCTGAGATGCATTCCCAGTTCAGAACCAATTTTATCGATATCAAGAAGCTCAAATAAAAGATGGAATAAGTGTCCTATGACCCTAGACAGCGGTTGTTTCGTCGCTAGAAACAAATAACTAGAATAAAAAAGGATACTGGTGATAGAGTTTCTACAAATCGCCTCTCCTGACTTTATTGTGGTTCAACCTAACTTCTGCTTGGTAGAGAAGGAATATCATGTTAAACGAGAATTTCAGTCCACAATGCCATTATATCTTCTTCACTTGGCATAGCCAGAAGCGAATGGAATCTGTCTCTCCCTACCAAAAAGCATCGTGAGAAGTTGCAATCGAATCTAGACTGTCAGTATATGAACCTATCATGAAACCAACAAACCAGCAAATCCTTTTCTCTGCAGCTTATTTTTGTATCATAGCACCGATGCGGCACACTCGAAGAGAATTCTGACACACAGGCTCCGTGTAGCGTTTTGCAGCATGTTCAGGGCATTAGCTGCCTCGGCTATACAGTGCATACATTCTACTCTATTTGTGATCACGGAAACAAAATAACATAACTGCCACCTACACAGAACTGCCAACAGTGTATGATGCAGAAATTTAAACAGGAAATGTTCCTTTCCATTTGAGCTACAATATTGTGCTATCTGTTTGTTGAAACCGTCATGCAGTTAAAAAGAAAAGCTGAAACTGTCTGTCTCTCAGAAATCTAGATCCGGTCATATGCATGATCTCATAGCACTGTGGAATGCAGAAGTACTGGAGGAATTGTTGTTGACTTCTGAAGCTGCTAGCTATTAGTGTAACGGTAAGTGTCATGCACTGTCGATAAGATGTCGTGAGTTCTATTACATTCGCTGCTACATTTTTTAAAACGCATTTCTGCTGTCTGCTGAAGTTATCAATTTCATGGAACTTTGAACATAATTCCCTACACTTCTCAACTCAAAATAGTCGCATGTGGAAAAGGGCTAACTTCTGCGACATTTTGCTTTTTTCAGGTTTAATAGACGGTCAGGCAGCAGATGCATCTGGAAGCTTTTGTGTTATGTCTGGGGAGAGCGTATCGTGCAATAATAGTCAGAAAAGTATTTTCTACATTAGCTGTCGTCTGTTAGTGGCATTTTATTCTTCTTCAAACCTTGTTTGAGAGCTTTAACTCAGAACAAGTTTTCTACATGCATGTAATCGATAAACTGCATGTGCATTGTCAGGCTGTTATAGATAGCGCTAGAGAATTCGCATATATCGTTGATGATTAAATTCTCTCTCATGTTTAGTATTGTTTTAACAACACTAAAAGAAAGCTTACGAAAATTGTGCTCTGTATTATAAGAAATGAAATAAAACTACCCACGACAACTTTACGACGAAAGTCTGTTTAGTAAACCTGAGTATCTGTACACAAGCGTGCCTTAATCGGCACGAATTAGTAAAATACTACTCACTTAGATTTCGATTGGGACTGTTTTTAATTGGTATGCTGTGTCATACTCAACAGGTATGCAAATCTGGCATTTCGTAAAGAAAGTTATGTACTCCTAGAAATCCAAAATTTGCTTGTCAGCAGCAGAAAGGGGCGTTACCTGTTGTGCAGCAAGTTTTTCACCATTGCACATTATGACCTGAAAGTATCTCTTGAGAACTGTTTATCGATGTTTGATCTGACTGCTTGTATCTCTTTCACAGATGGGATTAAAACGTTACAGTCAGCGAGACTGGAACCACGAACCAAAACAGACACTTCTCCACAGGTCAGCACGTCACCACACGGCCAGGCAATAGGTATGCGTTATGCCTCTTGAGTTATTGCGATACAGAGCAGTATTTTCTAATGGCGACTTGTTGGAACCATTTTCAACAGTCAAACGACTGTACCAAGGAGTGATTAGAGGACCTACTCGACATCTGCGTTATATGGGTTGCATGCGAATCAGGCGAAATGCAAATCATGTCGTTCGGATACTTTTGAGCACTACTGTACATTCTGCCTGCAATCTGCACAGTGAAAGAGGTGTGTGTCGTTCCATTAAACAATAGTTTTATCCGGCAAGGTCAAGCTTTTCAAAGAAAAGCACTGTTATTCCAGTAGCAGTGTACTTTTAGAAAACGAGGAAGAAGATTTTTTTCTTATCTTGAGAACATAGCTGAGAGTATGTGTAATCCAAGTTCTCTGCCTTCAGAAGCCTCAGGACAACCTTTTGTCGCAAAAAAAAAAAAAAAGACACGAAATTTAGGCACTTTTGTGTTCCTTATTACTCGGAAACTATACATGCTACTGAGTTCGTTAATTTTTACCAACTTGGCTAATAAGTCGGCTTCAACGCCTGTAACTCATTAACGACTACTCCAGATGAAAAATTTGGAGTTATCAAAGTCGTATTCATGAATTTTTATGTTAGAAAAGCATCTAGTTTTCCAATTTTAGGTACTATAAGGCGTTCATACACTTCAAAGACAAAGTAATCGCTTTTTGTTGCTGTTCTTTTTTCCTTTTTTGTTAAGAAGTCAAAGTTATTCAATGAAATTAAATTTTCAGTGTGAAGACGGATCTCTAATAATCCCATATGTGTTTTCTACACTCATGTGTATTTTTATTCATATTTATCCATGTCCTAATTGTTAAAATTGGATTGCTAAAATGAAAAACAAATATAGTAAATAGTTTTGTTAATATACGTTTACGAATAAGTAACACAAAAATCTGTACAAAAGAAGAAATAAAAGCGAATGACAATATAAAAAAATACACAATTTGAAGACTAGGGATTCTCATTTTATCAAATTTCAAATCCATCATCGTCACTTCGAATTTCAGTCAAATCGAGGACCCTTCGGATACTGTGGGAGGTCCCGTCTAGCATCCAGTCTTCAGGCTCCGTTGCGGTACCTTCATCATCTCCCTCATCATGGAACACATCTTGGATCTCTTCCTCACTGTCGTCGAACTCAATTTCTGGGGCTTCCTTGCAAGATAAGCCACACAGTGTTTGCTGCTCAGTCCAATTTGCAACATCCACGTATTGCTGTGCCTGTTGTTTTGCATGCGCAGATGATCATCTTCAGCAGCACGTGTGGTGCTGCATCTTCCGTCGTCGTCACGAGAAACAAGCCTGGTAAGTTCTACTTGCCAGGCTCAATAGCATGGATCAGTTTTCTTCCTCTGCGGAGACTGCACTTGACGGTGGGATCACAATAAGTGCCAACTTCCTGCATCCGATGTTGGCGGTGGCCTTTCATGTTTCAAAGACTGGACAAACTTTACGAAAAGCTCCTATCTGAACTCGTACAAATTCGCGCAGGTTGAACCCCCACACAGCTCTAATATCAACTGTTCTCCTACCTGTGCTATTAATTCTTGAGAGACTGGACGTTTAACAAATTCAGCAGCCTGCACTCTGAGGTGCGAACCCTTTGGGCAAAGAAAAGAGGATGTGGTATCCCATCCTGTAAGAGCAGTGTTGAATTGGGCAAATGTTGGATTGCAACTGATAGAATTACTGGTGTACCTCACTTCTGCTGATCTTCCTCTTCCCTGTTTATGGAAGTACAGGTTGTTGTAGGTGCTTCCTCGGCCCGTTGGAAGAACAAGCACGTCAATAATGAGATTTTCACTCTGCAGCGGAGTGTACGGTGATATGAAACTTCCTGGCAGATTAAAACTGTGTGCCGGACCGAGACTCGAACTCGGGACCTTTGCCTTTCGCGGGCAAGTGCTCTACCAAGCCATGTCTCTGCAATATCCTTTCTTTCAGGAGTGCTAGTTCGGCAAGTTTCTCAAAAGAGCTTCTGTTAAGTTTGGAAGGTACTGACAGAAGTAAAAGTTTCAGGACGGGGCGTGAGTCGTGCTTGGGTAGCTCAGTTGGTAGAGCACTTGCCCGCGAAAGGCAAAGGTCCCGAGTTCGAGTCTCGGTCCGGCACACAGTTTTAATCTGCCAGGAAGTTTCAAGCACGTCGATGTCTTCGCTCACTGTCAATCACAGCAACTCGGGTAATAGCCGCTTCCG
Organism: Schistocerca cancellata; assembly: GCF_023864275.1. NCBI lineage: Eukaryota > Metazoa > Arthropoda > Insecta > Orthoptera > Acrididae > Schistocerca > Schistocerca cancellata. Next base: position 517,642,617 of record NC_064632.1, read on the forward strand.
CAGTTGAATCTTCAGCACAAAAGTCCTCATCACGAATATGTTCCAGTACATCCCGAGCCCAGCGAACTCCTCGCCTTTCAGCTACCCCAATAACAATATCTCTTAATTCAAGTTTCATCACTTAGAGTTTGACGAAGATGAGGAACAGATCAATGATATGTTCCAGGACGAGGAAGTTGGTGATGGTGCCGCAATGGAGCCTGAAGATCGGATCCTGGACCGAGACCTGCCGCAGAGTCCAAAATGACCTCAACTGAAATTGGATAAAGTGTCAGTCTATGATATTTAAATTGTATGTTTCTTTTAAATATTGTCACGACCTTTTATTTGTTTTTTTTTTACAATTTTTTTATATTACATATTCGTAAACACATACTGGCCAAAACAAGGTTTTCATTGAAGTAACCGACTCTTATCAATTAAGACATGAATAAAATGAATAAAAATACGCATTAATATAGAAAACACGTATGTACTTATGAGAAAGTCCTCTTCACACAGGAAATTCCATTTCAATGAATAACTTTGCCTTAAAAAAAAGAAAAATAACAAAAATATGGAATTACTTTGGCCTTCAAGTCTATGAACGCCTAATAGCACCTTAAACTGGATAACTAGATTGTTTTCTAACACAAAATGTCACGATTTGCAACTCTGATAACTCTACTTTTTCATTTGAAGTAGCCGTTAATGAGGTACCGAGGTTGGAGCCGAGTTTTTCCCCAGGTTGGTAAAAATTAAGTAACTTTGACAACTCCTTGTTGCCAAAAGGGTATCTTCTGTTACATTTTCAGTGGGACGCATAATTCCAAATAATAGGGGAAAATCTGAAAAAAGTGCCAAAATTATGTTTTTTGCTACGAAAAGTTTTCAGGATGGTTCCGAAGGTCGGAAACTTGGATTCAATACAGTCTCAACTGTAGGCTCTGAAAGACTGTAGAGAACCTGGAAACACGGAGTTTAAGACATCTACAAGACGGCAGGACAGTTTGACAGTTAGGCACAATACCGTGTGAAATGAAGTGGCTGGGGAAGTTAAGGATGTACACGAAAGTGTAACAACAGAATGGAAGACAATACTGTACAACCTAATCACGAATTGTTACCCGAAAGACGTGTTCTGTGCCGATGAAACGGTACAGTACTCATCTGTCTCGCACTGCCTTCAAAATCTCCGGGAATTCGAGGTGAAACGTGCACCGGCGGAACTATATCTAAGGAAAGATTCACTGTACTGCTGTCTGGCAACATGTTAGGTAAAATGGTGAAGACACGGGTGATTTGAAAGGGGGAAAATCGCGTTGTTTCAAAAACATAAACGTCAGTAAGTTTCTAGTCATATGGCGGAGCAACATAAAAGGGGTGGATGACCGTTGTGAGTGCATTTATGGAAGAATGTCTGGGCTCTTTCAATGCCAAGATGAAAAAAGGAAATCTCCACGTTCTCCTTTTCCTAGACAACGCAACCTATCACTCGAATGTCAAGTTTTCAAACGTGGAATTGGTTTGCTTCCCGTCAGATTCCACCACCCTCACACTACCTATGAACCAGGGATTTTTTACACATTCAAGCACATTACTGGCTATTATTAATGCAGTTTCTTGTTCTTAGTGTTGTAAAAGCCAAAAGTGAATGTTCTCTTGTATGGTCAGTTCCCGTCCTGGATGCCGCAAATTGTATTAGCCTGGCCGTAAAGATATGATGTCCGAAACTGATTCCAAGTGCTTCAACAAAGCAGGGTTTGGAGGTCAAGAATAATATGCTTCTGTCGCCATCTAACCTCAACAAAATACAGCAGCAACTATTTAATTAACTAAAATGCGACACATATCGTACAGTACAGATGACTACGTTTGGAGTGATGGCTTCTTGTCGACTCACTCCACTTTTACTTCAGAAACAGAATTAACAGAAATTCACATCACAAAATTTGATCAGATAGAAACAAACGAAGAAGTAGAGGAGGAAAATGATGTCCTTGGAAAAAGTAATACTCCTGAAGAAGCTATTTCTTGCGTAAACTATGTTATGCAATTTGGAACCCACACAAGGGCTCTCAAACTGATGAAACTATTGCACAATTCGTAAAATTACATGTTAGAAACAATTTCGAACAGCAAATTCAAACAGTTTCGCACCTTGGTATTTGACGAAAAAAGTGAAATTGCAGGAAACACGAAAATAATGCGTATGTACATACACAATAAAAGAATTCAAAGTGATAGAGATGTAATTTAAATTGATGTATACACAGCTGGTGTTACTGATTCAAGTTCATGATTCAAACAACTATTGTTCCATTTAAAATATTGTATCTTTTTCCTGTAACTCTTTGGATTATAACACAATAGACTATATTCATAGCTCCGCAAACAGTGTAACGTTTCTAATGTTGAGCTACCGCAATAAATATTTCCGTCGCCTATTACTTCGCAACCTATAAAGGCAAACACATTTTGTGAAACACCCTGTATAATGCCTGCTGCAGAAGATTTAAAACACTGCAGGGGTTGTCGTAGTACGGAAACTGAGCGCTTCATCTCATGGTTAAAAGTGGACGATCGCTGGCCTCCAGACCAAGGATGGAAGCATTTCCAAAATGGTTAATTTTTTAAACTGTTTGCTTGCCACCAACATTAAGTATACCGTGCATGGAGACATGGGGGTATCCAAAATCGGCACCGAGGAAAATGTGGTCTACTACAGGTCATAGTGACAGTGGTGGCTGCCAACAACACTTCTCGAGTACTGTTCAGTGAACTTTGCTGCTTATGTGCGTTTGCAGCAGGCATATGGTTCATGCATCCATGCTGACACCTGTTCATCATCACCTGTTCCAGCATAAAGCTGGAATATGCATACCAGTACCGCATCTGGGCATCCATTGAGTGGTGACAAGTGGTCCTTTCCGGTGAATCACGTTTCATGCTCCATCCGACTGATGATAATTGGAAACCAAGCACCTCTCAACTACTGTCTTAAGGCTCCAGGTCAGAGTAGGGAGCGGCATGGTTCGGCGAATGTTTTCATTACATTCCCTCTATGATCTTACCATTAAGGGAGGCACAATGAGTCAACACAAGTATGCTTTATCCTTGGTGACCCTGTCCAGCCCTACAAACACCATTGCATCTAACAGCAGGTCCATACAACGTCTCACATAGCTCACAGTGCACGTGTTTAATTCAAAGAGCAGCAGAATGAGTTTACCATACTCACCTGGCCAACAAGCAGCCCACGTTTAAATGGTATCGAAGATCTATTCTCTCTACTGCGGAATTGTCGTAATAATTAGTTTATGACTTTTATTGAACTCTTAACTATGTACCTACTCTGTGACAAATACCAGCAAAATCGCTCACCACACTAACATTGGGGAGCACCTATCGCAGACCTGTCCTAATGCTGTACTGGAAGTCTAAAATGACATATCTCGTATCCAGCCACACAGAGAAGCAGTAATGTGTTGACACAAGTACATTTGTTGTGGCATGAGCTTTAGTCAGTGATTTGCAAATAGCCAGCGAACATGTAGCCCTGCCACTGGCTAATCTCCAGTTGGTTCCTGCAATAGCGCTGGTGCGCCACCCTGCAATGCGATGTTCTGCCGTCGACCGTTGCGCGGGTTGCTGCACAGTGTAGCACATCATGGCGTCTCCAATGACGACTACACGATTGGGACACGCCTTCCTTCACAACACACCTGGGCTAAAAGAATATAAATGCTCTCTGCTGGTATGAATACTTCCGATTCAGAAGTTAACAGCGTTTCCTTGGCGTTGTGATTTCGACTAGCACAGTCTTTGGTCACGTGTGTGACTAAGCTACTACAGTCTCATTGAGCAGCATCAACCACTAGGTGACACCACTGGTCTACCAGCCATTAGCTAACCCCGATGGTTTTGGGCTTCGAACTGGATCTGGCAAGATGGGGGTACCCAGAGGGAGCCATTACCTGACAGTTCACCCAGTCTCAGAGGTTCCTGAGTCAAGTTCGAGATGCTGCAATGCTCCTGCCAGACGCTAGCGAACGCATGCAGAGAGACGCCTGCTGCTACTTCGTGACACTGCTGAGCTGGCACACTCCCAGTTCAGCAAGTGGGTCATCATTACCAACTCCGAACGTTATGCGCTATGAGCCAGTCTTGACCGGCTCCTGGGACACTGTCATCCAAGTACTGAGTGGATGCCAACAAATAATAAAGATTGTTCCCATTGAATAAGGATTCTTGACCTCACACTCTTCGTAGTACTGGAGAAGCCTTAGTCACACCTACCCACACATAGGACTCTGGAACCAGAATCGGCAGCCAGTAGCTGATGGAGTTAGAAGTGGCCACATTGCAAGAGATGGGACGTCCATCAGTACTAACATTCATTGCGGTTACCCTTTTGTTTTAATTTTACTCTCTCTTAATTTCCGAACCCATACAGGTCGCAACACCTCATCTATATAATAGTCCTCATCCACTGAAAATGAGCCTTTCAGTTATGTTGGAACACGAGGACATAGGTTTGCATACTGTTAATAATCATAATTACCACCATCCTTACCATCCTCATCGTCATCATCAGCCATCTAACAACTACTGCTGGATAAAAAGTCTCATATAGACTTTCCCAATTAATAACACTCTACTCTTGACCACAATTACATTATGAAGCTTTATTAAACCATTGCGCAATTGCACCATTTTCAAAGGACCTGTCAAATGTTGATACAATATCATAAGTTTTACTGTAGTGAGCAATAAGTACAATGTGTGCTTAATGATAGTAACGTTGTAGAGATATCTTGTATCAATATATGACGGACCCTTTCTGAATGTATGAACGCTGAAATGCGTATGGTTTAGTAAATATTAACGAACTGTGGAGATGACTAAAGTGTTATTACAGTGCAAAAATCTGATCGCTGCACCTCATAATGCATTTACTCTGCATATGTCTAACTTTTCCATTTGTTACAACATTTATCTATACTCACCTACGTCACTCATGCATACTAAAATGCCATAACAAATACATCATAAGTGATATATGTAGACTTGTGGTCAGGACCACTACATACTTAGAATCACTGAAGTGCCAGAAGCCGAAGCAGTGCTCTTCTTCTGGCCACTTCATGTGGTTTGTGTCACTGGGACAATGCACATCGTGCATGGCTGGCTTATATGTTCAAGGTTCAAAAAATTGAGTGTCGTGGGCTCTGAACCCAGTCTCCAATCTTTCGCGAGCATTCCGGTGGCAATTCTGGCATCTTGCCACACCTTTAAGATCACATAACAGTTTATACATGTCATTGTATTCTCCAACGTTCTTCAAAACCCTGCAGAAATGTTTCCTGCACTGTGGGACTAGCATTACCAAAACCAACTGTATAGTGAGGCGTCTGACCTACCCATAGCCTCAAACGTGTCACTGAGGAAGAAATTGTTTAGATCTGAGCTCGATATATGATGCGCATAGTATCAATTCCAACTTAAGGTTGTGAGGCAGCCTCAGATCATAACCCAGATAATTCTCTTTTAAAAGCGGCATGCTACCAGTGCTATCCAAGAACATAGTAATTATTTCATACTGTTGTTGTTGTGGTCTTCAGTCCTGAGACTGGTTTGATGCAGCTCTCCATGCTACTCTATCCTGTGCAAGCTTCTTCATCTCCCAGTATCTACTGCAACCTACATCCTTCTGAATCTGCTTAGTGTATTCATCTCTTGGTCTCCCTCTACGATTTTTACCCTCCACACTGCCCTCCAATGCTAAATTTGTGATCCCTTGATGCCTAAAAACATGTCCTACCAACCGATCCCTTCTTCTAGTCAAGTTGTGCCACAAACTTCTCTTCTCCCCAATCCTATTCAATACCTCCTCATTAGTTACGTGATCTACCCACCTTATCTTCAGCATTCTTCTGTAGCACCACATTTCGAAAGCTTCTATTCTCTTCTTGTCCAAACTAGTTATCGTCCATGTTTCACTTCCATACAGGGCTACACTCCATACAAATACTTTCAGAAACGACTTCCTGACATTTAAATCTATACTCGATGTTAACAAATTCCTCTTCTTGAGAAACGCTTTCCTTGCCATTGCCAGTCTACATTTTATATCCTCTCTACTTCGACCATCATCGGTTATTTTACTCCCTAAATAGCAAAACTCCTTTACTACTTCAAGTGTCTCATTTCCTAATCTAATTCCCTCAGCATCACCCGACTTAATTTGACTACATTCCATTATCCTCGTTTTGCTTTTGTTGATGTTCATCTTATATCCTCCTTTCAAGACACTGTCCATTCCGTTCAACTGCTCTTCCAAGCCCTTTGCTGTCTCTGACAGAATTACAACGTCATCGGCGAACCTCAAAGTTTTTACTTCTTCTCCATGAATTTTAATACCTACTCCGAATTTTTCTTTTGTTTCCTTTAATGCTTGCTCAATATACAGATTGAATAACATTGGGGAGAGGCTACAAACCTGTCTTACTCCTTTCCCAACCACTGCTTCCCTTTCATGCCCCTCGACTCTTATAACTGCTATCTGGTTTCTGTACAAACTGTAAATAGCCTTTCGCTCCCTGTATTTTACCCCTGCCACCTTTAGAATTTGAAAGAGGGTATTCCAGTCAACATTGTCAAAAGCTTTCTCTAAGTCTACAAATGCTAGAAACGTAGGTTTGCCTTTTCTTTATCTTTCTTCTAAGATAAGTCGTAAGGTCAGTATTGCCTCACGTGTTCCAACATTTCTACGGAATCCAAACTGATCTTCCCCGAGGTCGGCTTCTACCAGATTTTCCATTCGTCTGTAAAGAATTCGCGTTAGTATTTTGCAGCTGTGACTTATTAAACTGATAGTTCGGTAATTTTCACATCTGTCAACACCTGCTTTCTTTGGGATTGGAATTATTATATTCTTCTTGGAATCTGAGGGTATTTCGCCTATCTCATACATCGTGCTCACCAGATGGTAGAGTTTTGTCATGACTGGCTCTCCCGAGGCCATCAGTAGTTCAAATGGAATGTTGTCTACTCCCGGGGCCTTGTTTCGACTCAGGTCTTTCAGTGCTCTGTCAAACTCTTCACGCAGTATCTTATCTCCCATTTCGTCTTCATTTACATCCTCTTCCATTTCCATAATATTGTACTCAAGTACATCGCCCTTGTATAAACCCTCTATATACTCCTTCCACCTTTCTGCCTTCCCTTCTTTGGTTAGAACTGGGTTGCCATCTGAGCTCTTGATATTCATACAAGTGGTTCTCTTCTCTCCAAATGTCTCTTTAATTTTCCTGTAGGCAGTATCTATCTTACCCCTAGTGAGATAAGCCTCTACATCCTTACATTTGTCCTCTAGCCATCCCTGCTTAGCCATTTTGCACTTCCTATCGATATCATTTTTGAGACGTTTGTATTCCTTTTTGCCTGCTTCATTTACTGCATTTTTGTATTTTCTCCTTTCATCAATTAAATTCAATATTTCTTCTGTTACCCAAGGATTTCTATTAGCCCTCGTCTTTTTACCTACTTGATCCTCTGCTGCCTTCACTACTTCATCCCTCAGAGCTACCCATTCTTCTTCTACTGTATTTCTTTCCCCCATTCCTGTCAATTGTTCCCTTATGCTCTCCCTGAAACTCTGTACAACCTCTGGTTCTTTCAGTTTATCCAGGTCCCATCTCCTTAAATTCCCACCTTTTTGCAGTTTCTTCAGTTTGAATCTGCAGTTCATAACCAATAGATTGTGGTCAGAATCCACATCTGCCCCAGGAAATGTCTTACAATTTAAAACCTGGTTCCTAAATCTCTGTCTTACCATTATGTAATCTATCTGATACCTACTAGTATCTCCAGGATTCTTCCAGGTATACAACCTTCTTTTATGATTCTTGAACCAAGTGTTGGCTATGATTAAGTTATGCTCTGTGCAAAATTCTACAAAGCGGCTTCCTCTTTCATTCCTTCCCCCCAATCCATATTCACCTACTATGTTTCCTTCTCTCCCTTTTCCTACTGACGAATTCCAGTCACCCATGACTATTAAATTTTCGTCTCCTTTCACTACCTGAATAATTTCTTTTATCTCGTCATACATTTCATATATTTCTTCATCATCTGCAGAGGTAGTTGGCATATAAACTTGTACTACTGTAGTAGGCATGGGCTTTGTGTCTATCTTGGCCACAATAATGCGTTCACTATGCTGTTTGTAGTAGCTAACCCGCACTCCTATTTTTTATTCATTATTAAACCTACTCCTGCATTACCCCTATTTGATTTTGTATTTATAACCCTGTAATCACCTGACCAAAAGTCACGTTCCTCCTGCCACCGAACTTCACTAATTCCCACTATATCTAACTTTAACCTATCCATTTCCATTTTTAAATTTTCTAACCTACCTGCCCGATTAAGGGATCTGACATTCCACGCTCCGATCCGTAGAACGCCAGTTTTCTTTCTCCTGATAACGACGTCCTCTTCAGTAGTCCCCGCCCGGAGATCCAAATGGGGGACTATTTTACCTCCGGAATATTTTACCCAAGAGGACGCCATCATCATTTAACCATACAGTAAAGCTGCATGCCCTCGGGAAAAATTACGGCTGTAGTTTCCCCTTGCTTTCAGCCGTTCGCAGTACCAGCACAGCAAGGCCGTTTTGGTTAATGTTACAAGGCCAGATCAGTCAATCATCCAGACTGTTGCCCCTGCAACTACTGAAAAGGCTGCTGCCCCTCTTCAGGAACCACATGTTTGTCTGGCCTCTCAACAGATACCCCTCCGTTGTGGTTGCACCTACGGTACGGCCATCTGTATCGCTGAGGCACGCAAGCCTCCCCACCAGCGGCAAGGTCCATGGTTCATGGAGAAGTATTTCATACTAGCGAAAATAAAGGTTATGTGTTGAATATGATTGGTCAGAACTTTGTCAGTTAAGTTCATTTAGCTTCAACTGTCGATTCGTTGAGGATGGATTTTAAAGACCTTCTGATTTCGTGTCAAGATATTTTGCGCCTGTAACTGCTGCAAGAGTGGGATACTACGTGTAGGGAATCATGTACACTTCTGTAGCCCATGTTCTTTTTTTTTTCATACAGACTTCAAGCACATTTCATTAACATATACCATTCTACTTGTACTATTTTCAAAATATTATTCTATATCAGTAGGCCTCTAATTGCTATGCTACAAATGTCTAAGGAACACACAGGCTCATTGCCTCTCTTTCCACTGGTGGATTCAATGATAGCCATTAGTATTGGACTTTCCGGACAGTTCGTTTCGTTTAAATCTGATAAGCAGCAGAACCACTGTATTATGGTATTACTTACCCAGTGAAGGCAGAAGACCAGCACATATTCCCTACAAAGAACGTAGGCTTTCACTGTCATAGTTGATGTCAATGATTCTTGGGTAGTTATACCGTTTCATTCCTGCAGAATATTCCATCCCGGCATTGTGGCCTTCTTTAGACGTTTTTCGAGGCACTGCTGTGCAGTTAGATCTGAAAAACGTAACAATTTGGATAAAGTCGTTACAATAAAGTCAGAAATGTTTCATCCGAAGATCTTTAATAGTTTGATTGGCAGAAACAAAATGACGATCACAAAGAAAGAGTAAAGACTCATTCAAACGTGACGAAAGAAGGCAAAAGAGCTAAAAATAATAAAATACTCCACAGAGCTGCCAAAGATTCATAGAAACATTCAAGAAGAATCTGCCTTGTACAAAGTCACTTCGGGAGGTCTAATGACTTCTGAAAGCCTGTACTGCTTTGCATCGAGATGAAAAGTAACAGGGACGGATGCGCCGCCTCTGCCTGGCTGGAAGACATTCATTGCACCAGCTGGTGAGGAGACGAGACCGCTCAAACACAATGCTCGATCATGTGGGCTTAGGGTGGCCGGGTGGAGGATAGGTTTTCCTCTTATACTAAACAGCATGGGTGAGAAATTGTATACCCTTCAACTTCTTAAGTCGCTTTGGTTTTTCCCCATTCTAAAAACTTCGTAAACTAGTTATTTTAATGTAATGAAAGCAGATTAAATTTGGAAAAGAGCATTAGGGAAGACACCCGGATAAATTTAACTTCGTATGAGTGACGTGATTTTAATGAAATTTGTCTTTAATTGACTCAACATCATTTTTTCACAGCTGGGATCGTGGAGGCGACCTTAGCGATTTTTAGAACCTGCAGATCTTGTTTCATGAGCTATGTGGTTTGCTGGCGGCGTCCTCTATGTGCCAGTATCAAGAAGGAACAGTCTACAAGTGTATTGGGGCATTACAAAGTAGATAACGATCCATTGGTTTCTGCAGGTTCCGGAAACAGCAAACGGAAATACGATACGGCACCCCAACTTTCGTGCGAGTCATGTTGGTAAGTATACATAGCGTTTACGTGCAGAAATTTTAAAGCAAGATATTTCGAACGCACCAGAACTCTAAAAAGCAATGCATCTGTTTAATCCTAGTAGTCAGACTCGAAGTGGACACCACCATCTTATAATTTGTATTATTTTTAGATTATCCGAGAGTTTATATTCCATAATTAGTCGCCCTGTCCGAGTACACATGCCACTACATGAATTTTGATTTGGTGGCCATATTCAAGGCAGTTCACATCCAGCACTATGTCGCAACGTAGCCCAGCATTCCTTCAATAATCAATAAGGAGACATGAGACACCTTTCCACGTCGGCTCACAGGAAGGTGCTTGTCATGTTATTCTGTTGTGTTTAACTTGTCCTCAGGACAAGCAGCTTTGCTACACTTGTCTATGGGGCTCTCGTAACTAGTGTCTGCGTCTTAGACCTTGCAACTGTCTGGTTCGCCTAGTTTTATTTTGGTACAAAGCACACAGGCCGGGTGGCTCTGTCTCTCGTTATTATTCACTACTCACCCAAGAATTGTCACAGTTCCTTTCGAATCTTCTTCATCTTTCTCCACCCAGCTAGTTTGTTCCTGAGACTGTCATCGTTATAGCTCCATCTTTCGTGTAATTTCTCAGAGTACACTGAATAATGCCAGTTAATGAAGATATCTTTTTCGTGCTTATAACTTTCAAACCCCCATGATACAACAACCTCTTGCGACCTATCTATCCACATTCAGCGTCTAATATAAATTGGTGGATGGAAGTTGACAACAACAACATCCTATTTAATTTTTCTTCAACCTGGATGGTACTCATGCAGTATAATTTCCTACGCCTCTTACATGAATATAGAGATGGTGCAGTCCTTACATTTTATGCGCCTGAACTGGCAATATTTGAATGAAGAGTTGGTGCTCTGATAGTATGTTAGGTGAACCGTTGGCAGTCAGCTAATTATCGCCGAACAGCCCTGGCTGTCGGTGGCTACACTGCAGTCGCAGCATGACAAGTCATGTTCACCTCTCTAAAATGGGCGATCCACGCCTGAAAGGACTCAAAGAGCTAGAAAGTCACGTGGAGTGAGTAATCGGTGACTCAGGGATATGGAGCATTAGCTCTTTGAGCAAGTGAGCTGCCTGAAGATTTCAGGGAAGGGTGCTGCAACACTGTCCCATGCAACAAGCTAAATTAGTCAGTATGATACAGACTAGATCACAGAAAAGTGCGTTGTGCACAAATGTACGTCTATGTTTGTATTATTTATCGTTGTGAGCTTCTTTTCTCAGCATGGCAAAGAACAGAAAGGGAAGAAAGTTCAGTTCTTTATAATGCTGGATTAAAGCTGTAAAAAATTCATTGGCTCTTATTTCTGCTGTTGGTCTGAAAAGATCACTGTGATATAGCCTTGTTAGGTCATTATACGCTTCATCCTGATAGATGATGCACTACAGGGTGGAAGTAGTTGTCAATTCATTTGGGAGAGATTGGGCTGCAAGGAACTGAATCACAACTGACGCATTTCACAGGAGCTGCTCTCCATTCCCCTACTACTCATCACTGCACTAACCACTCAATGCTCAATGCTTCCAGTAGGTTCCTGATTTACCCACTGACTCAACTGCGCGCAATCTTGGCTCAAACTCTGATAAAGCTCGCAGTTTGATTTTTTTTTTTACTCAACTTCCTTAGTTCTTGTTTGTGCCACCTTTGGTAGTGTTGATTATAACGATAAATTGATACATATCACAGCATTAAATATTACGAATTTGTTAGTCCATAAACAGATTTCAGAATACACAGCATGTAGAATTATTCTAATTTTAGGATTTTAATATTTAAAAAATGCGCAATAAGTATTTGTCCACAAAATTTACTTTTCAGTGTTGCAGGACGTAAGTCAACCATGTCGCATTCACCTAGAAATATTTCAAGCAATATGGACATAATCTTATCAAGCTGGATAAGAAAAGAAAGTTCAATTACTATCAGTGGGTAACATCCAATGTTTATCACTCCTCGTCAAACCTGAAATATGTCTTAACTCCAGGCATCCAACATTAACTCTGGAACGGTGTGGGGTAAGAAAGTCGATCAGGATCACACTCAGCTCAAGTGTCATCTGTAGAACTTCGAGATATAATTTCTCAAGAATGACACTCACTCATGTCTATCTCTGTCTATTTTCTTTCAAGGAAGTCAAATAGAGCATTCCTCAGTATCCAGCCTGCCATTATCATTTGGTTTTCAAAGAGATGTTCTTTTATTTTATTTTCTGACGCTCTCAGTAATCGAATTTCGTTTACAAAAAGCTATAAGTGAATCTGTCAATGCTATAAAGCTAGTCATATTAAGTAAGATTATGTCATTTGATACAAACATTTTAAAAAATGTTCATAATTATACTTTTCCTTCATTATAACATACAATTTCTATAACGTTACCGAATTTTACAATTCCTAGTTAACGGACAAAGAGCTGCATGACTATTACAAACGTAGCAACGGGTGAACGAGTACAAATAATACTAGCTTGTAAGCACTCACTACATATTTTATGCATGAGAAGGCTTAATTAAAGTCGTAAAACCAATAAGATGAAAGAGAGACTGCTGTATTTATTTCAAACTGGCTAAGGGCTGTTATAACCAAATGTAATGTCAAGTTTAAAATCACTGACATAATAACAGACAGTGCTTCAAAAATGAAATTATATGACAATGGTTTTCAATCTTTTACTAGTTCCATGCTGTGTACGTTCTTTAAATCTTGTTGTCAACATACATTACAAAATTCAATATAAAACAACAGCAAATTTGATGAAACACGAGGGGATTAAGGTAAAGACCAATCACCAACAAATCACTACCATAACTGGTGTGAGATCTTCAAGTGGAGAGGAGTATTACGATATCATGATTTAGCTAACCTGAACATATACTGTCACATTCATTATAAATACCAGCTGTATTATGGTAGTTCAATAAATAATGTCTCACAATTTTCTCTAAGATGATATTTATACTTAAGCGTTAGAGTTTGGTGACAACATCAGTCAACATTTCTTTCACTTGTGTTATTTTTCTATGTAGTCTCAATCACGTTCTACAGCACTGTACCAGAATTGTGTAAGTGCAGGTACTCCCTGTTGGTAAATGCCCTTGTCCTGTACTTGTAGCCATATTTTCATTCCATGAATTACGCTCTCTTCAAAGACGCTCCCACCTAGAAAATCCTTCAGTGGCACAGATTGTTGTCTAAGGAGCCATGTCTGCGCTATAGGGGGTATGATCCTAACAGGACGTCCTAAACGTGGCTGGTGATGGAGCTCAGGTCCTGCACTTGCTCACCCTTTAAATCTCTTTACGCGTCAGCCAACTGTACACTTATCAATTATGTCATTACTACTCAACGTACGAAAGCGTTTATGGATGTTCATCACAGGTATTTCTCTGTAATTAAATATTTAGTTTCTGTTCGTTGTTGGTATCCGTTGTGTTGTGTAGACGCTCCTTTGATGGTTTAATATGGCTCTGCTATCTGCCGAACTTGTATGAAACTTCACACACATGAAAAAGAAACACGAATTTATAAGCACTTAAAAGAACCTTTCCCTGCACATGGTATGGATGGAATTTTTTTTAAGGAGGGTGGGGGGGGGGCGGGGAACTTCATTACTGATCGAACTCCATAGATAATATCAGGAAGTACAAAAATTAATTTCGGTTATATTTCAGTTTCTTCAATTTACTCCATTTTCAATAAAACTGTAAAAACTAAAGAGAAAGATTTTAATTTTTAAAACTTCCTAACTTTATAAAGATATTCAGAATTTTGTTTTTATATTTGTAATTCAGGAAATCGTTAAACTACAAGTACTATGATGGATACTTACAAATCCTATTTCCATGTCTTTAAAAAAGGGTGAAAATTAGTTAACAATACACTCACAGAGACCTTAAAGTAGAAATATTAGGCACCTTCTTGTCTCATCTTTTAGTAACTGAATGGTGGGTGGTCAGTGATGAAACTGAGTTTATCCAGTCCACTGTGTGAGAGGACCTCATCCGAAATAAAACAAAAACAAAAAAGAATCGATTTTCCCATTTATGCTCCCATCATTGCTCCCTCCTGCCGGACATTCACTTCCCACACCGCACAGCTGAGCTTATCGGTGGTCCCCACATGAGACAGGAAGTGCAGTCTGTGGCATAGGCAGTGGCAATCGTTTTGTGTGGAGTCCTTGTGGCAATTTAAATTGACGTTCCGATGTGAAGTGGTAAATGCCAGAGGTAGCCAATAGGAGAACTGGGCTATGAGTGGCCAGGTAATGAAACGCTCCTAGTAACAGGCACCTCAAGCATATGACCACTCTGAATGGTGAAATGGAATATGCACTTCTGGTAGTCTTAAATCCTTTCGCCTTTCCTAGACATTGTATGCTAGTGATCCTTGCGAGCATAGCAATTGAACAGAAATGTACACTTTTTTAAAAATTTCTATACGCTACGTTGTTTCACACGTGTCATTATTCATGTTTTATAATTTCACTGTCAACGGACTCGATACATTACCGTTTGTTAATGTTCCTTATCTCATTATATATTTAGCAACATTTAGAAAACCTACCGCATCAGAACAACAACTTACTATTGCTCTCATAAAAGATTTAAAATTGCAGTTTGCAGTTGTAAGATTACTCTGTGTTTCTATAGCCGTTGCATAATGTGTGGGAGGAGAACATCAATTGGAACGTTTAATTAAATATATTAATTTATCCCTGTAACAACTGATACAAGTAAATCGTCATCAGAAAAATCAGTGTAGCCGATTGGGGTAGCCTCCCAGTCTAGGGCGATTTGTACGGTTCGCAAGGCTCCCCCGTGCGAGGTTCGACTCCTACCACAGGCATGAGTGTGTGTGTTGTCGTTAGCGTAAGTGAAAGTTATATTAAGTGGTTAGTAAGCTTCGTGATCGATGACCTAAGCAGTTTGGTCCCATAGGATTGAAAAAAAAAATAAATGATAAATCTGACTATGAAAGAAACAGTGATCTCAGTATATTAAGTTTATTGCACCTATGCAGTCAAATTCAAAATAAAAAAAAAAAAAATTTAACGAGCATTGAAATAAGTAAAATGATCGCTTCGAAGAATTTGCTAAGAGATCTGGAAAGAGAATTCAAGGATAAACGTTGCTGTTGTGGTCTACAGTCCAGTGACTTTGTTGATGCAGCTCTCCATGCTACTCTTACCTGTGCAAGCTTCATCTCTGAGTAACTACTTCCACCTACATCTTTCTTAATCTGCTTAGTATATTCGTCTCTTGGTCTACCTCTACTATTTTTATCCTCCACTATACCCTCCAACACTAAATTGGTGATCCATTGATGCCTCAAAAAGTGTCCTACCAACCGGCCCCTTATTTTCATCAGGTTGTGCCATAATTTCCTCATCTCCCAACTCTGTTCAGAATCTCCTAATTACTTACGTGATCTACCCATGCAATCCTCAGCATTTTTCTGTAGCACCACATTTCGAAAGCGTCTATTCTCTTCTTGTCTAAACTATTTGTCGTCAACGTTTCACTTCCATATGTGTCTACATTGCATACAAATACTTTCAGAAAAGACTTCCTGATACTTAAATCGATACTCGATGTTAACAAATTTCTCTTTTTCAGAAATTCTATCCTTGCCATTGCCAGTCTACATTGTGTGTCCTCTCTACTTCGACCACCATCAATAATTTTGCTCCCCAAACAGCAAAACTCATGTACTGCTTTAAGTGTGTCATTTCCTAATCTAACGCCCCTCAGCATCACCTGAATTCATTCAAATACATTTCTCTATCTTCGTATTGCTTTTGATGATGTTAATCCAACGTCCTCCTTTCAAGACACTGCCCATTTCATTCAACTGCTCTTCCAGGACCTTTGCTGTCTCTGACAGAATTACAGTGTCATCAGTAAACATCAAAGTTCATATTTCGTCTCCATGGATTTTAATTCCTACTCCAATTTTTTCTTTTGTTTCCTTTACTGCTTGCTCAGTATACAGATTGAACATTGTCAAAAGGTTTATCCAAGTCTACAAATGCTAGAAACGTATGTTTGCCTTTGCTTAATCTGTCTACTAAGATAAGTCGTTGGGTCAGTATTGCTTCGCGTGTTCCAACATTTCTACGGAATCCAAACTGATCTTCCCCGATTTCGGCTCCTACCAGTACTTCCATTCGTCTGTAAAGATTTCGTGTTAGTATTTTGCAGCTGTGACTCATTGAACTGATAGATCGGTAATATTCACACCTGTCAGCACCTGATTTCTTCGGGATTGGAATTATTATGTTCTTGAACTTTGAGGCCATTTCGCCTGTCTCATACATCTTGATCAGCAGATGGAAGAGTTTTGTCATGGCTGCCTCTCCCAAGGTTGTCAGTAGCTCTAATGGAATGTTGTCTATTCCAGGGGCCTTTTTTTGACTTAGGTCTTTCAGTGCTCTGTCAAATTCTTTCCGCAGTATCGTATCTCCCATCTCAACTTCATCTACGTTCTCTTCCACTTCCATAATACTTGCCTCAACTACATCGTCCTTGTATAGACCCTCTATATACTACTTCCATCTTTCCGCTTTCCCGTCTTTGCTTAGGACTGGTTTCTCATCTGAGCTCTTGATATTCATACAGGTCGTTCTATTTCCTCCAAAGGTCTCTTTAACTCCTGAAAACAGTATCTATACTACCCTTAGTGATACATGCCTCTACCTCCTGAAATTTGTACTTAGCCATCTTTGATTAACCATTTTCACTTCCTGTCTATCTCATTTTCAAAACGATTCTATTCCTTTTTGCATGCTTTATTTACTCGATTTTTATATTTTCTGCTTTCATCCATTAAATTCCATATCTTTTCTGTTACCCAAGTATTTCTACTAGCCCTCGTCTTTTTACCTATTTGAGCCTCTGCAGCCTTCAGTATTTCGTCTCTCAAGCAAGCCATTCTTCTTCTACCGTATTCCTTTCCTCTGTATTTCTCAATCGTACTTTAATGCTCCCTCTGAAACTCTCTACAACCACTGGCTTTTTCAGTTTATCCAGGTACCATCGCTTTAAATTTCTACCTTTTTTGCTGTTTCTTTAGTTTTAATCTACAGTTCAAAACCAATAATTTGTTGCTAGTGTCCACATCTGACTTTGGAAATGCCTTACAATTTCAAAACCAGGTTCCTCAATCTCTGTCTTACCATCATATAATCTACCTGAAATTTTCCATTATCTCCAGGCCTCTTCCATGTATACAGACTTCTTTCATGATTCTTGAACCAAGTGTCAGCTATGATTAAGTTATGCTATGTGCAGAATTCTATCAGGCGGCTTCCTCTTTTATTCCTTACCCCCATTCTATGTTCACCTACTACTTTTCCTTCTCTTCCTTTCCCTATTATCGACTTCCAGTCCCCCATAACTATTAAATTTTCATCGCCCGTTACACTCTAAATAATTTCTTTAATCACATCATACATTTCTCAGATCTCTTCATCATATGCGGAGCTAGTTGGCATATAAACTTGTACTACTGTGGTAGGAGCGGGTTTCGTGTCTCTCTTGGGTACGATAACGCGTTAATTATGTTATTCGTAGTAGCTTATCTGTGCTACTATTTCTATTCATTATTAAATTTACTCCTACATTACCCCTGTTTTCTTTTGTATTTATAACCCTGTATTCAGCTGACCGCAATTCTTGTTCCTCCTGATACCGAATTTCACTAATTCCGACTATATCTTGCTTTAACCTATGCATTTCCCTTTTTAAATCTTCTAACCTACCTGCCCCATTAAGGGATCTGACGTTCTACACTCCAAACCTTACAACGCCAGTTTCCTTTCTCCTGATAACGACGTCCTTCTTAGTAGGCTCCGCCCAGACTTCCGAATGGGGGACTATTTTACCTACGAAATCTTTTACTCAAGAGGACGCCATCATCATTTAACCATACAGGAAATCTGTATGCACTTGGACAAATTACAGCTGCAGTGTCCCCTTGGTTTCAGCCGTTCGTAGTACCCTAGCAGCAAGGCTGTTTCGGTTAATGTTAGAAGGCCAGATCAGTCAATGATCCAGACTGTTTCCACTGCAACTACTGAAAAGGCTGCTGCCCCTCTTCAGGAACCACACGTTTCTCAGGCCTCTCAACAGGTACCCCACCGATGTGGTTGCACCTACGGTACGGCTATCTGTATCGCTGATGCACGCAAGCCTCCCAAATAACGGCAAGGTCCGTGGTTCATGGGGACGGGGGTGGGGTGGGGGGAATACGTATGCGGAAAAAAAAATTACATTCACAGGAGCCAATCAGCAATTGCCGAAGATTAGTGCATAAGGATAGGAAAGACTGCAGAATGAAGTACGTGCGCATCTACAGCCAGAGATGAAAGCAAGATACAGACAAGTCTCCTGAACGAATGCTCAAATTATTTAACTTCGTTACAAATAATACAAATTTGTCTATGCATAATTCAGGTCGTTAACCAGGAAAAAAACTTGTTAGGCTTGGTGCTCTAAAATGTGGCATTTACCTTTGTGCGCCTGCCACTAAGCCAGGACCTTCGTAAGCACAGCTGTACTTCTTACTCCTACTTCAAAATTATTCACGGAAACACTTCCTTCAACTTTAGGTCTGGCGGCACTTGGGAGTGTGCTGGCATCCCCAATCTTCAAAAAAGCCCCAAACGTTCTGTTCCCATTCAGATTTTTAAGATGTTATATTACAACCCATGTTTTCGGCGAAGTTTGACTTCCTGCTATTTACCTCTACAAGTTCTTCTTTGCCTCAGCAGTTAAGTGACATTCGTCCCATAGCAACACAGTTCTTGAACACCAGGTTCTTTTTGTCTAGCACATCCTGGGGATGTAGTTTACATTGGCTAACTTGTGAAGCTCGGCGCCAGAGCGGCTTCCTTTCTAACTGTTGTTCCTCGAACCACAGTGTGCCCTGACATTACGTCTGTTTGGCTTTTATCTCGCATGTTATTCTGCTAATACGGCTGGAGGATGACTTCCGGCAGTTTTATGACACTATAACCCTTCCCTCAATTCCTGCAGAGTCCAGCTTGTTTTCACAGCGGCTTCTCATTTTCCTGCCCATACAGTTTAACACATGAAATCTTAATCTTAGAATTGAGCATCGGCAGTAACTAGTACTGATTCGTGGTTAATTGTTCCGTTGGGATTAATTTATTCCGATTTGATTTCACACACAATTATGGGTTTTACATAAGTTACAGAACTGTTTCGAAAAAAACTGTATTGTAATATTACCATTTCCTGCTCCTTTTACGTTTATCCACATACAGTACTTCTAAAACTCGTTATAGCCTAGGTGCATCGAAGAAATTTTTCATAATTTTGCAGTAGGTTTGTTAGCTAATCTTTGGTATTTTTTGTTTGGTGAATTATAAGATTTTGTCAAAGGTACACAACATCATTTATTATATTCCTTATTAGTCTAATAAGCCATTATACACATACCCTTTCTCTTGTTGCGTATAAAGCTAACTCATTTTATTAAGCACATGATCTTCATTTAGGTAACCACCTATGAAAACTCGCTTCCTCTTTTTAAATTACTCATGTTCCTCCATTCACCGTCAATGAGTTTACAATTCAATGCACTACTAATTTTCCTACACATTCTGTCGCTGATGTGTTAGGCTCAATCATAGTTTTTCATTATTCACACGTCGATTAATCATACACTCTCGCTTAAAAATGTTTCTTATAACATTTAACTCATTCATTAAAATTCATTAATATTTGAATAAAGATATGATAAACATAGCAAAACACACATGATAGTACATGATCACACATTAACGTACTTAGCACAAAAACATTAAATTGTAGATGTAAACAATAACATACAAGGCGCAATACATGTAAGAACGTTAATCCATGTATAACTTAAGACTCAACTTGACATATAAATTCAGACTTGTGTCAGTGTGTATCAGAATTGGTATTCATGTCTGTAAATAGTGATAAAATGCGGTGTGGACAAAGATTAAGTCAATAGTGATAAAAATATTGAGTCAAGCATTAAATAATACATGTATTCTCCATATAGGATTGTAGCTCTAACGACAAAATAAAAAAAGCAAACATTTTACAGCAGACATACAGAACATGTAAATTTATGACAATACTGTCAGACATTAATTGCTCATTGGTGCAAGCATTATTACGTCAATAGTACTCATTTCTGATGGTCAAGACCTACAAGTCTGTCTCTAATATGCAAATCCTAACACATATAAAATTTTATTAATTAAACAAGGAACTGTCCCTAAAAGTAAAAGCCCACGAAATATTCTCGTTGGTTTGAAGAACAAAACTAGTTTGCCACAGGATATTAGTATAGTCACTGGTTGTGTATGGGAGGTACTGCATTAGTTTCTGGATTCTGGGTTTATTTTTATGAGTTTAGTCTGTCATGTCACATTAACACTGGTTTGACAAGAAGGTGAACTAGTTGAAATGCAGGATAGTTCTCAACATAAGAGATTTTTCTAACGGTCTCTGTTGCACACTCATATGAAATCATTAGTCCAAGTGTTCACAGTACTGGTGATCATGATCTATCTTCAAAAAAATGCAAACTTTTGATATGGTCACAGCTGTTCCTATTTATTTTGGGTACATGCGTGACAGCGACATCGTAATGCCTCTTCCTTCCTCAACAGTGTCACAAGTTTATTGAAATTGAGTAAGTTGTTTAGTGTCTTTTCACTAGTTCGATGTCTTGCATTGTGTTTAGTGTTCATTTGTGATAAGTTATTGGTGACCTTCTCTCACTGCACAAAAACGTATCACTTCATCCAGAAGGTTGTGCATTAAAAAGTTTGTGAAATTTTCACACATTACCTTGGAAAACGTGAAGATGTTTGAGATTGTGTCAATGTTCATTATATAAAAAGAAGTACATTTTTCACATGGCAACACTCAGTGGTTCATGACAATTTCTACTTTCAGAACCTACATGAGATCATCATTTTAGTTAGGTAAACAGCACTGCAGGACTACGCCTATATTGTGATAGTTATGCCTTGAACGGTCAGCCGGCGTTTATTCATGGAGAGGCGGCGATGTGACCCTCCAAGTTCCCTCTGGTGTGTAGCTCGCATAAGTGCGCAGTCAGTGGCTGGTAGGTAGAACGCATTGTCTCACGGTGGTTTATGTGTGTTAGTCGACAGTGACCTGTACCATGGTGCATGCGACAGCTGAGTAACCTGCTGGACTGATTTCTTGTGCCACAGGGAGTGTGTCAGACCAGAACTGCTGAGCAATAACGAATCTCTTACTTACTCCTCTTACCCACTGTCACACTACGTCTGCAACGCCTTGTACCTCCCTCCAACGTGTGACTACCGTCACCTCAAATAGTTGAACAATATGTATATTAATATTATAACATGAGAAAAACATAAACATCCTTCTGTTTCTAGAACTCTTCCTTTGACAACACTGCAAATGAACATTCTCAGTTCCTTCACAGATTTATTGCCACTCTTAACTGTGTACAAGATTTTGGCTTTACTGATGCTTCTCATGTCAACATTATTTCAACTTTGATCAAATGTGCTAGGATATAGAATTCTTAAACGGACTTTCATTCTTTCTAAAACTCAGATTTATACTTTTAATTCATATGATGTAATTTAAGACGTTACTACGTTACTCTTACTCAAAATTTCAGAACTTATCCTTTCACTTACATAACGACAGTTTCCTGAATACTTCATACAAGACTTTATTTCAGTTGGTAGCACAGGTTCGGCTTATGTTGTTGTTTAGTTACTTCCGTGAGGGTATTTATATTCTATAGCAGTACTGGTTCCTAGATAACTCACAATTACCTGCAGACGTACAAAGGCTTACCTGTAAATTCAAATATACTACGACAACCGTACACATTGTACCATTTCACCCATCTTCTTTTGTGCCTGTTTGCTGCGTTTTACCTGGCAAGTAAGATTCTACACTTTACTATCACCATCCATCTTACGTATTCATTTTCTGCCTTGCACTATGACGATCGCTAATCTGAAATACAAGCGCAAGCACAAAGCGTTTCTCGACTTATAGCTGAAAATCGCAATAGAAAGTTCTCTTGTATTATACATCATTTGCTGTGGTGCTTCACTAACATCCTATCATTTCTCTTACTCTTACCATTTGTTATAGTGTTTGACATTTCACAATGGATCATGGTCTGTCCATCTATGATTTGACATCCATTATTACCTTACTCCTTCCTTCATCATATCAAGTTCACACTCTTATCACCTTGATTTTCTTCAGTATCTTCCCTGTCAGCCGTACTTAGAGATACATGGAAAATTACCCCATAGTACTTTCCTCAAACTGCGAAGTACTCGCGAATATGAGCGTATTGTTTTTAAACATTTACTCATAAAGTATGTATATCCTTTACGTCTGCTATCTTCAAACACTCCTCGTCTCAGTGCTACATATCATCATTCACATCCTCTCTTTTTCTCTCAGCAGCGCATTTGAAAATTTACCAGAATCTGACATTTCTTCGCCCTTGATTATGTTCTCTTGGTCCTCTGGTGAGTTTAACCGTGGATTTGCGAATCCTCTACAGTAAAAAATATCGAATATCTGGCAATTCTCTACTGCTGCACTGCTTCCAACGTATTCTGTCTCTTCCTCTTCCTATTCACTGGTCCACATATCTTCACTGGCTACATCGTCCTCTACACCGTCTGTTTCGGTACTTTCTGTGGTGAGAAGTGGACTCACTCTGCCTTAAAATCACGTGTTTGAAGCTCCTCAAAACCTCGTAGTGGTTCACAGCTGACTTCGCCCGCTTATTTTCTCAGTTGTTCCTCTCTGTTTGCTAACATTATTGCCTTATATTCTTCAGAGATAACCAGGCCTAGCTAATAACTACGTGTTCCCAATGTTTCAAGATTATTCATGGAACTAAATTTAACCTTTTTGTCCTTCAATTTCGGCACTTAAAAACTCTTCTTCAACTGTAGCCCGACGCGGTAATTTTTCAAAAAATTAAGATCTAACATCGCTTTTACTGTCAGATTCTTTACAATTAAGAAATTCACTCTAAATACATGTGACTCGTACTTGTAACCTACTCTCACTTGTTCGTTTAGCTCTCTACATATTCCGTTCACCGTGCCTCTTATTCTCAACCACAGCGTTTTGAATAGTGGTCACTTCTTCCTTTACCATATGAGTCATAAACGAAATTACTTTAAATCCAGACCTTTGTAGCTGCTTACAGGCGTTGATAAATATAAACGTGGACAGTTGAAAATGTGTACCCTTCCTGGGACTCGAACTGGGGACCTGCTGTTTAAATGGCAGATGCTCTATCCGACTGAGCCATCGAGGACGCAGAAAATAGTGCGACTGCAGGGACTTATCTCTGTCAAGCTTCCGGTGAGACTCTTATTTCCAACTTATTGTCCACACACTGCATTTGTAGTGCTCCTGCCCACTATACTCATTAATCGCGGCATTCAGTCTACCGGATCTCGTGAGAGTTCTGGCAATTTGAGTGCATCCGCACTACAGATGATCATTGGCCAGTAGGCCTCAGATATATGAACATGGTATGTGTTGTTTCGGACACCATATTCGTATGAGTCATATTACTCCTTTGCCAACAACAATACTTGGCTCCCAGAATGGAGTATACTATTTAGACATTATTTCCATGTGACACTAATTATTCGACATTCAGTGTCCTCTGTTCCATTGTATGATTTCTTGATTCCTGCTTCAAACGTTTCTTTCAGTTTGTCGCAATTTACAAATAGATTTGCCAGTAGACTTACCATTACCAATTGTGAAATCTCTGTTGCTGCTAAGTTTCTTGGAACGTTCCCTCATTTTGCATTCCTTTTGTCTTATCTTGAGTTAGATCCACATAGTTCTATTACTTCGTCTCTCTCATCCCGTTGATCGTTACGTCTCCAATTGTTCCTCCTATCATCAGGCTAATACTATGGTCTCCATCGTCTGTGATCTTTCTGCTTGGTCCATTAGTTTCTATTTATTCACAGTAGGTTTCCCAGCCTCCAGTTTAGGTAATTCTGATTCTGGTTTTCAGGTAGAACATGCGTCTGTATGAAGTGCTTTTTTTCCCTTGCTTCTGCCCTATGACTGTATCCTAACTCGTGCAATAAGTCCTGGATTCCTCGTTCATCTTTCATGTTCCTAATGGATTCTGTTATAGCTCTCTGTAATTGATGCGTTTGTTTCATCAAACATATTTGGGTTAGTTTTGTTGGCTCATGGATTGATTTCTTTCCACCATCTCCTTGGAAAAGAGTATTGGCTACACATATTCTCCATACCGTTTCGTCATTTCTATTCCGTACTTCATTTGATTCTCCTTTGTCTCTGACCAATATTCATGAAGGAAAGTACGTATGAATTCTTAGTACTTCTTACACATTCCTATAATAAGTCTCGTCCTCACTGCTGCCTCTTCTCTGAACTGTCCGCAGACAAAGTTGATCCTCGAAACATATGACTATGATTTAGATGAGGCCTCTCGTTACTGCTCCGCCCAAATCTTTGGGTGTAAGCAGTTCAATGCACCTGGAAACCACGAATATTTAGCACTGACATGAACTTCTTTTTGACGTCTTCCTCCTCTACATCGAATGATAAGTATTCAACGGTGGCAGTGTTATTTACTGGCGGATTTGAATATGTTGGTTCTCACATGATGCGACATAACCTGTGGATAAGTTCTCTACATTCCTTTTCCTCCAGATCTTTCTCTTCTTCTCTTCAGTCTTCACGTGTTCTCTTCCTCTACTATTCGAGTTCTGCTGCTCTCTTTTTCCTTTCATAAATGCAACTGACAATTCCAAATTTCTTTAGTGGATACGGCCCTTCGTTTCCTGGAATCTTACTAAATCAGTAATTTCTTCACGCACGTGTGGGCTTACTCGAATTTTTCTATTGATAATCGCTCAAGAGCAATGGTTAAAAATTCATCTTGCTATATGACGTACTCTAACGTATTCTTCTGCGAGTCAGGGTTCTTCTGAACAACTTTTACATGTTACTAACATCTCACTTCCATGTTTTGATCGCTTCATGTTTCTGAGCGTTGGTATCAGTATCTTTGCTGGAACTATCTGTAGTCCCTTTTGTGTTCTACATCCAAATCTCTATTATCGTATCAGTGTTTTGTGGTTGCCCATCTACCTGTTTCAAGATCTGTTTTTCAACTTCTGTAACCAGATCATCATTGTTTGCGCCTAATAATGTAATCCATTCCTAGCATCTAGTTTATTATTTGTTACCACAACCTGTTCTTCTATCTTCTTGTTTAGATTCCCACTATTCTTGAGTTTTCCGAACTGCGCCCCCCTTTTTTCCTCACTTTTCTTGAAAAGATCCTTACTTATTTTCTCAATAGCCCTAAATCATTCTTCCGTTTTATTGAACTGCTCATTATTTTTTTTGTTCTTTTAGATATTTCCATTTTATCTTAACCAGCGCAATCAGAAAACGCTGCAGACCGATAGCTGTTGGCTGTTGAGGTGCGGTCTGACGTGTATCATCAATCTGTGTGGCATTTTCGCGGCCTATTACTTTGTAAGTCTCTCCTGCTGGTCAATTCTTTCTGTAGTATTCTGCCCTAAATTCAAATTCTAAAATATCCTCATTATTGTGTTATTGACTTTGCTCGTACCTCAGATGTATTTTACTTTGTGATTCTTCTGCCCACGGCTCGCAGCAGTCTTCATGCAGATAATACGATTGCTGTACATTCATGTCACATCCATTAACAACTTTTTCCGAGCTCTGATCATTATGATGACATACACAAATCATTCTCATAAATAAGTTTTAATTGGGGAAAAAATTTCGTGTGGATCTAACTGTAGCATCACTCAACAAATCAATGATTCATCTGACTCTTAAATAAAACATTGACCTCAGTGAATTCAGTTTATTACACCAACACAATCAGAATAAAGAAATTAGAAGGTCAGTGAAATGGATGAACTAATGCCTTGACAAAAATGTGTAGCTAATTTGGAAGTATAGTACAAGTGAATATAAACCGAAAAAAAACATTCATGTTTGTTGGAGTCATGCCGTGATTGCAGAAGGTTAGTGCATAGAGATACAAAATACCGCAGAAGGATATGTATGTGCATCTATTGCCAGAGTTGAAGTCTTGTGGAACCTCTAACTGCAAAGAAGTTTTCAGAATGAGGACTGAAAATACTGAACATCATTGCAAATATTTCGCATTTTCCTACAGTTTGCTTCTCTTGCTCAGTACCAACAATTCCTCCCTGTCTGCGTATGAGTTCATCTCACTTGGCTGAGACCCTCTCGTCGCATATGAACTTGGCTGTGGAGAAGTCGTTTAGAAGGAAAATCTGCTTCTTCCAGAAGCGTGTCTGAGAAGACGACTGCCTGGAACATGTCACCGTCACATTTAACTACTGGCAGTGCGCCTCCAATAAGGGAAACTCCGTCCTCTGTGTTTTGTGGTGTCGCGTAATTTTCATTGTTTGAATCCTAAATCCTGTAAGTTATTAGGAATAAGAAGGCGCTGGTCTCCCTCCCATACTCGTGTTTCAGGTAGTTAACCAGTTACAACTCTTTTCAGCGTTGATATTCCGAATCGGTCTCTCTCTCTCTCTCTCTGGCCACTACGGTAGGACCTCTTAAATGTAGTGGCACTTCTTATTTCCACTTCAACCATCTCTTCCCAAATATTTAGGAGAACAAGTTGTAGCCGTATTTATATTTCTGTAAACATTCAGTTTGGTGGCGGCTGGTAGTGTGTTAGCATCCCTCGATCTTCCAAGAAGCCCCAAACTTTCTGTTTCCCTTCAACGTTCTAAGATGTTGTCTTAACAGCCGATGGTTTTCGGCGACCTTTGACTAACCGCTGTTTCCCTCTACGATGCAAAGTCTTCCGTGAGTCTGCTGTTAAGTGGCACGCATCCTGTGGGCACGCAGCCTGTTAAAAAAAAAAAAAAAAAAAGTTCAAATGGCTCTGAGCACTATGGGAGTTTACTTCTAGGGTCATCAGTCCCCTAGACTTAGAACTTCTTCAAACCTAACTAACGTAAGGACATCACACACATCCATGCCCGAGACAGGATTCGAACCTGTGACCGTAGCAGCAGCGCGGTTCCGGACTGAAGCGCCTAGAACCACTAGGCCACAGCGGCCGGCCCTGTGAAAACCAGACCCTTTTGTCGAGCTCACAGTGGAGATTCAGTCTCCACTGTCTGACTTCAGACGCTTGATGCGAGGGCAGATTTTTTTCTGACTCTCGTTCTATAAAACACAGGCCTACCTCGCATTATACCTACCTGGCCTTCGCCAGGACAATAGGTGTGAGCAGCAATTCTGCGTAACAGGACTTGGGTATAACTCCCTCCAGTTTTATCGTTCTACAGAGTTTTCCTCATTCTCTGTGGAGTACATCCTGCTTTCACAGTGGGTTCTCATTTACCTGCTCTTGCAGTTAAACATAGGAAATTCTAATTCAGGTGGTTAAGTACTGGTAATTGCTTGTACTAATTGACATTATCCAGTGCAGATTAATTTATTGCGATTCTACTTGATTCTTGCAGGTTTTACGTATGTTACGGGACAGTTTGGGAAAAGAAAGGTCACATAACACAATATCTAAATGCAGTATACTATAATTATAGCACTTTATCTTTTATGCTATGGGCATCTATTTGTAACTGAAAATGTCTGGCAGCTGCTCCTCAATACTTTTTATATCAAGACGACTCATTACAGCAAACCAGCAACTCTCAGCTATGAAATCATCAATGAAGTTATGAAACTGTCAATGAAGTAAGGCCGCAATTCTGGACTCCATTCTGAAACTACCGTTTGCATTTTCATAGCAAAGACAGTCACAAAGCTGACATGCAGCACTGTGGTATACGTTTAGATTCCTACTAACACCACTGACTATGAATGAACTGAACTAACTTATGATGAGATGAAAGACATTATTTTGATAACTAAATGTGAGAGGTTTAATTCTGATGAGGGTCTGTAATTCTTTAGTAGGAGAAGGAAGAGAAGGAAAAATTGCAGAACATGTACTTTGGGAAGAAATGAAAGGGAAAGCCATGTGGAAGAATTTGGCATAGAGAATAAATTAATCATTGTTAACAGTTGGTTTAAAATAGAAAAAGAAGACTGAAAATGTTGAACACACCTAGATAGAATGTAAGGTTTCAGGTGCGTTATAGGATAGTAAGGCGTACCTTTCGAAACTAGGTAATATATTTCAAGGGCATTTTGAAGGCTGACATTACTTTAATGGTTATGAAGTACAGGCTACATCTAAAAGGGCAACAAAAGTGTAGAAAATGAAGAAGATGGGACCTGGATGAGTTAAGACCCAGAGGCTGTCGAAAATCTCAAAGGAATTTTTAGGCAACAACTAACTGATGAAGGGGAAAGGAATGCACTACAAGACATATGGGTGGATTTGAGAGATGAAATAATGAAGGCAGCAGAGCAGCAAATTAGAAAAAAGGTACTGAGAAATTCGAAAATAACAGAGGATTTTGAATTTATTTAACAAATGAGAAAATATAGCAATGCAGCACATGGAGTTGCCTAAAAGAAATATGGATGTCTAAAACATGACAATGACGAAAATTACAAAAAGGCAAAGCAAAGATGGCCAGAGGAAAACTGCAAGGTTTTGGTAGCAAGCATGGAGGTGATAGATGCCGCATGCAGAAAAGAACACACAAATTAAAAAAACCATTGGAGCGAAGAAAAGTAGATGTATGAATTTTAGAATACCAGATGACAAGCAAGAACTAAATAAGAAATAGAAATCTAGAAGATAGTAGGGATATACATAAAGAAAATCCAAATTCAATTAGGGGTAATGCAGGATTAGGTTTAATAATGAATACAGAAACTGGAGTGTGGGTAAGCTACTACAAACAGCATAGTGAACGCATTATTGTGGCCAAGATAGACACGAAGCCCACGCCTACTACAGTAGTACAAGTTTATATGCCAACTAGCTCTGCAGATGATGAAGAAATTGATGAAATGTATGATGATATAAAAGAAATTGTTCAGACAGTGAAGGGAGACGAAATTTTAATAGTCATGGGTGACTGGGATTCGAGTGTAGGACAAGGGAGAGAAGGAAACATAGTAGGTAAATATGGATTGGGGGTAAGAAATGAAAGAGGAAGCCGTCTGGTATACTTTTGCACAGAGCATAACTTAATCATAGCTAACACTTGGTTCAAGAATTATAAAAGGCGGTTGTATACATGGAAGTATCCCGGAGATACTAAAAGGTATCAGATAGATTATATAATCTATATATATATATAAGACAGAGATTTAGGAACCAGGTTTTAAATTGTAAGACATTTCCAGGGGCAGATGTGGACTCTGACCACAATCTATTGGTTATGAAGTGCTGATTAAAATTGAAGAAACTGCAAAAAGGTGGGAATTTAAGAAGATGGGACCTGGATAAACTGAAAGAACCAGAGGTTGTGCAGAGTTTCAGGGAGAGAATAAGGGAACAATTGACAGCAGTGGGGGAAAGAAGTACAGTAAAAGAAGAATGGGTAGCTCTGAGGGATGAAGTAGTGAAGGCAGCAGAGGATCAAGTAGGTAAAACGTCGAGGGCTAGTAGAACTCCTTGGGTAACAGAAGAAATATTGAATTTAATTGATGAAAGGAGAAAATATAAAAATGCAGTAAATGAAGCAGGCAAAACGGAATACAAACGTCTCAAAAATGAGATCGACAGGAAGTGCAAAATGGCTAAGCAGGGATGGCTAGAGGACAAATGTAAGGATGTAGAGGCTTATCTCACTAGGGGTAAGATAGATACTGCCTACAGGAATATTAAAGAGACCATTGGAGAAAAGAGAACGATTTGTATGAATATCAAGATCTCAGATGGAAACCCAGTTCTAACCAAAGAAGGGAAAGCAGATAGATGGAAGGTGTATATAGAGGGTCTATACAAGGGCGATGTACTTGAGGACAATATTATAGAAGTGGAAGAGAATGTGGATGAAGAGGAAATGGGAGATACGATACTGCGTGAAGAGTTTGACAGAGCACTGAAAGACCTGAGTCGAAACAAGGCCCCGGGAGTAGACGACATTCCATTAGAACTACTGACGGCCTCGGGAGAGCCAGTCCTGACTAAACTCTACCATCAGGCGAAGGACCCTCAGACTTCAAGAAGAATATAATAATTCCAATCCCAAAGAAAGCAGGTGTTGACAGATGTGAAAATTACCGAACTATCAGTTTAATGAGTCACAGCTGCGAAATACTAACACGAATTGTTTACAGACGAATGGAAAAACTGGTAGAAGCCGACATTGGGAAAGATCAGTTTGGATTCCGTAGAAATATTGGAACACGTGAGGCAATACTGGCCTTACGACTTATCTTAGAAGAAAGATTAAAGAAAGCCAAACCTACGTTTCTAGCATTTGTAGACTTAGAGAAAGCTTTTTACAATGTTGACTGGAATAATCTCTTTCAAATTCTAAAGGTGTCAGGGGTAAAATACAGGGAGCGAAACGCTATTTACAATTTTTACAGAAACCAGATGGCAGTGTTAAGAGTCGAGGGGCATGAATGGGAAGCAGTGGTTCGGAAGGGAGTGAGACAGGGTTGTAGCCTCTTCCCAATGTTATTCAATCTGTATATTGAGCAAGCAGTAAAGGAAACAAAAGAAAAATTCGTAGTAGGTATTAACATCCATGGAGAAGAAATAAAAACTTTGAGGTTCGCCGATGACATTGTAATTCTGTCAGAGACAGCAAAGGACTTGGAAGAGCAGTTGAACGGAATGGACAGTGTCTTGAAAGGAGGATATAAGATGAACATAAACAAAAGCAAAACGAGATAAATGGAATGTAGTCGAATTAAGTCGGATGATGTTGAGGGTATTAGATTAGGAAATGAGACACTTAAAGTAGCAAAGGTGTTTTGCTATTTGGGGAGCAAAATAACTGATGATGGTCGAAGTAGAGAAGATATAAAATGTAGACTGGCAATGGCAAGGAAAGCGTTTCTGAAGAAGAGAAATTTGTTAACATCGACTATAGATTTAAGTGTCAGGAAGTCGTTTCTGAAAGTATTTGTGTTGAGTGTAGCCATGTATGGAAGTGAAACATGGACGATAAATAGTTTGGAGAGGAAGGGAATAGAAGCTTTCGAAATGTGGTACTACAGAAGAATACTGAAGATTAGATTGGTAGATCACATAACTAATGAGGAAGTATTGAATAGGATTGGGGAGAAAAGGAGTCTGTGGCATAACTTGACGAGAAGAAGAGACCGGTTGGTATGACATGTTCTGAAGCATCAAGGGATCACAAATTTAGCATTGGAGGGCAGCGTGGAGGGTAAAAATCGTAGAGGGAGACCAAGAGATGAATACACTAAGCAGATTCAGAAGGATGTAGGTTGCAGTAGATACTGGGAGATGAAGAAACTTTCACAGGATAGGGTAGAATGGAGAGCTGCATCAAACCAGTCTCAGGACTCTAGACCACAACAACAACAACAGAAAGAGACTGTGGCTGTAGAGAACTTGATGAAACTGTTAGATTAAAACAAATAATCTGAACATGTGTAAGAATTCTGATCTCTGAGTTGTCATAGAGGATAAACTGAATAAAAGCAAACATACGTTTATATCATTTACAGATTTAGAAAAATCATTTGACAATCCTGATAAGAATACACACTTTCACACTCTGAAGGAATTAGGAATAAAACACAGGGTCACAAGATTATCTGCGACTTTTACTGAAACTAGCCTGCAGTTGGGTTTTAGGGCTGGAAAGTAACCCAGTAGTACACGAGGATGAAGCAAAATGCAGACTGGCATAGGTAGAAAAGTATATTTCAATAAGCTAAATTTGTCGACATTGATTAGAAACTTAAACAATAGGAAGAGTTTTCTGTAGATGTTTCTATGACTGTATTCTAGTACAGAAGTAGAACTTGAATGAGACATTGTTCAGTCTAGAAGTGAATAGAAACTTTTGAAACGTTGTACCATAGAAGATAATGAAGATTAGAAGGACAGATCGTGTAACTAATGAAAAGATACTAAATGAACTGCAGGGTAAGGAGCGTGTGCCACAACTTGACTAAAAGAAGGGATTGGTTATAGAACATATCCTGAGACAAAGATGAATCGTCAGTTTGTTCTACGTGGGAAGTGTGGAAATTATAAATCGTAGATGGATACCAAGGCTTGACTACACTGAAAAGATTCATCAGATATTGCTGTAGTATTTACAAAAATGAAATGGGCTGCCACACTACATACTAGCATGGAGAGATGCAGCGTATTGGAGCCCACAACAAGTAAGAAGTTAGATAAATTGTCTTTCTGATTATGACAACCTAGAACCAACTTGCAATATCTTTTGTCAGCTAGAGTGGTTGCGTGAAATACAGACTCTACTACACATCACTTGCGACGTGTACGTAATATACATCCTTGTTACCGCAAACAGTACTATACTGTAATTAAATTTTCAAATGATAACGGCACATTATATATTACCCAATGCAGAGTTAAGTATATTTCTGTAAAATAAATTAATTATGTTGTAATTCACCATGTAAACTGGTTTTATTCTACAAGTTCTTGCGAGAATTTCAGTCAACGATGATGGAGGACAGTGATCACATACCCTTCTCTACGCAAGAGGCCACAATGGCTCAATAATATTAAGATCTGGTGACTGGTGTCCAGGGGAGATGCGGCAATTCATTCTCGTGCCCACTAAACCAGACCTGGTCATGTGACATGTGAGAACATGGGTCCCATCGTCTTTAAATACAGCATCTCATTCGGGGAACAAATATTGCACTATGGAATGAACAAGATCAGTCAAAATGGTTACATAACACTTGACAGGAACGCCATCTTACAGAGTGACCGTGGGGCCCATCCAATAGCACGATATGACACAACGAATCATCACTGAAATCCTGCCATGTTTCAGTCTTGGCAGCAAGCCATCTGCATCGTAGGCTTGAGACAGCAAACACTGAGACATAACCTTAGCAACAACTTGGAAACAGTGTGGAGCAGTATTCATGCCCCCAAATGACTTTCTTCCGTTGTTCCTTAGTCCACGTGTTTTGACTTTGGGCTACAATTCCCTGTTACGGATATTTGCTTCGTTGTCAGTTGGTTTTGGAATTCGAGCTCGCCCTGCGAGTGGATAAAAGAGGATATAGCAAATTAAATAAATCCCATCTAGATATATTTATTAAAAAACATCCTGATTAAGGTTTCCCATGATTTGCCTAAATTGCTTCATGCAAATGGCAGGATGGTTCCTATGACAAGGTATGCCTGAATTCCTTCCCCATTCTTCCCTAATCCGATGAGACTGATGACGTCTTTGTTTGGTCTCTTCAACCAAATCAATCCAATCCAATGCAAAGCACACTAAAAGATTAGCTGCACTATGTTATGCAATAGTAAGCAACCAGTAGGATCGTTTCATCCTTGTATGATGGACCTCTACGACAGGGAGGAAGAGTGTACAATCTCCAGTGTAATCTTAATTTGCACACCAAGCCAATTTTTAATAAATGTCATTATTTTAATTTTATTTATGACTTTCAACTGACACAATCACCTCTTCTATTTGATCCACATTCAAATCGATGGCCTCTACAACTCACATACCACATTTTGGAAAAACATAGTACCCCACAATCACAACGACACTGTAACAGTCACACATTTAAAAATGCTAACTTCCAGCCACAGAAAGTATCAAAAACATTCGGTAGAGTTAGCTTCCGCATTCAGACCACAACAGCAGAAGGAAGACATAACTGACTCCACTATAGTAGACATTGGCATACCACTTAACACACACACACACACACATAGAGAGAGAGAGAGAGAGAGAGAGAGAGAGAGAGAGAGCGAGAGAGAGAGGGACAGAGGGAGAAAATAAAGTAGTTCAGGTGAGAGGCCGGAACGAAAACAGGTAAAAATCAGGAGGCACAAAGCACACAGCACAAATATAGAAACTACGCTGCAGCGGAAAAAGATCCTGCAAGAGCGAGACTAACGATGACTGAAGACAATCGTTCAGTGTGACAGAAGTCCAATTCTTCCACAAATTGCTGCTGATTTCAGTGCTGGGCCATCGACAAGTGACAGCGTGCGAACCATTCAACGAATCGTCATTGATAGAGGCTTTCGACGCCGAAGGCCACTCGTGCACCCTTGGTGACTGTATGACCCAAAGCCTTACGCCTCACCTGGGCCCATCAACACTGACACTGGACTCTTGATGACTGGAAACATGTTGCTTGGTCAGTCGAGTCTCGTTTCGAATTGTATCAAACAGATGTACGTGTGTGGTTATGGAGACAAGCCCATGAATCATTGGACCCCGCATGTCAGCAGGGTATTATTGAAGATGGTGGAGGGCATGCTGGTGTGGGGCATGTGCAGTTGGAGTGATATGGGACCCCTGATACTTCCAGATACGACTCTGGCACGTGATGCATATGTAAGCATCCTATTTGATCACCTAAATCCATTCGTGTACACTGCGCATTCCGACGGACTTGGGTAATTCCAGCAGCACAATGCGATACCCCACACCTCCGGGATTGCAGAATTGCTACAGAGTGGCTCCAAGATCACTCTTCTGATTTAAACGCTTCCGCTTGTCACCAAACGCCGCAGACATGAACATTAATCTGCATATCCGGGATGTATTGCAATGTGCTGTTCACAAGAGATCTTAACCATCTCGTTCACTTAGGGACTTATGGACAGCCTTGCAGGGTTCATGACGTCAGTTCCCTCCAGCACTATTTCAGACATTAGTAGAGTCCAAGCCACGTCGTATTGTGGCACTTCTGCATGCTCGTGGGGGCTCCTACTTGATATTAGACAGACATACCAGTTTCTTTGACTCTTCAGTGTACATCTTCATCTACTTCTATGTGATTACTCCGCTATTCACAATAAAGTGCCTCCCAGAGGGTTCAATGAACCACCTTCAAGCTTTCTCTCTACAGTTCCACTCTCGAACATTCAACAATGTTTCAAATGGCTCTGAGCACTATGGGACTCAACATCTGAGGTCATCAGTCCCTATATCTTAGAACTACTTAAACCTAACTAACTTAAGGACATCACACACATTCGTGCCCGAGGCAGGATTCGAACCTGCGACCGTAATGGTCACGCGGTTCCAGACTGAAGGGCCTAGAACCGCTCGGCCACATCGGCCGGCCACTCTCGAACGGTGCGATGGGGAAAACGAGCACTTGAATTTTTCTGTGCGAGCCCTAATATCTCTTATTTTATCGTGATGATCATTTCTTCCTATGTAGGTGGGTGCCAACAGAATGTTTTCGCAATCGGAGGAGAAAACTGATGATTGGAATTTCATGAGAAGATTCCATCGCAACGAAAAACGCCTTTGTTTTAACGATTGCCACTCCAATTCATATATCATATCTGTGATACTATCTCCCTTATTTCGCGATAATGCAAAACGAGCTGCTCTTCTTGGAACTTTTTCGATGTCATCAGTCAGTCCCACCTGATGTGGATCCCACATAGCACATCTATACTCCAGAATAGGGCGGACAAACGTGGTATAGGCAGTCTCTTTAGTAGGCCTGTTGCATCTTTTAAGTGTTCTGCCAATGCGTCGTAGTCTTTGGTTTGCTCTACCCACAACACTACCTATGTGATCGTTCCAGTTTAGGTTATTTGTAATTGTAATCCCTCAGTATAAAGTTGATTTTACAGCTTTCAGTTTTGTGTGACTTATCGCGTAATCGAAATTTAGCGGATTTATTTTACTACTCATATGAATAACTTCACACTTTTCTCTACTCAGGATCAATTACCACTTTTCCACCCATACAGATATCAAACCTAAACCATTTCGCAATTCGTTTTGGTCGTCTAATGACTTTACAAGACGGTAAATGACAGCATCATCTACAATAAATCTAAGAGGGGTACTCAGATTGTCTTCTATGTCGTTAATATAGATCAGGAACAATAGAGGGCCTGTAACACTTCCTTGGGGAACGCCGGATGTTTCTTCTATTTTTCTCGATGACTACTAACCGTTATGTTTCTGACAGGAAATCACGAATCCAGTTACACAACTGAGGCGATATTTCATAGGTACGCTGTTTTGATAGAAGACGCTTGTGAGGAACGGTGTCGAAAGCCTACAGGTAATCAAAAAAAAAAATAGAATCAATTTGACATCCCCTGTTGATAGCACTCATTAGTTCATGAGTATAAAGATCTAATTGTATTTCACAAAAAAAATATTTAATGAATCCGTGCTAGCCATATGGCAATAACTCGTTTTCTTCGAGATAATTCATAATATACGAACACAGTAGATCTTCCAAAAGTCTACTGCAAACTGAAGTTAGTGATATGGGCCTGTAATTCAGTGGATTACTCCTATTTCCCTTTTGGGTATTGGTGTGACTTGAGAAATTTTTCAGTCTTTAGGTGCGGACCTTTCTGTGAGGAAGTGGTTATATATGATTGGTAAATATGGAGCTATTGTATCAGCATACTCTGAGAGGAACCTGACTGGTATACAATCTGGGCCAAAAGCCTTCCCTACATTAATTGATTTAAGAAGCTTCGCTACAGTGGGGATAGCTACTTCTATGTTTCTCATCTCGGCAGTGGTTCTTGTTTGGAATTCTGGAATATTTACTTCGTCTTCTATGGTGAAGGTTTTTCGGAAAACTGTGTTT
The DNA here is from genome assembly GCF_023864275.1 of Schistocerca cancellata. Classification (NCBI taxonomy): domain Eukaryota; kingdom Metazoa; phylum Arthropoda; class Insecta; order Orthoptera; family Acrididae; genus Schistocerca; species Schistocerca cancellata. Next base: position 517,679,861 of record NC_064632.1, read on the forward strand.
AATAACTGCGCTTTTGTGGCACTGTCAGTGCATTTACCGTTCTCATGGCCCAGTGAAGGTATTGATTGTGTCTTGCCACTGGTGTGCTTTATGTATGACCAGAATCTCTTTGGGTTTTCTGCCACATTATCAGATAGAGTTTGATGTGGAAATTATTATAAGCATCTCGCAATGAAGTACGCTCTATCTTTCGAACTTCTGCAAAATTTTGTGGATTCTGAGTTATTTTAAATTTACCATGCTTTTTTCGTTGCTTCTCCAACAGCGATCTGACCCGTTTTGTGTACCACGGGGGATCATACCATCACGTATTAATTTGTGTGGTGTATATCTGTCAATTTCTGCCAATACTATCTCATGGAAATCATTCCAATCTTCTCTACTCTTACGTGATCAGAACTGAAGGAGTGGAGATTGTCTCTTAAAAAGGCGTTAAGAACAAATTTAACAGCTTTCTTAAATAAATGCACTTTGCGTTTCATTTTGATGGTCGAGGGTGTTAGGGTTTCAAGCCTAGCAGCAACTGCATTGTGGTCGCTAATCCCTGTAACCATAATGATACTATTTGTCCAGGATTATTTGTTGCTAAGAGGTCAAGTATGCATTTGCAACCTTTTACGCTTTTGGGTGGGCATATGTACTAATTGTTGAAAATAATTTTCTGAGAAGGCGTTCAGTACAATTTCAGATGACCGGCTTTAAATGTGTAATTTTTCCAGCACATCGAGAGTAGACTAAAGTCAACACCGACTATAATTGTATAATTGGGATACCTATTTGAAATGAGATTCAAGTTTTCTTAGAACTGTTCAGTTACTGTATGTTCCGAATCAGGAGGGTCGGTAAAACGATCCAATTAATAGTGTCCGATTTTCGAGTATAACCTCTACCCATACTGTTTCGCAGGAACTATCTACATAAATTTCACTACAAGGTGAACTACTTCTGACAGCAATAAATACTCCTCCACCAAATGTGTTTGATCCATCCTTTCTGAACACTGTCAGGTCGTTTGAAAAAATTTCGGCTGTACTTATTTCCGTCTTTAACCGGCTTTCCATACCTATAACTATTTGATCTTCAGTGCTTTCTATTAGGGCTTGGAGCTCTGGTTCTTTCCCAATACAGCTACGACAATTTACAACTACAATACCGATCGTTTCTACACCTACCTTTCTGTGTTTACCTGATTCTTTTTAGATGGTCGCCCTTTCTGTGGTTTCCTGAGACCCTCTAAACTAAAAAAAAAACAACACCCAGCCGCATCCACGCAGCCCCCGCCACCTATGTCGTCACTGCATGTGTGTAGTGGACTCCTGACCTATTCAGCAGACCTAGAAACCTACTACCTGATGGGGCAAGTCAAGGAATCTGCAGCCTATGCGGTGACAGAACCGCCTGAGCCTCTGATTCAGACCCTCCACTCGGCTCTGCACCAAAGGGCCACAGCTGGTTCTATCGACGATGCTGCAGATGGTGAGCTCCGCCTTCATCTTGCAAGCAAGACTGGCTGTCTTTACCATTTCTGTTAGCTACCCAAAACCAAAGAGAATCTCCTCCGATCGAAAGCGACACACGTCATTGGTAGCGACAACAGCCACCACCTGCAGTTGGCTGCACCCTGCAGTCTTCATGGCATCCAGAAGCACTATTTCCATAACCCTAATGACACAGAGTCCATACTGGCATCCCTGTGTCCGACCCCCCGCAATGATTTCCTTTGAGAGTAGCCTTAAGCTGTGTGACAGAAGCCAAAGCAGCCTGGAGCTGTGACTGAAGCATCGCCAACTCAGCTCGTATCTGTACACAGCAGTCACATTTCCTGTCCATTACTGAAGTCGCTCTTGTTTGAAGCTCATAGCTGGCCAGAGTGGACGAGCGATTGTAGGCGCTACAGTCTGGAACCGCGCGACCACTTCGGTCACAGGTTCGAATCCTGCGTCAGCATTGATGTGTGCGATGTCCTTAGGTTAGTTAGGTTTAAGTAGTTCTAAGTTATAGGGGACTGATGACCTTAGAAGTTAAGTCCTATAGCGCTCAGAGCCATTTTGAAGCTCATAAAAATATGTAGCTAACGAACAATGCACTCGCCTTATTAGCAGCAGGAACTCAAGTTGCTCTCTCACTAACGGTCTAACCGACACTGGGTTATTCTAACCAAAACAAACAAAAGCCTGTATGATACAAGGGTCGATACAAGGATCGATAACAACGGCAGTACTCTATGCCACACTGTTATGACAATAAAAGGTTGTGTCTAGTAATCACTCAAACGTGCAAGATATTACCAAAATAAACTAGTAACTACACAGATAACTGAAAATAAGTCACTCCTGTTTGCACTGAAACGCTACATTATTATTTAAATATGATGCAGAACGTGATATTGTAATGGTCAGTAGTGGACCAGTATCACTTTGAGCGTAATTACCTATGAACCTCAGGTAAATACACAACACCTATTACTCAAAGTCATTTGTCTTCCCTTTCTCATGCTCACCACTCTCCCAGTAGGCCACCTGAGCTTTTGTTCTATGTTTATTTATGATATAACTTACGACGCTATATGTTACTCCGGTAGATGTTAGTCCTTATTTAGACTTAATTATTCTTATTTCCACTAAGATCATTGTATTGATACTCCACATATATTTTTCACTATAATTTATGACCCAACATGGTCGCTAAATTTTTTCTCAGCATAGTCCACTCTTAATCAGTACAATTTACGAACAAAATGTATGCCACAATCAAGCCATGGTTGATGAAGACGTTAAAAAACATGTTACCATCATCATCAGCACTGTTCTAATGATAAGAAGTATGAGATACAAGATATACAGTAGATAGTGCTGCGTTATAGCTTTTTAGTGTAGTAAATGATATAGCAGGAACTTAACAATAAGAAACACATAGCCACATCAAAAACAATTGTGATACTAGCAAAAATTGCTTGGATTCATTTTTATCCTGAGATCTTCATCCAAATAGACATACTGATTACAGTAAATATCAGACTTTTTGTTTAACAGTTACCAGAGAATATAATGAAACATGTATCTATATAAAGAAACACCGTACCTGTAGGGTACCCACATGGCACAACATGGTGAACAGACAGCCTATGACAGGGCTGGATGATCTCGATAGTGTGGTCAACAACACCATCCTAGGCTGTCCCATGCCACCCTGGTAACAGGTAAGGGTCTCTTTCAGTCACCATGCCCACTACCACATTGAGGGACTGCTCCATCACTGTATGCAGAAAGCAGCCACAAGACTTCCATTTCATATACTCTAATTATGAACCTAGCTTCTTTGGTGTCTGCAATATTTCAGCAAATGAGATGTTATTATGAATATTACATCACCCTAGCATATAGTCCTAGCCAGGTTCTCCTTTATAGCATCATGCACAGGAACATTTTGGTTGGAAACTTTAAGAATATGAAATTTCTGTATAGTAACCACAATGTAGCGGATACAACAACATATTTATGTTTCTGATATATGACTGAAGTCTCCAATAATCACACACACACACACACACACACACACACACACACACACACACACACACACACACAAACAAACTAACAAACAAAGAGAGAGAGAGAGAGAGATATGTAAGGGTGGTTTGATAAGTCTGGTAAATTATCTTGAACTCTCTCACTTTGTCAACAGTAAACCTCTCTGTCATGCCCGATGCCTCTCATGTTGTATCTCTCAAGAGAGTTTGTTTAGCATGTCTGTAACATGTAACAGTCATGTGCACATTGCTCTTTGTTGGATTCTGTCTGGCTTTTCTCTTAATATGACCTGCTAAGGGTTTGTCTGATGAGCAATAGCTTACAAAGTAAAGGGAAATCGAACATGTGTTTTGTAAGCCATTTTCTTTTCATGGATGTATTATGGTTCTTTAAGATTCTTCCAATGAATCTGAGCCAGTTATATGCTTTACCCCACATTCTGTGATACGTATTAATCCCGCTATAGCTAGTTCCACTTTGTTACTTCCAAGTACTTTATGATTAGTCCAGCTTCTATTGGCTAACAGTTATTATTATTATAATTAGTAGTAGAAGTAGTACGAGTGGTGGCGGTCATGGTGGTACTTTTATTCATCCATAGATCTCTTCTACAAGGCTGCTAGACATGGTTTGTTATTACAATTACTGAACAATGACAATAAAGTAAATTACATATACAGACATTTATGTACTTACAGATCTTGTATGACAAGGATGGGACAGGTAGTCAGCTGTGGCGTTTTAATTGGAACTACCCCATCATTTGTATGAAGAAACTTAGGGAAAACACAGAAAACCTGTCAGGATGGCTGGATGAAGTCGGGATCCTCCACCCACCCATAAGTGAAAGGTCACACTCTTAAAACAGAGCTATCTCATTCAGTTTATCCCTAGTGTGCAATATTGTTTAAAACTAAATTATTTACTGATTTGAAAAGCTAATGCTATATTGTTCATTCGTTTCTCACCCCCAGTCACTGCATAAACTGTACGCATCATACACTACAATACTTGTCATAAAATATCAAACAAAATTAGCTGATGTCAGGGTCATTTTCTGTACTGAATCTTCTCATTTGTTATCCTGCAAAATCAAGTCAGTATCTCTCTACGTCGAGTGAGATGTTGAGCTCAGGAGGAAATAAGGCGTTAGTATTGTACATTGTGTAGCTCTGGGAGTATTTCTCATTTGTTAACCTGCAAACTGGAGTCAGCATGTATCCATATTGTGTGACATGATGAACTCAGGAGTAGGATAAGGTGTTGGTATTACAGACTGTGTAGCTCTCGGAGGATAGTTTTCCAGAAAATGTGATTGTAATTTTTATGTTTATTTTTTCTTGGTAAATGTAAGTTCACTCTACATCTTGTTCCACAGTCGTGGAAAGAGCTGTTTGCGCAGTAATTATCAATGTACCTTTTGATATCTACAAATGATTAGTAAATACACTAACACAGAAAAGTTAAAATCTCCAGTGTTTTGAACTGATCTTTACAGTGAACTTGGCTACTATTTTTATGGCCCTTTTCTGTAGTTTGAAAATCGTGTTCAAATTTTGTGCATTTCAATTGAGACTCAATAATCATACCTAGAACATTTGCATTTCTTATAAAATCTGTAGATGTGCATCTACTCTTCAAACTGAAATTTATGGCATTAGTTTACATTTTGTCCAGTGTCACTTTCCCTATTAATGATCAGTTATATATTTCTTTGAGGCTTTAATTTGCTTTCCCTGCAATTAGTTCTCCTGTTTCCTCAGTGACTATAGTGTTACTGCAATCAACAAAGAGGATTTTTGCCATGACTAGCGTCCTAGGGAAAGTCATCAATGTATAACAATAATAGAATTGCTCCTAATATGCTACCCTTCACCTTACATATTAACGTAATTGGTTTCCAACAACTGATTTACTAAAAGTATACACTTGTGTGTGGTATGTGTCATCTCTGCTCTTTGTAAACTATTTGCTAGATATGAGTGGAACTATTTATTACCTTTTCCACTTATACATAATTCATCCAGCTTATTTAGTAAAATCTTATGCTCAAGAGTATTAAAAGTCTTGGCAAGGTCTAAAATCATGCTTGTGCCATAGTCAACTTTCTCAATAGAATCAAGTACCACATTTATGAATTCTACATTACATGATTCTATACTTCTAACACTATGAGAAATAAACTGTCATTGACTTATTAGGCAGTATTTATTCAGTTAATTCATTAACATTTCTTTCATATTTGATCCTATTATTTTTGAGAATGGTGAGAGCAGTGAAAGGACCAGTTTTTTCCAAATCTTCTTCATTACCTTCCTTTAGCCTAAGTAGAACACTTGACAGTTTTAAATACTCTGGAAATTATCCCTTTTACTGTATTTGTTTACACAGGTTGTATCCTCTCTCTGCATTGTTTCAGTACACACAGTGGTTCTTGATCTAAGCCTACAAACTTAGAGGCTTTTAGTTTTTGTGCTGCTTTACTGGCTTCATACTTCGTGTTTGGTAGTAATATTGTTGTACTTAGGGTCAAATTATTTACAAATATTATATGAGTTTTTGACAGCTTTTGTTGTAACTTCTCTGTCCTATTTGAAAACTGCTCACTCACATAGCTTGCTGTGTGGTATGGCTCAATTATTACTTTCTCCCCCATTCTCACCAATATTTTACTATACCTTCCTTTATCACTGTTTCCTATGTCATAACAGCTAAGAGTGCTTTGCCTTTACTTTCTGCAGTGTATTGTATTTCCCATTAAGTGACTTTTTTGTGTAAATCAGTATCTTGCTATGAATCTATTTGTACCTGTGTAGTAAATTAAGAACAGTGGCTCATTGTGACTGTTTTTCAAGGACCTGAAAAATACAGGAAACTGTTATTTTCACACAAAATCGAAACTTCTTCGTTCACTATCACAGATCTGTGATAACACTTGTATAACATGATATGCAGTCTGCAGGAGACTTGTACACATACTGTTACTCTCCTTCCAAAAACACCTAATTGGCAGTAAAGTTTGGAGCACATATGTTAAAGTGACTCTTATGTATTAGTTTGATAGATATATTGCATTCTTGCTCTGTAAGGCAATGTGTACAGCGAAAGCCCCGAACTATTTACAAAGTTTTGATGACTGTGATCTCATACAGCAAACACTGACTGACTAACACAATGTCTCCATCACTAAAAATGTGCTGTGTAGAGTTCTCAGTCACACATGTATACTGTGAATTATGTAACACATCTTTAAAGGGTATTGTAGAATTCCTCTTTCTTACAAGAAGTGAGCCATTTTGCACTCTATTATTTACGAAGAATTGCATCTCTGCCACAAATTCCATAGGATGTAAGTGCGGTAATGACTGCATCTTTTTCAAAAAATGGGTATAATACAGACTACTTCTGTCTAGGTTTTATGATTCCTGTTTAGGTTTCAGACAACATTCTTCCATGAAACTGGTAGAGTTAGAAGTGATTACAGATTCAAGTGATTTGATTCCAAGAATGGTATCAGGCAGTAATGTATTTATAGACGTATTTATGTATGCCAGCAGTGTTTAAGTGCTTTTTGTAAGTAGCCTCACAGCTGTACTGCATCGTTACAGATTAAAGTGATACACACTAGAAATCACCAATCTACTTGAAACATTTTTATGACTGTGATACACAAAAAAATTGTGTATTACAATAAGCCACTGGCTCGTGTATGGATAACTGATGTACAAGTAGGGGAAGGGAGTGCCATGGAATGACAATCAGTAATAAAGTCAGATAGTAATGATGAAGTGGTGAATATGTTTCTGCTACCAGTTATGATTTTCTTTTGGTTACATTCTACTCTCTCTCTCTCGCTCTCTCCCTATATATATATATACTGTAGAAACTGTGTGGAACTTTGAAGTAAATGTGCAATTAAAGATGGAAATGACACAACAAAGGATGAATCATTTGAAATTATACATCAAGTTATCTATCCCATAGGTTGAATAAACGGTGCAACTATATGCCATGAGGTAACAGAACACAGCAATATGAGATGAAGGTAACACCATGTATCTGTACTTTAATCTTTAAGTACAAGTTCTTCTAAATTTCACCAGTGACTGTCCAACACACATGCATATATATATATATATATATATATATATATATATATATATATATATATATATATATATATGTGTGTGTGTGTGTGTGTGTGTGTGTGTGTGTGTGTGTGTGTGTGTCTGTGTGTGTGTGTGTGTCTGTGTGTGTGTGTGTGTGTGTGATTAAAGTACAGATACATGGTGTTACCTTCGTCTCATATTGTTGCGTTCTGTTACCTCATGGCATATAGTTGCACCGTTTATTCAACCAATGGGATACATAACTTGATGTATAATTTCAAATGATTCATCCTTTCTATGTTAAAATACACATATGTTGTGTTATTTCTATCTTTAATTGCACATTTACTTCAAAGTTCCACACAGTTTCTACTCCAAATGACATTACTTCCTCGGTATACCTCTTTCTCTAAGGCTTTCTATAAGTCAGTGTAATAATAGTAAAGTGCGAACTGTAAAGGATTTATTGGTGTGGCCAAAGAATTATGCAATAGTTGTGATGTGAAGTCCAAATGTTCAAAAACGTGTGAATTCCTAAGAAACCAAACTTCAGAGGTCATCGATCCCTAGATTCACACACTACTTAAACTAACTTAAATTAACTTATGCTAAGAAGAACACACACACCTGTGCCCGAGAGAGGATTCGAAACTCCGGCGGGAGGGGATACACAATCAGTGACACGTGCCACTCCGCGCGGCGAGGTAATAGAATTGGATATTTTCCACGCTATACATCCTTTTAGATTAGTTTCTCGTTCCATAGATCCGTGCTGAGGAGATCATCATGGATGTGGAACATGTCAATTTTCTTTTATAAAAAGCTGAAATAACAATACTAATAGTATGAATGTATATACAATACATCATTAGTTTCTATTAAAAAATTCGTCAATGGAGTAGAATAGTATGAATATATATACAATACATCATTTGTTTCCATTAAAAAATTCGTCAATGTGTGTGTGTGTGTGGTTTGAGGTTTTCGGGCGCTAAACAGCGGGGTCATCAGCACCCAAACGCATAGAAACAGGAATACATGCGGTGAAGGGACGAAGACGGGCAGCAAACAAGGAGAACGGCTAAAAGACACAGACCTGACGCAGTTCCAAATCCTCACATACAGAGGAAAACCAAGAGGAGAAGAAAAGCACTAAAAAAGGAAAGGAAACGCAAGGAAAAGAGAACAGAAATCGAAGTGAAAGAGGTAGGTAATCGTGACTGGCGGACCTCTTACCTGAAATATGGGTGAGCCAGTCACCCAGCAGCACACTAAAATCTTCTCCCTAAAATCCTAGGCAACGAATTGGACAGGACACAAATCCGTAAGACCTTAACCACAGTCATTGCGTCGTTTTGCAGAATAGAGGTCAAATCCGGAGGCAAGAAAACCACCGCCCTCTGGTCGGAGAATAAAATACAGTCAAGTAAAATGTGGCGGACAGTAATCTGGACTCAACAAGCACTGCCGATTGGGGGGTCCTCCCGCCGGAGTAAAAAACCATGTGTTAAGGGACTGTGCCCGATGCGGAGGCGAGTGAGGAGAACTGATCCGCCTGCATGAATGGTAGGACGTACGCCATGGCCGCGTGGTGGCCTTGAAGAGACTCAGCTTATTTTCACCGACTGCCAGCCACTCCTCCTGCCATTGAAGCATAACACGAAAACGCAAAAGGGAGGTAGCAGCATGGAGGGGGACAGCACATTCAACAACGTGAGGGAGGGAACATGCATCTTTGGCAGCCACATCCGCCAGTTCGTTTCTCCTAATACCCACGTGCCCCGGCACCAACAGAAAGAAACCTCCTTCCCCTGCCGTTGCAGGTGGAGTAGGGCATCGTGGATGTTCTGGACGACCGTATCCGCTGGGTACAAGTGCTGCATGGTCTGAAGGGCACTCAGGGAGTCAGAACAGATGAGAAACTTAAGACTGGGAACACATCTCATCCGCTCCAATGCCCGCAAGATTGCAAACAATTCGGCATCAAAGATGGTAAACGCCGCAGGAACCCGTAACTTGACGACTCGATCAGGGAAAACAACAGCACAACCAACAGTGTCCCCCTGTTTAGAGCCATCCGTAAATACTGGTACATGGTCGGGATGCTGGTTTAAAATTTCGTAAAATAAGGAGGTTAAAACAAACGCAGGAGTGCAGCTTCTCCGGTACTCTGACAATTCTAAAAGGACGCTGGGCCTCTGGAGCAACCAGGGAGGCAGGCGGGTAAAACCCTGAAGTTGGGGTGCCACACGCTCCACACCAAGGGACTCAAGCAAATGCTTAGCACGAATCCCAAATGGTCTCGTTGCCCTGGGATGACTGCAAAAGAGACGTTCCATAGGCGGTCGGGCAACGGTAGGGTACGCAGGGGAGGTAGGACAGGCAAAGAATTGACACACCCGTCGCACCATGAGGAGTTTCCGCCGGATGGCGAGCGGCGGTTCCCCTGCCTCAGCACAGAGGCTGGGGATGGGACTGGTACGGAAGGCACCAGTGGCCAGCCTGATACCCTCATGGTGTACCGCATCAAGAATCTTCAGATACGAAGGCCTCGCTGACCCATACACGGTGCATCCATAGTCAAGACGCGATCAGACGAAAGCCCTATAAAACTGCAGCAGACGCGCCCGATCTGCTCCCCAGGACCGATGGCTCAGTCACTTCAAAATATCCATTGCCTTCAGGGCCCACACCTTGAGGTCTTTAAGGTACGGCAGTCACTACATCAATCAAAAGTGAGGCCCAGGATCCTCATAGTGTCGCTAAAAGAAAGAATGGTGTCCCTCAGACGCAATTCAGGGGAGGTAAAAGACGTCGAGAACGATTAAAATGAACACACACGCATTTTTCTGCAGAAAAGGAAGGAGTTGGCCACTACTAAGTCTTTCAGGCTCCTTTTAAACTGATCTTTATTTGTAACTAATTTTTTTATGTTTGCTGGCAAATTATCGAAGATGAGTGTTCCTGAGTAGTGGACCCCTTTTTTGAAGTAAAGTAAGTGCTTTTAAGTCCTTGTGCAGATCACTTTTGTTCCTGGTATTGTATGTATGAACTGAGCTGTTTGTTGGAAAAAGAGATATATTATTGAGGACAAATTTCATTAAGGAGTAAATATACTGAGAGGCAGTAGTTAGTATACCCAGTTCTTTGAAGAGGTTTCTACAGGTCGTCCGTGAATTTACTCCACAAATAATACGTATTACACGCTTTTGGACTCGGAAAACTTTTTGTTTTGACTTGAAGTGTTACCCCAAAATATTATACCATAAGACATTATGGAATGAAAGTAGGCAAAGTATGCAAGCTTTTTCACTTTTATCTCGCCTATGTCTGCTGACACTCGAATTGCAAGTACAGATTTCTTAAGGCTTTTCTGAAGTTTTGTGGTGTGCTCCTCCCAACTGAATTTATTATCAAGTTGTAATCCCAGGAATGTAAGACTGTCAACCTCTTCTATCTGCTCTTCTTCATACTTTATGCATATGCTGGGTGGAAACCTCTTACAGGTTCTGAATTGCATATAGTGAGTCTTTGAGTCTTTTTGAAGTTTAATGTCAGTGAGTTGGCTTTAAACCATTTATTAATATGCATGAAAATATCATTAGCAGATCTTTCTAGAACTACACTCGACATACTATTTATTGCAACAGTCTCAAGTCATAACTGGGTTAAAGTAGCGCAAAAGTCATCTCTAGGGGGCTATTCCAAAGTAGCAAAACCAATTTTAACTGATTATACTGAGCATTGTATTATAGGCCTCAATTTCTTAACGATAGTACTATGCAGGGAAAAAAATATTTTTTTAACGCTGGAGTAAGATTGTTAGTGGGACACGCAGTTGTAAAATAATTTTGGCACTAAAATCATGATTCGTTATTGTCGGTTTGTTTTTCGAAAGGAGGTGTTAAGATCGTGATGCAATCATAGCTATCGTATTAAGAGTTGACCTATGAAGGTATCATATGTCTTGATATGGTATAATGATGTGTGGTGTATCACTTCAACAAAATGACAGCTACATCCTTTGTGCCTGTATTGTTATGCAGCATTTACCTAACTCTAGCATTGGACTTCTGACTGTGCGTTTCTAGTGCAATGTAAACTATGCAGAATATCAAAAACCTCTAATTATTTTCCATGTATCTCACATCCAAAGCGTAAAGTGTACTAGTGTGTACTGCTATATTATGTCAGTGTATTACCATATTTACTACTTTCAGAAGATGTATCAAATCTAATGAAATGACTGCATATACTATGATGTATATCCAATTATATAGTAGACGCTCTCGAATCCATTATTTTCGGCAAGTACATGAATATGTGATTACAATCCATTAGTATTTACACTAATAGAGATACTCTTATTCCCCATATGTATTAAGACTTGACCCACATAGTCTGTTTAAAGTCAGTTGTAAATCTTCATTGCACAGTGGAAGTGCCCTCCCCAAATACGAAATAACGCAATTCTGGTTTTCTCACCTCAGTGTCTTCCATTTCCAGTTTTCGACTTTTACTGCTCATAAAAAAGTATTTTTTTTAATATGAATCAGATGAAGTCTGTTTGACACATTGCCTCTTTTTCTTAATACCTGTGGAATAACTGTATCTGTTGGAACAGTATCAATTTATAATTGGTTTTACTTGAGACCTGTGGAAAAACAAGATGCACGATATCCAGACCACACCATATTGATACAAAATAGCCATACTTTTCCTAACCAGATCCACATAGGAATAGGTTTATATAGACCGTTTCATATGCCATAATATAGTAAACACCTTCGAATAAATCGTTTTCGTTCAAGTTCACCATTGTGTGACCATTTTCCATTGGTTCTGACAGTAAATGCAGATATCTTACATTCCCCACTCGTATCTGCTTTTTTCTCTATGTCCTGTACATAAATGTATATGCAACGATTGGTAAAGTTTATTGTACATAATTATTTGTGCTTTTATCTGTTAACTTACCAGATGTGGCTTGGTTTCTTCAGCATGCAAGTGAGGCTTTGATTTTCCCACCCAGTCAGCGTATCTACAGAGAGTTTAAGAAGAATTCACTCTTCTTGAAGGGAGGATATAAGATGAACATCAACAAAAGCAAAACGAGGATAATGGAATGTAGTCGAATTAAGTCGGGTGATGCTGAGGGTATTAGATTAGGAAATGAGACACTTAAAGTAGTAAAGGAGTTTTGCTATTTGGGGAGCAAAATAACTGATGATGGACGAAGTAGAGAGGATATAAAATGTAGACTGGCAGTGGCAAGGAAAGCGTTTCTGAAGAAGAGAAATTTGTTAACATCGAGTATAGATTTAAGTGTCAGGAAGTCATTTCTGAAAGTATTTGTATGCAGTGTAGCCATGCATGGAAGTGAAACATGGACAGTAAACAGTTTGGACAAGAAGAGAATAGAAGCTTTTGAAATGTGGTGCTACAGAAGAATGCTGAAGATTAGATGGGTAGATCACATAACTAATGAGGAAGTATTGAATAGGATTGGGGAGAAGAGAAGTTTGTGGCACAACTTGACCAGAAGAAGGGATCGGTTGGTGGGACATGTTCTGAGGCATCAAGGGATCACCAATTTAGTATTGGAGGGCAGCATGTAGGGTAAAAATCATAGGGGGAGACCAAGACATGAATACACTAAACAGATTCAGAAGGATGTAGGTTGCAGTAGGTACTGGGAGATGAAGAAGCTTGCACAGGATAGAGTAGCATGGAGAGCTGCATCAAATCAGTGTCAGGACTGAAGACCACAACAACAACAACAACTCAAAAAAGGAAACTTTTATCAGCACAATGCTAGCTGTCAATCCACCACTTGTACACAGTAAAACAAATGGATTGTGGTGAAGCTGGAGTGTGGCACAACGATATTTAGCATATTACAGGCAGTGTTTGACCTTATGTATCTCACACACAGCTTTAGCCTTATTGATTCTTAGAAACCCTAGCTTCATTACCACTTACATCGATGACACCCATTTATATTTCCTTGAATGTTAATAATAGAGAATACTGATAAACTGCAGCTGTCGCAGTTTATTATATAATCTAAAGATCCAAGACGTGTGTGACACATGGAAGCTATATTCTAGAACCATACAAGATGTCAGTGAGCCCCTCACTGAAGCTGCCCTAGCCTACACAACATAATCCTGTTACCGCATTTGGGTACAGCATTACACATACTACCCTTCTAACGCACTGCACTATCCTGTCTAGGTACTGCATCTAGGTGCTCTGCTATGGTACACCATCCAGCTGATGTGCTGCATTGTCCAATATGTACTGGCGGTACTTAAGAGGAGCAGTTGGCCTACCTCCTACAGTCATCAGGTATCTTCCACATTTTAGAAACACTATTAGCTGACAAGTGGCTGTGGAGATCCAGATCCAGTTTTGCGTTTACTGCAAATACCAATGGAGACTGATCACATGTTGCTGTACATGCCAGAAACGATGGGTTCGAGCACTTCACTAGAGGACATCCGAAAATTATCTGTTGATAAGCGTACATTGCCAGTGGGATCTGATTAAGTGTACCAATAATAACACACAGTCCTACTGTGTCATACAGTAATACACAGTAGTTTATACTTCGTGTGATGAACATGGATAGGACACAAGAAGAGTCTGCGACAGTTGATACAAGAAGTGCCGTGGACGTCCGTCCACACATGGAACGTCGCCGTGCGCAAACCAATTTAGCTGGCTGCGTAAATCACGCCCCCTTCTAACGGTTTCGGCGACAAGAGAAGCGATGAAAAACTGGATTGCGAACTTCACACTGTCCTCCCATGACCAACGTCCATCCTTCACATACAGAGATGTGTTGCTTAGTAAATAGGCTCTCTCTCACACTTATGTTTAAAACATCGTGTATTCGTGGCGGCAGAAGGTCGAGTGGTTCCAGAATTTGCGTGGAAATTATTGAATCACTAAACCCTGGAGCGGCAGCACCACCAGAAAGAGAGACGCATGCATAAGTAAGCATGCTCGGAATGAATCTGTCAGTCAGTCCAGGTCTTGATCAGGAGTTGCACCAGAACGTCCATCTTGTCTTTAAGTCATCGAGTGACATAGAACAGTGGCCGGTAGATAGACAATGATATGTCCTTAGTAGAAAGAGAACAGTGAAATTATTTACCGTGTGTGGACAGAGATCACATCCCTAGAAGTTTAACTGAGTATTGTTGATTCGGAACCGTTCTTCGAACAGTACATCAGGAGAGAAAATTAGTTTTCTTCCGACTTTAATTCGGAGAACATAATGTAAACTGCGTTCATGTAACTATAGTCACCTTGCGTCCAACAATTGCTGTAACGAGCCTTACCTAAGCTGAGTATTATATTTTACTACTCACTATTCTGTGTACCTCTATTGTGTGTATGCTGCCCTAGAACCCACGCATCCTGCTACCAGGACAACTTTATTAGTCTTTATCAGCTGCAGTGCGATTTTGATCAAAGTGGACGTCCTAGTCCACAACACACTATCATGGAGACATGGAAGACACGTAGACTTTTTCGATATTCTGCGCTATTTACATTCACTAATTACACACAGTCAGTAATCCGATGGTGGAATTAACAGGATACTGTATAATACTTTATGTCCAAAGGATGTAGCTGCCTTTTTGTTAAAGTGATAAAACACAAATCGATATTATATGTCAATGCTCTTAATACCTAAATAGGTCAATTATTAACAAGATAGCTATGATTACATCACGACCTTAACATTCCCTTCAAAAAAACTAGCCAGCAATAACGATTATAGTCCCAAAATTCGTTTATAAGACTCTGCACAGTAACACCACTTGTCTACGAGGACAGTCTTCTTCAGTAATAAAAAAACACCCTTTTATTCCCTCCATGGTACTATTAAGACATTTAGGCCTGTACTACCAAGTTTAGTATAATCAGTTACAATGAGCTTTGCTGTTTGGTAATATCACGGTAGAGGTAACTGTTAAACTATGCTAACGGAGTCATGAGTCAAGCCCGCAGCAGAATGTATAACATGAAAAACACCAAATTCCATCATCACACAAGCACTCCATGTCACAACAATTACTTAATTCATTTGCCACGCTCATATGTCATAACCCATTAGAAATCTAATTTTAGGAATGTTACAAGATACTCTTAGAAGAAGTGGTATACAGACAAAGTAATTTTAATTTGCTGTATACGCTGTGGAAGCTTAATGTAAACGTGAAATTTATGAAGGAGATGACACCACATATGTTTACTTCAACAGAGGAAAGACGTAACATTCTAAATTACTCATCAAATTACATATCACATTCGTTGGGCAAAAGATGTAATTACATTACAAAGTAATATAAAAGAGAAATGATACCACATATCTGGACTTGAATAAATACATGACACTAAAACACTTCCTCTCTATTATGTAAGAGTATATGACAGAGCAAAATAGCGGAAAACTATTAAAATGTCAGGCTTTAAAAAATCGTAACCCTTCGAAAATATATTTTGCCATCTTGCTATAGCCGATCACTAAAGAAATATTTCTAATATACGTTTCAACACCACATTCCTGCAATAGTGAGGATTTGCAGATTTCAGTTGTGACCCTGTGTTCTGCGTGGTAACTACATAGCAATGTTATACAGAGTGACTTTTTCCGCTGCGTACAAACTCAAGGGATTGATCGACGAGATGACACGGAACGAAAGGACTAATAAACTTACGCCTGGAAACGTATGACACCATTTATTCAACGACACAACGTTGTAGCTACTGCGTTCTAATACGCGCTGTACCATGTAACCACAGTTCATTATGTGTTGAAAATGATTTCCATGTGCCTCAACGCATACATGTATGAGCCGAAGCGTATTCTGTCTCACACGTTCACATCGACCTGGCTGCATTCGGACAGTGTCAAAGGCAGCATGATTAAGCTGCCCTGTTGTCTCCACATCTGGAGTGGGCTCTGCGTATACGATACTTTTGAAATGGCACTATAACCAGAAATCGCACGTGCTAGGTCCGGTTGCAGGACATGCAACTGGCCCCCTCGTCCGATCCATCGACCAGGTAACACACGATTGAGATGCGTCCGGACGTTAACGGTGAAGTGTGCTGGAGCACGATCATGTAGTAGCCACATAACCCTTCGAATTATCAATGGCACTTCTTCCAGTAGGGGAGGCAAAGTCACTTGCAAGAAACGTCTATAGTTCTGGTCTGTTAGCCGACGTGGAAGGAAGACTTGTCCCAAAATATGGTCCCCAGGTACCCTGACCCGCACATTCTTGCTGCACCTATGTTGATGATTCGATCTCACCATACCATGGTCGTTCTGCATACAATCCCACAGATGACTGTTACGGCAGGTGAAAATCCCACTCCGCATAAAGGTGGCCTCATCTGTGAATAGGATGAATGACACAATACCAGGAATCGTGGTTGCCTTGTGAAGAAACTAGTGACAAAAATTGCTACCGATGTGGAAAGTCTGCCGCCAGTAAGCCCTGCACTCGCTTTAATTGATAAGTGTAGCAAGAATTGCTACGGAGAATGTTCCACACGGTCGTCTGGCTTACTCCGTACCGGCGGGCAAATTGCCTGGTACTGACATGGCGGTCGCCCTCCGCAATGTTCATCACATTTTCCTCCAAGTCTGGTGTCCGAATATTTCCGATACGTCCTTCCTGATTTCCTGCTTGCTGAATCGACCCTGCCCCAGAGAAAGGCCGAAACACTGTTGCAAACACTGAATGCTGTGATTGTTGTCGGCGGGATAGGTCTCCTGATACCACCTTGCTGCAATTGCCCGACGCCATTGCCTTTCTGTAAGTAGAATCCATGTCGGCGAGCCCTCGATTCGAATACGAAGCCATTGTGTACAACGCTGTATGACATCCACTACAAGATGAGTCAGCAATAGAAGTGAATCTGAAACAACATTACGGATTATTATGGCACGAGAGGGTGCTAGGACACGACGTACGATCACCATCTAGGAGGAAACCATGCATACTGTAACCGTAGCTGCTTGTTACAGCGCGTATTAGACCGTAGTCTGTGTAACGAAGTACGATTGACTAAATAGTCTCTCTTGTAAGCGCGACCAGAAACGTCGCGGGGTTGCCGAGAACGAAAGCGCAGCAGGACCAAACGGGAGCGGCCCGTGAACAAACAAAACTAACGGGGAAGGACGAACACGAACAACAACGGACGACCGAGCAAGACCTAACGAACAACAACTCGCAAATAGCAACGGGGTCACAAGCAAAACCTCATGAATCCACAATGTCCACTCGTACATGGGAAACAAGTAAACATGCTGTCTGTAGGCGAGATGTCGATAGACTACCGCGAATATCAGACTGCGTGCTGAGGAGGAGGCAGGAGCTTAAATACGTGATAGGGTACATTACTACTGGCCGCTGGGACCACGTGCTCCAACGTGGCGCCCTCACATTATACGCGGGCCAGGAGCGGCTTATGGCTCGATGGCTGCAGAGACCTCTAGTGGTCATCGAGGTCCATGCCGAAATGGCGCGGGTTCGAAACCTGCAGTGCTGGGTACCAGATCCTCTAGCATGGAAGCCATGCATTTCCAGACATACGTTTATTAGCAATTTTTTGTTCCGTATCCTCACATCGACTAATCGAGTATGTACATGATGGAAAACATCACCCTGTATGGATGATTTAAAAATCAAGGGACTGTCACACATAATCTTTAAAAATGGTGTTGCTACTACTTTCGTAAATAAAATAAACTGTGATCGATGGTAATGCTCCATAACTATACTAGGGAAAAGATATACAGCAGTACATGTTTTAAATGCGTATCATAGTATGGAAAACACATCACTGCCAAAAGCTTCACACAGCACACTTTCTGTAATGGCTGCGCTATCCATAGATGGTCTGCGCACCACTCAACGACTTCTATATGGGAGAGACGGTTATGTAATTGGACTTACGATCGTTCCCAAAGTATCAGTATTGGATAAACCTTTGTTTATAAGATCAGGTAGATGATTATCTAATTGCGAGTAGTGTTGGAGTGTGCGTAATAGATTACCACATACTTTACATGAAATTTAACTACTTTTGCGAACGGATGGGAGTCAAATATGGTAGTTCCATCGTTTAAAATCTCAGTAACCTGCTTCCCAGCTAGTAAATGAATGCTATGATGTTTTTGTAACCACTGTGCGGGAGATTTTTTGTAACATGATATAAATGTGTACTATCTTGAAGTAAGGCAGTCTTGGTTACCAACTATTTTACGTATTTATTGGGTATGACGCATTTCACCCTTGTGGGGGATCTTCAGATTAACCTAAGTATGTAAACTAACATTGTACATTAAACAGGTACATTAAAAACTGGTGGGTGGGTGGGTGTAGTATAAGGCGAAGTTCCAGGCTGTGTAGCCGTCTCTAAGATTAACAATAACTGTGAACTGACGTAAGAAGTAATGTGGTGAGCCATCATTCGTCCTTTAATTCCGGCATACAGCATTAAGATAATAAGTAAAAGGGAACATCGTCCTATCGTCAGTAGGCAAATAAAAGCGTAAGGAACGTGAAGCCGGGAATAAAATGCCAAAGTATAACAACAATATGTACAGGAAAGAAAAACTACGGAAAACCAAGAAAAATATTTAAGACAGCTTGCATAATACGAAGCCAACAGCGTTCCAGGGTGCACTGCATGGAGCCTTGCGTACTGCGGACGAAATGTAAATATAATGCGGTCGAGAACAGATATTACGTCAGACCTCACAGTCGCCAACTCAAACGCAGAGACGTAAAAACAAAATTATGCAATCGTAGTAAAAGACATCAGGAACAGATGGTGTTGGTTATCCGACGTACTTGAGAAAAGCGGTTGAACAGGTAAGTTACATATGTACAACAGTAAAATTGTTAAAAATAAATTAGTGCAGGTATAGTGACAAAATAAGTGCAAAAACACAAGCTGTGTAGGGATAAAATGACCTCTATCTTGTTTGACACTGTTAATACCAGCTAACAACAAAACTTAAAGTGAGAGTAACACATAAAAAATCAGAAAAGGTAACAGCAGCCAGAAGATAAAGGAATCAATATGGTTGCGTCACTTTCACGATGAAGATTATTGATGTGTTAGTATAACGGGTATCATAATAGCATAATAAAATTGGTTTCTGATAAGCAACCGATCAATCAATAATGTACGTTTCTCTGCATAGACGTGTTTAAGAATATCCATTTCCTCTAAAAGATTTAGCTTTTCCGCTTTGTGGGCGGCATGGAATACAAGTAAATTCTTCAACTTAGGAGTCAAGAAGCCACTGGTGGTCACTACATTTTAGGTGCTCAATAAACGCCGAATGCTGTTTAATTTTCACTAAATCTCTCTCGACACTCCTTACCAGATTGGCCCACATATGAAGCTTCACCGTCGACCCACTCAATCCTATACACACCAGACACAGCGTTTTTGCCTTTGTTGGATGTTTGATTATGGATGTACCGATGCTGGACTTTATTTGTCGACGAAAAGGCGACTTACACACTACGTTTTCTAATGGCTTTGTGATGTCACACGAGAGAACGCCTACAAAAGGGATTTTGAAAAATCAAATATAAGCGGTTAATAGGCCTGGTAGAAATTTCAGTACATCAGGATTTGTTTTTTTGTTGATAATTATCATGTGCGATAACAGGGTTGCATTTCAATATATCTAAGGTTTGCTAATTCTTTCTCGATGGAAGACTGACTTAAGAGAAGTTCGGTTATGCGTTGAATCTCGTACTGACCATTGCACATTGCTACCTATTATGTTCTAAGTTTATACCAAAGTCAACCCTTTCTATTTGAACGCAAAAGCGCTTCTGAAGCCACAGACATTCGAAATTATACGGAAAAACAGTGAATTTTTGGTTGAAATAAGAAAATAAAGTTATGACAGTGTACTACTTTCATCGTTGCATTAAAGCAGAACGGTCGCAGAAAACTACTCTGTAGTTAACGCCCAGGTAATTGGCGTAGAATTCACAGACTATTTCTTTACCATTCCAGTCATGAAAAAAAGTGAACAAGACACATATTAAGCATCTAAAATCTTTTGGAGCGAGCTCCGAGTCCTCTTACGATATTACAGTGATCATTTCTCCCTCTGTATGAGGAGGTAGGCAAACATATTCGCATTTTAATATTGTCAGTTGCGGATGTGAGGTAATGACTGTTTATGTATTTTCGGTATTGATTCCTAGCTTCAGCAGTAATTTTTGTACTTCACACCAACAATGCGTTTCGAGAGACATTTCTCTTGTTAGCAGGTTGTAAAACTTGGGATATGAGGTTAAAGCGCTAAAATATCTACAACAAAATTTCGGCGTTCAGAAAAAAAGAAATAAAAGCATATTTGACTACGTGTCCTCCTCTTACATTAAAATCGACAATTTCTGTCGGTGTTGTCACACCTCACATTGCACCAGACAGCGTCCTGCTGTTCTGCTGTCTCCTTGGTCCTACAGCGTCACGTTGAGGCTTATGCAGAGCTCTGCTGATTGCTGTGAACTGACATACGCGTACTTTATGATTACATATCTATCTTTGAATAATTCTACAAAGACATTAAGATATCTGATTTCGTTATCGTTACCTTGCACACTCACAATATTTCCATGTTTCTTCTCTTGAATGACTACCTACAGTTCTTCCAGGAAGTCGAGATTTCCCCCTTTCTTTTCTAAGCGCAAGATTCTCAATACTTGGTCCATTCCCTTAAAGGTATGGCCTGTAAGACAGGGATGATTGGAAACAGCTGGTTTGTCATAATTACCCAGAAAAATGCATATTTGTCTTTCTTACATCTGAATAAAAATGTTCTTACTGCCTGCCCGATATTCTATGCATCATGAGATAAGCTCTGAATGCTATGATTTCGATCTTATCTGACGTTTTACTACACGGTGTGAAACTAGCGGCTGAGACAATCCGGTAATGTATAACCTGCAACATGACGCCGGTAAACAGATAAATAACTCCGCAAATTTATAAAATCCTTGTGCATCCTGTAGTGCTAAGAATATGGGCCAGGCCGGAAGAACATTTTCATTTAGATACAAGGAGCCTAAAGAAGCATTGAGACTGGATAATTATGCCAAATCAGAAGTTGCGAATCAACCCCTTAAGGGAACAGA
Source organism: Schistocerca cancellata (assembly GCF_023864275.1). Classification (NCBI taxonomy): domain Eukaryota; kingdom Metazoa; phylum Arthropoda; class Insecta; order Orthoptera; family Acrididae; genus Schistocerca; species Schistocerca cancellata. Next base: position 517,701,701 of record NC_064632.1, read on the forward strand.
AAAAGACTACGAACTCCTGAACTTAGAAAAGAAAGAAAGGAAACTCCGCTTGCTGGCATGCCACTCATGAGAGATTTCCTAACGCCTTTATAGAATTATTTCACGATAGATACATAATCATTAATTACCAATGTCTCTTTGACGCCGTTCTGGAATTATGTCACTGGATGATGGTCTTCAAAATGAATCCCATCCATGTTGTCTGGTGCGACCACAAGTTCCTTACAGTGACTACATATCTTTAAAAGTCCTTGGTTCATGGTTAACTACCCTAACAATTATATTAGGTCAGTAATTATTAAATATCTTGCATTTCATGCTATTTCATACTTAGCACAGTGCTGGCAACAACTGCAGTGCGTTTTTTTTTTTAGTCAGAATATTTGGAGATATTTTCACTAGGATGCTTTGATTTTGGAACATTTTTGTTCGTCCGTTATGGTGTTGTAGTCTCTCATTTACCATGGGCTGCCTCATACTAACGCTGTAGTGTGTTTGCCATATTGGATCATAAATTATACTAATAAGACAATGCTGTATACGGAAAAAGCCTCGGCCTTGAAGTACTTAGCACATTACTGCCGATGCCAGTAGAATAGTTTAATATCTTGGGAAAACAGGTTTGGAAAGTAGCGACTATGTTGCGTTGTAAATTATGGTAACTAAAATAAGGATGTCTTGAAAAAACATCCAGCAGACTCTTGGGTCTTATAATGATAATGGTAAGGGTGACATAAATATATAGTGGTAGCCAACTTAATGACGACAAGGTTATTTAACTGGTTAACATAAATAGAGGTTCAAGATGTGACTGCAGTTCAAAGTAGAAGGATATTAGTGATCAGATTCACTGATGGCATTGCTATCCTCAGTGAAAGTGAAGAAGAATGACAGGATCAGTTGAATAGATTGGTCTGGTAACTATAGAATATGAGATGAGAGTAAAACGTTAAAAGACCAAACTAATGAGAAACAGTACAAATGAGAGTAGCGAGATCCTTAACACATTCACCAAAGGTCAGACGAAAGAGTTATGTAGAAATATTCTCCTACACTAACTTCTTGGCTATAGTGCACGAACAGAATATTCACATAAGGCCATTCATTAGTTTTCTATATGGTCTATCTCACTTCTGGGCCCAAACAAATTTGTGTTACTACAGAAAATATTCTCTATCATGAACCTCCAAGGAACAACCTGTCATGATCAGTAATCAGCCGTTATAGATGTAGCAAGCGTTATATCATTAGATGATCACTGCGAACTTATATTCCAGTAGGCAAAGCAACTGAAGATATCAAAATGATAATGTAACACGAAGCAGCTACAATGCGAAATAAACAATTTATAACCTAAAAACAGTTTCACAATAGAAAAGACAAAAAATAAAATTTTTTACGATCTCACCAGCCAAAAGAAAATCGTCAAACATGGTTTCGTAGTAAATAAATACCCACAACCACATACACAACTGTCATGAACCAATCAAACCACTCAAAGACATGGAAAAAGGCAAGCCCGGATTTTATGATCCACATATTAAATAGAGCAGTCTTATGAATAATTAAAAAAACTACAAACCTACAGGCGGGAAGCAAGACAAGACAACAATTAGCAACGGAAAACAAATATAGCTCCAAAATAACATAGAAATTAAATCACACAATGTTCACGCGGAAATGAAACGAACACATCACACTCATAGAAGGCCCTACACGGCAAAAGACAACTACCCAACACCCACACATCGGAAATAGAAACGCTCATTAGGAAAAGAAGTTACACACAAAGCAAAATGGCATGTACTCACCTATAACAACGAAACAGCCCACAGAGTCGGCATAATTGAAAGGAAACGAGGAGTTCTTCTGGCGTTGTTGACGATGTGAAACGTTCTAGGTACTGGCACCACTTCATTCTTGTAAAATCATCTGATGGGAAAATTCAGCTTTCTTACATAGGTCTTGTCTCTCGCACTGAAAATCACCAGTGTGGATTAATGCTTTAGAGAACGAGACAGAAGAGACTTTCATCTTATTACGAAACACGTGTAAAGGATATCCCCTTTCCCCAAAATCGCTACATGAAGAAAAATCATCTGAAATTACAATGGAACCCTCTGCAACGGGATCTTCAATTATGCTGACCAAAACTGCCTTCCTTCGATTGGGTACTACTTTAAACACTACGTCGTCACACATTTGACCTGAAACTACAGCCTCAATTTCGACTATAACACCCCACCCCCCCCCCCCCCCCCAAGGCACCCTATATTTCATGTATTCCCCACAAACTTCCCAACAAGAGGAGTACTGATCCACAAGTGTACGCTTACTCACACGACTTTCATGGACACACAGCCACACAGGATATCTCAAACACCAACAGTATGTGATTTTCATGATGTCTCTCAAGGCGAGCTTAGATTTTTCGAACCACGTCCCTCGTCTAATGGACCGCCACAACCGATCTCCGCTGCAGCGCCATACGACTAAGTCGTGAGTACAGTGACGAGATACACTTGTGAGGCGCATATGTTCGCCACACTCACGACGTCGAAAATAATCGGCAACGAGACCACACATTTGTAAAATCCAAATCGTGGCCAACATGTCTACGCCCATCGCCTTTCTCAAATCGTCCAGGTTCATCAGAACCGATAAATCCATACCTACAAACGAAAATGAGTTACTAAACATTGTTCTAAAATAAGAAACTAATAGTCCAAATTACCTCAGTATCACCAAGAATGAAATTAAGTATCGAATGAATTGCAAACCACCAATTATTTAAATAAATGCACACGAAAAATATTTTTAGCAATATGTAGTCATTTCTTTTAAAATCACATTCAATTATTTTAATGTACAATGATAGCGCTTATCCGGAACACAGAACTGTTTTATTATCTATGGCTGAAAGTGAAGACATTATTATCTGTGAGTAATGTATGACGTCACTGATCAAAGCTGACGGGTTGTATCCCCTGCTTCACTAGACCCGGGGATACAACCCGTCGGCTTTGAACAATGACGTCACAAGTCGCCAGAGACCATGTATTACAAAGATGAAAGAGCTGAGAAGAATGTTGAGAAACAAAGGAATGCGAGAGAGATAAACATTGATCTTGTCAAAAGCCGAGAAGCGATTCTTCTTAGTGTTGTAGCTCCCTTCAGTAGCTAATAAGCGTTTTTTGGCTTTAAAAAAAATCTCACGAGATAGAATAAACTGATCCTACGTTATTAAGCAATATCTTGTGAAAAGCCGAGAAGCGATTCTTCGTAGCTGCCTTCAGTAGCTGATAAGTGTTTTTTGCCTTTTTAAAAAAAAAAATCTCACGAGATAGAATAAACTGATCCTACTTTACTAAGCAATAGTGTTTTTTGGCTTTTAAAAAAAATCTCACGAGATAGAATAAACTGATCCTACGTTATTAAGCAATATATTGTCAAAAGCCGAGAAGCGATTCTTCGTAGTGTTATAGCTGCCTTCAGTAGCTGATAAGTGTTTTTTTGCCTTTTTTTAAAAAAAATCTCACGAGATAGAATAAACTGATCCTACTTTATTAAGCAATCAGTAAAAAAACGAAATTGAAATATAACAGCAAAAGCTGTTATGTTTTAGTTTAGTTTTTTGATTGATTGCTTAATAAAGTAGGATCAGTTTATTCTATCTCGTGAAATTTTTTTTAAAAAAGGCAAAAAACACAATCCACATTACCTCAATATCATTACGAAAAATATTAAGTACCGGCCGAATAAAAAACAAACAATTAAGTTAATTAAATCACACGTTTAATGATGTACCGAATATCAAGCGATCGCTTTTAGATTAACATTCAATTACGTTAATGACAGTGCTTATTATAACACAGAACTGCTCTATTATCTATGCCTCGAAGTGAAGACATTACGATCTATGACTAAGGAATGACGTCATTGTTCAAAGCCGACGGGTTGTATCCCCTGCTGCACTAGACCCGTATCCCCTGCTGCACTAGACCCCAATATTTTATAGAACCAAAGACTTCAAATAGAATATCGAACAGACCACACGAAAAAATCAACTGAAAACAGGGAACATCCACAGATAAAGTCAACGCAATTGAGATTTACCAATGTATCTGCAACTCACAAAACATAATGCACATACACACAAATTTGAAAAAATAAACGTTTCCAAATTCTCAGCCATTAAAAGTAATACTAGACACTGCACATTAACAGGGAACTGACGGACAGCACCATTATCAACAATGTGCTAGGAGATATTCTAACATGTAAGTGCCGTTCGATACTAACATATACCATGTGATTCCAGAAGTTTTCCCGGCAGATGCGATATTCCATTGTCTTTGGTGGGTACGTCTGTGTGTCTCTTCCGACATTTCGGTTATTAACACAACGCGTAAATCACAGCATCGACATCACCCTTTGTCTTTCACCAATGACGTCTTCACAAGCCCCTAAATGCTACACAAACATGATTTCAAAATGGTAATTGTGAGGACAAATTCACCAAAAAGAATGACGTAAAAATATAAACGCAAGTTAATAATCGAACAAATTCCTAATAGTGAATACCTAACGTAATGGAAAACAGTGAAACATTTGGGTTTTTGCGGAAGGGAAACGTAAAACGGAAAATGACAACCACAAAATCACGAAAATACTGAAAGATGGAAAGCAAAACAAAAGACAAAAATACCATAAAACGGTTGGGTAATTTCCAAGAATGTTTGCCTGTCGAAGTATCGGGGTTTAAGCGATACGATACATACCTAACGTGCGATCGTAAAGCGATCATGTGACTCTGGTGGCGGGCGTTAGGAGTATGTTTACGGTGGTCATTACGGCAACGACAAAATAAGAGCGTTATAAAGCAGACGACTTACCTTACTTGTCGTTGTTCTCCCGTCATGTGAAAGGCCATTACGCTGGTCTGGATGGATAATTTGGAAGAGACGAACTATGTATTTTTCCTTATACTGGTTCGTTTTCCACACTGTCCGCAATGAAATTGTAACGGTATTTCAGCATCGAAAATGTTCTTACGAAGTTTTACACACCTCGCACCACCACAGTCTACACAGTCCCTCTTTAAGTTGACGGGTAGTACTCCATATCTGCGTAAAAAAGTCGAACAATTTTCTATGGGAGATAAGCATGGAATTAGATTTTTCCATGTGACAGAATCAGCCGCAGATCCGTCAAGAACACCCGATATCCCACTCACTACCGACATAAATCGTCTGGGTTTCACTAGCAACTCCTAAATAATTCGCGGAGGTATGTAATTTAGAGCAACTAAGGGAGCGACAAAAAACAGACAAAAATGACGATCACCAGAGTCGCATGATCGATTTACGGTCGCACGTTCGATATGTATCGTTTGGACCCCGCGACCACGATAGGCAATCATTCTTGGAAATTACCAACGGTTGCTATCACACACACAAAAAGAAGAAAACAGCATGCAGCAACTACATCTAGCTTCGGAAAGATCACTTGACTTACGTAGCTTAATTGGAGAGCCAGATGTCAATACAGAAAGCCAAAAGCGAACATCATTACAAAAAGCTACATTGAAATCCATGCCAGCAAAAACAGCCAATATCGCGAGTATCAGTTACGCTTGATATCAGAGAGATGTCAGAAGTTAAAAATGATGGTGGACCTGGCGATGAAAATTTACTTCATTTTGTCGATTTGATCTGGATCGGATTATCCGTCCGCGTCACAACTAATTCTGGTACGCCACTGCAAAATTACTTTTACTAATTAACATTGATTTTCTCACACAATACATTAAAGGATACAGTCTTCTTTGCAGCTTAACATCAGAAGACTGACGTACTATGTAATACTCGAGGTATTACCTTTTCTTGTTTTAATGGTGTTGATCTTATTATTCACTGAATAATATTTATATTATTATGCTGCAAGTTAGCTATAATTTGTGAAAAATTATAACATTAAAAATTTACCTAATGTAATCACTGTTTACACTCGTCACTAGGACAACCAAAGATAATATTCACGTTCTGTCTAATTCGAGGGTAACACTCTTTTCACAACATTTCCTGCAAAAGTGAGAGATTTCGTCGTCGCACACGCAATATCGACAGCTGCAGTAGTCGATTTTCTTATCGTTCGATGCGGACCCCTCCCGCATAGGTAACAGCTCAACCCTGTCGTTAGCGTACCAAATACACCGACCGGAGGCGCCATTGCTTTGCAGGAAAGTTTGTGAGATAAGTGTTATCTTTAATTCCAGGCTAACCTCGTTATCTTCTGTTCAAGCAGTAGAATTTGTAGATTTAGCAGCGTACCGATTACACCGCAATTGTCAGCGCCCTTAAACCTCCAAAACAAACCACATACACAGCTTTAACAGACACAATTAGCGCCGCCAAGCAAAACAAGCATTTTTGAGCATTCAGAAGAATAGTTTCTCTGTTTTGCATAGTAGGAGAACCTGATTTACCAGTGGCTGTAAATATTAGCTAAATTATCTTTCGAACGGCTGATGACTACTGATTTGCAATGATTTTTTGTCATCTCTTTTTATGTTTAACGCCTCATATGAATATTCAGGGTTCACACCTTATGACTGATCATATTTTCAAGGATGTTCGAGAATGGTAGCTGTGTTCGTATCAGACGACTAAGTACAAAGCTACGAAACTAAACATGTTGTGGGATGACTCTGGTGTAGGTATTCGAGGACATACGAAAAGTTGTTTGATCTTAATTTCTAATTACGTACGGTAGGGAAAACATGCTGCCGTAAACCATGTGGATTTAGGAACACGAAACTGCACTGATGTGCAGCAGTTAGAGTGATGTGTACACTCATGTCAGAAGTCGTGCAGCTCTGGTGATATGTCAACATAATCGGTTATTAAATTGCCAGATATCGATTTCCTGTACGAACAACCGCGTGGAGGAGTAGGGTATCCGACGAGCTATATAGCTATATACCATCGCACACAATCTTCGTAAGACTGTTCAAACTATTGAAAGCAACAATGAAAGTGGTATTAGAATGTAACGGACTTGGAAGATTACTACAGGGAGTGCAAGTTTTCAATTCGGATGACTTGTCCGGTAGGGTAGCGTTGAACCAGTGCGTCACTTAGGAGTGAATAGAAGACCCTCACTTTCATGTGTTCTTTTTTCTTCGATTTCACTTGCTCATCATTCTCTGCTGTTTTTAAAGGTATGAGAAGTCATTACATCGATCGCATTTCTTTTTTTATTCCGATTACGCAAAGAATACCGTCATGAAACACACATCACACCCTATCACACACAGTCAAAAATCTTCCGATAACGAAGCACTTACTACCCACCATCGCCTGTTCGCTGGACCACACAGGATGCTGCAGCAGTCACTCCCGGGAGTCGAGATGAACCAGCGGCCCCCACTAAGTGACGACGCGGCCGTCAGCTGCCGAACCACGTGCAGGTGTCAGTTTAGATCACGCAAGGATGAAATGGCGACATCCCTTTGAACCATGACAACTGAGAAATACCTGTCGAAATACACTCCTGGAAATTGAAATAAGAACACCGTGAATTCATTGTCCCAGGAAGGGGAAACTTTATTGACACATTCCTGGGATCAGATACATCACATGATCACACTGACAGAACCACAGGCACATAGACACAGGCAACAGAGCATGCACAATGTCGGCACTAGTACAGTGTATATCCACCTTTCGCAGCAATGCAGGCTGCTATTCTCCCATGGAGACGATCGTAGAGATGCTGGATGTAGTCCTGTGGAACGGCTTGCCATGCCATTTCCACCTGGCGCCTCAGTTGGACCAGCGTTCGTGCTGGACGTGCAGACCGCGTGAGACGACGCTTCATCCAGTCCCAAACATGCTCAATGGGGGACAGATCCGGAGATCTTGCTGGCCAGGGTAGTTGACTTACACCTTCTAGAGCACGTTGGGTGGCACGGGATACATGCGGACGTGCATTGTCCTGTTGGAACAGCAAGTTCCCTTGCCGGTCTAGGAATGGTAGAACGATGGGTTCGATGACGGGTTGGATGTACCGTGCACTATTCAGTGTCCCCTCGACAATCACCAGTGGTGTACGGTCAGTGTAGGAGATCGCTCCCCACACCATGATGCCGGGTGTTGGCCCTGTGTGCCTCGGTCGTATGCAGTCCTGATTGTGGCGCTCACCTGCACGGCGCCAAACACGCATACGACCATCATTGGCACCAAGGCAGAAGCGACTCTCATCGCTGAAGACGACACGTCTCCATTCGTCCCTCCATTCACGCCTGTCGCGACACCACTGGAGGCGGGCTGCACGATGTTGGGGCGTGAGCGGAAGACGGCCTAACGGTGTGCGGGACCGTAGCCCAGCTTCATGGAGACGGTTGCGAATGGTCCTCGCCGATACCCCAGGAGCAACAGTGTCCCTAATTTGCTGGGAAGTGGCGGTGCGGTCCCCTACGGCACTGCGTAGGATCCTACGGTCTGGGCGTGCATCCGTGCGTCGCTGCGGTCCGGTCCCAGGTCGACGGGCACGTGCACCTTCCGCCGACCACTGGCGACAACATCGATGTACTGTGGAGACCTCACGCCCCACGTCTTGAGCAATTCGGCGGTACGTCCACCCGGCCTCCCGCATGCCCACTATACACCCTCGCTCAAAGTCCGTCAACTGCACATACGGTTCACGTCCACGCTGTCGCGGCATGCTACCAGTGTTAAAGACTGCGATGGAGCTCCGTATGCCACGGCAAACTGGCTGACACTGACGGCGGTGGTGCACAAATGCTGCGCAGCTAGCGCCATTCGACGGCCAACACCGCGGTTCCTGGTGTGTCCGCTGTGCCGTGCGTGTGATCATTGCTTGTACAGCCCTCTCGCAGTGTCCGGAGCAAGTATGGTTGGTCTGACACACCGGTGTCAATGTGTTCTTTTTTCCATTTGCAGGAGTACACGTGTTCACTTAGGCACAGCTGCTAGCGCGATGATGCAGAGCTGCGGGTCCATTGCTGAGACAGATGTAACCTGATAGCCCGTCCATTACTTACCAGTCCTTTCCCAGAATTCGTAAAGTGCTGCAGAAGTAGTTAACTGTCGCTCTTGTAGGAGCTTTAGTGATGTCTCAGCTTGGCTGCATGGAAATTCATGATCTGACAGAACCTGTTTACGAAAATAACCCAGAATAACACCGAATGCATTCATCCTGATGGTCCTAACAAGACATAACGTGGCCCTTCCTGGAAACGGTAAATGTTCTCACTGCTAAAAGTCGACACCATGTATGTGCACGCATGGGAAAACACCCTTAATCATAAAAGCATTCTTGTTGTTGGGAAAGAGAGCACTATCTAAGCACAGACGGGAAAATCACAACAATTACGCAAACAGAATTCGAAGCACTGTCCTGCAGAAAAGAAAAATGGCTGGAATTTTCGGTGACTTACAGCTACTGGTCTGGAGATGTCCCAGTGCCACAGTGGTGGATGAGTGACGGCACGCTCGCCAGATATGGATGGTCTGCTTCAATTTGTCTTTGAACACTTCTTTTTTCAGAACTTTCCGTAGATAACTTGCCCCCATCTTGTTCGAATCAGTTTGATGTAACTACAATTAAATATTAGGATAACTGCCACAGTCTGACACCGAGCAATGTACTGGATATGTCTCCTCTTTACGACTTTGTTTCTGGAACAAATCTCGCTATCTATAGCGCACATTATGTTGACGTGAAAGGAAAATCTTTAATTCCCCTTACGATTATCGATGTGCTGAATCTATACTTCCCTCACGACAGGACACATGGTCAATTTATCTGGACATGCCTGAAAATAAGCCACAGTAACTTTACACTGCAACATGTACACATTTCAGACAAACAGTGCAGTTATCGTTTATAGATGTTAGAGCACCTGAAAAAAATTATGGCATGCCCACATTCACACCTCCGACATGTCTCGATTCTCTTCAGTTGTAGGAAATCATTTAACGTTTAAACCTTCCAGTCAGCACTTCCGGGAGGTGCTCCATATTGTCAAGACTCTCTCAAACAAGTGTTGTAAAGCACAGGCGTCTGGCACTATGTAATAATCAACAACGCTCCGCGGTCGAAAAGGTTAGAAAGATATACCCGATACAGGATGGTGTACTGAAATCAACATCATTGTAGATAATATGACAAGGAAAACGCGAGGGTATGCTTAGGGGGTGCCAGTGAGGGGATGTTCTTTTACAGCCGTATTGCCCGTCCTGCTTATACGCTACAGCAGTTCAAATGGCATCCATGCCCGAGGCATGAATCGAACCTGCGACCGTAGCAGTCGCATGGTTGCAAACTGAAGCGCCTAGAACCGCTCGGCCACAACGGCCGGCTCCGCTAATTGCAGCAGCCGTCTGAATGGAGAGGTCTGTTGGGATGCAGGAATGTTGTTGACTTAACCATGTCGTCGTCTAGACAGCCGAATATCGGACTAATACTTAGTATGTGTTGGACAGATTTCGTGATCGCATGGACATTTGAGAATATTCAATATAAATATGTGTCTGCAGTGGGCCATTATTGCCTCCCATGTAAATTGGCCGATTGACTGCTTCTTCACATTTCCCGTTTTTATTTGGTTGAGAGAAGATCGATTGTGGTTTGTTTGGAGTGCATCTAGCAGGCGAAAGGCGGGTGGAGCACACGTTTGCTGGTTCTCTAGACCTGAGAAACGCCCTTAGCTGACTTTGTAAGCTATAAACATGATTTGGAATGTGTTATATCACCAACATCAGTGTTTGCGAGTGGAAACGTCAGTTTCCTCTATTTTTTTCGAGTTTTCGCGTAAAGGTCTTCGCAGACAGGATAAGTTTCGAGTTACTCAATGGCTCACAATGATTTCTTAGTCAGGGGAAAGTTGTGTGATCTGGATGGTGCAAGTTATACATGTAATGCACTGACACATATCCCGACTTATACGACGCGCCGATTTGTGTTGGCTCGATTTACAAGAATCGAAAATACCAAAAGGTTTCGTGGAAGTGGTGAAATCGATAAACCGAAAAGACTCTAGGGCTTTTATTAAATTGTAAATACATCCTTTATTCACCGACAAGTACGTGACGGCGCAGGCATTTTTGCAGTGCGAAAACGACAAACGACACCCAGTTCGTGCAAGTGTGGACATATCATAAATCTTTTGTACACCTATAAGTGATAGAAATGTTACACTGCTGCTTCAACATAAAGAGACTGTGGCTTATATTCCGATTTATCAGAAGACGTTTGTGGGAGGTAATCAAATTACTCTTCACGTAAAAAAGAAAATTACGTAGGTCTGGTAGTAAGGGACGGATACATTTGAGGTGGTGAATTGTGGTTTCAGCGCACCTAGAAATATGCCCCAACGCAAGCGGTGATGGATTCATTTCGTAAACGGCTGCACAATATAGCAATGGAAGGGCTCAACCGGACCTGATGTAGTGTACAAACAGGACGGGCAATATGGCTGTAAAAAAAGTCCCTTCATTAGCACTCCCTAAACATATCCTCACGTTTTCTTTGACGTATTACCGACAGTGATGTTGATAGCAGTACAGCAACCGATACTGTCGATATCTTCCCAACGCGTTCGACCGCGGGGGCGTTGTTGCTTATGACATAGCGCCGGACGCCTGTGCTTTATAACACTTGCTTGAGACGGTCTTGACAGGACGCAGCACCTTTCGGAAGCACAGACTGGAAAACTTAAACATCAAATAATATCCTAGAACTGAAGAGAATCGCGAGATGCAGCTGTTGTGAACGTGGGCATGCCATAATTTTTTCAGGTGTTCTAACACATATAAACCGTAATTGGACTGTTTGTCTGAAATGCGTGTATGTTGCAGTGTAAAGTTACTGTGGCTTATGTTCAGGCATGTCCAGAGAAAACGACAGTTTCTCCTGTCATGAGGGAAGTATAGATTCAGCACATCCATGGGTGTAAAAGGACTGACAGGTTTTCTTTTTACATGGAAAATTATATGTGTTATAGCTACTGATATTCGTTCCAGAACCACAGTCGTAAAGAGGAGGCATATCAAGTACGCTGCTCGGTGTCAGACTGTGGCAGCTACCCCAAAATTTAATTTTAGTTACACCAAACGGATTCGAAATACGGTGACAACATTTACTGTTTCCGATACAGATGTTGAAAGTAGGACGTCACGGTTTCCAGGAAGGGAACACGTGGTGTGTCGCTATGACCATCAGGAAGATTGTATTCGGCGTTATTGTCGCTATTTTCGTAAACAGGTCCTGTTAGGGCATGCATTTCCATGCAGGCAGGCTGAGACATCAAGAAAGTTCCTACAAAAACGACAGTTAATTATCTCTGCAGCACTTTATGAAATCTGGGAAGGGACTGATACGTAATGGACGGGCTGCCCCGTTACATCTTCCGCAGCATTGGACCCGCAGCTCTGTATCATCGCGCCAGCAAAGGTGCCTAGGTGAACACAAGCATTTTTCAGTTGTCATGTATCAAAGGGATTCCGCCGCCGCGTCCTTGCGGGACCTGAACTGACACTCGCACGTGGTGCGGCAGCTGACGGCCGCGTCATCACTTAGCGGGTTCCTCCAGTTCGTCCTGACTCCTAGGAGTGTGTGCGGTAGCATCCTGTGTCGTCCATTGGACAGGGACGGTGGGCCGTTATCAGAAGTTTTTTGACTGTGTGTAATTACGAATGATGTGTCTTTCATGACGGTATTCCTCGTTCAATCGGAATAAAAAAAGAAAGGCGATCGATGTAATCAATTCTCATTAGACCTACATCTTTACGAACAGCAGAGAATGATGAGCAAGTGAAATAAGATTTTTTTTTAATGAAAGAACGATGTATCCTTGAATTCCCTTCCTCTCCACTGCTGAGCCGCCAATTTCCAGATTGAGGAGGGGAGGGGGAGAAAGGAGGCGGCGAGGGGGCTGCGAATGGTGTGGTGGGGTGGTGATCGATTTCCTGAAAAATTCTTTAAATAAATAAATAAACTATATTACATACACTGCCTTGAATCCCTTAAATTGTTTAAATAAAGAATATACTGCACATTGTCTATATTGTTTAAACAATATTCCATATACAGCAAACGATTTCCAGACAAATTGTTTAACTAAACAAATAAACTATATTCTATACACTGCCATAAATAACTAAACACTATTCTCTACATTGTATACATTTTTTAAACAATATTCAGTGCACTACAGTCGAATTCCCTCCAAATGACCGATCAACTGAGTCTTTTTCCAGCCAGTTTCCAAGAGGAAGTGTGGGAGGGGAGGGCATTAACAGGGGGAGAAAAGATAATTAATTGATAAATATAATTAAGTAGCCAATCAAACTGATAATACTGAAAGAGTGAGAAAGGCTATTCTAATAACTCAGATCTGAAGATGTACCTGTAGTAGTGAGTGGGGAGGTTTACTGAGAGGGAGGGGGGAGGAGCAATAGGTAAGGTTACCTCCTGCGTATAGCAGGACAATACGTTAAGTACCTGTCAATCAAAGGAGAAGAAAGGTTAAGTTCCTGTCTATCAAAGGTGAACAATAGATTTGCCCCTAAGTGCATACCTGCGCCTGATGTAGGCAAGGCGCACTACCAAAAGCGCTGACGCCGCCTTGCCCTACTACTCACGTTCTCCAGCGGCGTGTGGCAGCACTGTATTTTGAACTATTCGGTAGTGTGCGTGGTTAAAATCTCCCTCTCTCTCTCTCTCTCTCTCTCTCTCTCTCTCTCCCCTTCCTCCCCTCTCTCAATCCCCTCCCTCTCTCTCTCTCTCTCTCCCACTCTCTCTCTCTCTACTCCTGCTTAAACACGAGGGTTCTGCCACTACCGATGGAACGACAGCTGGCCTAGTTGGCTGAAACTGTACCGTACTTCAATTTCAACTAAGTAAACTATAGTACGCTTGTGACTCTGCTTGGGATTAAACGCGAACGCACAGCTATGTGGAGAGAGAGAGAGAGAGAGCTGTGCGACAAAGCTGTCCTAGGTCGTTTTCCTGTCCGCCTGGCATAACCTGGTGTTGTGCCTGTGGGCGGGAACAGGTGGTTCAGACGCCAGGCGGGCAGTAAGCCCGCCAGACACGTGCTCGGCCCCCTCTGCGGGCCCTGCTGTGTATTCCAGAGAGATTCTGTTGCTCCTCTGCGTCTGTTCCTGCTGGGTCCACTGTGCACTCAAGCATGTGGTACGTGCGTAGCATTTAGAGGAATTACCTCCGCTCGTTGCACTACTCTTCAATTGTAACAAAATCATGCCTCAGGACATTATGGAAAATATAAGAACTTCCAAGCAGGAAAATGAAACTTCTTCAGCAGACCTTTCTTGTAATTTTTCCCTCCAATGCTCTTCGAAAGCACTACTTCAGTTTTGTTTCTAAATTCCTTTGGCAAAGAAATCCTGTTGTAGCACAGACATTCGTGAATTTCTATGTGATCAGACAATGGTAGTGGTCGCTTCGTTATTTAATACGAGAAAAAACGTCTTAGAATAATACTTTTTCACGTCATAAACCAACCGTACCACTGACTGAAGAATGAAAACGGACTCAAACGTTTATCGTAAATTAATGGATTTCAAAACAAAGGTTTAGATGTGCTTATTGTTGTGGATTGGCAAGACAGCCAATCCACTATGAGGAAGCCGAAAGGCACGCGTTTAAGCTCACGCAGGCTGGCGTAACGTCTGGAACAGGTCACAGAAATGAGACTAGTAAGTAAACGTACTTAGCTGCTGGAATACTTAACTTTAATCCATAATTGGTGAACATCGCTCTTGACGGTACATGTTTTACAGCATCAATAGTAACTGGTAATGGCGCCTTGCTAGGTCGTAGCAAATGACGTAGCTGAAGGCTATGCTAAATATCGTCTCGGCAAATGAGAGCGTAATTTGTCAGTGAACCATCGCTAGCAAAGTCGGCTGTACAGCTGGGGCTAGTGCTAGGAAGTCTCTCTAGACCTGCCGTGTGGCGCCGCTCGGTCTGCAATCACTGATAGTGGCGACACGCGGGTCCGACGTATACTAACGGACCGCGGCCGATTTAAAGGCTACCACGTGGCAAGTGTGGTGTCTGGCGGTGACACCACACTTATCGAAATGTTTGCATACTGCTTGTATGACCAGTTCTGACGTATGACAGTGGAACATGGAATTTTAATAGGAAAACCATCAAAAACGTAATGTTGCTCAGTGAGCAACAGTGTAAAGCATATTGGGAACTACGAAGATAGACAGAGGAACAAATACCTGATAAAGGGAACAGACTAGAGTGGAAAACAGAACTGTGAGGATAATGAAGAAGAAGCAGAAATCTTTGGCATATGCAGCCAAGTGGGAATATAATATACAGAGCAGGGAAGTTGTTTGCTAGATTAGAGAAAATAAGAAAATACCCAGGCGACGACGTGCAGAAACAGCATGGATGGAGGGAACTATTATTCACAGTTCGTATCGTCACTGTTTAAATTGTTGGCTCTCTTTTTCATAGATTCCGGGCAGGAACAGGGGGAAGAACTTGAGTTGCCATTAACGTATTTATCACTACTGCTTTGTCTACCTGATTCAAGATGCACTTTCACAGATTCTCGAAATTGACTTCACTGATTTAACCACATAGTTTTTCCCAATGAATTTCATATGTAAAAGAAACAGAACGTCACAGCCACAGTCACTGAGCCCAGTACCGAAATTATCTCTGTAAAACTAAGGAATTGTCTGTTCCCTTGTCTATACGCTTCTGTTACCGAAATATTAAGAACTCCATTATTAAGATGATATAAATAGGGTACAGAATACCTAAGTTGACGTCCCTAGTCTCCACTATCACCTTTTACTATTTAAACGAAAGAATGAGACAACTTATTGACCTAATATACCAATAATTCGTGCATCTTCGAGTCATGTATCAATGATGATGTTCCCACAGTATCGGCTTCATCACCTCCTGGTCTGGTTAAAGGTGGCTTACATATCAGCAGGCGTCATCTCCATCGAGGTGACAGCAACACATGTCACTCAACCAGGTAATTAGAAAGCTACCAGCTCTGCATCCACACAACGTCGTCATTTTCGTAGACGATTAAATGTTCACATGCCGATTTCCACCATTTTCGAGTTATTGCACGACACTGAACAACTCTCAAGAATTGTACATGTTTCTCAGCACATCTTCTACATTTGCGTGTACTTAGGTCTTCAAAAGCGAGGAAATATGGTGTCACAGAGGATATTTTTGTCAATATTACTCACTCCCAGTTTTGATTGACTCACTTTTGGAGCAATGGGACAGGTCTCTGTATACACCCTAATTTGTCTTAACTTCACGAACGCTGAGGGAGACATGCTGTGGAGGAGTTAGAAATGTTGGGCAGTCTTCCTTAAATACTGATTTCCAACATCTTTGTCACCTTTCTTCCAACGATTCCCATGTAAGTTACCCAGCGCCTCTGTTATACTTTCGTATAAACAATATCGGTCGCATACAGTCGTAGCACCACGTCTCTAAAGAATTCTTCTGTTAGTGAAACTCGCCAAGGGTTCAAAATAAAAGAGCAGTACATTAAAGTAAGTCTCATTGTCGGCTATCCTACATGACTGCTGATGTCAGGTATTCATTGAATTTCATTTACTTCATAGTGTCAACTTCGCCTCGACGCCACACGTTTACGTCTAGAGTGCACTAGATTCATTTTTAACGCATTTCAAAGGATTCTTCTATTTAGTAGTGCGATAGATACTTCTCTTTGTCCATAAACATTTTGTTTGTTCTGGCCAATGAAAAGTAGACGTTACCGGGAAGTCAAGGCTTAAAATATGACAGTGAATTGATCTGAACGGTTCAGATGTCATAAATCGATGTTGACTGTATGTCATTAAATTTTTAGCCGATAGATAACAATTAGCCGTGAAAAAATGTACTGTCTCTGATGTCAACGATTATTTTAAGCATCAGTCGTCAGACTGATTTGTTGAGGGTCGCAACGAATTCCCTCGTGCACCAACCCCTTCATGTCAAGGTAGCACATGCACCCTAAGTCCTCAGTTATTTGTTGGATATCATCCAATCTCCGTTATCGGTATAGTTTTTTTCTCTCCGCAGTACCCTCTGGCACAGTGGAAATTATTCCATGATGTCTCAACACATGTTTTATCAATATGTCTCCACACCGTCTCAGTGTTTTCCAAATGTTCCTTCCTTCATCGATTCTATGGGGAACATTTCCCGTCTTATCACTATCCTTATTTTAACATTTTTCTATAGCGTGATATCTCAAACGCTTCTCTTCTCTTCTTTTTCGTTTTTCGCACTATCCATGATTCTCTACCAAGCAATACCGTTCAACAAACGTTCATTTTGACAAATTTATGTCTCTAATTAAGCCCTATGTTTGATATTCGTCTATTTCTATTGACAGGATATGCCCTCTTCGCAAGTGCTGGTCTACTTCCAACTTCCTCCAAGTTTCTTGTGTTGTATGTTTTTTAGATTACAATTTTCAGAATTCCTTAACCTCGTCTGCTTTGCGGTCAACATATTCTGTAACTATCAGACTGTTCATTCAGTTCAACAGCCGGCCGGTGTGGCCGAGCGGTTCTAGGTGCTACAGTGTGGAACAGCGCGACCGCTACGGGCGCAGGTTCGAATCCTGTCTCGAGCATGGATGTGTGTGATCTCCTTAGGTTAGTTAGGTTTAAGGAATCTAAGTTCTAGGGGACTGATGACCTCAGAAGTTAAGTCACATAGTGCTCAGAGCCATTTCAACCATTCAATTCAACAGATTCTGTTGTTCTTGTAGACCTCCGCTGTGACTGGTAATGTCATCTGCTAACTGTTTCATAGAAATTTAGTCCCACTCTTGAAAATTACTTTTATTTTCGTCATTGCTTTTTTAATCTGTAATGGTAACTGCGTGCATCCCAGTCTCACACCTTTTTTAAAAAAACTGAGTACTATCCTCCATTGTTATTGCCCCCTCTAGATTCTTGTACACATTGCATATTACCCATCTTTCCCTGTAGCTTACTGCCATTTTCTCAAAATTTCGAATATCTTACAAAATTTTGCTTTGCCTAATGCAATTTTTAGGTGCACAAATCCAGTAAACGTGTCTTCATTTGTATTATATGTTGTCTCCATCATCAAGCGTAACGTCACGATTGTATCTCTAGTGTCTTTACCCTTTCAGAAAATGAACCTAATCTCACCTTAATTACCTTAGTTTATGATTCTTCTGTATATTAGTTTTGTCAGTAGCTTTGAATGGATGACCTGTTAAGTTGATTGTGCCGTGGTTCTCGCATTTATCTGCCCTTGCTGTCGTCGGGACTGTATGGGTGATACTTTTCCTGATGTGTGACAGTTTGCTTGAAAAATTCCTCAGACAGGTGTGAATACTGGATCCCATATGTCTTCCACATCGACTCCCATTGCTTCTTATAGCACCTCGTCGACCAACTCGTAGGTGCCTTGACAGTACTCTTTACAACTGTCCGCTCCTTCTTCTGCGTTGAACAGGAGAATACCCGTTCACTATAATGCTGAGCTTTTTGATTTTAGTTTCTCATAAGGTTGTTTTGGTCTTTCTGTGCTTCGAGTCATCCATTTAGACTACCATTGCCTTTCCTGTTGCTTCATATTTTTTCTGCAGCCATTTCGCCTTGGCTACCCAACACCTCCTATTTATTACAGTTATAAGTGACTTATATTTATATATGCCTAAACTCTGCACATTTTTGTGCTTTCTTCTTTCATCAATCAATTGAAGTGTTTCTTCTGCTACCTAAAGTTTCTGAGCCGTAAAATTCACAGTAGCAGTGTTCGTTTGTCCAACCTCCGTGATTAAGTCTTTTATAGATGTCCATTCCTCTTGAAATGAACTGTCTGTTGTGTTATTCACTATCGCAGTGTCTACAATCTTAGAGAAGTTTAAACGCATCTCATCGTTCCACATTACTCCAGTATTCCAATTCATTCCACACTAATCTTTCCGGAAATTCTCTTGAACTTCAGCCTCTATTCATCACTGCTAAGTTACGATCCGATTCCAAGACACAGTTACTCAAAAAATATTGTGACCAAATTAAAGGACACTCATCGTCATCAAGACCATAATGAACATTATCGATGAGATTGAATTGCTTATACTGCTTACAATCCATCTGTATCACGTCTTTCGAGTAATTCAGTGAATTATTCATGGAAACAATCTTATGGTAGCGAAACGAGTGACGTATTCGGTTTTGAAATTAATTCCACTGACTTTTTATCTGAATTATGTAAGTTCTTATGTAATCTAATTTGGCAAAGGATTTTCATTTCAGTCACGTAATCTCTATTCTTGCGCTTTCACTACCTTCACTACATTAAATACATGTACGAGGGTTGTTTTTTAAGTAAGGGCCGTTTTTATTTTAAAAAAAGGATACAAATACTTTTGTAAAAAACATTTATTTTCTGATTCTAGACACTTTTACCTATTTTTCTACATAGTTGACTTGTTTATTTAAGCACTTGTCATACCGTACAACAAAGTTTTTAATTCCTTCTTCAAAGAATTCGACCGCCTGCTCCGACAGCCAAGAGTTCACGGCCGCTTTCACTTCATCGTCGTCATTGAAGCGCTGCCCGCCAAGATGGTGTTTCAGCTACCGGAAAAGGTGAAAATCGCTAGGAGCAAGGTCGGGGCTGTATGGTGCATGGTCCAAAACTTCCCACCCAAAAGAATCAATCAAATCCCGAGTCCTTTGAGAGATGTGAGGCCTAGCGTTATCGTGCAGGAGCAAAACTCTTTTTGTCAGCAAGCCGCGCCTTTTGTTTTGAATTGCTCTGCGGAGCTTCTTTAGAGTTGCACAGTAGGCATCTGAGTTGATTGTCGTTCCTCGTGGCATAAAGTCCACTAGCAAAACACCGCGCCGGCCCCAGAACACAGTTGCCATAATCTTGCGCTTTGACAACGTCTGTTTGGCTTTGTCCTTGACGGGTGAGGTTGTGTGTCGCCATTCCATCGATTGTCGCTTGCTTTCGGGAGTGATATGGGATACCCATGTTTCATCTCCAGTGACAATTTGACTCAACATGTCATCCCCTTCTTCCTCGTAAAGAATCAAAAAGTCCAATGAAGTGGCAAATCTCTTCCCTTTGTGGTCCTCTGTATGGAGTCTGGGTACCCACCGAGAACACAGTTTCTTAAAGATTAGGTTTCCAGACACAATTTTGTACAAAACCGATCTTGAAACTTGTGGAAATTCCAAAGAAAGAGGAAATTGTGAATCTTCTGTCCTCACGAATCTTTCTTTCAACTGCAGCCACCAAATCATCAGTGATCACAAAGGGCCGGCCTGAGCGTTCTTCGTCATGGACGTTTTGACGGCCATTTTTAAACTCTCTAACCCATTGACGCACTTTACCTTCACTCATTGCATTCAAGCCATAAACTTCTGTTAACTGACGATGAATTTCTGCAGCTGATAGGCTTCTCGCGGTCAAAAAACGTATCACTGACCGTGTCTCACACGCGGCGGGCGATTCAATAAGCGTAAACATTATAAAGTAGCACAGCGATGCGTACACGTCAGCTACAGAGTTGCAACTTGCATCAGTGTGAACGGGAAGGATTCCGGCAAGTGGCGCGGTGGCTTGTTGTGGCGTCCGCGCGAACTACGGGACTATACGCGCGAATGGCCCTTACTTAAAAAACAACCCTCGTATTTGGCCACCGTCTCTTGATATTTCATACTTTTACATTGGTCTTCCAAGTTTAGTTCTGCCCAAACGTTACGTTTTGAGAATGAGGTTTAAAGTGGGTATTACGTCACAATAGACACATTTCATAAGCTCAATCATTTCTCTAATTAAATTGTTATCAACATCATCACTTATTTCTCGTACTTTTTCCGATCTCTGTCACCCCTCACATTTTTTCTTTTCCTTTTTTTGCCTCTCTCGACTCTCTCTAGTATAATGGATGAAATGCGCTGATGTCTTATCACAAATCGCCGGCCTTGGTGGCCGAGCGGTTCGAGACTCTTCAGTCTGGAACCGCGCGACCGCTACGGTCGCCGGTTCGAATCCTGCCTCGGGCATGGATGGGTGTGATGTCCTTACGTTAGTTAGGTTTAAGTAGTTCTAAGTTCTAGGGAACTGATGACCTCAGATGTGAAGTTCGAATTTTCGAATGTGTGTGAAATCTTATGGGACTTAACTGCTAAGGTCATCAGTCCCTAAGCCTACACACTACTTAACCTAAATTATCCTAAGGACAAGCACATACACCCATGCCCGCGGCAGGACTCGAACCTCCGCCGGGACCAGTCTCACAGTCCAAGACTGCAGCGCCTAAGACCGCTCGGCAGATGCTAAGTCCCATAGTGCTCAAAACCATTTGAACCTTATCACAAATCATTCCTACCCCTTCTACTGACGAGCGTTTTCGAAGTATTTCTTTCGTCGCAGATTCAGCGAAGGATCTCCTTATTTCTCATCTCATTATTTCATTTACTTTTCATTATCCATCGGTATCAACACCTCTCACATATTTCTGTGCTCGTCTTTTCTCATTTTCTTACCACGATTCGTTTCCATACAATACAGTGCTCCGGGCGGACATTCTCAGAGATTTATTTCTCAAGTTAATTCTTTCGTTTCATAATTGTCGGCCTAATCGGCTATGAATGCTCTTTACACGTTTGTTAAACTTCTCCTTCTATTTCCTGATTGCATCTCACGTCATGCGTTATTCTGTTTCCAAGGTAGCAAAATTCCTGCACTTCGTCTAGTAAATGATCCCTTAGCAAGGCTGGCTCAAGAACCTTTTTCTACACAAGCGCTTTATCATTGGGCGCTCTCCCTTCCCCCTCTCTTCCCTCGTACACTTTCAGCTGTGTAAGTTTTTGCTAGCTATAATAGTCATACGAAATGCACATTGGCGCCCACGGCGTCCAAACGGTCGCCACTGATTGTGATACGACCTGTATAGAATTTATACAATAGTGTTGCCTCTGACGCTCCTCTCAGGTTGGCGTCCAGACGGGCGACTTGTATCGCTTGGACCTTCGTTCCTGTCCCTTACTTTCTTGATAAGTTTATCGCTCGTACCATTTCTTCCACTTACGAGACATTTCGTTCCTCTTTGGACTGCTCTTGCCATATTCTAAGCGTAGCAGATAATTCGTTCTATTTCACGGGTCCTGTTATTTTCACTCACTATTGTAGAGGAAATCAGTGTCATCCTCAGCCTAATCACTGATATACTGTCGTCTAGTATTCAAACTATATTCATTTCCTCAACTGTTTGTTCGATTAGCGATTTCAACAGGAAAAAAGCCGACTTCCCTCCTTACGCTCTTCCAAATCCGAGCACTTCTCTCTTGCTGCTGCATTTTTATTGTTTCCTCTTGCTTCTTGTGCAAATGTATTTTATACCATTTCCCCTACGATGTATACCTGTTTTTCTGAGTATTTCAGAGATTTTACATTACTTTGTGTCGCAAATCACTTTTCTATTTGAAAAAAAATCTACGAGTATATCCTGATTTTTCTTAAGACTTACTACCATTACCAAGCACCACATTAATTGATATAAATAAGTTATTGATTAATGACATAGTCACTAATCAAAATAATTCACTAAAATTTAATTAAATTTCCTTGAATGTAATCATGTTCGCACAGAGAAATATCCTCCTACTTGAATTTTTCTTTCATTGCATCATCCTTCTGATTGCTTTGATGCTGTCCTGTTTTGTGCTGAAGTTTTCTTCCTTATATAACTGGTACAGCCAACATCTGTCATAATCTTTTCTGCATACTGTAGTCTTTGTCTACACCTACTATCCTCCCCTCCCCCTCCAATGTTCCTGAATGCGTCGCAGATGTCCCGCCCACTCACATCTTTTTCAGGATGGCGTCTTCCGTGCAATCATTCGTCACATACCCTTGATAATTCTTCAGTTAGTTCTTTGTATGGTTACTTATTCTTTAACATTGTTCTGTAGCACCATATCTCAATTTCTTCCCCTCGGGATTTTACATGGTCCACGTTTAACTTCAAAGCATTCTTCTGCTGTTCGCGTACAGTTTCTGAACTTTTTTCCTGATATCCTTATCAATATCTTTTACCAGCCGAGCTCTGGTAGTGGTGGAAGGCATTTATGGTCCCTGACAATCTACTTCTCATACCTATCTTGCTTCACCCATCCTACTTAAGTTATCTTCCTTGATAGGAAAATTTCCCACTGCTGTGTCTCTCCCATTTGTAATACTAAATAAGTGATTATTTTCCTTTCTGCTACTCTTCGTCAGCTTCGTTTATGATTTGTTTATTCTTAAAACCTATTCTTTTCCAAGTATGCAGCCCCTTACTTCACTTCAGTGACTGATTCATTTACGAACAACTTGAAGAACAAAGGTGACAAGCTGCAGCTCTGCCTTACTCACTTCTTAACATTAACTTTCTTTCCCGAACTTCAGAAGATATTTCAGTAGTTTGGGTATTGTCGCTGTTGATTATCTAGCGGTATCTTTACTTTAACCTTAATGATCTACCGTATCTGAACACGATATTTCACCTTACATAGTTTAATTCCTTTCATGGGCGACAGCCGGTAGGAATGTATCCTAATTTTTCTTCGTTCGTTATTGTGCCTAACTTCACAACTGCTTCTCTGGTATATTTTCTTTTCTTTTTTTCTCTCTCAAAAGAAAGTGACTTTCGTTCAACGTTCAGTACGACTTCATTTTCTTATTTCTATTCTTCTAGATATTGTTCTGGTCTGCAGTTTACAGGCGTTCCTTGCTAGACTAACCTATCGGCAGATTTCACATTTACCAGCACGTGCACGTGTGTTTGACAGCCGCTTTAAAGAGCGTCCGCTGCTCTGAGGGAACACATGGCAGTTGTTGCACGGCTTGTTGGCTTGGAAGGGCTATCCAGGTGTTGACCGTGAGCTTCACAGGGGCTGAGCACTCGAGCGATACAAGAGGCAATGGTGGTGCCGACAGCCATCGGTGCGGTGCGCTCTTACCGTGTCCAGCCAGGCACGCCGAGCGAATGTGACCGTGACGTCAGAACCTGTCGACAACACCCGGCTACAGAAGGCAGGCCTAGGGAACAGAGGTAGCAAATCGACAGCCGTTAGCTCTATTACCACATACGGCGTTCCAAAGTGATTCATAGGCGTTCACGTTCTGTATGAACAAAGTTAAAACCTGTGGGTGAATATTAACTAAGGGCTCGAAACTGAAAGCTGATCTTAGTGTGGATTCGCCCACCCATTGAGTAACCAATATGGGTCGGGACTATATGGTCATGAAAGAGCAATAGAAGGCGTTTTGTGTTCTCCGTTTTTACAGTAGCAATCGAGTTAAAATCTGCGCGGCGTAATTTTCGTCGCAAGTACGGCACCGCACCTCCTTCGTCTCAAAGCCATCAATGACGGCACCACCAGTATCCAGACAGTGGTAGCTTATACGAGGGGCGTCAAATACGTAAGACAGCACACATTTTTTGAAAGCAGGTTCGTTTTATTCAGGATTCCAGTACGCCGTATTACTCCCCAATCTTTTGGTTACAAAACCAAAAAAATATGGTTCATATGGCTCTGAGCACTATGGGACTTAACATCTGTGGTCATCAGTCCCCTAGAACTTAGAACTACTTAAACCTATCTAACCTAAGGACATCACACAACACCCAGTCATCACGAGGCAGAGAAAATCCCTGACCCCACCTGGAATAGAACCCGGGAACCCGGGCGTGGGAAGCGGGAACGCTACCGCACGACCACGAGCTGCGGACATACAAAACAAAACATAATCTCCTTTCAATGCGACGGCCTTACGCCACACAATTTGCTGCTCTTCAGCCAAATGAGAAGAAAATTTTAGGAGACGTAATATAAAAACTGGGCAAGGTGTTTGATAAAAATAAACATTTGAACAATAAAAGGACAGAACGTCAGTTTCATAAGTTAAAGTATAAAAATTGATTCGGTGATTTATTAAAATATAGATACAAATAAATGATAAACGAGTACTGCACACGAAGATATAAAAACAGATAGATAGTTAATTGAAATAAAACGGAAAAGCCGATGTGTGATTTATTAAAAGAGACACGTGGATGAGTGAAGAGATGAGTGGAAGAAGACTGTCAGGGAGAAGGGTATCAGGAGGACGTAGCATTTAAGGGAACTGCATAGGAGAGGGTTTGTGTAGGTGGATGTTTTGAAAAAGGATGGGTAAAGTGTGGAGAGGGATCTGGTTCCAGCCCAGGACTTAGAAAGTGAGAGATGCGGATTGGAGGGGAATGGAGCCCTGACAAATGGTGGGTGGTAAGAATCTCCTAGATCTGGTAGGACGGGTACATATCAGTGCAGACTTCATTGTCGGGTAACGGAAGGCGATTAAAGTTTAGTTGGGATGGGATTTGGAGGGTATGGAGGTGCAGTATTGTGACAATGTGGATCTAGAAGCTCGGCGGATTACCAAGAATACTGAGCAGTGAGGAAACTAGGGGATGTCGATTTTATGGGTAACATACGATATTCGGAGCTGTTGGAGATGGAAGAGTATGTTGGGCAATTCGACAAGCTGGTAGAGATTGAGGTGGGGGAGGATAAGAGGATTCAAAAGCCTAGGCAGAGTGCACGGCGTTCGAGGACCTGTAGGGTGTGATAAAAGGAGGGAGAAACGGAAGTCCATCCTAAGTTGGCAAAGCAGAAGATGAGTCAGATTAGGGCTTTATAGCTGTGGAAGATCGTGGATGGGTGACTGAATAGGACGGTCATAAATGGAAGGGGACAGAAGTTACGTGCGGTTTTGCCTATAATTATTGTTTGTGTTTTGCTAGTGTTGATTTTGGAAAGCCACTGATTGCACTAGAAGGTGAACTGATTGAGATGAAAGTGTTTCTGATTTCTGGAAAGTAGGGTAGAGGGCAAGGAAGACAGTGTCATTGTCATACTGGCAGAAATAAAGAGGAATAGGTGGCTTGGAAATATCGACTATGCAGGGGACATAAAGGAGAGGTGAGAGGACAGAACTTCAGGGCACACCTGCAGTGTGCTGTTGATGGTGATATAAGACGGCCGTTACAGAGAGAGAAGGCGATTAGGTGGACTAAATTTATGGTAAGAGTATAGGTGCGGACCTTGAAAAGTCATACATGCTCATATTCTTTCTCAAGAAGTAAGGAGACTAAAATGGCGTCTTTGCGGTTGTTAATTTGGTAGGCTTGGAGATGAGTAAGGGATAGCAGTTTGTCATTGAAGAAAAAATTGAGAAATAAGCCACACTGAAAGACAGGAGTGGGTAGGTGTTGTAGGTGTTTATGTTTACGTCTGGATAGAATGGACTCAAGGACATAGCTAAACACGGAGGTGGGGCTGGTGGGACGGTGGAAGGAACTGTCAGTGGAAAGTTTATTAGGTTTGAGGAAGAGGAGGAATGGAAAGTTTTACATGGCTCAGGAGAGAAATCCATGGGTAGGATTATATTGTAAAGGATGGTTAGGATTTCCAGAAAGCAGAAGGGACATGCCAGTAGGTGGAGAGTGCGTGCGATTTTGTGAAGTTTTATTGGCTGATGTCCTCACTGACGAGGAGATGACCTTTCCTTTTTGTCTTATAACGGATTCATGGTTAGTGAAGCTTTTATTTATGTATACTGCAGCAAAACAACATGTCTATCATATACAAAAGGAAGGAAACTGCATTGTAATAAACTAATTTAGGACTTTAAGGCGCGTCGATTTGGGTAAATAAAATGTGTCTTTTCTAGAGAGATACAGCCGACAGCTGCAGCTGGAGCGCGCTATAGTCGCAAATCGCGTTACCAGCACGTCCCCCGTGACGCGGGCGGGGTGTCTCGTGAGATGGATTTCCCGTCCGCGTCCACGTCGACGTTACCTACCTAGTCCCGTGAGAGGATGGCTTCAGCCACTGCTCCATTATCTATCTGGTGCGTACTGCGGCGTCGTTCGCGGCTCAAACTACACAGAATTCAATTGCTGCAAGCTCTTCCTGATGGTTATTGATAGAAATGCGTAAAGTACTCTGCATGCATTATGACTGCGGAGAGGGAAGTTTAGTGTCCGACGGTGAAGCGTTTTTCTATTTGAGATGAAAAGTGACTCCCAGAAGGCGAGAATAGTCGAGTACGAGAAAGACTCTCAGAGGCATTATCTCCTTTACGCTGTTTCCCAGGAAAAGATTTACGGCTCTTTTCTTCAGTTATTAATGAGAGGGAACTCCACCGTAATAGTATCTGAAGATAACATACATTCCTGTACGATGGATCGATACGAGGGGCGTTCGGATCTTGGATTGCTACATTATCCTCCAACGTCGTTGGATATCACATTTGCGACGTTCTTGTGAGATTGTAATTGAATCATCTGCGTCTCCTCTTCCAATAAGTTTCCGTGAAGCTATATAGCTATATCTGTGTAAGTGAATAACTCAAGACACGTTCCCTGAAGTACAGGACATGTTTTACTATCATCTGATTGTTTGTACTGTTTCCAGAACAGGGCACATTCAACATTACTAAGAGGTATA
The DNA here is from genome assembly GCF_023864275.1 of Schistocerca cancellata. Taxonomy (NCBI): domain Eukaryota; kingdom Metazoa; phylum Arthropoda; class Insecta; order Orthoptera; family Acrididae; genus Schistocerca; species Schistocerca cancellata. The sequence goes on from NC_064632.1 coordinate 517,729,294, forward strand.
TCCTTTACCTGCATGTATCTTGTAAAATCTGATGGTAATTTCTAAGATAAGAACATTTTAGTCCTATACTAAAGTTAAATATTTACTCCTAATTTCTATCTTCATTCACGTGGGAGGTATAGTTTCGTGAAACGAAATAAACCTTTTTGAAACATCGCATACAGCAAAGAAAATTGTAGGTGACGATGTTGCAGTGTGAGTTCGATGAGACTGAGGGTTTTACAGGTGTCCAGGTGTACGACAACTTCGACTTTTTTCGATCGTGTCCGGCAGATGTCCGACTTATTCGAATGTAACGGAAATCTGTAGATTCGATGTAGATGTACAGAGAAATAAGTGACTACAATTTCACAAACACTTGATGATTTACTCCAGAGAAAATACTTCACCAATTAAACAAGTCAATAACGCGTTGGTCCACCCTTGGGCCTGAAATGTCACTGACTGGAGTAGAATTTTTTTAAATTAAGAGTACCGATTAGAAATGAGCGACAATGACCAGCGAAACCTGTTTGAAGAGGTCTCGGACAGACGTGGGATACCAACATGACAGTCGTCCGCCGTAAGGATCGACAGCCAGGAGTGATGATACGGGGTGTCATTTCTTTTCAGGCAAAGACCGCTTTGGTTGACATCCGAGGCACCTTTACATCACTGCAGTTTTCCGATGATGTTCTACGCCCTGTCTTGTTTTCCTTCATGGCAAACCATCCTGGGCTTACAGTTCAGCAAGAAAATGCACGCCAGGATATGGCGAGAGATTCTTCTGCTTGTCTTCCTGCTCGACAAACCCTACCTTGCCCGGCAAGGTCGCCGGATATCCTTTACGTTAAAAAGTCTGGAGTATTAAGGGCAGGGTCCTGTAACCATCTCGGGATTTTGACGATATAACGCACCAATCGGACAGAATTTTGCACAGTATCCCGCAGGAGGTCACTCAACATCTCTATCAATCATTGCCAAGCCGAATTAATGCTTCTGTAAACGGTATGCGCGATAGAACAAGCACAACACACACACACACACACACACACACACACGTTGTTTCTATATCTATCTACCTATATATATAGGTTGGTCAGAAAATGTGTGAAATGCTTGTAGTGATGTTGCAGGGCAGTTCGTACTGACACATATATGTTAAGAAAGAAATTCGATACGTTGCTCAGTTTCCGTGTTATTTAGCATTGAAGTTAGCCAATCGGAGCGTCGCGCGCTCGCATTCAAGCGGCCGGCCACTGGCAGTGTTGCCCAACGAGTGCTTTGTCTCGTTAACTGAAACTTGAATTTACGCGGGCGACGATTTGATTGGCTAACTTCAATGCTAAGTAACTCGGAAACGGCGCAACGAATCGAATTTCTTTCTTAACATTTATGTCTCAGTAGAACCTGCCCTGTAACATCTATACAAGCATTTCACACATTTTCTGACCACCATATATATATATATATATATATATATATATATATATATATATATATATATATATATATATATATAACCAATTGATATTTCAGTGCAGGTGCACGCTCGATTCTTACGGGAATCGGCGAAATCCCGCGAGTAATGAGTATAATGGGAAAGCGGCCACACATCTGTAGTGTGTGGATAAGGTTGAAAATTCGGGTCTGATGGGCGTCATGCTAGGGTAGTTGGTGCAGCTAGGACGACCACTGTGTCCTGAATGGCACAGTGGATAGTGTATCTTCCAACCAGGAGACCCGTGTTGAAATCTCGGTCAGGCACCTATTTGAAACTTTCCACACTGATTTAAATCAAAATTCACTGACAGCTAAATAATTAACTTTCTGTGTCTTGATTCATAATGGCTGTGGGATCAAAATGTGCCTGTTCCTTTCAGACATGTCCGAAGGGACAGAAACTATATATAATCAAATTCTTTGATCAGTGGCAAATTTTCAAGACATACAAGCTACAATATAAAGACAGCTCTGCCTTTTAAAGACGTCTGGCACATGAAAAGTGGACAGGTTATTTCAAATCAAAACATAATAAAATTTGTTTCTGGTTTTATTGGATCTGGCAGAATATTACTTTGTACGTCAGGGCCGCAATGCCAACGTCGAAACGACGTCCATAAACGCCCAATTGACAAATGAACGCAATAAACTGTAAACCGACACAATAATAAAGTTGACGTTATTCTTACGTAATATAAAATAATCCTGTCCAAAACTCCACGAAATGATTTCCAAGGAAAATGGTGTTCGAGATGAAGTATGTCCAGATAAGGAATATAAATGGTTAACCATTCTTCGTAATTCAGATTGAAATGACAGAGCTGAGTGAACATCTTTGAGATTTCCATCCCACAAGATAACTATATATTTAATTTTATGAAGAACTTTTGCTTTCCTTTGATGTAAAATTATCTTGGAAAGATGACTTATCAGTTAACAAGGCCGAGCAAATAATTGCTTTCAGAGAGACCAGATTATATTTTTTTATTTTAAGCACATTTACTTTTGATGTCTCAAAAGTCTGAGAGTATTTGATTACTAATAAACGATTAAAAATAGCCAACAGATTATTACTGTTTGAAATAGATACTCAGTTTATTAGGTCCAAGTGTCCGGCTAAATATAAAGCCAAGTCCGCTTTTCTATTTTTGGATCTGAAACACATAATGCCACCCCTTTCCATTTTAATGTTACCTATACCATGATTATATGATTGATAATAACATTATGAAAGTGTGGTGCCCAAAATCAGGTGTATTTATTAATTTATGTAATTATATTCACTGCCGCTTTGCTGGAGAAGCCTACAGCGTAAGGTTCCTGCCAATAGCGGAAGCGTTAGTGATCCTGCTGCTTACCATGACTTACCAAAAAATGGCTCTAAGCACAATGGGACTAAACATCTGAGGTCATCAGTCCCCTAGAACTTAGAACTACTTAAACCTAACTAACCTAAGGACATCACACACATCCATGCCCGAGGCAGGATTCGAACCTGCGGCCGTAACGGGTGCGCGGTTCCAGACTGAAGCGCCTAGAACCTCTCGGCCACAGCGGCCGGCCATGACTTACCAGGTACCATAAAGATTTTCTACCTAGAATGTTACAGAACATTGGCGCATTAATACTTCTCGAATACTGTTGTGTTACGGCGTACTATATCTACCAAGTAAGTTTTCTGATACCAACAATGGCCTTCCATTTAGCTGAATAGGTAAACCACACGAAACAGTGTGCAAAATTTATAATACTTCTGGAGATCGCTGTTAAGGGACGGTAAACGATAGGAATGATAACCTGCTTAGACTTTTCTTAAGTTCTCATGGTAATTTTCTAAGCGAGTGGTCGAGAGCTAAGGCAGTTTGCAAAATACATATAATCAGTTAAAAATTTGAAACTCATTATGGACAGATGGTTAGCTTAAGGTCATTGTAGATTTCTTTATTTTAAACTCAAAACTAACCAATGGAGTACAAAGTAGAAGTTGACAGGAAAGAACGCATGTATTAATTCTTGCTTGTAAAGTAGCATGGCTACCAAATATCCTTGGTAGTTTCTTTGGATTTGGGACTTCACGTGAGCAAGGTACCGGCCTACCAATGATGTCAGAATTCAACTCACCCACCCTGTGATGTCATCATTGTTACATAAAGGTGTTGGATGCTTGAAAATTAAAAAAATAAGCTTGATTGTAAATTTAATATATGAAAGATGGCATATGACAAACACATGCTTATGTCAAATATTGCATCCTCATTTCTTTGCTTTTATGATTTACTCGTTTTGATTCCTAATTTATATGCCATATACTGCACTGTCTTGTCAGTAAATTTCACCTGTCTCTATGTTTTGTTAGTCTGCTAATAGCTAGTGTACTCACTTATCACCATCATAGTTCTTGTGGTTCTGTTTATCTTTGATTAACAATCGCTAAATTTTATCTCAATCTTTTTAATGTATTACAGTGGGAATAGAAAAGGAAAAAAAGTTCATAAAAACTCAAAATATAAGATTAATTAAAAAAGACTACTTTTCAAAGAAAGTGAAATGCACATTTGGTTGACTGTGCACATTTACATACATCATCTGTTCAATGGGGTCTTTAAATTTATTTTTTGTACATTTTCACATATTTCATATTTTTCATGTGACAAAAATACTCTACTATCCTGAATGTAACAGTTAACTGTGTTTTTAAACTGAAACTATTTTTATCTTGACACACGCAGCAGAAACAGAACAACTTATGTATATTCCACTTCATATTCAACACTTTTTTAGAATTCGTCTATTTGAAACAGTAGAATATTATAGTCTGAATAAGTGCTTGACATCTCCTCACGAAATATAGTAAAACAAATATTACACTGAACTGAATATTGTAGCTATAATGAATACATTATGAAGAAGACATCCTTAGTGAATATATCAAATAATTTGTTGTATTGAAACAGAATCACTTCAGTGTAATAAAAACATCCTTACCAATCGTACACTTCACAATCACTGTGTTCAGTATCTGTAAAGCATTCATTCTTGTGCAACTAATGTATATTATTTTCTTATTCATTTCTGGAAAAGTATTCAGAGCAGAACTAAACTGAGTTACTTAATACCCAAGAGGTAACACTCTTGTACATTAATCATAGGTTCACAACAATCTTCTTTAAAAAGTGAACATTATTATAGATCCACTATGTGATACCTTATAAAATGGCTCTGACATTTTTATATTAAAACAATTTTCTACTAGGCACATACGAAGAGATATTACGTTAGTTCGTATCACCATTTTCTAAATCGGCAGTTTCACTATTGTTAACACTCAACGAGATATCATGGACAAGGTGCTGCTATTGAGAAAGTACCGTTCACTATTACCGATAGTTGCAAACCATGACGATACATGTATTTTGCAGTACTTGAGATAAACTAGACTTACTACTCAATGTTTGGTCTTGACGCATCTTGTTCTGAAAAGTGGGTGTCATTCCGCCCTCTCCAATAGTAAAAGTTTTCGATATGCATTGCGCTTTCACTACCACCAAGATGCTTCTAGTTCTGTAACACGCAAGCACAATAATCCCTACTTTTTTCAGTTATAACAAGCATATAATAACAAAATTACAAATATAATTACTATTAGTAATGATACATATTAGACTTATGGTTTCTAATTTGGTTATGAACACACAGAGAACAGTAATAGAAACACCAGTAGCAGCAGCACCAGTACCAATAGGACAAATGACTTACTTCTAGTAGTAGTTATCTCGTGTTTATACACAATTTCATGCTGAACCAGCAAGTTTCGACAGTAAAATGTTCTTAGTCAGCAACTCAGTACGTTCTCCAATGTCAAAACATGTTAGATTTCACTTTCAACAACTCAGGGCAAGTTGAGGCTAACAAAATGCACAGTCAGCAGGCTCAAGCTTGCTGATACCTAAGCACCATGTGTGCTATATTGCGTCTGTGTCACCTGCATGTGACATACAATTAATCACATTCTTTTTTCATATCCACACGTACACTAAAATTACAGTTACCTTTGTCCTGCAGCACAAATCGATTGACATCTCAACCCCTTAAATTCTCGTTCATCTTAATCCAGCAAGTTATTACAAAACACATGTGTATCTATTAAGTGCTCACCTTCTGTGAGATCCAGCTTGTATATTTGCACTACAATGCAATCTATATTTTCAGTTACTCTTTGAAATGGAATACAGTCCCTTGTCATCAGTCCCCAAGTTTTAATGCATGCTGTTCAGTAAGTAAAGTCTCATGCAACATTTATGAGACCAGTTTCCATATCTTCAGAATTTGCAGAATGTACTTTTGTGGATGTATTTCAACAGATGGAATCTTCTCAGAGGCTACTTCCCCTTCTGTTATTGGGTCTTTTGATTTATAATTTTCGGAAGATAGCGTAAATTTCAAGCAATGATAGAAGTCGAAACGCGTACGCAGCGATGGTGAGCCATGACAATCTTTGACCAGAGAGCATGTAGTCAGCTCAGTTGCGAGAGAGTAATAGCGCGCGACAGTTCAGTGCTGTTGCGAGGGCGTAGTGGTACGTAGCGAGCCGCGAGAGTATGCAGTTCTGTGGCGAATGAGTTGCGAGTTAGTTGTGTGTGAGGAGTCGGCGGGCGCCGACCTGGCATTCTGGTCGAGATTCACGACAAGGTACATTTATTAACCAAGGTAATGAAGCAGCTTTGCGCACATCTGATAATGTAATGTAAATTAACTGAAACTAATTTGTTCAAGAATCGCCCCAATAATAATTTTGTTTTCAAACCAAGCATTTTAACAAAGAATCCTTTTTTGAAATAATATTTCCCCTGCATTTCCTTAAAGAAAAGTTTCCCTTAAATTCAAAAAATTATATTTGCGATGCATTTCCTCGAAGCTATGGCGAAAAATAAGAGCAGATGCAGTTTTATTGAGGTAAGAATTTGAATTTAATCAGGGCCTAAAGATCGACATATCTGTCTATTTGCGTTTTCTTATATTAAAAAAATATTGTCTTACAAAATTCTCTGGGGAGGTTACACTTGGCGACATCCGGTCCAGGATCGTATTTCGTTGAGAATCTTCTGAAAAGTAGTCAGATATCTGCTCTTATTTGCTTAAATATTATTAGCATTTGGCGCAACGCTTTTACTAATTTGTGACTTTCTTTCCTCAGATCTTCGGCAATTCGTTGCTCTGTTGTATTTGTGTGTTGCTTTTGCATTGTTCTTATTTCTTTTGTGAATAATTGTGACTATTGTAAGAATACCGTGAAAGACTGTGAATACTATATCGCGAGGTATAATGAATGAAACTACCGAATTAAACAGCTTGACCGATAGTAATTGCGACACGCAATATAATGATGACAATCCACCGTTTACTGACAATTATCTTACTGATGAACAAACGAACTCAATTGTCTCCTCTGTTAATTTGACGACAATTGATGACGCGGTGCGCCCTATTGTAATAGGCGCTACCCGGCTTAACACACACGGTTTGGAAAATTTAAGTAACGTACAAATAAATTTTTCTAATGAAAATGGACAGGGTACTGAAAGTACGACGGATCCATTTAATTCCAAAATAGTGGTCGATAGTATACATTCGACTGGCAAACCTATTTGTAAATCTCAGAATAACCAAATGGTTACAGAAAGCGAGACAATTCCAGATCCACCATTAAACAGCACAGAGAATAGAAATGCTAATTTTGGCTCGGATCAAATTATGGCACTATTGCTACAACGAGTTAACGAAATTAATAAAAAATTAGACAACAATGATGAAAATTTCAAACAACAGAGTGAGGACAACAAGCAATTTAAAGAAAATTTCAAACAGTTTAATGAAAAACAAGACAAGCTTAATGAAAAATTAGACAACAATTCCAAACAGTTAAATGAAAAATTAGACAACAATTCCAGACAGTTAAATTAAAAATTAGATAACAATTCTAGACAGTTAAGTGAACAAATTAGAGCTGTTGCCACGCAGTGTCATGATACTAAGGAACAGTTACGCGAGGAAATTGAGGCTTGTTCAAGAAAAAGTAGCGAAGAGATTAGATCTGTTGCGCAAGAATTAAGAGATATGCAAACAGCAATCACTCAGAGACGAAATTAGTACAGTCGGTAAACAATGCTCGGAAAAAGCTACACAATTACGCGACGAGTTTAAAGCAATGACAGCAGAAATATCGCGCACAATGGATGAAAAGGTAGATGCGAAATTCGAACAACAGAACAGTCAAATTGACGAGCGTTTTAATCTTCACATAGAAAACAGTAATACGCGTTTCCGTAAATTTATTCAGGGTCAAAATAAAGTAAAACGTCAAGCCATGGAAACAATCACTGCTCAGAGACAAGAAGACAAACGTAAAATGTTTGCGAAGGCAAAAACATACGTAGACAACAATATTACTACAGTGTCCGACAAAATTAATACCATCGAACAGTTGAACGCGGAATTACGTGACGAAATTTCGGATCTTAAATCGAAAACAGACACATACACAACAGATTTTCAAACAGTGACCGACAGACTCGAACAATTAGAACTAACACAGGATTCCGAGGTCGTCAAAGCTGATGTTAAAAAACTGAACGAAACTACACGTAAATTGCAAAAACAGATTAATGCCACTGACACTAAAACCGATGATCAGGTAAAAATACTGACTGAAAAATGTGATGAATTGGCCAGTCGTATTGACGTTATTGAAACTACTAATGAAAATAAATCAGACGATAACTCACCGGTTTCATTTAATCAAACAACTGAATTTCAAAATCTACAGCAGACAATTAATGAGATCGATTCGTCTAATAACACATTGCATAGAAAATTGTCGAGTTTACAACACGAGGTAGCAGAGATAAAAAATATTTCAGTTAATAATACATCACAGCAGACGCCACTTTGAGAACATTTGTCAGATTCACGCAGTGCGTATAATTTGAGTAATCTACAGAGAGTACAGGACTTAGATTCAGAACAGACACAGGCAAATAGATTCACTTACAATCATGAACCTGTTCCAACATATAGAGACGATAATTTTGATTACAAACATTTTCTGTCAGTGAGAAAATTTAAAGTGTTTAAAAATGACAGAACACAGATTCACCCACTGGATTGGATACAACAATTCAGCTTTGCTTTTCCACCGACTTGGCCTGTAACGCACAAACTTGAATTTATTTGTAGTTTTTTGGAAGGCGAACCGGCAACTCGTATGAGACCGATCGAGAGACAATGTTATTCGGTAGAAGAGTTTCAGAATGCTTTTCTATCAGCGTATTGGTCGAAGACGACACAGCGCGGAATTAAAGATCAACTAATTAGTTTGCCAAATTATGAGAACTCCAATTATCCCAGTGTGACGCAATTTTTTGAGCACATGGTGCAACAAAACCAGTACCTAAGTGAACCATATAGTGAATCTGCACTGATACAATTATGCATTTCTAAATTACCACGGTCATTAAGAGTGTCACTTCTAACAGGTCAGCAAAAAGAAAACATTTCGGCATTCAGGGATCTGCTGCAGCTTTTAGAAGTGCAGCAATCAGATTATTCTTTCGTAAACAAAAATTTTTCGTATAACAACCAAGGGCAACAAACGTACAGTAATTTTGATCAGACACGTAATTTCAATAGCAAAGGTAACAGACGCTTTAGGAACGACAACCACCAGAACTTTTAATAGCAGACAACATTTCGATTATCAGTATCGAGAAAATTATCAGCAAGAAGAACCACATTTTAGTAGGTTTTTCACAACAACTGCAACAAAACCAGCCGGTTAGAATACCTAACCAACAATGGAATGCACAAGGTCAACCAGGCTTTAATGTTTCGCCGCGTGCACGTACAGTCCCAGGTACAATAAATAGTAACGCACGGCAGCAGAGGAACAACTACGTACAGAAAACCCAGTATTTCAATTCCTATCGCAATGCACCGTATAGGAATGACTATTACGACAGACGTAAAAATAATGAGGACAATTATCAGCGTACGTATAATAACAGTCGGTCTTACGAACAGCAAAATCATCCGCAAGAACATATTCTCATGAATGAACCCGACAGTAGATTTCATCCAGCGCGTAATACGTCTGGAAGAAGTAATAGAACAGTTCAAATAGTAGAAATGCCACAGAACCGTCCTGACAATAATAACACGTCAGATAGAATCTGACTAGATACTGTACAGGCCACATCTTCCAGTAACACAAGCACTTCTTTTGACAAGCAGAATGTTGTTCATGAAAATGTAATTACTTTTGACGATATCAGAGACACTCTTTTGCAGGAAAGACCAGTTGTTCAAAAAACTATTTCACACCCTATCATTGAAATTAAAATTGGTTCATCGAAATTTTCAGCAGTAATCGATTCTGGCTCACCTATGTCAGTTATTAATGAAGAAACTTTCAATGAGTGTAACAAAGAGAATACCTATCCCACATTACCATTGGGCAAAACGAAAGTAAAAGGAGCAGTATCGAGTAAAGGTGTAGATGTTAAATTACAGACGCATTTATCATTTTGTATTGCAGGTCATACTTTTCACTCAAATTTTTGGATTGTTCCTTTATTGACAACAGACGTTATTTTAGGAACTAATTTTCTCGTACAACACGACGCAGTGGTTGATTTTCAGAATTCCTATTTAATGCTGAAGGATGAGGATGTACAATTGGCTTTAGAATTTCAGCACTCTTTATCTGCGGAAGAACAAACAATTAATCGCACAGAGGTCATTTCCGTAACGCGTAACATAGACTGTAATTCCACATTATTCACAGATACGTACGTACATAACTATAACACTCCAGACGAAGCCGACTATGACGTAATACAGATGATTTCTGATAAAGTCAAACAAAGCAGTGCAAGTACAGACGACGAACGCACGCAACTACACAAAATTCTTTTACAGCAAGCTCCAGTTTTTGACAACGTTCCTGGTACTATGTCCGGTTTTATGTATGAATTTCAAGTCAAACAGCACGACACATTTAAAGCAAAGCATTATCCCATTCCTTATATTCATAGAGAGGAAGTTAAGAAAGAATTGCAAGATATGCTTGACCAAGGAATTATTGAACCAGCAGTTAGTCCGTACATAAACCCGCTCCATATTGTTAAGAAAAAGGATGGCTCACTTCGCCTTGTACTTGATTCACGTCACATTAATGACATAATTATTAATGAAACAGATCGACCACAGACACTAGAGGAACTTTTACAGAAATTTCACGGTACTGCTATTTATTCTACATTAGATTTGAAATCGGGATTTTGGCAAATTCAACTTCATCCGAATTGCAGAAAGTACACAGCTTTTCTCTGTTTTGGTGACTGTTATCAATTTTGCAAATTACCATTCGGCTTAACTATTTCTTCTGCTGCTTTTATTCGCGGTTTCAACTCAATACTTCCGACAGAACTTAAAAACAGAATCACGACGTACGTAGACGACATTCTTATTGCAGAAGCTACCTGGTCTGAACACAATCTGATTTTAGAACGACTGTTGCAAACTTTTCATGCACAAGGACTTACAATTAATCTTAGTAAATCGCATTTTGGCAAAACTTCTATAAGATTTCTTGGACACGTAATTTCAGCAGAAGGCATTGCGCCTGATCCGGAAAAACTTCAAGCTCTACGTGACATTACTGTTCCTACAACGAAGTAGCAATTACGCAGCTTTTTGGGGTTAATTAACTTTTTTCGTAAATTTATTCATCACTCTGCTTTAGACACACCTAGATTATGTCAATTGACAGGTAAAAACACGATTTGGTCATGGGATAAGCAAGCACATTCTGAATTTGTGAACCTGAGAGAAGCCTTGTTGAATGCTCCACTTTTATCGCACCCAGATCTTACCAGAAATTTTTCCATTGCCACCGACAGTTCCAACACCGCTTTAGGCGTACACATTTTTCAGGAAATTGAAGAAGATGGCTCTACAGTAATCAAAAACATCGCATTTTCAAGCCGCATTCTATCACCTGCTGAACGTAATTATTCTGTTACAGAACTGGAAACATTATGTGTTGTATGGGCTTTTACGAGATTTAGGCACTTTCTTTATGGCAGACATACCACCGTTTACACAGATCACAGAGCTATACAATTTTTACTTTCGGCTAAATTTACACACGACAGACTCAGCAGATGGAAGCTTTATTTACAGGAATTTAATTTTACAACAGTTCACATTCCCGGCACACAAAATGTTGTAGCGGACGCACTATCTCGTTCTCTCAGCAACAATCAGCAAGACGTCGCAACCAACTTCTGCAAAACAAATTCCAGCTTCATGGATATTCAACAAGTTGCATTTGAAAATTTTATTTCATCGTCATTACAGGACATAGCACAAGAGCAGAATAAAGACAACGTATGGAAAGAAATTAAACACCTCTGGCAAGATAAGAATAATGTTACGAATAGAAACCATTACACTGTACGCAATAACATTCTGTTTCGACGCTCTCATCCTGACAGCAGCAATTGGTTATTATGCATTCCTGATGAACTTGTTAACAAATTAATCTGGTACACTCATTTAAGTTATGCACATTACGGGGCAAGAAAATGTTTTCTTATACTGAGACAGAACTGTTATTTTAACAACATGGAGAAACGTATACGACGAGTTTTAGCGTCATGTAAAATCTGCCAGAAAGCTAAGTCAGACACCACTTCACATATTCCTCCATTATATCCCATTGTACCTATTAAATTAAGACATATGGCCGCTGTAGACATTTTTGGTCCGATTCCGAGAACTAATAGAAGTTTTTGCTACATCTTTGTCGCTGTTGAACTAACTTCAAAATTTGTTACTTTCACTCCGTTACGTAAAGCTACTGCCAAAACCGTTTCGAAAGCATTTGTAAAACATTTTCTATTTCATGTAGGGCATGTGATGAAAGTAATTTCTGACAATGGACCACAATTTCGATCTGCTATATGGACACGTATGTTACGAGCTAGAAACATTTCTCCGATCTATATATCGAAATACCATGCTTCTTCGAACCCTTGTGAACGATTAATGAAAGAAATTGGTAAACTGTGTAGGATATACTGCCACAAAAGACATATTAATTGGGACACACACATACACTCATTCCAAGATGTAATTAATTCCATTCCAAATGAATCCACTATGCTATCTCCGTCTGTTATACTGAAAAATGTTGAACCACCTAACAAGATTAAAGAATTAGTAAATTTTGCTAGACCTCATCGACTACGACACCGTGATATAATTGACATTGCACTGAACAACATCAAACGTGCCGCAGAGCGCCGGAGAAGACAGCAGAAACAGGTTTGTACACGCCGAGACTTTCACGTGGGAAAGAAGATATTAGTACGTACACACTACTTATCCAGCAGAATAAAAGGTAAGTGCAGTAAATTTGAACTTCTATACGCGGGTCCATATCGGATTCGGAGCATTCCTCACTCCAATGTTGTACACGTCGAAACTTTGAGAACAAAAAAAAGTAAAGGCAATCACCACGTCTCCAACACCAAACCCTTTATTGGATGAACATACTTTATGATTTGTCGCACAGTAATGCCATTTCCTAATTTTTTTATGATCACGTATGCAATTATACTCACATGAACACTTACTGATGATTATCGTATTTTTTCTTGGCAAGTGCCCGGCAAGGTAAGGTTAGCAGGTCGCTCTTCTTGTCGATACACATCAGAACGTACATATTTTTCCAGATGAACTTACACATTTTATGACCACTTATGCAATTATATTTGTGTGATTACCTACTGATGACTGTCGTAGTTTTTCTTGGCAAGTGCTCGGCAAGGTAAGGTTAGCAGGTCGCTTTTCTTGTCGTTACATATCAGACCGTGCACATTTTCCATTTTTTTTGAGTGTATGATAGTTTTCCTGTTTTGTTTGTATGCACTATGAATTAATTAAGATATAACACACACCAGTTGACTTTGACATTTTTGCTTTATGATATCTCAACATCGTGACTACTTTACTTTTTTTGCTGCTGCATTGTGATATTCTGTGTACATTTTTGCCTTTGAACACTGTCTATGCTTTTGACATGTTACGTTTTTTGTCATGTTATGCTGTATGCTTAATTATGTTACTATAAATCAGTCATTATTTAGTGAGTATATGATGTAAATGCAAGACATTAATCTTTGTTCATCAATTTCAGAAAGAAATGATGCGTAAATGAAATAAATTAAACTGAAATGGGAATTTCAACTACGGAATAGACGAAAGAGGATACAAAAACCTTATGAAGAAGAGTAAATGGATCAGAATTAACAAGCATTAACAAGAATATACAATACACATCGCTGAATAGCAGTCTTAATTAATTTTTTCTTTCAGAATACGAGGTGATTGATAACAGGCTGTCAGACAGAACTACACATCTTAGTTTTAGTGATGAAATATGATAGAGATAAGGAATAATTGTATAATGAGTAATGAAGTGATTTTTTGCCGATGATAATGAGTGATGATGAATAATGATGAAGAATATGCTACTATGAATAATGAAGTTTTTCTTTACAGGTGATGATAATAATGGAGTTATGAATAATGAAGTGATGGATAATGAAATTTTTTTTTCTTTACAGATGAGGATGATGTAGAAGTTATGTATTTATGCTATGTAGTTAGTTAAGTATTTGTTGCAGTTTGCTTTGACAGCAGGTGTTATATTGCATAGTAGGATGACAGAAGGTTTTGGAAAGGACAGCTATGGAGCAGATTTTTATACACATTTCACTATTTGTTAGTTCGAAGTTCACTACTTTTCAGCATAGTATACGTTTCTTCTTTCAGCTCAATAATCCATTTTGTATTTTTTCCAGCGGAAGCTTTTCATGATACTTACTAAACCTGTTACTTATTATACCTGTACTAGCACTTACATTTTTATTTTTTTACCCATTTGTGTCTATCATTTATAAATGTGATCACATATACTGCCTTGTTTCATAACCTTGCTACAGCTGACTCATGACGAATGATGTTACCTATCCTCATTTGCAGCAATAGGTCAAAAGCAAATATTGTTATGCCTCAGCAATTAATTATCGATCCCAACGCAATGCATTGCTAGCACAAAAACAAAAAAAATGTATTACCAGTCCCGAATAATGCTACTAGTTTACGAGAATTCTGAATAATACTGATCAGCTCTGAATAGTATGTCACTTCAGTAATGACTTCTTAATGATAAAAAAATAATGCTTTGTAACTGGCTAATAACTCCACTGTTTATTGTAATGAGACTACTTATAATGCCCTTGATTATTAATGCTATGACTGTAATTAACTGATTTTAATAATGACTTCTTAGTGTGTAACACCAGTTTCAAATAATGCTACTCATTTAAGAGAGTTCTGAATAATACTGATTGATGATAAATGTTTTGTACTGTTAAATACTTGCTGGCCACTGAGTGCCAATAATTAATGTAACTAAATGAATTGTTAATAATTATGCCATTAATTAGCTCCTGTCTTCAATGATGACTTCTTGTGATAATACTGAATGATGATAAATGTTTTTTACTATTTAATACTTGCTGGACACTGAGTGCCAATAATTAATGTAACTAAATGAATTGTTAGTAATTATGCCATTAATTAGCTCCTGTTTTCAATGATGACTTCTCATGATAATACTGAATGATGATAAATGTTTTGTACTATTCAATACTTGCTGGCCACTGAGTGCCAATAATTAGTGTAATGTTTTGTACTATTCAATACTTGCTGGCCACTGAGTGCCAATAATTAGTATAACTCAATGAATTATATTAATGCTATGCCAATAATCGACTCTCCTTTTCAATGATGACTTCTGATGAACATTATTCTGTCATGCTTTGTAACTGGCCAAGGACTGCCACTGTTTATTGTAATACGATTACCCATGATGCCAATAATTTAATTTTATGAACATTTTTCTGTAATATTACATTAATGGTACAGAAATGTTCAATAGTTGGGCTATGAATGCCGCAAACTACTAATGTAATCCTCAATGAAGACTACTATGTGACTTCATGTCCTTCACCTTATGACCTAATTACCTGGTATTACTGTAATATCCATTTGTCCTGTCCATCCTCATGATCATGGAGCACTATATTTGGTTTTTGCACTAATTCTACGTTGGTGTGCTTTGTAAGAGCAACGTGTTGACCCGACATGCTGTCCACCACCGTGAGCGATGGAGACGTTATTATGGTCCCACTGTTTGGTGTACCTGATGTACTGCTAAAATGATAACTGGGAATATTACGATGACATTTCAGTGTCTTGGATACACTGATAAATACTTCTGGGAAAAGAACTGCAAATGGTCTCACTTGGTGTTGTATTTCTGTGGAAAGATATGGACTTTCAGTGCAGCTGCGTGCAACCGAAGTGCTACAACCATGACGCAATCCTTCCTATTCCTTCCCTAATTATTGTAAAATGAAAAAGTCATATACAGTGCGTGTGCACTTCTTTTCTTTTGTTAATGACATCAGTTATCCTGAAATTACTAAAGACTTCTATAGTGCAGGTGCACTTTATTACACTCCTTGATTTGTTTGTTGGTGTAGAGAAATATCTTCTGTACTACAGTGCACTTTTACCATTTATTAATACATTTTGTGATTTGATGATATGTTCTAAACTGCAGTGCATGTGCACTCATGTCACTTGTCAACATGATTATTTTGCCATTATGTTTATTTGTTGTAAAAATGCTACAGACATTTTTTTTCGATTTGTTGATATATTCTGAAGTACAGTAAATGTGCACTTTTGTCATTTATCGATACGATTTGTATATACCTTTTTTGTGAATTGCTCTGTAT
This sequence comes from Schistocerca cancellata, assembly GCF_023864275.1. Lineage (NCBI taxonomy): Eukaryota > Metazoa > Arthropoda > Insecta > Orthoptera > Acrididae > Schistocerca > Schistocerca cancellata. The sequence continues at coordinate 517,745,709 of NC_064632.1, forward strand.
TCATTGTATATATTTTTGTCTTTGTCTGAAATATTTTGTACTCGGTGCATGTGCACCATATTTATCTCGTGTTCTATATCTGTATATTCTTTATAATTGTAAAGTTAATTAATTAAAGAAAAAATTTTGCCGCGATTGGCAAGTCCAAATGACTCACCATCGCTGCCACATTTTTGCCCCCCCCCCCCCCCCCCCCAGTGGTGGGTTATGAAACGCGTACGCAGCGATGGTGAGCCATGACAATCTTTGACCAGAGAGCATGTAGTCAGCTCAGTTGCGAGAGAGTAATAGCGTGCGACAGTTCAGTGCTGTTGCGAGGGAGTATTGGTACGTAGCGAGCCGCGAGAGTATGCAGTTCTGTGGCGAATGAGTTGCGAGTTAGTTGTGTGTGAGGAGTCGGCGGGCGCCGACCTGGCATTCTGGTCAAGATTCACGACAAGGTACATTTATTAACCAAGGTAATGAAGCAGCTTTGCGCACATTTGATAATGTAATGTAAATTAACTGTAACTAATTTGTTCAAGAATCGCCCCAATAATAATTTTGTTTTCAAACCAAGCATTTTAACAAAGAATCCTTTTTTGAAATAATATTTCCCTTGCATTTCCTTAAAGAAAAGTTTCCCTTAAATTCAAAAAATTATGTTTGCGATGCATTTCCTCCAAGCTATGGCGAAAAATAAGAGCAGATGCAGTTTTATTGAGGTAAGAATTTGAATTTAATCAGGGCCTAAAGATCGACATTTCGGTCTATTTGCGTTTTCTTATATTAAAAAAATATTGTCTTACAAAATTCTCTGGGGAGGTTACAAAGTTCCTCTTCAGTACATATCATAATGTGAATTAGAGCCCATTGCTTTTAAATGTAGCAAGAAACTGTTCACTTTACCAACTCCTTCAGATTATGAAACTCAGTAAGCGCCGAAAATTTTTTTGGAAACCATCATCCAGTTGGGAACATTATCTTCCTCATCGCAATCATCCTCTTCATCATCATCATCATCTCCTACAGTATTGCCACCTTCAACTTTCATAAATACATAGTTTTCTATGCTTTCATCTTCCTTGTATTGGTATGTCTTCATAAAAAAAACACAAATATAAAAGGATACTACTTGGGCAATAATGGTCAGTTGACAGGGTTATTGCCAGTACCCCATGACCACCGTTGGTAATGGTTTCACTCAACAACTTGAAAGAAGTGCACTTTAAATTATTAATTAAAAAGCTATGGGTTACAAAAATCAGGCTAACATTGATACTGTTTAATCATTAGCATATCATCTGAAGTGATAATTAATTGTATTCGGTTCACAATACTATCACGCCAACATGACTGTCAAGATCGTCTGCACTATGCCTCTAAAATGTAGAAGATTCGCTATAGTGAAATATAATCAATTTACATAGTAATTATCACTGCCCTGCATGTCATTTGGTGTGGACAACAATACTTACTTTACAGTGTGACCAACATTACGCAGATCATTTGACCATCGCCCAATGAACGTTTGGTGGATTCTACAGGGATGCCAGTAATGGTAACAGACGTTACCCAGAGCGCATGGTTGACACTACTGATGGTTAACTACGGTCAGTGTACATGGTGCCTGCCTTTGCACCAATCATGGTGATGTTCGCCACCTCAAGTGCATGGTGGGTAATAATGTGGGTTACTGGGGATCAGTTCAGCCTTATCACGGTATCATCACTTCAACTGATACTGAACTAGACAGCCCTAATTCAGCAAACGGTTGTAAGTAGGCTGTTTATGTTTTCTTTATGTAAGTAGGCTGTTTTATGTAACGTTTTGGCAACGTTATGTAGCGCTCTATATGAAAATCACTGACCGTGCTGTGTGCAGTCTGTGGCTAGTTTGCATTGTTGTCTGCCATTGTAGTGTTGGGCAGCGGCAGCTGGATGTGAACAAGCGTAGCGTTGCGCAGTTGGAGGTGAGCCGCCAGCAGTGGTGGATGTGAGGAGAGAGATGGCGGAGTTTTGTAATTTGCCATGAACTGCTATATATATTATGACTATTAAGGTAAATACATTGTTTGTTCTCTATTAATATCTTTCATTTGCTAACTATCCCTATCAGTAGTTAGTGCCTTCTGTAGTTTGAATCTTTTATTTAGCTGGCAATAGTGGCGCTCGCTGTATTGCAGTAGTTCGAGTAATGAAGATTTTTGTGAGGTAAGTTATTTGTGAAAGGTATAGTTTAATTTTAGTCAGGGCCATTCTTTTGTAGGGATTGTTGAAAGTCAGATTGCGTTGTGCTAAATAATATTGTGTGTCAGGTTAAGCACAGTCTTGAATAATTTTTCAAAGGGGACGTTTCACGGTGAACAAATCGTGTCGTCGACGTGTAAACCAGCCTACATTTCAAATGGTGGAAGTCCTTACATGAGCAATATAAGCGATATATAACACTCTACATTAGAGTGTTACGATCATAAACAAGATTTATTAGAAACAACTTTTAACATCAGTGTATAATTCGCAAGGTATTTGTCGTCCAATTCCTTGGTATTTATTTTTGTAAGTTTTCACGAAGTAGTAGAGAGTTTCTAAATACATCTTGACTACTTTAAATTTGTTAATGCAGATACATTATGTAGTTTCATGAGGCGTCAGAGCATGTGATTTTACATTTTATTCCCCCGTGAGGTGTTGATAATATGACAATAAACTAACTTCAAAATTATCTGGTCTGACCTGAATCTTGATAACCGATGAGTATCTCTCTTTGTGACAGATATTTTAAGGGAAAAGAGATAATATCTCAGATGACTTTTAAACCAAAAGACTTTCAATTATTATTCACCTGTTCTGTCTGTTAGCACTTTGAGAGGAACGTCTTAGCGTAATATACCAGAAGCTGTACAATTATTTCGTTGACAAAGTAAATCGTCAAAAGTATCGGGTGTTTTATTTAAAATGACAGTGTACCAAACCTAATTGGTTCTGTCATAAACAATTTGTATTTGTGTTGCAAATCTCGCAGCGATCAGCGCGAAAGTAACTGACGAAGGATAATGGCCGTTAGCTAATATTTTAAAAGCGGTCTCGTATTATTACATGTCTCTTTAAGACCAGCAACTTTTATCTTTTATATATCGAAGTCTGATGTTTCCTTGCCCGGCGACAGTAAGTTACAAATTAAGGTTTTAATTGTTTTAATTACGAGAGCCATTATTCCTTCGAGGCTTTGCAAAAACCACTAAAAAGAAAGTCACCATAAATGTCAAGCAAATTACATTAATACTAATACTGAAATTATATTTGAAAGACTGCTACTCAAATCTGTAACACGAATATTTATCTCATTTCACGAATAAGAAAACCTTTATCTTTCGCCTCCACAGAGTCTAATAGCCCGTGGTACTCCAATGAAAACTCTTCTGCGGTTACTCGATGACAGAATTAGACAATATTTATATATGGGTATGGTGAAACAGACGATTTATATGAAACAACCGACCAATGCTCACCTTACATTATTTCCTCACAAACTCAATAAAGAGTTTGCTCGTAAAGAAACAGATCTCACCATCGACCCTCCAAAGTGGATAGCAATGTAGCACGAGACTGTGAGAGAGATACTGACAGATCAAAGTAATTCACTCTGAGCTGGTGTTTTCCCGAAGTATCCGAAATAAAATCGAGGTATCGAATATCAGCGACTTGATCCGCACGGACATCGTTCTGTTTTCAAAAACGTCACATTCAAGAAACAAACAAAAAATTTGAACTAAAATCTTATTGACCACAGTGGTACTCAGTTCAAAAACCACGAATAAATGTTAGCGAACAAAACAATACTGGATACAGTTGATTCAGAGGGTGGAAACCATATATTTTGCCAGTAATAGGTTTGAAAACAAGGGAGGAAATATATCCAATCAGATGAAGCAGCTTACATTTTGTGCGTGTGTGTGTGTGTGTGTGTGTGTGTGTGTGTGTTTGTGTGTGTGTGGCGACACCTGAAGAAGCTGATGGAAATACTGCGGATATTTTTTAATACGCTGCAAAAATGATGCATGTATATTTTAACGAAGATTTGTGTGTGTGTGTGTGTTGTTTTTGTGTATGTGGTTATGTAACCTTTATAACAAAACTGCACTTAATATATATACGAATAGCCGAATTCACTAGAACACGGCACTAATTCAGCTGAACAAACATCCAGATTGTGTGTTTGCGTGTGTGTGTGTGTGTGTGTGTGTGTGTGTGTGTGTGTGTGTGTGTGTGTGTGAATACGAAACTTTTTCTATAGTTATCATCACCATCTGGCACCTTGAGTGGTGGAATTCTTCAATTTTAAATTTAGCAATCATCACCAGCTGCCAAATTTTACTTTTCAAATTTACTGTCATTTTTAATTTTTAGATTATCCACCATCCATCATCTTTAATTTCCACACTTGATACAGTTAATTGTTTTTAAGTTTTAAATATCCTTCCATCAGCCATCTTCATAACGTCATCATAATAGGACATGTCTTCTAACGCCAAAATGATGACAATGTAGATAGAAGTTGTCGCTTATGATGTCATGAGCAGGTCAATAGTGATGGTACAGTCAACTGTTTTTAACAGTCGATTTCTCTTTCGATTGTTTTTTTCAGTCGGTTTTTTCAGTCGAATGAAAGAACCGAATGAAAGTAGTCTCCACGGCCATGTTAGCTATTTTCACTCACTCACCATGTTTCATCGGTCTCACTCAGTGTGACACAACCGGCTGAACCAAGTCTCCGTCGGTTGCGGCCGTTATTTGAATGTTTTTACTCACTCGTCGGGTTTCAGTGGTTTCACTGAATGCAAGACAATTGACTGAAACATGTCTCCACCGGTTTCGGCCGTTATGTGACTTTTCACTCGCACACCGTGTCTGAGTGACTTTATTTTTTCAGCTTTTCCGCTTATACATGGGACATGACTAGAGTAGAAAACCTTATTATAGACAAATAAAGTATCTTTTTTCACGAAGATATGAGTAAAAAGTATATTTCTAAAAATAAATTACAATCAAAATGTATGTATTTACTTACTGAAATACAAATTTTCGTACTTGTGGCATTAAATATTAATTTTTGATTGCCTTTGAAAGATTAATATCTGGTGCTGCACTTTAAAATTGTGTATATACACTGAAGAGCCGAAGAAAATGGTACACCTGCCAAATATCGTGTAAGGCCCCCGCAAGCACGCAGAAGTGCCGCAACACGACACCGTATGGACTCGACTAATGTCTGAAGTAGTGCTGGAGGGAACTGATACCATGAATCCTTCAGGGCTGTCCATAAAACATCCCTAAGTGGAGATCTCTTCGGGACAGCACGTTGCAAGGCATCCCAGATATGCTTAATAATCTTCATGTCTGGGGAGTTTGGTGGGCAGCTGAGGTGTTTAAACTTAGAAGGATGTTCCTGGCACCACTCTGTAGCAATTCTGGACATGTGGGGTGGTCGCATTGCCAAAGTCCGTGGGAATGCGCAATGGATATGAATGGAGTCGGATGATCAGACAGAGTGCTTACGTACGTGTCACTTGTCAGAGTCGTACCTAGATATATTAGGCGTCCCATATCACTCCAGCTTTACAGGCCCACACCATTACACAACCTCCACCAGCTTGAACAGTCCCCTGCTGACATGCAGGGTCCACGGACTTGTGAGGTTGTCTCCATACCAGTACACGCCCATCCACTCGATACAATTTGAAATGAGACTTGTCTGACCACCCGTGCGGAGTGGCCGCGTGGTTTGAGGCGCCATGTCACGGATTGCGCGACCCTTCCTGAAGGAGGTTCAAGTTCTCCCTCGGGCATGAATCTTAGCATGAGTTACTTTAAGTAGTGTTTAAGTCTATGGACCAATGAGCACCGCAGTTTGGTCCCTTAGGAATTCACACACATTTGAACATTTTTTCATCAGACCGGGCAACGGATTTCCTGTCATCAACACTTCAACGTCGGTGCTGACGTGCCCAGATGAGGCGTAAAGCTGTGTGTCGTGCAGCCATCAAAGATACACGAGTGCGCTTTCGGTTCCTGAAGCCATATCGATGATGTTTCGTTGAATGGTTCGCAGGCTGACACTTGCTGATAGCCCAGCACTGAAATCTGCAGCAATTTGCATAAGAGGAACGATTCTCTTTAGTCGTCTTTCATCCCATTCTTGCAGGATCCTTTTCCGGGCTCAGCGATGTCGGGGACTTGATGTTTTACCGGATTGCTGATATTTTCGGTGCACTCATCAAAATGAAGAATCACTCTTTATCACGTCATAAGCTAGACTTTAAACTTTCAACATAGGTCACAACTGGATGATACTATAATATTAACTCGCTTTCGAGTTTGGTGTGTGGCGCAGGGTGACTTGGGTTTCGGTTGGTTTATCTGTTCGGTACAAGTTTTCAAACTGATTATAAACTAATTTCCCCCTAAGCTACAGACTTTAAACTTTCAACTTAGCTCAGAACTGTATGGCAGTGCAGTATTAACTCGCTTTCTTTTCTGATGTGTGACGGATAGTAGGTACTTGGTGTACCATTGCTATTTCCCTGGCGTCTTGTTCCAGACGCGAATGTTTCGCAATTAAGAACGATTGCTGCCAAGCTTCCCTGTGAGCTCGATTCTCTCTCATTTTTACATTCACGGTCTTCCCGCTAGATATGCCTATGAGCGAGCAATATATAGGTTGACTCAGTTGAAGAGAGACTAAAATATACCCTACGTTTGCCACGTGTCCTGCTGTAACCTCATCGAAATTTTTACGCACACAAGAGTAGAAAACATGAAATAACGATTTAAATAGAAAAACGTTTTAATATAACACGATTTTAAAACGGATTAGTAAATGATAAAAACCTCTCCTAGGCCCAAACATATTCCTAACGCCATAGAGACTGTCCTGAAAATTTGTGCTTGTTAATTTTTAATAGCTATGACACTACATGTAAAACTGAAAACATGGGGCGTACGTATGTAGGTCATGACGTAGTTTTCTGTACAAAGTGTTCACCTTCGACACAAATAAATGTCTGAATATTCAAAGCATTATGCATTTGTGGACACCATCACTTATTGCTTAATAAAACGGAATGCAAACTGTCGCTAAAATGAGGCAAGGTTCCTTTCTTCTTCATTTATCTTTAAGGGTACCATTGCACTCACATTTTCACCTCCAGCTAGGACAGCATTAAGTCCGGTTTGCGGTATAATGTTCACTCACACCTAAAGCCGTTTCTATCTTATTTTCCCAAGTTAGTTATTGACTGACCACACTCCAACAGTTGGCGCAGCGCGTGGAAAGGTTTGTACAGACTAGAACTGACACTCAGGTCCTGCGAAACCCCATCGTATGTTTTACTTCGGGCGGGACTTGGACAAAGCGCCAGAGCAGCAACAGCGCACCTTAATGAGGACATCCTAGGCCGGACGTAGGATTGAAATACTGCTTAGATAATCTATATGCTACTGATGACGCACGCATTTAAAGTGACAACCGACCCCCCGCCTCCCGTTCCCCCTTTTTTCGCAACAGTCACGATTTTTCTAGCTCTATTCCCAGGATTTAACGATTATAAAACTGTTTATCGTGAACTGAATGTTCATCTCACCCATACCAGTATGCTGTTACTGTACAGAGCAGCGACAAAAAAAAAAGTTTGATGTAGAAAACACGTAAGCAATGTTAGCGACTATGTGAGTTATTATAAAACTTAAGCTGAATGTGTTCATAAGGTTGTTGAAGAATACAGACATGCTGAAGTAAATTTACAGCACTTATAAATACTGTGCGCCTGCTCGCACTCCATCTATGAAGGTACTAATAAATTATAAACTGATGAACATTTTGTAGCAAATTTAAGCAATAACTTGCTTTTATTACTTTCAATTCAGCCTTTTTTGTAATACCAAAATTTTTTAATGAAGCCCCAAGTTGGCTCTAGAAAATATTGTCACCTTAAAACACTGAAATCTGTTTGGTGGCTATTAGAAACCTTAGGTTTATATGAACATTATGCCTCAAACCGAGCTTTTCTATCTGTCCCCATTTCTGAAATGTATGAGATCAAAGTTGTAAAGACAATAATAAGACGCCGACAATGGGCGATCGCATTCATCGCGACGCTGCCCGGCCCGCTGGACAGCTGAGTGTCTTAAATGTCATTTGCCTTCTGTTTATTGGGCTGTATAAAATGGATATAATTTATGTTCATTTTCCTTAGTGCAGATTAGTACTACGTCTGAATATGAACGTTTCTATAATGCGCTTTCACAAATCCTTGTTACTCTCAAGTGTTCTTTATATTTGCTCATAGGTGTAGGCGCGTGCCCGCTGGGATTGTTAGCACTGAAACGCAAGCGAGGAAACATTCCCCCTCTCCTATCCCAGCTCAACCCAGAACATGGTCTCCATCAACCTACTTACAGTCAACAGACTGATTGTGTCCCGGAAAACAATCCTATCTGATCCACACGTCCGGGTTTTCGAAGTCTTTGTCTGGGACCGGCAATTTAAGTGATGCCAGGCCTACCCCAGTCATACCTCACGTTAGTTAGTTACGCATTAATTGCATCTGGAATAATTTAATCCACAACAATAGACGTATCAGTTTTAAATGATGAAAAGAAAAATTACTTAATAAATTAAATGAGCATGCATACTGCTTACGTTAACTTCCGCATGCCCCTGAGATACGGCTTCACTTTGGACCACCCTCTGTCACTATAATGTCGTACTGCTTTAGTTCAGCAAAATACTGCAGGCTGGTTTCACTCAGAGGAATGAATGGATAGTTCGGTCAGCTAAAACACTAAAAAAGGTTTCACTTAAAAGAATGAGCACATCGTTCAACCGATAGAAAAAAATACTGATTGTTTTCACTTGAAAAGAAAGAATGAGTAATTCAGTCGATATGCAAAGCTACATTGGTGGGGAATCATTTTGTTCGGTTACTCCCTCGAAAAAAAGTAAATGAATAATAATCCGACGGACAGGTAAAACTACAACCGACTGGCACGCTTGTTTCCATTCGGTTGCTCCCGCATACTAGATTCACTCAAAAGAACGAATGTGTAGTCCGACCACCTGAACGATTGTTTTCATTCGGTTGCTCCCACGGACTGGTTTCTCTCCAAACAATGAATGAGTGAGACCCTAACTTTTCCCGGCGAATTGAATGTTCAAATAACTTACGGGTTTGGTGCCAGGTGAGGTCGTCCACCACCGCCGATATTTCAACAGGAGCACACTCTGCCATTCTCAAGGCATAACTGCAAGGAAGAAGCAGTGTGCAAGAGAATTTAATATGGTTCAAATGGCTCTGAGCACTATGGGACTTAACATCTATGGGTATCAGTCCCCTAGAACTTAGAACTACTTAAACCTAACTAACCTAAGGACAGCACACAACACCCAGTCATCACGAGGCAGAGAATATCTCTGACCCCGCCGGGAATCGAACCCGGGAACCCGGGCGTGAGAAGCGAGAACGCTACCGCATGACCACGAGCTGCGGACAGAATTTAATACCTCGGTTCACAGACCCTGAAAGTTTGGCAGCTGAGCTAGCACATCTCAAAGTCATCTTTCGTCAGAATGGTTACAGTGAGAGGCAGATCAAACGTGCGTTGCGCTATCAGCCTTCTGTGCAACGGGAGAGTGACGATAGCAACCAAGTGGCACCTAAGTCTACGGCCTTTTAGCCACACGCAGGAAGCATTTCAAACAGGATTGGCCGTATTTTGCGGAAAAATTATGTTAAATGTGTTTCTCGTTCACCTTCTAAGATTAATGCCCTGTTGGCGTCCGTAAAAGATGATCTTGGTTTGCATGAGGCTGGTGTCTATGGTATTCCTTGCAGTTGTGGCATCTCATATATTGGTCAGACAATCAGACCTGCGTATTGAACACAAGCGTCACACACGCTTACAACATCCGAGCAAATCCGCTATTGCAGAACGTTGCCTTGACACCGGTCATCCTGTGGAATACAACACGGAGATTCTGGCCTGCACGTCCAGCTATTGGGATAATTTTATTAAGGAAGCTGTTGAAATCAAACAATCAAGCAACCTTATTAACAGAGATTGTTGATTTTGTTTAAATGCTGCTTGGAATCCGGCTCTGTCTCTCATTCAGAGGGACAGAATTAGTGCAAGCTCACCTGTTAATTAATAGACACTATCGATATTTCTCATGTTGATTATCTTTGGTTGTGGGTTGACTCTGCGGTTACTTGTTCTGTGTGTGATATCTTCCTTGTTTCTCCTCTGTGAACCGAGGTATTAAACTCCCTTGCACATTGCTTCCTCCTTGCAGTTGTTCCTTGAGAATGGCAGGGTGTGCTCCTGTCGAAATATCGGCGGTGGTCGACGAAGTTATCCGGCAGCAAACCCTTAAGTTATCTGAATAAATGAGTAGTCCAACCGACAGAATCGACTGGTTTTATTCGGTTCCTTCTTGCTCACTCAGATTAATTTCAATGAAAAGAATTAATCAATAATTCAATCGTAACGTAAAATTACAACGGAATGAGTAGATTGTTTTCCAGCAACCGAATGAGTCGATTGTTTTCATTCGGTTGCTCCCGTCACTAAAGGTTAATGACCTGGTCATGTGATGTCATCAATGTAAACAAAGTGCTCTGGTTAACTGGAAGCCATACTACTTGGGTACTATATCATTAATAGCCAAATGGAAGAGTTTCTACTAAAGGGATCCCAATTTTTCAGAGGGAGTACTCAAACTATAGTTTTGCGGGAGGAAATTATCAGAAAAATTTACCAATGTAGATTACAGCTGTTTATATTAAGCACACCCACAGCTGACGATACAGGGACTGAATGGAATACATTGAAGACCATAGACAAAAATCTGCATTTGAAACAGTTGGAAAAAAAAAAAAACAGATGAGAAGGAAAAGGTGTAAAACCTCATGGTGCATATAACATATGGCGCGTGTGTATGTGTGGCTGCCTAGTGTTGTCAGCAAAATGGCATTCTCACACCTACAGATGATTAAAATGACCCTACTACTGAGAACCAGAACCTAGGGATTCCCATAAAAGGAAGTATGCTGTTGTGGTTATATTTCACTTAAGCGTAGCACATCAAACCAAACAATCTCATTGGGATGCTACTAGTGTGAATCACAATGTGTTACTGTTACTTATTTAGTTAAAAAAAAAACATGTAGACTGTAAAAAATTATACAAGTTGGAATTACACAATATCAGATTCTCCCTTCATGTAATTTAGACAGACACAGAGTTTGACAGATACGGACAAGCTGTGAGAAACAGAAGACCTACACCTTGACTGGCCCTTTCAGGAAAAGTTAAGTGGACAAGCAAATGGAACTCAACACATGTACTGTGAGTGTTTCCCCATCCGCCGGAAACGGAGTATGCCTGTCACCCATTGAAGTACGGACGGCAGCTGTACTGCACCGACGATCTCCTTGTTGGGGCGTTACACAGCATACTTACAATTTCCAGCCTGCTCAGTGGACGCAATATGCCTCCTGCAAACTCCTAGAGCTGAAATTACGTCTGTACAATGCAAAACACGTATCAAGATTTCTGTTTGCTCGCTACCCAGGAACAGATATACGATTCAAGTCTTCTTTCGTAAAGAAGGACCTCATTTTGTGTCAGACTCCATAGAGATTCAAACAACCATCACTCGAGTAGCACAATGACAACTGTGTCACAGAGAAAGTACTTCACACAGTACTCTCCCCTCTCCTTCCTACTTCCATCTATTGTCCACATTAAACAATCTACAATCCAAGCAATTAATACGCAAAGTCTTTTGTGAAGATTTGAGAGAATCGAGGGTTACAATACGCTTTTCTCGTTTACTTAGCTCGTCATGTTGGAACGGGTCCAGTTCTTCTTGTCTGGGGGTCTGATTCTTGAAGCTGAAAATCTCACATCAGGTCGTCGTGGTTGCTTTTAACTAAATAAATTTGAGGATTGTTTTTGCAGCATTTTTAAGTAAATATCACGTTTTAGTATATCATACGGTATTATGATTTTTCACATTAACAGAGCCGAAATTTCATTGTTCGTACAAAAATACTTCCGATCACATTAAAGGCAAGCTAATGACTCCCCCACTATGCGGAAATACCGATATTCTAAAGGGTCTACAATTTTTTTAACAAATGAATTTGTACTAGTTTCCGTTACACTATTAATTTAGATTATTATTTTATAAACTAATCCAGAAATAAACATAGTAAACGGTACAGGATTGCGTAATTAATAATAGAAATTTTAAGTGTGGCAATAATTCGTAATTTCGAATGTTTCTAAAGAAAATAATATTAACTGTACATTCAGAACTAGTGCTTACCAATTATAGCATGGAAACTAAATTATTTGATAAAGTAATTCCTTTTCATAAATTTTAGCTCTAAATATGATATACTGTGTATAAAATTATATCAAAGTTTTCAGAAATGAATCTGAGATGATATTGACCTGTCCAAAATTCGAAACGTAATACTAGTGTCGACAACTGCTGCTGAGGAAAAGTAATGCTAGTGGAGGATGCCCCGTTACAACAGGTTCCTTGAGTCTAGAGCAACACTTCTCAACATTTAGCTACCAGTTTCTCCACTTTGCTGTTGTCAGCGATGTGCCTTCGTCTCGATGCCTGCAGGGAAGTGCCGTCTCAATCCATGCTGGACACGCAGCGCCTACGTTTTCGCTCAAGTGACGAAACCCAACGGTCACTACAAAAACACTACCTGCCACTGCATGGGTCATGAGTCAGACAGCCAATCACCTGAAGCTTATACTCCTTCAGATGATTGTCTGGAAGGTTCCATTCCCCCGCCCCCCACCCCGCCCCCTCACCTGCACTCTTCATGTTCAGCGCCGTGTCAACCAAAAATGCTTCTCTGCTGTAAGTGTACTCCGCCGCTCGCTTTCATAAATTGCTTCGGAGGTCAACTTGTCACTATCGATTGTGACCTCGTAGGTTCTTTGATACAAATAGGACATTCTTTCACCTTCTTTCTCTGACCTCGTACATTCTTTGATACAGAAAGGATATTCTTTCGCCTTCTTGCTCCTCCTTCGCTATTTCTTCAAGTACACTATTCTGATATTTTTTCTCTTCTCACACAAAAAACCTTATGCCTACTCTGACCGCTCTACGAAGGTTCTGTGGCCGCTAACATCTAAAACCAAAGCCGCTACTCTCAGCTCTTCTTCAGGGCAGTAAATGTTCGCCCCTATAGAACATGACAAAGTACTTCGCAGATTCACTTTACCCTATAGTGGTTTTTGAGGAAAGTGAAGTTCCTATGCCCTATACGTCAAGGCTCAACCCTAATGAAACTCCCAGACATGAAGTACGACAGATATTTCTAGTTTGTGGTGCTAGCCAGTAACAGCCAATCAAACGATTAACAATCATTTTTCATTGAATCAACTGTGGGCTCTTGGTGAAACATTGTAAATTAACTAAACAAACATAGTTTCTTACCTTGTTCCCCAATTTAATTATCAAAGTTTTTGCACAACCTAAGTTTTGGGTTATAAGCCCATTTTCAAGGGCATTACTGATTTCCAGCCGGCCGGAGTGGCCGAGTGGTTCTAGGCACTAAAGTTTGGAAACGCGCTGCTGTTACGGTCGCAGGTTCGAATCCTGCCTTGGGCATGGATGTGTGTGATGTCCTTAGGTTAGCTAGGTTTAAGTAGTTCCAAGTTCTAGGGGACTGATGACCTCATCAGTTAAGTCCCATTGTGCTCAGAGCCATTTGAACCATTTTAGAACTGATTCCCAAAGATGATAATGCACAGATAAAGATGACGACAAGGCACACATAATCATCTCAACTTTTTAAGGTATCAATGGACAGCTTAACGTACAGTTACGTCAAAGACCATTTGTAACAAATTAGATATATTATTAAGCATTCAGTAATTACATAACAATGAACAGACTAAAGTTATGCATCAGCCAAGATCTTTCTAACTACGATGGACTGGGGCCCAAAGTTTTGCTTCTAACCTGGGGTTGTGATCTCACCTAAAAGAGGTGAATATTTGGATTGGGTTTGTTCGTATAATAATATGTGTGGGGATATACACCTCTGTCTTTTTATTTCTAAAATTTCTAATTGGTTAAGTTTGGCCCCCTTTTTCCTCTGTGTGTAGCACTTGTACATGTATTGTGTATTTGTGGTTACTGTTCAGGCAATGTTTTGCAAAGGCTGAATAAGGCTCCTTCAATCACCAGCTGCTGTCGTGTTCTTTAAGCCTGGTACAGATTGACCTCCCCGTCTGTCCAATGTAGCAAGACTGCCACTCACGGCATGCGATTTTAGAAACACCGCTTTTGTGATGGCTGGTTGTTTGTCTTCCACATTGAAAAAGACAGAGAAAAACAGAGAAAAACCCTTTGCCTTCCATATGTTACGATGTTTGATGTTTTTCCCTATAACAGGTAATCTGCACCATTTCTTTTCCAATTTGTCTATTTTTTTTTTATTGTAGACAGTAGGGATCTGGCTTGCTCCTTTATCTTTTTACCTAAGATTTTGTCAGTGGTGTTGGACTCGAATTCATTATGTGTGGCTATTGTTTCTGTTGTGTTACGTTCATGGTTAAAGTCTTCTTGGGAGATAAGGACAGAAAGCGTAGCGTTCCAAAGGATTGGAAAAGGGCACAGGTCATCCCCGATATCAAGAAGGGACGTCGAACAGATGTGCAGAACTATAGACCTATATCTCTAACGTCGATCAGTTGTAGAATTTTGAAACACGTATTGTGTTCGAGTATAATGACTTTTCTGGAGACTAGAAATCTACTCTGTAGGAATCAGCATGGGTTTCGAAAAAGACGGTCCTGTGAAACCCAGCTCGCGCTATTCGTCCACGAGACTCAGAGGGCCATAGACACGGTTTCACAGGTAGATGCCGTGTTTCTTGACTTCCGCAAGGCGTTCGATACAGTTCCCCACAGTCGTTTAATGAACAAAGTAAGAGCATATGGACTATCAGACCAATTGTGTGATTGGATTGAGGAGTTCCTAGATAACAGGACGCAGCATGTCATTCTCAATGGAGAGAAGTCTTCCGAAGTAAGAGTGATTTCAGGTATGCCGCAGGGGAGTGTCATAGGACCGTTGCTATTTACAATATACATAAATGACCTGGTGGATGACATCGGAAGTTCACTGAGGCTTTTTGCAGATGAAGCTGTGGTGTATGAGAGGTTGTAACAATGGAAAATTATACTGAAATGCAGGAGGATCTGCAGCGAATTGACGCATGGTGCAGGGAATGGCAACTGAATCTCAATGTAGACAAGTGTAATGTGCTGCGAATACACAGAAAGATAGATCCTTTATCATTTAGCTACAAAATAGAAGGTCAGCAACTGGAAGCAGTTAATACCATAAATTATCTGAGAGTACGCATTAGGAGTGATTTAAAATGGAATGATCATATAATGTTGATCGTCGGTAGATGCCAGACTGAGATTCATTGGTAGAATCCTAAGGAAATGCAATCCGAAAACAAAGGAAGTAGGTTACAGTACGCTTGTTCCCCCACTGCTTGAATACTGCTCCGCAGTATGGGATCCGTACCAGATAGGGTTGATAGAAGATATAGAGAAGATCCAACGGAGAGCAGCGCGCTTCGTTACAGGATCATTTAGTAATCGGGAAAGTGTTACGGAGATGAGAGATAAACTCCAGTGGAAGACTCTGCAGGAGAGACGCTCAGTAGCTCGGTACGGGCTTATTGTTAATGTTTCGAGAACATACCTTCACCGAAGAGTCAAGCAGTATATTGCTCCCTCCTACGTATATCTCTCGAAGAGACCATGAGGATAAAATCAGAGAGATTAGAGCCCACACAGAGGCATACCGACAATCCTTCTTTCCACGAACAATACGAGACTGGAATAGAAGGGAGAACCGATAGAGGTACTCAAGGTACCCTCTGCCACATACCGTCAGGTGGCTTGCGGAGTATGGATGTAGATGTAGATGTAGATGTAAAGGAGACGGTGGATAGAGCGATGGAATGCTGCATTTTTGTAGATTGTAGGATTTGGGAGGAGGCCGGGATGAAAGTCTCAGTCAAGGAATCTTTTCGGTAAATTTTAAATTTATGGTTACTGTCTCCTATCTTTAAGGTAATGTCCAGGCAAACTGGAAAAGAAATGGTGTAGATTCCCTTTTATAGGGAAAACT
Source organism: Schistocerca cancellata (assembly GCF_023864275.1). NCBI lineage: Eukaryota > Metazoa > Arthropoda > Insecta > Orthoptera > Acrididae > Schistocerca > Schistocerca cancellata. The sequence continues at coordinate 517,761,939 of NC_064632.1, forward strand.
CCAAATAGCGTAAGTAACATCTCGAAGGGAAAGATGGATTTGTTACAAAGGCAACACGCAGTGACCGGCCCACGTTCGAAGTCACTGAAATCTCACGACCGACGCATTCCGTTGTTACTGTTACTCTACTGACAACATGGAACTCCCAACATTCATTTATACGGACGTCATATGTAGTGGTCAATTCTCTGTTACATAGGGGTGTCTACCCACTTCTGATCAGATAGGGTACGTAGACTTTTAGCTGTTTTCTTAGAAAGGAACAGTTTTTTCACGAATAAGGTGTTCAACTAATACTGTGTCATGATGAGCACGGTGCCCTTTAATTCGTTCCGTGATGGACACTACTCTTTTCAGCCTCAACTTCCCGACTATGTTACCGAGCGAGACCAGAAGAGAAAGCATACTCGATGTCTCGGGCGAGCTGAAGGAAAAAGCGCAAATTGTGCAGGATCTTCGGCGGAAGTACGAATGGATATCAACCAGCAGGCCGGTGTGCCACTCTTGGCATATGGTACCGACTAACGTAATGCTGCGGATTTCCATAAAACGACAATGCTTCCACACAAAGTTGATGTAGGCCTTTTGTGGCAGTTAAATTTATTTCGGTTCGGTAGTTGTACGAATTAATCCTATTGATGAAATTATATCCATTGTGTCTCTACATATATCTGTTGTAGTTTAACTTTTAGAACACATTGGTTACTTTATAATGTCTTGGTTAGATCTTTCCCATATCTTTTCTGATAGTTTTTCTTAAACTTCTTAAACGTGTAATTAGCTGATTTTGTACAGAAGGTTACTTTTCTGCCATAACTTATTTTTGAGTACAGTGGCTAGTGAGTGAGGCACGTCGTCGCATTTAAGACACTAGTATAATATTCTTTTACTGACAGTACAAAATTAATTTCTAATTTTAAAAATAGTTTTAATATCATAGATTTCACTCTTATTAAATTGAATTTATAATTTCTTGGAGTTCCGTATTTTCAACTTTTTTGAAGCTGAACTACCATTGTTCAGCTGACGAACCTGGCTGGGACAGTTACACTTCTAATCTTGAATGTTTATTAAGCCTGCCGCGTATTATCTAAACATAGGTTGCACGAAATCAGGCCTGTTATCTCTGCTCAGTATCAAATATTGAGGTGATGCTGTACAAAAATATGATGCGGTTCTATGTGTTGAATTGCGTGAGAATGGTTTCCAAACATAAAACCACCAATGGGTGAGTTTTTTATTTTTCTTCTATTGTCACTATTAACTTCAAAGAGTCTGTTCATTAGCGTGAGACTTAACTTGATGCGAGAATGGTAAACGGTACCTCATGGCCATTGCATACGATGATTTGCAACGAATGCAGCGTATATGTTCTCATGGACTGCGTAACAAACGAACCACTGGTGCACTTGTATTTACTGGCGTTAGAGATAATCTAGAAGTTGAGTACCTCGCACCTCTCAGAAAAGTCTTCAATTCGCTAATTCCGTATTTTGCAATGAATGTCACCAGCAAATAAGTACCTGTTGTAATTTACAGTACTTTGCGAAAGATCTAGAAAACTGTTTCTTTGGAAATAATGCTTAAATCCCTCTTGACAGAAACAAAGTTTAATTTGAGTAGTACTTTTGGTCGATTATTTATTAATTGCCGTCTCCATGGCGCTCGTAAAACCATGTGTCGTGATACTGAATGTTTGTTACCTACATCAACAACCATGCGACCGCTATGGAGTTCACAATGAAGTGCTTGACAGAGGGCTCATCGAACATTCAGACCATCTCTGCCCGTTCCACTCTCAAATAGCATTTTGAAAAAATGAACACGGTGCGGACTGTTATTTCTCTTATTTTATTACAGTGGTATTTTCCCCATCGCAGGTGGGGGGATCAACAAAATATTTTTGAATTTAGTGGAGAAAGTTTGCGACTGAAATTTAGTGGAAAGACCTCTCCGCTAAAAACGCCTTTGTATCAATGATAGACACCCCAGTTTGTGTATCATGTACCTAATACTCTCTCGGGTATATCGCTATTAAACGAAACGAAGTGACCTTCTTCAGACTCATTATTTTCAACGATACTGCTTTGTTGCCAGTGCCATGTTCATGTGTGGAATTTTTCTTGTTGGGAATGAATTGGTTTGTGGAGCCATCATGCTACCAATTAAATTTGACTTAACTGTAGCAAATACTTTCCCTGTTTAAGCAGCTGATATTCTCCAATCATATGTCGTAAGGAATGTGCTTCGTAGCCGAGAACAAGTGACGAAGTGCCGCAGAGCCAGAGGTCACGAGTCAACGTAGTGGTATGCAGTCCAAAGGTAAGTACCTTTCTGGGCTTCGCTCTTACGGTATACCTCTACTCAAGCAAAATTAAGTAGCTACCAATGCTTGCCAGCGCCACTAAGCGTCACGGAGCAGTCCGAGATCACGTGGTACGCTATAATTTCGAATCTTAATTTCGTCTACATGCAGCTATAGGGTAATGTGCAAGGGTTGGGCAAAAATATGGAAACACCAAAACTCAAAACACTGCATGCCTAATGAGGTTTAGAAACGGATAATTTTCAAACTAGGTCAACACCGGCTAAGGTAGTTATACATAACTGATTGAGCATCCATAGAGTATAACAGGTGTTTACATGAAATGAAAGCATGAAAGCCGTCTGACGATGAATTGTAATGATTCGAAACCGGTAACGGTACATTTTGAATAAAGCAACTTAAATTTGTGGCTGGTTGCTGTCGTAACACCAACAATTAAAATATGTTTCTGTGAGCATTTGTCAAGCAACAGACGATGCCCCTCGATAAGTGTTATCTATCTGTCAGGAAACCGACACGCTTATGTGCTTTACTCAGCAAAATAATAGTAATTGTAGCAGCTAACAACACAAGCTTCCAAGTGTCAAGCGTGTTGTTAGCTGTTACGACGGTTTTCATCAGTTGAAAAAGGCTGTGTACTCTAACTAGCCACGCCAAATGTTAGTCTGCGACATTCTATAGCCGGCCGCGGTGGCCGAGCGGTTCTTGGCGCTTCAGTCCGGAACCACGCGGCTGCTGCAGTCGCAGGTTCGAATCCTGCCTCGGGCATGGATGTGTTTGATGTCCTTATGTTAGTTAGGTTTAAGTAGTTATAAGTTTACGGGACTGATGACCTAAGCTATTAAATCCCATAGTGCTTAGAGCCATTTCAAACATTTTATGACATTCTATGACCACACCCTATTCCATATCACATGGCAGTATATACACCGGAAGATGCAAGTCAGAAGTTGGGAAACCGGTTGTGGGAGAGTCTAATAGACTTAAATAAATACAGCTACAGCAGACTATTGGATTTCTCACCTAATTTATGTTTTAATGGTTTTAAGATCTATATGTAACAGCCTGTCCTACTTTATGAATTGGTCAGTCAATTACGCGTAAGGCGTAGAAAACCCACTGGCATTCGAAACGGCTTGCGGTCGTCTGACGGTTGATAAATATAGGTCCTGTATGGTTTAGAGAGAATCTTGTGACATTCTTCCTGCAAAATAGTAACATGTTCAGGCAACGATGAAGGAGGTGGATAACAATCAAGACTCAATAATGCTCAGATACGGTGGCTCTGGTGTCCAGGGAACATGCGACTATTCATTAGCGTCCTCACAAAACCAGGCCTGAACGATGCGAGCCGTGTGAATCGGTTGTATATCGTCTTGGAGCATAGCAGCACCATTCGCGGAAAAAGGTTGTACCATGGCAAGGACATGGCCGACCAGAACCATCACAATTTGGCAGTAATGAAACTTTGCAGAGTAACCTGTGGCCTTTGCAACACTACGATATGGCCGCCCAAATAATCACCGAACCCACGCCATGTTTTCCTCTTGCGATTGTAATCGCGGTCATAATTTGGAAACAGTGTAAAACTAGACATACATGACCATACGGAATACTTCCGCTGCTCCGTAGTTCAGGCTTTAAGGCTTCGGCACCACGTTTTTCTCTTACGCGCACCTGCATCACTGATGAGAGGTTTTGGATTATAGTTCGTCTTGCAATTCTCTGTTTACCGACCTCACTTCACGACGTTTTGGTGCCGACAGATCTCACGAGTGTGACATTGAGATATGCACTGACGTTTACAGTTCTCATTTTTCTTCAAAATCCTATATACAATGACTCTTCGTAGCGATCACTCACCACACACGCTTTCGACCGCCATGGGACTTAGCGGATGGTGTTTTTCCGATTTCATTATATGCGATATAAGCCTTCCGTACAGTGCCTCTTGAAACAGCAGATACCTAGAATACGGGAACTGCCACCACACAAGCATCAACAATTTGCTCCTACATAATGCATTCATCGCTACACGTGACTTTCTTCTGACTCCGACTGACACTCTCAACGTATTGAGAATATTATACAGGTGCAGTTAGTCGTCAGATACAAAAGCGCAACATGCAGGCTTGGCTTGCATCTGCTTTTATGTTCAAGCATGCATTTCTCATAGTGTTTCCATATTTTTGTCAAACTCCTATACCTGCTTTTAGTGTATGTACCCTGCTTGATCCATAAACCCATTCTTTGTATTTCCGAATACACGCTTCATTCAAATTGTCCATAATTTACCCAGAGCTATTAACTAAGGCTCTACGAACAGTTGAAAAGTCAAAAAAGAAGATCACGAAAAACACCTGCATTCAAAACTCATTTAGGCTACGTCACTTTCTATGCTTGAAGTGATCGATTAAATCCTGCTGTTAGTTTATAAAGGAAAACACAACAAGTTTATATACTTGATTGTTTAGATAGCGTAGTTACAGAAGACAACAGATACAGTGTGGAAAACAAGAAAAGAATTGCGGTAATAACTGTGCATTCAATGAATTGGCCAAGTACTAGTAAACAAGTTGGTTGGTTGATTTAAAAGACGGGGAAAGGGACCAAACTTCGAGGTCATTGGTCCCAGTAAACAAATATTTTAGAATATAAAAAAAAGTTTGTCAAGACATTCATCTCGGTTATATTTCTGTATGGCTGTGTAAACTGGATACTGTAGAAGACAGACAAAAAATGCTTACAACTGATGGAAATGGAACTTTTGAAAAGGCTAACGAGAGTTAGCCGGAGAGAAATAGAATCCTGTTAAGATGTTTTGATACGGATCAATGAGCAAAGAAATCGTAAAGAAACAAGACTCTTACGACATTTATTTATATCAATCAGTTTATATCAAACATACTGGCACAAAAGCCATTGGGAAAGAAAATCAAGACTAGTCCAAGGAAGAAAATCTTAGATCTGTTGTAGATACTAAAGTAACGAAAGCATAAAAAAATAGGCAATACAAAACGGAGGAAAGCTGTTGCTTTAAAATATTATGATAACGTTCCGATGCCCCACACACCACTTCCAACACAACCGTTATTATATTAACCCAATTACACAGGTAGATAAAGTAAAAAATTATTTTCTCACACTAGAATTCAGGATAAAACAAAATAAAACAAAGAAAGGAACGTGAATTACTAGTAACATATGTACCTACTGAGGCAGCTCACTATCAGAAAATCCGTAAAATCCGTATTGTAAGTGTGAAGATGCATGCAAAGAATACGTTGAAAACTTATTTTATTTCTGTGAGAAGTGTTTAGCTCTAATACTGTGGCTACTCTGGGTATTTGCAAGGAGATGATTAATACAGGACTTCTCTCAGAACTGCCAGTGAGGCAGCTCTGTGGAGACTGCCGGGAAGGAATGGAGATGGGAGAGAGAGAGAGAGAAAGAGAGAGAGAGAGACTGCGTAAGAAGGCTCAGTTGCGGAAATTCGTGGCGCCTCAACGGCCCAATTAAGGCCGTTCGCGAATCCTCTGCCGCTATCTGGGGGATCAGCGCGATTAAAGGCTGCATCGCGTTGCTTTAAACGAGTTAATTTTCTCTCAATGAGAATGTACAGTAGAATGCGAACAAACGCAGTTATGTAGGATATATTCGGTATGGAATGTCTTCCGTTCGTTATTAAAGGGTTATTTTTGTTTAAATATCACAAGTAGTCCAAGATACTGATACTAGTTTTCTAGCAAGTGGGTAAAGCAGATATGCCGTTAATGCCTCGAAGTTATACTGAAGAAATTTTGATTTTCAATTGAACGGAGAACATTTGTTTAATATTGTCTGGAAGATCATAAGAAAAGAAATTCATGAAACAACCTGGCAGATTAATGCTGTGTGTCGGAGCGGGACTCGAACCTTGGACTTTCGCCAATCGCGGGCAAATTCTCTACCAAATGAATTATCCAATGACACGTCGTCACTGCTTTCTTCGGTCAGCACCTCTCTTCCAGCAGCGCTAGCCTCGCAAGGTATCCAGGAATTCCGTGAAGTTTGGAAGATGGAGACGCGATATTGCCGTAAGTATAGCTGTCAGGGCGAGTTTTGCGTCGTATTTCTACAGCGCAGTCGGTAAGAGCAATTGCTCGCAAACGGAAAGGGTTGGACGTTCGAGTCGCTACCCGGAACACGGTTTAAATCTACTAGGAAGTTACCAGCCAGAGCACACAGCACTGGAGAGCGAAACTTTATTTTGGAATGAAATACACTATTGTGTAAAATGATATTGTTCACAGGTGAAACTTTTAACGGAAACATCGGGTCCCTTTGTTGATAATTTCCAGCTCCGTTGTCTGAAATATAAATATTTACGCGGTTGTAATTCGCCTGCGCCGACAGCTTGCCATGGCTGAAAAGTAATCTGCGTGGCGCCACCAGGAGAGAAGGTGGGTGTTGCCCCTCCCTAACTCTGTTAAAACCGAAAGGTGACCTCCAGACTCCAAGTGGCACAGAAAACATGCTAAGATCTCAGCGGTCTCAGGAGATCCCGAGCGGGGCAGAGATCGTAAGCTCCTATTTCGTGGCCTCATCGTGACCCATTGTCCCAGTATTCCTCCTAGATGGTGTTAAGCTGGCACGGGAAGGGCCGTCCATGCATGAAGTTGAAAAGTTATCCTACAAGGATGAAGCTCTCATCGCCTGCACTGGCCCTCGTCGAATGAACAAACGACGGGGGGTGGACAGTGCGGTTATTTTCCAAGTACGTGTTGAGAGCTCCGATTATCCGGGTTGAGTGAGACGTAACCTGGCAAGTCATCCCACAGCCTCTGTTGATGAAGTCAAACTCCACAACAATAAAAGTCATATTCCATTCTTCAAGTCTTCCGGACTGCAGGTGGGAGAGAGTTGTCTTTTGTCAAGGAAGGAATGTTAAACGCCCAGAACCCAACCGCAGAATCCAAGACTGCATGGCTCAGGGGAACTGTATCTCAACATGTAGCATCTGTCCTCTGAGGGCACGGTGGCTGCCATCTGAGAGGGAACTGGTTGTCTAAGCAAGTATTGCTTTCTCGACTGGTGTTGCAATTTCTCTTTTGGTAAGATGTAAAACTCCTGTGGAGATAGGACGTGAAATTACCTCAACCCATTGTGAATGCGAAGAGTGCATGGTGTCTGAGGTGATACGCCGCTTGGGTACATTACAATCTGTGGCTCAGTTTCCTGCTGCCAGACTCACTGGAGTGGGATCCTGAGACAGCAAAGGCTCTTCACTTTGTCCAGGAAATCACGTACATGATCCACCTAGATAGGGCGTGGCGACAAGTCTTCGGCTACGTTAGATATCGCTAGATTTTCGAGTGACCTCTTTTCGTTATTAACGACCTTGGAAAGCCTTTGGGACTGGCCCAGCACTTAATGAGGAAGAGGTCCATTACCTTCTTTGGAAACTCGCCCGACTACAGGGCAAAGGCCGAGAGGTGAGCTCAGCTCTGCAGAACGCAGGGAGAGTTTGTCGGGGAGGGACGGTTTGAATCCTCAGTGGTCTGGCAGCAGACAAGGTCCAGTGTATTGCAAAATCCTTAGTCCTAGGGCAGGATCGGTGGATCAGTTGCATTTCCCCTCCTCCCCTCATGCCAGAGCGGTCAGTCTGTTATCCCCCCCTCAGGCCAGAGGGTCAGTCTATTACAAGATATCTGGCTTCTAATTTTTGACTGTCTCGAAGGAAATATGGATAGTGAAAACGACGGAGATATTTCGGAGCATTGGAATGAGCAAATGCAAGCTGGAGATTTCAGCTGTGAGGCTCGAGGAGATCAGTAGCGTTTGTTTATGGACAATGGCAAAATGGCAGTGAACAGTGTGCATTCCGAAGAGAGTCACGCAGCCGCCATACGTTAAAAACCGCGCCACTGCTTGGCATACATGATTTAGCAGCTCGGTGGCGATGCTACACCACGTGCATCGCGACATAGGCGCCACCAAGTGAACCTTCGTAGAACAGCTGGCAGTACGAGCAGCCTGAATTTGGATGGAGAGCGAGTACCTACCAGGACCAGAAAATGAGTGCCTATTGCTAAGGGACCAAATCGCTGAGGTCATCGCTCCCTAGACACACACACTGCTTAAACTAACTTAAACTAAGAACAATACACACACACCCATGCCCGAGGGTGGACTCGAACCTCAGGCGGGAAGGGCTGCGCAGTCCGTGACATGGCGCCTCTAACCGCGCGGTCACAAGCCACGGCCCCGGATCAGGATTCAGTAGTGGAAGAGGTAGGTGGATTTAATTGCACGCTGTGGTTGCAGTGGTGGAGAGTGTTGACCAGAGACTTGCGATACAGCGAAACTGGGCGCAGTTTGCTTCAAGGCTATCTGACTCGCTGTTGCCGAAGCATAACCTGAAGGCAGCGGAAGTGTCTGCGTCAGTGTGTTACTAGACTGGGCTGCTCTCTTGTGTTGGCATAGCAATAAGGAATAGCACTACAGTTGAAGAGGAATGGGCATCTCTAAAAACGGCAGTCACATATGCTGGAAAGAGGAACATAGGTGCAGAGAAAGTAACTGTGAAGAAACCGTGGGTAACAAAAGAAACACTTCAGTTAATCGATGAAAGAGGAAAGTATAAACATGTCCAAGGAAACTCAGAGATACAGAAATACAGGTCGCTGAGGAATAAAATAAACAGGAAGTGCGGGGAAGCAAAGACGAAATAGTTCCTTTGAAAATGTGAAGAAATCGAAAAACAAATGTTTGTCGGAAGGACTGACTCAGCATATGGGAAAGTCAAAACAACCTTCGGTGAAATCAATTTGCAAGGGAGGGGGGGGGGGGGGGTAACATGTAGACTGCAACGGAACTTCCACTATTAAATGCAGAGGAGAGAGCGGATAGGTGGAAATAATACAGTGAACACCTCTATGAAGGAGAGATTTGTCTGATGAGATAGAAGAAGAAACATTAGTCGATTTAGAAGAGATATGTGATCTAGTATTAGAATATGAATTTAAGAGAGCTTTGGAATAAGGCAGAAGCGATAGATAACATTCCATCAGAATTTCTACAGTCATTGGAGGAAGTGCAAACAAAAGGACAATTCGCGTTGGTATGCAGAATGTATGATTCTGGCCAAATACCATCTGACTTTTGGAAAAATATCAGCCACAGAAATCCGAAGACTGCAAGAGTCCACAAGGAGAGAATTATCGCACAATCAGCGTAAGAGCTCGGGCTTCGAAATTGCTTACAACAGTAATATACAGAGTACACAAAAGCCAAGAGCGAAGAATAAGAGTGGACGACCACGGATTTAAAAGGGTATAATACGGAAATATAGTCTTTCGCCCCTACTGTTCAATCTGTACATCTAAGAGACAATGATGGAAGTAAAAGAAATGCTCAGCAGTGGAATTAAAATTCAAGGTGGAAGGATATCAATCATACAATTCGCTGATGACGTTGCTATCCTGAGTGAATGTAAAGAAGAATTACAGGATCTACTGAATGGAATGAACAATCTAATGAGTACAGAATGTGGATTGAGGGTAAGTCGAAGAAAGACGAAATTAATGAGAAGCAGCAGAGTGGAGAAGATCGTCAGTCTAAACATCAGGATTAATGGTGACGAAGTTGAAGAATTCAGGAATTCTACTGTCTAGGCAGCAAAATAACCATTCACAGATGCAGCAAGGAGGACATCAAAGCAGACTATCACTTGCGAAAAGGACATTCATGACCAAGAGAGGCCTACTAGTATCAAACATAGGCTTTAATTTGAGGAAGAAGTTTCTGAGAATCTACATTTGGAGCACAGTGGTGTATGGTAGTGAAACATGGACTGTGGGAAAACCGGAGCAGAAGGGAATGGAGGAAGTGGAGATGTGGTGTTAAAGAGGAATGTCGAAAATAAACTGGACTGATAAAGAAAGGAATGAGGAGGTTCTGCGCAGAATCGGGGAGGAGAGGAATATGTGACAAAAACACCGAAAAGGAGAAGGGACAGAATGATAGGTCATCTGTTAAGAGGTCAGGGAATTAGTTTCATGGAACTAGAAGACGATGTAGAGGACAAAAACTATAGAGGAAGACAGACTTTGGAATACATCCAGCAAATAATTGAGGACGTAGGGTGCAAGTGCTAGTGTAAGATGAAGAGTTTTCACAGGAGAGGAATTCGTAGCGGGTCGCATAAAACCAGTCAGAAGACTTATGACTCAAAGGAAAACTTGTGCAACTGGCAGCCCTTCTTAACGAATTGCCCAAAAAGACAAAAAAAAGGTTTGAGTAGGGTACCTCTCAGCAGGCAGCTTTAGAAAGTCTCAAAACTGCACTGGCATGTGCACCAGTACTGGCTACATGCGATTCTGAAGAAGAATGTATTGTGGAGATGGTCGTATCGGCATCAGAGGTTTCGTAATTAGTGTTTGAGTATGTTAGAAGGTTATATGTATGTTCTTTTGGGAAGTATAGAGTCGCGGCCAAAGGCGTTCGACGTGGCTTTAATGCTCTGTGCCAGTTTTACCTCCTCCGGTTCTCAGAGCTTTGGGTGTGAAGGATGTCGTGTCACAAGATGTCACGCATCCGTCATACGTTAAAACCCGTGCCATTGCGCAGTATACACGGTTGAGCAAGTCGGTGGCGGCGTTGCGCCGCGTGCATTGCAATACTGGCGCCTCCGAACGAACCTTCGCGGAACAGCTGGCAGTACGAGGAGTCTGAATTGAGACGGCGAGCAAATACCTACTAGGGCCAGAACTCAATAGTAGAAGCGGTCGTTGCATTTAATTGCACCCCTTGGTTGCCGTGGAGGACGGTAACAACAAGGAAGAGGGTGTTGGCTGGAGAGTTGGGATCAGAGAGACCTGGTGCGCCGTTTGCTTCCCGGCTGTTTGGTTGGCTGTTACCGAAGCAGAAACAGGAGACAGCCGGAATGCCTACGTGAATGTGTTAGTAGACAGGGCTGTTATCAAGCGTTGGACGTCTGCAGATGTTATTAAGTGGTGTGCGCTGCTGTGTGTACTGAGTGAACACAGTGTGATAAGCACACATTAAACCAGTACTTGCCTTCTAACTGTGCTTCGTATCTGTCAATTCTCGAAAGTCTAAGTTTTTAAAATGGGTATCGTTTCGGCCACTGCCTTTGCTGGCATTTGATTTTATGTCCTATGCAATCATCCCGCTTCTTAATTAACCGCCATACTGCAGGTGATGATTATTTCGATTGTATTATTATTACAATAATTCTCTTAATGATTGGAAGCAGAATTGTCTCCTTATTTAATCGTTTTTTGTCTAACTTTTAATATGTACGTATTTTAAATCAAATTTTTATTACGAAGCATCATTGATACTTCAAGTGTTTTCTGTGTACTGAAGCTTCATACTGTTATACGAGCATCCTGCTGTTGAGTAAATTCTTCTGTTGAGTAGCTACAAAGCTGCTTTGTTTGCCATACTATAAACAGATTCGTCAGAAAAAGTAACTGTCTTTTAAGTTCCCAAACGACGCAACTTTTTATGAAAAAATAAATATACACAAATTGTTTAAATAAAATAAATATCGTTTTAGCAAGCAGCAAGAACCACTCACAGTTCAACTCAGTTCTACCACTCTGTCTAGCGGCATAAAAAGAATAAGTAAAATTATAGATAATTTAGCTCAGAGGGCTATCCATCTGGGAGTGCTTGAAGAGCAGATCGCTGAGATGGAAAAGAAAATTACCGATTGAGGACTCAAGACAGAAAGTCATATGTGACTGCGGCCACGAGTGGCTAACCAGAAGCTCGACTGGAGATTTCGGTTAAGATAAAGACTGAACGAACTACAGCCACACAAGGAGATTGGGCTACAAGAAGGCCAGAAAGTGACACGAATAAAGGATATTCTAAAACAAACAAAGTTAAAATCAATCATGTAAAAGTGACGAAAGGGGCACTTATTGTAGAAAGTAAGGAAAACAATGCTACGATCTTCAATAAAGAGTCACTCAAGAAGAAAGTGATCTGTGATCCACTTAAAAAGTTGTGGCCACAAGTGTGGATAAAGGATTTTCGAGTAGACTGAAAAATTAGAAAATAATGGAGAGCAGCATGTTACAATCGAAATTTCACTGAGATTTAAGTTTCCCACGAGTTTCAAAAGGACTTCAAACTACGGCCAAATGAGAAAGATCTGGAAATTCACGCTGTGGAGGTGTCACCAAAGCGAGACGTGTTATGCTCGCGAGTGGAAGACTATTTGTAGGCTACTGTTCAGTGTCAGTAAAAGCTATGGTGTAGTTCCAAAGTACCATAAAACTGTGATCTAACGCATTCTCAAAGGTGCTGCCCTAAAAAAAGTCTCGTGTAGTCATTGCGGTAAGAGTAAGCATGGGTGGAAAGACGATCCTGATAAGGAAAAACCACCAGTGTGCGTGCCATGTCTGCCGACAGGAGTGGAATAGATGCCGTGCTCCTGGTACTGTAGACTGTTCGACTTACCAGTTGCTGTTGCAACATCTGGTAATGCAAACTGATTATGGAGACAGTCACTAATAGTCCAAACAGTGAGGGCAATACCATAAGATTCCGAACAAAAGACTGCGAGATGCAATGAGGGGACTAAAGATGCGCGAGGCCCTGAAGGGAAGGAAAAGCAGGCTAGAGGGAAAAAAAAGTAATAAAGAAGATGAATTCTCACCCACGACCAGACTGCAGACTCTTTGGCGCGATGCAGCATTAGAAACAATTGGTAGACAAACAAGTCTTTTATCACCTACTGAACCATAACAGTAACAATAAACATTCCTATGTCTTACCTCCTGTAGACCTACACACACAATAAGCAGACGTAGAAATACAGACTGACGGACAAGCTAGGTCGTCCGTTGTCCATGCCAATGACCACACAGTCGCACAGAGACAGACCGATGAAAGTTATACAAACTCTGGAAATGTAATTACATAACCTAATGACATAGCTACATAGTCACCAACAACACAAACGACACTAAACCTGTGACGCAGGTCTAGTACCATAGATAACGGCGTGGGCACAGGCGAAGTTTACACGTTATGTAATGAAGCAATAAGGCTTTTTCGATTCTAAGAGCGGAATGTGCTTACCCCTGCCATGCGGTAAGTGGTATAGGTGGCCCACCCAAGCGGTACCAAGATCATGTTTCCAAATCTGGAGGATAGAGACTGTTTACATTTGGCCATAGAGGATACTCCTACTACTCACAAAAAACTCTTGGAATTAGTTATAAAAGTTAGAGAACGGAGGGGGCTGGGAGTTCAAAATAGAAAATTTTATGATCCAATGGTTATCATATTTGGTCGGAACGAGTTTGGAACAAACCGCAGCCTGAGAAGCACCTTCATACCTATCATCCATAATGGATCTTAAAATAATACAGATTAATGCAATGCGGGTCATACCTGTAACCCAGTAAAGAATGGCACATGCAGAACAAAACAGCATTGACATCAAATGCATGCAATAACTTAACACCCAAGGCGTTAAAATAGCTGGCCAGCCTTCAACAGCTCAGAAAACTATAAAACTGTGAGCGGCGAACAGACTATTCCCGCTATAGTAGTATTAAATATAAACATCAATACATTAGTTCTGTTACAGTTCATCAATGAATACACGGGGAGCGACGTGTAGGCAACCTCCAAGATGGTGCACCCCGGGAAACGGACTGCGATAGCAGGACGGCAGAAAGTCTACACAAATGGCGGCCGAACTAGATCATTGATGTCTGACGGCCACACACAGCGACAAAAGAAGAGAAAGAAGAATGCTATTGTCGAGAAAGGCTCTTCTGAGAGCCAACAGACTAAAGATATTGGACCCATCGTCCATGTTCTGCAAATTAATGTAGAAGGCCTGACAAGGGATATATGTGACTACATAAGCAAGCTGGCTAACGATCATAAAATCGACATCATAGCGCTCCAAGAAACTCAAGTGCAGGAGCGCATAACAACATACACCATTCCAGGCTACAGGATGGTCGCAGCACTGCCATCGCACATTCATGGATCCGCTCTGTATCTTGGTAACAACATTGCTGGGTACAAAGAAGTGATATGCCAAGAAAGTAATGACATAGAAATAATTGCTATTGAACTTAATGGAATGATCATAGCAGCCGTTTATAAGCCCCCACATAGTAATTGGCCAACACCAGCATTATCAGTACTGCCCAACCCCTACGTGTATGTGGGGGATTTTAATAGCCGTCACACTTTCTGGGGGTATGGAAACGTCGACGAAAACGGAGAAACTCTGTCTGAGTGGACTGAAGCGCAAGCCATGTACGTGATATATGATGCCAAGGACCCCAAGACATTCCAATCGGCCAGATGGCAAACAGATACCAATCCTGATCTCTGCATTGTGTACACTCATCAGAATAGAGTCCCACTACACCATACAAAAAGAGTCTTGAAACACTTTCCAAAGAGCCAACATCGTCCCACTATACTTAACACAGGCCTCCAAATCCCAGTAGTAAAATCCATCAATAAACCGCGATGGAATTTTAAGAAAGCTAATTGGATAAAATATGATCAAAAAGTTGATCAAAATTTGCGCTGGATTACCCCAAAGCAAGAAAACAATAAAGGATTCACTGGAGTCGTCATCGCTGCAGCCAAAAGTTATATACCACGCGGAGTTAGACAACAGTATATTCCTTCTTGGGACAACAATATTAACAAACCTTATGATAAATACCAAGAAACAGGAAAACCTGAAATCGGTGGACAAATATTAGAGGGAGGCTAAACACACAGAGAAAACAAATATGGCAGGAACTCACGTCCCAGTTGAATTTTACACATTCCAGCAGAAAAGCCTGGTCATTATTGAGGAAACTTGGTAACTCCTCTTCAGCACGCCACCAGGAACCGAAAATAAAACTGTCGGAAATGGTATTACACATAAAGCCGCGTGCTGAGAAAACGCCTATTGATCCAACAACTGAATGACGATACATCGCTGTCGTCACCCTTTAACGAAGAGGAAATCAAGGGTGCGATAAAGACCTGAAACATACGCAAAACGGCGGGATTGGACGGTATATTCCCAGAATTTATAAAACACCTCGGACCTAGTGGAAAAACGTGGCTAAGAAACTTTTACACCAACATTTTAAACATTGTAATAGTCCCACCACAATTTAAAATAGCCCACACGCTAGCAATCCTTAAACCTGGAAAGATACCAGAAGGTCCAACTAACTACCGCCCCATCGCCCACTTGATTGTATGCTTTAAGCTGTTGGAACGCCTGATACTTAATAGAATTCAGAACATCGTGGATGGAAAAACCCCTCCATATCAGGCAGGTTTCAGAAACAAGCGCAGCTGTTTTAGCCCTAACATCACATATAGAAAGCGGATTCCACAACAGGATGAAGTCAAGTGTGGCTCCAGGGTCTTATGCTTAAATTCAAGAGACACATATCTAGTATAAAACTGGCAACCTTGTTTAACAACATGCTGACAAACAGGTCTTTCAAAGAGAGCATCGGCCACAACACCAGCAGATCGTATAAAATAAAAATGGCCTTCCTCAAGGATCTGTGTTGGCTCCAACCCTTTTTTATTTGTATATTAGCGACTTGCCAAATACAGTCAGCAGGAAATTTTGCTACGCCGATGATTTGGCACTAGTTGTACAAACTAAAACACTTGGGGAAGGAGCGAATGTTCTCAGAGAAGATCTGGAGTCCTTGAATTTCTATTATAAAAAATGGCGACTCTGCCCTAATCCAACCAAGACTGAGGTGTGTGCTTTCCACTTAAACAATAAAATGCCCCACCAGGAACTGAATGAATTTCTGTGAACAAAGAGTCAAACACAACTTCAACCCCAAATACCTTGGCATAACACTAGACCGGTCCCTGACTTACAAAAAACATCTAGAAAACGTAAGCCAAAATCTAAAGAGTCGCAACAACATCCTGAGAAAAAATTGGCTGGCTCGATTTGGGGAGCTCAAGCATCCACCTTACGTACTGTCGCAATAGCCTTGGTATATCCTGTTGCCGAATATTGCTCTGCTATCTGGCATTCGAGCACTCATACTAAGAAAATCGACGTCCCGCCGAACGAGTGTATGAGGATAATAACGGGTACTATTAAATCCACCCCAGTCCCTTGGCTGCATACTCTAAGCAATATCCCACCTCCACAATTGAGACGGCAAGAAGCAGCAGCAAGAGAGTGATCAAAAATTTGTGACTCGGATTACCCACAGAATCTACCAATCCATGATGTTTTGAACGAAATACCATCGACCCGCTTGAAGTCACGGAAGCCTGTATGGGTTAACACACAAGAACATCAACCTGGCATCAAGGAGCAATGGCAGCACTTTTGGAATGATTCTGGAATTAATAAACAAGGTATCCAAGATCCTACTGTGGAATTACCGGGCTTTGACCTGAAGAGAGGTACCTGTACTAAATTAAACCGTATCAGAACGGGCCATGGAAAATGCAATGCATACAAGTACAAGTGGGGTCTATGCGACTCACCAACCTATGACTGTGGAGCACCAGAACAGAGCGTCCGCCATATTATTGAGGAATGCCCCTTAAGAAGATATGCCGTACCTGTCTCTGAGGCTATATATGGGAAACCCTTTGCTTTGGATTGGCTGTGCAATCTAGATATTGAGCTTTAAATATATGAATGAGTTTCTAGTCAGGCTTGCCAAGCTTTTAACATGTAGTTATTTTGTCTTGAGTGTTCGTACTTTACCCTTTTGTGCTATTGCTTGTTTTTTACACATGTACTATTTACACATTGTTTTGTTTTATAAATTTCGTTTACATATTGTTGTACTTATATAAAATATTGTCGCTGTATAGCCATACGCAAAATATAATAAATGAATACACTGTAGATAGTGAAATTTTGGTTCCAAATATAACTTGGTACTTAGGTTGTGTGTATTGTCAATTCATGGATCGCGTTGAAATCTATTTACAGCAGATAAAGTCCATTTGTCAAAAGTCTAGAAAGTCAAAATGTAGTTCTGACACTGGATGGCAATACGAAGTCATTCATGTGATTCACAGGGGAACAAGACGAAATTGTCAGGCCTTCTAGAAACTGATTAGCGAGTTAAGCCCACATGTTATTAAAATTAGCCAAGTTCAGTGCCTACGTGCACCAGTAGAGTTGAGGCAAGGTCAAATTTTGATGTAACACTCACTACTAGCTCAACGATAGAAAAAGTTCTGTACTGGAAAGTTCTAAATGTAATTACAGCTAATGATCAGTACACGACCGAATTCACCTTAGCCTTAGTTGGAGATGCCCAATCAAGAAACAGTACAATATCAATTGCTGTGCCCGGGAGAAGGGAGCCCTATGGCCACAAGAACTAACCAGGCTTCGGCAATCAGGGCGCACAACCAGAAAAAGGTAGCAAAGGACGTTTAATTTGGACTTAACATACGCAGGATAATATAAAGACCAAATAATATAAAGAGTAAATCGTCAGAGTCAGAGAAGATTGGTTCAAATGGCTCTGAGCACTATGGGACTCAACTGCTGTGGTCATAAGTCCCCTAGAACTTAGAACTACTTAAACCTAACTAACCTACGGACAGCACACAACACCCAGCCATCAAGAGGCAGAGAAAATCCCTGACCCCGCCGGGAATCGAACACGGGAACCCGAGCGTGGGAAGCGAGAACGCTACCGCACGACCACGAGATGCGGGCAGTCAGAGAAGAGAGCTGGTCCACGTTCGTCAACAATTAATCCGTGGGGTACTCCATATAAATTAGTGAGGGAAAGAATAAGAGCACCCACAGTATAATCATAAAAAAAAAGATTCAAATGGCTCTGAGCAATATGGGACTTAACTGCTGAGGTCATTAGTCCCCTAGAACTTAGAACTACTTAAACCTAACTAAACTAAGGACATCACACACATCCATCCCCGAGGCAGGATTCGAACCTGCGACCGTAGCGGTCGCGCGGTTCCAGACTGTAGCGCCTAGAACCGCTCGGCCACTCCGGCCGGCGTATTATCATCCATCAGAATTCTGGACCAGCAGCAGTAGACCACATGAAGACATCAGGCCATACAAGTCTTAATGAACACACTACTTAAAGACAATAACCCAGATCTTGGTACCGCAGAACAAATAGAAATCATAAACATCCTAGAAGATTAGTACGATAACAATATACCAGTAACTTCATTCACACCATGAAAAGGCGGAAATCGCTTGTACTGGATGGGATTCCCGGTGAGGTGCTGCAGGTTATTGAGCCATATTTGCCGCCAGCCTAGCCTTGTTATTCAACAAGTGCCTAGAATGCAGACATTTTCCAGAAATATGGAAGGTAGCCGAAATGATCTCCTAAGGAAAAGAAGGTAAAGACCGAAGGGAATGCAGCTGTCCCCAAGGATATCACAAAAGAATGTCCCCTGAATTCGGAGGGCGGACCTGTATTTTGGGATGTGAACATGGAGCCAGTGCTGAGGTTCCTGCATAAAAATGCATCGGTGTTGGGAGTTGTCGAGTACGTGAACGGCCTTCCAGCACTAGTGCAAGGGAATAGCACACTCCAATTAGAGCATAGATGCAGCACTGTGATGGAGGCAAGAACAGCATAGCGTCACAAATCAAAATTAGCCATTGCACCGAACAAGCCCGAATACATGTCACTAAGGGACAAAAAAACCGTGATGTATCTGTAAGAATAAACAACGCTCTGATGCATAGGAAAAACATCTGTCTCTGTGAGTAACCTTGGACTAAAGATGGAACTTCGAGTCCTGCACCCAGCGTATAAGTGGCAAGGCCGCTGTTGTTTTACCTAATTAAATTAGTATCAGGCAAAAAAGGATCCACCTCGTACCCATAATTATGTAGGATATGAATTCAGCATGTGGGGCTACAGACTGGGCCCTGTGAAGCCTCCCATGACCGTATAGAGGATGCAAAGAAACATTTTAATTATACCAATAGGACCATTTGGTACTTCTCCCACTGATGGACATTTAGTAATAATGGACTCGTGCCCATTAGCCTTAATAGTCAGACAAAAGGCGGCCAATTACGGGATGCGAAAAGGAAATACAGGATAAGCAAAAGACGTAATGGGGTATCACCTGATAAACGAAACAAACAATCCTGTCGGAGGAAAATTCGCAACTGTGCATTACACCAGAGGTGGAAAATACAGCTACAGTTGTAAGGTTTCTTTATTTAGAACCGCTACAACTGTAACGATATTTTCGACCTCTGGTAATAAATAAAAGAAAAATACAAGAAGGGGTTTTGGGTATATGACAGAGAAAGTGAGATGCATCAGACACAGCTATAAGGTATGTTACATCTTCTGAAGTATCAGAGAACAGCTAAATTTATGCATTTCTAACCTAACAAATGTCTTGTGCCTTCCTCACTGGTCATGGGTCATACACACTGTACTTGCACCAGATAAGGAAATGGAACTCACAAGGGTGGGGCAGTGGTGCCCTTCTGGTCTCACTATAAAGCAACTCGTGGAAGCTCCAGAACAGTTCTCTATACTGACCAGATTAGCAAACTAAATGTCGGACAAAATGCAGGAACAATACATACGTGGACTGTAACTTCAGGTTGTGTCAATACCTTGGTGCCTTCCATGTAACGACATAACAATTGGGAATGGGGACGGATGGAGTGTTAGTCACTATCCTCCCTGCTAGGAGGAGATTCGACGAGGCCGCCATCTCAGTGGCTCGGTCGCCGATCGGTTTCCACACCACGAGCTGTCAAGGTCTGGCCCAAAACTTTCAAGCTAGATCGTCTGGTTACGCTGCTGGCACCTCGTCCCTGACCTGCCCATACAATGTAGAAGTAGTGGCTAGTTAGCACTTTTAAGTAGTAGTGGTAGTTGTAGTATTAGTAGTTAGAAACAGTAGGTAGCCCTGCAAAATGCAGGATGGGAGGGAGCACGAGTCACTCTTTCACTATTTTTCGTATTTAAGGCTACTTAATAACGTTGATTTTACACCTAAGACATCATCTCTGTGAGCCGACAGGAATTAATCAACAGGGGCAGGCACTGATGAGAGCTTGTACGTTATTAATGCATGCAGAATCATTACAGTGGCTCAACAACATATACTATTTTCTGAAGTTGAGAACAACCAGGCAGTTTGGTTGTTTAACAGGAAACCTTGCAGTGGACGTTTGGAGCTTGGAAGCCACGTGCAGCCATTAGAGAATGGAGCATTTACAAGCACTTACTGGGCGCAGAACGCTGGTCCCAAGAATTTCTCTTACTGTTGTGCAGACAATGCTTTAGGCCGAAGAGACGAAGAACTGCCTACCTGGATTTACGTGTTAGGTACCTATAGCCATTGAAGAGAAATTTAGGTTGCGTGGCAAAGACGTTTTGACAGTGTCGTATACACCATTTGTGATGTGGCCGTAAAAAAAGCGAGTTTCATATTTACCGTGGGCTGGACGCTATCGAGGGAGCTGTCAGGTGGTGTCGTCCCTATGCCTGCCGGCGTGTGGGACGAAGTTGCATGCATTTTGCACATGCTAAATCAATACATGGACGGTTAAAGCTATTTGTGGATGACGCTGGAGTTGTCGTCAGGTGATGTCCAATATATGCTCGACTGCAGACAGGTTTGCTCATCGAGCAGACCGAGGCAACATGTCGACGGTATGTAGAGCATGTTGGATTATAACAAAGGCGATTATTATCCTCTTGGGAAACACCCCTTGGAACGTTGTTCATGAATGGCAGCACAACGGGTTGAATCACCATGTTGTTGTTGTTGTGGTCTTCAGTCCTGAGACTGGTTTGATGCATCTCTCCATGCTACTCTATCCTGTGCAAGCTTCTTCATCTCCCAGTACCTACTGCAACCTACATCCTTCTGAATCTGCTCAGTGTATTCATCTCTTGGTCTCCCTCTACGATTTTTACCCTCCACGCTGCCCTCCAATACTAAATTTGTGATCCCTTGATGCCTCAGAACATGTCCTACCAACCGATCCCTTCTTTTGGTCAAGTTGTGCCACAAACTTCTCCCCAAACCTATTCAATACTTCCTCATTAGCTATGTGATCTATCCATCTAATCTTCAGCATTCTGCTGTAGCACCACATTTCGAAAGCTTCTATTCTCTCCTTTTCCAAACTATTTATCGTCCATGTTTCACTTCCATACATGGCTACACTCCATACAAATACTTTCAGAAATGACTTCTTGACACTTAAATCTATACTCGATGTGAAGAAATTTCTCTTCTTCAGAAACGCTTTCCTCGCCATTGCCAGTCTACATTTTATATCCTCTCTACTTTGACCATCATCAGTTATTTTGCTCCCCAAATAACAAAACTCCTTTACTACTTTAAGTGTCTCATTTCCTAATCTGATTCCCTCAGCATCACCAGACTTAATTCGACTACATTCCATTATCCTCGCTTTGCTTTTGTTGATGTTCATCTTATATCCTCCTTTCAAGACGCTATCCATTCCGTTCAACTGCTCTTACAAGTCCTTTGCTGTCTCTGACAGATTTACAATGTCATCGGCGAACCTCAAAGTTTTTATTTCTTCTCCATGGATTTTAATACTTACTCCGAATTTTTCGTTTGTTTCCTTTACTGCTTGCTCAATATACAGATTGAATAACATCGGGGAGAGGCTACAACCCTGTCTTACTCCCTTCCCAACCATTGCTTCCCTTTCATGTCCCTCGACTCTTATAACTGCCATCTGGTTTCTGTACAAACTGTAAATAGCCTTTCGCTCCCTGTATTTTACCCCTGCCAACTTCAGAATTTGAAAGAGAGTATTCCAGTCAACATTGTCAAAATCTTTCTCTAAGTCTACAAATGCTAGAAACGTAGGTTTGCCTTTCCTTAATCTTTCTTCTAAGATAAGTCGTAAGGTCAGTATTGCCTCACGTGTTCCAGTGTTTCTACGGAATCCAAACTGATCTTCCCCGAGGTCGGCTTCTACTAGTTTTTCCATTCGTCTGTAAAGAATTCGTGTTAGTATTTTGCAGCCGTGGCTTATTAAACTGATTGTGCGGTAATTTTCACATCTGTCAACACCTGCTTTCTTTGGGATTGCAATTATTATATTCTTCTTTAAGTCTGAGGGTATTTCGCCTGTTTCATACATCTTGCTCACCAGATGGTAGAGTTTTGTCAGGACTATCTCTGCCACGGCCGTCAGTAGTTCCAATGGAATGTTGTCTACTCCGGGGGTCTTGTTTCGACTCAGGTCTTTCAGTGCTCTGTCAAACTCTTCACGCAGTATCGTATCTCCCATTTCATCTTCATCTACATCCTCTCCCATTTCCATAATATTGTCCTCAAGTACATCGCCCTTATATAGACCCTCTATATATCACCATATTGATGTACAAATTTGCCGTTTGAGATAATCACGAGTCTACGCCTGCAGTCATACAAATTGTGCAGCAGGCCATAACTCCAGGTGTAGGTCCAGTGTGTATAGCACCTGCGTGCTGGGTTCGTTGCAGCACCTCAACTGACCTCCTTCTGACCAACACGCGGCCACCACTGGCACCGAGGCAGAACCGCTTTTCATCAGGAAACGCACCAGACGTCGACCCTGCCCTCCAATGAACTCTCGCTTGACGACAATGGCGGTGGTTTGGGGATCAGTGTCATGCTCGCTATAGAGCGTCTGGCTCTTTGAAGCTACCGATTTGTGTTAGTTGTTGCCACTGCAGTACAAACTGCTGCTGAAATTGTTGCTGCAGATGCTGTAGGATGCGCGGGAGCTATACACCGATCACGATGGTCTTCCATGTCGGTAGTGCCACGTGTCACCCTGGAGCACTGTGTCTTCTTAAGACCGTACATCTCCGTGATCATCTGTGTCAGCAGTCGTGTACAGTGGCTACGTTGCTGCCAGTTATTTCCTCAATATCACAGAAGAAGCATCCAACTTCTCGTAGTCCTCTTACACGACCTCATTCAGAGCCAGTGAGGAGTTGATAATGGCGTCTTTGTTACCTTGAAGGCGTTTTTGACTAACATCAACTCATCACGTACAGTCTCAAAGATAACTGACGCTCGCGACCGTTACAGCGGTATTTAGACGAAAGTAAATCTGGTTTGCATCCTCATAATGGCGTTACTAGCATCACTCTAAGACGACTGGTGCGAAATATAAGTAGACATCATCTTTCAAATGTAGAAAGATACCTAACAACTTCCGCTTATGTCGCACAACTCCTTCTTGGTGCTAAGTTATTTTGCCGTCAGTGAGTTTCTTTTATCGAACGGTCTTCCCTTTCACACAGAAGATTGAAGAATCGAGATTCAGACTGTTTAGCGTCTAATAATGACGGCTGTGAACCGAGATTCACACCGTTGAGCGTCTAACAATGACGGCCGTGAATTCATCCCATTCCCATACCAAGCAAGAGAATAGGGATTATAATTGCTTTTTCTTTAGTAGAGACTGCACTAACCATGCTGTGCCTCATAAAGTAAATTTAGATAACAAGACTACTCCATCTATGTCCTATTGCGACCACCCCTATGGTTGCCCCTGCTCGAGTGCTAACAGTGTTGACACACCCAACTGCGAGAGCTCTCACAAGTTCGTCCAGAGCCACAGTCTGTGGCAGCTCCACACGTCCTCCTGCACCACAGTGCAAGCATAAACGAATTTACGTGATCTGGCCACAGGAACTGAGAGTCACACTAGATATTTTCTACCACCCATTCACTTTTAAAATACACACAGTACAGCCATGTCCGACACCAGTGAGGATTATTATGCCTACATTAGGTCTCCCCAGTTGCAATCATCCCATCAACATCTAATGAATTGCAGCTGACAGCCCATCCTCCTTAGCCACTTTGAAGTGACCACCCACAAGAAGAACACTAACAAAATTACAATTTCATGTCTTTGCTTCAGGTTCGGCTCCGAATATTTTTACTCTCGATTTCTTCGTAGATAAGGTTTCCTGCTTGGACAATTATTAAACATGATTTCACCTCTACTGCCTTTCAGTGATTTGGACAAGCTGAACAGTTCTCATCTCTATATGTCTCCAGGCTTGCCTGGTCGATGGTTTCCCAAAATCTGTGGGGGTTGCAGTGGAAAGGTGTCGAAATGTCTGACATCTAGGCTGCTGTGCACAATAGACATGTTGCGCAGGTAGAATCGAAATGTGTTTCAGGAGGGTATGCGTGTGTGTAGGTTTTGCTGCTCAAAGCGAGGTGTGAGGAGAAGATAGAGAGAGTTAAAAGGAAATGGACAGGGGGAGGCGGAGGAGGTGATGTACAGAGAGAAGAGAGGATGAAAGGGACAGAGAGGGAAAAGGAAAAGATGGACATAGAGGGGGAATAGAAGCTGGATAGAACAAGGGGAAGGGGGTGCACAGAGGTGGGAGGTGGAAATGTATGTAGTGTATATTGTGTATGAAGGTGAAGCTGCATTTAACAAGCTAGTATATATAAAAGTGACAATGTGTTTGAGATGGGAGGGCGATGAACTTTCGTGAGTAGACCAAGAATATGGTCGCTTGATAAGAAGTTGGCTACGAAAAGTAATTTATGAATATAGAAAAGAAATGGACCTCGAAAAGTAGTTGTGGCAATGACATGGGAAACATGGAAAGCAAATTTTACAGTACAGGCAAAGAACAGTTGTGGCACTACTGAATAAGAAGTTGTATTTACAAAATGGCTACAAGACATCAATACTAAATTAAGAAAATATATTTCAAGAATGTTATACCAAAATCTCGGTCACGTGGCATGTATGAATGCCCTAACACCATAAATTTCAAATTCACATTATCAACCATACTCTTTTACCACTGATCAGGTTCAAGTCACTAAAACCATTTAATTTTTAGTTTTGCCAGCACAGTGGTCACAGCACAGAGTTAAAGTTCTTTTTGAATTATATGAAACGTGAGCACCCTTAAAACACAAGAGACCATCTCATTTCTGTAGCGATCAGGAATACCTTCATGTCACAAGCACATGAAACTCTTGCTAGTGTCTCCAAAATGAATTCAAAGGTGTAAGTTTGACAGTTGACGGCTGTAAAATGTGTTGGAGTGTCTGAGCGTGGCAGTAAGTAATACCCGCTGCATGGCCATGCTGATGGTGCAAAGGGTTCTTGAGAATATCTGTAAAGAAGCATTATCATCATTCAGAAGTTTCATAGCTTGGTCACCCTTACTGAAATATAACACTTTTTAACAAATAAGACACAATTCCTCAGGACACTCTGTAATATTTGTTTTAGTTTTCAGAAATTCATATGTCGAACAAGATTTGTTTCGAGGGAGAGTTTGGAAAACTATTTCCTAACAGCGATAAAATCGGTAGTTGATTGATGCCTCATTCGGGGTAGGCGTCCACAAAGGCGCGATGCTTCCTCTGGATATTAAGATTAGGACACAAAATTGTTTTGAAGATTTCCTGCGTGAATAGTAGCTTTTCTCTGTACGAAATGAGATTCAAGAGAAGTAAAATGGTACCTTACAAACGAAAGTGAACTAAGCGAATTGATCGTAAGGAAAGCAATGAGAGAAGAGTTCAATGACTTTGAAAGTAAAAATTTGTCAACCGATGTGAGTAAAAACCCTCAGAGGTTTTGGTCGTATGTGAAATCAGTCAGTGGGTCAAAATCATCTATTCATTCATTCCGTGACCATAAAGGCACGAAGCGGAAGATAACACAGAGAAGGGCAGAATACTGAATTCGGCCTTCTGATATTTTTTCACTACAGAAGATCGTAACAGAAACCCTCGTTTCAATCGTCGAACGAACTTTAAATTGCAGATATGGAGACAACCGATCGCTGTATAAAATTACTACACTTGCTTAGTAGTGGAAATGTATCAGGACAAAATGAAATACTTGTAAGATTCTAGAGAGATTACGCGAAAGAAATTGCTCCCACTCTAGCAACAATTTATCGTAGATCACTTGAGCAACGAAGGGTACGTAGGGATCGGATGAAAACACACGTTATTCTAGTTTTTAAGAAGGGTCATAGGATACATGTTTACAATAACTAACCTACTATTCTGTTGTAGAATAATGGAATGTGTGTTACGCTCAAGAATTATGACGTTTGTTGAGAATGAAAATTTGCTCTACAAAAATCAACAAGGATTCCGCAAACAGAGATCCGGCAAAACTCAGCTATCTCTGTACTTCCAAGAGAGCAACAGCGCCGAAAACAACAGCGCTCAGATTGATGCCGTGATAGTTCCCAGGGCATTTGACGCCGTCTCGCACTGCTGTTTAGCGAAAAAAGTACTAGCTTACCGAGTATCGGAGCATATTTGTAATTGTATTCAAGACTT
The DNA here is from genome assembly GCF_023864275.1 of Schistocerca cancellata. Classification (NCBI taxonomy): domain Eukaryota; kingdom Metazoa; phylum Arthropoda; class Insecta; order Orthoptera; family Acrididae; genus Schistocerca; species Schistocerca cancellata. Next base: position 517,788,616 of record NC_064632.1, read on the forward strand.
TCTTCCAAATAGAACTCAAAACGTCACTCTTAACAGAACAAAATCGGCAGTTGTAAATGTAAATTCGGGAGCACCCCAAGGAAGTGTTAGAGTACCGTTACTGTTTGCAATATTTGTAAACGGAAAGCATAGGATGTTCTTTAAGGCTTTTCGCAGATGATGCTGTTGTCTATACAATAAGTAGCAACGCCACGAGGTAGTAACGATTTACGGAATGACCTCCAGACAATTGGTGAATGGTACGTGCTGTGGCAGTTGATCCTGAACATAAATAAATGTTACGTATCCATACATAGGAAAAGTGATCCACTAATGTGCACCTACATTACTAATGACAAATCGCTGGTAGCAGTATCTACGGTACAATATCTGACAGTAACTACCCAGTGCGAACATAAGAGGAATGACCACATAAAACAAACTGTGGGAAAAGTAGATGCCGACTCAGATTCACAGGGAGAAACTTAAGCAAATGTAGCTTATCTACGAAGGATGTGGCTTATAAGGCACTTGGTAGACCGCTTCTTGGGTATTGTTCATCTATCTGGGATCACTACCAATTAGAACTGATATAAGAGATTGAGAAGGTCCAACGGAGAGCAGCGCCCTTCATCACGGGATATTTTAGCCGGCTCGAGAGCGTTACGGAGATGCTCAACAAACTCCATTAGCAGACGTTAAAAGCCGGCCGCTGTGGCCGAGTTGTTCTAGACGCTTCAGTCCGGAACCGCGCTGCTGCTGCGGTCGCAGGTTAGAATCCAGCCTCGGACATGTATGTGTGTGATGTCCTTAGGTTAGTTAGGTTTAAGTAGTTCTAAGTCTAGGGGACTGATGACCTCAGGTGGTAAGTCCCATAGTGCTTAGAGCCATTTGTAGACGTTAAAGAGAGGCGTTGTGCGTCACGGAGAGATATACCATTGAAATGTCGAGAGAGCACTTTCCTGGAAGAGCCGAACAACATATTATTTCGCTCCACATACATCTCACGTATTGAACACGAGGAGAAAATTCGGGAAATTATAGCTAATACTGAGTCTTACCGACATTCTTCCCGCCCGCTATTGGCGAGTCGAACAGGATTGGAGAGCTCAGTTGGTGGTACAAAAAGACCCTCCGCAACCCACTTTAGGTGGCTTGCGGAGTATTATGTAGATGTTGATCTTCGGTGTATTTCTCATGGAGGAAGTGGAATCATGAATTCTTACCCCTCTGATTTCAAAAACCTAGGTCCCCTTTATTTGTTTATTTTTCATAGAGTGTAAACATGTGTTTATGATCACCCTAATAGATATTTAAATGTCTTCGAACACAATAAGCATGCACAATTTATGAGGTCAAACAATGTGCTACAAATATTTGTCGTCTCCTTAAAGTTGACCTGTCGATATTACGGAGCCATCTCTGTCTTATCTGAACTACTATCTAGCGGCCCGGCCCGGCTTGGCACATGTGACATCATGCAAGTAACTATGGCCGGACGACTTGACCGCCGTAGAGGTAAACTTGTTTGTGGGCCACTGCATCGATCTACACATAAAATTCTCAGAACAAAGGATACTAGCGCTAGCGAAGGCAAAAAATAAAGACAGATATAACATTTGTATCCTATTCCTCAGTTGCCTTGTACAGGTAAATCACATCAACGTTACATATGTAGCTTTTTCGTCTAGCTGGCACCAGTATCCAGCACTTTAGTTGACCTGTCTACGTCAACTGAAGTATGGGATACAAATGTTACGTATGTCAGTCTTTTCGCCTTCACTAGTGCTAGTATAGACTCGAAAATATCGTAGTGATATTACTGCTGGAAAGGGAGAAAGAGCTACAGCTGCAAAATTTGTATTCCGTACTTCAGCTGACGAACCCATAGTTACCACAGAACTGTGTAACTCAACAAAGAAAGACATCAAAACAGATAAATTCAGAACAATATAAAAATAAAAAACTAAACTTGCCATACGCAAATTCCTCCGCTGAAAACCAAACTCGCCTTGAAAGGCATCAACAAAAATCACATACACAAGAAACACAATATCACGAAAAAAACACACATACACGCACACATACAAATATATAAACCCAGAAGTTCACATCAGCAAAATGAAGTAAAAAAAAAAAAAAAGAATCCACAGAAGAAAGTTACGTAACGTCAGATAATGGAGAATGACGGATCAACCCCAAAAAACCAAATCAATATTTTAGCCACCTCGAACAAACCCACCCTTCTCCTTAATTATCAGTTACCCCCAACCCCATCCCAAAATTAACAAATTTTGGACGATACATGTGCCCAATACGTTTAAAGGAAACACTTAAATGAGCAATGTGTGTCGGGTATACTACACCTCCATGAATATTAATCCAAATGGCTCTGTGGTGTCGAAATCCGTCGTTCCCCCCCCCCCCCCCCCCCTTACTACAGATTTTATGGCTGACCAATCAGCTTCTATACTATAGGTACAAGCCCCAGTCGATGAAGATCTGAATTCAATATTATGATTGACAACAAGATGCTGAAAACCCCTATTCCCCAAATCTCTATATGTAGAAAAACCATCGGAAATAATTACAGAACCCTCTGCAACATGATCTTCAAGTAAGTTCACCAAAACTTTCTTCGTGCAGTTAGGAACTACTTTAAAAACTACATCGTCACGTTCTGCACCAGAAATTACAGCCCCCCAGAACCCATAATCCTACCGCAGGTCCCCCCCCCCCCCCCTTTGGTTTTGGCTAAATGAGACTCATCGATTTCGACTCTAACACCCGCCGCCATCCCACAAAGACCCCCAAACTTTATATATTTCTTACAAACTTCCCTACAAAACGAATACCAGTCTAAAACGGTAGACTCATTCACACGACATGCATGCACACACAACCACAAAGGATACCTCAAACACCAATATTATGTAATTTTTATTATATCCCTCAAGGCCAGCTTAGATTTCTCAAACCATGTTCCTCGTATAACTGAGAGCTGTAGTCGATCCTTGCTACACCTCCATAGGGATAAATCATGAGTACGAAGAGCAGACACTTGTCAGGCGCATATGTTGGCCGCACTCACGACATCGAACGTAATCAGCAAGAAGACCAGAAATTTGCTAAAATCGAATGGTTGTCATTATGTCTACACCCAGAGCCTCCTTTAAGTCTTCCATATTCATGGGAATAGATAAATACATACCTACAAACAAAAATTAAACTAAAACTTCTTCTAAAAGATAAACTATTATTCCAAATTACCACGAACTCACTAAGATTGAAATTAAGTACCGAATAAATTGGAAAGAACCTATTATTTAAATCAATGCAAAGGAAAAAATCTTACACAATGCCTAACGCTGTCTTTTAAAACAACATTTTTTTTTTGAGACGTTGAAGTAATTCAGAGGTGACTACGAAGTCTTTCGCGACGGAGTCCTTGCATAAAAAGTTCTCGGTTTACTTGACGCGTCAAATTTGGATAAAATCTCGAGCTTCCGATGACTACCTCCGTCATCTTCGTCAAGGGTAAAACTTACTGATTTTATCCAAATTTGACGCGGGGAGTAAAACGAGAACTTTTATGTAATTCAGCGGTGGATTGCCAGATTTGTTACTGGTAGGTTAGATCAACACTCAAGTAGTACGGAAATGCTTCGGGAAGTGACATGGTAATCCATGGAAGGAAGGCGAAGTTCTTTCCGTGGAATCTCTCTTCTCCCCATCAGAAAAGGCACTGGAAGGTCCAACGGCACCGCCTGACTGCCGTGTCATCCTCAGCCGATAGGCGTCACTGGATGCAGATAAGGAGGGACATGTGGTCAACACACAGGTCTACCAGTCATTATCACCTTTCTTTTCAAGATATACTACTGAGAAAATTTAGAGAACTGGCATATGAAGCTGATTGCAGAATTATCCTACAGGCGCTAACGTACATTTCGCGTAAAGACCATGATCTTAAGGTAAGACAAGTTAGGGATCGTACAGAGATGTATAGATACCCGTTTTTCTCTCGCTGTATTTGTAAGTGGAAGAGGGTGGGAAATGACTAGCAGTGGTAAAACGTACCCTCCGCCACGGACAGAAAAGAGGTTTGCGAAGTGTGTATATACATGCAGATTTAGATGGACGAGACGTGAAGGTTATTTGTTCCATATGTAACTGGCGTTTGAAATCAAATCTCATGGGAGTGATGGGAGCGCACCATGATTTAACTGATATGTTTCCACCCAATGAAAATATTCCACGGAATAATATGCTTATGTGTGTGTGTGTGTGTGTGTGTGTGTGTGTGTGAGTGTGTGTGTGTGACTGAGTATGTCTTTGAATTTGTAGCACTTCAACCGTGTGAAGTTGGTCAACTGAAGTATGGTATACAAATATTTATGTAGATTTTTTGCCTTCGCCAGTAATACTGTTGAGTTGTACTTCAGTAAATAAATTAGTGAAATCAAAGTGAAGTAGAAATTAGAATATAAATGAAAAACTTGGTTTAGTTTAGAGAGTTACATACTGGCATTCAGCGGGCAGAACAGCAAAACAGAAGAGACAATGACTGTGAAGTCAGCAAGTTCCACATAAGCGGGCGCTGTCGATTCAGCCGTCAGGGCATCGCCCGACCGGCTCACGTGTTTCTCAGTTGTCACATGTGAGCAAAGGCCCTCGCCTACATCCCAAGAGCCAATGACCGACGTTAAGAAGATTCTTCGAGAAGCTTTTCAGCGTGATAGAAGAGGCAATGATCGGCTCACGTGTTTCTCAGTCGTCACGTGTGATCAAAGGCCCTCGCCTACATTCCAAGAGCCAATGACCGACGTTAAGAAGATTCTTCGAGATGCTTTTCAACGTAACAGAGGAGGCAATGACCGTGAATTCGTTCACCTCCAGTAAACTGAAGTGAATAAATACGCGAGACGCAGTGGGCCCGACAGATGGAGACGGAGATGGAGACGGAGACGGAGACGGAGACGAGAGACGAAGAAGACGAAGAAGTGAAGACGCGTAGCAGTAGTTTTCAGTCAGTTTCGGTGCTGAAGAGCGTCATGCAAGAAGAGACTACATCATGCACAGACGCACCAAGTCCGCCGCTGTAATGGAATAGCAAGCAGCAGCCTCGGCGCCAGAACACAGAAGTTAAAAGGTATTTGAAGTCTGATTTTTACGTACCCGGGTGACTCGTGAGGACGTGAAGGAGACGGCCTCACATCAGCAGTCACCTGTGAGCTGGGATGAAGATCTGACAGCCGAAGACTGGCAAGCGGGAGTCCGTTGTTCGAGTCCGGGACACTGGCCTTCCCCCGCCGCGCCGCTCCGCTGGCCGACGCACAACACACGCGGCCGCTTAGAGAAGAGAAACACTGGGACGCCACATCCAAGGTATCACGATCCGATGCACGACTTCGCTCGCAATAATTAAACGGGCCACCTCGCGCTGCGCGTCTCCGGTCAGCTGGGCGAAACGGCGACACGAGATACACACCGCTACGCGTAATCAGACGCCGCCGCCGCCGCCGCCACCACCGCCGCCGCCGCAGCAGAAGGCTACGCAAACGACACGGCTGCCGCTCTCCGAACCAGAACGTCCAGTAAGATAGAGTTGTACGAAACTTTCAATAAAAGTTATCTTATGTAAAAATACTGTTTCATTCTACCTCATACCCGAGCCAAGGAAGAATCCACCCTGCCCACATGTTGTTAAGAGCGAAAAGTTAATTTATTTAATAATTTCACCCTGACAGAATGCTTTAGAATGCTCATCCTGACAATTGACAGCATGTAAAGAGAAAACCCAGTTACATTTAGTGACAGAAGTGTTACATTTAGTGTCACAACTGTTACAGTTGGTGTCAGAGAAAAAAAAAAAAACCTTGGCACAATATGAGTTGTGAATGACAGTCACTAAAGGTCCACAGTTAGTATTGTTTAATGTGTGAAAGGATAGAGGTTTGCATAGCAGTCGTAATATTTTCTTTATTTAGAAGTGTATTTTCTCTCATGATTTTAAGAGTTTGTCGAAAATATTTAAAGATCTTTTTTATTCAGTGTGGTAAGATTGTGTAACTGTTGTGGTCTTCAGTCCTGAGACTGGTTTGATGCACCTCTCCATGCGTTTCTATCCTGTGCAAGATTCTTCTTCTCCCAGTACCTACTGCAACCTACATCCTTCTGAATCTGCTTAGTGTATTCATCTCTTGGTCTCCCCCTACGATTTTTACCCTCCACGCTGCCCTCCAGTACTAAATTGGTGAACCCTTGATGCCTCAGAACATGTCCTACCAACCGATCCCTTCTTCTGGTCAAGTTGTGCCACAAACTTCTCTTCTCCCCAATCCTATTCAATACTTCCTCATTAGTTATGTGGTCTACCCATCTAATCTTCAGCATTCTTCTGTAGCACCACATTTCGAAAGCTTCTATTCTCTTCTTGTCCAAACTATTTACCGTCCATGTTTCACTTCCATACATGGCTACACTCCATACAAATACTTTAAGAAACGACTTCCTGACACTTAAATCTATACTCGATGTTAGCAAATTTCTCTTCTTCAGAAACGCATTCCTTGCCATTGCCAGTCTACATTTTATATCCTCTCTAATTCGACCATCATCAGTTATTTTGCTCCCCAAATAGCAAAACTCCTTTACTACTTTAAGTGTCTCATTTCCTAATCTAATACCCTCAACATCACCCGACTTAATTCGACTACATTCCATTATCCTCGTTTTGCTTTTGTTGATGTTCATCTTATATCCTCCCTTCAAGACACCATCCATTCCGTTCAACTGCTGTTTCAAGTCCTTTGCTGCCTCTGATAGAATTACAATGTCATCGGCGAACCTCAAAGTTTTTATTTCTTCTCCATGGATTTTAATACCTACTCCGAATTGTTCTTTTGTTTCCTTTACTGCTTGCTCAATATACAGATTGATTAACATCGGGGATAGGCTACAACACTGTCATACTCCCTTCCCAACCACTGCTTCCCTTTCATGTCCCTCGACTCTTATAACTGCCATCTGGTTTCTGTACAAATTGTAAATAGCCTTTCGCTCCCTGTATTTTACCCCTGCCACCTTTAGAATTTGAAAGAGAGTATTCCAGTCAACATTGTCAAAAGCTTTCTCTAAGTCTACAAATTCTAGAAACGTAGGTTTGCCTTTCCTTAATCTTTCTTCTAAGATAAGTCGTAAGGTCAGTATTGCCTCACCTGTTCCAACTTTTCTACGGAATCCAAAGTGATCATCCCCGAGGTCAGCTTCTACTAGTTTTTCCATTCGTCTGTAAAGATTCGTGTTAGTATTTTGCAGCCGTGGCTTATTTAACTGATTGTTCGGTAATTTTCACATCTGTCAACACCTGCTTTCTTTGGGATTGGAATTATTATTTTCTTCTTGAAGTCTGAGGGTATTTCGCCTGTTTCATACATCTTTCTCACCAGATGGTAGAATTTTTGTCAGGACTGGCTCTCCCAAGGCCGTCAGTAGTTCCAATGGAATTTTATCTACTCCGGGGGACTTGTTTCGACTCAGGTCTTTCAGTGCTCTGTCAAACTCTTCACGCAGTATCGTATCTCCCATTTCATACTCATCTACATCCTCTTCCATTTCCATAATATTGTCCTCAAGTACATCACCCTTGTATAGGCCCTCTATATACTCCTTCCACCTTTCTGCTTTCCCTTCTTTGTTTAGAACTGAGTTTCCATCTAAGCTCTTGATGTTCATACAAGTTGTTCTCTTATCTCCAAAGGTCTCTCTAATTTTCCTATAGGCAGTATCTATCTTACCCCTAGTGAAATAAGCCTCTACATCCTTACATTTGTCCTCTAGCCATCCCTGCTTAGCCATTTTGCACTTCCTGTCCATCTGATTTTTGAGACGTTTGTATTCCTTTTTGCCTGCTTCATTTACTGCATTTTTATATTTTCTCCTTTCATCAATTAAATTCAATATATCTTCTGTTACCCAAGGATTTCTACTAGCCCTCGTCTTTTTACCTACTTGATCCTCTGCTGCCTTCACTACTTCATCCCTCAAAGCTACCCATTCTTCTTCTACAGTATTTCTTTCCCCCGTTCCTGTCAATTGTTCCCTTATGCTCTCCCTGAAACTCTGTACAACCTCTGGTTCTTTCAGTTTATCCAGGTCCCATCTCCTTAAATTCCCACCTTTTTGCAGTTTCTTCAGTTTTGATCTACAGGTCATAACCAAAAGATTGTGGTCAGAGTCCACATCTGCCCCTGGAAATGTCTTACAATTTAAAACCTGGTTCCTAAATCTCTGTCTTACCATTATATAATCTATCTGATACCTTTTAGAATCTCCAGGGTTCTTCCATGTACACAACCTTCTATCATGATTCTTAAACCAAGTGTTAGCTATGATTAAGTTGTGCTCTGTGCAAAATTCTACCAGGCGGCTTCCTCTTTCATTTCTTAGCCCCAATCCATATTCACCTACTATGTTTCCTTCACTCCCTTTTCCTACACTCGAATTCCAGTCACCCATCACTACTAAATTTTCGTCTCCCTTCATTATCTGAATAATTTCTTTTATTTTGTCATATATTTCTTCAATTTCTTCGTCATCTGCAGAGCTAATTGGCATATAAACTTGTACTACTGTAGTAGGTGTGGGCTTCGTATCTATCTTGGCCACAATAATGCGTTCACTATGCTGTTTGTAGTAGCTTACCAGCATTCCTATTTTCCTATTCATTATTAAATCTACTCCTGCATTACCCCTATTTGACTGTGTTTATAACCCTGTAGTCACCTGACCAGAAGTCTTGTTCCTCCTGCCACCGAACTTCACTAATTCCCACTATATCTAACTTTAACCTATCCATTTCCCTTTTTAAATTTTCTAATCTACCTGCGCGATTAAGGGATCTGACATTCCACGCTCCGATACGTAGAACGCCAGTTTTCTTTCTCCTGATAACGACATCCTCTTGAGTAGTCCCCGCCCGGAGATCCGAATGGGGGACTATTTTACATTCGGAATATTTTACCCAAGAGGACGCCATCATCATACAGTAAAGCTGCATGCCCCCTTGCTTTCAGCCGTTCGCAGTACCAGCACAGCAAGGCCGTTTTGGTTATTGTTTCAAGGCCAGATCAGTCAATCATCCAGACTGTTGCCCCTGCAACTACTGAAAAGGCTGCTGCCCCTCTTCAGGAATCACACGTTTCTCTGGCCTCTCAACAGATACCCCTCCGTTGTGGTTGTACCAACGGTACGGCTATCTGTATAGCTGAGGCACGCAAGCCTCCCCACCAACGGCAAGGTCCATGGTTCATGGGGGGGTTTGTGTAACTAACAGTTTGTACAATGATGAGACGAAATCGTATAAAGTGAGAGTCAGCACCACAAGCGGTTTCTACTGAGGAAGCTATTCAGAGCTTAGTTAATCAAATAGCATAGCTTAAAAATGATAATAATGCATTATTTAAACAGTTGTGTGAGGTTAGGCAAACCAGTTCAATTCCTCCCACCCTAGATTCCTCAGCAGCTGACTTGGTAACTCCTTTTTCAGGAAAACCTGGCGAAGACATAACAGCCTTTTTTGATGATTTAGTAGCAGCTGCAAAGTTAGGATCATGGTCAGATGAACAGCTCTTACAAACGACAAAGTTAAGATTGCTAGGAGAGGCTAAAGCACACGTATTATACCATGAAGAATTACGAAATGCTCCAACATTTGAGGAATTGAAGAAATGAAGAAATGATTGCTTAAACGTTTTCAAAAACAGAACAGCTATAGATTTATAGGGAACAGTTAAACATTATCACTCAGAGGCAAAACGAGTCGTTAGAAAGCTTTTTAGGTAGGATCAGAAAAATTAATATTAACACCTATCAGTTGACAACTAGTGATGAAGCAAATAAAGTTATTTTACAAGAGGCAGAAAATAGAGCTCTGGATACATTTTTACGTGGGTTACCTCCTGAAACGTCCCGTCGTGTCAGGGCAGAGTTTCCTAAAAATTTAGCGGAAGCTGTTCTGTGGCGACGGCTTTTGAAGAAATTGACATTGCCACCAGATAAAAGGAGAAGCGAAATGTATTTTCAGCAGGAGTACGATGTTTTAGGTGCGATCGACAGGGACATATAGCAAAAAATAGCAGACAACCTAAATGCATTAATTGTCAAAGATTAGGTCACACATTCAAGGAATGCAGGTCTAAGAAAGTTTTTGGAAATAGAAATCAGTTAAACTCAAACGGGAATGTCGGAGCCGCCGCCAGGCGTTCCCAATAAAATTTCATGCCATTAAGGCGAATGTGAAGGCGGAATGCTGGTTATCTGCTACCATACAGGATAAAAAGGCAAGGATACTGGTGGATACAGGCGCAGACGTATCAGTAGTGAGTAATGAATGTATTGGAGAAAAGAAATATGACCCTCCAAGGTATAGATTGAGTGGAGTAGGAGGAGGTACAGTGAAGTCATTGGGATGTACATCATTGATTTTCTATATTCACGGTATACAATTTCAAGAAGATGTAGAAGTGGTAACAAAGGTAACTGACGGGTACGACGCGATCCTAGGACTGGATTTCCTGAATAAACATCACGCTAAAATCGACCTCAGACAGAAAACTGTAGAACTTAGCGGAATAGTGTTTCATCTAGGTGACACCGCTGCAAAGGGCCCTCTGCCGCAAGATACCCCTAACCGGAAGGCGAAATCAACTACACTGCGTGCAACGTCCTTGAAGGTTGATTCGCGGGATCAGATACCATCTGGCTCAGGAAAACTTTTCTGGATGACCGTTGACCCCGAGGAACCTACACATACAATATGTCTAATAGAGCCACTAGAGGAAAATGAGGAATTAGATGTATCACATTGTTTTGTACGTAGAAGTATTGTACGGGTTCAAGACGTTGAGGGAGAAAGAAAAGTACCGGTACATATTGACAATTTCGGAGTGGAGGACAAAGAGTTTCATAAGGGAATATTAGTAGCTACAGTCAGTGCTTTTGAAGAAGAAGATTTCATTTGGTCAGATATTGAAGATGGTCACAAACCAGACGCCTATGAAGCCGCATTACGCCAGGAGATTGAGCATTTGAAAGGAAATGACAGAGACACGATAGAAGCAGTTCTAGTTGAGTTCTAAGATTTATTTAATGCAGAAGGTCCACTGCCAGCAACAGATATCACACAGCATAGGATCCCAACAGGAAATAGCCCCCCAGTTTATAGGAAGCCTTATAGAGTTCCGCATCACTTACAGCCAGTACTGGATGAATTTTTAGAACTGCATCTAAAATATGGAATTATAGAATATTCTGATTCGCCTTATAATTCAAATATTGTAATTATTCCAAAGAAGTCTCCCGACGGTACGAAACGATATAGATTCTGTTGTGACTACAGACACCTTAACAAACAAACTATCTCAGATGTTTATCCTCTTCCAAACATTACAGATATCATTGACAGTTTGGGTAACAGTAAATACTTTTCAACAATCGATCTACGTAGCGGATATCATCAATTGGAAGTTGCACCTGAAGATAGGTATAAAACAGCATTTTCTACCCCTGGAGGCCACTGGCAATTTAAAAGAATGCCTTTCGGTTTGAAAAATGCACCAGCAACTTTTCAAAGACTACTCGATGGAGTACTGCGAGGACTCAAAACTCAGCAATGTTGTGTATATCTAGACGATATTATTGTATTCTCCAAAGACATTAATGAACATGCTGTGCGTCTTCGTAATGTTTTCCAGAGGCTTAGAAAAGCTAAATTAACATTAAATATGGAAAAATATAGTTTTGCATTGACAGAGGTTACATACCTAGGGCATGTCATTAGTGAAAAAGGAATTAAAACAGATCCTCGATTAATTTCGGCAGTTAAGGACTTCCCAACACCACAACGTGTTAAGGAAGTACAAAGTTTCATTGGTCTCGCATCGTATTACCGGAAATATGTTCAAAATTTTACTGAAATTGCCCGACACTTATCCAATTATTGAAAAAGGGTGCAAAATTTCATTGGTCTGAAGATTGTGAATCATCATTTCAAACCCTTAAAGATAATTAAACACACAGTCCAGTATTAGCCTACCCAGATTATAATAAAGAATTTATTTTATCCTGTGACGCAAGTGGTCATTCAGTAGGAGTTGTTTTGAGTCAGAATATTAATGGCGCGGAACACCCCATAGCCTACGCTTCGAGACAACTAACAACGGCAGAAAGAAATTATTCCACAACGGAGAAAGAATTGTTAAGTGTTATTTATGGTATCAAATACTTTAAATGCTACTTGTATGGTAGGAAATTCAAGGTCATTACAGACCATGCAGCTTTAAAATGGTTGCTTGGGTTAAAGGATCCACCTAGTCGTCTCACGCGTTGGGCCCTATGTCTTTCCGAAATGGATTTCGAAGTTATCCATAAACCAGGCAAAGAACACACGAATGCAGATTGCCTAATTCGGAAAATAGCACTTTTGGAAGCAACAGGCCGAGATACTGAGGACTGGAGAAAGGCACAAGATGAGGATACCGAATGCAAAAAATACGCAACTCAATAACAATTTTGCTTTGAAGATGGTGTATTATGCCGTAAAACAAAACTTGGACCGCGAATTGTTGTTCCCCAACATCTTAGACAAGAAATAATGGCAGAGGCCCACGATCATATCCTTGCAGGACACGGTGGACAACGGACAACCGAAAGACGTGTAGCAGAGCGATTTTGGTGGCAAACCAGAAAGCAGGATGTTGCGCAGTACGTTCGTAATTGCATTGCGTGCGCACAACGAGCTGAACTTTCTCGTTCAAAAATACCCTTACAGAAGCTCCCCGAGGCTTCATGTCCATTTCAAATCTGCGGAGTGGATCTCTATGGGCCATTTCATAAAACACCTGCTGGTAATAAGTATGTTCTTACAATTATAGATCACTTTTCACGGTATCTAGCTATGGTGATCTCCCAGATCAGCAAGCAAATACAGTTGCCCAAGCTTTAGTTAACAACTGGATACTTAAATTTGGCGTACCTGAAGCTATTATAACAGATCAGGGATCTAATTTTATGTCTGAATTAAAGAAACAGTTATGCCACTTACTAAAAATACGTAAATTACGCACAACTCCGTTGCACCCTCAGTGCAACGGGCCCACAGAAAGAGTTCATTGGACAATTGGCAAGATGTTTAGTTATTATATTAACGAACAACATTCTAATTGGGATACGTATTTACCAATAATCATGTCGGTATACAACGCCAAAACTGGCATGTCACCTTATGAAGTGGTCTATGGGAGAAAAATGCCGTCCCATTTTGATGTAATCAGGCAGAAAAACGGAAAAGTCGGAGAAACAGTAAGAGATTTCAGTCGAATGATGAAAGATGTATGGAAAAAGGTTCAAAAATTTAATACAAAGGCTTTGGAACGACAGGAAAGAATAGGTAATGCCCAAGCTAAATATCCAGATTACAAAATCGGTCAGTGGGTGATGCTGTCAACTCCATATGTTGCGAAAGGAAAAGCGAAGAAATTCGTAACAAATTACAGAGGTCCTTATCAAATTATTGAGATCACGTCACCAGTCAACGTTAAACTGCAACTGCCCACCCGAACTACCATTGTGCATGCAAGTCGTTTAAAACCTTTTAAGGGCGCTCCAGATGTAATTCCTTCAACAATAGTGCCTGCTTTTCTGAAGGGTGGAGGAAGTTCCCGAAAAGAAAAAGACAGCACAACGTACAGACATGGTACCATATAATCTTCAACCAAGAGTGCGAATGTCCTACTTGAATCTTAGTAGACTGTGGATAATATACAAATGTAAATAATTAATAAATGATAATGTTTTTTTAAGAAAACAAGTGAACATAGAAACAGGTACATCTTGTAGTTAACAATGTATTCCTTCTTTCCTTGGTTTTTGTTCTTACTGGGTTGGTAGGTTCATAACCATGTTGTTTGCTCTTTTCAGAAAACGCCATGCGAAGCATTTCCTACACAAAATCTATCCTACCCCAATGACTCCGTTGACAGTTCCCTTCTGAAGTCATTAGATATGTCATAAACTCACAGCAAGGCAAAATTGATGCCAATGTTATGATGCAACATGTTTTAAAGTTAAAAAGTGAACACAAAACTAAGAGTATAAATTTAGGAATGGGTGTATCTGGAACCTTTGTGTTGGTGTTTCTGCTTTGTACAGTTTTCTTTTATTTAAGACGAAAAAATAAGCCAAATAATAATATACCACTTTATCAAATCCCTGTTAACTGGATACCACACTCTTAACTAGCGTATTTCAGTGGTTACTGTTGAGCATGAGTGTATTAATTTTGTTTATTGTACTTCAGTAGTTATTAAACAGTCTTATGTTAAAGTAAACAATACTGTAGAATAGATATTCTTGCATTAAACAGCCCAGATGGGGTTTCGCAGTTAATAACGCCATACAATCATTTAATTTTCATTTCGATCGCAGATGCAGGTAAATCATTCCATGCTACTTCAAATCTGAGCCAGGAAGCTCATCAATCGAAGTGGCTGGCGTGTGGTGGCCTTGCACTCTCTCTGCAACCCTTGAGCAGATGTTTCCAGTGGCTGAGAGATTCATAGAACATGATGTTAAGAGCTACAGGTGAACTCCTTCTGTGTCGAGACATATCAGGACAGAACAGGCAGCATGCTGTCTGACATTATCTTGGAGAAAGACATCATCACGGGTATCTGGAAGAGGTGCACAGCAGTCGAACATGACAGTCAGAAATGTAATGGCTGCTGTTCATAGCACTGGCTATGTGATCCAGAAGTAACAGGAATGGCTACCGAATGACACCCTATACTATCATGTTAGCTGGAGGGTCGTTATGACAATGATAAATGCCCTCACACACAAATTCGCCCATCACGAATCTGTACACAGAACAAGGAGTCATCTGACAGGAGGACATTCCGCCTGCCCTCTGTCTAGAGTTGAACACTGTCGGTGCACCTTTCCCAGATGTGGCTTCAAGGGAAGCTGCAACAGTGATCGTCGTGCTTGGTATGACCAACGTGGCAGCACTCCCTCAGTACCTGATTGTCGCAGGCCATAGATGTTGTTGTTGTGGTCTTCAGTCCTGAGACTGGTTTGATGCAGCTCTTCATGCTACTCTATACTGTGCAAGCTTCTTCATCTCCCAGTACCTACTGCAACCTACATCCTTCTGAATCTGCTTAGTGTATTCATCTCTTGGTCTCCCTCCACGATTTTTACCCTCCACGCTGCCCTCCAATGCTAAATTTGTGATACCTTGATGCCTCAGAACATGTCCTATCCTTCTTCTAGTCAAGTTGTGCCGCAAACTTCTCTTCTCCCCAATCCTATTCACTACCTCCTCATTAGTTACGTGATCTACCCATCTTATCTTCAACATTCTTCTGTAGCACCACATTTCGAAAGCTTCTATTCTCTTCTTGATCAAACTATTTATTGTCCACGTTTCACTTCCAT